>NC_141382.1:0-1313206 GCF_017979445.1 Akebia trifoliata | reverse complement strand
TTTAGTATATGTCGTTGTAGGGATTGTTTGGTTGCTTCCGAAAAATGTTTTTAGGTTAGTTATGCACTGAACACACCTTGCATTGAAGTACCAAAGTGAATTGAAGCATATCACAATTTTTTCCAGCATATCATTGATGTCTTAACACATATCATAATAAGTTTCAAAAAACCACTTTTACTAGTACAAAATACTGTACCAAGTTTTAAACCTTGTAAGTACATGTTGTAGCAATGGAGAACGTTGAAAAACTCTTGTAACATTTATTTTTGGACATGGAAAATAGAGAAAATGTAGCTGTTAAGATTAGCATGCAAACTAAAACATGATCATTTTCAATTATGATTCAAAGATTAATTGTAGAATCTTCGGATGCCTAATTAAAAATATATACAGCAAATATTTCTTCAGTAATGGAACGCACCAGACGAACTCCAAAGGCTTTTGCAACACCAGCTAAAGAAACATCTGAATGCAAAGGGCCAACACCTCCAATTATAAATACCTACAAGAATCAGCTCATATTTGGTCCATACAAGAAAAAGTTTAGAGAGACTAGACTTGTGTCTTACAGCTCACGTGAACTGACAGACAGAGAGAGGGAGAGAGCGCTTTAAACAATATGTGAAAGCCTACCAGATCATTAGACTTCTGCCGTTCTACTTCTTCAGCTACAGAATCAATCTGCATTGAGGAAAAAAAATCATGAACAAAACCATCTTATATTTTGTACAACTTAAAAATCTGATACTCAATTTGTTTGTTATGATAACAAAATAGAATGTAAATAAAAAGTCAATAACTGAAGATTTTAAGCTTGAAAATTTAACTCCAAATCCATAATTGAAAAAACTCAAACTCAAAGCAAATACTCTGATAATAGGGTAGGGATGGCAATTTAGTAGCAGTTAACTTAATAAATTTATAAGATTGAAGCATTTGTACTACTTCAAAAGAGGATTGGTGTTTCTTGAAAGGAGCATAAAAGTTAAGACAATAAGTTTATATGTGGAAAAAGGAAATGGAATATAGTGACCATTCTTCAATCACCAAGAATATTGTAGAAAGTGCCCTCATTACCACCTATGCTTTATCCCAAATTTTGGGGTTGGCAACATGAATCCTACTTTTCCATTCAAATCTATCTAGAGCTATATTTTCTGTCAAGACGTGTCTTCAGAAATTTCCTTACTACCTAAATCCATGTCCTTTGCACCCTTCTTCTCAACTTTTTAGAGCATTCAACTTGCAGTAAAGCATTCCTCCCCAATGTCATCACTAGTGTTTGTTGTACATGCCCAAACCATCCCAATCGATTTTTTCTTATCTCCTACTAGAACATTTCTAGAGCAAAATATACCATTTATATCAAAAAGACGATATGGTATCAACTCAAAGTATCATAGGCATGCAAGACTACAAACAAGGGAAAATCAGGGACAACCACACCGAACTATTGAATGATGGGACTCATCCCTGCATGTTTGAGTATGAAATTGGTCGATTGTACTCAGTATGGATAACTTTCAGAGCCTAGCAATGACACCAAAAGAATAGCATAATGTTTATCTGTACAAGATAATGGTATGTAAGCATCTTACATCATTCCGAACCACAGCAGTATGTGATACAGTCCAACCTATAGAATGAAGCTTTCTACACAATGATGCTTCCAGTTGGTCCTGAACAATGCCAAACCTGAGCTATGGAAGAGGTGGAAAAGCAAATATTAGGAACTTAAACACAGTTAACAGAAAACTACAAATTTACTCCATAAACTGTGGCAATTTTAAACCACGCCAACCTAGAAATTAACTAAAACACTTCATGAGCAATGCTTTTCAACTAAACGATCTGAAGTGCAAATTGAGTAGTAGGCCTTCGTGGCTTTGCCATTAAGATGATAGATTGATAGTAGAAGTAAAAGGTCTGCTGTTTACTGATAGAATATGCATAAATTGATGATCATGCTATGTCAGCTGGTAAAGGTAGATGCAATTAAATTCTATGGTGACAACACTAGGATCAATGAGTAAAGGTGGACAGAACCAATGAGCAGTTCAACCATTGTGACCTAACCAATGGTTGTGCTGAATTAAGTCTCCAGATAGATAGGCAGATATCGTCCAGTCAATGTAGGGTTTTGAATAATGGATAGGATGAACCCCAAGTGTCCAATTTAGGTATATTGCAGGTCTTAACTTTATGGTTCCTGAGAAGACGATGTGTGGAAGGTGCCAATTTGGTAAGTTGGTAAAGTATGTGAGTTGTAATACGACAGAAAAGTTAACCATCAGAACAACTTAGTCCAGGAATTCATTGTGGGAATATACCTAGGTATCTGAATTAGCATGTTGAGAGTTAAAAACCAGAACAACAGCAAGAAGTCCGATTCCAACAAAACCTAAACAATCAATTCAGTGAAAAGAAAAGATTTCCCAACAACAAAGAACAGGACTTACAGAATCTCATCACCTACAGCAATGACCGAGGCTGTGAGAGTGCTTTTCATATGCGAGTCCACATTGTTCAGGCCATTGCTTAAAACGGGAACTCCACCACAAACTGGAGGAGAAGACCGTTTTACTCTACCTGCTCTTTCTCGTCTTCCATCTGGAAGCAGATAAGCAGGCCTGAATTTTTCATTACTGCTGGAGGAATCATTGATGCTCAATAACGCATTTGGTTCTGTATCGTATATGCTCCCAATAGAAGTATAACTATAAAAACAGAGAAACATTTTTTTTTTTTTTTTTGAAAAGTATAAAAACAGATAGAAACATTAGATATCAAACAAGATAATAAGACTTGTATCAACAAATAGAAATCACCAGCCATATGTGAAGAGGTCATGCTCAATTATATACATTTTCACCAATGACCATTAAAACTTCAATAGCTGGTTTCTGCAAAACTTGATCACTGGGATTAAGATATTCTAAATTCAATTAAAGGAAAAAAATTTACCCCTGATCATAAAGACTGCAGTATTGGACCTTACAAGTTAAAAGAAACGCCCATACATCCCTGTAAGAAAGATATAATGAAGTTAAAAGCTTCACTTCATCCGCAACAAAAACCAAATAAAATAAAGCAATCCTATCTCGCATGGACTCTTTCAAAAGGTTAAATGGCCATTAGGATGTGTTGGATTCCAACATTCCACGGACTCTCACATGACACTTATGATTCACAGTAGCACTTAAAACATTGTGTGTGTGTGTATAAAATCTCTTGTCCATGGTTATGTGATACATATTGCAAGATATCCCATCAAATAATTCTTATTATTATATAAAATAGTTATAATATATATAATGCTGAGTCCAGGAATTCTTTATTTTTTCAGGGTTTGCCAAATTCAACACTCCGTGCTCATGTTGGACATTGACACCAGTACCAGCACTATGCAACCTAGTAACGGATGAACAAATGTATGTATGTATGTATCCCCTTGCAGAAAGCATGTTGGCTACTACAAGCTACAGTCCTCAATTGAGTGATATCACTTCCCAATCCATATATGTATGTGCCAGTTTGTAAAGCTTTTAGTTGAGGAAAAACCTGTATGACCAATCCAAGATGGGATTCACTCTCATGAAAGGTGGCCATCCGGGCGAACTAGGGGAGAATTGTTCTTGGCCAACCTGCATAGGCGATTAAATAAAATGTAAACGACACCAATCCATCGGGTTGAGCCTTTAATTATTTGGAAGGCTCATAAAAGTGAAATCATTTCTTGTGAAAAACATTAATGATGTATACCGCATTAGGATCGCCAATTCGGGTACCGAGAAATACAGCTTTGATTGGTTTTTCTCTCAGTAAGGCCTCCAAACCTGACTTGAAATCTAGGCGGATAATTTCCATTTGCAAGTCATAACTGCTCAAAATAGAAAAGAAAGGTTCGAAATAAACCTACAAGTTTCAGCATGAACTGTTCTTAAAAAAAAACATGGAATAACCCTAAAAAAGTTCCAATTGAAGGCAAAAAATCAACCCAATAAACAATATGAACTATGAAGTAAACAAAATAAAAGCTACAAAAATTACGCACTGGGTGGCTGTTTCATAAGTGAATGAATTGATCTCAGGGAAAGCAGAAGTGCTCTGAAAATAGATGGTTCGCATCGGACACTTCAGCTTGGAATTTTTCGGGTTCTCATCAGAATCAGGTTTCTCTATATGCAAAAAATAACCAGCCCTGAGAAGATGAAGCAATACCTGCAGAGCCAACTTCATTATAAATATCCATGTGGTAGAGCCTGGCTTATTGAATGTAAGAATTTTAGATAATATGCAAAGGAAATTACAGTTGAATCCTTCCCTCCATTAAAGCTAAAGGCAACCTCTTCAAACCTGTCAAAAGGAAGACATTTTCAGGGCTTGCAAGCATGAGACAACTCATTCCTCAATGCACAAGGCCAAGTGACTCAAGCACATTGATGTATAATATGTCTAAATAATCAAGTTAGGTAAAAGAAAAAGATAAAAAATAGACAGTTCATAGTTGATTGTTTCCATATGGAGGGAAACATTTACTGCATATTGGTTGCAATCTAAGAAACTAGAATCGCAAACACATACAGTATTGCAATACTTAATTATGCTAGGCCAGTTGGAATCATAAATGTTACCATCTGTCCTGGACCTCGCACCTCATTACCTACGCCCATGCGGCACTCAAACTAATCCCCACAATCACTATATCAAGTCACCCTTCCCATTATTTGGTGTCCTCTCTCCTTTTATCTTATTTATTTTCACGTTACCCCTATATGTTATATCACGCTACCCCTATATGTTATATCACTAATTCGATTCTTTACTAATTACGAGTGTTCCAATCAAATGTTAATCATAGGTGGACGTATTTTGAGGAGATAGGTGATAAACTAAGGAAAAGTCAATTGATATGGTTTGGTTGTGTGCGATGAAAACCAAAACAATCTTAGTCAGAAGGAACATGCAAGATGAATGTTCCAAACTAACAAGAGGAAGATCATATAGGATGCAGATTGAGGTAGTGAGAGCGGATGTGATAACATTTGAATTAACAAAGTTATATAGCTTTAGACAAAATTGAATGGTGGAACAACATTCATTCATCCAGCCTCGATATTTTGGATACGGCTGCTATGATGATGATGAATTGTATTATATGCATATTTATATTGGCTCAGACTTAAAGCGAGATAGTTGGGGATACTGGAGATAAGTTATAAGCAGGGGCGGATTTACAATGGGGGAAATTGCCCCCACAAGAATTTTTAAAAACTATAAAAATTTATATGTTGTTGTGACAGATAATAATGGTGAAAAAAAAAAAAAAAAAAAAGCCGCAGCTATTGCCCCCACAAGAAATTTTAAAATTTGTTAAGGTTTGAGTTGCCCCTATGTAGACAAAATCCCAAATCCGCCATTGGTTATATGCATCACATCACATCACATATGACATATCTTGAAGATTTAGATTTGAATCAATTTTGATTAATTAGTCATATTATAAGGGATTGATAGATTGTCTTTCCAAATTGGTGGGATCTTTGCATATCTATCTATATATAAAGCCCAATAGGGTAATGTGATCATCACTCAATAATTCAAATCGAGTTAATCAATCCTAATTGATTCAAATATAAATCTTCAAGATATGCAGACTTCGATAATACTAAACTGAATCCAAAAAAAAAAAAAAGTAAATATAACAAATCTTCAAAATATGAGATGAGATCTACATAGAAATGATATAGTGCATATCATGCACATGCTTCTAAATTATCTCTATAATTGATATATTATGAATCAAATACAATTCTCATTCAAACAAAAACACTCAAATGAACAAGAAAGATTCGATTAAAACATAACTGAAGAAAATAACCGAAGATACAAAAGAAAAACAAAAATTAAACAAAGACGTTTAAATCGACTACATAAGAACCCTAGCAGATTTCAAACTCTATAATTTAGAGAATCAAACTGAAAAAACATACACACAAAAAAAAAAAAAAAAACGATTAAAAAAACTTACTTATAAAGAGCGAGAGCTCTCTGAATTACGTAGACTGCGTTATTGTACTTGGTTTTCAACCTTCGATCTTCGCTTTCTCTGATTGCTTTATCAATCTCCATATCGTTCGTCTCTGTAAAAGAGAAAAAAATGAGATTGAAGAACCAAAATAAAAAAAATATTAATCGAATCAAATTAACAGAACAGAAGAAGAGAAGAAACTAACAAAAAAGAAAATTCGAATTTTTCACCCTTTAATGGCGTCTGATTGCTTCGAAAGCTTATGCTCAGATGGGCTGAGATGAGAGAGGTCCCTCTTTAATCTGAAGGAATAGAGGTTCGTTTAATTTCGATGCTACGGGAGGGTGTATATATAATTTATCTGAATGGCCAAAATACCCTTACAATCAACTTCTCTGCTTGGCATTAATACGAAGTTATGATATAGAGTGATTTGAACCGTTGACTATTATTCATAATGGTGGGTCAGATCTGTTTAGAACGGTAGTGATGATGTACAATAAATTAGTTATCTGATCAATGAAACCCGTTATCTCACAATCCAAACGGTTGGATGGTTCTCGTGATTTGTGTAAGTGTGGGAAGATGTCATGCTCAACACGATTTAAAGTCCACCATTGAAGTGAAGGTTGACTTTGACCATGCGTCCTTCGGTGGTCCATGATCCGTCCATCCCTGTTGAAGTTTCGACGTAGGGGGTGATATAAGATATTATATAATGTTGTGTGTTGCATCAAATGTTGATGAATCGCTCATTTAAGTTAGGGTGACAAGTATATTTCAAATGTTAAACCATACATCAATTGTTACAATCTTTATAAAATAATTTATTTCCATTATAAAACATAACATCAATATATTGTTAAGCAACACATAAGTTTTTAATACATTATTATTTTCAAAATGCATAAGTTTTTAATACATTATTTTCGATTGTTCGAGTAACTCTGGACTCGCCACAATTATTTGGAGAAAATGCAATTTATGGGAAACAGCTCTTTATCAAATGTTTGGCATATTTAATATTTTTAATCGATGTATTTTAATTTTTAAGTGAGGTTATTTTTTATATTTTTTAATTGATATAACATGGCAATTGTCCCTCCTCAATCCTTGTCACAATCTTTATATTTCATAGCGGTTGTATCTCAAGTACAATTTTAACTTTAATGTCTCTCTTTCTAAGAATAATTCCAACTTTATTATCTTTTTTTTTATCTACCTTTTTCAAGAACACCGCATTAAGTTAATAGAAAAATGTTGAACCAACTTCATTGCTATGTTCAACATTACATTGATGTGGCAAGAACTATAAATGCTTTCCTTGAGATACAAGTGTAAAATCAATGGTTTTGTACATCATACAGACTACCAAGTCAGTGTAGTGTTGAACGCAATGTCCAAGGAGGTCAGTGTGGAACGGCTCAACTTTATATATTACCTTTTTTCTTCTTCCATTTTCGAATAATAATAGCTCTCTAGTTTTGATGTCTTTCTTCTTGTAATCTCAAATAATTTTTTTTTATATAAATTAATAAAGAATAATTATTGTGAAAGAATTTTTGATTCTATAAAAAATTGAATTTGTACTTGTGGAAATTATAGAGTAATCAGAGATGAAAAAAAGGGACCCCAATTTTTGTGAACAATGCGAAGTTGAATTTTTTTATTCTCAAATACAAAGATATCAAATGGGGTACATTAAACTAACGTGTTTAGTATCCTATGTATGACATTTGAAACATCTTTTTAGTTATATAACAAATAGACCAAATCACCTCGAGTCAATTGGATATGGATATCTTATCGAAATTAACTTTATTTCCTTCTCTCTTTTTTTTCCTTTTCAAAGAATACCCCTAATTTTATGACATTTCCTCTTTTATCCCTATTTCAAATAGTACCACCTTCAATTTTATATATTACCTTTCATCTTCTCTCTCTCTCTCTTCCCTTTTTAATAAGAATCCAATTAGTTTTACTAGGTTAGTAAGGATTTTACATTTACTAAGGGTCCTTGAGCTCAACTTTTGACATTCAAAACCATGATCCGATGCTTCAAGGTTGTAGAGAACAAAATTCTACGAACTTCGAATAAAAAAAATAAAAAATATGATTTTTTACTATTGAATTTTAATTCTAAATTTGAGAATTATATGAAAGTTCGACGGCCATCCATTTTCAAAACCTTAGATCAAGTCTAAATGAAATTGTTTTTTTGAATTTTTACTTAAATCTAATATATACAAGTTATCAAACACTATGATACATAGGTTCACCAAGGGATGGACCACATATCAATTCGGCCAGTGGGTCCTAAAAATGCCACATGGCATAAAATGGGTGCCACCTGATCTTGATTAGGTACGGGACACACAGTTGTGGATCCCTACTCTTTAATTATACCCTCCAACTGTAGTATCTTTCCTCGTCCCAAAGAAAATGCCTGTATACACACACATATGACTTGGCTCGACACACGGAATTGTTTGTGAGCCACACCACATTTGCCTCTTTTGTTTTTGTCTTTGTGGAGAAGAAACCAAAATTTGTTATCCAATTAAGGTCGACTTCAGCCAAACAATTTATTTGGTGGAAACGACGAGTATATATAAATGGATAAGGCTGAATGTGCAGTACCTGCTGATATTTCCAATTTTTTTTAATTATTTAATGGATATAAATAATCTATCAGACATATTTTTGATATTTGGGTCCATCAAAAGGTGATCCAAGCACCCATAGATTAGCTATATATCATCATCAAAGTAATATCCTAAAAATGAATTTTTTTTATAAAAAAAATTCGGACTTTATTAAGTATACCCAAGCCATTTCAGTCAACTTCCCTTTCATTTATGTCCTATTGGAATTTTCTTACATTTTTTTTTCTAAATGCATTTGTTACTAATTTTATCTTTCTACTTTTAGAATTTTGATAATATTATGCAATTTTTGACTAACATCCTTTTCTCACCACGGCCCATAATGAAAAAAAGAAAACTTTCTAATCTGATCAGCTTAAGACATTTAAAAATATGATCTGAATCTTATATGAATTTAAAAATAATTAATTTTCACCATTGAATCTTATTTTTAAATTTAGGTGCTTACTTACCGTCCATTTTCAACACCTTGGATCAAGTTCGAACAACAATTTTTTTTTTTATATTTATATTTTTATATTATGGCAAGAGAGAGAAGTTCTCCCCCTTACTATTGTCATTCACACATGTCAAACGTTCGTTAGCATAAAAAACGTGCACCAAAACCTTGCCATATTATCAGCACTTTTCCACTTAGGGTATGTTTGATTGCACATAGAAAATAGAGTGGAAAATCAATTTTTATGAAAAATGACATTTTTCAAGTGTTTAATTACACATGAAAAATGAAAATTAATTTTTCACCCCAATCAAAAAGTCCACTAAAACATGGATTTCACTTTCCCACTCATATGGGTGGAAAAGTGAAATCCACTCATATTTTCCATCCTCAATTCTTCCTCACTCATATCTTCTTCTTTCCTACCATCACCACCACCACCATCACACTAAGCTTGTCGCCGTCGTCATCGTCACCATTGCCGTCGTCATCGTCATCACCATCTCCTTCTCTCTCTCTCTCTCTTCATCTATCATCTCCACCGCCGCCGCCACCACTACGTTCTCCCCTCATCTTCCTCACTTACCTCCGTCGTCGCCACCGTCACCATCACCACCACATTCTCTCTTCTTCTTCCTCACTTACCTCTGCTGCCACCACCACCGTCACCGCCACCGCCACCGCCACATCCTCCCCCTTCCCTCTTCCTCCTCATCTTCTTCTTCTTCCTCCTTCTCCTCCTTTCCTTCGTCTTCTTCTTTTTTCTCACATTTTTTCCATGATTTTATCCAAGTAAAATCAAACAATGAAATTTAATTGTCCAACCCTACCTATTTTCCACCACCATTTTTCCATAGATTTCAAATTCCATAGAAAATCACTTTTCATGCAATCAAACATACCCTTAGAATTTTATAACTTTAAATTGTGACCATCTGAAAATTCCCCCTCTCACAGAACTAATCATTTGACTCGAGATACACAAGAAAAAGATCTATGGCTTTGCATATCCCTATGCAAATGATCTAAAGTTGGGAGACGTGTGGTCTTGGGGGGGGGGGGGGGGGATGTTATATCACTGCACTAAACCCACACGTTGGGAGAGTAATTATTAGCACCTTTTTCACCATTATTGATAAAAACTAGAATCGTTTTTCCAAAGAGGGCTTTAAACGAAAACCAAAGCTTCTAAACAGGTATTTACATAGGAAAATGCTGAAACGACAAAAAGTATTTACTGCTATTCTCACAAGTCTGACGTGGGACGTGCACATAACTATAGACAGGGGCGGAGCCAGGATTTTACTCATGTGAGGGCAACATAAAAGTAGAATTTTTTTTTTTGTGAGGGGAACAAAAATTGTAATTGTTTTGTCTAGGGCAACATAACAATGGAAAGTGTTTTGTAGGGGCAACTAAGAGTTTAAAACAAATTATGAGGGCAATAGTGGCAGATTTCTTTATTTGCCATTATTATTATCTTTCACAATAACTCATTACTCCACAAAAGGCTTGAAAATTCTTATGGGGGCAAGTGCCCCCATTGCCCCCACACTAAATCCACCCCTGACTATAGATGAGTTTCCTCGTGATACAAGTAAAAACCATCTACCGTTATCTATGCATGTCCACGTCAGAACTGTGAGAATCACAGTAAATCCTGTGTCACCCCAGCACAACTCACATACATAACGAATGAAGCCTGACAGCAAAGATTTGCGAACATTAGCATATTGTTTATGATGCTCCAATGCACCATGACTTTCATTCAACAACTGAGACCGTAAGAAACTATACTAAGATTTGGTCTTCTACCTAATCGTCTTGTTCATGTTTAATCATCTCCAATGTCTAAGCAAATCGCTGTTGTGTCATTCCTGTAGCAAGCATTTACTATACTCCCTTAAGCATATAGGCAGACGGGCCATTGTAAATATTTTGTTGAAGAGTCTGGTGCTCCTTGTTTACTGGTTCTGTCCCTGCTCACAAAATCAAAATGTTAATGTTTTGTCCAAAACCAACTTCTTTAATGCAGTTTTGATAATTGACTTGAATTACGTTTTTGATGGTTCAGAGTCTGAAAGAAGAAGGGAGAGATGCATTCAACAATCAAAAAAGTACTCAATAGTTAATGTGAGTATAGCCTAAGCTAAACCGTAGTTAATGTTAGTATAACTCCGAATTTTTTTTTTTTTTTTCCGTTCTCCATTTAATAAACCAAATTGTTGATGTATTTTTAAATTCAAAACTGACAGACACTCAAACTTTTACATATAATTTTCAAAAAAAAAAAAAATTGTTATTATGATCAACCCAAAGCTTGGAAGAAGTGAAGGTATGAACACATCCACCAAATAAATCAACTATACAATTTCTCCATCTTTGAGATTTTTCTTAGAATGACTACCACCTTATCTCTTATGCTCTAATAACAATTCTCAACAACAAACTGATAAAAAAATTTCTCAACATCAAGTTATTTCCTAAATGACTTTCATAAATTAAGATAAACCAGATTCACAATCAATGATTCTTTGAAAAGTTCACCACCCATGAACATTATAAATCCCATCCTTCTTAAATGCCCAAACTTTCTCGACAACAAAATGGTTTATGCCGCATCCCTCCCCTTATTCAAGGAACGTCTTTTGAATCGTGTTCAGTTTAATGGCACACCTAACAAGGCATCTTGAATAGAGAAGAAGAAGAAAGAAGAAAGGAACACCTTTCTCTTGAAAATCCAATATTGCATCCCATGACATTTGTAAGAACTCCATAAGTGATTTGACCACGCCATGGATCCAGAGAAATAAGTAAGCTAACTATTAAATTCCATTCACCTCCTCCAAACTACCCCTTAACCCCGCTTCCTTTGTAACATGTAGCCCTCCAATCCAAACGATCATAGTCATTCTCCAATTCAAATTACATATCAAGCTTGGTACCTCCTTGAACTTGGAGTCCATACAGATACTAGCCTTCACAACAGTGTCTAAGATGTGCCTTCAACAATCAAAAACACCTTGAGAAGGAGCAAGAGAAAGGTTCGGAAGAGTTCCTAAAGCCTCTACAAGATTGAAATATTTATCTACTAAAGGGATTAAGTATTTTCCATATTTTGTTTAAGTGATTCTTCTAAGGAACTATTCAAAGATTTTTTGGAGATAAGAGAAAGATTCGGAAGAGTTCCTAAGCCCCTCTACTTGATTGAAATATTATCTACTAAAGGGGTGAAGTATTGCCATATTTTGTTAAAGTGATTCTTCCAAGGAACTCTTCAAAGACTTTTTGGGGATGCAAAATCATATACTAAACATATCTATCACTAACCATTACAACAAATAATGTACCAATATCCGTTAGCCATGTCAGTTTTCTCTTCAGACATTTGATTAAACATGTGTCTCCAATCTATTATCATGACAAGTTTCAGTGAAATTACAATTAATCCATTAAGTTCACTGGATGTTCACAAAGTACTCCCTCCTTCATGACACTTTTTTGAAACAATTGGCCTTATTAACATTACCCATATGTCAAAAAAGAGGAAATATCGCAAATTTTAGCTGTAAAACTGTTAAATAAGTACACAATTGAGCTCAATTTTATTGAATTTCTGATTTCACATTGCGATTGAGAATCCCTAATCAAATTTGTAACAGAAAAGTATTCTCAACCAGAAAATTATTATAAAAAATGACGGAAAAAAAACCCAAATTCAGATAGAAGTTGGCCCAACAGAAGTACAGAACTCAGGTTGCACCAACAAATTATGCAAAATGAAATCCAAAAATCTAAATTACTAAAAAAACTGCTATTACCCATATGTCAAAAAAGAGGAAATATCACAAATTTTAGCTGTAAAACTGTTAAACAAGTCCACAATTATGTGTTGTATACTGTTAATGTTCCAATTTAGCATTGCCATTGAGAATCCCTAATTAAATTTTTAACAGAAAAGTATTTTCTTGATTAACTAAAATCAACCAGAAATGTATTTAAAAATCGACCAAAAAATCACAAATTCAGAAATAAGCTGAACTAACAGAACTAAGATTACAATAACAAACTACCTCATTCATGATCCTTTTTTGAAACAATCAGTCTTGCTAACATTACCCATAAGACAAAAAATAGGAAATATCACAAATTTTGGCTATAAAACTGTTAAATAAGTCCACAATTATGCGTTCAATTTTGTGAATGTTCTAATTTTGCATTGCCATTGAGAAGCCCTAATCCAATTTGTAACAGAAAAGTATTCTCTTGACTAACTAAAATCAATCAGGAAATTATTATAAAAAATAAATAAATGAACGAAGATTGCAACCACCAATTACGCAAAATGAAACCCAGAAATCCAACTTACTAAAAAAGCCAAATGTAGTGGAAAGGGGAAAGAGAAAATATACCTTCAAAGATCATAAAAATTCCACTTTTCACTCGTCATCACCACTCTCATCACTAAAATAACTTGATTTCTTCTCTTTCTTCATCTTCTTCTCCAAAACCCTCTCACTCTCCTTCATCAATCTCTCATCAACTCCTCTCGTATCAACAACAGACGCCCAATTATCATCCTCAAACCCTTCTCCACCATCCGATTCTTCATCCTCATCATCATCCACACCATGAAATCTCCCCTTCTCTACATCCCTCACTCCTCCCTGATCTCTCCTAACCCGCTTCGGCACTGGTCTCTCCCTCGGTCCAAGCTGATTCCTTGGACACTCGTACGACAAATGCCCATCTTCCCCACACTCATAACACCTACTCTTATCCTTATAAACCTTCCTCCGTATAAACTCTGTAGCTCTACCGTTATCCGAAGCGATCGATACAGTTAGGGTTCGTTTGTTTAAGACCTTTCCTTTCATTTCTTGTACGGCTTTTCGCGCGTCTTCTTGAGAAACGAAGAGAATGAAGGCGACGCCACGGCTGCGGCGAGAGAGACGATCTTTGAGGATTGTGACTTTGGCGACTTTTCCGAATGTGGAGAAGATGGTGAAGAGATCTGAGTTTGTGAGATTGAAATCTAGATTGCTAACGTAAACTGTTGATTTTGATGGAGCTAAGCCTCCACTTCCACGCGATCTTTTCTGGGTTTTGGAAGGATTTAGGGTTGAAGATGAAGATGGAGTGGAAGACGAGACGCGATAGAAGATGGTTTCGTCTTCTTCGCTGTCGCTGTTCTTCTGTAACACCATCTTTCTCTCCCTCTCCCTCTCCCTCTCCCTCGTAGTCTCCTCTCCCTTATTATAGAGAACTGCTATTAGCACCCCGACTTTTATTTTCTACACCCCAAAATTTTAAATTACTTACCACACCGTAATTATTAAAGATTAAAACACTACAATCAAACATTACAGAAGTTTTGTTCAAGTTATTACTTCAAAATTACAAAGCATTGTAAAAGTTTGGTTGGTAAATTGCTTTGTTGAATTTTCATATTCATATTAACATGAAATCTTCTTAAATGTTGTTGAAAATTTGATTTTTATTTTTACCACTTCGATGTGTACAAACGAATATAGTATTTTACTCACCACTTATTTTTAAATAAGTTTCTATTAATTGCTAGATAAAAACCCTCTTGTAGGGATGAGAAACTTACTTCCTCTGGCACATCGTGGATAGTGCAATGGACCCTGAGATACAGAATTGCCCCAACACCTCAAACTACATGTTGGAGGTGTGAGACGTTCAATATAACTGAAATATTAGAATGATGTTTGAGATAATGTGAAATTGCCAGATATCTATGATCTTCGGTTAAACTCTTATTAAATAGAACACAAATTGGTTACATAACTTCCATAACTAAGAGATCTAATCCTAGAGAATATGATTCGGCACTCCTCAATACATAATCCCATTTTATTATATTTTATTATTATTATTATTTTTTTTTTTTTTTTTTTGGGGGGGGGGGGGGGGGGGATGATTAACACCATTAAAGGAGTCTCCATTTTATTCAAACTAGAGCTTAAGCAAATGAGTTACTACGTCATATGTCCGCAACCATGTCTTCCATCTCATTAGCAGCTTCAACAAGTTCACCTTGAGTCCATCTCTTCAGCATTTCCAATGCAGCCTTTGGTTTATCCATCGGAACCATGTGACCCGCATTGTGGACCTGTTTTGTTGCGACATAATTAAGTATTGTATATTAAGATAAGATTTGAGACAGAAAAACAGATCGAAAAATCACTGATGAGATCTTTAACACCAATACAAGTCTTGTTTATGTGTATGTGTGAGTGTGTGTGTGTGTGTGTGTGTGAGAGAGAGAGAGGACCTTGAGAAAACTAAGAGGACCACAGCTTTTCAACATTCCTACTTCTGCACCATCCACAACGAACGGAACGTTTGGTGATCCTGCAAAATCTTGCTGACCGGTCCATTCCATAGCATGAACCCACCTTGAATTTCCTGCCCAAAATGCAAATACACACTAAGTTCGTCTTTTTCAAATCGAACCTCTTGATCTTAGCCACTCTTCGAGACAAAGTGGAAGAATGGAGGAGATTTTTGTTGTGCAATTGTCTTGTATTCTGTCACATTTTTAGGGTTACTAAAATGGGAATTATGTAATATTTTCTTAAGGTTTTTTTTTTTCTATTTTTGGGGAGATAGACATGTTTTAGCAACCCCCAGTTTTATAATAGAGATCGTTAAGGCAGTAAAACAAATGGGTAAAAGAAAATAGTGATTGTTCTTGTTCTGAACCATGGACATAGGCACAGTGCCGAACCACGTAAATCCTTGTGTGTTTCGTGTGTTTTTCTTGACTCTTTACTGCTTCGTTGTTTCAAGATTTTGAAACGAGAAAAAAAAATCCAATGACTTCGAAGAAATTGATAAGAGGATTGAGGGTGCTTGCAACTCTCAAAAAGTGGACTTTTGAATTGAGCCGAAGAAACTTACCGAGCCAATTGCATATCAGATCATACTCCCCGGCATATATTAGCAACTTGATTCCATCCTTGAGAAGTGAAGGTATACCAACTTCAAGATTCCTCATCCAGTCCGCTAGCATGTCGTCGTACACACTAGGACTACACGAGACAAATTCTATGTTCCCAACTCCGAGAGCATCCCTTACCGACTTCTGATTCAGGAATTTCTCCATCTTTGAGAAATCATAGCATAGGTCCCCTACGCATTTCTTTCTGATATCGTAATACTGCAGAACAAAAATTAAACATCATACGAAGCTCATCAAATTTAAGATATTCGCTCGTTTAATCAACACCAATGATACCCAAGTTTCCTTACATTGATATTTCCTGCGATCCCCATGATTTGATTGAATATGGTATTGCAAACATCATGTGCGGTGATGCAATCATCTTCACCATTAATGCCTGAAAACAGAATTTCCAATTATTGAAGGATGAAGGACGATACGTAGGCAATTATCAGACCCGTGATCTCGTGACTTATTCATCACATAATTGTTACTTTTAATTAAAATATAGGCCTTTATGACAAACTAATCACAAGCAAGGATGGGAACCTATGCCTCATAACTTATGGAAGCTCTTGAAAGTATGCCAACTTAGCTAAGTTGGAAAGAAGTGTGGAGAGTTGACCTCATGACATAGGTTCAAAACTTGTTGAACCCACATTCACGCTGACCACTTACGCTTGCTTGCCTAGCAAAAAAAAAATTCCTTTTTGGAAGCTCTCTAGACCCAAAAAATAAATAGAATTACCACAACTGTCTATTGTCTGTTCGCATTCTGGAAGTAACGCATTTATACTCTTGTAGTCAGATTCTTGAATTATCTTCATTTCTAATGCATAATCTGTGTACGCTTTGTATTGGATTGCAGGATTAGTGAGTCCATTTCCAATGGCAAATCCCTGTTCAACCATTTTTCCAATTATTTAAGTCCAAGAAAACAAAAGCACAAGTGACCAAAAATTTAATTATGAAACAATTTGAATCAGACAAAGTACCTTCAAGTTTATATGAATCCCTTCTTTAGCTTTATTTCCTTGGTTAACACGAGCAGCGAAAGCAGGAATGTAGTGCCCAGCATATGATTCTCCGGTTATGTAAAAATCATTCTTAGCATACTGAGGATGCTCAGCGAAAAAAGCCTAACATCATACAAAACTATTTCATCAAGTCCTAACATCATTAACTTTGACAATCAAATGAACAACATAGGTTCATATTGTCATGAATTTGGTGGAATTTTTAAGATAAACTACTACCAAGTAATTTTAGAATAAGTTACGACATTTAAGTACAATAACATAAAAGATATAACCAAAAAAAAAAAAGTAATGTACCTGTAAGAAGTCATACAGATCGTTACTAACCCCCTCTTCATTGTGGCGAAAGTCACGATTATCAGAACTATAACTAAAGCCCGTTCCCGTGGGCTGGTCGACATACAGTAGGTTTGATGCCTGCACCAAAAATAATTATGTTAGAATTCTCACATAAAGCAAACAAAATGCATTTGATTTTCAAATATGAAATTCATAAAACAGCTACCAAAGCAGATATAGTAATACAAATCAAAAATGAAAAAAGAAGCTTATAGTACTAAATATCCCCCATACGCATAAATCATCATTGAGATCATCCCCGAGTAACAAAGCAACTGATGTCACATAAAGCACATCGTGCACATGGCCAAGCTATTGTGCCAAGAGTCACCGATCACAAGCATGCATGCACAAAACCATCCCAATATCGGACTAAAACACTAAGAGGGGATGATATACTCAGACTAGGAGAGCAACTAGCATCCATTGCACACTTGATCCATGACGTCTTGAGATAATCAATTCGTCCATTTGAACCCAACAAAGGCATAGGGTCATGGCATTTACCTGTGAATGGTATAGCGAGTGTGTACTCGACCCATGTGCCAACATACCTCATGCGCCCCACAGGATTGGTGTGATAAGTCTTTAGCCTAGGCATTGGCATATTACATGTCCTATGCTTTTAGGAACCCATATATGCAATGGCCTATATGTAAGACATGGGACCTATGCTCTTGGAAGAAGTTGTTGAGCCATTCTTTTGTGAGAAAATAGAACATCAAAAGTTGAAACCAATTAAACTGAGCATTTCCTTCTTGCATACCAATCTAGTTCTAAAAAACACATTGCGAGTTCTTAAACTCGTCTTTAGAGAATCTATTAGATTGGTCATTCAACGACCCCACCTTTTTTGTTATGTGGGCCTTAACATGCAAACACATGGACCCACCATTAATTTGTTCAATGTTCATGGATGGTCATGCCAAGAACATCAAAATGATCATGACGCCAAGACCGACCCACCAAATCGATATAGAGCCCAAGACAAAGTTAAAATGTCATGGAAATTATAAGCATTAAAATGATCATTACAACTAAGATTTGAAAAAAAAAAAAAAAAACACATTTGTTTTGTTGAAATTAAAGGTGAAATCAGAGGGAAGTAGAGTACCTTGTCCCATCCATAATCATTCCATAGAAGAGTCAAGTTGTCTGCAATAGTGAAAGGTCCATTTTCATAGAAAACAGCCAATTCACTGCTACAGCCTGGCCCACCAGTCAACCATATAACAACTGGATCCCCCTTCTTAGTCCTTGATTCAAAGAAAAAGTAGAACATCCTACAAGTGGAGACATAAAAATATAGATCAATATATGTTTATTTATACTTTTATAAATGATAGATAAAAGGGTGAGTATTGTTGATCAAATTCCATATTAAATATTTTTTTTAAATTACAAAAGTATTTTTAGATAGCTACATTAATGCATCTAAAATAATCTATTTATATTCATATAAAATAAAACAATATTTTTATCTTTCTAAATGGAGTTGTGATAACCTGACTCCCCCCTCCATCATACTCCCCCATACTCTCTTGACGTGGCATGTGCATAGAACCAAAGACTTTTCCTTAGGATACACAATTTCCCATCCCCATAAATATGTGCAGTTGTGTATCCCGAGGAAATTCTATGGTTCTATGCACATGCCACATCAAGAGAGTATGGGGGAGTATGTGAGAGGGGGAGTCAGAAATCATTATTCTTATAAATAATAAAATGTGCAACAACAAGAGTCCACCGTTTTGACAAGCTTTTACCATGTATAACATATGACCCTTCCCTAGGAATAAATTATAAATGCAGTGATTAGGTTCGTCAATGAGCCGATTTAGACTCGGCCAAATAAAATACCAATGTTCAAGCTCGGCCTGGCCACATGTATTTGGGCCTAATTTTGGACTGGACCATGTATATTCTAAAGCGCAAGGCAAACCCAAAACATGAATTGGGCCTAGCTTGGTCCGATAACTAAGCAGACTGGTAACAGTACCCAAACCCGGTCCACAACATAATGAACTGGGCCCAAAATTTTGAAGCTTTTTCTCACGGATAATGCCCTCCTCTAAGTCTAACCAACATTAAAATATCATGGGCATATAAGTCCATATAAACTTTTGAGAGAAAATATAAGAATCATATAATCTCTTAAACACAAGCCCTGCTTTTTTTTTAATGGATTTTGTTAGGGCACACGTTAATGTAACAATAATACACTTTAGAAATTGGATTTCGTACCAAAAATGCCCTTAAAAAAATTTATTTTTTTTACCAAAATAGCCTCAGATTCCAATTTCCCAAGTGTATTTATTGCACCTTAACGTGTGCCCTAATTTGGCATTGTTCTTAAACAACGGCTCATTACTTTTTATTGTTACATCGGATTCCAGCAAAAATGAAATTATTTCTGGTCATTAACCAAGTCAATTATTTTGGAGAATTTCATTGGCTCATCAATGTTTACTTATAACACACTAGCTAATTAATGATTTTATACATTGCACACCAAATATGAGCTTAGAGATACCAATGTCATCTACTAGGATTTCTTAGAAAAGGTTTTCTTAAAACAGAGGGAAAGATCCCACACAAATACTAATGGGGTGTGGGAAAAAATCACTATCTATACCCTAAAAAAATATTTATTTAATTTTGAGAAAGATTCAACTATTTTAAGTAACAGTTGGTGTGCTAATAGAAGATTTCTTATTTTTTGACCAGTCAAAAAGAGAGCTACATTTGTGATTATAGCCGTTGGATTTGAATTCTCTCTCATCATAGATCAGGCCCACATAGGGTGGACCAAGAGATCACTTGCGAGGCCAAACTAATAGTATAAAAGATGAAATTATAAAAATTAGAAATAAAAAGAGAATTGTAAAAATAATAATTTTTTTATCGAAAAAGAGAAGTGTAACTCAAACGCTCGTGCTAAAGAAGTGGAGAAGGCGAATTGAGTACAAACACTAACAATTAGTCTTATGCCATTTTGACAAAAATGATATTTATTTTGAAAATTAATAACAAAATTGTCGAGTAAAGTTTACTCGACTCTTTAATTTGAACTCTAAAATTACGATTTGTTGAAACGTATAAAAAGTTAGTGAAACTGTGAAAGAATTTTTCTTTCCTAAGATTTTATACATATAAGACCTTACTAAGAAAGATTTCAAATCTTACTATGAGTCATTAAGTTCACTTTATAGCACCCTTAAACATGATCCAATGCCACAGGGATGTCGAGGAAAAAATTCTATAAATTTCAGCCCTTGTCTGTAAAGCGGGTTAAGTGAATATAAAATCATTTTTTAAATTTTTTGGGGGCCCCTTTTCTATATGGAGTTCCACTCCTGGGCCCACATGTAAAAGAATTGATTCACGAGTTGACCAGCCAAGTTTATAAGAACTCAACTGAGTCAATTCGGTTGTCTGGTTTTAGTTATACAATAATTTTTTAATGATTTAAACATTTATTTTATTGGTGGTGTTTAGGAGGCCCTACAGAGAGCCAAACATTTTTTCAATGTATGGGTTAGGGGTTTCAGAATGTGATGATTTTTTGTGACAGTGATCTCTATAATGAGGAGATCGTCCTCACCAAAAATCAGCTCATTCCGAAACTTCTAATCTCATCAAAAGTGATTTATAGAAATCGGATAGTCCACAATTCTTCAACTTGTAACTAGGGTTAAAAGTTTCGAAATAAACTGATTTTTGGTGAGGATGATCTATTCACCATAGAGATTATCCTCACAAAAAATCAGCCCATTCTAAAATTACTAACCCCTATTTTCAAAAATGTTTGGCACAATTTTTGGCTCTCTATGGGGCTTCCGAACGATTCCCTTATTTTATATATAAAACAAGATTTTGTAAGTGTGCATTCCTACTCATCCACCTTATAATAAGAAAAAAAAAATTATAAATATTTAAATGAATAATCTTAAACCGATTTAAACTGTTTAACTCGCTAACGAGTTTAATATAATTGGTGCCAAGTGGACCATGAAGATTGTGCCACGTATTGACCTACAGAATTATAAAACGTACCTTGCAGCATGGGAATTCTTAATCTTATAATACCCAGCATGGTGACCCAACTCTTCTACCGTTTCAGAAACAGCAAAGTTAGGAAACTTGAAACGTTTCTCAACGATCTTCTTCGTTTGGACTGAAGAGAAATCCTCCAAGACCTCTGTAGCATCTTTGGGTATCAGATTTAGCTGTCGAATCAGTTTTTCTGCACTGCTGTTCGTTGATGCAAAAGAAAGGTGAAGATCTCGAGGAATGGAAGTTGTTGTAGAGGAGAAAGGAAACGCCAAAACAAATAGAGAAGATAGAAGAATGAGAATCAATTTTTCCTCCATTTTTTATTTTCTGGAAAAAAAAAATAGATGAGAGAAGGTTTGATGGTGGAGGGATTTTATAGGGATTTTTAGAAGGGAAAAAGGCAAGAAATGTGTTGAAAAGAAAGTTACACAAGGGATGCATGAAAAGAATAGTGTTGTATTGTGTACTTCCGGAAGTTGATTTGCAACTCAAATGCCATTCTCTTGAGTAACCACGTGGTACCTTCTAATTAGTTTCCTATCCATGTAGGCATAAATGCTAGAGTCCACCCCAAGCATCGGTGGATGTGTGAATGCCAAAATCTACAATCTCCCTCGAGATATGAAAAGGATTTGATTATTGCCAACATTTATATAATGAAATACAAATGAGTTGCTCCTGCCCTCACTTTATTGCTTTTTTATTTTACCCCTTAATTTTATTTTTATCTCTCTAATTTTATTATAATTTCTCTTTTATCCTTTATGATCTATTTTTTATTTTTCATCTTTTACTATTTTAATCTAATTTTTTTAATAATATTCTTTCAATTTTATTTTATTTGTTATTTTTTATTTTTATGTCCTTAACCCTCTCATCAAGTTATAATTTTCTTAACCCACTTTATTATTTTTTATTTTTTTTCTATTTTAACTTTAAAAAATATCAATAATACCCCAACTACAATTACACTTGATCCAAACCAACTGATTTCGTGTTGTGTTCGCAAGTCATGTTAAAATTATCACCACTTATTTCAATTTTATTTTTTCTATTTTACCCCTTAATTCGAGAAAGAATGCTTATATCGTAAGCACGGGTGAACTCTAGTCTAAATATAAGTGGCAACGGTCTAATTGCAATCAACTCTTCCTAACTCAAAATTCTAAGCACAATTCCCTACTCCAAATTAGGGGTGTTAATGGATACCCGTTTACCCAAAATCTTAATTTCAATTCCCTTTTCATTGGAACTGATTAGAGCTGGATCTAATATAGAATTAAAATAGTTAGATTCTATCCAATGAATTCACATGAGTATCCTAAATCGATTTATTTTATCAGTATTTTTATATTTTTACATGATTTAAGATTATTCTATACTTTAAAATTAGCATATATTATATAAAATTCTTCAATTTTTCATATAAAGTAAATATTGGAGCTCAAAATAAGTCATCTATTCCTAAAGTCTATCATTTGTATAAAATTTTATAAATAAATTTTACTTTTGAAAAGAAAAAGAAAAATCATATTTTTAATGAAATTAAATTGGTACTTTGTAGATAACCTATTAATTTTTAATTATCTAGAATCGAAAAAAATAGTGGTTATGATTCTAATTTTCTTAAAAATCAAACTGGAGTTTGATTGCGACCTATTGACACCCCCTACTCTGAATCTAACTCAGAGAATTGTCCTATATCTTAGATTCAATCATGGATTCTCCACTTGACAATTTATTCATAATTCTTGATTTATCTATTCTAGACTCAAATCTCGAGGTGATTCTTGTTAATCTATTTGTTAAAAATTACCATCCATTGGTGACTAAGTCCAAAAGAGTGGTGCTACGTGACAATCAATGGTGATCAAGTTTCATTTCAACTCCCAGGACTATAGAATCAACCCTCCTTAAAGATGCCTATAAAACAAAAGATATAAAGGTAGCTATGCCTTTACGCTTGACTAACTTTCTTTCTTTCTTTGATTTTATGAAAGTATAATGGAAACTGACCTCATGTTGCGGGGCCCGTGGTATATATATTAATGAACCTGAACCCACGCGTATATGACCCAACTGTTTGGGTGCACATTTATTCTTTCGGCTATCTTTCAGTGGACCTATAATATCCTTGGAATCATCCTGTTTGGTAAAAAGATGGGAAAATTATTTAAAAGACCCTGATGGAGGGATTTTTTTTTAATAGTCCTTCAATTTTGGGTGGTCTTTTAATATTCCATTTTGTAAATTTTTCTTTTATTAATAATCCCTAGACCTCATCTCCCACAATTCTCACAATTGAAAACTCTTATTGTCCAAACTCATCGTTTTCATTCAAAAATATTGAATTTTTGACAATTTTAATCAAGTTTCAAAGACTCCATTCCGTCAAAAATGATTTAAGAAGAAAAAAAATTATTTTCAAGGATTTTTTTTTTTATAAATATTTTGAAGATGTATATTAAAAAATAAGATTTTTTCATCTTTTTTTCTTATCTTTTTAATGAAAATCGATCAAAAATTATTCTTTTGGGGTTGAAATCATCTAAATAAGTCGTTATTTCAAAATTTTAATTTATCTTTCCATGTATTTTAATAAAAAAAATTCAAAAATTGAAAATGTGTGAATTTTACCATTGTAGGATTCATCACTTTTTATTTTAAAAGTGGTGAACTCGATACTAAATTAAAAAACGTTGGGTTCACCAATAATGAAGGACCATTAAAAAAGAAAAAAGTTTACTAAATGTCCTATCATGCTACCTTGCAAAACTTGTGGTTATTTAGAAATAAATCCCTCTATCGAGGTAATTTAAGGAATTTTCTCTTCAATAAAAAATCAATTTGTCAAAGATCCGATCCAACTCGTATCAGACTAATCCCAGATAGACCATGATCCAATCCAGACCGGATCCATGTGGAAGACAGTTAGCGTGTTTATAGGTTTGCCTAATTTGTTTATGGCTAAATAATTAAAAAACTGACACGTGTAAATGTATTTTGCAAGTATAGGTTGCTTTGCTTGGAAGGGAAAGTGGTCTTGGAAAGCAGAAAGTGATGATGGAAAGAACCGAAGCGTCTCAAAGATTTTAATGGGTCCCACTAACGATCTAGATGTTATATTAACGTTAATAGAAGGGGAGATGATCCCATGTAGCTATATTAAATATGGTTGAGGGTGTGCCACATCAGCAAGTTGATTACATCCAGTCGTTTAAATTTACCGTAATGATTTTCACTCAAAAACTTTCACTAGGTACGTATTCACCTGATGTGGCAAAGGTACAAAACCGTTGATAGTTTCCTTGTGTATCCCAAAGAAAAGATCCATGGTTCTGTGTCCTTACCATGTCAGTCGCGTACATACCGAGTGAAAATTTTCGAGTCAGAAAATCACAACTCTTAAATTTAAGAGTTCAACGACTGGTGGGGGGAAAAAAACTACCATGAGCAGAGAGGACTAAGTTGTCATTTTTCTCAAATGTGATGTTCTGTGAACTGTAGAACAAGAGCTATAAAGGAGTTCCTTAGGAAACGGATTACATAGACAAAAATCTAGGAAAATGCTGGACTAACCTAGTTGGACATTGCACTGACATGGCAGTACGTAGAGAAATATTGATTTTTTAACTTGTATCTCGAGAAAAGAAATTTATGGTTATCTGTGCACTGCTATATTAGTGCAATGTCTAATGAAATTAGTGTAGCACGAATAAAAGAGTGCTGGTATTAATGTCACTCTAGCATTTTCCATAACAATAATTCTAGAGTAGTTCTAAACAGACTTCCTATCATGTTCGACACTGCGCTGACGTGGCATTGTGAACAGACCCATGGATTTTTTATTCGAAA
The DNA here is from genome assembly GCF_017979445.1 of Akebia trifoliata. Classification (NCBI taxonomy): domain Eukaryota; kingdom Viridiplantae; phylum Streptophyta; class Magnoliopsida; order Ranunculales; family Lardizabalaceae; genus Akebia; species Akebia trifoliata. The sequence goes on along the minus strand of NC_141382.1, from coordinate 1,287,810 downwards.
TAATGATTTTCTAGCTAGAAAGTATTCACTCGGTCAATACTCGGTTGACGTGTGTTATGGACACAAAACCATAGATTTGTTTTGTCAGGATACACAAATCTATGGTTCCATGTATCATGAGGAAACATATCTATGATTCCGTGTCTGTAACACATTAGACGAGTATTGACCCAGTGAAGATTCTCTAGTTAGAAAATCATTATTTCGAATAAAAAAATCCATGGGTCTGCTCACACTACCATGTCAGCGCAGTGTCGAGCATGATAGGAAGTCTGTTTAGAACTACTCTAAAATTATTGTTACGGAAAATGCTGGAGTGACATTAAAATTGACATTGTTTCACCTAAAGGCGTCGAATCATTTTTCTTCTTCTTCTTCTCTCTCTCTCTCTCTCTCTCTCTTACTTCTTTGCATTTAGAAAATGTTTCAATGAGGATTTTAAGTTTTAATCTTACTTATTTCTCTTACTCTAAACACTTCCAATGAAGTTGAAGCCATTCACATGAGAAAATTTTGTTCGGTAGATACCTACCAAATTTTTTTTGTAATGTTCAATAGGTATCTATCGAATCAATTTTGTAATATTCGGTAAGTACCTACCAAATTTGTTAAACAAGTTTAGTCTGAATCTTCTAAATAGAACTGTCAAAAAATCTTCAAGTTCTTCGATCCAAAATCATTATTTTAAGATTTAAATAACAATTTTTCTATTTTCTTTGATGATTAAATACAAAAAATAAAAATAAAATAAGTAAAAGAAGTTTCAAATAAATAAGATATCTAAAGAAAAAACCTAAAATTTAATCTCCATTAATTTAACCTCTCCCAGAACTCAAAAAGAGATGAATATGAAGAAGAAAAAGAGGAAGATGGAAGGAAGAAAAAGAAAAAGGATTTTTATTTGGTAGGCAGTGGTGGTGGGTGTAATAAACCAAAGTGAAAGAGTGAAATAACAATTTGTTTTTTCTTTCAAAAGTCACTTAAGTGAGTGCATTGAGTCATTTTGGTGTGTGCAAATAGCCACCCCCTTACACTAGGAGTGCAATTTGGTTTGGTTTGATTCAGTTATAGGCCAAATTGAAACCAAACCGACCTAGGTCGATTCCAGTATACAAGAACTAGAACCTAACCAAATTGACACTAGAAGTGATCCAAACCAACCTGAACTGAGGTCAGATCAATACTTGAGTTGGATAAACATAAAAATTATCCATTTGCTCTTTTTTTTTTTTTTTTTCGACGAGCAAGCAAAGAGATAATTTAGTAATTTTAGAAATTTTACTACTCAATTACCATTCACTCATACAAACTACAAGTAAGGAGTAAATCTTTCAAGTCTTAATTATTTAATTTATTATATATTTAATATAATTATGTATTTTTAAAATGATTTGATTATCGGTTTGGTTCGGTTGTATACTAGTCTTCAACTGAGAATCAAACCAAATTGATCGATTCAGCACTTTTGTAATCCAGAACCAAACTGACAGGCTCGAACTGGACCAAGTTGTACCCCTAGTTTTCAGAACTGCATTGTATGACCAAAGGTGGAGGCTTTAACATCGTACGACCATTTCGACATCCCTTCTTGTCATTGATATCAACTTCACTTACACTGCAACAAAACATGCCAAAAGTCCAGCACTATTTGTTTAATTCATCTCAAGCTAAACAGATTAGCTTTTAAAATACATTCAACTTACAAAAATAAATTACATTACAATGTCACATACAAGACAATAAAAACACAATATGCGTCTCTAAACGAAGACAATGAGTCTCCTGACATAAAAAATTAAGATTTGGACATGTTTTGTAGAGTACACTAATGATTACATCGTTTTGCAGAATTTCCGAAGTTACTATGGTTAAGAATAAGAACGCCGGATATAAAATACTCCAATATACATGGATTTGTGGATTAAATGCTACAATGGGTATCCTCCAATCACTCTCCGAAGTCAAAATTAAGCAATATTCTTACAGCCATATCTCGAAATTCCCCATTATGGTTCTAATCATAGAGCCCGTCATCATACCAGATGTCAACTAAAAAATCTACCATCTCCTGCACAAATCCAGAATGATCAATGCCAAGTGTGTTAAACAGTGCTTAAAATAAGAGACATTGATAGGAAAGGCTTTATAAAAGCTTACAGGTAATGGGATTCTCTGAGCGAAAGGTTCGCCAGTGGAGAGCAGATCGTCGTAAGTCATGGACCAGCTACAATAGAAGAAAAATAATTAACCAATACAGGAGTGACACTATTACCATCCAACATAGTACAAATAATGGTAACATACAACGACACATACTTTATAAGTAGATCTTTTGGCACTATTTTCAGCTTTTGAGATTGATCTCCAAGCCACTCTCTTCTGATCTTGTGCCAAGCTATTGCACCTACACAATAAATACCATAAGAAGCTCAAGAAAAAAAAATTATAATACAAGGTTAAATTATGTGACAAAATATGTTATTTTTGAAAAGAATTATGCTAAAACAACATTATAACGACTGTTACATTGAAATAACAGCCAAATTTTATAAAATAGTGGGCATTATATTATATGACATAATAAAACAAATAATAAATCAACTTAGGGTTGTTACCATTATAACACTTGTTTTTACCATGATTGAAAAATGAAAAGAAAAAATATTTAATTTACTAGAACCTACAAAGAACATGCAACAATTGACACTATCAATATCAATACATGTAAATACAGATGTTTATCTAGCATATTGTGTGATACATAATTGCACATATAGAGAACTTCCATTATGATATGATGTGGAAGAGGGACATACCATGGTTGAGAAATGTGGAAACATTCTCAGTGGGGCTTTTTGCTTCGATGGTAAATTCAGAACCCATAGAAGGTTTCTTTCCATGGGAATGCGAATCGCCGACATTGCTTTCCATTTTCTCTGGACTGAAAGAACATTTCCTTAACTTACAACTTGATGTTTGTGGACCTAAGCTCCTCCTTAGTGGTCTCCTCAAGGTTATTTCAACAGGTGATGTCACTTATAATATGGCCAAACCTCCAACACACCCACTCTTCTCTGTAAAAAAAAAAAAAGGATCATCATAAGCAGAACAGCCACATACAATACCATAGTTCATTTAGAAGTATTAAGTGTCATTGATACCATCACCAATCTTAAGATAGTAAAAACATCAACCTCATACAAGCTAATGATGGCAGAATTTCCATTGGTTATGACCAAAACAAGATTCGGCGTCAGAACCAATATTAAGGTTCCAAACTATGATAAACACTAAATAGTACCACAACCAAGTACTGTTCAAAAGTAGGGACAAAACAATTTAATGGAACAAAATAGGTCCTCCAAAACTTATAGCCCCATAAACTGAAAAAAAATGTGTGATTAATCCAATATTTACAGCCCAGTAATCTGGAAAAGATCAACTGACATGTGGTTAAAGTACTAATTTCCAATATTTAGAAACTATGTTGAATGGATACAGATACAAGTTTCAGAGTCTAGCATGGATACTAATGTCGTATTCGGGGAACCTTGAAAAAGAAGATTCAAGGACCTGGCATTATATATTTGAAATAATTCTAATAATTAATTATTTTTATTTAATGCGTAATAATAGATTATGTGATGGTATATCTTATCATATCTACCATCTACCTATAGAAAAAGAGTAATTATATTTTCTACAAAGAAAATTTCAGTTCAAAGGGTAGAAATCAAAACATACCATAAATGCTAATCAATATCCTTCACCAAGGAAAGAAAAACTTCAACAGTGTCGTACAAGAGCCCTGGAGTGTTAGAATCTGACATTGTCTGATGTGGAAACTTTACCCATTTAGAGGAGTCCATGAAACATAGCCCAGAAGCAATATCAAATTCATCGAGCAGATAAAGAAAGATTGAAAATCCAATTGATAACCATTATTTTTTGTGTAATGATTTTGTAACTCAACCTGACAGGGTAACTCAAAAACTCAACTGGCGTGTACCCTGCAAGAACCGTAGATTTTTCCCTCGGGATACACAACTGCACATCCCCATAAAACATGCGCAGTTGTGTATCCCGATGGAAAAAAATCTACGGTTCTTGCAACTGCCATGTCAATGAGTTTTTGAGTTACCCTGTCAGGTTGAATTACAAAATCAGCACTCTTATTTTGTTTATGAAGAACCCAAACCTGGACATTGATTTGAACTCAGATAATAACTCAGAGTTGGGGTCAGAATTAAAACTTGATCAGCTTGCAGTGACAGTTTGCTGGGTAGCAGACTTTGTTTAGGCCCTGTCAACCTCGGATTTAGGAGAGGGTTCAATTATTGGGAAATGGAACATTAGGGGAGTTTATTGAGATGCATTTCCGGTTACAGCCATATGGGCTCCTAAAGCTCCTACTAAGATCTCTATTTTTATCTGGCTCGCTGCTTTGGGCGTCTTCCTACTTTGGACCAGATCATTAAGAGAGGAATGGTAGCGCCAAACTTTTGTGTCTTATACAAAGCAAATGGGGAATCTTCAAATCACATCCTTCTTCATTGTCATTTTACCCAAAACAGATTTGGGATCACTTTCTTTCGTTATTTGGAGTTTACGGTTGTCTTCTTAGCCTGATTAGAACCGTGTTTGAGGTTTGGGTGCATTGGGGTTTCCCTTTTCATAAGGCAAAGAGGATCTTGTGGAGCATCACTCCCTTTGCTATTTGTTGGGCCGTTTGGAAGGAACGAAATATAAGGATCTTTGATGGGAAAGAAACAGATGTTAGTGGTACGATAATCTTAGTGTTTGCTCTTTTGTTCTATTGGGGTAAGTTTTTTAAGGTGTTTAGAGGGTGTTTTTTGAAGACTTTCTTGGAAGATGGGATAAAGTTTGTAATTTGGAGGAGTAATTTTTGTAGGGCTGGTTTTGTTTGTTGTACTGTTTTTTTCTTTTTCTCAGGTTGGATATCTCGTCCTCCCTCTTTTGTACGTTCTCTCTTCTTCTTTAATTAATTCTGTTTACCTATAAATAAATAAAAAAGACATCTCCTTGAAGCCTTATAGCCTAAGAAAAGAATACTTTGAGGAATAGTTGCTTCATGCATTGAAAGAGTTGCCAAGAAACCTCCCAGAGAACACACATCCCGAAGGGGTCCACAGTCATACAATTTCATCGGAAGGATTGTCATAACTACAGGAAAAACTCAAGAATTCTAATTGATAATGATGTAGACATACATGGAATTAAAGGGAAGAGCAGCAAGTGTCCTAACTTGATGAGGTCGATTTATTTCCAATTGAGAAGGTTTGATACAGTACTGAGCACATAAGATTAATGAAATAAGTTGCAGACAACCCACATGGATCACCATGATTCTCCTTCATCAACATTGTCAATAACTATAATATATAGTTTACATTTATCTTTAAATGTAGTTCAAGTAATACTGTGAAGCTTCCAAATCCTCTAGTTGTGATCTACAACAACTATCCCACAATGACTTTTGGGGATATCCCAATGTTTTGGTGGACAAAAATACATAAAATAGGGGTACTTCAGTTATAATTCAAACAATATTTATATTACTTTGATGGAGAACTAGGAGTCTAGGATTTAAGAATTTGTTTTCTTATAAATAAATGTTACTAGAACACATGTAAAGAGACTTCAATTCATTAGTAATATTTTTTTATATCGATTTTCGAGTTTTATCAACATTTGTTAGTCTTATCGTTCAATGACGGTTCACTCAAGATTTGATGGCTTATTTCTTATTTCAACCACTTTAGAAGATTATTTTCAATCTATTTGCTGGTTCAATTTTATTTTGTATCAAACTTCTTCCATCTTTAGCTATGTTTTTCTTTGTTTTTCAGATCTGATTTACAGATTCCAAAAGCATTACTTTTACAGTCTAAAATTTCACATCTGAACACTTAAAAATCCCATCTTTTTCAGTTTGTATGATTCAAAGAAGTATTTTATGTTCCACAAAATTATGTATTATGGAATTAATAACTCAATCCACACAACAACATCAACTGAAGATAATCAAAGAAGAAGGAATCACATCAAACACCTTTAAAAAAAAACTACTACAAGCCCAAACAATTGAAAATTAACACCAAAATAGACATCATTTCCACCTAAAAACCAAATATAATCAAAACCCAACATTTTTTTGGTGATTAACAATGAGATTTAACAACAATTGAACATTAACACCAAAATATACATCATTTCCATCTCTAATATATATATAAAATAAAACCCCAATATTGTTTTCTTGATTAACAATAAAGGCTAATAAATTCGATCATCAAAGAAGGAATCACAAATCACAATTAAAAAAAAAAAAAAACTACTACAAACCCAAACAATTGAACATTAACACCAAAATAGACATCATGTTCATCTAGAAACTAAATATAATCAAAACCCAACATTGTTTTCTCGATTAACTATGAGTTTTAACAATAAAAACAAATAAATTCAATCAACAAAGAAAACCCAATTCGGAATCAAGACGATATGAAGACATCTTTAATAGGCAAGAAAGAGACTTCAAAGCCCATACCTTGGTTCGATTCTCTCACAGAAACATTTGGGTTGGAGGGAAATAGAACGAAATCTCTCTGAAGATTCCAAGTCTCTAGAGGAAAGCAGATGAGAGAGTCGAAATGAGATGAGAAGGTGATCTCTAGATTTTGGTTTGTCGAAAAAAAACGTATTTTTTCATTGTCTGGTTTTTTGTTTGCTTTTGTCGCTCAATATTTGATGCGATTTGGGGGATATGGGATTGGATAAGCCATCTGACTATGAAATTGGCAAAAAATTTAAAATAAAAAATATATATTTATCAATCGTAATTACTATAAAACCCTCATTCAATATTTAAGAAGCTTCAAAAATGATAGAAATTTGATGGGTATTTTGGTCAAATAATAATCAAAACGTGAAGTCTTGTCCAAATAAGCTAATTTGGTAAGGTATCAATGGGCTGGGTTTTAGTTGGCCCAACCTGCCCAGACTGTCATGGATCGGATTTGGGCAATTATACTAGGCCCGTTTAGTAATTTGATTGGTCTAAACTAGGCAAGGTCCATGTTTAGGGACGGAGGCTTCGGAGTTAGGCTAGTTGGAATGGTTTGGCCCAAAGTGAGTTATATTGTTACCTGTAAATAGGCCGATAAATACTTGCGGGTTAGGTCATGCTTGGATTTTGCCTGAACTGACCATTAAACGGGTAGGTCTTCCATTAGGTTTTAAGGCTTTTTTATAATCAAACAATTAATGTGGCCCAGCCCCATTTTGATAGCCCTAAAATTTGGTAATTTCGTGGGAAAGGAAAATATAAATTAAACAGTGTTCCTCTTGTTTAGGGCTACAACCTGGGCGGGCTAGCCCAAACTCAACCCGGTTGAAGGGCGAGTCTGGTCCGAGTTATGTAGAAGATGAGTTGAGCCTGGGTTAGAATATCTCTACGCAATTTCAATTCGGGTTGAGCTCAGGTTGATATTACGAGCAACCTGACTCAACCCGAACCCGATGGTATATACTAATATATAAATATTTTCATATTTATTATAGATTTTTATTTAGTTTTTTATTTCATTTTTTTTCTCGGTAAAAATCAATGGAATTCAATCTTATTATTATGAAGTTTGGACAATTAGTTAATATTAATGTGAACTTTGGTTTAGTATGGTTTGTCTAAATATTCTCTCAATGATAGATTTGAAGGTTGCATGTGATTTATTCACCATTAGTTTTTTTTGTATTTTTTTAAAATATCAATTTTATTTGCTAATTATAATGAAATTAGGATTATTCAATGAGCTCAACCCGACCAAACCGCCCAAAATTACCGAAAGGGCTCACCTGAACTCAACCCAATTTTAGAAGATCAAGCTCGGGTTGAGCTTGGGTTAGTGAGCTTAGACCTGATGGTCAGGTTGAGGGTTTTGCTACTTGGGTTGAGCCTGGTTTTACCCTCCAACCCGCCCAGGTTGCAGCCCTACTATTGTGGGATGCTATTTTAGCCTATAGGCTTTTCTATATGGACTAGGTGATCTTTTGGGCTTTTAAGCGCCATCTCATGTAAATGGGCTTTTTTATTGGACAATCCAATTAAAGAGGGTGCAGAATGCGATCCCACTAGTACCGTTATGTGATCTTAGAAGAAAATCACTTGGTTATGTTTGAGAGAGAGTTTTTGACTTCTCACCCATCAAAAGCACTTTTAAAATAAAAAAGACAATCGTCGACACTAATTTTTTAAATCCTAACCCCCAAGGGTTGGTGAGATAGCCAAGTCCACTCCTTAGGAAGCGGAGCTCTATAGTTCTGGGTCGATGTTATCCCTCATGAAACCATTTGTGAAAATTGATTTTTCGAAGGAAATATTTTTTGTCAAAAATCATTTACACGTCCTAAAGTCTAGAATTTTATACAATAAACCCATGACACTAAGGAAATCGAATTGGTGTATGCTACGGTTGAGCTCCCTTTTATGTCAACTATATGTCAGTGTTCTTGATTTTTCTAGAGTTCGACGGTTACGTAAGAAGCAGTTTATAGTTGTGACAAAAGAGCTGGACGGCAAAATTAAGGCATTATGTAATAAATTTGAGTTTGATAATAAATCATAATAATGGGCTTAGGTATGAATTATAATATTGGGTTTTTATATTAAACCCCACCTAACATAGGACTGTCCATTGCTCTTCGACTTTCGAATCTTTAGGACACAAAGTCATTGAGGATTTATTTTCGTCTCATCGATTTATAAGAAAAACAAGAGAGAGAAAAGAGTACCTAATCAAAATTAAATGATTTTTCTTTTTGGGAAAGTCAAGTGTTTTTGGCATGAGGTTGACGATGAGTAATTTATCTTAATCATTTTCTTTAAGACTCTCGTAGAAAATCAAGGGCAAGGGATGTGCCATCAATTTGAAACATAGGGAGGTATCTCAAATATTCACCAAAATACAAAAGGTATGTCTACAATTACCCAAAAAAGTTCTCAAAATTTAGTCTCCAAGGACGAAAATTCTAGTCTCCTAAACAATGTTTGGTGCACAAGTCTAATGTAAGATTAAGATGGAAAGATATCCCTCCTATAGAGCTCTCTTAGACAATCTATGACAGTCCTCAGAAAACCTGTGTTTTTTGTCTAATCCAATCTAAATCATACATTTGACATTGTACATCAAATTATTGTTCGAGAATAAAGAAGTCCTACAATCCATAGTTTCAAAACAAATTGAATCCACTTGAAACTTAGCCGAGTTAACTTGATTGGATTTTGATGTTATTTGATACCAATACTTAATATTTTTTTAATTTAACTTATTCAAGTCAACTTATGAGTCGAGGGCATCTGAGTCGAGTCGATTTGAGTCGTGAAGTTGTAAAACCATGCTACAAATTAATTACCTTAATAGGTAAAAAGAGAGAGGAGAGAGAGAGAGAGAGAGGCTCAGATCAGTACATGAGACTCAAAAGTCTCGCAACTGAAAAATGTGGATTGTGGAATGTGGTGGTTGAAGTTGTGTCAAAGGCCTAATATTTGATGTGAAATGAAGTTGGAAGTAGGCCAACATTTAATTAATGGGAACAACAAAATATGTCGGTAATGAAGTTGTATGTATGTGTGATAAAAATGGAAATTTTTTATACCCATTTAGCTAGATTTATTTGACTTCAAATACCTACTCCTTCTAATTCAACATAGGGAGTAGTTGGATCTCTTTGAATGGGTTTCTCTTTCACATCTCTCTCTCTCTCAAATTTCTTATTCAGTCGGTTCTAAGATTTTACATGCCAAAGTCACCCTTGTTGAGAATCCATAAAGTATTCAAAACCTAATTAGGGCACTGACTTGGACTTTTAATGGATATATTGGATCATATTCCTGAAATTCTCTCCATCCCGATCCGTTAACTTCATATCTGGATGGAGGATTAATTTGGATTCCCGTAAGGATCCAATTGATAACCTATTGGATTGATTTTGGATACCGTTCAAGTCCTATTCATATGATGTTTATTTAGACTTTATACATATCTAATTGATTTGTTTTGATTGCTATTCGATTGGATTGGATCTTAATATTGAGATCCAATAAAATCCAATCTGACAAAGAATGTCCAATTCAAATTGTCTTGGGTCGATTTCTTATTTGATTGTTACTAAATCGACCCGTATTCATTCATTGACAACACTCCCACACTACGCCACACTCTCTCCTCTCTAGATTTCTTCTTCTTCCTTTCGATTTTCATTTCTCCTTGATTTTTATCAATTACTTTTTTACTAGGGTTAGCATGATTGCAGAGAAAAAATTAATTTCTTTTAAAATACAATTTTTCTCAAAAAAAAATAGTGTTTGGGTTGGGGTGGATCATGAGATAAAAGCATTCGTATTTTCCCACCTTATTTAGCAAATTATTTTCCGAGGAATTCTAGTCGAAGAATATTTTCTTTCAAAAATGTGCAATACATGAGGAAGAAATTGAATTTTTTTAGTGAAAATATTTTCTTCACTGATTTTCCCAAGCAAATTCATACATGTGGTCTATTTGATAGCGCTGGGAAAATCAATAGGAAAATGGTTTTCCTTAGAAAATGTGATTTGTAGTTTATGATTGTGCATTCCTAAGAAAGTCATTTACCCACCCAAAGCTAATTTTCCTTCTTGTTGGGAAATTATTTTCTGACTCTCCCCCTAGAGATGATTAACCCATTTCTTGGTGTTATTTTTTCACGATTAGTCTGACCTACCAAACTTATTAAAACAATCTTTTCATATTTTTTTTGTCCTTGAAGATATTTTTCAACAATCATGAAGCCCTTTGACTAAATCACAATGTAACATAAGAAACTATGGGTACTTGATTTTTAAGAGAGAGAGAGAGAGAGGTTGCCTGATAAAGAAAGAAAACCACCATCTTTTATACTAAAATACAAACCCAAACCTAGAAGCAAACAATAAGAGAAAGTAAACCTTCAATCCATCAGAGAAAATAAGAGAAAGTAATTATCTAAAACAAATTGAAATTCATTTGATAATTTGAATTAATAAAAGAGTCACAATATTCTCACTCGAAAATTTTCATTCTATCTGTACTTGGTCAACATGACAAGTGCACAAAATCGTAGATCATTCTCCCTGTAATATCTGTGCACTTGCCACATCGACCGAGTGATAATTTTCGAGTCTGATTATCATTAGTCTTAGTAAAACATCTCTCACAATACTTTAAATAGACTTTAAAATTTATAATTAGTATTATATTTACTTACCCAAAAATAGTAAAATTTATCCTAAATAATCAACTTTCTAAAACTAGTATAAAAAAAATTAAGTTAGCTAAAACATTCATATTAACTTCAGAAATGAATACTTAATAATGATTTTCTAAAATAAATTCGAATTCAAACTATTCCAAAATACTTTAAAGCAAAAATTACTTCAAATTGAAATCGTAATCCAAAACGTACCTTTTGACACACGAAATGGATTTTTTTTTGTTACGATCATTAAATGTGCCCAACTGCCAACAATCATCATTTTAATCATAGCGCTCGTCATAAACTTTTTTTAATGTCACAAGGTTATGTCCGTCTGAAGGTACGGTAAGCATTTAGTTTTTTTGCCTATCTTCTTTTGTTCCTCTTGTTTCAAATAATTTTCCTCTTCACAAATTGTGATGAAAACCTTTGTATAACGATTTTCTATTATCAGGGGCTGATTTACAGTGGGGGCACTTGCCCCCCTCCAACCCAGAATTTTCAGAGTCTATGGACTTATGAGCTATTACGATAGATAATGGTAACGGATAAAAAAATACGTCGCTATTGCCCCTAACAATTTTTTTTTCACTCTTAGTTGCCCGGGCAAAATTCTGGCTCCGTCCCAAGCTATTATCCACCCATCTAAGATAATTGGCAAAATAATAAAGCACTAGTACTCTATCAAAACATTGTTGAAAGTGATATTGTTTTTTTTTTTTCTTTTTTTTGTTAGTGGATCAAGCTTGAATGGAACCAAATTTTAATTGAAAGTGACTTAAACTAAGTGCATATAATAAATATACCACGATCATTTATCCATGCATCTACGTCTCACCAAAATATTTTCTAAAAAGTATTTTTACTCTTTGAAAAAGAGAGGATTATCTTCTTTAATGAATAAAATCATTAACGGTTAGCAAAGAAACAAAAAAGTCATTAAAAAAAAAACCCAAGTATTCATAATCAACCCTGAAAACAATTAATTAAAAAATATAATTTCCATCTACTCCACATCCTAAACCTACCATTGTACATCAATTAGATGTATTTGCTTTAATTGCAAATCTTTTTTCCTAATCTTCATGGATGTTGCTTACGTATGCATGCATGTCTTTTATTTGTCGCTAGGGTTGATCTTCAAAATTTGTTTGCTTCCCATATGTTTCTTGCATATCTTCTTGAGATCATCTCAAAAGGTCTCACATTTTCTTCAAAGTTGTATCTGTGATTCTCATTTCTATATATAGAAGATTTCACAATTGATCTATAGTTTCAGAATTTCAGGAGACCTGCACATTTCTTTTAGCAAGCTTTGGGTATTACAAGAATAGCTCAAATAATTGATAAACTGCTAGAAAATCGATTAAGATGATTTGATCGTATGCAACAAAACCGATTCTTGCCTCAATTATGACAAATGTGCGAGATGAAGATTCTAAGAGAGAGAGAGAGGGGGGGGGGGTGTACATGGAAACGTAGATTAAGATTAAGAAAAATTACTTAGTGTCAAGTTCACCAATTAAGGATTATTTAGAAAAAAATCCCTCTACCAGAGTCTTTTAAGTAATTTTCCCTTAAGACTAGAGTCGTGATCAATGCATCATTATTCTTAAGATTATAAGAGCAGATAATAACAAACTGACAATAACATAAAATATGGATTTGGATAGAATATGACGTAACAAGATTCGTGTAGTCATCATCAAATTTTTTTGACAATGTTGATGATGACGCTACGATTTAATATGAAATTTCTACTATTGGATTATCATGCCGACGTTATTCATGTATCTTGTTTCTTTCTTATGAGATTTTTCCTTAAAATAAAATAAAGTAATATTTTAATTATCCATATTTATATTTGATTAAGAGAAATAATTTATTATTTTAAATTGTTTCCAATGACATAATAGGAATCTCATGGCATGCATAACAGTTGATTGGGAGGACCCACCATGCCACCCATTTAAGTGGACTTCTGTACGTAAACGACCTTGAGTTTCTTAATCCACATGGGTAAGAGCATCTCACGCATTCCATCCATTAATGGCCGACACAACAGTTCATCAAACCCTTTTGTCCAAATTTTTGGTCCAGAAATTGACCAAGCAACTGTTCTATTAAATTATTTTTTCTTTAGTCATCGTCCACCAAATAACATATTTAATGACTATTTTTGTATAATTTCCGTACGACATCCATATCAAGTTGATAGTACCATAACGAAAATCCTCTTCTATATGGATTTTTTTTTTTTAAAAGCTATTTTATTATGCCCAAATTATTGAATCAGCCATGTTTTATTCTTATATTTTCAAAAATGGCCATTTACCTGATTTTGTAATTAATATTTTTTAACGAAAACGGTTATATTTGCAAAGTTTGATTTATCTTGATCAGAGTCCATTAATCATCGAATGTAATCTTGTAAGAAGTTAAGGTTTATGTTAGTGTGCCATATCGAAGCCATCTCTAGTGTTTTAATGCACCATTGCTTGTAATGCACTACAACGCCACATGATAGAGCACTATTCGGCCAACCTTTGTGCATCAAGCAGCCCGTAGCGATGCAAATCTATCCAATGAGGTCCGGATCTGAATCCTCCCATTGGGAAGGTATGATCATGCACCCTCAGTGCATGGCATGGAGGGAGAACACGCGTGACTTTGATCCATAGGAATACTACAATACCAATCCCTAATCCGATCGATGCCATCCTTGCCATCCCAAGGATTTGTGATTAATAACTTACAGTCTAGATCTAGGATTCATGTATCGACTTCTATCGATACTCCCTTGTGCTATCCCCCTCATTAGTTTAATGTGGATTTGAAAAAGAAGATAAGGGGTGGATATATATGGTAAAATATAAAGAAAAATTATCCCTATGCCCTTAGATATCTGTTTAATCATATGATTTTGATGTGTAATAATAACAATTGGTGTGGTAATATAAGTTCTCTATAATAATGTGAAGATCTTTTTGTGCCACCAATTAACTTTTCTTAAAAAATATATATATATAAATAAAATCTAAGTTTTTTTTATTTATTTATTTTTTTTATTTTTTATGGGTAAGCTTGATTTGAACCCACTACCTCAAAATCTAAGGGAGTTCAGTAAAGAGTTCTCACCATCCAAGTGTTCTTATCATTGCATAGATTTTGCTATTTGTTAAATAAATAAAAATTTATTTTATATTATATTATTATTAATTAATTACAAACGTTTCAAGAATCGAACTGATTAGCAAACCAGGGTGACCTCAAGATTGTACCTCACATCGCACATCCTGACGTGAAAGTGTATAGCAACCATAGATGCTTTTCATCGAATGGTTCCATAAAATTTAACAGTAAGATGTGTGATGTGAGTTACAATCTTGAAGCCAATTCAGCATTATTCTTTGTTGAAACGTCAATCAAACGTTTATCTTTATGTGGACCTACCAGTGGAAGAATAGACATGCAGTAATTATAGACTCATTATATAGTTCACGGAATTAGGTATTAAGTCCAAGAGGGGGACATTGTCTCCTCTTCTTAATGTCTACTACTTCCTTGCCTCCCAGATTTTTCAACATACCTTCTTCGTCTTAAGGGCGAAAGGTAAGATCATGATTTTCTCGTGCCTCATTGACCTACATGATTTTACATTTTACAATGATTTTATTATTATAGAAATGTCAATAATAAAAGTTTATCTCAATTCGAATTAGAAAATAGAAATACTTTATATGGTTTTGATAGAAAACCTTGATGATGGATAGAAATCCTAGTAAAAGAGGAACTCTAAGCCTTCAATTTTCACGGCACCCCAATAATATTTAATGATTCTAGAGAAATCAATAAAAGGATTTTGAATTGAAGTGATCTCCATTAAACATTAAAACTCTAAGGCCGAACCAATATAAAGAGAGAATCGAAGATGAGTCTGGAACTTAGAGAACGTTAATCAATCGGTTCATATGATTGGGGATTAGCACACGATTAGGCATTAGCATGTGGTTAATGAAAAGGCACACCTCTAGCAAATCAGCCAATTGTTATGTGGAGAAGATTTAGAATATGTTAAATCTCATACATTGGATAAAATCAATGAGGAATAAATATTACCAAGAAATCGGTTCTATTATTTAATAGAAGGTGGCATGTGCAAACGCACAGCACATGTGTCAAAAGCGCTTATTTGTAATTTAAAGTATGGATTAAAGGGTTTTTGAAGATTAAATAGTGAAAAAATGATATTTTGTAATTCTGAAAATTAATCAACGAGATTATAGGGTTGTAGTCTCGTGGGTTGCAATTTTCTTGATTTTTAGTTAAAATGACCCTGATTGTATTAAGTTTAAATGTAAAGACCGGGGCATTTCTAAGATCCAAATTTTAGAGTTGAACCACTTCTAATCCACCACTTCTCTAATTATAATAGTAAAGTTTAGTGGTGGTTAAACAAAAAAACTGATTAAGGAGTGACCATGGAATCATTATTAATGAAATTAGAAGTAGAGAGAGATTAATTTTGGGGGTATTATCTCCCAAAATTAAAACATACATTTTTTCACAATATTAGATGGATGAATGGTAAATGGACAAAATTATAAACGAGTGTATCTAAAGAAACTTAGAGATGAAATAAATAAGAAAACAATTGATATGGTGTGAGCATAAACAATAGACCAATTAAATCATGACCAATGAGAATGCGTTGATGCAAGTCCACGTATTTAAAAATATTGTTGGTAAATAATAAGAGATTCTATTGCCAGTCCAACTTTTGCCAACGCCACCCCAAACGTGCGTAATTCTTTGGTGATTTACATTTGAATTGGGTGGCATTAGCACAAGTTGGTGTGGCAATAGAATATCTCATAAATAATCAAGATATGACTTAAAATAGAGTTGAATGATCAAATATGATTCACAGTTGGAATAAGACATAAAAGAGACACACTATAATCCAACGCAAAAAAATAAACCCACTGTATCACCATGGAGTCTTACATCGCATGGTTGACTCCAAGTTAATGGCACCATGGGAGCACCAATCTTCCCCTAAATCAATTGGAGTTATTTTCTTTCTTTAAAAACCAAAAGGGTGCCCAAAGTCAAGCAGTCTTCAAATTGTTAAAAGTGAAGGAAATAAAAATTAAGTTGATTGATGTACGAGCTTTTATTTTTTCACTAGATACCCTCCTATATCATGAGAATAATCAAGGCCGACAACCCTTTGTCTTTGGGTTGAAAGTATTATCGAGACATTCTTTTAATGATACCAAACCTGAATGTCATAGCTACTATGTTATATGGGCCGATGGATCATATAGAACTTGGATCGAGGTCCTCATTTAGATCACGAGGATTATTATCTAAATGAAACCTCAATCCCTTAAAGTTTATTGTCTAGATTAGATTTGGAAAAAAAAAAATTATTAATTCAGGTGAAAAAATACCATTTATTTCATTATTTTTGAGTTCTTCAAATTTTGTGATCTTCATTCATGTGGCAACTGACCATGTTCACGGCTGAGGTCCATGCTGTCCATATAGATTGGTGGTCCAGTCTCATATATCTTTGAGGTTCAAATTCAATACATTTTTTTTTTATCACATGTCGGATAATAATAATGAGCCATCGGAATCTGACCCACATCTCTGTATAAAAAAAAAGGGCCATGGGTAAGGAATCTGACATATTTAAGAGGAAGAAAAGCAGAGATGGTAAAAGTGACATATACAGGTAAATTTCAAGGTAGCTTTAATGATTCGACAGAAATGCATGGTGCTTTCAATGATGTCTGCTTCATCACATGTCCATCTCATTTGCAGAAGAGTCGTGCTGGGGTGACATAAAGGGATCGAGACACAGGGGTGACACAATGACTTGGTGGTGTGCATATTACCATAGATGTTTTTCCACGAGATACGAGTAAAAAGCATCTATGGTTATGTGCGTGCCACCATGTCATTTGTGTTACCCTTGTGTCTCCGTTTGTGTCATTCCAGCATTTTCCTTTGTAGAATCACACAAACATGGATACAAATTAAAGACACACCCATATTTCGAACTCACTCACATGAATTTATTAGTTGACTAGACAATTTTCTGTGCAAATTAATTTCAATTAGTTTTGGGCTGAGGCACCTTGAACAACTAGAAGTTTTAGAAAACCATGGTTAGAAGTTTGAACAAATTCCATGACCATGAGTCTCCATGACCTTATGAAGTAAAGTTGACATAAAGAATTGTAATAGAAAAGTTAAAATAATTTTCTATTTGTTACTTTAGCAAATAATCAGTTATGAAACGCTAGATACTTTTTCCCCATATATGTATCATCAACAGTTTGATTTTGTCTCCATGCATAACTCCCCCATCAACCTCCTTATCACCTTCCTTGTATAGTGGGCCCTCTAATCTCCTTATTTATATCAACTTTACTGCCATACTCTTTCACAACCTACTTGCCTTCCTCTCTCTCTCTCTCTCTCTCTCTCATACACACACACTGCATTTAACCACACAATCATCCAAATTTCTTCACAGTTTCTCTTCAAACATGTCTCTCCTACTCATTCTTTGTATCATATTCATGATTCCTTCAAGTAATGCTCAGGCTTCACCTGGTTACTTCCCAAGTTCCAATTTTAGGACCATAGCCTTTAATCAAGGCTATAGAAATCTGTGGGGTCCTCAGCATCAGAGACTAGATCAAAACACAGTAACCATTTGGCTTGATAGTAGCTCAGGTTGAGCTTCGCTTCATGTTATATATTTATTCTTATTAGTGTAACTCTTTAAATTTCTTGATGGGTATCTGAGATTTTATTTATTTTGTATTCATTTTTTTGCTTGATTTTTCAAAATCAGGAAGTGGGTTCAAGTCAATTTATCCGTTTCGATCTGGGTACTTCAGTGCAGCAATCAAGCTTCAAACTGGTTATACTGCAGGAGTGATTACATCTTTCTATGTGAGAATTGGATTAGTGATCATGATTTATTTGAGATCATTCTTCTTTGTCCATGTATGTACGTATGTACGTTTGTACATATGTATGTATGTATGTATGTATGCATACGTACGTACTGGTACATACGAAGGTGTGAGTTTGCTAAGTTGGTTAAAGTTTGTGAGTGTTGATACGACTTGGGTTCAAAACCGTTTTCACCTACTAAATACTAACTGCTAGCTTGCTTATAATAATTAAAAAAAAATGTATTTGTATGTATGTATGTATAGAAATTACGTATATAAGTATGTATTAATACAACTTATAAGTATGTATTAATACAAGTTAGTGATCAATTATCTTATGGTGTTATATAAATTTTTATTTATTTATTTATTTATTTTTCAAATATTGGGTAATGGCAGCTTTCAAACAATGAAGAACATCCAGGTAATCACGATGAAGTTGATATCGAGTTCCTTGGAACAACACCGGGGAAGCCTTACACCTTGCAGACAAACGTATATGTCAAAGGAAGTGGAGATGGAAGGATTATAGGAAGGGAGATGAAGTTTCATCTATGGTTTGATCCTACAGCAAATTTTCACAACTATGCAATTCTATGGAATCCTAATGAGATCATGTAAGTTGTGAATATTCAACCCCAAGATGCTACCATATAGTATATATGAATTAACTCTATTATCAGGACTATACTATTATTTTCTACTATAATGAATTTATTTTATTAATTAAATAAAAAATTACTAATAAGTGGCCAAACATCTATCAAAAGGGGAAGATTTAGTATAAGCTCACAATTCCCAAGACAAGGATGAAATAGTAAAAGAATACCTTACTTTAAAAAGAAAGCCCTTAACAAAAATATAAAAACTAATACAGCTTATGTTGTCACACCAACATTTTTATAATACCCCAATTTAAATATATATGTATGGTGAGCAGATAATTATTCAATTTTACGATCAACACCTTTTTTTTTCCATTTCTTATTATTCTTATTCTATAAATAAACTTTTCCCTTTCGAAGAAGAAATCGAAAGTTGGCTGTTGTAGGATTGCTTAAGCAGGATGAGTTTCTTTTTTCCTCTTATTATTTTCCTTCTATCCAAAAAAAATTTCCTTTTTACAATTGTCTATTATCTTTATTTGGTGGGTCATATATAATTTTCTTAATTGGTGTGGCAATATAAGCTTTTGAAACAAATTAGTAATTCAAATCTTCTCTAATCTTTATTTTTTAACTTTCAATCATGGTCTGAAAAGACTTAATGTGGCTTAATGGTAGGCCACCATTGTCTTTCTTTTTTAATCATAAAATAACTCTAACAGTATATCTATGGGGCTCAATAATGGACATTATTTTTTCCTTTCAATCTCATATGCTTGAATTTGTGTTTACTTTGATTTGAAAAACTGTTTATATATAAGTCCCTCTATCAAACCATCAAATTTTTGTATGTAGATCATACTCAAAAGGGATGGTCTACACCAATAAGAAACCTAAATTTAAAATATATATTTTGTATCCATATATGTTTGTGTGATGGTAGGCAAGGTGTCTAACAAGTAATTGTTTTATGTCATGGGTTCAGATTTTTGGTGGACGACATTCCCATAAGAAGGTACCCAAAGAAGAGCGACGCCACCTTTCCCCAAAGACCAATGTGGGTATATGGATCAATATGGGATGCTTCACCGTGGGCCACTGAAGATGGGAAATACAAGGCCGACTATAACTACCAACCGTTTGTCGGTAAGTACACTAATTTCAAAATAAGTGGATGCTCCGCCAACGCACCGGCCTCATGCCGACCAGCTTCAGCCTCGCCATCCCCCTCCGGTGGCCTGAGCAGTCAACAGTATTCAGCCATGCAATGGGCTCAGAGGAACTATGTGGTTTATGACTATTGCAAGGACTCCAAGAGAGATCATTCCCAAACACCAGAGTGTTGGCTTAATTGAAGTCAACAATAGCCATGCACATAAGATCACTCAATTTCTTTACTTCTCTTATAAGCCCTTGGAGAGTCTTGAGATGGGTTCCACTTGTAATCAAGAGTAGTTGAGCTTCCAAGCCTCCAAGATTTGAAATTTTTATTTGTTTTTATTATATGAAGTAGTTGGTGATGTACATCAGTTCAAATAAAAAGAGAGAAGGAAGATGGGGTGATGAAACAAAAGAGATTGGGTTGGATTGAGTGTCTTCAATTGTCATTTCTAAATAAAGGGTCTTGTATTTGTATGTGAGTGCATTTAATACCACAGAAGTTGGTGAAGATAAAGAGTTTTGCAAAATGAGAAGGAGAATTTATGCAACAGCAAGAAAATATATATATATATATATATAAGCCTTTTGGAAATTGGAACTTCATTGTTTTCTCTAATTTTTTTTTATTTTTCAAAAAAATTCCAATAAATGAAGGAATAATGATTTTCTGACGCCCCTGTCTTAAGCATGCCCCCATCACAAAACTGTAGATCATTTGCTTTGAGATATGCATAATCATAAATATTTTCTTGTGTATCCCAAGGCAAATGATCTCCAATCCTCTGATAGGGATGTAAGGGGGTGTGTGTCAGAGGGGGGACGTCATATTATCTCAGCTTTAAAGGAATAAATTTCCTTGAGTTCATCCAAACTATAAATCACATGGATTCCACTATAAAGAAAAAATTCACAATTACAGATTACACCATTTCACATAAAATAAAAATATATACCCCCAAAAAACATAATTAAGAATTTTTATAACACTAATGAAATTATAAAAATAGTCTTGGGAAATGATGAACAATACTCCTAGCTGACTGGTACATCATGCTCCACAAACCATATCAGATGATGAATTCTTTTAAAGAATTTCAAGTTTTATTTATTTTATTTGAAAGAAAAGTTTATCAAAACTTGGTTGGCGATCAATTTGAGAGAGTTGGTCTCAAATTTTCTTATCCCATGGAAAATCATTCTTTGGGTGGAAAAATGTCCTTTCAAATTTCACAAGAAGTATCAAAACAAATATGCGCAAATCAAATTTTCCAAGGAAATTTATTTTGTTAACTTTAAAGACTATATTTTGTTTGTTTTGCAAGTTTGATTACATCAAATGGGATATAGAAAATTTACTGAGGTAAAGAAAAATGACAGCTAAATGACAAAATTAATAGTTTTTTTGGAAGAACTAAAGAGAAACTTTACTAGAAAAATTCAAATAGAAATGATATTTTAAATGGTCATTTCATGAAAAAGCAATTTTTTTAAAGATTCTTCTAAAAATCTCTTTCTCATGATGCCAAAAAGTGGGGAAAGACTGGTTGTCTAATAATCCATGCATCTTCTAATATCAATCTTATCACTTACTATAATTCCCACTAGAAGAAAGTTTTGTGGGACAATTACTTAGATATACTTTTAATACAACCAATGAGTAAAATGTTTGTGTCATAATCTAGGGCAATCATATTTTTAAGAGGGTAATTCTTAGTTGTGATATTTTTGTTCACTATTTTATTGGGTATTTCTTCTTTCAAAATGTAAATGTTGGAGTGACCTCAAGATTAGACCTCACATCACACCCCCCGACTTGAAAGTGTATGGGAACCATAGATGCTTTTCAAGTCTTGTGGTCATTTCAGCATTATTCCAAGTAAAATCCCTTTTTTTTTTCTCATCTGTGAATATTTTATGTAAAATTTCTTTATAATTACCATAATATTCTGCCTAGCAAATTAAAAAGTAATAATAATATTCTTATTACAATTGAAGAGAAATTATTGTACGATACATTAACGTTGTTATTTCCATTTGATTATGGGTATTTTGATCATGTTCATCACCATCATCAATCGTCGAGAGGGATAATTTAGCTCAATTATTTGACATTGGCTTAATGAATCTACCTCTGCCAATGAAAACTTGGACAAACCGGCACAAAAACCTTTTTTTGGGACACCAAAGAGATCTAGGCTGAAGTTTCTACGTCATTCATACCTATGTGTTTTCGGTGTATTGGTACGGTTCATGACACTAGGTATAGAGTTGACACTACTTCTCAAGCTCAGACCACGAATAAAGCAGATTGAGGAAATGTCTACCTAGGGACTTTATCATTAGTATAATTTACTAGAAAATTCGTGGAGCCTTTGCTCTCAGAAGATGTGAATCTGATTAACTACAAACCAAGTCAATTTGTCTTATGGGTTGTTATGTATCCAATCAAGAAACCAAAAAGCACCTAGATGTTATTGGTATGGAAAGTTTAAACCAATTTCTCTATGGGTTGTAATATGCCACCATGCTCTGCATCGGCCATTAGTGGTGACCTATTCTGTAGTGACTCACTTTGGTACCCTTATTTTAAGGCTCCTAACTCTCTTTTCTTAAGACTCTACGGTGATTTTTTTGCTTGGATACCCATTTGGGCCCTTGGATATAGTCATTTCCTTAGGTTGTCCCTTCCACCTCCGATGCTTAATTGTGGTGGCTTTCACTCTAGTTTTATTATACTTCTGAGAGCGAAGGCTCAACGAATTTTCTAGTAAATTAAACAAATAAAGTTTTTTTTTTTTCTTTTAAGATTTATGAAGACAAATATTAAACATAAAATTGACAAACGTTACCAACTCACCAAACTGAACTTCCTATACTGTTAAAAGAACAAAGAAATATTTCTTTCTTTCTGATCAAAGACGGCTTTTGGACATTATGAAGGATGCTTTATGAATCAATAATGCAAAGCTTAATGAGAAGATGTTGGAATGGGTGTGTGGGGTCCTGCTTTTGAACTTTATGAGTTGTAACTAAAATATTCAAAATGGATCAAATTTTTCTAAAGACAAACAGATAGGGTTAGCACATGTAGTTATCCTTTCTCTCTCCCTCCCTTTTCTTCTTTTGGCCTTATATAGGAGGGGGGATTTGATTATGCATTGTTAGGTTATAAGCAGTTCGGAAGATATGCTTCAATGCTAAAACTACCTACTATATAGAGTTAGAATCTCCTCCCCATCATCATCAAAGCCTTAGGATCCCATCATCAAATTCTTATCCCAAGGAATTAGGAGCAGGTAATGAGCCACATATTTTGTTATTGAAAGAGGATATCTCTTGGTCATCTTTTGTTTATTTCTCAACGGTTGATCACCTCAGTAATAGGCCGAGAAAGAAGTTTTTTTTTTACTCATAAATGTGGGTCAGGGCACAACATGGAGTATAACACCATTGTCGTGTCGAGCGTTGTTCATCCATTCGATGTTCAAGTGTGACCCCCATACATGCATTATAGCATATGGTCCCCTGTTGCATGATCATTAGATAGAGTTGGGAATAATGTAGAGAATTATTGCAAAAATAATCATTGAAAGAAATAAAAATAATTGTGGAAAAATTCTAAGATGCAATCAACATGTTTTCTTGTGTTCCTTCTCCTTTTAAAAAGGAGAAGGGTTTGATCGAAATCTCATCATAGATTTGAAATAGGGATTCGGGAACGATATCCATGAACTTTCAAACATAGACTAATAAAATTTCTGGTTGAAAGAAAAAACAGGACGCTAATTTGAACCCTGAAAGGTTGGATTTTTTAACTTTTCCCTCTAAATCTTTAGGAAAGCTTTCATTCTCAATCAAGCCCAGTAAATTTGTATTCAATATTAAAAACTTCATTCCAATATTTTCTTAGACATCGAAAGCTACAAGAAATCAACAGTAACTCAATCCAGCACAATCTTGAGTTCTCCAAAGATTGGATGAAGGTAAATAAAAAATGCACTGATTATGCTTTTTTGATAATAATAATAATAAATAAATAAATAGAACTTCACATTTCCAAACTACGATGTTATGTGTCATGCATTGTTTACAAATTCAGCCATGTACACCATTCCATAGATACTCAGAGACTAATACAAGATTCCAATATAGGACCATCATGTTGAGAAATGGGTTATCATTAGCTGTTATTTATGTTAAGTGACTACCAAATAAGTAATAGATAGCACTTGAGCAGAGAATATGAAACCTTCGCAGCATATTGAAAGCTTGCAGGTGTGTTCAAAAAATTGAGTAAGATGGGTTAGTTGCACGAGGATGAGAATTGGGTGCAGCTTTGAGTGCCTACATTAAGGTCTGCATATAATGGTAGAAGGAAGCATTAGTACAAGCCATTACAGAACTTTCTCAATAAGTAGAATACAAGTATAATCAGGGCTTTAGACCCACAGCTTGGTTGGTTTGACACATTGCAAAGCAACCTTGAGGTCGTGGGGTTCAAGTCCAGCTTACCCATCAAAAAAAAAAAAAAAAAACACAAGCATAATCACTGAAATTCGGGTGAAATCAATTAAATTAAAGATTTGATTTTTTAAAGTAAAAGTAGTTCTTCATGGGGAAAAGGGCTTGGGAGTTTTTGGGGTCAACAACTGAAAAAGTGGACAATTTTCACCAAACCTTGTCATAAAGAAGTACAGCGAATTTAGACTGAATAAATTCTCAACAAACCATTCCTTCGAGTAAGTATGCTGACAACAATGTCTACAATCTAATGAGTTGATAGCACCAGAAAAGATTGAGTGAAGTCCCCAAGTACTGTTTTTTTGTTTTTCGTTTTTTTTTTAAATAATGTGTGTTTTGGGAATCTAAGCTACAATGGAAAGGGAACGGATACCTCCACCTAGGCAGGATGCACTAGAAGAGACCAGAACTCATGGCCTCCAAAGGAAGGAATAAACCATAGGCATGTGCGTAGGTACACAGTCAAATAACAGTCCAGAAGCAACTAATTAAATACTAAAGGACTCCTTGAGATGTTTATGAAGTAGAGGACATTAACCGTTAGGCCCTCAAGCATCTAGTTTCTAAATGATGGCATCTTGTGGTTTTCTCTACCTTCTAGAATATAGATTATGTTGAAATTACTTGTTTTGATGCTATAGAGAATGCTACAGTTTCATCCAACCAACCAAACTAGACAGGTTTTCTTTCTTAAAAAAATAACTGCAAGAACAATTAAGCAGTATAAAGAACAGTATAAATGAAAAGAAGTGGCACACATTTTCTAGATCTGATCTCCCATGCCAATGCAACATGAAAAATAAATAAATAAATAAATAAATAAAAATTCATGATCAAGAAAATAGCAGTAAGAAGCACGATGAAATAAAGAATCCCAAGCAGCTTTCTTGCCAGATCGAACTGCATATTTTCCCTGAAGTTCGAAATTTACAAGCCTAAATCAAAAGGCACTGTTAGGAGGGTTTAATCTGGTTATATGTGTTTTTTTATCACACTGAGGGCACCCACTTAAACTATGATACCCACTTGAGCTTCTAGTCACCCTTTATTTTCTAAGCAGGTTAATGTATTTTCTTTTTCACAAAAGTGGAGGCATTATTACAACATGTTCCGTTCCTCACAATGTTTTCTCATAGTTTGAACATATCCTAAATGAAAATTTCTTTCACATATCAATGATGTTATTAACGAGGTTAATTTTATTTAAGAATGTAGGCATTGGAGCTAACTTGAGAAGGATTATGGCCACAGAATCCTTTCCTTCAATCTCTGTCAAATGTGTGCCTGTTCTCCAACCATCGTTTCTTTTTTTAAACGAGAACCTTCACAGGATCTAGAGGTGAATGACTAAACAATCAATTCTGAGGCCCATCTCTTAACCATGCACATACAATCATCCGCACTCCAATTCGTATTGCATATTGTTAGTTATATATTTTACAAATAACAATATAATAGCATGTGAATTCCATTTACAGTATGACTGAAATAAACACCTCAAAATAGTAATAGAAACCATGTCACATTGGAAACAGTAGAAATATAGTTTACCTTTTCAAGAGAGCTTTGCCGAGAAAAGTTGCAGTCTATCCTCACTTACACAACCAAGCAAACCTGTGCTAAGGGAATGTGCATACTTCACATCAAGAATGGGATTCTGATGTGGCTTAAGACTCTGAATATGCCTTAATGATGGCAGCTCTCTCAAACTCAATCCACGGGTTACTTCATCCCCATGTGCAAACAAGGGGTTACAATTATCCATGTTTACAATTGCAGACTTAGTCAATCGAACATCATTTACATTAGCAGATGCAGATCCCATGTTCTGATAACTGCTGCCACCAACCCTCTTAATAAGAACATGAGATCCAAGTATTCCTTGTCCAAGAACAGTGGGTGAAGGTTGAGAACCAATAATGTCGTTAGATGCATGAACTTTTGGACGAAATGAAGCAACAATGTCATCACTACACTGAGAGTAAGCAAGGGATATGCATACGCCTTGATTCTCCATATCAGGGACTAGGAATGGCCTTCAGTCAAAATCAGTAGCAGAAATGTTAGTTCCAGACTTCCAATAACTCATTACAAATGAGCCTAAAATGAGTGGCAACCAAACTAAAGAAATGTACATAATATATATATATATATATATAGAGAGAGAGAGAGAGAGGGCAGGTGAATTAATGGTTACTAATCAGTAGGTGAAGGCGGGTTATATTAAAATTAGTTAGCAACCAATATCATTTTGAGTGATTTAATCACATCTTTTCACCCAAGTCCTGCGTTGTCTGTTGCTTTTGAGAATAATAATACTAAAAACTTTCATTCCTGTTCAGATTTATGTATTCTAACAGCTTATATGCAATAATCAAGTAAACTGGTTTACCATCTTTTAATAATACACAAAAAATCCCTTCATTATTTATCCTTCATTTTTGCTGTTCATTTTGTTAATTCACATTATGTTACCCATCAAGGTTTAAGGAAAAGAGATGCAACAAGATTAGAGTTTCATCCATCAGAATCTGGAAAATGAGAAAGTTCTTTGTAGCATAAAAAATGAGTGTTTTTCATAAAATAGTTTTTTTTAAGGGGGGGGGGGGGGCTTAAGTAGAATCTTTCAAAAATAAGGACTTACCTAAAGAAGGGAAAATCTTACCACGCCCACCCCCCCCCCCCCCAATAAATAAATAAATAAATAAAAATTAATAATAATAATAATAAAAAATAAAAGTTTTAGCACAACAATAGTGCTCAAGTAAGCCCTAAATCTCATAAATCTGTGCAGCTTTTTAAGTAAACAAGCATGGAAATTATCAACACAAGGTAACCAAATGCATATAACCCAACCTTTCTCCAACACCACTAGCATTCCACACACATGGGCCAACGGAGGAAGCACTTAGAAGCTTTCTGACACCATCAGGAAGATGGGGGTTATGCCCAAGAGAGAGTATGGTATGAACAGGGTGGCATGTCAAACCATTCATGGATTCCATTGGCATGGCTGTTTGCCGCATATCGAACACCAAAAGTGTGCCATTCTGCAAATATTTAAAAAAAAAAAATGATTTACATGCAAATTGCTGTCTTAGAATTAAATTAAAAACCAGCACATGCATTTTCTTGAGAATACAAACAGAAAACATTTTATAGGATTGTACCTGTAATCCAGTATATACATGATGTGGACTGTTGAGATCCCATGAACATGACCAAGCAGGGGCCTGAAATACACCACCAAACCAATCCATAAGATCCATGATGTGATGAGATAACAATTAAAAGTATACTGGACATAACAAAAGTATTGTCCCCATTCTTCCAAGATCACTCTTAAGTTTGTACTAGAAGACATGATTTCCTGTACAACGGACGAGGAAAAGAGATGCAACAAATAGAAGTAAATTACCACAGTAGGCTTAGAAAGATCATCAAAATGGATAAAGGAGAAAAGCATGCCACTATTAGGGTATCAAGTTGAACAAACATAGTTTAGGAAGAATCAGTAAAATGTCTGCCTCCAATATCAGACAATCAAAAGTGAAAATGATTCAGGAAACAAAAAAGTGAGAAAAAAATAGAAATAACATGAACAAACAATAAAAACAAAGAAATAAAACGATGTGCACCGTCTCCATGCTGGTAAGTCACATGGAAAACTATGCTGACATCGCACTGATAACATGTCAATGTAGTAATTTGGTTTGAAAGTACTTATTCAATTACAAATCAGCTGGTCCGGCATTGATGTTCATTGTAGCTAAAAATTAATTTGTCATTTCTTATTTCTGCATATTTTAAATGTTGTAGAAGCTGTCATAATTAAATGCACTCATCCTGTAGAGAGTAAAGAGAATTCCAAAGTTATGAAACAGGAGATTGATCATCTTGAGCTCATAACAGCCCTTGTAAACTCTCTCGTTTTTAACGTCAATTTTTTTTTTTTTACGATAAACTGTAAAGTGTCTTAAAATGCCTAAATCCTGCCAATCAAAAAAAGAAAGAAAAAGATCCTAATCCCTATAATGATGTCATTTTTTTTTTGGATAAAGGGTTAGTGATTAGCAAGTGAAGTTGGGCACTTGGGTCCAGGGGTGTTTGAAACTAGGACATGGGAACAACATTCTACACGTCTAACAAACATAGTTAGGCACTTTTATGTTGATACATCTTGATAACCCTTTTTCATATAAAACTACATCTTCAAATGTTTATGAAACAATAATTTAACATATGATACCAGAGAAACAAATGGCAAAGCTCAGACCCATCATTCTTAACGAATCCTACCCCAACACATGCATCTGGTCCAATAGTCATTGAACCCAACAAATCAATTGGCAGTTCACCCCTTGGATCAGGTGCAAAGCCCCAAATTAGATAAACAAGATACTATAAAGCTGTAACCAACCAATGAATGGATGTCGTTTCCAGATATAAGAAAGTGAATGAGTTTATAAACATTAACCTTAACCTCTCAGCAATTTCTAATTCTTGGTTAAAAGGTATTATGAGGTTCAGAGTATTTTTGGGATACGCCCATCCAAGAGGTGGCACCACCACTAATCTTAGTTACATAAAGTGAAAGAGGATAGGAATAGGACTATATTAAGGCAGCAGCTAAACAAGTAAACCAGTTTTGTTTATTTCTATCAGTAAGCTCTTTTTTAATGGGATCAGTAACTCGGTGGCGGCAGGAACTGGACCCAGGCCTATGGTATCAGGACACATAGACTTCACCAACTAAACTAACCCCTTCAAGTAAACCAGTTTTAATAGAATTGTTTCATGAAGGGGAAGCAGAAGCAAAATTCAATAGGGATCTTTATTGTACATCAAAACTTTTCTAATTGGTAACAAGAATATGACAGGAAGCAGATAGAAATTTTACCGGCAATTCATACGTCAGGACAATATTGTTGCTTTCCATGCTGAAACAGAATGAACAAAAATATATATTTAAAAAAAAAAAATGATGAATAATACGACTGTGTCAATACAGAATAACACTGTCTAGCTAGAAGAGTAGGTATACCTGATAATTGATAATTTCTTTCCCAGTGAAGCAAAAAGCGCAAGCCTACCAGGAAAAGGAGAAACATGTAGGTCCCTGACAGCTTTGGTGTCAGGAGGAAGGTGTATATTTTCACTTTCATAAGGATACATCAAGCTAATCTGCAAAATCAGAAGTTAAGTTTAAAAATTACTGGATTAGGAAGAGTTGGTGAACAGGTATGAATCGACTTCATAAATGCAGTATATAATGCTAAATTCAACTTTCATGTTTAATCAAAAACTTGTACTTTAGTAAGCACGTGCATTCCACCCATTCCAGAAAGCCTTCGTGCAAGAATCAGAATTTGACTAGAAACATCCATATCAAAAATCCGTGCACCATCTACCACTAACTCATCCTGTAAAGGTTAAAAACAGTTAATGAAAAACATTCAATATCAATAATTCACGTGGGAATAGAGATTTTAGCCCCAAAATACACTCTGAAGAAGGCAATAAAAAGTAACCGGTAAAAAAAATGTCTGGAACAACAGCTAACATTAAATAAACTATTGAAAACAATGCTTAAGAATATGATGGCATAAACTAATATATTAACTTGTTTAAGACATGGAGTAAATAGGACGTGGACAACAGATGTGTCCAAATCTTTTCCCTGATTACTATCATTTAAAACATATTCCAACTGACTGCTTTTTAACTCGAAAAATTTCCCAACAAAGAAATATAAAGTTATAGCTTATATTTTTTAGGACGGTGGTTGATATTCAAGCTTTTTTTTTATGACAACGACGTGTGATTACAACCAGATTGTGGACGATGGAAGAACTTTCTATGTCAGGCAACTTAGACAATAGACACCTTGGTTTCAGATGCCTTTACCTGGCAACGTAACATTAAATTTCGACATATTTTCACAAAATATACCTAAATATTTCCTTTTCTACAAGGTATAAGCATACGACATTTAGGTTGAAATATTCCAATCAATAGTAAATTTCGTAAACAACAACTAATAGATGGAATAAAAAATCGCAATATTTAATTTTTAGTATAAATGAATAAAGTGTCTATATCATCATATTTTGATGTATTCTAAGTATGTTAGTATTTCATATAGGCATACACATAGTCACCTATGTTCTAAAATTCTAATTAGTAAGATTATATTACTAATTTATTCATATACATATAAAAAATAAATAAAAAGTGTAATAACATGTGAATATAGTACTTAATAGTTTGTTCATTAAGTCAGTGTTTTCTTTTTCTTTTTCTTTTTCTTTTCTTTTTCTTTTTATGTAGAATGGTGTTGTTTAGAATTCTCACTCTCTTTTTTATGTCACCTGGACACTCATATACTTGTGTGTACATATAATGAAACATTCTAAATTTTCATTACCAGGTTTTGTTCTTGTTTATTATATTTTTATAAATTATAAGTGTGTTTTATCATTTCCTACAGTTTTAATAATAAAAAATTCAATATTTCCTTCATTTCCAAAACATTTTCATGAAAAAACGTATTAATTTTCATATTGATTGAAATGACGAATGATAAATCAACGTGGCAAAACATATGCAGCTGTACACGGCTGACGTGGCAAGGGCACAGAACCATTGATCTCTTCCACATATATCCCAAAGAAAAAGATATATGGTTCTGTGCCCTTGCCATGTCAGCCGCGTACAGACCGCATATGTTTTTCCGCATCAAATTATCACGGCTCAATTGAAATATTTCCATTTTCAAGCGAACCAAAATAAGCACTGAAATCAAAATTTAACGCCTTGTGCTCTGAACCATGTGAGATTACTATGGTGATGAACATAAATACTCACATTCCATAACTCTTCTCAACAAAAGAGTATACCATCCTAATGTAATTATACGTCCACATGGCAGCTTCCTCCAAAATATTGCCCCAGGATGGACAACTCTTCTTCTCTGGTTACACTCTTCAAGAGCTCACAAATTAATGACTTTGTAGGGTAGTGTTTTACATATTACAGTGAATAAAATTAAATAATATTATTATTTTTATTTTTAATGTAGATATACTTGTTTATTGATGTCGAGCTTTCAGATACCTTTGCTAATGTGTAGAGAAGCGCTATTGATCCCATTCAAACACTCCAAATATGTTTTTTTACTGAAATTCAAGGGCTTATGAGCGTTTTCCATCTTTGTTTTATCATTTCCCACATTTTCAACGAAAATTTCCTCAATATTTCCATCATTTTTTTGATTGGTTAGCCAGCTTGAACCCACGACTTCAAAGTTTCTTTGCAATGTGTCTAACCAACTGAGCTATGGTTCTAAGCCCTTTCCATCATTTCAGTACCATTTTTCCATAAACAAATGGATTAAATCTGACACTAATCAAAATATTCCATTTGTAGACTACCAAAATAGATAGCGAACAGAATTTTAATACCTTGGACCAAACTTCTCCATCAACCCCTCCCTTATTTTATCATCAACTGGGGGGTTACCCTATATTTTCTCAAACATGTTCATCACTGTTACTTTCTTAGTTTTTACATCCTTATCTAGGCTTCATTCGACAAACACATTGCCCAACATTCTTTTCCTAAGGCATGGGCAGTCTGGTGTGATTGCTCTTACTTTCATCTCATGACATAATAGCCTGTACCTTTTACAAAAGTGGTTTTGGACTTTTTGTTCATCAATATAGAATAATCTAAAGAAAAAGGTAGAATCAAACCCATAGCAATATAGAAAAGGGATTTCATGACACAGAATGTCAGACCACCATGCCAGCTAAGACCCAAAAGAAGACTTTACAACATTCTCCCATCTAAAAACAAATTCATCAAACATGGATCTTCGAAATTCACCAAAGATAGAAACTCAATTATACAAGAAAGCCTATCATGAAGATCACCAAGTCAGAGAACCACTCTTGTTGTTAAAAAATCAATCATTTCTCCCCCTCCAAATCAACCATGCAATGGCAAAAGGAATTAGGTTCCACAAGACATTCCCTCTAGACAACAAGCCTAGCATGCAATCTTTAAAGCACCTCAAATATACCCCTCAAGAGCATAAAATGGAAACCAAAATGCTGAAGAGGAGTGATCTACACCATGGTGGGAAAAGGAATAGTGGACAAGGTAATGGTCAACAGACACCTCCGCAGCTTTGCACATTATGCACATGGAGGAATTGAATTCCCCTACTGATTAAATAACCCATACCATGAAAATTTTATCCACCATCATGGTCCAAATATAGAAAGTTACCTTTAGAAGGAACCAAGGAAACCCAAAGAATATTTTTTGAAAAGATGGAGCTTCTATAGAAAGGTATAACCGAATTAAGATACATTACAAGAGTCAAACTCCTAATCATTTAGGTTCCTAGAAAGACCAAGATTTCAGGCTACCACCCCATTCTCCTCAATGATACATTGGTTAATTGGAGTGTATTTCAAGTACATACGTAGCATAAATAATAAGGAACTTAACATGCAAGAGAGCATCCCCACAATATCGGTCGTCATCCCAAAATCCCATAGAAGAGCCCGAAACTGGAATGAAACGAAAACTACCACAAAATAGACTGTGAAGGTTCCAGATGCCTCCATACTGGAAGGTTTTTGCTTGCACCTACATAGTTCCAAAGTTCACTAGCAAAAGAAAGTGCATGGATTGGGATTGAGGAGGGGAGGAGGGGGGGGGGGGGGGAGCACTAAGTAGACTAGATTACTTTTCGCACACCAGTTCCATTATAGACAAAAGTTATTGAGGAGAATCAAGATACCCAAATACAGAGAGAAAGGAAAAATAAGCAGCCGAAGAAGACTTTATTGATATAGTTTCAAGAAATTTGATTAAAAAATAATTCCAATAATTACTTATGTATACTAAAACTTAACATATATAGTCAACGGCCTTCTTTTTCCTAAGTTAAATCGAACCAGATATCAAATTTCGATAAGCGTAGATGAACAATATATAAGAACAAGATTTAACTAACTCACACTATCCATTTTAAGTTCATTATGGCTATTAAGAAAATATCTATTTAAAAGAAAAGACAAACAATCGCATACCTCTAATGCAAACCTGCAAAAAGAAGACCCTTGTCCGCCAAAATTTGAGCCAGATGTGTGTCCTGCATGAACATATTCCAATTACCAACCAACAACCAAAATAGATTAGCCCCAATAATAATAGCTAATGCTAATTATAATATCATAAGACTAATTCATGATCACTATTAGGTCCATTGTCTGATATATCACACTCATTTGAAGCAAAGACAAGTCATAGGTGTATGGTACATTAACACACAATACTTCTAACACTAATCAGCAAGTTTATAGGTGTCAATACCACAAAATAATATTCAAAACAGTTTCACCCTCCCACCCCACCAAAAAAATAAATCCACCAGCGTATGGAGTGGTATTCATAAAAAGGCATAGTAGGGTATATTGCAAAATCATCATTTAATACAATTTGAAAAGGACAAAGCATCGATGATTCAAGGTAAATCTATCAAATCAACAAGTCTTAGTATTTGTTAGTGCATGGGAGTTTAGGTTGGGGTAGAGGAGAAGTATCTACTTATGGAGTTATAGGCATAGTGTATGGAGTGGTATTCATTAAAAAAAAGCATAT
Organism: Akebia trifoliata; assembly: GCF_017979445.1. NCBI lineage: Eukaryota > Viridiplantae > Streptophyta > Magnoliopsida > Ranunculales > Lardizabalaceae > Akebia > Akebia trifoliata. Next base: position 1,253,579 of record NC_141382.1, on the reverse strand, counting down.
TGAATTTATAAAAAGGACTCAATATAAAATGGGTAATGAGGGGGAATGTGGAATATTGGGAGGATTGTTGGTGTGGTGAGATTCCTCCTAGGATAGAATTGCTGGGGTTTGTTTTCTTTTCCAACTTAAAAATAAAAAATCTCTCGATTCAGAGTGACATGATTTGGTCTCGTGAAGCACTCTCATGGGATTAGGATTTAGAAAAAACCTCGATGATTGCAAGGTGTATGAATTCCATAGCTAGTCAATAGTCAACACGCAAATGTTTAAAGTGTCCATAAGTTTACGATGTTTATTCTTTATAAACATGCATTTCCTCTTAGATTTCACGAAAGTTTATGTTTATCTTTTCGATTTTATTTTTTTTGGATTACAAATTTTTTTCCTCGCTCAAAAAAGAATCAAATGGATTTATTTCAGTCAAATCATACTCACTGGAAAAGAAAAAAAAAACCTCAGACGAAGAATGCCACTCAATTTAAATATTGAGATTTTCATCCTCAAACATCTATTTACCACAATTAATTCTAATCAAGCAGCAGAGTAATCTGCATAATCTTAGCTGAAATATGAGATAATCCACAAGTAACATTCAACATAACCATACTAAACCATTCATCAAACACAAGCAAATAACACCCACTCATTTGTGAATGTTCTTCGACCTAACAGAAGAATTACTTGGTCGCTTCAGTCCTTGAGATCCTCCTGTCCAAGCGATAGATTCGGATGGCTTCCTTCGCGTCTCTCCAAATTCAACATTCTTCGAGCGAGTCGCCTTCTACAAAACCAAAAAAAATTAAGCCCACAGGTCAACAAAAAAAAAACATGTTGTCTAATATAAGTGCTTTCTCTAATAGTCGTGATAAAATGACGCACTATGACATACGCAGTTGACGTGGCAAGCGCACAGAACCATAGATCTTTTTCTTCGGGATACACAAGGAAAAGGTCTGTGCACTTGCCACGTCAACCGCGTATGTGTCAGCGTGTCATTTTATCATTACTTCTCAATAAATGTAAGGACCCATCTACGTGGTGTTTCTTTTGCACAACAATTGTCAGTCTCAAGCTAGGATAAAGGATAAGGATTCTGTCAAGTTGGTAGCAGAAGTAAAACTTTGCCATCTCCAATGTGAACCTTGATGATTAAGTAAGATTGAAGCTGCAAATACACAGGGCTCCAGTACCAATTTTTTTAATAAATTTATTTATGTAAGGATGAAGGCAAGAAAAATCTGAAGTTCAGTACAATTCAACAGGCAAACTATTTGGTACCGAAAAATGGCACCTGGGCTGTTAACACTATAATCCCACAACTGTGGAAGACCTTTGAATATCACTTTTTTATAGGTGCCTTGAACATCTTTCATACCAACTAAGATGTGTACACCTCACCTCAACAATGAGATCTCATAGCCAATCAGGAAGGTTAGCATTCAAACATAACAATAATATCAACTGAAGACATACTATGACCAATGTCATAACAAGAAAAAGTGCAGGCTAATCCGCACAGAATTGGGGAAGGAAAGCATAATTTTAGTTATGAAAAGTAATGCAGCATACCTCCTTCTCTTTGCGTATTTTATCCTCAGTGTCTTGGAGTATTTTCCCATACAAATTAGCAATCTGCACATACAGTGGAAGAAATTATTGCATTGCACTAGTTGCTAACCAACAATGATACAAACTTGACTTTGCGCTACACTTTGGTCATTTGAAATTCTTAATTCAAGGAAGTTCAATTCGCTTTGGAAATTTTGGGTAAGAATTCACCAACATGGGAAATTTTAGAGATTTTTTGCCAAAACATAATGATTTTTCAACATATGATAAAACAGTATGAAAGAACACTTGTAACTCATTATATAACAGAAACAACCATTTGGAGAAATATATGGAAGATCAATAGTAATCACCACATATTGAGAATCATAGACTCAAAAAATTTGGGAGTCTGAGAGAGACCAAGAGGATAGAAGAAGAGCACGATGTAGTGATATCGTGTGTGCTACACCTAAAGGGGCAATGAGTGGTGCAAATTACATCCATCCAGTATTTAAAAAAATTAGGGAAATGTAATAACAAAATGAGAACAAATATTCCACTTAAGTAAGAAACTAATCGGTGTTTAGTTTTACACATTGCTATTAGAGAATCTTACCTCCATCTTAAGCATTTCATTTTCAGCATGAAGAGAGAGAAATTTCTGCACACAGACAAAGTCTGTTGATCAGAATTAATTTTTTGTAAGCTTAATTTCAAAAGCGCATCCATGAGAGAGGAAGTAACCTTTAGTTGTTCTCCATCAGAAACAACTATTCGTGGCACATAAAGTTTAATGATATCCTTCAGCGAACACTTCCTACCGCACTGAGGACACTACAAGCAGACACGGAATGGGATAAAGAAAATAAACCAACACAGGTCCCTTTTTCAAGAAATCGTAACGTAATTAACCAATCACCAATGAAAATATAACAAGAACTACCTTCGCATGATTTTTTCTACCTTGCCGAATCCACCTCTCAATGCAAGAGAAACCATACACATGTCCACAAGGAAGACAACTGCAACACATCAATTTTCAAAAATAATTTAAATACAAAAACTTTTGAAAACAAAAAATTATTCCAAGAAACTTCTTATTAACCTAAAAGTTTCAATCTTTTACTATTGTGAGGTCCGAACTATCAAAAACCCTTGAATTCAAACACCTTGTCATTATCAGACCTATAAATCTGGTATCTGTGAGGGGGGGAAATGAAATAAGAGTCACTGGCAGATAAGAAACTTTTGAAAACAGAGATTATTACAAGAAAATTCCCATTCATCTAAAAGTTTCAATCTTTTACTATTGTGAGGTCTGAACTATCAGAAACCTAGAATTCAAACACATTATTATTATTAGACCTATAAATTTGGTATCTGTGAAAAAATAAAATAAAATGAAATAAGAGCCATTGACAGATAAGAAACTTTTGAAAACAAAAATCATTCGAAGAAACTTATTATTAACCTAAAAGTTTCCAACTTTTACTCTTGTGAGGTCTGAACTATCAGAAACGCTAGGATTCAAACACATTATTATTATCAGACCCATAAATCTAGAGGGGGGGAGGAAATGAAATAAGAACTACCGACAGATAAGAAACTTTTGAAAACAAAAATTATTCAAAGAAACTTCTTATTAACCTAAAAGTTTCAATCTTCTACTATTGTGAGGTCCAAACTATCAGAAACCCTAGAATTCCAACACAATATTATTATCAAACATATAAATCTGATATCTGTGAGATAAGGAAAAAAAATTATTTAATAAGAGCCACTGACAGATAAGAAACTTTCGGAAGAAAAAAAATTATTCCAATAAACTTCTTATTAATCCAAAAGTTTCGAATTTTCACAATTATGAGGCCCGAACTATCAGAAACCATTATCAAACCTATAAATCTGATATCTGTGAGATGAGAAAGGAAAAAATGTAATAAGAGTCACTGACAGATAAGAAACTTTCGAAAGCAAAATTTATTCCAATAAACTTCTTATTAATCCAAAAGTCTCAAATTTTCACAATTGTCAGGCCCGAACTATCAGAAACCCTAGAATTCAAACACATTATTATCAGACCTACAAATCTGGAACATGTGGGGCAAAAAAAAAAATGAAATAAGAGCCACTGGTAGATAAGAAACTTTCAAAAACAAAGATTATTCCAATAAACATCTTATTGATCTAAAAGTTTCAAATTTTTACTATTGTGAGGTCCGAGGAATCAAAAACCCAAGAATTCAATCATATTATAATTAGCATGCCTATCTAAACAAGAATTTTCAAAAAATTTGAGTTGTAACGAGGGGATTTGGCAAAAACGCACAAACCTTACTTGATGACCGGATTCAGATGACCAGGGCTCCATGCAAATGGGACAACAAACACCTTCTACTTCATTTCCATTCGATTCTCCCCTTGAATTCGTTCCTTCACTTTCAATTCTCTTCGAAGATGACGAAGACGCTTGTGCTTCTGTTTCTTCTCTTGTTCGATCAAATTCAGATTCTTCTTCGATGATTTCAACCGCATTGTCGTCAGGAGTATGATGAGAAGGAATCTGTGCCTCTTCTTCTACTTCTTCTTCTTCTTCGAAGATAATGCGACGAGAGGGATTTGAAGAACGGTTTGGTAAAACCCTAGATGTTCCTGCGATATGAGGAACGTAGTCTTCGTCGTTCTCGTCTGGCTCTGTTTCTTCTTCTTCGTTTGATTCTTCTTCTTCGTCGCTGATTAAAACTTGGAAATTGTCCGCCATTGAAGAGCTTCGAAAGAAAACTAATGGTTTGAGAGAAACGAGTGACAAAGAAAATGATCTGAACGATAGGGAAAGGCTTTTTATATGTTTTCAGCGTTTTCTTTGTTTGACGAAATTACCCTTACTTAGTAGGAACGTTTTCTTTTGCTCATTTTTTTGGAATGGATTTTTCTAGCCTCAACCGTTTAGCATCCCTATAACTTTTTCCTCGAGATTAATTTCAATTTTGTAGACACTTTTTCGTAGCCCTAGTGATACATTTTTTGAAATGCCTAGAATTCCAACGGTCATGTTGACGGAGAGTCTCACAAAAATATTTTTTTAAAGTAACTACAATGCATTTAGGCTCTATATCATCTCTCAATTGTCATTGTACAGATCCATGGCCCTCTGAAAGCACTCCAACGTACTCGACAAGGACTCTAATTTGAAATATTTTGGAGAGAAAGAAAATGAGAGAGACAAAAGAAGATAGCGAGTTTCTCTCTCTCTAACTATTGATTGTAAAAATTAATGGCAATTGTGAAACATTTTATTGTAGTTAAATTTGTGGAGTCATTTTGGCTTAGTACGATTAGAGTGAGACCCTTTGTGTAGACAAAATGACTCTTCACAGTAAAATGCCTAGTAAATATGCTTTGCATATATGTCCATTTGGGCTAGAGTTGCTCATACTAAGTAAGGAAAGATTTCGTACGACACCACCTTGTGGCATCCAAAATCAAGATTAGCACAAGAATATGGTTATAGAACACAAAATTTAATAATTAAAAAAAATGGGTGTGTGGGTGGGGGGGAACTCTTTCCTTACTAACATAGTACGATTTTGAGCCTTACTAAGCGTCGTTTTACTCAAATGGATTACCACATAAAAAATCCTGCACCACCACAACCTTTTAAGTTTCATCAAAAAATTTAAATGAAAAATTAATAATAATAATAATTTCTTTTGAATTAGATCCAAGGTTTGAAATTTTTAAAAATAAAATTCAATGGTAAAAAATAACACTTTAAAAAAAATAAAAATAAAAATCATAGAATTTTTTCCTCTACAACCTTGAAGTATCGGATCATGTTTTTTTTTTATGCTAAGAAGTGAGCCCAAATGATCCTTAGTAAGGGTGAAATCCTTACTAACCTAGTAGGAATAGGGGGGACTACTATAAGAGTCCTCCCTAGTCTTATTAAGGGTCTTTGGGCTCACCTCATGGCATCTAAAAACATGATCCGATGCTTCAAAGTCATATAGGAAAAAATTCTATGAATTTTGGAAAAGAGTTATTTTTCATCGTTGAATTTCATTTTTAAGTTTGGGAGTTATATGGAAGTTTGATAGCCATCCATTTTCAAAATTTTAAATCTAATTCAAAATAAATTATTTTTGAATTTTATTTATTTTTTTATCCGAGTTTTCCAATGAAACTTAGAGGACTCTAATGTTGGATTTCTGATGTGGTAATCCATTTGAGCATAACGACCCTTAGTAAGGCAAAAAATCTTACTATTTTAGTAAGAAAAGGGTTTCACCTATTATAATGAGATGAGGTGAACTTGAAATGGTTGATAGTGAAATTTGAATTCCAAAAATGCCTTTGCTTTGACATTTGAACTTAATATAGCCAGGGTCATTTTGATAAAAAAAAACTAAGAAAATTATAAGGATTCTAAGAATCTCATTGCTAGTTTTCAAAATTATAGTTTAACCCTTTTGAGACATGCCTTTGCACATGCCATTTTCTAGTAATAATAATAAAATTATAATATTTTATTAGTCCCCCCCACCCCCCCCAAACTGACTTTCTTTGACACTGATGTGGCAATGTGCATAGAACCATAGATCTTTTTCCTTGTATCTCGAGAGAAATAATTTGTGATTTTTTACACACTGCCAAGTTAATGTAATGTTGAGCACAGTGTCAAAGGAAGTCAGTTTAGAACAAATCGTTTTTAAATGATAAGATTAGCCTTTCTTTATAATAATGATCTGGAATTGTGATTAGTTGAAAAAATCTTTGATAGACAATACCCGACACTATGAAATACAAATATTATTAGGACAAATTACTTAAAGGACCATGGTGGAGGGATTTTTTTTTCTAATTAGTCCCCAAGTTTTGTAGCTTCTCTTAATAGTTCATTTAGTAAAACTTTTATTTATAACTAGTCCTTAAACCCTACTCTACACATCTCTTATGATTGAAATGTTGAAACTGCCCTTACCATTTGAATTCATAATTTTCGTCCAAAAAATTTGGATTTTCGACATTCTAATCAAGTTTCAGAGACTTCATTCCGATGAAAATGGTATAGGAAGGAAGAAGAAGTCATTTTCAAGCATTTTGCAGATGTATGTGAAGAGTTAGGGTTTTGATTCTTTTGACTTGACATCATCTACACAAGTCATTACATCAAAGTTTTAGTTGATCTTTCCATGTATTTCAGCCGAAAAAACTCAAAAAATGAAAACAAGTGGATTTTAACAGTGTTGAGCTCACCATTTTTTATTTTGGGGTTCAACATTTTTATTGTTGAGTTTGACATTTTTTTTTTAATTTGTTACACTCGGCAATAAAAATTGGTGAGCTCGACAATAAAAAATGATGAGCTCAACAATAAATAAAAATGGTAAGTTCGACAATAAATAAAAATTGGTAAGCTCAATAATAAAAAGTAGTAAGCTTGACAATAAAAAAGTTGAACTCAATAATAATAAATAAAAGGTAGTGAGCTCAACACTGAATAATTTTTTTATTCTCAATTTCATTTCTTCAAAAATAAATTTAAATTTAAATCAACGAAATAGATAAAAATAAAATAAAATAATACATCTAAATGTTCAAAATTAAAAATATATCATTTTCATTCGTCATTCACGGTTAAAAATCGTTACAAATGATTGGAAAACCTGAGTATGTGCAAAAGATTTTGATTGCCAATGGATTAGGTTTTGGCCTAACCCCACCCATTGTAGACCTGGTTTTGGGTAGTGTTACTAGGCCCATTTAGTTATCGGGATTACTTAATATAGGCCGGGTTTATGACTATGGCCAGGCTGGAGCTTGGAAGTTCGGTCCATTAAGAAAAATATGTAGGCTTGTATACTTGTGAATGGAATAGGGCTTCAAAATAGCTAGCCCACTCCGGCCTGCACTGGGCCAGGCTTGGACACCAGAATTTAAAAAAATATATATTTAAGGTAGGCCCTTTATGTATTTAATATGATATTTTATCACGTGTAAATATTGACTTCCTTCAATGAAATGTTTCACCATTTGTTAACAAGGAAATCTATGGTACTCAGTCATATGGGACCTTATGTTGTTGATGTACACTTGTAAAACTGGCTAGGGCCCACTATTTGCTTGATTGGGTCAGACATAATTGATGATCATTAATTCCCAACCATATGACTATTACATAAATGTCAAGGAGGTTACTTCATCCTTCTGTTCATGACCATTTTAAATTGTTTGAGGCACTAAATAATTCTATCATATATAAAGTATTTATAAGATTAATGATAATCTGACACTCTTTTTTTCAGACGCCCTCATACATTCCTTGACCTAGCAGATACAAAATCATAAATCTTTTTTTTATGTCTCCCGAAGAAAAGGATCTACGATTACGTGATGGGGGCGTATGTAAAAAGAGTGTCAAATTATCATGACTATATATAATGGGCCTTAGTCAAAATGTGTATTTATTATGATCATGATGCTTAGGGGCGCAATTCGGGTTGATCAATGGTCCTACCATAGCCAACTTGAGCCTTATCTGTATCTGTATCTGTATTTGTATCCGTATCCGACCTAGTACGAGCTTCTAAACCCATGACCAACTTAAACATTTTAGCTTAGATCCACTTGGATTTGCAAGAGAAAATTCATGTCATCATTGAGTGAGAGGATAGTAATGTGATGGGCTAACGTGTGCCCTTAGGACACACATTAAAGTGCATTGGACACGCTTCGGAAATAAGCCTTTGATGGTATTTTCGATATAATACAAAAAAAAAAAAAAAAAAATTGAGAGTATTTTTGATAGGAAATTATACTTCAAGATGTATTTAATGCACCTTAACGTGTCTCTTAGGGCACATATTAATGAAACCCATAAAGTAAAAGGATTGATCCTTTTATCGAGCTCTCACATTGATCATTCAACCTATGTATTTGTCAATTGAGTAAGAACTCAATCAATTCAACTTGACTTGATTGAATTTTTAACCTAACTTTGCATTAAAACTCGATCGAATTAACTCATCGAGGTTGCTTCGTAGTTGTAGAGTTATTTTTCTATCAAATCATACTCATCTAGAATATCAACACTTCAAATCTGAGTCAAATCAACTTCTTTGTTTTCGACCACCAATGCGGTACCTATAAAGATTTTTTGATGCTTAAATTAGATTCATAATCATTTTTAAAGGAATCGATCATCTTTACCTTTTTCAACTTTTTTGCATTGCCTTTCTCCCTCGATCTTTACAAAATTGAAATTTTATTATTATCCAATTTTTGAGATCTGTACCTAAGAAATGTCATACCTAACTCTTTACCTACCACTTATCATCCAATTATATAGTTTGGCACATAATAGTGGAAAACTACTCGTCTCAATCGGCACAAATCTCTAAATGACGCATATTTTACATAATAATTAAGAGTCATGGTTTTGATACACGATTGATATGGCAAGGACACAAAATCATAGATTATTTTCATCGTGATAGACAATACAAAGATGTGTGATTCTGTGCTCTTGCCACATCAGTCGCGTACACAACCACATATCAGATGCGTTCATCATTATTCAATAATTAAATCATGATTTCAAATCCCTCATGTGGGAATTCAAGGCTCACTTTTGAAAAGATCACCCCCCATCGACCCATCTATTTATCTCCCACTTTCTTTCTTAGGCCCGCCACACTATTTTTTCTTAATTCTTTAAGAAAAGTATCTTCTCGCATCTTTGTTTGGAATCCTCGTCTGCCCACTCCCTAAGATTCCATTGAAGCACGGTACCCAACTTAACACAACCCCCCCCCCCCTATCCACGTGGAGACCCCACAAAATTTGAGGATTATTTAATTACAAAATCTACCTAAAAGTCACAATTATTTACTAATCATTACTGGTCAAATTAATTATTAATTTATTAAACAGATGTTTGGGGGGAGGGGAGATTAGGTTACTACTTTGTTGGAGTTCATACTCCAAACCGGTTCCACCGATCAAATTGGGCCCCACACGTGCCACCAGACAAAGCAAGCAGTGAGGGAACACAAGTACCAACCCATCTGTAAAATAATACGGTACTAGCTGGCAGACTAAGACAATGTGACGAACCCTATCACCACCAGATGCTCAGCACGTGATAAAAGAGTTTAACGTGTCATAATTTGGTAGGTGGTTCTCATATACTTTATTTAAATCGAGTACATAGTAGCAGGACTTCCAGTAATGACATCAAGTCCGCAAAAATATCATTTTTTCATATTTGTTTTCAAATCGGTTTCTCGTATCGTGAGTCGTGACTCCCATAGACCGAGTTGATTCGTCCGATTCATCTCTTATGATCACTTTAAATCATTAAAAGTGGCTTAAATTTGATACAATGTACAAGATATAAGTTTAATAGTATACATTACAAACAGTTAAAGTTGACGATTTAACATAAAAAATGCCAAATCCACTTGACCAAGTTTTCATAAACTAGCTCAATAATACCAAAATATCCGAAGAGTCCTCTCGGATCTTGGATGATTAATTTGATGGACCATCTCACCCTGTTACCGCCAACATTGAGATGATTCAATGGAGCAAACTTAGTCTCTGACGGATTTTAAAATTATTATTAATTTAAAAGAGTTAGGATTCCATTTAGGAGTATAATTTTGTTCTATTTAAAAGGGGGTAATGTAAAGAAAAAAAAGGGGAATAAAAAATGTAAGAGTGGGAAGAAAGACACATTTTTATAATTGAAATGCTCTTGTGAATTTGGTCGTGGACCTGAGAAAGTAGTTTATAATTTGGTGACAAACCCAATCAACAAATTTTGTGTTATTTTTCTTTCATTTTAGATTTCTAAGTGAAATTTTATTAGTTGGGATCTAAAGAAATTGGGAATTAAACTCGTTCAACAATACTTATTGAATCTGTGTTTTAAAATTCGTAAAATGAACTTGAAACTCCAACCATATAATTCTTTGGACCATCTTGACAAATCTGTTTGGAAACATTCAAAAGTGCGTTGAACTAGCTAAATTACAAGCTCACTTGAGTTAGTTGTTTATGTTTAGTAGTTTTGACTCCCCCCCCCGACATACTTTTCCATACTCTCTTGATGCGGCATTTGCTAGAATCATATATTTTTTTTCTCAGGATACACACATTGCACATCTCTCATAAATTTGTGTGATTGTGTATCTCGAGAAAATCTATGATTCTACCGCATGTTATGTCATGAGAGTATGTTAGGGGAGGGGTTCAGAAAATCATTATGTTGTTACAAATTTTAAAATTAAAATAACAAACTACTTTTCATGACAAAAAGTGCGATATGAGGTTTCAGGCTGAGGTCACTTCAGCATTATTGTTATTTAATATATACCCTTTATTACTTTTTGTTAATTAATACATATCTTATTTACTCTCCTAAGTCAGCTTGCATGCTCAAGTTATTTTTTTAAGATTATCTTTCACACTAGTAATATAAAATCATTAAATTAAACTAATTTTTATTTTTATATTTTTTCCCAACTTTTAAAAAACTTTGGAATAGTAATTAGGGATTGACTAATTGCACTCCGCTAGTGGTTAGTTGTACTCTAACATTAAAAAAAACATTTATTTTTTTAAATCTCAATTTTAACCTATTAGTTGCATTTCACTATGGTAGCCTTGTGATTTAGGTGCTTATTCATATTTTCATGATTTCTTAAATGTTTGTGCTCTATTTTATTTTTATTTTTTATGATTGATTTTGTTCACGTTCTCATTGGTACAAATTGAAAGTATTGATTTTCTAATCCACATTTAGATTTTGTTTAGAAATTGATAAAAGCCTATGCTTTGATCTTATCTCTTGAAATTCGATGATCATTGATCAACCCGAAGTACAACATGAATTCCCACGAGTTTCTTAAGCCTCACCATATCTTTAAAATCGACAAAACCAACCCTCCTTGATTTATCAATCCAGATATATGGTTATTAGAAGAAGATGAAAATGAGTGTTGTTATTTTTGGAGTATAGCGATGAAGTGCAATTAGTAATGGGCGGTGTGCAACTAGTCGGATCCTAATTTTATATCCTTGGCCATAGACTATTGAAGTCCACCTGTATCACAATAAAATAAAATGAACGGTGATGACTGTGCAACAAAACAAAAAATTAGGGTATCTAGCATGGACATCAATTTTTTACGACTAAAAATTATAACCGTTAGATCAAAAAATAGATTTTGATCTTACGCGGCAGATATGTTGAATCATTATATTTTGCTTATCTATTTTGGATAACAAACTCATATCAGCTCGCCCACGTTTTTTAATATAAAAATGATAAAGTTACAAACCGATACGGGTTTTGTCTTAATCTCCATCTCTTTAGTTGTAAGGTCCGTTATTTCAAATCAGTTTGAGTCTCCATCAACGTCGACCCTTGGGCCTACAACCTTATCTGCCAAATGAGATTCGGAGCTTCTCCTGTTCTCTAATTTGTCATTAACTCAAGTAGATAATAGCACACCATATAAGTTAAACCTTATATAATTAATGTCCTCTCAATCTATATTCGGATCTCAATTTTGATATACAAGTTCGATCAAAAGCTATTTCGATCGGATCCATATCAAATCAAATCCAATTTTTTTTGTTTTTTCTTTTAAAGGTCAAGAGGGTTAAGGCAGACACATACCAGATACAACCTCAAGACGAGTAAACCTCTAAATGCATTATTTACACAATAAGATATCGGTTTAGAGTAGATTGAATTTTGGGTATGGTGTGCAATTCCATCAAATTTCATGTCAAGGGCCCACGGTCTACGGAAAACAAGACTTGCTTTCAAGTGGTACCCTTAATTCTGGTTTTTTATACAAACGTGGTCAATAATACAATAATATGCACAATGCACACATTATTACAATATAGACAACAACTAAGCTTAACATATAAGCATGGTTCTACACAAATTATAAGTTTGTTGAAAGAATTATTGGTTTTGATAAAAATACAAAATAAAAAAAAATAAAAAAAATAAGTAAATAAATAAAGTTAGTACTCATCAACTACAACAGACATTTTATATAGCGTGTGTATATATATATATATATATATGGGGTCCCGTTCCCCACCCTTAGCTTTACCCAACACTTTAACAAACGTGTTTTGTCCTACATGGGTTAGAAGTTTTGGAATAGGCTGATTTTTTGTGAGGATGATCTCTATGGTGAGGAGATCATCCTCACCAAAAATCAGCCCATTTCAAAACTTCTAACCCCATCAAAAATAGTTTACAAAAAATGGATGGTCCACGATTTTTCAACTTGTAAACATGAGGCTAAAAATTTTGGAATTGACTGATTTTTTGTGAGAATGATCTTCTAATCATAGAGATCATCCTCACCAAAAATCAGCCCATTCCAAAACTTCTAATCATGTAAGACAAAACACGTTTGTTAAAGTGTGGGGTAAAGCTTAGGTGTTGAACATTTCCGATATATATATGTATGTATGTATGTATGTATTGTAAGAACATCTTCAATATTGGAGATGTTAAAAGATGCCATGTTGACACTTTTAACACATGCTAACAAATAAATTTGTTCTCTTTTTTAATGTACATGTTTAATTTTAAGTCTATTTATAAAAATAAAAAAATAAGAACAATTCTATTGAGTATTTATGAGATTTAACATGTTGATGTGGCTAGCAAAAAGTTTGGCCACAAAGAACATGAAATTTAACTTCTGACACGTTTTACACGTATTTTAATAAGTTCGTTGGAAATATTTTATTAGTTAAAGTTAATGGATCTGACACTAACAAACTCACTAATATGTATATTGCATATGCTCTGAGTTTTATATTACGAGAGGGAGTGTTTTGATTCAAGTTGAAAGTCTAAAAGTCATTAGTGATGTTGAAGAATGTGTTATTGATCTCCATCATTTTATGAAAATTTGAAAAATGTGTCTAGACCGTACATGATTAAGGATAAGAGTAAAATGACAAAATATAATTCATTTTGTTGAATTAATTGGGATAAGGTGTAGATGATGACTATAACAGCCAACAAATTTTGTACATTTTCTATATACACGAGGCCCACTCGATATCGTAAGCAAATATCATAGATTGCACCTAAGGAAATCTCAAATGTTTCTTTTAGTCAAGAAAAATGTTTTAGAGGAGGGGGGGGGGGGGGGGGTCATATAATTGTCTTGTGAGAATGTTTTAGAGTTGCTATTGGCAACCAAGTTTTACTTATTACACCCAATTTACAGTAGAGTTAGGATTCATAATGGCGTCCCATTCCTATAATAAAGGTTAGGTGTCTACGTGGCATATTTTTGTTGGATTTTAAAACACCTAGGGCTCGCAACCAAGTCAGCCTGATGTGTTCGAACTCCGATAGACTAGTGCCACGTAGACACCTAACGTTGTTAAAGGAATGGGCAACGTTCTGGATTGTGACTCTTAAAAATAAAGAAAAGTGAACAATTGAACTTGAAAATAAGTAAAAGTTGGGGTGTCAATAAAAGCTCTTTTTATTTTATTTTTGCTACATTCCTCTTTTTTGGGTTTAAGATTTTATATAAACGTGTTACAATTACTAAAATTAATTGAAATGAATATTATAATATTTTCTAATGGTGAGATTATAACTTGAACCAAGCCTTAATAATGTCTTGAAGAGTGTGTTTTATAGGGCTATCAATGGATCGGATCACACCTGAAATCCGATCCGTTTCAATAACTTCGGGTGTGAATCAATGTTTTGGATTCCAATAAGGATCCAATCCGATATTTTATTGGACCAAATCTCGATCAACCATATTCTGATCCGATAATATGTTAGAAAATATATAAATTATATTATATACTTATTGAGATGTGTGAAGATTATTTTGATTTTGTATATAAATCATGATCTGGCCCAATCCGATTGTTAATGGATTGGTTTTGAATCTTAATACTGAGTTTCAATAAAAATCCGATCTAATAAGGATTCAACCCGATCCTTATTGGATCGACACCAAACCAACCCTGATCCGATCCATTGACAGCCCTAGTGTTTTAATCTCTATCGAATTGGGGTGACAATAGTGGCTCTCAGTTTTTATTTTAATGTTTCGTTAAGACTTGAGAGTCACAAAATTTTATAAAGAAATTATTTGAACGTAAGATGACGTAATCACCATGACCTCACAACACATGTCAAGTTTCCACTAGGAGATAAATATGAGAAGAAAGAGAGTGGAACACTCAGATAAAGCCATTATTAAAACGTTCTTTAATCCAACGGGCTAAAATCACTGATCAATCAATAATACGTCTTATTCACACATCTCAAGGTCTTAATCAATATATGTCACGACAATTTTCCATACATCGAAAGACATCGATTATTGTGATTTAAATTGGAATTTATCTGAATAGAATCCTACCTTAATGATAAAAAACATCCCATTAATAGAGGTAATTACTTGATTATTATTATTATTTAATATTTGCAATTGATTAGTTTTTATAAATATTTTTTTAGGGCTCGTTTATTTTTATAAATTTAAATGGATCAAGAATAGTATCTTAGGATTACGAAGATTTTTTTTTTTTTTTGCTAAAAAAAAAAAAAAAAATGATATAAACTTCTACAACTCCTAACATCGTCTGAATAATAAAATTTACAATTTTTTTGCTTTTGTTTTGATAATTAGGTATCTCAATAGATAGTGGATCGGACTCGTATATAGGTAATGATTGGTCCTCAGTTACGTGCAACGCTTGCATAGCACATACACGAGATAAGTGAGGGTGTGTCCTCACAGGTAGTCCCTGAGGGATTAATGTTGATATTGGGTATCGAACCCACGACCTATGGGCACTAATCATTTATTGGTCCGAAATTGCTACTAAGTCAATCCCTCTAAGTTTAAAATTTACTGTAATTGCCTTTATAAATTTTTTGTTGTCCCGCGTAAATAAAATTTTGGCTTCGCCAGCCGTCTCTTATTTTCTTTGTTATTATTAGTATATGTTTGATTTCTTGGAGACATTCGTTGGTAGAAATTTTGGGGAATTGAGGAATGTTGTGAGATTGGGAATTTTTCTCCATATTTTACAATTATTCATGGTGGGTCCATATTCGTGACTTAGTGGGATTCAAGCTGATGTAACTCGACAGTGAGCTCTACGTGTGCCACGTGGTGAAAATGTTGACTTGGATTTCGATAGGTAACCAACTCCCTAGAGTATAGATCTGGCTTCCAATAGGAAATTAGATTGTATTTAATTTTAAGTGATGGATGAGTAAGAATAAAATATTATATATAAATTTATAAAATAAATAAATAATCGAAAATTTGAAGTAAAGGGCAAAAGTGAGAAAATGAGAAGAGATCTTTCCACGAAGCTACCCAAAAGAGAGGCACGTGACGAGATCGTCGAGGAATACGACACGTGATGGTGGCTTTTAATAGAAGTAGAGTCGATATGATAAATTACCGATATCTCTCCAAGTAATCCCAATCCCAATTACCGATACGACACGTGATGGCGGCTTTTGTATTTTGTGAAGAAAATAATTTACCTTTATAAATAAATAATTTTCATTTTCATTTTAACAATAGAAATTACTTCTATTTTTTTAACTTATTATAAAAAAGGATCTTAATTTTTATTTCCAAAAACAGATTGTTTTTTACCCTTAAGGGGTTGGTTCAATGGCAATTTCAGATAAGAAAACGGTTAATGTTCGTAGGTTGTGTGTTTGAAACCTAGTATGAGCTATTCAGGGGCATCCGCGAGGGCACACCCTCACTTACTTAGTGCATATGATGCACCGGGAGGTGCACATATTCCTTGGGAACTAGTGTTTTGGACATGACCATGGTCTATGGACTAGACAAAACCCAAGTACGGGCTTGGTCCATTGGTTATAGGGATACCCAGATATTAAAAAAATAAAAAAAATAAGAATATGTTTGATTACACGTGGAAAATCAATTTCTATGGAAAATGACATTTTTCAAGTGTTTGATTACACATGAAAATGGAAATTCATTTTTCACCCTAATCAAAAAGTCCACAAAAACATGAATTTCACTTTTCCACCTATATAAGTGGGAAAGTGAAATCCACTCATATTTTTCATCCCAAATTATTCCCCACTCATATCTTCTTCTTCCCTACCACCACCATCATCATACTAACCTCGTCGTTGTCGTCGTCACTGTCATCTCCGCCCACCTTCTCTCTATCTCTCTCTCTCACCACCACCACCACCACCAAGTTCTTCCCTCACCTTCCTAGTCATCTTCTTCCTCACTTACCACCGTTGCCGTTGCCATTGCCGCCACATCCTCCCTTCTCTCTTCCTCCTCATATTCTTCTTATTTTCCCCTTTCGTTCATCTTCTTCCTTCTTCTCCTCCTCTCATTCTTTTTCTTCTTTTTCTCATATTTTTTTATTATAATTTTATTCAAGTAAAATCAAACAATGGAATTTGATTTTCCAACCCTACCTATTTTCCACCACTATTTTTTCATGGATTTCAAATTTTATGGAAAGCCACTTTCCATGCAATCAAACATACCCTAATTGTTTTCAATCTTTGAAGGATATTAAAGGAGGTAGAATCTTGAGATTGAATACAAGGGTAACATAATTTTACCGTAAATTTTTAATGAAATCAGATTAAAAATTTGAAATATGTCAAACAAATGATATCACTTTTCCTTAGTGATCGACCATAATTTTCTCATATGTCGTATTTTGAATCTAAAATTAAAAAATAAAAAATGAAACGGATGTGGCACCTTTCCATTTTTTTTTTTTTTTGAATCAATTACATAAAAAAGCAATATTTTTGTCAATAAATATTATTATTTGAGAAGTTTAGTTATTGTAAGTGCGGGATAAAATATTCGCGAACTTGAGTGCATTATATTGTTTGTATAAGGTTCCATCATCTACAACAATTAATAATCACCTTGAATCCTAAACGGTTCAAAATTATAAAATTGAAATATGTTTCTAAACGTAAATAAGGTGTCAAACGAAGACAAAGATACACAATTTTACTCACACTATTGCTCTAAAAAAATAATGTCTAACTTGATTGTAGGTGAGTTTTAATAAGGATCACCTCTAGGAATATCAATTGGGAGATTGCAGAAAAGGGGTTTAAAGATGTCAAAGTTTAATCTCTTGCACTTGTTGTGCTTTTATACAATTTCTTTTTAAATTAAATAACTATTACATTTTGATACTAAGGTTGATATTTATTGAATATTTTATATACCTGTATACGGATGAAATAATAATAATGGACACGGAGAACACGTTTTCCATCTTAAAAAACAAATTGAGGCTTCTGTGGACACGGGGTTTTGAATATTCTTCAAACCTCCCTCCACTTTGGGGTGTTTTGGAGTCGCCACCATTCAAATTGATAAAGGGGTGTGAATGGTCACCCGGATTTGTATTTTTGAAAAATCATGTCATTTTGCCATTTTTTTGTTGACTCTCGTAAGATAAGGTGTATGTGGTCCAACCTCGATTCAAGGTAAGGGGGTCCATTTATGGAGTAGGGAAGGTGTTAGGCACCCTACTCCATCCACGTAATGTGGTAACCTCGGATTCGGTTTTCTTCAAATAAAAATAAAATAAAATCAAAAAAAAAAAAAAAAAAAATTCGATGTGTGCCCTCAAGCATGAGGGACTTTCAATATTGGCTTCAATCATTAAGGGCACCCTTATGTAGAAGGGGCCCTTTGGTGATTTAGCCCATGGTAGTGTGTGCAAATGTGTGGGAAGGGAAGAGTAGAGGAGGGAAGTTGGGAGGGTGTTCTTGGTCCAAACCCACCTTGCTCTTTGAGTTGATCTTCAAATATGTCTTCCCTTGAGTTGACTTGAAGTTGCTTGAGGTTGTAGAAGATTGAGTTGAGTTGAGAGTGAAGTGTTGAGATTAGATGAGAGAGGGTTGAGTGTAGTGAAGAGAGTAAAGTAGAGAGTTGTAGTGTTTTGAGGATTTTTTTCTCAAATTTTCATTAGGTGTGGTGAGGGGAGAATGGAGGGGTTTTTATAGAGGTTGGAGAGGTATTTTGAGGGTATAATGGGGTGAATGAAGAGAATAGTGGTTAATGGCATGGGTTTGAGAGGAAAAGGGTATGAAATTTGAGATGAAAATGAGGGTGTTTTTGTAATGATGGAAATGGGTTGTGTTTTAAACCCAATGGTTTGGATCTTACCCAAATCCATTTGGGTAGAGTGTTTGGTGGGGTGAGATGAGTGATGGTTGATGGGTGTAAGAGAGTTGTTTGGAGAATGAGTGTAGAGATGGTTGAAGGGTAAGGTGTTAGATTTGAGATGATGTGTAGTGTAAGAGGTTGATTGGTTGGATTTTGGGAGAGGTGAAGGGATGAAGACATGTGGCAAATGGGGAGATGATGAGATTGGTTGATTGGTGCTGGTGGTTAGATGCTTAGAAAGAAGAGTATGGGAGGTATGGGTTGAGGTATGGGTTGCGGTGTGGGTGGTTGATAGTGTTCGAGAATGGGGAATAGGTTAGGTTAGGGTAGGGTTATGGGTTATGCTGTTGGTGGTTGCTGATGAGAGGATGGGGAATCGGTTAGGTTCGGGTAGGGTTATGGGTTCTGCTGTTGGTGGTTGATGCTGCGAGGCTGGGGCCTCGGTTCGGTTCGGGTCGGGTTCTGGGTTGCGTTGCTTTTTGGCGGCCGTGCTGGCGTTGGTTCCTGAGGTGCGCGGATGGGTCCCTAGGTTCGGTTCGGGTGGCTTCTGGGTTGCGTTGCTTTTTGGCGGGCCGTGCTGGCGTTGGTTCCTGCTGCTGCGCGGGCTGGGTCCTCGGTTAGGTTCGGGTCGGCTTCGGGTTGCGTTGCTTTTTGGCGGGCCGTGCTGGCTTTTTGGCGGGCCGTGCTGGCGTTGGTTTCCTGCGGCTGCGCGGCTGGGTCCTCGGTTAGGTTCGGGTCGGCTTATGGGTTGCGTTGCTTTTTGGCGGGCCGTGCTGGCGTTGGTTCTGCTGCGGGCGCGGCCCTCGGTTCGGTTCGGGTCGGTTCTGGGTTGCGTTGCTTCGCTGCGGGCGGTGGAAGGCGCTGCTGCCATGTGTCCTTTTGTGTCTTTCGTTGGTGCTTGGTTTGCTGCGCTTGCTCGGTTGGCTTGGGGGTTGGGTCGTGCCTTGGGCTTCGGTTAGGCGTTGGGTTTAGCTTGGGTTGGGTTCCTGTTGGATCCGTAGTTTGGGTTTGGGTGTGGGCTTGGCTCGGGCCTTGAATGATAATGAGGATGGCCTTGGATTTAATAAGAATGATTGGGCTTGGCTGGCTCGATGGTTTTGGGCTTCATGGGCCACGTGAATAGGACTGGCCCATTTATTTTGAGGAAAACAAGACTTTTGAAGGTATGGGCTTGAGGGCCCAATACGTTTTTATTTTTGTTTTTGGGTATTTTGGCGTCGAGGGCCCGCTCAAATTCGGGTGTCTACAGCTTCAACCCATTACCACATACGCTAAATTTATAAAATAACATTTTTATATATCTAAAATTGCATGATAATCTATTAATCCAAAACATATATCCATTTCAACTTGTTGTCAATAACTTCTTTAATCATTACTACTTTGAATAGAAAACTTAAGGCTTCACATCCAAATCACTTAGGACTTTACTTAGTATGAGGAGTTTTTTTATATTAAAAATTAAACTTTATTATTATTTTAAAGAAAATCTTAAGGCTTCTCCCCCAACATGATATTTTTTCCTACTTTTTTCAAACTATAACTTTATTGATTATTATTTTGAAAGAGAAATTTGGAGGTTGCTTCAATTCCCAAGCATGGAGTACTTTACTCAACAAATATTTATATTTTTAAGGGAAAACTTAAAGCTTTTTCCTAAAATTACACACACACACACATATACATAACATCACCCCCAACATGTTTGGAAATTTAACTTACCAAACAGGGACAGAGCTAGTAAGGAGCCAGTGGGGGCAATCGCCCCACAAAACTTTGAGACACCTCTGTATTTTCAACTAATTACATGTCCCCCCCCCCCTCCTTATAATTTTGTGAAGATGACATTGCTTCTTGACTAGGCCTTCTCTTATAGACTAATTGAAAATGACCATCATGTAATTTTCTTCAACTTCTAACCGAAATCCTAAATAGTTTGCCCTCGCTATAAGAAAATCCTGGCCCCGTCCCGATTAGCAAACATCTTTGTACAATATATTTTCAAAATTACCCCTTTAAATTAATCAAATTCTTGATTGTTAAAATTAATAAACTCTACTCCTTATACTAGTCTACATCTAAAAGGATGAGTTGCATTATATTTATTCATTTTTTGATGGGTAGGCTGGACTTGAACCCATGACCTCAATGTTGCTTTGAAATGTGTCAAACCAATTGAGCTATGGGTCAAAGCCACCCATTATATTTATTTTGATCATCATGTTCCATTGTCCTTGGTATATGCAATTAAATGACTAGGAAAAATGTATAATTATTTTATAAATTGAATGGAATCACCTTAACAAATTGATTTCTTGAATTTTATTTATTTATTTTTAGTTGGATCCATGGATCATTAAACACAACGATTTTCAGGTAATTCCCTGTATGCTGTTTACTTAGCATTGACATTCTTAGTCTCTTGAAAGCATCCGAAGATCATATTTAATTTAAATATTTATTTTACAAATAAAGTTATGATCTTATTTTTATTTAATGCTACTTGAGATGGCAAATCATTTTCCTAGGGGAAAGGGTAAGAAAATGATTTGCCGCTAATGAAGGAAAATCACGTGTGTTGACAAATCATTTTTCCCGTAATTTTCTAATTTTTGACGCACCAAACACTTGAAAATAACAAATTTCAATAGAATTTTAATTTTTGCCTAATTTTCCATGAAATCAAAGATACCCTAA
This sequence comes from Akebia trifoliata, assembly GCF_017979445.1. NCBI lineage: Eukaryota > Viridiplantae > Streptophyta > Magnoliopsida > Ranunculales > Lardizabalaceae > Akebia > Akebia trifoliata. Next base: position 1,232,085 of record NC_141382.1, on the reverse strand, counting down.
GTAAGAATCAGATCAAATTTTTTTCAGATCGGTTTGAGGTTAAATCCAAAATCGATCTGAAATTTCATCGATTCTTTAACTTTCAATTTGAATCCAAAACCCAAATTTTTCGGAACAATTCGAATTAAATATCAAGTAATTTTCGAATCATTGCTAGTCCTAGGTGGAGGTGCCCTATTGAACGGGGTAGGTGCAAGTAGGCAAGTGGGTCAAGGTGAAGTATTGACCCCAATTATTTGGTATTACCACACACCAAACTTTGTGAGCCTACCAAGTTGGAATGCACATACCCATCACATGTGATAAATTTCTTGGTGTTACCACACATCAAACTTTGTGAGCCTACCAAGTTGGAATGCACATACCCATCACATGTGATAAATTTCCACTAATGCAATAGTTTCTTGGTGGAGGATCCCATTTGTACCCAAAGAAAAGCAAATTTGGCACCTTTACAAGTTGTTCAACATTGACAATTTGTCATTGGGTAAGCTTTGTTTTTACTCCAATTTTGAAAAGTAAGCTTTTCCTAAATGTATGGCTCCAAAACATCTTTAGTGTGGTTGTGTAAGTGGAGATACCCACTTGTAATTTTCTTGGTAATATATTTTCATTATTAAAATAGTATTACACTTATTATCAGATAAGTTTATTTTTTTAACTTAGAAGGAAAGGAATTGTTACCCTTTTCCTTACATCACCTAGGCTTACCAAACACTCTTATGGTGGTAAAAAAGAAAGGGTATTTTAGAAATACCCTCCTGTAAAATTGGTCATACTAGGTTTACCCCTTTTGAAATGCAAGATTAGGCTTAGTCCCCTTGATCATAAGTTAACATTGCTTTTTCCTGGTGATTTAATTGTGATTTTTTTACTATTATTTTCAAAATGCTTTTTAATTACTTAAATTACTAAATCAAAAATTGTAAAATATCAAAATTTCAGGATTAACTCATTAAGAAAAAACAATCTTGACTTATCATCAAGGGGTAAACTTAATATAACCAATTTTATAGGGGGGTATTTCTAAAATACCCTAAAAAAAGAGAGATGAAAAGATTGAGACAAAATTTCTAAAAATATTCCTACAAAACAGTAAAATTTATTTATTCAGAAAAAATTCCTTAAGAAAATTTGTTCTTGCTTCCTTAAAAGGGGGTATAGAGGCCAAACTTGATAGCTATTGTGATTGTTCATCCATATATATATATATATATAATTTACATATTGGATTTCAAAACCGAGTCGGAATCGTCCCAGTCTCATAGTTTTAGGCGAGTTAATCTGATCTCTTACCAAAAACTGTCCCGAAATCTCGCACCGAGATTTTTGGTCTTTCCAATAACTCTCTCTTAATAAATTATACAAATTACTGTTGAAAAAGAGTACAAACAAAAGAACAAGAAGAAGTCAAGAAGCAGAACAAGTGAAGGAGAAGAGAGCAGAGCAACTCCTCTCTTTTCTGGTGTTTTTATCTGAATTTCTTCAATCGAAACTCAAATCATTCGGCAGTCTAGATAAGAAGAAAGAAAACCCATTTTTTTTACTCCTTCATCTGTTCAAATTCTGCTTCTAACACTACTTTCATGGTTTCTTCCTGAAGTTCAAGAACAAGAAAAAGTTACCAAAAAAAGAGAAGAAAAGCTAGAAAAGGTTGTTTTTTTCGAAGATTTGGAGAAAAAGAAGAGATGGGTATCCCTTATGATGATGTGGTTCTCATCAGGGAATCAGAAAAACTAGGTGACCCAAGCGTGATTACTGTTAATTGCCCGGACAAAACTGGCTTGGGATGTGATCTCTGTCGTATAATACTGTTCTTTGGGTTGAGCATTGTGAGAGGAGGTAAGAAATAAGCAAAAAACCAGAGATAGGTTCTTCTAATTGATATTATTGTTTTTTTTCTTCAATTGTTGATGTGTCTTCAAGATTTTTTTGGGGTTTATTATTATTATTATTTATTTATTTTTTTTAAATTTGTGTTGAAGATGTTTCGACGGATGGGAAATGGTGCTATATAGTGTTTTGGGTTGTTGGGAAATCGACTACAAGGTGGAGTTTGTTGAAGAAGAGATTGGTGGGGGCGTGTCCTTCGTGTTCTTCGGCGTCAGGGATTTACTACTATAGTGTTGAATCTCAGCAACCGAAGCCTCCTGATGTTTTTCTCTTGAAATTATGCTGTAATGATCGAAAAGGACTCTTACATGGTGAGATAAGTTCTGCTTTTCTAGTTCTTTATAAGTTTTTTTTTTTAAATAATTTTTTGGGTGGGATTTTCCTTTATTTTATGGAAATTTGGGTGGTGGTGATGGGTGTTTCATCTCTCAGAGTTCTTTTTGTTTGTGACTTTTGGTTATAAATTTGAAATTATCTTGAACTTTTGGGTTTCCTTTAATTTGCATTCTCAAATGGGTCATGTGGGATTTTTCATCTTCAAATGGGTATTTTTCATTTATAGATTTGAAATTTGTGATCTTGAACTTATGTGTCTCTTTTAATTTGCATTTTCAACTGAGTCTTGTTTGAGATTTTGCATTTTCAAAAGGGTATTTTCCATTTATAGATTTGAAACTTGTGATCTTGAACTTTTGGGTCTCCTTTAATTTGCATTCTCAAATGGTGATTTGTATGGGATTTTGGATCTTCAAATGGGTATTTTTCTTTTCTTTGAAGATGGGTCTTTAATTTTTCTTTAGTTGAGGGGTGTGGGTTTGAGATTTATATTTGTAATTTTAATTTTGGAGGAATTTTGGCAGATGTAACAGGGGTTCTTTGTCAGCTTGAGCTTACAATAAGGAGAGTGAAGGTATCTACTACACCAGATGGAAAAGTGATGGATCTGTTCTTCATGACAGACACAAGGTATCTACATTCTGTACAGTTCCTTTTGTTTTTTTTTACTGAAATTCAAAGTGGTAAAAACCTGATCCTTGTTATAATTAATGGGAAATTACTTCCATGATCTTATATGAACAATATGTTTCACTAACTATTTCCACTTTTAACTCCTTATTGATTATATGTAATGTGTTGCAACCAAAATTCAAACAAATCGGTTGATCTATAAAAGCTAATTGTTTTTTTTTTTTGGAAGTCAATAAGGTTACGTACAATAATGAATAATCAACAAAAATTACATTGATCAATGGTTAGGATTGAAGGTGCTAGCTTGCTAAATTGTTAATATTTATGAGTGTTGATACCACAGACTTGGGTTCAAAGCATGTCTTCGTCTTTAAATTATTGATCTTGTTTAGTGCGAACTTACCTGATGGCAATGCCACACATTTTTCCCTAAAAGAGATGGTGCTTTAAACTATTTTACATTGACAACATATATGTGTCCATGTGATCATTAGTCCAGACCAATCCAATGCTAGGCCTAGTGGCCACAGATCAAAACTTGTGTTGCTCAGATGAGACAGATCTTGTCTCTCCAATAAAAAGCATGCTACAATGATTATAGGTCTTATATCTAAATTTTAGAGTCCCCTTAGACTTAAAATCTATGTTCAAAAAGACTTGACGACACCCTGTATGTCAGACAACTCATACCTGTATTGGACACCAAAACGTTTCCATGTCCTTGTTACATAGCTTGCAATGGCCAAAACATAAACCCCAATTCTATGGAAATTGGTATAGTTTCTTATATGCTAATCTAGTTACGGTATCTTATTCTAAAAGCACAGTCATGTCTGTTCTGTACTTGAGCAGGGAACTTCTTCATACAATGAAGAGACAGGAGGATACGTACGATCATTTGAAAGCTGTTTTAGGGGATGTGATGATAAGTTGTGAGATTGAATTGGCTGGGCCTGAGTTTGCCGCTTGTTCTCAAGGAACCTCTTTTCTCTCTCCTGCAATCATGGAAGAGATGTTCAGTCTAGAGCTGCCCAAAGAACACCCAAATGGATCATCTTCCACCTCAAACCATGTATCAGTCACAACAGACAACTTCCTCAGCCCTTCTCACACACTAATCCAAATCATTTGCCAAGATCATAAAGGCCTTCTCTATGACATCATGAGAACTCTAAAAGACTACAACATCCAGGTATATAGCACTAACCCTGATTTTGTGGTATATTATGAAAGTATTAATGCTTCACAACTTGACATGAAATGCTTCCCATGCCATCGAGAATCTATGTTGTAGGTATTGTGGATTGTGGGTTGTGGACAATTCGATCAATTATATGATCTTCTAATTGTCGGATTTTGTGTTGTGTTTTATTGCTCTCAATGCCTGAAGTCACAAAAACCAACAATTAGAAGATCCTATAATTTATCAAATGGTCCACAACCCACAATACCTATAACATAGGTTCTCGATGGCATGGGGGATGCATTTCATGTCAAGTTGTGAAGCATTAATACTTTCTAATTGTTGATTTTTGTGTTGTGTCTTATTTCTCTCAATGCCTCAAGTCACATAAAAAAAGAAAAACAACATTTCGGTCCTCATCACACTTTTTTGAACCTTCGACTTGCATTTTATTGCTAATTGGGACTGTTATCGGTCTTTGATGCAAATGGTCAAACCATTTCAATCAACTTTCCCTTAGTCCATCACCTATTTGGGCTACTTTTACGTCTCATGTGTTAAATTATCAGATAATACGTCTCGTGATTTTTGTCTTGTGGGTTTCCATGACTTTTTTGGTGTGCGACAGTGTACTGATTTCTAATATATTTTTCTTCTGCTTTTATTCATTCTTTGTTTCCTTTAAATAACACTAGACCCATTCTATTTATAAAATTCTTTCTTTTCATTTTTATTCTCATCATAAAAATTATATGTCATGTCAGATATCATATGGGCGATTCTCCATAAAGGAAGGAAAAAACTGTGAGGTGGACTTGTTTGTAATGCAAGTGGATGGGAAGAAAATCATTGATCCCAACAAACAGAACTCATTGTGTTCTCGCCTACGGATGGAACTCTTCCGTCCGCTCAGAGTAGCCATGGTAAGTCGGGGACCTGACACAGAGCTTTTGGTTGCAAATCCAGTGGAGTTATCTGGCAAGGGCAGACCTCTTGTGTTCCATGACATAACCCTTGCTATCAAGATGCTCAACAGATGCATCTTCTCGGTACTTTCCAATCTTTCCTATCACATTAAAAGCCTGTTTGGATACACTTAAAAAGTAATGATTTTTTTCTTACTTTTAAAACTTAAAATGTAAGTTTGGAATCATGTTAGAAAACTACTTTTTTAGAAGGGTTGGGATCTGTTGACTCATGAGAAAACATATGATCCCAACCGTTTAGATATAATATCCAACAGTTGAGATTTATGCGTATCTTGATAACACACATCTCATGTATACTTATCCCGAGGATAAATCTTAATCATTGGATATTTTATTTAAATGGGTGGGATCATGTGTTTTTTTCCATAAGTCATTCTCATGCGTCAAGGGATGCTGACCATTCTTAAAAAGTAAAAGGAAACTACTTTATACTTTTAAAAAGTTATATCCAAAATGGACTTAAATTAGACAGTATTTGAGCTATATATTTATCCAAATGAAATATGCTGATTGGTTTTTAGGCTGAGATTGGGAGGCATGTAATTGGGGATCGAGAGTGGGAAGTCTACCGAATCATGCTTGACGAAGGAGACAATTTATCTTTGTCATGGAACACGGTTGTTGAAGGCGTGAGGAATATGTTAATGGGTTGGGAGTGATTATAGTTGCAAATGCTTCTATGTCAATGTTGATGAGCTCTTTGAAGTTGAAACCACTGTGCAGTATAATACTACTATTAGTCAGGTGTGAAATGTAAATTATGAGATGTATATGTTGTGAAAAGGGTGGTGTTTTAGAGGTTTGGTGTCTACTCCTAACTTACAGCATTATATGTGACTAACTTGGTAGTACAGAAAGGAAGAAAAAAAGGTGGTAACTAACATGGATAGTAGAGCTCTCTTCTCACTTTATACTTGTGAGCTCTCCTGTCACTTTATACTTGTAACAAAGAGGAAAAAGAAGCTGCATCATATTCATAAATTGCTTAAATCTTGGATGTGCAGTGGTGAACCTTATTTTTCAATGTTTTAATTTAATTTAATTAATTTTTCAAAAAAAAAAAAAAATTGGGGTTGGGGTTGTGGGGAGTGATTTGGAGCTTTTAAGGGGGGTGCCTGGTTAGGATTGTTGGATTCTGATTTTGGATGTACAGAATCTTGTTCTACTACCATGCTTTGGCCTTGTTTCTACTATTGTGAAATGAAATCTCAAGCATAAAAGGATTATTTCAAGACGAGAGAGTGCAAGAAGCAGATTCCAAAATCAAAATAATAAATGATTTTAGCCTACTAGTGATTCTGATTATGGGAGAATTGCTTTTATGATCCAAAGCCCAAACTATTAATTAAATATATATAAAATTGGATTGAAATGTCCGATATTTGTCTGAATCAAACCTCTTAAGTAAAAACTAGCCAAATGTTTGCGGCTACAGCCATATAGCTTTGGACATAGTTCTTGGACTTGAAACCTGGATTTTCTTCTTCACAAATATAACTTTGGCCCGACTGTGTCCTATTGATCTGTTTCATGGATTGGTCCTCTACACCCAATATGATGGGCCACTCTAGTCTTACTAATTGTGAATCAGAAGGTTCAGATCAAATGTCTGGAACTATCAAAATTGGAATGAAATCATATAAACTTTAAGACCAATTATTAGTAGAGTTAGGATCTAGAACGGTGTCCCGTTCCTATAGTAAAAGGCTGCAGCCCGATGTGTCAGAATTCCAATAATAAAAAAAGTGCCAAGTAGACACTTAATGTTATAGGAATGGGACACTATTCTGTATTCTGAATCTTAATAGAAGTGGAACCAAATGTGAGGCATACTTGGAAAGTCAATCTACCTTGAGCCGATAAAATTCCAAAGCCAAGGCATTTAGAGAGATGATGAACCATTTTCTCATATGTAGAGACTATTTTTGCCACAACAGTGAGACAAAGACACTTGTCTTTTAAGTGTTAGGTGGACCCTAAGTTTAGATGTTGATCTAGTCTTTAACATCTTAGACCAAGTGAGGGACAATTAATACTATGATATTACTTTTAATCAATTAACTAGATATCACCTAAAGCACTAAAAGAAGTAGGTTAAATTCGAGAAGATTGAAATGAGATTGTAAGTTAAATCTCATGCCCGAATAAATAGTTAATAGATTGGTAAAAGCAGTAGATTGGGCCTTAAATGTATGTCAAAATAATGTAAGAAATTAAATGTGATATGAACTCTCTCGTTCACTAAATCTCATCATTTAAAGTAATATTTACTATTACTCATCAAGTCTGAAGAGGGGATGACATTCCCTGACTCACCCATTTCAAACAGTGAATTATACCAACTTAGGCGGTGTTTATTTGCGCTATTTTTCAGTGCTTATTGCTGAAAAAAATTAAATTCAGCACTTTTGTCAAAATAGCGTTTTACTTTATATTTTCTGCGCTTATTGCTGAAAATAAGTGAAAAAAATTCAGCACTATTTTGATGCTGAAAAAAAGTGCTGAAGCAGTAAGCACTTCGTTTTTTTCAACACGGACAAGTATGCCCTTTGTTTTTTTGAGCATGGACAAGTATGCCTTTATTCTTAAAAGGATATTACCTCTTATATCACATGGATAAGTATATAAACACCCCACAAATTAATAAACCCACACCATAGCTAAATTATTTTGTCTTATATGGGTTAAAAGTTTTGGATTGAGTTGATTTTTGGTGAGGATGATCTCTACAATGAGGAGATCATCCTCACAAAAAATCAGCACATCTTGAAACTTCTAACCCTATCAAAATAAATTCAAGAACCGTAAATTGTCCTTTTTTTTAAAAAACTATTTTTGACGAGTTAGAAGTTTCAAAATAGACTGATTTTTGGTGAGGATGATCTCTAGACCATCCTCACTAAAAATTTTCTCATTCCAAAAACTTTAACCCATATAAAACAAAACAAAAAATGGCTATAGTGTGGGTTGCCCTTATTAATTCATAAGGTGCTTTTATAATTACACATCCTTCATTTCTATCGAAAATTATTCATCCAAAATTAAGTTATTTTAAAGTTGATTTCAAATTTTGGTGACTTGTATGACATTATTATTTTTAATTTGAAATTTGTGGGCTTTTATAAATAGAAATTATTATTTATAAATTGAAGATTTGAGTATTATTTATTATTTAAAAATAAATTGTATTTTAATTTTATAAGAAATAATATATTTTATTGTGTTTGATAATAAATAAGCATTTGAAACATGCAAACAATGTATAATATGATTGTAAGAGTAACAAAGACAATTTACCAGTTTCAGCAATGTGTAACAAACATAATTCAGCATCTAAACAAACAACTTTTTCAGTACTTAAATTCAGCGCTTAATGCTATTCAGCACTTATTTTTTTCAGTTTAACAAACAACACCTTAGTATTAACTGGTTTGAGATAATTTTAATCAAAATCAAGTATCGACATTAATAATAGATGGGCACAGAGTCCAATGACAAAATCATGAGCTCCCATCCAACTCATGCACCAGATGGCATACATTTGGTCAAATCAGGAGGTGACACCTGTCTACAAAATTCAAACTATTAGACCTCTAAAAAGCTTAGTGAGGATTGAAAAAAAGAAAAGAAAAAACACCCTCATATCTTCTCACAAATATCTCTCTACAACTCTACCGTTCATCATCTCCTTGAGCTAAATCTTTTTCATACTTTGATCATCATTACCACTTGTTTACTAATTAAATTTTCGAAGGAAGGTCTCTACCTTCTTCCTCATCTCCTTTAACCATCAAAAATCATTGGAGCCTTAAATAGAAGACTTGTTAATCAAGATCATCTCCATCACCAAGGTATCATTCCAATCTCGTGGTGTGGAAGCCATAAAAAAGCCTCCACATCATATAAGGTATGAGTTTCCTCTTAAAAAATAAAAATAAAAATAAAAAAAATTCCATGAACTCTCTTTTAAAGAAAAAACAAAGTTTTCTCTCCAAAACAACATTCTAGACTATATCCTCGTAGAGGAGATCAAACCTACATGTCTTCTAGGGGACTACAAACTTCTACTAATCGTTTAAAAAAGATCAAGCCCTTCTCCATAAACATTTTCTCATTCTCAATCGATCAAGCTCACACATCATCAATGATAAAATGGTTCCATTAATCACCTAAAGTCTTAACCAATAATTTTTTTGAAGAACACTCGCATGTGCTAGTGTAATTGCAATTTGAATGATAATTTTATGTTAATCAAGATTATTTGCCATGTTATTTTTACGCATCACGAGGTAAAGATGAATTTTTTTTATGTGGATAGTCTCAAATTAAATGATTTGGTGTGTGCTAATTCATGGTTTATCTCAAATTAAATGTTCTTAATTTTAAGAACACAAAAGAGATATATTTTATTACCACACCAACTTTACTAGGAGCACCCCAAGGTGTGTGCTAATTCATGGTTAGTATCATGTGATCCAGCATCCATGTAGTTTTCTTTTCTTCCAAAAAAGCCCTCATCTATTAAACACAAATACGTACCCACTTTTGTCCGTATTTTGTTTTCCACTTTTACCCTCGACTCATGCTTAGTTGCCTACCAATGCCCTAGGGTTTCTCGTTCGCAAGTCCGCGCTCTTTCCACGATAGAGAGCTAAGAGAGAGAGTGAAGGCGAAAGGTGAGTACTTACCTCACATTTCTTATTTGATTAGGGTTTCTGAGGAAAATTTCAGTCCATAATTATTTCTAGGGTTTCATTTTCTTTGCCTCCACTTGCTTTAGGGTTTCTGGAAATGGCTGGTAAACTAGAGAATCGTATATTCGTTGGAGGTTTGTCGTGGGACACTACAGATCGGCAACTCGAAGATGCATTCAATCGTTACGGAAAAATTCTCGATGCACAGGTAGGGTTTTTTATCATCTTCAATTTTGGGATCCATTTGGTTTTGGATTTTGTTTGTTAGAATTTTTTTCAGTAAAGTAAAACTTAAACCTAAAAGCCCTATATTGTTCTTGAGATTTGAATGTTGATGAAAGTAAGATTTCGTGGGTGAAGGGTTGAAATGTTACTGTATTCAGTGATTAATCGATTAGATTTACTCGTCGAAAATTTTCTGATTTAATCAACTAGTCCCTTATTTGAAGAATTTTTGGAAAAATTCGGAGAATTTTGTGACTATAATTTTATTTCTCTCGATATTGTTTGTATGGATAGACTTTTGCTGATTCATTTTTCTTGATTTTTCACGTGGTTAGTAAATATTTTCTGTTGATGTCCTCACCAAACCAGAATTTGTTTTTTTTTCCTGTCTTGGAAAAAAATATATATAATTCTCAATGTATTGGATAAATTGTATATTGATGCGTGGGGTGTGTGAGGTTTGTGTGGGTCATGTGACTTCGTAACAATTCTGGAAGGCCAACATACATGGTATAACTGATACATAGCCTCGATATAATGTGGCGTCCAATCCCATCTTGTATCATAACTTGAGGTATCTTTGCTTTCAAACAGAAGAGTATTTCCCGAAAATGATTTTCTCTCTTTTTCTTTGATGGACTCATAATATTTTTCTAATAGGAAAAGACAATTGTGGGTTATACTTCCCTTTGCGCTGTGTTGGGGGGTTTGGAAAGAGAAACAAAAGGGTGCTCCAGGGAGAGGAAAAGAATACTCAGGAGGTGATACTAGACATTTTGACCCTCTTAATCTTTTTTAGAGCAAACTCTGCAAAGAAGTGGGATGCGCTGAGGGTTGGGTTGTTGGGTATTCGACTGTTTTTTTTTTTCCTCTTTTCTTTTGCCTGTGTGTCTGTTTCTTGTATAAATGCCATCTTGGCCTCATGCTTTTTTTTCTTTAATAAAATTTTACACTTAAAAAATATATTTATTAGAAACCATTTCTCCCTATTTCATGTCTTAATAATTCTTCAATAAGTGAAGCTTTTTTGAGCTAATGTTTGTTATTATTTACTTTTTTTTTTCATTCATCAATTATATTAATTGTCTTTTTTGTGTTTTGTTGGCCTACTGGAATGGTGGTTATGATCTCTTGAAATGACTTAGTTGGGTTCTGTGAAAGATATTTTGTCCAGTGGGTTGCATGAGTTGCTGAAGCTCGATTATATTTGTGTGATTGCATTTTTTTCTGATGTTCCTTTTCTGAGATTCTTGGGCCGGGTGTATACACTTGAAAAGATGAGATCTAAATATGTGTAGTGTGTCAAGTTCACAGGATGCTGATACAGTTGCCTGGCTGTTTGACATTGTTGTGATATGTTGGAAAGCATTTCTCCATGAATGAAAGAAGGGTTTGTGATCAATAAGGAGACCGTGTTTATGTGATTTTGGAATTTGATTAATCAACTAGTCATAAATTGGTCACTTCTTACTATTTGATTTGAATCCATGGTATTTATAACAAACAAAATAATTTTGTTCATTTTAGAAAAAGATATTGCTGTGTATTTCAAGTGTTGATGTTCGAAGGCCCATATTAATAGTCGTCACATTGGCCGTCTTGACCAAGAATCATGACCTACCTCCACGTTCTCAAGTAGTGAACAATTGCTTTCATCTCCTTCTCTTGGACTGCACCTCTCGGTCTATTGAGCTTTCGGCTCTCTTATGTGATGGCTTGTACTAGCACACCGCTGATGGCATAGTCTGACGCATCCTTGTGTACTTCAAATGGCTTAGTGTGATTTGGCAACTGTGGCAGTGTGGAGCGCATGAAAATTAGGAGGAGAAACCAGGAGGAGCTGTTAAAGCAGCCGAGGATTCCACTGCGGCAGTGCATAGCACATGGAAATTAGAAATGTGTTGATATCTGTAAATGTGATTTTCTTGAAAGGTGTCAAATCATATGTCTTGATTTCGATCCTACGATATCACGTTGAAATGCAGAACAAGTTATACGAGTGATGCCCGATGATCCAGTAATGAGTGGAATGAAAGCTTCCAGGATTGTTTTGTTTTGTGCAAGAGATGATATCTGTTATTGTGTTAACTAAATGGTTAGATGGAAGGTCAGGCATGTGATACACAAGGATGCATGTGGTGTGAGACAGCGTTACCTTTTTGTCCACATGTCGTTGAAAGGAGAATCTATTGGTCACCCTTCTACGATTAGTTGGCCATAAAATTCCATCTCCTAACTTTGCTATTTTATTTCAGTACTCATTCAAGAATCCTGATTTGTCACCTTATCTGTCCTAGTTGAGGCCTTCTCTAGCGAGTTGCTGTAATTCTTGTGCTATTATGGCCGAATGGTGCAGATTGATGAATAATTGTGTGTGCTAGGAATGAAGAATAGTAGCAATGCGAAGTCTTCCTTTTTTGTTTTTTTTCCTTTGTGATTTGAGCAAGCTCAGTGATTCCAGATTGCTTCTACTAGCCTACGTCAGACTTCACAAGTGGGGTGCTATTTCATGTCAAATCATGTATTTTGGAATATGCAGTTTCCACAATATTTAGTGCAGAACCCGAGTTTTTTTCTTTTCATTTTAACCTATTTCTGTTTGCGATGGGAGGTTTGATTTAACTTGAGATTTTAGGAGAGATTTTCTTTTCAACGGAAGATGGTATCATACTGCTGGGATCTGAAATGGCAGAGAACAGACATGGCACCGACTTGACTCCAATGTTGTTTTGTTGCCTCTGATTTTCAAGACTTGTGCTAGCAGAGGTTGTGTCAATTACTTCAAAATTGTAGAGACAAGTGTTTGTAGTGGAACTTCGTTCCATCATACCCACCCCAAATACGACATGATTTTAGAAGAATTCAGCAGAATGTGTTAGAAATGTTTGCTAGCAGTTGGTGTTAAATCTTAAAGGCAATGTCCTACATGCTAGAAAAGTCAGGTTTACTAAGTGGAAGAAGTTATTTTTATTTTACGTTGGTTCTGCACATACGGGAATGTTTTGATGATGGTAATAGATATATTTTGTAGCTAATTTTCGTTGCTATTGTTTGGCCTGGGATGATGGATGCCTGAAGAATGCAGTTCAAATTTTCCGACTTGTTGGTTTAACCTATATTCTCGTATTCGAATAGTCGCTGGTGTTTAATTATTATTATCTAAGTTTTTGATAGAATGTGGATCGTGACGATGAAAGTGGATATGGATACTCTTTCAATAACAGAAGATGTTGCATAGAGTGGAATGTAGGAAAAGGATTCACTTAGCCAACAACATATCTTTAGAGTGAGGGTTTGATGATGAGGAACAATTTTTTTTGATATTGAGAATGGAATCATTGGATTGTAAGAAAAAGATGTCAATGTCTTCTGCCGTGCCTATCTGGTGTCAACTAAAATTTGTTGCTCAGTGGCTTAAATGGTGACAACATAGTGCCATTGATGAAAAATGCTTCCAGTTTTCTGTTTGGAGATGAGATCATTTCGCATTTTTGGCATTATGCTACAAAATTGAGATACGGTTGAGTGATTAGTGCTGTGGGTTTTATTTTAAGTTACATGGGAGTTGGTCAATGGAGAAACTGAGGTTCGAGGTCTTGTGTGACATCAGGTGACAGATTTGTTCTTGTGCAGATTCTGTTGTTTGAGTAAGAACTCTTATCAACTATTATTATTAATTATCATAAATTGTACCTTCTTGTGTACTTATTTTGACGTTGGTAGATTTTAAATATTCTATTATGAATGATCATAAAAAGTTTGCCGAGTCATATAAATCAAATTTTTTTTTTTTTTTTGCTCACTGAATGCTGAAGCAATGGTAAGACACTTGTTTGGTCAAAGGTGCCAACTTGGTGAGTTGGTAGGCTTTTAGTGGTATAATACTACGGACCAAGTATCAAAACCCTTCTTGCTGCTTATCTTATCTATAAAAAGGTCACTCATTTGATTTATATTTGTAATGTTCATGCTCTAGCTTGAAATGCTCTCTGCATATCAATATTTATATGGATTTATCTCTTTATTCTTTGGGATATGCATTCTTTTGGAAATTATATCTTCATTTATCTTGATTCTTGAGAACTACTCTAGTCACCTCAACCAAAAGTAAATTTTTCACTTCTTCCTTTTGTCATTGAACCACTAACATGGAAGCTTCTTCAATTCTCATTGATGCAGCACAACTTCTTACAAGGGTGTAGGCTGCCAAATCAAAAGTCCAAATAATAAACTAAAACGAACAAGAACGATGTGGGATATAAGGGAGATTTGCAAAGCAGATCTCTCTTAGAGATGTTGAATTCCATTAGTTTTTAGCCTCAATGAACTTTTTTTTATACACCTTTGATATGCATCGTGTTTGAGATGCGCACTACCTAGTACCTACAAATTTTGGTGGTGGCATGTTTTAGCTTTGACAGATCATTTGGTTCGTTATTTGTGTCCCTCTTTACCTTAGTTGTATTGAATGATATGAAGCTATTTTAGGTTAATAACATAATCAACAACTTTTTATACCTTCTAAGAATCAGTTGGCAATTTGTTAAATCAATTTTTTTCTTGAAAAATTGAATCAACCCTGACCCTTGCCTTTCTATGGTTTAGGGTAAGGGTTTCCAAATATAATTCTGGAAGAAATCTGAAATAGGTCTTTTGTGGTTTAAGAAAAAAAGAAGAGGCAATGAGAAAATATTTCTAGTCTTTTGGCCTTTGGGTATGTTGAAGGAATATGTGAAGAATCTAGGGATTTGAGAATAAGAAAAAGAAAAAGACATCTATTGGTAACACACCGATATTATCTTAGGAATTAAACTCTGAATTGAACAGATGGATCTATTTTTTTTTATTATCAGTGAACAGATAGATCTATTGATATTACACCAATAGTATTCTAGGAATCATACCTAGGATTTCTTGAGAAAAAGAGACATATCTATTAGTATCATACCTATAGTATCCTAAGAAATAGGAATCATACTTGGGGTTTCTTGATCTTCACCACATCCAAGAGAGAAAAACAGTTTCAAATTTTTGTTATAAATCAGATCTACTAAATAA
Organism: Akebia trifoliata; assembly: GCF_017979445.1. Lineage (NCBI taxonomy): Eukaryota > Viridiplantae > Streptophyta > Magnoliopsida > Ranunculales > Lardizabalaceae > Akebia > Akebia trifoliata. The sequence goes on along the minus strand of NC_141382.1, from coordinate 1,217,074 downwards.
ATTCAGAATAGGACACACAGTACTCCATAATCCAACCCTACTTGTTTAAAAAAATGAAATCACTAAACTAACCTTAGTGAATAAAATAAAAAATCAATAAAACAGAAATAATACTTAGATCTCCCTACTAACAAAGCTGCCCACAATTATTTGCAATGCCTAAACTACTCACATGGACACTTCAACTAAAGAAGCTCCCATTTAAGACCCACTTCATTATAATCCCATCAAATTAAGGTTTGGGCTTGATTGTTGAAACTCTTATTATGCCACTTTCCTCTAAAAGTTCTACCACTATGAGTAGACATGTTTGAACCTAGGGCTTTTTTACCAAGTTGATGTAGGACCTTTAGAGGAAATAAGGGTTTTCTTGGGTCCCTTGTAACCTTAGTAATCCAATCCTTAAAAAAAAAGTAGGTTCAATCGTTAAAACATATATTGATTATTTAAATGGTAATAATTATATTTATCAAGAATTGTTTTGTCGTAACTAATTGGAGGCCGTGAGTAGCATAGTAACAACAATAATAGTCATCGTCATAAAAAATAGTAAGATAGTTAAGCTATATAAATGGTACAAAAAAATACAATCAAACAATGGACGTAGGGCGAGTGAAAATATAACTATGGTCCATGGTGGAGTCATGTAAAGAATCTATTAGAAAAGTGTTTATTTTATTGAAAATTATTAATTCTAAAATGTAAAAGATGTGTTTTTTGCAAGAGAAAGTATGTAGTGATGGATTCATTAAAGAAAATGAAGTAAACATTAGTAAAATTGATATTTGAATATATTATATATAACTCAATGCATAACGCTTTGGAGGCGCTCTGCACCATAAAATATTTTCAACTAGGCGTTTTTGTGTTCCTGCTCTCACTCTCGCTGCTGCTCCGTACTCTTGTCACTAAGCTTATAACACCCACGTCATTATCATTCCATTAAATCAGGGTTTGGGTTCAATTGTTCAAACTCTTATTGTTTTAGGAAGTGAGTTCGCCACCATTCTGTGTTCATTATCATCCCATTAAATCAAGATTTTGGTTCAATTGTTCGAACTCTTATTATTTTAGGAACCGAGTTCTCAACCATTATGATTCGGTAGTCATGTGGTTCAACGTTCCTCCATTTGGGCATGGATTGTGTCTCTCCCCCACCCCCTTTTTCTCTGTTCTCTATTTGAAAGTTGGCATTCCACAGCCTTCAGTTCTCACAAGAAAATCCTATAGAATCTTCTTCCGTTTGCCATTTGTTAGAACAAATGGACGGAGATGTCCAGGTTTATCTTTGAAGGAAAGGAGCTTTGTGGTCATCATTTCTATTTTCGGTCTTTTATTCTGTTGGTATTAGATGTTCAAAGTATACATGGATTTCCCTTTTTTAGGATTTCATAATTTCATCTTCAGGTGGGAGTTTGTGTATTGATGAAATGTAGCAGTACTTACTGTTTTTAGGTAGGTTTCTTCATCGTTTGTATTGTGCTGTTTTGCTTTTCAGCTTCAATGAAATCTACACTTCAAGCATTTTTTATTTTTATTTTTTTAATATTGATTGTATGTGACTAGAATGTTATAATGTCTTATATGTATTGACAAGGATGAAGGGTGTTAGTTTCATTGTTCACTTACTTTCAATTGGACCCATAATTTATACAAGCCAGAATTTAAAAATATTAAACGAGTTAAAAGGCTTCAGCTGTCTTCAACTTGTAGAATCCATCTGAAGGAGAAATAGGAACTCAGTCTATCCTGTAAGCAAATTGGAATTAAAACCAAAACTTGTTTGTTAGCTATCGAATGTTTACTCATTCATGCTTATACCATTGTGTTTACAAGCAATTACCCTTCTATGCTTCAACCATAATATTGTTGTGTGTTATATGTTCCTTTGAAATGTTACTGTAGATCATGCTAGAGAGAGATACGGGTCGCCCTCGTGGATTTGGATTTGTGACCTTTGCAGATCACCGGGCAATGGAAGATGCAATCAGAGACATGCATGGAAGGGAGCTAGGTGACCGGGTGATCTCAGTTAACAAGGCCCAGCCTAAGATGGGGGGCGGTGGCGATGATCCAGGATATGGTTATGGTGGTGGTGGTGGTTACTCATCAGGCAGCAGGGGAGGCAGCTACGGGGGAGGAGGAGATAGGTCTGCAGGGCGAACTGATTGCTTCAAGTGTGGGCGTCCCGGACATTGGGCCCGAGATTGCCCTTCAGCTGGTGGTGGTGGAGGTGGCGGTGGTGGAAGATTCTCTTCACGTTCCAGATTCAGTGGTGGTGGCCGTGGTGGAGATCGATTTGGTGGAGGAGATCGTTATGGGGATCGCTACATGGACGATAGGTATGATGGTGGACGATATGGAGATGATCGTTTGGATAGCAGCAGAGACAGCAGCAAGTATGGGGGCCGTGGTGACCGCTATGCAGGAAACGACAGGTACCCAGCTGGTGGGGACCGCTTTGGAGGTGACCGTTATGGTGGTGGTGGCTCAGACAGGTACCCTCAGAGTGGATATGGTGGGAAGGACAGAGATGGAGGCCCAAGGGGTAGTGGTGGTGGCGACAGGTATGGGGGGAGTGGTGGGCCAGCACGCAATGGAGGAAATTACAGGGACAGACCAGGTCCTTATGACCGCCCCAGCAAGGGAGGAGGAGGAGGAGTAGGGCGTCCATCATCTTACGAAGATCGCTACTAGGGTGGCAGTTGCTCGTGTGTTTTTTTTTTTTTTTAGGACAGTTATTATGTTTGTAGTTAAGACAGACTTTTATTTGTCTGAATTGGATGATGAGAGTTTTGAATTAATCTTAAGTAACATACTATTTTGGATTATATACTTCCTCTCTGCACTTTTTTTTTTTTCCGTCAAAATATAATGAATGATCGTCGTGGAAGTTGAATACTGAAATGATAGACGATGATCATTTCAACCATTTGTTGTTGCAGCAAATAGAGAATTGTGGGTTTTGGCCAGATTCAAGTAATCTTGAAAGCAAAATCCAAGAGAAGTAGAAGGAATTCTGCACCCAGTAGTCTTTTCCCTTCCTTTGTGAGAAGATAAATGCTTCCTTTGATCAGGATGCATCTTCTCATTGACTTGTCAAGAATTGAGGGTTACTGATTTATTGCAATGTACCTATCTTATGTCACTCATGATCGATTTAAGATTCATCGTGGTTTCTTGCGTTTCTTTAGCTAAAGTGAGGATTTTTTACCTTTTCGGTATAATATGTAATATAATTATTCATAAATCCTCTCCTCTGACATCATAACACTCAATGCCCTCATCACTGGATAGTAGTCATTTACCTCGAGATATACCACAAAATCTTTTTTATGTATTCCGAGGCAAATGATAGACGGTGCGGTGCTGTGATGTGATGGGGGCGGCACAATATTATCACGATTATAATATTATATTTTGTATCACAAGTCAGATTCTAATCAGAACCTAACACCTATTAGTGTGCGAGACATTAGGGGAGGCCAGCCTTGATGACACATCTAATGTCTGATATTAGGGACTCATTCGGCAAAGAATCGTGCTTGAGTAACATTGAAATTGATGTCGTTTGAGTCATTGGTGTGCACAGTATCATAGATGCTGCTTCTCACTTGTATCTCGATGAAAAGCATCTATATGATTTTATAGACATCCACATCAGCAATTTCCCAAACGATGTCAATCTCGATGTTACTTCAGCACTTTCCTTTGGGACAACTCCTAGTGCAATGGTTGATAATAAATATACAACAGCAATAAATGATTTATCTTTGGAGAATTAACGCGTATTTTGCTTCAACATTTGATATTTAGAATTTGAATCATTAAATGTTAGGTAGAATAATGCTGTCTGAACCCTATATCACACCTCTTGACGTGAAAATGTATGATAATCATAGATGTTTTTCATCAAGGTTCCCAGCTTGAGGTTGCTCCAGCACGACTCTTTAAGTATATTTTACTTCAATTATATTTTGAATTCTGAAGATCATTGATGGTATTTGTATCTTGCTCAAAAGATTTCTCTCTTCTTACCCTTGTGAATCTGAACAGAGTGACTGATGTGTAATACTTGCAGTTGTGATTTTTTTTTTCTTCGCATTTTTAATTCTGTGATTTTATACTAATCAGGGTGGTTCATCAAATGAGTAGGTAAAGCATAATTATAAGAGAAAAGAAGATGGTAGGTGGAGGTGGTGGTGGTGGTGCTCCGCTCCCATATATCATTCCATAGTAGTCTTCCCCACCACCACCACCACCACTCCCAAGTGATCCTGGACTGTTACCGATGCCGGAACCACCTCCATTGAACCCAGCTGACTGATCCCTGTCCAATTAACCAAACCAAAATAATTAACACGCAATCATCATCACCTTGATGCCTCATGATGTAGTCTTCCTTGGAGCAACTCCAATGCAAATAAGCATATCTACTAGGCATTTTATTATGGAGAGTGATTTTGCCTATTTCAAAAGGTGTTCTGTTCACTTCAATCGTAATAGTCAAAATGACTCTCCACAAATTCAGTTATAGTAAAATATTTCATAATTACTATAATTTTTTAACACTAACAAGTAGAGAGAGAAATTCACTTTCTTCTTTTGTCTTTCTCACTCTCTCTCCCTCCTCAAAATATTTCAAACTAGAGAGTTAGATCCCGAGTGTGCTGAAGTATTTCAGAGGGCTCTGGCTCTGTAAAATGACAATTGGAAGAAGATACATAACCCGAGTCCTAATGCGTTGGAGTTGCTCTTAGGCACCAAGACATTGGTTGGTTATATGGATTCACACCGCACAATTCACGAGGAAACATGAATAATACAAATTTTAATTTTTAAATTCTTTTTAAATGTTAAATAAATCTATGATTGTTCTAGTTGGAAGAAAAGCGTACCTACTGTCACCGAAGACCCCTGCGTTCATGGTCAGCTGGTCAATGAGTCCAGCGAATTTGGGCTCCAAACTAGAAGCCTTTGCGTACGGAAGCCCAAGCCCAGCTCCAGAGGGCACAAAAAACGCCCCATTTACCATTATATCCCCGTCTGTTCTCCAATTCCAGTTGGCCCATTCTCTCTTATTCGAGTCCATTCGCATAGTCACCTGCATTCCTCACATCACACGTGCGAACTATAGTAAATAAAAACATTAAAAAAAAAAAAAAAAAAACTTTGTTGTCACCCTATAGGTAGCAAATCTGTTGCCTACACCATAAATATCAAGATCAGGTCCTACAGATTCCACGGACCACAGTTGAATTCTAGCCAATGATTTTTGACTTTTATCATGTGGGCTTGCTGTCCATGATGAAAAATGCTGAAATCCATTGGCAAGAGATCAACAATCACGATTTTGAGGGGAATGACTTAAATCACCAAAATTTTGGAGAAACGAAAGAAAAAAAAAAAAGTATTAAAAAAAAAAAAAGAATTTATACTGCCACACCAATTTCTTCTTATAATATTAATATTTTAATTAATGAAATTATATTTCACCAAATACATAGATTTAGAAGAGATATTTATGTAGAAAATCCTAAACGAGCAAGATCTTGGAAGGCCCAAATGAATCTTGGAAAAAAAATAGGTCTAAAATCTTAAAAACGAAGGGTATGTTTGATTGCACATGGAAAATAGGGTGGAAAATCAATTTCCATGGAAAATGACATTTTTCAAGTGTTTAATTGCACATGGAAATGGAAATTCATTTTCCACCCCAATCATAATGTCTACAAAAACATGGATTTCATTTTCCCACCCATATGGGTGGGAAAATGAAATCCACACATATTTTTCATCCCCAATTCTTCCTTACCACCACCATCACCATTACACTAACCTTGCCGTCGTCGTCGTCATCATCGCCGTTGGTTCCGTCTCCGACCACCTTCTCTCTCTCTCTCTCTTTCTCTCTCTTCTTCTTCTTCTTCTCCATCCCTCACCTCCTCCACCACCACGTTCTCCCCCCATCTTCCTCACTTACCTCCGTCACCGTCATCGCCGCCACCGTCGCCACATCCTCCCCCCTCCCTCTTCCTCGTCATATTTTTCTTCCTCTCCCCCTCCTCTCATCTTCTTCCTCTTTCTCATATTTTTTCCATGATTTTATCCAAGTAAAATTAAACAATGGAATTTAATTTTTCAACCCTACTTATTTTCCACAACTATTTTTTCATGAATTTCAAATTTCATGGAAAGTGACTTTCCATGCAATCAAACATACCCTAAATAGAAAAAGAAGACAAGTCCTAAACCCCCATCATAGAACCCTAGATCATTTTCCTTGGGACACGCAGAATCATAAATCTTTTACTTGAGTATCCCAAAGCAAATTATCTATAATTTTGTCATTGGGGCATAGAGGGCGCATGTCAGAAGGAAGGGGGGGGGGGGGGAGTTAGATTGTCACGATTCCTAGATTAATAATAATAAAAATAATAATAAGAAGGAAATAGAGGATTCTATATCCTTACATAGCTAGAGAATTGTTTAGAATTTGTGTATTCTATATCCTTACATAGCTAGAGAATTGTTTAGAATTTGTGTATTCTAATCTTTGTCAATAAATCTCATTTATAGATTTAATGTGATTGCCCACACAACATCACCAAAACTATTTTGTCCCTAACAATCATGATTGGTAGGTTTAAATCGCTTTAGATCTTATCTAATGGTAAAGGGTGAGGAAATACACTTAATAATCATGAGTTTTGAGCATGATCAATCTTGATTGAATTATTGTAAAAAACAAAAAAAATAAATAAAATTGACCAATGGTCAACTCATTAGATCATATGGAGATAATGAAACAGAGGAACACTGGAACAACACTCGTTTGACTACGTCTCAGGAAATGAAGGTTTTGAATCCCCCACTTACGAGCCAACCTCAAAGATTTAACGCAAAAATTTCCTGGTGCATCTGGTAGAGTTGTACAAAAAACTTGTTACCCCGCCCAAAACCAAGTTCGATTTCGATATTAACTCCTTGAAACTGGTCCGAACTGATTTCTACCTGAACCTAAATCTTAATCGAATTTTCAAAAAAAATATAATTTTTTATCGTCACATTTCTCTATATGTCTCTCCATAAATACACCCATTATGACTATATTCTGTAGCTATCATGTCTCCTCTCTCTACATAAATATATTCATGACACATCATGACTATTATCTTTACATAAATACAAACTGCAACTATCATATATCAAAGTTATAAATTATTTACATATTTTAAATATACTCGAACCGGACCTAGTTGATTAGGTTTTGGTCTTGATTCTATGAAACTGGGCCGAACTAATTTCTACCTGAAAGCGAATCCAAACCTAAATCTTAGTCGAATTTAAAAAAAAAATCAAAATCAAAATTTTTTTTTCTATCGTCACATTTTTCTCTCTCTCCATAAATACACTCATCACGACTCTGTATTCAGTAGCTATCAGATCTCCTCTCTCTCTCTATATAAATATATTCATGACTCATCATGACTACTCTCTCTACATAAATACAAACTACAACTATCACATCTCAAACTTCTAAAATTACTTACATATTTTAAATATACTCCAATCCATAGCCAAATAGAATGCCTACCTTAAAATTACTTGAAAAACAAATTTGGGTATAACAATTGGAAGATTACCCAAACTCGAATTGTACTCGAACATATGGGAAACAGTTTTGATTTTGTATGTATCGAACCGAACTTGAAATTCAAGTCGAATTTGGTTCTAGGTGCCCCAACGATTAGTCGGATACTTCATGAAATCTTGATTCGTTAAAAAAGATACTAATGCACCACATTTAACATGAGTTAGAAGAAAAATACTCTTCCGCCACTTGAACTTCTGATCTATTATGAGCTCGTATTTAGTCCATTATCAAAAGTTGATGTGCTTATAGAAATTCTCTTTTCAAATAAGAGTCGTGATTTTCCCTCTTCCCATATTTTCTTAACGTGGCATGTGTTCAAATCATAGATTTTTCTTGGGATACACAATTACACATCCTTATACATATATGCAATTGTGAAAAAAATCTATGATTCTAACACATGCCATATCAAGAGAGTACAGAGAGTCAGAAAATCACTATTCTTTCAAATAATAAATAAATAAATAATTGCAAGAAACACTATAGAGTAGGGACAAGAGAGCAATTGTAGTACCTCTTTGGCATTGGGGTCCATAGGTGCAATATATCGATTCCCTTGACTATTAATAGTAGGGTTTCCACTACCACCAACGGCATACTTACCCCACTCTCTATAATCGTTATTCACCACATGAAAGTAACCAAGTCGGCATCTCGGCATTCTCTCAACAAGTCCAACACCGAAATGGTTAAACCCAATCGTCACTTGCATCCCTCTATCCGCCTCATACTCATCATTATGTCCCAACAACATCACCTTATCATGATTCCAAAAATAATTGTTTGATATCGTTATCTCTGTGGACCCCTCTGTTGCATCAATCAAACCATCAGTACAATCAGCCATTGAACAATGGTCCACCCATATTTTACTAGATCCCATTATAGTGATACCATCACCGTCCGATTTAGCTCCACCTCTTGATGGGATACAATGATGGATGTGAATGTTATGGATGATGACGTGGCTAACTGATTCAATACTGATGCATCCTTCACCCACTATGTGCACCTTGGCACCTCTACCGTCGATGGTTTTGTAGCTTTTGATCATTAGTTTTTGTTTCAGCTTTATACCTATGTTTCCTGAGAAGATGATCCAGAGAGGTTCGTTTTGGGAGACGGCGTGTCGTAACGTTCCGGGTTTTGGGTTTCTTGTGTCGTCGTCGGATGAATCTGTGACCACGTATATCTGTCCTCCTTTACCTCCTAACGCGTTGTGGCCGAATCCAATTCCACAATCGGCTAGCTTTTGACGGTTAGATTGCCAATTTGGGTCGCATCTCCAACAATCGTCGATGGGATTACCAGTCAGACATGATGATTGATCCTTATTGGAAATTCCCAAGATTTGTCTCCTCGAGATGGACTCATTCACTCTCCTGCAACAAACAAAGCAACCACAGATTAAAATCCTAAAAACAGAGCCATCCAGATGAAAAATGGACAGAGGAGCACATATCAATAATCTAAAAAACAGAGCAACCTAGATAAAAATCAGAGAAAAACAGAGGAACCCAGACTAAAACACTAAAAAATTGTAAAACCCAGATGGTTTAATACCTTTGAACCTCTTGAACAACTGCTTCAGGATTAGGACGTTGGAGGGGAAGAGTGAGATTGAAGTGGGTTGCTTCGATTCTAATTGAAACGAAGTTTAGAAGATAAATTAAGGGAATGTAGATGTTAATAAGCATCTTTGTTCTCCCTGTACACTTATATATAATAAATAAATAAATCTGTTTGGGTTTTGGATCTGTTTTTATTTTGAGAAGAAATGCAGAGAAGTGGGAGGTGGCGATGTGACGTGAAGTTGTAAAATCAATAATCTCCTCTCTCAAATCTCTCACATTTTTCATAATTAAATCTGAACGATTTTTATCCAAAAGAAGAGAGAGAGAGAGAGTTGTCTATTTCGATACCTCAAGCGTCACTACTTTTCTCAACTAATTCTGATATTTTCAATTTATTAGTTTCTTCTGAATTTGTGATAATTATAAAATCTCGACAAAAGAGGGATCATTTAATATCTCAACTGCCTTCAATTTCAAATATATATATATATATTGTCGCTTTGATTCATCGAATCTCGACAAATGGGTTTTGGGCGGTCCGATTTGTCTGGTGTGAAACAATGAGAAAGAAAATGTTTAATAAAAATGGCTGCTTTTATAAAAATGGCCGCTTTTACTCATCATTTTTGGACTTTTTTTCTGATTGGATCTCCTTATAAAAAGGCTACTAGTAAATTTTTTTTAGATATTATTAAATTATTATAGATTAAATCATGTTAATTTTACTATAATAATTGTCATTTTAAGATTATTAAAATAAAAAGTAGTTTACATTAAAATATATATATAAAGCTACAACGTGTTTTGTCTTATATGGGCAAAAATATTTGGAATGAGCTGATTTTTTTGTGAGGATTATCTCTATGACGAGGAGATCATCCTTGCCAAAAATCAGCCTATTATGAAACTTATAACCCCATATTTACAAGTTGAAAAATTTTAGACCGTCCAATTTTTGTAAATCAATTTTGATGGGGTTAGAAGTTTTGGAATGGGATGATTTTTTACAAGGATGATCCCCTCACCATAAAAATCATCCTCACAAAAAATCAGCCTATTCCGAATCTTTTTAATCATATAAGACAAAAACGTTGTAGTTTTATGAGTAACTTTATGTATGTACGGAACCTGACCCTATATATACATGGGAGCGGTTCATGGGACATACGTAAAAATAATAGTTTTTCAAAATATGGGTAGAGGTTTTGGATTGAGCTGATTTTTTGCGAGGATGGTCACTATGATGAAAAGATCGTCCTCACAAAAAAATAGCTCAATCTGAAACTTCTAAATCCATCACATTGGCCGATCAAAGTTTCAATCAACATTGATGTCATCTGCCTATGATCCGAGTTGGCGTTGCCAAGTGGTGATGTTTTCTATAAATCGTCCAAGTCAACGTAACTCGCCCACCTGATGGCATCCTACCTGGAGGCATTATCTACAAGTTGAAGCTTGAAATAATATTTACTTACTTGGCTGAATTGTTATAAACTTTTAAAATTTTCAATTTATACAGAAATGTTTACTTTGTTATTTATCGGATGAAAGCTTCTTTCGTTCATTTTTAGCCCAAAATGAAGGCTTAGCTCAATTTATTTATTTCTCCTCTTCTGATGACTTCGACTGAAAGTGAAGTATTCTTCCCCACTCAGTTCTCCACTCACATTAATTTTCTAGTCACTATAGTGTCACTGTCAATGGGTTATTTATAGACATCCCTCCATATTGTAGTGAATATTTGTGATAACCCCGTGTTTGCAAATTAATAATATGCTCCCTTGACATTTTTCTTCTCAAATAGACTAATAACTATAATGTTTTTTATCCTCATTTTCAAGCTTAAGATTTTATCAACTTCAACCACAAGATAGGAGTTTAGTTTTCAAATGATTAACTATTTTAATAGAAAAATTATAGGTTCTCTTAAAATGAAAATTATGAGATTGACTGAGAACTTAAAATTTACATATTTTTTTCTTAGAAAAATTCAAACTTTTCTACAAGACGTTAAAGATGAGAATTCTTGGGTCATTTTTCATTAATCTATAGAGTGGTGTTCGAGTGACCTCAAGACTGACCCCAATTCACACTTTGCTGACATGGAGGTGTGCACGGAACCATAAATGCTTTTTATCAATTTGAAATACGGGCTATTTCAAATATCCACCAAAACATAGGAGGTGTATATTTGAGTCATATGATTCTTGTGGGGTCTTAAAGGATTTATGTATTATTTCCCTCTCAACCTTAGATTCATGATTAGGTATAGTGAGGTTGACACAAGGATTTTGGAACCCAAAAGTCAAGAAGTCAAGGGCAATATTGAATAGGAAAATGCTGAAGTAACATTGATTCCCATCATACAATCCCCTGACAACAAAAAAAAGAAAAAAAGAAAAAAAGAAATTCACATCTCCTAATGCTATTTTTTCGAGTTAACCCCATCCTAAATTTCAAAATCTCGATAACACTTTGATGTCCATATATTATAGTCAAGTGGGCAATTTGTGAGTCAAACTCAGATATGTAAATAATTTATCGTTGGCTTTCTTGCTTAATTTTTTATAGTAATTAAAATTTAAAATAAATATATAATTATTTTGCATAAGCATAACAAGAGTAAAGATAAAATAACAAAACAAACACATAAAATTTACATGGTTGGACAAATTGATTACGTCCACAGTGGAGAGGGAGAAAAATCTATTATCAACGATAAAGATTACAAATTCTCTATCCACAGTCGCAAAGAACTTAATAGAGTAAAACCATAAAGAAACTCTACTCGAAAATACAATATAAACCCCAAAAAAACTTCGCCTCAAGGGTACTGCCCCTAAACCCTTGCGTGGGCGGCCTTTTCTTCTCGCTCTGGGCTGAACCTAATGCACACGGGAAATGTCCCTTTTGATACTACATACTACCTTGCTCTTGAAGTCCAAGCCCAATAAAAAAAAAAAAAAATACTAGACATCTCACAATAATAATCTAGTGCTTGATTTTGACACTAAGGACCCATCAAATTTATTGTATCAAAACCTCATATTATATTAGTGGTCCTACAATTTATCAATGAAAGAACCTAATATTTCAAAAGATAAAGCACATGGAGATGTTTTCTTGATACCCAACAACCAATAAGGATTTAGCTATAATGTTAACTGATAAGATGGTGGATCCCCCTGCGTATTCAATAAAATAGAGTTTATGGGATGGTCTATGAGTTAACTCAGTCGAGTCAAGCAAATATATATTAAATTGATTCAAAAATTGGTTTTAATATTTAAAAATCAAGAATTAAAATTTTATTTTATGAAAAAATTAAATATAATTATATAACTTGATCGAGTTTCTAATCCTATCATCAAATTTTCATGTTAACCCAGAGAATTGATTCACATCAGGGGCAAAACTAGGATTTTGCCTACATGGGGGCAATTTAAGAGTGGATTTTTTTTTTTTTTTTTTCGAAAACATAAGAGTGGAGGAACTTTGGCTTGGGGGGCAAGGGCAACTATGCGTACTATTTTTTTATGGGGACAATAGGGACGGATTCTTTTCACACTATTATCACATTCCATGAGTTTTACAATCTTTTCATGCTTTTATCACATTTGGTCATTTTCAACTTTTCAAAAAGTTGAAAGGCCCTTAAGAAATATTTACTAAATGATAATTGGGATCTAAAAAGTGTTCTTGAGCACAAAAAACACTTCCAAAACACATATCCAAACAAAACTTAAAAAGTGTTCAATGGCACAATTGAGGGTAGCAACTTTTTGAAGATGCCGCACCTTTTCAAAAGCAGCTGATTTGGGTCCACGTGGAATGCATTTCACGACAATATACTTTCCTTTTATGCAACTTTTGCATATAAGGAAAAGAGGGCCCAAGAAAGGGATTTTTGCGTCCAAATGGAACCCATTCACATCGTCATAATGCCATTTTTCTATTGAAGTATTTTCTAACATCTCCCCTATTTCCTAACTTCTCCCCTCATTAGCTACGATAAAATTATTGGGAGTAGATCATCTGTATTACTTTTCTCGTAGTTCCCTGTAGTGCTTATCAATGGTTGAGAGAGTGCTACATCTTTCAAGCCAAGGGTGGAGCTAGTAAGGAGTTGGTGGGGGGCAATTGCCCCTATAGAACTTTGAGATACCCTTATATTTTCAACTAATTACATGTCTCATTTGCCCCTACACCCTCACTTCCCTCTTCAATTTTTTGTTGATGACTTTACCTCTTGACTGGACCTTCTCATATATTAATTGGAAATGACTTAAATATCATTCTTTTTTCAACTTCTAATAAAAAAAACCTCTGAATTTCTCCTTAAAACCATTTGTTTTCAAGTTCTTCAACTATACAACTAATCATAGTTTGCTCCCACTACAAGAAAATTTTGGCTCAGCCCGTGTTCCAAGCATCGACATCCGTTTGTTTAAATTTAAGAATTTAATTTTTTTCATTTTTGAACGATTGATTGATAGACAAAAATAAATCATGAATCCAAGAGGTCTAAGTTGTTATTTTCATTTCTATGTGATTTTCTTTGGACTATAGAAAAAGTACTACAGGGAACTACGTGAAAAACACATTAAATGGATGCCCTTGTTGTGTAAGGGTCTGTTATTTACAGAAGTCAGCTTCAGCTCCAGAAGCAATCTTTTAGAATAAGCAGAAATCCAAAGTCTGAAAAACTACATCTAATAAAAGCTTGTTTGTTACAGAAACACATAAGCTAGAAATTGATGTTCGTTTGATAGTTTTTTATTACTGGATTCTGGTAAAATAATTAGAATACCTTTAATGTTGATAATGCACCTAGAATGCATAAAAAATGATCAAAATACCTTAATAAATATATAATTATATATATATATATTATAAAATTAAAAAAATAATTATTTTCATTTTAAATAATTTTATATATTTTATAGTTTTATCGAAATTTCGGTAACATCTTCTCTTAAAAATTGACATATGAAAATTTTCTGATAAAGAAAATACTTGCATAATACACAATCTAACATCAACATAAAAATGAAGAGTGTTTTGGTAATAAGGTAGTGATGGTGAATTACTTTTGATCTTGGTAGTAAAGACTAATGGTATCTTGGTAATCCCCATTTTTTTAATGTTAAGTTTGGTTCAAAATTTGATTAAAGATGAATGATATTTTAGAATTCTTTTTTATTTTTTAATGTTAAGTTTGGTTGAAAATTTTATTAAAAGATGAAAAGTATTTTGGAAGATGAAGGGTATTTTGGTAATTTCCTTTTATTTTTAAGGTTAAGTTTAGTTGTAAATTTGATTAAAGATGAAGGGTATTTTAGTAATTACATTTGAGCAATTTTATGTTTTTAGCTTCGCATAAAAGTCATTTGAAGAAGTTTTTCTTGGACAATTTCCATTAAGAGCTGTTTTGGGCTTCATTTGAAATTCGTGGGAGATAAAAAAAATCCAAACGAGCATCATTCATCTGACTTTTTTGGCTTAAAAGCATTATAAAAAAAAAAAAAACTGGCTCCTAAAGTTTAAACGAACATACCCTAAATGTCTTGTATTTTATTGACGGTACGAGGAGTTATGGACATGTTTGGGTAACTCCTGATTTTTTAAATAGAGACCTATATGACTATATAACTTGCTAGAAAATAGTAATTATTTTTTATCTGATCTATAGACGTAGGCACACTACCAAACCATGTAAGTGTTTGTATTTTATTCGATTTGTCTAATTTACTTTTTTGCTTTTTTCTCACTGCTCCCATAACAAATCATGTGCGGGTTTGGCTAAATCCGCCCCCCCCCCCCTTTTTTCATGTAGTGATTTATTTGGCGTTTGTTATCATTTAAAATGTGGATTATTGAGCCTTTAAACCTAATTCAAATGGAACCCTAGGTCATGTGTTGGAGGACTCTGGCTCGGGTTCATTGGGTTATGGTTTAAACTATTATTTAATTCAAAATTCATGAGTTTGAGAATTATAAATACACTCTTACTTATGGTTTCGAAACTCATTCGAAATCGAGATGTATCGCTGGAATCATCTCGATATCAGACATGAACGAGATGGACATACAAGTCCATTTTTTGAACGAGTTTTAATACCTTACATTCATTTTTCAAATTTTTGAATGAGACATCTCAAACTTATCAGAAAACTCGTTGGACTTGTCAAGGCCTTAATTGTTGTGTTTTTACTTTCAGATTGGGAGGGTTAGTCAGTGGGCCAAATATGGCTTCGCATTTGATTGCTTTTCATCGACGACCCTTTATCACTTTTGCGCATGGTTTTTTAACTCGGTATTTGGTCTCGTCTCGTTCACCTCTGATACCGAGTTGACTCGGACGATACGTCTCGTCTCGTCGAGTCGTCTCGTTCAACATTAAAACAATGGTTTTTAACCATTTAAAAAATCTGAAAAAATCAGGAAAAATTCATAATTGATTCCTATTAAAAAAATGAACCCCTCAAAAAATATAAAATTAAAAAAAAAATTATAATATACCTATCAATCAAATTCAAGGTAATTAAATAAGGGTCCCGTTCAATGGCTAATTTTTTGGCAAAACATTTTTCAAAACATGAGTTAGAAGTTTTGGAATGGGCTGATTTTTGGTGAAGATGATCTCTACGGTGAGGAGATTATCATCACCAAAAATCAGCCCAATCCAAAACTTCTAACCCCATAAAAAATAGTTTACAAAAAATGGACGGTCCACGATTTTTCAACTTGTAAACATGGGTTAGAAGTTTTGGAATGGGCTGATTTTTTGTGAGGATGATCTCCTCACCATAGAGATCATCCTCACCAAAAATCAGCCCATTCCAAAACTTCTAACTCATGTTTTGAAAAATGTTTTGCCAAAAAGTTAGTCATTGAATGCTACCCATTAAATAAAACACATGTTTCCTAAAGATTAATATAAATTTCTACTGAAATTTTCATAAAAAAACTTCTAAAGAAAAAATAAAACAAATTATCAAAAATACATTTAAGTATTTATCACAAGAAAGTAATAATATCACTCAATAGCTATTGCTTGTAAAAATAAAATAGAAATTTTCATTTTTAAGTTTTTTTTTCACAAAACTCGGTTGTCTCGGTTAACTCGGACGAGATTTTGAAAATCTCGTCCGATACAACTCGTTTGTCTCGCGAGTTAATGTAAAATCTGTAATATCTCGGATATCTCGTTTGTCTCGGACGAGTTTTGCGAAAATATCGTCCGAGACGACTCGCATAACTCACGAGACGCGTTCGTCTCATAACTCATTGTGAGTTGGTCTCGTTCACCGCTGAAACCGAGTTAACTCGGGCGATACGTCTCGGTCTCGGACGAGTTTTAAAACCATGCTTTTGCGACGGTTGAAATTTAAGAGTTTAGAAGCTGTTGATTTTAATACCTTTGATCATTTGAAAAGGAGATCTTTATTAGATTCAGAGAGAAATTTCTTTGACAAGTTCACTTTAGAAAGATTTGAGATCAGATCTAGGGTTTTTCTCACAAATTTTTTTAGGGATAGGGTTTCGAACTCCCTACTGTCTCTTACGAATTAATGGTTTTTCTAGGATCTATGTACTTCTCCTTTCTCACAAATGCTTGATTGTTGCGGCTGCCACATCCATTAAAAGGTTCGTTCTCTCTCCCTCTCTCTTAGTTTAGGATGTATGGAAGCAAAGTCAAGTTATTCTTGAGATTCTAAATTCTTTGGTGTGTCTAGTAGGATTATAAGAAGCTGGGTTTGCCAGCATTGCTGAATCAAGATGGGGGAGCGTTCATTCTTTGATAGAATGTTCAATAACCTTTGTTCAACAAGCAGGTAAAATTAATCGATAACCTTTCACACTTGATTTTAACTATGGGATCACTTACCTTGTATTTGATTAAGCAGTTTTTATCCCATAATTTGAACCTTTTATTAAGGAAATTGTATGCGAGATTTAATTATTTAATAATGGAGAAAGTAGTTACAATATAGAAAAAAAATAAAATACCCTCTGTTATGGTCATTGTTAATTAGCAATTAAGTTTGAATTCGGCATTTATTCGACTAGGTTTAGTTTGATTAATCTGGATAAATTGGGAAAATTTTGGGTCGAGGGGTTGGTTAAAGAAATGAAGTGGAGGGAGAGGGATAGACTCCAAAAAAGGGGATTTTTTTTACTCATTCGATTATTCACAGATTATTTTTCAATTGACCTCCTTTTCAGCGATATTTTCTGAAATTTTGCCAAAATTCGATGAATTTTGTGACATAGGTTATTGTGAATAATGGTCAAGTCCAGCAACTCTAACTCTGTTATTCTCATTGTTTTGGACATTGGCTTTCTTAAGTTTGTGTAGTTTTTTCATTTTCTCTCTTCTTTTAGTTTAAAGGCAGTAGCTGCTCTCCAAGTTTTTTTTCTTTTCTCTTTTAATATTCCTTTTTGTCGTCACTCGTTAGAGGTGTTATGTTATGCACATGAAGTTTCTGAGGTGGGTGTTCACATAGGCATCCATGTCATGCATTTGGTCGGCCTCAGCATTCTTGAGTCACTGACTCTAAGAAATACCAGGTACAGCAAGATTGCACCACGGATGCCTATGTGATCACCCAACTCCCAACAATTCAGAAGTTTACTGTATGTAGTATGATTTCTTTATTGTTCCACAAAACCATGGTTTATTTCCTTGTTTTCCCCACCATTTATAGAAATTGTCTGCTATCTTGATATTGTTCTTTTGTTCTTTGTGAGACATTTTATATATTGCACTTCTCTCTTCTCGCAGTGAAGTGTGCAAACTTTAAATCTATGCTGCATTCACTTCTTGGTTATTTTACTAAGGGTATGGTATCTTGATTTATCACACAAAACATAGTGTTTTATGTGACAAATATGGGGGGAGGGGTTTATTGCAAATTATTATATTTTACTATGCAATGAGAGTCACTATTTTCTTTATTAGATGCATTATTTGTTTAGCAATAATAATTAAGATATGTATCTACTTTGGGGTCTCTGATATGCACTACAACTGTCATACCATTGGTAAATGATAACTTATGGTTTGGCTCATTTTGTTGAGGGATTTGGAAAAACTTACTAGGTATGCAACATGGACATTGTCAATTTGTTCCTCAGCATTTCTGCTTGTAATAGGCATGCCAGACACGTTGGAAAACAAGAAAGATACCAAAACTTTCTCTAATACCTCCTTGTTGCTCCTATTCTCTTAGGCCTCAGTGTCTATTTGATCAAATATCTTTAGTTTGATACAAGTGTCACTTTTGCTTCTGTTTTCTTAGCAAATATTGGTTATGAAAATTCTAGGTATTACACTGGATATCCAAAGGACCTAGGGCCATCACGGATTATTAACTTCACATCAGAGCGTGAGTTTGTCCAGCTCATGCATGAAGGTCAACCCGTTGTTGTTGCATTTACTATCAGGTTGGTTAGACTTGTCTCTGATCTCTATTTCTATTCCTCCCTTCTATCTCCTTTTATATCAACTTTAGTGATTTATTCTATTCATTTGGATGTTGGTCTCAGGTGTAATTACACAAAGCATTTTGATAAAGTAATGGAGGAAGCTGCCGCAGAGTTTTATCCACACATAAAATTTATGCGTGTAAGATATATTATTTCTGAATAAGTTAAGGGGTCATAATTTCCAAGAATTAAGAGCCTTTCAGTGAGCCAGCTTTATCAGTTTTCTTTTTTGGTTGAAAAACCAATAATTTTTTTCTAATCTTCAATAATGGCTGAATCCCTAGCCTAGAGGGTGCGGTTTCTTTGCCGCAGTTAAGTTTTCACAATTTAATTTTTGTGTCATTTGTACCATGTATTAGAAGCAATTCATGATTACTTGCCAAGGATATAGAGTTTCTTATGTACTCTTCCCAGCATTATTTACCTTCTTTTCCTTATGATAGTATGTGGTTAATCTTATGATGTTATCCCAGGTTGAATGCCCAAAATTTCCTGGATTCTGTATAACGCGGCAGAAGAAAGATTATCCTTTCATAGAGATATTTCACAGTCCAGAACAAGTAGGTTTGCTTGTTAAGTCTTTAGTTTATTATTGATTGATTGTAGTAACTTGTACTAGTTATTGTTACAAAGTTTTATAAGATTCTTTTAAAAGTGTTTGGTCTTGGGTGTTGGATCCCTAGTTACAAAAATCTGGATTTTTTTTTCCTTCAAAAAATCGCTATTAAATCACGAATCTTTTTTTTTTTTTTTCAAAAGAACTTATAGTTTTTGAAAAAATCTAGATTTAATCGACATTTTTCTAAAACATCATTAATTTTTTTAAACACATTTTAAGTGTTATTTTATCATTTAATAAATGAAATACATTTTTTTAAATTTATCTTTTTTTGCGCTCCTAGAGGGTTGGAGTTACAATATATTCTTTTCTAGAAAGAGGCTTCTCTGGGCTATCCTCCTGTTCGCCATTGCTTGGGGTCTATGGAGAGAGCGTAACAACAGGGTTTTCCATAGCAAGGAGAGCACATCGCATACTGTGATCTTGGAGATTTTGGGTTTCCTGTTCCTTTGGTCCAACATGAGGAAAGACTTTGAAGGAGTGGGCTTCCAAGATTTTGTTTTCAACTGGGATACCATTTGTGACACATAGTTCACCGTCGGCCGTGTTTATTAGTTTCTTTTCTTCTTTTTGTTGTTGTTTTTCTGTTGTTGTTTGGGGGCTATCTGAGCCTCCTTTTCTTCTTTTCATTAGTATAAGTTTATATTTATCAAAATTTTTTTTATCTGATGACCTTTTCGGAAGCTTTCTCGTGGAATTATTCCTGAACCTCAACTTTATCACACTAAGGTTGGATTAGCTTTTGTTTTTGTTACTAATACAGATTGATCGTAATTTTATTCTCGCTACAGGCAGCTAACCAAGGACGATTAGCTGATCCCAATATAACAAAGTATGCTGTCAAAGTGATACCTGTAAGTTCCTAAAATCTACTTCCTGAGAGATCGTAGGCTATAATTTGCTACATTTTTTGGTTGAAAACATAGTTTACATCATAATACGTTATATAGTTTGTTCTTTCTTTATTTCGTTTTCAGTTCAATTACGACATAAGTGCGTATGGGTTTAGGGAGTTCTTCAAGCGGCACGGAATACACACTCATCGGAACCAAAATGAATGAAGAATCTGTTTGTTAGGAAAGAGTTTAATCGTGCAGGCCCCACTTCATCTTTAGATCCCTTGATGTTCTAGGTTGGTGTGGATGATCAATGAAATTTAACAGTGCTACAAGTTATCTAGAAGAAGAATCCATCTGGACAACCTCTATTCAAATCTCAAGACTGAACTTCTTTGCTGCCTATGCACCAGAAGAGCCAATTGAAACTACTGCATAGTATTATCCTTTTTCAAAGCCAAATTATCTTAGGATCGTCCTTGTTAGGTTTGATTTCATTAAAGCTGGTGACCGATTTTCTTATGGTAATCAAATATAATGTCCTAATTTGTTGACCTGATGCTTGGAATGTGACTTAATTTGTAAGATTGTCGAGGTAAAGTAACACCAAATTAGATCAAGGGTGGGGAAATTGCTCGACAGAAATATTGAATGATTACGACCATGGGGAGGTCCTTTTATATTGTTAACTATTTAGTATCAATCCTCTGTGTCCATTGAGTTTTTTTTTTAGTCTATTAATACTAATAAATCAGGTTGCCTTGATAGTTTGGGTTGGTTGTGTCGACAGATGCTTTAAATTACAGCCCAAAGGGTGCATTTGGGAGAGTGTTTCTCGCATTTTTGTGCTCAAAGTGTAGAAATATGATTTTATTGAGAAGTCTTGGATGAATATTACAAAAGCCTTTATAAGGTATTTATAGACATTACATCAACAAGATATATGAAAAGTACCTAATATAAATATTCTAGAATATCTTAATTGATATATTCTCAGAATCAAAATATATTTTAGAATATCTTCCATCACAACCTTCCATTTGTGATGAGATTTACTAGCAATGATACAGTGTATCTCATGTATCTTAAGACAATGCATCTTATTCTCTAACACAGAGAAGGCATCTTGAAATTGGTTGTCTCTTGCTGCTTTAAAGACAACACTATCCCTTACATCTGGCCCATTGCCTTTGTGGATCTGGTTCGAAGATCTACACTACTCTTCGTAATGTTGCTTGTGAAACGATAGAGCATTTTACAAAGATACAACGCTTTTATAAGATTGAATTGCGCTGAATAACAACTTACTATGCTTCTATATGACAGAATTGTGCTAAATGCTAATGTACTAACTTACAACGCTTCTATAAGACAGTAAGGGTCGTTTTGCATAAATGGATTATCATATTAACAATCAAACACCAAAACCCTCTAAATTGCATCGAAAAATTTAAATAATAAAAAAAAAAATTCAAAAAACAATATTTTTAGGGCTTGATCCAAGGTTTTGAAAATGGACGGCTACTGAACTTTCACATAACTCCTAACTTAAAATTAAAATTAAAATTCAACAATGAAAAAAAATTTATTTTTGGATTTTTTATTGTCGATGTTCATAGAATTTTGTCCTCTACAACCCTGAATCATTGAATTATGTTTTTGAACTTTCACATAACTCCAAACTTAAAATTAAAATTAAAATTCAACAATGAAAAATATTTTATTTTTGGATTTTGTATTGTCGATGTTCATAGAATTTTGTCCTCTACAACCCTGAATCATTGAATTATGTTTTTGATGCCACAAAGTGACCCCAAAGACCTTTAGTAAGGCTAGTCGGAACTCAAAGTAAAAAAGCAAGAAAAAAGAAGAAAAGAGGTTGTTATATGAAACCATCCATCCACTCAAGTGCAAGTTAAGAAGGGAGACATAGAAACGCGTTTATTTGAATTTTTCACATCTTTCCATTGGATGGTCTAAGTTGAGATATAATTGAGACGAGAAAGTAAAAGTGTTCACAACGGGAATTAACGTGCCGCACAAAGTTCTTGTTTTTCTAGTCTATATCAGATACTCTTGGTTGTTGAGTAGTTAAGAAACTCCACTTCACTAGTTAAGAAACTCCACTTCACTTGTTAATGCCATCTGCACTGTTTTTGCCATGATTATGGATTTCTATCCATCGATTCAATAACATTTACCAAGTTCATCAATTTTTAGTTTGGGTATTGTGAGTAATAGACTTCTTTCAGCTTTAATGGCATACCCCCAAATATGATAAAGGGCCCTAAATTATAAAGATTTCAAATTTTTTTATTGTATCGCATGATGTCCTATCCAATGTCACATTTGAAAACACTGACACATGTTTGATTTGAAACTTCTTAAATAGACCATCATGCATGATAGTCACGTGTTTGTGCAATGCCACAATTTATTCATTACGTGAAAATGGGGTAAATTTGATATCAAAATCCGTCGAATTTGATTAAATATGATAGATCTTGGCCTCGAATTTACCCTTTTTTTTTTTTCACATTCGAAAACACCTACACATGTATGATTTGAAACTACTTATATAGACCATTATACATTATAGCCACATGTTTGTGCAATACCACTGTTTATTCACTACTTGAAAAAGGGTAAATTTGATGTTAAGGTCCATCGAATTTAGCACAATTTGACTAAATTAGACAGACCTTGGTGTCGAATTTACCCTTTTTATTTCTTCTCATGTCGTGATTTATTTGCCACGCATCATGTGCCTGTCACCATTTAAAATGTGGATTCTTGAGCCTACAAATCTAATTCAGATAGAACCCTTGTTCATGTGTTGCAGGACTTTGGGCTTGGGTCATGGATAAAACCATTATTTGATTCAAATTTTATGGGTTTGAGAATTATGAATGCACTCCTAATTTACATGCTTATGATCAAGGCCTTAATTCTTGTGTTTTTAAGAATGTAAGGGTTACATTAGTGGGCCAAATATCGCTTCTCATTTGATGGCTTTTCATCAACACTCAAAGGCTCTGGGTCGACCATCTTGTGTGGGGAACAAATCCTCTGTAACACTTTTTTTCTATAGCTCCATGTAGCTCTTTTTTCGAGTCATGCTGGAGTGACCTCACGATTATACCTCATATTGCACATACTTACGTGAAAAAGCATCTATGATTCCTATACACTTTCATGTCAGGAAGTGCGATGTGAGGTATAATCTTGAGGTCACTTCAGCATTATTCCTAAAACTCTTATTTTAATCTTAATCATAATGATTTTAAGAGCAAGGGACTCATTAAAGTTTGGGGCCGGAACATTTGATGTTCATGATATGATGGTTACTTGTAAAAGTACCGTTAATTTTGAATCAATCAGCTCTAGATTTTCTATTACAAGTCAGTGGAATTGTCATTTTATCCCCTAATGAGTTTTAAACTTTTAATAAGTCAAGAAGAAGCCCTTTCTCTGTTTTGCCCCTTTTTAAGGACTTTCTTATTCAAATGGGTCCGACCAATAGACCCCACCATCATCTTCTTTCCCAAATTTTCCTCTCCTCAATTATTACTATTTTTTCTCCAAAAGTAGGAAATATTTTCAAAGGGTCGTAGATTTGTGGTGCAAACGTAGTAGAGCTAATTAAGGAGTAATTATTACCAGCTATCTTATACAAATGATGAAAATACTCCACATATCTCATCAGTCAATATCGTACAAAAAAGTATGTCGATCTGATGGTTTAAAATAAAGATAAATCTAGTAGACAATGTAGGTGGAACCCATTCAAGACTGAGCAATTATTTTTAGAAAGAAATTACCCAACTTGGAGAAACATCTCCGCGTGTTTGACTAAACAAACCAAAATTCTTCCAAATTTTTTATTTCTCGGAGACATCGCTTAGACCTGGTACAGCATCTACTACTAACATGAGAATGTTGATTGGATTTCACATCCCCATGGCCACTTCATACTATTGGATGGATGGTACTCTAGAAGAAATGTTGATTGAATTTTTTGTTGAAAAATGCTGGAATGATACAAATGCAAACACAAAAATGACAAAAAAATGATGTGATGGCGCGCATATAACGCTAGATGCTTTTTACTCTTTTCTTGTGAAAAAGCATCTACAGTTAGCGCGCCACGAGTTTTTGTCACCCTTGTGTTTCACTTTTTGTCACTTCTTTCTTATTTGTTTTTAAGAAAAAAAAAATGTATAGTTGCATGTACATTCCACAGTAATAGAGTGTACTTGAGTGTCCTTTTTTACAGTTAGTTTAATATCGCCTATTTTGACAGGGAGATTTGACTAAATTACCCTTTTAAATGTTATATTATAACTCAGTATAGTGAAGAATCAAGGAAAATGCTGACGTGGATGTGTGTAAGGAATGATAGATGTTTTTCATCGAGATAAGAGTGCAAAGCATCTACGGTGGTTCAGTGGACACCTCCACGTCAGTAATGTATGAAACGACGTATCCTTGTTAGTCCATCTTAACTCATGAACCACCCCCCATAGTGGTGGAAAATCAAGCTTGCTTTTATCATTTATCAACCACCACCGATTGTGAGCACACACATAAAAAAACAAGAAGAGATGACCGACTTAGAAAGCGGTGTTTGAACTCCCGCTTTTCTCGCCGATTTCACATTCCCGCCCTCGTTATACACAGTTCCCTACTTCCCTCCATTGTGCCTAGTGTGTACAGATTGAGGGTTTGGATGCTCTTATAAGCTTTTTATAAGAAGAGCAGCTCTTACTATAACATGTGACTCAACCCAACTCTCTCTCTCTCTCTCAAGGAAGTGTGATCAGGAGTGAGTTCTCTCCATTACAAGAGCATGAACAATCAACAAAGTTTTCCACTCAGTTACGCTTACAACTACCAAGGAAAGGTAGATATCTTTTTTATGATTTCTTTTCTTGTGTTTGAGTAATGGGTGTTCTTTTCTTGTAATTAAAGACCTCCTTCTCAATGGGTCTTGTTTGTTTTATATTTTATTAATTAATTAGATTATGGAGGAGCTAATAAATCACTCTCTTTCTTCTATTTGATCTTTAACATGTGATTTCTTTTTCTTGGTTTTGAGTAATGGCCTAATGGGTGGTATTGTTTTCTTGTAATTAAAGTGTTTCTTCTCAATGGGGTTGGTTTATTTTACATTTACATTCTCTTCAAGAATTTGGAGGAGCTCTGCTAATAAAACTCCTTTTCTTTTCTTGTTTTTGAGTAATGGGTATTGTTTTCTTGTAATTTTTGAGAGCTTCTCAATGGGTTTTCTTATCTAATTTAACACATTATATATACAGAGCATGGAAGAGCTAAGGTGTTCACTCATGTATTCAACTCTAGAGCTAACAGCCGAAGAACAGCTAAGCAGAGCCGAGGAAGAACTAACCCAACTCAAGGATCTCTTGAACAGAGTCATCAGAGAAAGAGATGAAGCACAAGACAACTTCCAACAATTGTTCATGGAGAAGCTCTTACTCCAAAAAACTACTCCATACATTGAAGATGAACCTAGAAGAGTAGGAGAGTACTCCAACAACAATGGCATTTCTTCCACAGATTCTGAAGAGAGCATTGTATCGTCTCTGATGGTTGACCCAATTCCTCCTCTACAACCCCCACTACAAATATTGGAAACAGAGAAGAAATTTCCTGAAAAAGGAAAGTTTTTAGAGGCTGTGGTGAAGGCAGGGCCACTACTACAGACCATACTCTTGGCAGGACCACTCCCTCAATGGAGAAACCCACCTCCACCACTTGAAACCTATGAGATCCCTCCAGTGGCCATACCTTCTTCTTCTTCTTCTCCATCCACAGTACTGCCACCTCATCATCTCCTGCTTTATCAAGACTCTTCAACTATCAGCAATATTGATGGTGATGATTATGGGAGTTGTGGTAGCTTTAACAAGAAGAAGAGATCTCTGGTTGTGTGTCAAGGTTCTGATTCTTCAACCAACACCAAGTTCCAAAGGATTGGTCTCCATTGACTGTAATTCTCTTTATTATTAAGTTTAATTAGAACGTTAATCAAGATGAAATTGTAAGCATTTGTACAGTATGAGAGCAAGGATCCAAACTCAATGTGTATGCGTGTGTGTTTGTGAGAGAGAGAGTTCTAAGCTTTTGATCCAATGGATGAGATTTTCCTTCCTTTTTTCTTCCTCTCTGAATGTGGAATGGGTTTGATTTTTAGAATTGATGTCCTTTCATTTTTCTTTGAGAGTTTCTATTGCCACACTAACTTTTACTAAAAGCGCACCGAATATGTATGCTAATTCTTTAGTGATATTTCATATGAATTAGGGTGTTCTTAGCAACAATTGGCGTGGCAATAGATATACATGTGAGATGAGAGGAAAAACTTTCTTAGGGATTGTGCTCATCTTCTAGTGATGAGTATTGAATTTCTATTGAACCTTGATAATATGACAATCCCCCTTTGACAAACGCCCCCATCATGGTTAACAGAACCGTAGATCAAATGCCTTGGGATACACAAGAAAAAGATGTATGATTCTATGTATCCCGAGACAAATTATCTACAATTATGTGATTGGGCCATTTGTCAAAAGGCGGCGTCATATTATCATGATTCTTTTCTATTAGTAGTCCATTTTGCCGGGAATTCCCAATTGCACTCTCTCATCTCAAACGTTTGTCTTATGAAACATGCATGGTTATTGGTTAAGGTGTTTAGGGATTCTTAAGAAAAATGTATCTCCAAGATAAATTATATTAATCCTTAGAAAAGTAAAACTTTTTTTTTCCTGACTTTTCTAGCCTCAACACATGGTTGAAGCTCTCCATCAAACATGATCGTTAGGATTTGAGTAGAAACATAGATTTCCTCGAGATTGGTTTCAATCTTTTCGGGATTAATAACTTTTTCCCAGGGATACAATTTTCTTGGGATTAATACCATCCCATCGTGGCATTTATTTGAAGGAGAGACTTAAACCTCGTTTAAGGCTAGTGTTTTCCTTGTTTTTGGGTCTTTCTTGACCTCGAATAATGTTTAATACAACACTAGACACATTGCCCGGCCACAAAAAATGGACATAGATTTCTTGGGAATCATGAATTGTTTCTTGGTTATTGGTATGGGTTGGCATGCTTATAGCATATGCTCCCATTTGTTTTATGCTGGTATTGTTCTTCTATTTTTTATACATTTTAAAAAAATCAAATTTGTGTGTGTGTGTGTGTGTTTATTGTGGCTATTCCCACCCTTCGGGTGAGACTAATCTCATGGTCACATGCACCACTTCCTTGGAAAGTCGTACGTGCAACTGGTTGAATCGAGATTCAACTGAACCCAAGGAATTCATTGTTTCATGGTGTTTCAAACACTTAACCTACTTTTCTTGAGGAGCTTATCAAAGCTTGACTTGCCACTAGGCCACCCCCTTGGGGTTAGGAAAATTCTAACCTCAAAAAGCTCTTTGAGGCATAGAAATAAATTTGGATTTGACAAGCATACTATGGGGTTTAATTCGATTTAATTGGACAACTCTACAAAACTCAATTTTTTTTTTTTTTGTGAATTATGCAAATGATGTTTTTGGATTTCTTTCCAAAATTTTATCAACTTGAACCTCGTAATAACTCAATCCTATTCTTGAAATTCAAAGGCTTTGGTCCCTTATTTGAAGAGTTAGATCCAAAATTTTGAAAAAATTTGAAGAATTTTGTGATAATGATTTGGGATTTAAGCAAATGGTAGACACACTACAACATTTTTGATCTATAACCACGATTTATAACAGCGGATAATTTTATCCGACACTATATATACATTTTTTTACAGCGGATAATATTATCCGCCTCTATAGGTAGATTTTTTGTAATGGGTAATTATATCCACCGCTATAAGGACCCGAGCATATGATTTCGTGCTTATTCAGTGCTTATAGTAATGGAAAAATATGTCCGCCACTACAAAAATCAATTCGGTTTAGTGAGTTCTCTTTATCAATTTTTTTAAAATGGAATATAGTAACGGATTAATATATCCGCCACTAAAAAATCAATTTTTTTAATGTAAAAAGTTCTATTTAGTGAGTTATTTGTATCAATTTTTTTAAAAAAAAATTAAATATAGCAGCGGATTAATATATTCGTCATTAAAAATATAATTTTTTTATGGGTCACGTTCAATGGCAAACTTTTTAGCAAAACATTTTTCAAAACATGAGTTAGAAGTTTTGGAATGGGCTGATTTTTGGTGAGGATGATCTCTACGGTGAGGAGATCATCATCACCAAAAATCAGCCCATTCCAAAACTTCTAACCCCATCAAAAATAGTTTACAAAAAATGGACGGTTCACGATTTTTCAACTTGTAAACATGGGTTAGAAGTTTTGGAATGGGCAGATTTTTGGTGAGGATGATCTCCTCACCGTAGAGATTATCCTCACCAAAAATCAGCCCATTTCAAAACTTCTAACTCATGTTTTGAAAAATGTTTTGCCAAAAAGTTAGCCATTGAACGCTACCCTTTTTTTATATAAAAAGTTCTGTTCAGTGAATTCTTCTCTTTATCAATTCAAATTTTTTTAAATTGAATATAACAATGGATTAATATATCCGTCACTAAAAAATTAATTTTTTTAATGTAAAATGTTCGGTTAAGTGAGTTCTCTGTATCAATTTTTTTTAAAAAAAAAATTGAATATAGCAGTGGATTAATATATCTGCCACTAAAAAATCAATTTTTTTTGTATAAAAAGTTCTATTCAATGAGTTCTTCTCTTTATCAATTTTTTAAAAATGGAATATAACAACGGATTAATATATCCACCACTAAAAAATCAAATTTTTAATGTAAAAAGTTATGTTTAGTGAGTTTTTGTATCAATTTTTTTTTTAAAAAAAAATTTAATATAGCAACGGATTAATATATCCCTCACTAAAAAATCAATTTTTTATATAAAAAATTATATCTAGTGAGTTATTCTCTTTATCAACTTTTTTTAAAATTAAATCTAACAGTGGATTAATATATCCATCACTAAAAAATCTATTTTTTTATATAAAAATTTCTGTTTAATGAGTTCTCTTTATCAAAATTTTTTAAATTGAATATACATGCTTCTTTGGGATCAGTACCATTTCTTCGAAGTCATTTTTTGTGGGAATCTAGATGATATGACTGAATTAGATTATTAGGGCTGGAGAGGAGAGTGGGGGCATAGCCAACTACGGAAAGCCTCTTATATCAAGGACATTGGACCCCCCAAATCCAATTAAGGATCACCACAAAAATCTTTCTAGTAATAGTTGTATTTTTTCAAATAATATCTTTTGGGATTCTTTATTTTCTTCTTTTCCTAAAGGCGTAAAGAAGAGGAGTTAATCATACAGCCCCCCATACATCCTACACTATAGCCCTACCTACTTGTCACTTTCTGAGGGAATTTTTTATAGAGAGTTGCTATTGCCACACCAATTTTTACTAACGCCACACTAACTGTGCTATTTTTGTTTTATGATTTATATAGGAATTGGTGTGGCGATAGTAGCACTCTTTTTAATAAGGAGAGAGAGGTGAAGCTTTCACAATGAACTCTTTTGAGTCATGTATTGGATCTTGACCTGACCCATTGGAGCTCCGTTCTGTGTTGTACGTGGGAGCCGGCCCTTTGTCATTTGAAGTGGGAACATCATAAAATAACATCTAAAAATTGAATAATATTTATAATCGAAGAAAAAGAAGGTTTATTCGCCAAACAATACTTTATGATTCAAATTATGTGCAAAAGTCTCAAGTCCTAACTTGGCTTCAAATCAACACAACAAGAAAATAGTAAATTAAAGACCCAAGATTTACAAGAAGAACAAAACATATATACATAAAGCTTCTAATCCTATATATATATATATATATATATATATGTCCATGAAAAATATTGATTGGTGATTCTAACCATAAGATTCAAGTATTTTCTAGAATTGGAATCGATGAATAAACCTATTCATAAAGCTCATTATAAATATATAGGGTCCCGTTCTACACCCAACCATTTACCCAACAATTTGCCCAATATATTTTGTCCTATATGGGTTAGAAGTTTTGGAATAGGCTGATTTTTGGTGAGAATGATCTTTATGGTGAGGAGATCATCCTCACTAAAAATCAGCCCATTCCAAAACTTCTAACCCCATTACAAATGATTTACAAAAAATGGACGGTCCACGATTTTTCAACTTGTAAACATGGGGTTAGAATTTTTGGAATGAGCTAATTTTTTATGAGGATGATCTTCTAAGAGATCATCTTCTCCAAAAATCAGCTTAAAACTTTGAACCCATGTAGGACAAAACATGTTGGGCAAATATTCAACTTGTAAGTTAGAGTTAGAAGTTTTGGAATGAGCTGATTTTTGGTGAGAATGATCTTTTCATCATATAGATCATTCTCACAAAAAATCAACCCATTCCAAAATTTCTAACCCATGTTTTGAAAAATGTTTGGCTCTTTTTAGGGCCTTCGAACGCTCCCATATATATATATATAATATATATATATATATATATATAATAACGCTAATTCCGTGTGCATAACTTTATCGAGGAGGGCCAAACCATCAATATTTCATGACTGGAAAGAGTATGCAATTTGATGTTTACCAATGAAAAGTAAAATAACTATACAACATTGGGATGTACGAGATCACTCATTCCATTCACATTTTACCTTGACCCAACCAATAAATGAGTCTAGATCCTGTTTCGCCTAAGAATTAGATTCTTACTTACCATTAAATAAATCTGCTCTTGCACAGGAAGGTTTTTTGCTCTTGTACGGAGAGATGTATCCACACAAGACCTTAGATACCCAAAAAATAAAAAAACTGATTGGTCGAAAGTTTGACACATTAGTATCCCCACATGGAGGGGTTGTTAATATTTCTTAGAATTAACATCACACAAATCTCAAGGACAGTCATATGATCTGAATTTTTGAGTGATATATGGATTTTTCTAGTTTATAAATGCAGCTACCTACAAACCAATAAATGTGGAAAAACTTATAAATTGTACATTTGTATTAAATATTTTAATTATAATTTTTTTATTTTGATGAGGGGGTTCTCGACCCATAGGCTCAACTTGCAAGGGTAAAGTAATTGACTTTTACAGCACCATATCTCATCCAAATCCCTTAGATATGTACAATACTCCCACAAATCACACATACTAGATAAGCGGGGAAAAATCTTTGTGAGTGATCAACGAGGGAACTTGAACTCAAGATCTTTCTCTTTTTAGAGGGATGCCTTGATCACTGTGTCGTATCTACAATTTTTTTTCAATAAAAATATTGGTTTTTCATCTCAAACAAATCCGAAAATCAAATATTTTGTCGAATCAATTATAAAACTTAAAATAATAGATTTGATTAGATTTTTATTAAGTTCTTAATTAACAAATCTATACTAATTTAATTTGTACCAATCCATTAATAATGTACATTGCAAGAAGACTTCCAATAATAATAATAATATAATAATAATAATTAATAAAGGATGATGGAGGAAAAATACAATACAAAACGACAAAAGCATGTGAACTTTGACTTTTAGATGATGAAGTAGATAAATGTAGTTAGTAAGGCAAGGTTGACAAAAAAAACTATTTAATTAGTATATTTAAATAATCCGAGTACGGTGAAAGAAATTTCCGTACTCCAACATATAGCACTTCTTCTTATATATGGGTCATAAGGTCCCTCAAGCATTTCCACCAAAGAAGGAAAACTGAGTCTAACTCACTTGTTGGTTCCTTGCATGCTCTTGGGTGTTAAACATGAGGAGTCTGACCAACCCCATCTTCAATTTTGGTTTTCTCCTTTTACTTCTTCTCTTCTTGCATTCAAGAGGAACTACATCTCAAGAAGTTGGTAATGAGAAATTCCAATCTATAGTACAATTATGAGTCAGATGAATGGCTGAGATGAGAAGAAATTCTTAGAAAAATACAATTTCATGTAACCCCATGAAACTTGTAGTAAGCTTAGAAATCTTTGTTTTTCTTCTCATCTCAATCTTACTATGATTGTATTGGAAATCCAATCAATTTTTTTTTTATCCCCACGGTCACATGCACTACCTCCTTGGAAAGCCCTACATGCAATAGGACACTGGCGGGTGGCCCCAAAGATTTCATACCTTCGTGGGGTTTCAAACACTTGACCTATCCTTTCGGAGGAGGTTATCAAGGCTCGACTTGCAACTAGGCCAACCCTTTGGGATTTATTGAAAATTAATGATAATCTGATTCCCTTTTTAATACGCTCTTTGTACACTCCCTGACTTGACGGTTTATAGAATCATAAATCTGTTTACTTGTGTATCCCAAAACAAAGGATCTATGGTTCTATTAAGGGAGTGTACAAAAAAGAGTGTCAGATTATCATGACTCTTTCTAATAATTGAATCAATTAGATGACCTATCATATCAATTTTGGATTAACCATGTCCCGATCCGATATGATATTGATTCGATAAAATATGTAAATTTTATTGTATATTTTGTTTACATATAAGAAGTTTATTTATATTTGTTTATAAAATTCTATTTGATCTGATTCATATCAGAGCCAAATATAGATCATAATATTCAAATCCAAAAGAAACCCGATCCGATTTTGATTGAATCAGATCCAGGTCAAATCCAATTCATATCGGATTGGTTCCTTGATCAGCCTAATCCGATCGTCCCTACGAAAATATCTTCCAATATTATCAGTCCTACATTGGACACAAGGTTTTTTTTTTCTTAAAATGTATGTATATATATTTATCTGGAAATAATTTTGATTATATGGGCAGATGGGCTACATGAACTAATTTGCAGTTTTTGGATATTGAATGGTGCAGAGAATGAGAGAGAGTTTGATTACCTGATGGAGAGTGGTAAGGGACCTCATAAATGGGGAGATCTTCGTAAAGAATGGGCAGCTTGTAAGGATGGAAATATGCAGTCTCCAATTGATTTATTGAGCAAAAGAGTGCAAGTGGTGTCTAAATTGGGGAAATTAAAGAAGGGCTACAAATCCTCCAATGCAACACTCAAGAATAGGGGCCATGATATAATGGTAAGCAATTGATCCCTAAATCAATATTTTAAAAACCGAACCGATGGTGGTAAGACCTTGGATCGGCAAGATATATATATTTAAAATGTATGTACATTGTCTTATGTGTTCTATTTGTTTTCATTAAAAATTAATATTGAATATGTATTAATAAGATTTCATTATTATAACTTACCAACTTTATGTTTATATTTATATTTCTTTGGTTTTGTGTTCGGACTTAGGTTTTGGTGATAAGCTCGCCACTTATTTTATACATGATGAGATTAATAAATCAATATTTAAATACACCGTCAAATAATAAAAAAATCACCTTGAAGATTCAACAAGTTGAA
Organism: Akebia trifoliata; assembly: GCF_017979445.1. Lineage (NCBI taxonomy): Eukaryota > Viridiplantae > Streptophyta > Magnoliopsida > Ranunculales > Lardizabalaceae > Akebia > Akebia trifoliata. The sequence continues at coordinate 1,183,440 of NC_141382.1, read as the reverse complement.
GATAAATGAATTATATAAAGGAAAGAAAATAAAATATCACATAAAAAATAATTTCAACAGTTGCTTACAATTAGGATTAGGTCCATCTAAAATCCTAAATTTAACAAATAGAAATCTAAAAGAGATATAGAGTGTTTCTATTAACACCCCAACTTTTAATTTTTTGCAACATTGACTTATTTTTTTTATGATATATTTTTCAAAATGTGCATAAATCATGTCCAATTTCCAGTTTTGATACATTGTTCATTTTAATTCTTCGTCACTTTTATAATCAATGAATTCGTTGGTATATCTACGAATTCGTAGATATTAAAAGTGACGAACTCATGAATTCGTAGATTGTAAAAATGACGAATGCATTTTTTAGGGATTAAAATGAACAGGATACCAAATTCGGAATTTCATCATATTCAAGGCACGAAATAAAGATTCTTGTTTTTTATTATTATTATTATCTTTATTAAAATGTAATAAGTAAAAGTTGGGTTCCAATAGAAGCTCTCTTTAATTATTTTCTTTATGTTTATAGTTAGGTTAATTTGAAATGCTTAAAAGTCATGTTGGGTGAAGTGGTTGCACGTGTCGGCCACCAAACACCCTCGCACCTAAACAGATTTTATTTATTTTGTGGGGGCAGATTCAATGGGCTGGTGGTGCCGGGTCAATTCAGGTGAATGGTACGGATTATGTACTCACACAGTGCCACTGGCATTCACCTTCTGAGCACACCATCAACAGCAAGAGGTGCTTTTCTTCTCTTGAGCTTTGTAGCTGTTCTTTGTTAATTAATTCCCTTGTAGGGCTGTCAATGGGTCGGACTATTCAATTTGTTTGGATCCAAAAACTTCAGGTCCAGATAATAAATTAGAATTCATTTAAAGAAGGAAAATGTTAACGTCCAATACTTCATAGGGCACTAGTATTGTCCAACACTTTTTTTTTTTTTATTATTTTAACAATGTCTCTCTTTATTTGTGAAAAAAGACTAGTGTATGTATCTTTTACATAATAAATGCTTTTTTTACATAAGAGTATTGATAATATAACAGACCTTTGGTGGACGGATTTGATGCATGTTGACGTGGAAGTACATAACTTAAATAAAAAATAAAAAGAGAAAATTTCTCTCTCTTGCTCTTTCTCTGGCCACATATTTATTTTTTAGATTTCAAATCTTAAAATTGATCGTTGGGCCCACATTGATTATCACATCAACAATCCAACAACATAAACATCTAGATTTCATGAAAATATTCGTATTAAAAAAAATAATAATAATAATAAAAAGTATATATATTTTTCGAGCTTGATCCATGATGTATAAATTGGATGGCTACTGAACACCCACATTTGAAAAATAATTATTATTTTTATTTATTTTAAAGTTCATATAATTTTATCCTCTACAACCCCATTTCATCAGATCATGATTTTGAATGTCACAAGGTGATCTGATCTGGAAGTTTCTTTTTTTTTTTTCACTATGGGCAGGAGAGAAACTCTCTTTTTTATTTTATTTTATTAAGTTATGTGCTTTCTCGTCAGCGTATGACAAGTCCATCCACCAAAAGTCCTTCATATAATCAACACTCTTTACATAATAATGTTATGAGCATTTAAGTATTTTGAATTAACTATCTTTTATTTTTTGTAATAAATACTTTGACAATTAATGACAACATAACAAATATATTATTGTGTAAAAGACTAACATGTCTTTCTCTTGTTCATCAAAAGACAAAACGAGGTGGGGTATTGTTAGAAAAAAAAGTGTTGGACAATGCTAAGGTCCCCATGAGATCTTGGACGTTAGCATTCCTCTTTAAAAAATGGTTCTAAAACTTAAAATAATATACCCCATTAGGTCCAAAGTTCTTATCAGATTAATACCAATTTAGTACCAACTTACTCCAACCCAATACATTGAAAACTATATTATTGAGATTATTTTTCCATCATTTCACATTGAGGCTAACTTTGATATAAACTTCTTAATAGGTATGATCTAGAGCTGCACAAGGTTCACCTTAGTTCAGATCTTAGCGTGGCCAATCGTATAGTTGTGGTTGGGATTATGTATGAGATTGGACGACCTGATTCCTTTCTCTCTGAGGTAAAATATCCAACATGAATAATACAAGTCGGATTGTGCCTTAATTCAGTCTAAATGATAATCGTGCTTGAATTAGCAAAACCCTAGCCAAGTTTTGATGAGTCCAAGCCAAATGTTGGCTTGATAAAATTGGTTATAATTTTTGGAGAACATTTATTCACACACCATTTTTTTTTTCAATTATCAATTATAAAATAAAATATAATATGACACACCAAATAAGAATAAAAACTAGAATATAAATATGTCTATATGTTAGTCTTCTTCTATGATTTTCTTCAAAGAAAATCATAAAAATTTATATTGAAAATATAACAATTCTAAATTATAGATAAAATAATAATAGAATGTATCTATTTTGATTTAGGGTTGGCAACGGGCGGGTGAAGTATATATCTATATTCGTATATGATTTTATATCCAACTATCCATATCCAATCATATATCTAATTTTGTTAAGGGCATCCATATCTAATAATTTATCCAACTATTTAAAAAAATATCCGTATCCAACTCAAACCCAAATTTCAAACATATATATGACTTTGATAATATTTACCTCATTGTGAGAAGGATGCATGAACTCTAATTTTGGATTATATATATACCTCATTGTGAAATTGATATTGTAAACTCAGATCAACGGATATTTGAGTCATACCCTCCTCCGACTACAAACAAATTTTGGATAAAATAATTACGGGTAATTTACTCGAGTTCTTAATTAGATAAAAAAGAATTTGCTTGTGACCGAATAACTTGGGTCGGATTAGTTAGGTAAAAGGATATTATCCAACTCATTGCCAACCCCAACTAGTTTGCCCGAGTTTATCTCCCAAGCTCAATTCCTAAACATGAATTGGGCGTTACCCAACACAGCCTGATCACTAAATGTAGCATAATAACACTAGGGGTGTAACTTGGATAAGTTTGAGGTCAAATTGGAACTAAACAGACATAAGTCAATTTCACTTAATAAGAACCAGAACCAAGTTAAATTCCATTCAAACTGAACCAACCCACACTGAACTAAAGTCGGTTCAATTCTATGGGTTGCCAATATTCTATAAATTGTAGATAACATTTTTAATAAAATAATAAATATATAATAAGCATAAATTTTCATAGAATAAATCACTAATCTATCCATAAAAAATCATTAGTTTATCAATAAAAGATCATTAATCTACTTTCTAACTCTTAAAATAATTCATAATAATAATTATATATATATATATATATATATATATATTGCATAAGGGTTCGGTTCTATCCATGCTTGATCCGAGAATCGAACCAAATTGATTAGTTCTTTGTTTTCGTAACCGAAGCGAACCAAACCACCCTAAAGCTATTGGTTTGGTTTGATTCTAAGTTTAAACCAGACCAAGTTGTACCCCTAAATAACACTATCCAAACCTAGTTCATGATGGGTTGGGCCAATTGACAGTCTGTTACCCAAATCAAGCCAACTTTTAATTAATTTGGTACGAAATGACCTAGATTTACTCTTATCTTTGCTTCTCCCTCTCTCATTGGTTTCTTGATCCTTATCATAGGTGGAAGAGAAAATGAGGTCCATTGCTGATAGCCATGAAGAGGTAAATATAGGTGTGGTTGATCCAAAACATATAAGGATGGACGGTAACAAGTATTATAGATACATGGGCTCCCTCACTGTTCCTCCTTGTACTGAAGGTATTATTTGGATCATCAACAAAAAGGTATCTCTCTCTCTCTCTCACACTCACACACACACACACACTCACACTCACACTCACAGACAACATTTTAATATAAATCTGATTTGTTCAGGTGAGAACTGTTTCAAGGGATCAAGTGAAGTTAATGAGAACAGCTGTTCACGATGTAAGTTACGAACATAAAATGCATCTGTTAGAGAAAATATGATTATTAGATGAATTAAATGATCCACAAATCTTTAACTTGTAAATCACTTCTGTAGGAGTTTAGAAGTTCTAGAATGAGCTGATTTTTTGTGAGGATGATCTATTCACCGTAGAGATCATCCTCATAACAACAACAAAATAAAAAGAAAAAAAAAAAAAAATCAGTTCAATCCAAAACTTGTAACCCATACAAGACAAATCTTGATATTCACATTGGTTCCTTAAGGTTAATTGCTGAACGAGACTTATATAAATGTATTTATTGGATAAAAGATTAAAATATCCTTATCTTTTTCATTAAAAGATAAAATATTATTAAAAAAAGAAAGAGTGTTGGTCTTTTATATATATATATGGGTCAGGTTCAAGGGTTATATGAGAAAACATATGTAAAAACTTTCGTTTTTAATAAAATTTTAAAATATGGGTTAGAAATTTTGGATTAAGCTGATTTTTTGTGAGGATGATCTCTATGATGGGAAGATCATCCAAAAAAAAAAAAAATCAGCCCAATCTGAAACTTCTAACCCCATTAAAAGTGATTTAGAATGTGGACCGTCGATTTTTTACCAATTTTTATCACTAATTTGTAAATCACTTTTGATGGATTTAGAAATTTCTGATTGAGCTAATTTTTTGTGAGGATGATCTTTTCATCATAGTGACCATCCTTGCAAAAAATCAGCTCAATCCAAAACCACTAAGTCTTATTTTGAAAAACGAAAGTTTTTTCATATGTTTTCTCATATGGCCCTTGAACCGCCCCATATATATATATATATAATTCATGTGCTATGGTACATGTCACCTACTTGTAATTGATAGATTATTCACTAGAAATTTCAGTAATTTAAAAGATTTGGATTTGAGTCAACTACTCTTATCCTCTCTCATTATAATATTAAAGAAATAATAGTGGAAGTAAATTATTATTAGAACTAAACTTAACTCATAACCAATCAAATTCTTAACAAATACTAATCCTGGTCTTCATGAGAAGATGATATTGTGTATCAATAAACACTTTATTAAAATGCATCATATCTAATATTCTAGTAACTTACTCAACTCTTTTTTATCAAATAAACTGAACTTGAACCCACAACATCAAACTTAGTTGCCTTGCAACATATCAACCAACTAATCTATATGTACGTATCAAATGCACACTAATTTCATTGGAAGATGGTTGTAGATTCAAGAAGGAATTGAGGGTTTTGAATCCACATGAGTTCGCATTATTTTTGAAAAACTATTTATTTGAGTGATCACTTTCTTGCAGTATGCAGAGAGGAATGCCAGGCCATTGCAACCACTTAACAATCGTGAGATTCACTTCTACGGTCCAATGGATTAGCGTGACGATCTAAAGAATTAAAAGCAATTGGAGAACTATTGGCATTGATAAATGTAGCATTATATATTTCTTCTACTTGACATTATTTCCCTTCATTGATATTGGATTGTTTAGGTTATATAATGGAATTCTATGATCAACATTGATAATATGGGATGACAAATTCATAATTAAATTTGAATCCTATTTAATGTGGAATGATACAATGGGTCGAGTCAGGCTTGGGTTTGAGATTGAGCGCATTGAGTATGGTTCAGGCCATGCATCTCGAGCTCGATGTCGAGCTGACTAAAGATATTTAAGTGTCCCACATTTTGAGAAGTTTCCCCCTTTCTTTTGGGTGATTGCACCCATAATGCATGGTTTCTTTGATCTTAGATGATTGTGATCATAATCTTCCAAGATAATGGAGATTATCCTTTAAGTTGGGATTTCTTTATTTAAAAAAAATAAATCAAGATCAAAGCCAACATCTAGAATTTATGTAATTTTGATCTTAGAATCCATTTTTCGTATAGTAGGTCAAGTTTGTAAAGTGGAATGAAATCAAAATTTCTTAGATAATTCATCAGCAACTAATATTTCAATTAATTTTGAAGAGTTATCACTAAAATACCTTTAAATTTTTTGTATTAATATTTATAAAAGAGACTCCAATTTTTACTTATTACACCGCAATTTTTTAAATTATTTTTCACACTCTAATTAAAGATTAAAACACATTCTTCAAACATTACAAAGGTTTGGCTCAAATTACAATCTCAACATTATAATCCACCTTCAAATAGTTGTTTGCAATTACGATTAGGTTGTTCATATAAAATCCAAAAAAAGATAGAAATCTAGCAAAAAATGAGAGAGCTTTTATTGGCATCCCCAACTTTTACTCATTTCCAACTATTCAGTTATTTTCTTTATTTTTAGTTGAGGTTTAATACATAAAAGTTGGGGTGCCAATAGCAACTCTCATAAATTAGAATCAACATAATTTTGATAATTTCCATTCAGAATAAATTCTTATACAAAATCTGAATTTTTAACAAACAAAATATTAGTGGTGTTAGGGGGGATGAAAAAAGAAAAAGAAAAAGAAAAATGAAACTCGAAACAAAATCAAACCTATATTGTGGATCGAAACTAGACTGAAGCCAATGCCCCCTTAAAAGCAACGTCAATGTAGTTGGGATCGAGCTTTAATCCTCTCTCAATTGTCATTTTATAGACCCAGATCCCTCCAACACTTTTGCATTGGGATCCTTTACTTTGAAACATTTTGGAAAGAGAGAAAATGGAAGAAGCAATATAAAAGAGTGGGATTCTCTTTCTTTATCTATTGACGGTAGAAAAGATGGTAGTTGTGTAACATGTTAATATAATTAAATTTATAGAGAGTCATTTTGACCAATACAATTGGAGTGCAAATCCCTTTAACAGGTTAAATGACTCTCTATAATAAAAGAATCACCATAATCTGACTACCCCACATGAAAAAAAAAAAATGTATCCAAAGATATACACATCTCGATTGAGTGTGTCACGTGGGGTAGTCAGATTATCACAACTCATAACAAAGAGTCCTGATAAATATGACTAGTCAGATAACATACTAAATTGACTCCTTGATGTAAACAAATTCAAAAATTATAAATTTGTATGTCTCCCGAAAACACTTTTTTTTATATGCGAACTGCAATCGTGTATCCCAAGATGCAGAGATCTAGGATTTCTGAAATTGTCACGATAGGAAGTCGATTTAATATGCCACCTGGCGAATCATATTATCACGTCTCCATAATAAAATGCCAACCAAATTAGGCCTAACCATCGTGACTGTTTGCGTTGCATTTGCGGCCTGATCTTCCACGTCAGTTGACACGTGTAATCAAATTTCTCAACTGAATCACTCTGTCGTCTCTACGAGCAACACTACCTTATCTCCTCTACTCCTTCTCTCACCCTCAATCCCAATTCAAGCAACAATGGCAGCCATGGCCGCCCACACTATCCTCTCAGCCTCCCCTTCTCAAACCCTCCTCTCTTCTTCCTTCTCTAACCCTAATTCTCACTCCCTCCATTCTTCCTTCTTCGGATTCTCAATCAAATTCCCTACTCAACCCTTAAAACTCTCCTCTTCTTCCAAGTCTCTCACCATCTTCGCCGCAACGAAGAAAGCCGTTGCAGTCCTCAAGGGAAATTCAAAGGTCGAAGGTGTTGTCACCTTATCCCAAGAAGACAATGGTTTGTGTTCCAGTCCCCTTCTCGTCTTCTATTCTATCTAGGGTTTCTTCTATTACAGCTTTATTAACTTTTATTTTTTAATACTAATTGCAGGTCCTACAACTGTGAATGTTCGAATCACTGGACTTGTTCCTGGACCTCATGGATTCCATCTTGTAAGAGTTCAGTTTGTCAATTTTAATTCTGTGAACAAAAACCCTAGAAAAATTACTCTCTAATTGTTTCATTTAATTTTTTTTTTTTTTTCAGCACGAATATGGTGACACTACCAATGGGTGTATCTCAACGGGTTGGTTTCTCTTCCAAATTTTTTTTTTTCCAAATTTTTGAGTTATTTATAGTTCTCTTCGATTATTATCTATTTAGAATTCTTTTAAGGTTGAAATGTAGCAATGTAGGTTGTATCAAAACTAGGGGCCCACTTTGGATTTTTTATTTTTCCAATTTTTTGAACCCTTCAGAGTTCTCTTCGGATTATTATTGATCTAGAAATACTTTTAGGTTGGAATGTAGTTTGTATTGAAATTAGGGGCTAAACTTTGTTATTTTATTTTTTTCCCGATTTTTGAGCTGTTCACAGTTCTCTTTGGATTATTATCGATTTTGAAATGCTTGTAAGGTTGGAATGTAGTAATGAAGATTGTCTTGAAAATTGGGGCACACTTGGTGATTTTTTAAGTGTCCACAGTTCATTTACGGATTATTATGTGCTTTTATGGTTGGAATGTAGTAATGTAGGTTGCATTGATATTAAGGGCACAATTCTTTCTTTTTTTTCTTTTTTCTGATTTTTTTAGCCGTTCAGAGTTTTCTTTGGATCATTATCAATTTAGAAATGCTTTCAGAGTTGAAATGTAGTAATGTAGGTTGTATTGATATTAGGGGCACACTTCAATCCTAATGGGAAGACACATGGTGCTCCTGAGGATGAAATCCGTCATGCGGGTGACCTGGGAAACATAGTTGCTAATGCTGATGGTAATGTTCCTTTGATTTTGTATTGGAGTCATCCATATTATTTTCTGTTGTGAGTTTTCTGAATTTATTCATACTTTGTGGTGATATAGGAGTGGCCGAGGCAACAATAGTAGATAATCAGGTACTGTGTCAAACTCGAATTTGGATTTTTTGACAATTAGTTGGGTCATTTAGTGAGATTGTTATTGTATCATGATTTTATTGCATAATGCTACTTATGTTATTTATATCGATTGATTGTCTCCGTGTCTATGCCATATATCCTTGTAGCCCCTATAAAATCTTGGGGGCTTGATGGTTCCACAAATAATTGTTGATTGAGAGGTTGAATGAGATTTCATTGGTGTGTGCATTTCCGTGTGCGGGTGGGTAGGGGTGTGGGGGTTGTAAATATGGGGTTTGGGATTTATGTAAGCCTGTTTGAAGTGTGGTTTTTGTACTTCGGTCAATTTACATATAGCCTAAGCTATTGATTATCCCTGCACTCCGACATAACCCTTAGTGATGAACCATGTATAGCTCTTACGCCTTTTTGCGTAATAATTCTTTCCACATTCTAGACTTGGCTTTTGATGGAGTGGATTGGAGAAACAAGATTTGTTTAGCCTACCCTAAATTTTTGGTACAAGGCTTTGTTGTTGTTGTTGCTTCTTCCACATTCTCTTGTTTGTGTACCTATCGAACCTAGTAGATCCACATTGTCTGCAACGACTTTTTATGTGTCTGGAGTTCAACATTTTTTTGTTTTTACCTCTATAGGATTTTAAAGACATAACTTCATTTTTCTTCTTGGAATTTGCAGATACCATTGAGTGGAACTAATGCAGTAATTGGAAGAGCCCTTGTGGTTCATGAGCTTGTGGATGACCTTGGAAAGGGTAAGCTTTATATTAATTAGCTTCAGCTAAGATACACTGCATTTACCAATTATAATTATAAATAAAGAAAAAGAAAAGACACAATGCATTTTGATCTTAGTTCAGATGCAAATGTCACTAATTTTGTCCAAAACTTTATTTGCTCTTTGAACATATTTCTCCTTAATGTTGTCTCATGGTTTTTTTTCTCCTTTATCAATTATCATTTAACTCTATCTTTATTTTGCACCTGTAGGGGGGCATGAACTTAGCCTTACCACAGGCAATGCAGGTGGCAGACTGGCATGTGGTACACAATACTTATTAAGCTCATCTTTTATTCTCGGAATTTCAATTTTAGAATTTTATATTGCTGAATCTAATGACTGGCAGCTAGAGTTGAACAAATGTATTGCAAAATCTAAATGTCCTAGGTTCAAACCCCTTGAACCCATCTTCACCTTGTTAACTGCTAAAAATGCCAAAGCAATTTGAGAAGTTCTAGTGTGGACTGGGAATTCACCAAGGGAAACACATGAATCTACATATCAAATTGGATGATTGATAAAGTAAGGTTTCTTGGGCAGACATCATACTGCTTAGGGAGCTAATGTTTATCTGTGTTTCCTTGTAATCATGTATATGATTGTGTCATAGATGATTGTGTTGGTGTTTTAACTGCTCAGTAGGTAACTCTGAAGTGGCTGTAGCCAGCTAGAAGTATTTGAGTCCATGTGCTGGCCCAAGTTATTAGGAAGTTGTGTTAGACATGACTAGGGAAATTAGGGAGATAATGCCCAATCCATATAAAAGAGATCAAAGAAAGGAATTCACATCTATTTTTCTTTTTTTGGGAGAATAAAGTATTTCATTTCTTCAAAGAGATTTTCAAGAGTATCGGAGATCGAGATGAACAACCACAAAGCATCCCAAAGGAACCATTCCTTTGGATATTTAAAGATGGCTTATTGAGCTTATTCACATTTTTTTGGTCCTCCTTAAAAATCAAGCATATATTTTTTAACCACAAATATGTCTCCAAACTTTTGTCCATATAAGCCGTGGATATAAAAGATACAACTGGGGGGGGGGGGGGGGGGGGGGGTTAGAAAATACACCACAATTGTTTACTCTAGGAGAGCCTTCACAGGTCCCACTAAACGCTAGAACATCATAGAATGATATAGAAAAAATTACCATGGGACATTATCTGATCCGTTTCTAGGGATGCTTTGCTTCGAACTTTCAAATAACATTAAAAAACAAAAAAACCTGGCATGCTTCTTCCCCTTATGTTGCACATAAAGTTGAGTACCAAACACTTTGTTAAAGATCTCATAACCATTTCTCAAGTCCACATCCTTTAAGTATGTTGGAAGTGCACATTGATTTGCTTTTGGTCTCACTTCATGTTGTCTCTTTGTTAAACTTCATCCTATTCTTTTAGTTACTCTTAATTCTTGAGAAATGCTAGCAAGCAAAACCTCTACCATCCCAATGAAAGACAGCAATATTCATGTTGTAATCAATTGATCTGGTAACCATCCAATTGACTTAATCGGCCCTAATCTCCACCTCTCCCCATCTCTCAAAATCCTAGCTCCATTTTTATTATTATTTTTTATTAGTGTAATATATTGAGAGAGAGAAAGCAAAGTACAAAGAGGCCGAGGAAGTCTCTAAAAGAGCAACAAAGTAAAGAAAAACTAAAGCGTCAAAGACTACATAAAGAGTTCCATCTAAAAACGAAGTCATCAAAAGTAATCCCCATGAACTCAATGTTCTGCTTTGCCCAAAGATATAACAAACCCAAGATCTCCAAGAAAATGCCGTGAGAGATTCTCATCTTACTATTGAACACTCTATTATTTCTCTCATTCTGTACCTCCTAAGCAATAGCCGAGGGAAGAATAGCCCACAAGAATCTTTTTCTAGAAAAGAAAGCATTATTGGCCCACCCTTCTAACAACAAGGAGAACTTACGAGGGAAGACCCATTGAATGCGGAAAAGACCAAGGAATAATGACCAAATTTAATGAGAGAATGAGCAATGAATTAAAATATAGTTGACAGACTCTCCATCTTCCAAGCATAGGGGACAACAATTAGGCGTGATCCACTCCCAAGCAATCAAATTGTCCATCGTAAGAATATTCCCTAGGGAATCCAACCAAACAAAAAAAATGAGATTTTAGATGGGATGGAATTGAATCAAATGATGGATCTCAAGAAAGATCGCTCGGCATAAATATTGAGCCACTTAAAAACCGAACTGACAGAGAATCTCAAGTCCTTGGCCCTCGTCCATGCAATTATTTTATTGGTAAAAAACATTTTTATTATCTCCAAAAAATTTCTGAACATTTTGTGAAATAAACCAAACTGACTCGCTACTGACTAACTGCCGAAAAACACCTCTGTAGCATAGTAACCAAGTTCGGATTTGACAATTATGGGTACTCGGGTTTCATTTTTTTCCGAGTTTGGGGATGATTTTCAGTTTGTCTGTGCAATTATAGAATCGTTGATTTGGTTATCAAGTTACCCTTTCTATTCTCTTTAGTGTTCTTTTTTTAATTTTTCTTAAGTTCACATCAAGAGGGTGGATATGCAGGTGTGGTAGGCTTGACTCCAGTTTAAGCTCTTGGCTCTCAAAGCAGTCTGATATGTGCTGAGGGTGACTACTCGTTCTTGCTTTTGCAATTTTTCTTAAGTGAGATAGATATTTGTTTTGAATTCAAATAGGATATTTAAATCCAAGTAGTTGAGAAAGAAATTGTTTTGTCGGTAACCTGGAATTGAATGGAAATTGATTGTGGTTGTAGGTACTTTCCCAATAAATCTGAGATTAGTATATGGGTTGATCCTTCCCTTATCCAGTAATATCAAATTCTCGAGACTTCTAAATGACACATAATTTGAAGTCATGAGCGTAAATTCCATAAAATCAAAAAATGATTTTCGATTGAAGAAAGCCTTTGGTTGAAGATGACTCCAACTAGTTGTTTGGTTGATCACCCTGCCTTGGCTCCATGACCAAATGAAATATGTTGCCATAATGAATATGTTCAGTGATGGGTGGACATGCTTTGACCATTTATTCCTCTAATTGTTATGTATGTGTGTTATGTTGACTGGTTAGACTCATTAAGAATTTTTCTTTTCTAGCTTAAACATGATGTTGCCATAATATATATGTTTAGTGATGGGTGGACATATTTGACCATTTATTCCGCCAATTGTCGTGTATGTGTGTTATATTGACTGGTTAGACTCATTAAGAACTTTTCTTCTCTAGCTTAAACGTGATGTCATGTTTTTTTTTTTTCTCTTAATTTATTTATTTAGTTGTGTCAAATTTGTACAACAGCCCACGTGGTCAAATCCATGGCCTGCCAATTTTCTGTGTTGAATTGGATCACGTTCGGATTCCATCCCATACTCTATTGGATCGGATCTTTATTTGGATCTAGAGCATTTGGTCCAAATCTAACCCAACAATAATTGGATCCAGGCACAAACTGGATACTGGCCGATAGGCGAAAGATAATCAACTAGTTTAGTTCTGATCTGAGTAGGCTCATAATAGGGAATACCCTCACCCTGGGAACCGGGGCCTGGCTATCCTTCGTTTGCGGTCGACGTTCCGGCAAAGTTTGTCCGTCGACAGCTGAATGTTTCGAGCCGGTTCGATTCATGGTCGCATCATAGTTTTCCCGTGGGCCGACATCATCCCCCCCCCCCCCCCCCCCCCCCCCCCGGCCCAACCCCGCGGTCCTGGCATTGATAAGTTTGATATACGCATGGTTTCAAAACTCGGTTTGACATCTCGTCTCGGATGAGACAATCCATGTAACTCAGTTTATAATAATTGATTTACATGTATTTAAATTAAAATAAATATAATTTTTTAATTAAATAATATAGATTAAAAAATATTTAGTCATAAAATGATGTTTTAGTTATATAATAAATATTTAAATTCTAATTTTTTAAAATTATTTTAATTAAAATCTACAAAATCAATTGACTTGGCAGAGATTTTTAAAATATCTCGTGAGATGATGTGAATGTTGAGACGGTGTATATCGGCATCATTGTTGAACGCGACCAAGACGAACTCGGATCGTTGTTGAACGAGACCAAGACGAACTCGGATCATTGTTGAATGAGACCAAGACAAACTCAGACGAGATTTAAAACCAACGGATATATATGTCTTCACGAGACGTGTGTGAGGGGGAGGGGGGTAGCAAGTAAGAGATCTAAAAGAGTGGTTTAGACAGAGTTGGCATATGGTCATTGTCGTTAAAAACCACTTTGTCTTTCCCATCATACATGCTTTAGTTGTTACAACTTCCCAAAGTGCTACTAAAAACAACATCACTACCACCACTTACTACTATAACCATACCTACCACTAGTATTCTTCAACTATGTGAATGAAAAACCTAAACCATAAACAAAAACATTTTATGGTTTTTTGTTCTTTTTTTCTAGGCTTGTTAGTATTACTCTGAGTCACATTCCATCATGGAATGTGTCTCTCTATAGCTCTTGCTCTTAGTGCTCACAAGCCATTAACAACTACACTTTCTCCCTTTTTTAGATGACCTACTGATCTTGACCCAATTCACCATCTAGGCCTTGTTATTACCCACTTGAGTGGTAAGTCCCAATCTCAAGGCATGTTAATGGATCGGGTTCTCATTGGATGGCTGGCCTACTTATCTGGATGGACCCAATCCAAGCCTGATTAGTTTTCAACTTGATGGGAAATATCAAATATGGGATGATGACCTGTTTCAATTAGACAATAACTTATCAGGATCGGATCATAAATGGTTGACCTACTTGTTTAAGTGGCCATCTATCTATATCTATATGGATCAAATTCTAAATTTTTTTTAAAAATATAGTTCTTTATCATTACTTGAAACATTTTTAAACCTAATCTAAATCATGAATCCTACAAAACAAAATTTTGAGTGTGAACTAATCAAGAATTCTACTTAGATTGTGTTTCTAAGACCGTTGATAAACAAAAGAGGTCTAATTTAAATGTCAAAAATCTCTTCCATTGGTAACATTATTTGACGATAGATTGACCTATTCAAACTCTTGACCTTAGAATTAATAGAGATATAGTAGAAATAATGATCAATCTATTTCCAAAAGAGAGATTCTATTGACACACCAATTTTTACTAAGACCACCCTAAGATGTGTGCTAAATTCCTCTTAGCTCTTTAGTAAAAGTTGGTGTGGCAGTAGAATGTCTCTTCTAAAATATCATGAACAAATAAAAATATATTGTTAATATGTGTATACTTTCACACTCTTCCGAGTAAATCCTTGAGTAGGCCAACCATCAAGCTCTGATATGTGGTGCCAGTATTCTTCAAGCCGAACAGCATGACTCTGTAGCAGTAGAGTCCCTGCTCTGTGATGAATCTAAGCAAAAACCTCTCTAATCTTTTCTATTCTCTATAATATTCTAATCTGAGGTGTGGGCTTCACCTTTGGATTGCTTATTTGCTTCTAGGATTGTTAATGGATTAGGTCATGCTTGAAATTGGATCTTTTTCAATTCAATATCTTCATATCTGAATCAAGGATTTGGGTTTTGATAAAGATCCAATTTGATAATCTATCATATTGATTATGGATCCTCCCGATCCAACAAAATGTCAGAAATTAAGTAATAAGTTCTATTGTATATTTGATACAAATATATGAAGTTTATTTATATTTTGTATATCAAATTGGATTTAATCTTATTCATCATATGTGAATCTTAACATTGAGATCTGATAAAAATCCAATCCAATTTTGATTGGATCGGTTTCGGATCCGTTCTTATCCTTATCCTTTGACAACCTTAGTTGCTCTCAATCTCTTTCTTTCCACACTAAAATCAAAATCATATAATGTAACATAAAGAGAAGAATAATGCTGAAGTGACCTAAAGATTGGACCTCACATCACACACCTGACGTGAAAGTGTGTGGGAACCATAGATACTTTTCCTCGAGATACAAATGAAAAAGCATCTATAATTCCTATCCACTTTCATGTTAAGATGTGCGATATGAGGTCCAATCTTGAGGTCACTCCAACATGACTCTAAAGAGAAACCCTTTCCTTACTAAGATAGTGAGGAAAAAGGCCTTATTCCACCGTAAAAAATAAAAAAAATAAATAAAAACTTGGAAGCGTGCAAAACAAGACCTCGAGATTTGTTAAAAAATCTCGATGATATGTTTTACATATCTCAATGTCATTTTGACGGTGGATGAGACTTAGTAAAGTCTTTTTTTTTTTTTTTTCTCACTATCTTAGTAAGGATAGTTGGGCTCTAATATAAAGTCTTAAAGATTATATTATATGAAGAGAGATATTATATTATTGTTGAAAGAAGAAGATAAGAGGAGGTGGAGAAAGAGTAAGAAGAGATGAGTAGAGGGAGAACTCAACTTCTTCCCTCTACCAACCAAAGGATACTTTACTTGCCCCCACCAGCACCTAATGCACAGCCGGTGTAGCGTTACGTGATGCACACAACCAACCCAAATAATTCGTTACGCTAAGAATCTTCCCTCCTTAATCAACCAATCTCTATATACATCCACACTTACTATTTTTTGAGTGGGGGATCCTGTACTACAGGGAGTGGGAAAGTGGTGTACTTTACCTTTTGCACCATAAATATTTGACTCATGGTTGTCATATCTAAACAATTGTCTATAAAGTGATTTATAATTAATTAAATATTTTATTAAAAACAATGCTCATATTCAATGATTAGAAATCACCAATTACAACGATTCCTAATGTGTTACATGGACATAATGTGAAAAACGATTACATCAAGTTGGTTAAACGAAAAAAGAATAATGATAATCTAGATCTAACACACCCCCACATGCCATACTCAAAATACTCTCTAACGTGGCATGTGTAAGAAAACAAAAAAAGAATAATGATAATCTAGATCTAACACGCCCCCACGTGCCATACTCAAAATACTCTCTAATGTGGCATGTGTCAGAACCATAGATTTTCTTTCATTGACATACACAACTACACAGATTTATGGGGATGTGCAGTTGTGTATTCCAAGACATAATGTCTAAGATTCTAGAACATGCCACGTTAGGCGATTATTTTCATTATGCCACGTTGTGTGGTGTGGTGTGGTGGGGGCGGGGAAGTGACCTCAATTCACATTTTGTTGATGTGGAGATGTGTACAGAATCATAGATGCTTTTCATCGACATACATGAGAAAAGCATCTATGATTCTGTGAGCGCCCTTATGTTAGCAAAACGTGAAATGAGGCCAATCTTGAGGTCACTCCACCACGACTCTGGTTAAATACCAAATTGGATCTGGATTGCATGTGATTCAATCATTTGCCATCAATCAAATAATTTATAAGAATTTCTTAAAAAAATTCTACAACTCTCTAACAAAATATCTGAGACACTTTATAGATTTGTTTTACCATGTAAATTGAGAGATTTTTATTTTTCAAACTCTCCAAGACTCTTAAAGAGTAGTCCATAATATTCAACTATCCTCCAATCTTTCTAAATGATTTGGGCCCACTAACTGATGAATATCTAATTTGTCAAAGAAAAATGAAAACTTACGAGTTTTGATTAACATAATCCGAAATATGAGTCTGATTGGTAATTTTTACTATACGCCCTTCTGTCAAGGGATCTATGGGTTAATTCTAAGTTTGGAAAATGTTCCAATCCATGGTTACAAAGTATTAATCATGATTTGTACATGGAGGGAGCTTAATTAATCTTGATGATTATATATATTCAGCTTCGCTTTGGGCCAATGATGTTAACAATCAGTGTGAATCATGGTTTTAAAACTCGTTTTGACGTCTCGACTCGAATAAGTTTTCAGATACGTTTGAGTCGTCTTGTTAACAATGAGAAAAATGAATTATGATTTTAAATCTCATCCAATACGTTTAACTTGTCTATCTATCTCTTTGGTGGACGATACCAAAACGTATCGGACAAGTCGTCTCAGTCTCATACCAGATTTAAAATCATGGTGTGAAAATAAAATAAAAAATTCAGTGAGCTTCAGCGGCACTTGATCTGATTGATCAGATGGCTAGTACCCCACTAATTGACCCATAGATGTATACGTTATGTTTATTTAGGTAGTATAGCTTTTCTAAGAAAATGGTCACCCTACTATGCCAAAATTACTGGTCCAACCACCTACTTAAAATATATATTTATCAAAAGAATTATATATCCGATTTTGTATTTATTTACCATACACTTTTTCTGTTTTTAAAATTCATTCAAATGTAAAATCATAAATGAGATTGTATGATAAATACTTATTTTTGGTAAAAATTAATAAATATGAAACTAAAACATAACCATTTCCATAAATATTAAAAAATGTGCCTTATAAGATAATTTTGACAAAATACATAATCATTTTGATAGCTTTTTGGTGGGTTGAAAGTAGAAGTCAAGTTTAATGTTTGTTTAGACCCGAACTAGTTATTGGAGGGATGGAGTGATAGGCCATGTGATTATTGAAGCAAATTTGTTAAAGTCCTATAGGTTGGATATATTATTTGATTGATTCCTAAATGTTGATTTGATCATTTTTGGGTACTTAATTCTAAAAGTTAAAAATCACTAATCAAACTATTTTTTAGGGTCTAACATGATAAATATATCATGATGTACAGGATCCAATTAAATTATCCACGAGACATTTGAGCAAGATCGATCGTATTTATATGTTAAGGAACAAATTCACACCTTTGATGTGTTCATCTATTCATGCTTTGCGTTAAAGTTTTTACTCGAGGAGCTTGCATCAAATTTATTTTCAAGTAGAAGCAAATTAAGACAGACTAATTATAGAAGTAGTTAATTTAATTAACTGATTATAAATAAATTGTAGAGAAAAATATGCTTTAAACACGGTTTGGTAAATATTTGAGATACCCGTGTTTTTTAAACTAATGGCATTACCCTTAACTTCAGTCTACTTGGAAGGGCTAATAGAAAATGAACTTAAAGCCTTCATATGTCCCAACATTTATAATTTCAAGAGAAAATTATTTTTAGAGTTGTGCTAGAGTGACATCAAGTTGGAATCTCATATTGAACTTCTTGACGTGAAAGTGCATAGGAACCATGGATACTTTTTCACTTGTATCTCAATGAAAAGAATCTATGGTTCTCATACACTTTCACGTCAAGAAGTGTGATAAAAAGTTCTAGTCTGAGGTCACTTCAAGATTATTCTTATTTTTAATTTCGATCAAACCATTATCTTCAACGAAGAAAACCCATGAGTTTTTCACGTAAAATTCCATTGTTTTTTATTTCTCTAAAAATCCTATTTTGTTAAGGGAGTTTAAATGTTATAACATACAAGAGATAGTTTCTTTCTTTAAGTTCAAGATGATTGGTTTTGGAGGAAAGAATAAAGTGTTTTTTTTTTTTTTAAAACTTACAAAAGGGCTTTTAGATCATTTTCTATTAGTCTTCTTAGACTGAGGTCAAGAAACATATCATGAGTTTGAAAAATTAGGAGTACCTCCTGTATGTTTCAATAAAAATAAAAACATTAATAATAATAATTTTTAATTTTTTAAAAAATAAAATAAAACAAAAGAAGGGGAGCACCGCGAACTCCGTGCTTCCAGGCTTGCACTCCAATATTCTTAAAGAGAATCGTTGAGGAAAAGCAATGGGTTTGCTTCAAAGCCAAACGTCTCTCTCTCTTCAAGTCACTTAGTTGGCAAAGTGTGAGAAAGAGAGTGTGAAACGGACTTCAAATAAAACAATTTTGGCGAACTGTTAAGTCTATCAACCTCTAATTTTTGCCTATTTTCAGTTACTCTCTCTCTCTCTCTCTCTTTTCTTTAATTTTCCACCTATAAATGTTGTCATTATTAAACACCATATAAAACTTCCAATCCAAGGTTGGAAACGCAAAGAGGAATTAGTTTGGGAGACTAATTCATTGTTACTGTTTCCATGGGGCGGCTTTGATTTTGACTCCCCCCTACATATATATAACTCTTAACCTTCACCATATACAACTCTCCCCCCAACTTCTCCCTCTCTCTCTCTCTTCTCTTTGGGGTTCATAGTATGGAGATAGTAGAGGAGGTCATCATGGGTTCTAATGACCATCTTCATGTCGTCAAGGGCAAGCGTACCAAGCGCCAACGACCATCGTCACCGTCCCCGTTTGCCCTTCCCATGATTACAACCTCATCAAGTGGGGAGGGAGATGTTGATGTCGATGATAATGGTAGTAGTGGTGATGATTATCATAGATTTCGATATCCAACTACCTCGGCTGATGAATTCATCGATACGACTGAAGAAGAGGAGGATTTGGCCAATTGTCTAATTTTATTGGCTCAAGGGTACAACAACCATCACGGGTCAAAGCAAATCGAAGAAATTGGTGGGTTGGAGAAGTTTAGTAACCGAAAATTCATCTCGGGAACATCAACTAATACTACTAACAAGTCGGGATTTTATGTTTATGAGTGTAAGACGTGTAACCGATGTTTCCCATCATTCCAAGCATTAGGCGGGCATAGAGCGAGTCACAAGAAGCCTAAGGTTATTGTTGATGAGAAGAAGGCGTTGATGTTGTTCGAGGACGATAGTCATCAATTGAAATACAATAGCCTATCATCTCTTAATAACAAGTCTAAGATCCATGAGTGTTCTATATGTGGCTCCGAATTCTCATCAGGCCAAGCCTTAGGGGGTCACATGAGACGGCATAGAGCTACCACGGCCACAACCACCACCACACCCGCAATCGTGCACACAATTACGAAAGAGTCTCAAGAGACCAAGAAACCAAGAATCGTTCTTTCATTGGATCTCAATCTTCCGGCTACGGATCATGATGATCGAGACTCGAAATTCAGCTTCACTTCGAAACAACAATCTCTAGTCTTCTCCCCTTCTCCTTTGGTAGATTGCCATTATTAAGAAGGAAAGCGAATTGAGCTCAAGATCAGATCAATGTGAATTATTATCTTCATTGTTGTTATTATTCATTATAATTATCAATTCTTTTGATTCTTTTTCAATATTTTGATCATCTAGTTGAATTTTTTGGGCAAGTGGTTCATGTTTTGGTGGTGTTTGATTCATAAAAAAAGTGGGTGCGTGAGTGATGGGAGCATCTTTTCTTTCTTGGGTTCTTTTTAAATGTATGTGTGAGTGTGTGTGTGGTGTGTGTGTGTGTGTGTGTGTGTGTGAGAGAGAGAGAGAGAGAGAGAGAACTGAGAAGGGATGTGTGTGTGCAAAGAAAGGGCATGGGTTTTCCAATTTCCACCACCAAAATTCGTGGATTAGGATCCATGGTTTCGTGTACAAGAAAGCTAAGCTCTATCAGCCTCTCTTTCTCCCTTTGTTTCATTAAATGACAAAGAATATATAAAAGGATAGAAATTAAGCTGAGTAGGGCAACTACCTGTCCCCATGCGTATCCTTCTATTTTCTTTTTTATTTATAGACGGAAAATTATGGTCTCAAACGTCATCAAACAATCAGTTGAATTAGGGGAAATTTTCCTAGAGATTCCCAACGAAAACCCACCCATGAAACCTATAGTACTGATCTATGTTGTTTTACTGACCTTAATGAAATTTGTAATTTTTTTTTTCTCCCATATCTGTTATTTTCACAAATTATGGCATTATTGATTCAATATCAAATACTGGTCACATCCCTACTTCTGTAGTTTAAAGCAATTTACGAGTAATTCAACTTCTCGAAAATGTCCGGCTGTAGGTTCATTGAGACAAATTTTCTTTGTCGCTTGCTCTACGAGTGGAGATTTCTCCATCACCGCCCAAGGATTTTTCTGATGAAGCTATGAATAATGTATTACTGTGCGATTTTTGTGAATTCGTTATTCGGTTCATTCCATGCATGAATTTTGTTTGTTAGATTTCATTAGTTTGTGAATTTGTCAAATAAACTACACTATTAAATCGAACATTTTTCTATTTATACACTCGTACCCATGAATTATTCAAGAATTTATTAATTCATGGAAGGTCCAACCTAATTTGAAAATTAAAGAAATTTGAAATTCAACATTAAATCCAAAGAATATACAACAAATCCATCAAGCCCACCATGTCCTTGCTAGTAGCCGCTAGCCTAACCATGATATCGATACTATCCAGCCCAGGAGAATGGTAGCTACAAAATTTACCAAAAAATCGGAGCTTACCCTTCTTGTAGGACACCTGTCACATGTAAACATTTTCATAAATAATCAATTATAAGATACAATACATATAAGAGTAAGTCCAACCTTATTAACTTAATAAGATTTCAAATCTTATTAGGGGTTGTTGAGCTCACCTTGTGGCATCCAAAAGCATGATCGAATGCCACAAGGATGTAGAGGATAAAATTCTATGAAACTTACAAATAAAAAATAAAAAATAAAAAATGTCATTTTTTATCGTTAAATTTTAATTTTACATTTAGGAATTCAATAGTCGTCCATTTTCAAAACCTTGGATCAAATCTTATTTCTTTTTATTTTTTGGATTTGAGTTTAATTTTCCATGAAATCTAAAAGGTTGTAGTGTTAGATTGCCAATTTAATATATCAGTTGAGCTCAATGACCACACCCCAAGATGTGTATTAAGAAAAAAGTCGGTTCAGCAATAGAAGTTCTCAATATAAAAGTGTAACCGAAGTAAAACTAGATTAACAATTATTTAATATTTATTTTGATAAGTTATACATCACCATGAAGGCTGTGGAGGATGTGGCGGTAGAGGAGTTGGTGCAGGAGCATTAGGATCAAATTTTCCTGTAATTAAACAACCAATCAAAACTAATCACACTAACTCAAAAAAAAAAAAAAACTACTATTGCCACACCAATCCTATGTAAATCATCAAAGAATTGTACACAGTGGTGTGGCGTTAACAAAAGGTGGTGTGGCAATAGTAACTGATGAAGATAATTAAACAGGGAGTACCACAAAGGAGAAGATTGTCGGGAGGAGGGCGCTCCTTTTGAGGGTCGGGATCAGAGTCATAAACCCTTATATAGAGTTCTTGGCCAAGATACCAGTTCTCCATTCGTTGGGATCTCAAGTTCCACATACCTGGGTTATCGAGATACGCGTATACTGCACTCCATCCACCTGGGTACACCTGTTTATAATTAAGTTCATTAAATAAAATTGGTTTAGTTTGTGAGTGTTATCTTTTTATGAAAAAAAAATTATACATATTTTTTAATAAATGTAAAATTAGTCATTTTAAAAGGAAATTTTGTAACTCTAGCAAAAATTATTCATATAGGCAGTTAATTTAGTAAAAAAAAAATATGTTCAACTCAATTTTTTTATATTATATACCCTTGTGATTGTTTTAATTGTTACTTGTCAAAAAAATTTTAAAAAATAAAATTATTTATAATAAAAAATAAAAATAAATTATAATCTAAAAGTTTTATTCAATGTGGAATTTGATCAACAATACTTATCATTCACGAGTTAATTATAATAGTATATATATAACAAAAAAAAAAATTCAATTAATAACATGGAGAATTTAATGTTTTGAACAAAATATTTAGTAAATAATAAATTATATGCAACAACAAGAACTCATAATTTTGAAGATTCTTCATTCTAAGTGAATGTGGATGCTAAATGTCTCTCCTCTATATATGAGTATAAAATGAGAGAGTTCCAAGTAGACCTGTACAGTGGATCGAACAACTGGATCAAAAAGATTGTAACTCGAGCGAGAAGTTGTACTCCATTCTCCCTCACCAAACCTACACGTCAATTAGGACTAGAAAATTTAGTTACTTAAAGAGCTTGGGGATCCGATGGATGTATGTGATAATGAAAATTTCTTTACCCGACGACGTAAAACCCAAATCCATCAAGATGCCAAGCATCCATATCATCTAAATCATTCTTAAAAACAATCTCAATCCACCCCTTATGGATTCCAGTGGCAACAAAAGTTCCATAAACAGGAACATTAGTGGTGGAGTTGATGGGGAAGGCATCAAGCTGATATACACCTGAACCATTATCAAAGTGATCTGCAAGTTTCAATGGGGTATCTGGTGTGAGGTAAGACACATTGTTTACGGTGTACCGAGGATCACCATTGATCTCAATTGTCGAACCATGGAGGATGAACGTCTGCGATAGTGTCACGTTCGTTACGTTAAATGTGCCTTGTGGGTTGGGCCTAGCTGCTCCTGCTGTCATGTTCCACCTAAGATTATTAAATGGGACTATATTAGACCAGATATTGACTATGAGATAAGTTTAGGGCTTTTCTTTTATCTTCTATATAATTCCTCCTAAGATTATTTAATTAATTCAATTACTAAAAAAATATATTCCTTTTATTGTCTATAGAAGCATTAAGAGTTGGAATTGGGATTGGATTGGCCGATTCCAACCTAATTCAACAGAGAAATATGATTTGTTTAGTTAACCCCAAATCCTTGAGACAAGGCTTTGTTGTTGCTGTATTTTATATCATTACATACATTAAAGTTCTTTAAAATAAAATTAAAAAAAATATAAACACAGGGGAAAAAAAAAAGCCACTCCATACCATCAAGTCAACTCAATCGATTAAGCTTGAAAGAGAACTTAGTCATGGAAGAAACTTAATCGAGTTATTCACCTCTACATAATAATTTTATGGAGAACAATAATTAATTTTTTTTTATTTTTTATGATTAGGTATCCCAATAGACAACAGACCAGGCTTGTATCTTGATTTTACCCAATTCATAGACCATGGTCTTGTCCAAGGACTAGTTCCAAGGCATGTAAGTGAAGGTGTCCCCTCTCAGGTGACCCCTGAGGAATTAATGCTCATATTGGGTATTAACCTCACAACCTACAGGCATTAACTGTTTATCGGTCCGAAATTGCCATTAAGCCAACTCCTAGGACTAAAAAGAGATATTAAAATATTAAAGTAATTTTTAAATATCCATATGCTCAAGCCAAGTCCAATTTTTGAGTTTTAAAATAATGTTTTTTGATTTTCGGGGGCATGGGTAATTGAATGAGAAAATCATTATTAGGAGGTAAGAAAATCATTTTCTCATGGATGGTATGGGAGTAGAAAATTAATTTGAACAACCAAATGCCTAAACTCGCATTTTCTACGAAACTTATTTTCGCAGCCATTTTTCATGAGCAATCAAACAGACTCTTAAGATCGTATGTACCTGATCGATTTAGCTTGATTTATGGAGAACTGTTGATCCTTTGGATCGGGTCCACTTGGAATAGGTCCATGAGTAGAAGTGGTAGAGTTCGCGTAGTGTAGCGTTCCCATACACAACAGATCGAGGTTATTAACTTGTGTGCCAGTTGCCACGATGTAATAATCCGCATCGGGTTGATCGGCTGTGACAAGAACCGAGTAGGATTGGCCCACGTGCACATCCAATGAATCTAACATTATTTGATTGGTGTAGGATCCTTCAGTTTCTACCAACACCATTCGATGGTTCTGAATCCTGAAGTTGAAGCTCACTACCGTCCCCACATTAGATATCCTGAATAAATATGTTTTCCCTGCATAATATAAAATCAAAGACGTAGATGTAAGATTCATTTGGATATATAGTGTTCCTAGGCCCCGTTTAGTTATAAAATCCAGTCGGGCCTCGGGAGATCCGATAAGTTATGCTAAAGTTTTATTTATAATTATTGTAGATACATTTATAATTAATACATAAAAATTTGTGGGCCGAATCGAATCATAACTAGGCATGAATACATGTGGGCCGAGCTAGACTTTTATTGGATTTTATCAAAGTTCAAACAATTGAGGTGATCAATTACGATGCTAGACGTATTTGAATCACAGCCATGAAAACTAAAATCAGAATCATACCTTTTGTAACATTAAACGACTCGACGTTGGAGGAGGGATCAAAAGGAGCTTTGCCATTCAGAAGTAGAGTAGTAGGTGGAAAATCAAAAAGATCCTTACTGCTCAAAAAACTCCTAATTTCCTGATACATAAAAACACATCCCATAAATTAAGTTCAAAGAGAAGCAAATCTTGAAAAAAAAGATTTTCTTCTTATTAACTCAGAAATGTATTAACAAGTAACAATGTTCCCAACATGTTCTCAAAATGGATCCCACTTAGTGATAAATTTGGGGGTTCAACAGAAAATCAATTAACAATGAGTGAAGAGGCCCAGGAGCTTATAAAGAGAGAGACAAGGCAATGAGTGTCTGATAGGGAACAAAAGTCTACAATCCCGAGAGGACAAAAAAATAAAATAATGGGTCCATTTGATACTTTCTTGCCGAACCCATTTAGACTCAATTGGTAACAAATTGCCAAGTGGGTTCATTTTTTCTCGGTAACCTCGTACCAATTGGGGTGCATTTTGAGAAAGGCAAGAAGGGAAGTGATTGTGAGCCTTAAATGAGCAAAAGCAACCCAAACTAACAAATTAAAATAGAGTCAGTTTATCCAAGAGGTTGAAGAATGGGCTTTTGGAGGGGTAGGGGAGGGGGATCTCTCACCGAAGACTGAAGTCAAGGAGTGTATCCATCAATTTTGAAATAGTTGAGTTGAGAAATATTACCTTATAAGAGAAATCAGACCAATCACCCATGAGAAGGTCAAACTCGGCCTCAGGATTGACATAGGGGACAGTAATGACACTACGGTGATTGACTCGAATGGGCCCAAATCCTCCAGCGGCCTTGTGGAAGTTAAGTGTGGGGAAGTAAGAGAAGGTACCTATTTGGTCCTTGGTTTGGAACACGTATGTCCAATTCTTACCAGGTTGGATTGGGCAGTTTGTACCTGACACTCCATCTTGCCAAGAGTTAAGTCTTTGTTGAATCCCATTCCTACACCCCATACAACACACATTATATATAATAATAAATAATGATAGATTCTATTTGCACACCAAATGTAACTAACAACACACCAGTCCAATCCTTTTGTAATTAAATGATTGTCTACATATAAATAAAATTGGTGTGTTATAAGTAAAAAAAAAAAAAAACTGTGTGTTAATAGAAGCTCTCAATGAGAATTATTCATGTACTGAGGGTATTTATGTAATCAAGTCCAAATATAAATTCATAACTTGGATCTAGGATTTTGTGTGGTTGAGAGAAAATATATTTTAGTAGAGAGTGATTTAAAAGGAAAAATCCCTTTGTTATTCTTTACTTGTGATAGTAAAGAGATCGATTACCTTCGAGGATATATAATCCTTAAAAGGCCATGAAATTTTTAAATATTTGTGTCTATGCTTTCTAGTTTATTCTACATTGTGTGCTTGTTATTTTACAACAAATCCATCCGAGGATCGTAACACTTTGTTGGAGTTGTGCGGTTCATACCCAATAGACAATATTGCGTCTCAACTCAACTTGTGCATTGGGTTGAGTAGTGAACATAAATTTCACTTAGGCACAAACCCTAATTACTAAAATATGGACATACACCCCGATAATAATCGGGTTCGTATAGGTCAGATGAGCCGGTTAAGAGAATAACACTTTCTTAGTGGTGTGAAATTGGAGAATATTTTTCCGTTGAGATGATTTTCCTATGAAAATGCATTTTCCTTATTTTCCAACTTCATACCATGTCATGAGGAACGGTTCGTCCAAATTGTTGAAAATGTTCACGTGGATATTATCGTTGGTGGTTGCGTTGATGAGTGGCCCGGGGAACATCCCATTAATGGTGATAACCTGTTCACAACCATCAAATATTCTCTCTAATATAAGTTCATATTCATCTGTATTTTAAAAATAGATGACAAACACAATAGGATCGAAGAGTTTAATGGATCAGATTCAATTAGCCCAACATGGGTCTTGGATCTGAAATGGTCTAATAATGGGCTCGATTAGAAGTAAACATCCATACTGGTTGAGAGCTGTGAACTGGGCTGATATTTGAAGTACTAAAGGATACATCCCATTCCAAGAAGATATCAATTGCTCCGGCTTTCGAGGTGAGAATCATAATCATCGACACGAACACGATGAGCCATCGAAGACCTCCAATGAAACCCATGGAGTCTATGATGGTCCCTTGTCTCTGATTGTTTATATAGATGTGTGTACTTAGTAGATGTAACCTTGTTGAAGATTCTATTAATTAAGGTGTTGTAGTTCCTTAAGAAGTGAGGGTGAAAGAAAAATAAATAAAAAAACAAGAAAGCGGATGAAACCAACGTACGTTGTCTATTGCATATGGAAGAAAAACAAGCTGTTATATCATTGTCATCGATAGTTAATAATTCACGTCGGGGTACAATAGAATAAACCATGTTCTATTAGAGATTAATTAATTAATTATAATAATATTACACCTTATTGGATGCATTTTTTTAACTTTAAAAACTAGGCTGACCTGTCTTAAACTAGGTGAATCAACTCCATGGAATGTTGCCAATCATTTGGTGAATCTCATCTTATAATGATCGATAAAATCGTAGCCAATGAAACTGATTGAGTACTCATTTAGTTTTAGGGCACATAATGGGCCTATGTATCCAAAATCATAGCTGGAAATCGGTAATCAAGCTGATTTCAATGTGTGTTGGTCCACCAAGGAATGGGCCAAACATTCTGGGATTAGTGGGCCTGGAAGATTGTTCCAGGTTGATCAATCACTGATTAAATATTTTTCTGACTAAAATTTTACATTGCTAAGGTAATATAAACATACCCTCTAGGTTTTGGTAAATATTGAATGTACCCTTAGGTTTCAAACCGAAGACACACCCGTTGAACTTGTTCTTCCATGAAATACTGGACAAAAAAGACAGAAATACCCTCTTCTTCCACCTCTTCAATCTACTTATATTTTACTTTTCGAAGCTAAACAAAGCTACAAATGGTTTAAAAAACAACCCAACAAAGATAATTCTCAGTCGATGCCCACTATAAGAAAATAAAATATAACTAGGATTTGGAATTTAATCAAAAGATCGATGGCTCTGATAGCATAAATAAGAATAGAACTCTATTGAATTATTGAATTGAAATACGATGACCCCTAAAAGAGTTTGTTTAGAAAACAAAGAACATTCCTAAATGAAATTAAGCTCTAGTTAAGAAAATATAATATAATAATTTGTTCATAATCTTTGACATTACACCTTATTACAATGCACCATTACTAAAACTATTAACACAAATAAAATTATGCCCGTGTGCTCTTTGTTTTCAAAGCCACTCCACATGAAGAAATGATGCTTGCACATATAACTCATTACATGAGCTTTCTGGCCCACGTGCAGAGCCTCCTCTCCAATGCGTCGACATCATATCCTGGTTGCACTTTCACCTGAAACCAATTTTAACTTGTTTAAATGATAAATTATCTTACTCGAAAGCATAAAATTTGTAAAAGTAATTTACAATGTCTGAGATAGAAATATATTTACTGACTTCTTAGGAATCAGTATTGGTGTTCAGGAAACATGTATTTTCCATAGATATTCCTTAAAAAATATCATTTATTTTATCTTTCCATGAAATAGTAACGATTTTATGACTATTATTAGGACTGTCCATATCAATGGGCCCTATTTGGACCTAGTTTGTACAATATTCTAAGCCTGATTAGGTATTGGTCAGGGAAAATTAGATGGGCCGGGTTTGGAATAAGATTATGAGACTCGATTGTTATCGGGCTGTACCCACTGAGTCCAAATAATTGTGCAAAAGTATTTTGGCAAATTTCATAAAATCTTCTTTTTTTGTTATGGGTAAGCTGGGTTTGTAGTAGAAGCCTATGGGCCTAACTCATCCCCTCAAAACCAATTTGTAATGTGAGGATTACCTTTGATTTATACATAACCCAAGGTCATAACATGCAGGCGATGTGGGACTATCGTTCACACTCCCCCTCACATGTAACATGTCTCCTACTCCCTATAGCTATCCGCTCTGAAACTATGTAGAAGCCCACGGGCCTAACTCATCCTCACAAAACCAGCTTATAAGGTGAGGATTGCATTAGGTTTATATATAGTCCAAGGTCATGATACCTGGGTGATGTTGGACTATCGCTCACAAGCTTGAACTCACAATCTCAAAGTTGCTTTGCAATGTGTCAAACTAACTAACCTATGAGTATTAATGGGCGTTGGTATATCCCATTTATAGTTATGTATATTAAATATTAGTGTCTTAAAAAGAGAAATAATATGGAGGCTTACATGAATAGTATGAGCCACTTTGGTATCAGTTCTATGTTGGTTCTCAAACACTATATCAAGCTTTTCTTCCTCAAGAAGATGAAAGAGAGTTGAAGTTAAGGAAGCATGTTTTAGAACAATAGTGCTGATGAAAATCGAACCATCCATCTTCATAATCTTGATAGATGGCACAAATCCATTTGATCTCTCTTTCCCTTCCTCACTCTCCTCCTCCTCCTCCTCCACCGTAGTCTTGTCGCTTTTGATGTCATCTTCTTCAACATTCTCTATTTGTCCTTCTTCTTCTACTTTTTTTTCTTCGCTCTTTAGAAGCTTTTCCTCATCAGACCCATCTTTAAATTTTTGTAACTGTTCCACGAAATCCATATTAAATTTTATTGGATCGATTATGGTGAATGAGATGTTCTACATTATTATCACTGTCTGTCGTCACAATAAAGATTTGGACCGAGGTCCTTATTTGGGTCACATGGATTGTTACAGTTAGAGTTCATTTTCTGGATTAATTAGGTGCCAAAAATAACTAATAAATAAACAATCTTTTTTTCCCCCTTTTTTTTCAAAGCTTTGAAAACAGATGGCCAATAAACTCCCTTATTTAAATCCAAATTCTAAGGTAAAAATTATATTTACATCTTTTTTAAATTATCTTCTTAGAATACTTAAATTGTGTCCTTTACATGGACCACCCATTTATAGATGCCATATAGATAGGGAGTCCATGTTATCCTTTAATAAAGAGTCGTGATAAATGCACTTGGTCTTGGTACGTGGCAAAGGTATAAAACCATAGATTGTGTTCATAGAGACACATAGGAAAAAGATGTGTGGTTCTGTGCCCTTGCCACGTTAGCCACGTACCCAACTACGTACCAAGACCGCGTGCATTCATTATTATTTTTTAATAAAACAACAACAACATATTGATTTGGATTCAATATCCAATGACCAAAATACCCCTTACATTTTTAATAAAGTCTACTTATTTTTATTTGATTGCAGGTACCCAAACCCACCCAGCTAGCAAAGGTAAGGCAACTTATGCGCCCTTAATAAAACAACAACAAATTGGTTTGGATTCAATATCCAATGACCAAAATACCCTTTACTTTTTTAATAAAGTCAACTTATTTTTATTTGATGGCAGGTACCCAAACCCACCCAACCAGCAAAGGCGAGGCAATTTATACTATAAGAGGTAAGTTGTCTCGCCTTTAATAAGACGACGACGACGACAACAACAACAACAACAAATTGGTTTGGATTCAATATCCAATGATCAAAATACCCCTTACTTTTTTAATAAAATCAACTTTTTTTTATTTGATGACAGGTACCCAAACCCACCCGACTCCCCACCCCACCACCACATATGTTAGGTAAGCCAAGATAAGTCCTTGTGGATGACCAACAAGAGGGCATGCACTAAAAATCTCTCCCTTTTTTTAGGGAGGCCCTGACCATTATCTCTAACACTCGTTGGTTAAATAAAATAAATACAACTTTAACAAAAGATGAAATTACCCTTATTTTAATCACTAAAAGACAATACAACTAATAATAGGATATTATTATTGGAAAAGAAAAATATTAGCATTGAACGCTGACTTTCCCCATATATACATAAAAGTATACAAGGAGCCAATTCACTAAATTGGTTAAAGTCTACTGACCACTAACTCAATTTTACACGCATTCACCTAATAATTACTAACCACTAACTTAATTTATATGTATGTGTATGTATGTGTTGTGTACCTGAGAAGGTTGAGGAGGAATGAGAGATCGTAGCCTAGAATAAATAAGGTACTCTCTAAGACGAGGAACGATGAGATGTTGAGGGACCTTCTTTAGTATCATAACACCTTTGAGGTTGATGACATTGGCTCCTCTTGATGATGAGCTTGAAACACTAACTTTCTTCTTGTCTTTCATCTTAATTTCTCTCTAGCCTTCTTATTTCTATGAGACTAGTGAGATATTATTGAAAGAGTGAAACAAATAACATGCGAGTATGTTGTGGATTGGAAGGAAAGAAGTTGACAAAATTTAAAGTGGAGAGAAGGAGATTTTATAAAGAAAGGATATGAGATAGAGACAAAATTAATAAAGTCGATCCACGAGGATCTCGAGGGTTAGGTGTAAGTGTGATTTATGGATGGAAGAAAAGATATTAATTGTCCTTCGGATTGTTGCCTTTAGAAAGAAAGAAAGAGAGAAAGAAAATACAAAGAAGAGAAATTAAAATTCTTTCCATACTTTGGTTGGGTCTCCTTGGGAATCTCATGTGGCGTGAAACACAAAACGCACACACTCACAACCTGTCAAGCTTTCATACACGTGGTTGGTGCTAAAGTGGCTTAAAGTTCAAAACGTTTAAGCTCTCTATTTACCAATATAGCTATCACGTGGTCCACGCCTCATTATTCTAAAGAATTAATCTTCTATTAACCGGATTGGGCCGACTGTCTGAGACAAGCTTAGATAGGATATTTTAACTTATTAAGAAAAAATTAGAGAGTTTCTATTGGCACCCCAACTTTTACTTATTACATCTCAATTAAAAATAATAAAAATAAATAAATGATTGAAAATAAGAAAAAAAATTGGAGTGCCAATAAATTCTCTTTTTAAAAAAAAAATATTTTTTATTTTTTAAATTTAAAATTTTATATAAAAATAATGATAATTTGACACTCCAACAAGACATACTCAAAATACTCTCTTAATGTGGGATGTGCCAGAAACATAGATACAAATTTTATTATAAATTATGGTAGAACCTATGTACCACCGTTTCAATCTAATTTTTGGAGCACTAATTAAAATAGTGTCATGATAAGCTGACACTACGTGAAAATTGGAAAATTCGACATAAAAATTTAACGAGCCAAGACCTATGAATTTTAAAAATTAGATTTTATAGGTTTAGGACCGTCAAAATTCTTAATGTTCCCAGATTTGATAACTTAGAGCTGTCGAATTTCTCTCATCCTTTATTAATTTGATAGTTTTGACCTGTTGAAAAAAAAATTTTGACAATAAAAAATTCGACACCAATTCAATATTTTGGTCCGTCGAATTTTATGAAATTTGACAGTCCAAGACCCTCAAATTTGGGTTTTTTTCACATTATGTGACATGTTAAAACATACACGATTGACATGAAAAATGCACAAAATCATAGATTTGTTTTTTTCAAGATACATAAAATATATATATATATATAATTATGTCCACTTGCCATGGGGGTCAATTTATCATTAGTCATAAAAAATATCTACTTTCAATCAACTTTTTACTTAACCTCGTTGACTTTTTTTCATTAAAAAATTCTGATAAAAGATTTAATTTATTTAAAGCAAACCTTCTTGGAAGGTGATGAGTGGACATTTTATACCGACCATGGATTTGACTTGATCATCCTTTTCTTTCTAGATTTCGGATTGGCCATGTAATGTAGAAGGCATTGGAATAAGGTTTACTTTGAATTTTTCTCTCATAATTTTCAATCTTTCATTTATTTAGTAAAATTTATTCAAGGTAATTCATTTATTTCTTCTCCTTTTTTCAATTAATAATCAGACTTGAACCATAACCTCTCAAAGTTGCTTTGCAATGTGTCAAATCAAATCAATTGGGCTTAGGGTCTAAGTTTTTTTTATTTCTTCGTCTCGTATAATTAAAAATCAAAATATCAAAGAAAATAAAGTATTTAGTCAAATTATATAAAGTTGAAGATGGTTGGGGTTAAAGTCAAAAGCTTCTAGAAAGCAGTCCATGATGATCGGTATTTTAATCATTTTCCATTGATATTTCGTTAAAGGGTGTTCCATCAATTTTGAGGGATTTTTCTTATCGACAAAAGTCAGGAATGGAATGTAGGTTTCCACAAAAATTAATTTTAAGATGGCCATCCTAATTCAAATAGTTGAAGTAAACATCACATTTGTGATCCTTCAAAGTTGTCGTCAATATTTGAGATATATTGTATTCTCGTAACAAAAGTCCTTTGATTTCGACCGTGAGAGTATTTTCAGAATAATGCTGAAGTGACCTCGAGATTGGACCTCACCTCGCACTCTTTGACGTGAAAACGTATCGGAATCATATGTATGGAAAACGAGTGAAAAAAGAATTTACATGAAAAATTATAATTTTCATTATTTATTATTTACTTTTTATTTTTTTTAAAAATGATGTTCTATTCTCATGTAAATATCTACTTTTGACGACTTTTCATATTATTTTTTTTACCCTAAAGTTAAGAATAAAGATTTACTGACCCCCTCCTCTTATGTACCATAACAAAATTATAGATCATTTGCCTCAGGATACATAGAATCTTAAATCATTTCTTATGTATCCTGAGATGAATGATTTACGATTCTATGATGAGGGTGTAAGGGGTGTGTGTCAGATTATCACGACTCAAAAATTAAGGTCATGATAATCTTCTTACTAGCCTATGTGATCTATACTCAATTGACTCCCCTGATCATGGTAGGTTCGGGAACAATAGATCTGGACTTGTTGATACACAATTGCACTTTTTCATTAAAAAATATGTAATTATGTATTTCAAGGAGTACAGATTTACGATTTTCGAACATGTCACGAGGAGTCAACTGAGTATACCACATAAATAGTCATCTTATCACAATTAAAAAATTAATTCCAGCTTAGACCAATTGGTCATGTTGTTTATTATTCGTCGTTTCGATGTCAAACACGAGGCAAAAAATAATGTAAATATCATGTAATCATTCATTAAACCGTTAGGGGGCATGACATCATTGCCACGTGTCGTTTATCCAAAGCTGGCATGTCACATCAAAGTCTGGTCCGGTTTTAGCGTATAGCGTTTTAAAAGGTGACGTGGCTTCTCGAATACGTGGCAATTTCTCAGACTATAGATGTTGAGTTTCGATGTTTATTTTGTGACCTCTCATTTTATTGACAAGTAAGAGAGACTGTCGTCGAATACATGGCAATTTCTCAGATTATAGTGTTGAGTTTTGATGTTTATTTTGTAACCTCTCATTTTATTGACAAGTAAGAGAGACTGTCGTCGAATACGTGGCTATTTCTCAGACTATAGATGTTGAATTCGATATTTATATTGTAAATCTCAAATTTTATTGACGAGTCCAACTTTGAATTGGGCTGCCCCTCTTCGTTATAAGACACGTGGTATTTTAAATTATTTTACTCTTTTTATTTCTATTAAAATTGTAAAATTTTATTATTTTTTCACTTTTACCCCTTAATCTCAAATAAAATGTCTATATGTGTGTGTGTGTGAGAGAGAGAGAGAGATCTATTTGTTATTGGATCGGATTAGTTTGATTGGGTTTTAGTGGGTCTTAGTTTCGGGATTTAAATTTGATCCAATAAAAATTGGATATATATTGGATCTGAATCGGATTAAATCCTATTTGATGTACAACAAATAAATAAACTCCATACATTGAAACAAAATACAATATTATTAATATAATCTCTCACATTCTATTAAATCGAATCTTATCAAAATGGGACACCATTGAGTCCGGAATGATCGAGTAAATAATTAAATCTTAAACAGATCAGATCTTTGTGGAAACCTAAATCCTTAATCCAAAGTTACATATTGGATTTTGACTTTGATCCGATCCGATCCAATCCGTCGACAATCCAAATCTCTAGTGTCCCAAATGGTCATATAGGATCTAAGGCCCATACATTGTTGTGGCCGACATAGCTACTTTAGATGCTTAAGAACTCTATTATTGAACATGAGAATATTGCGCCCATTGATTACTACAACTACCATCACCAACAAGACCTTAATTCCAGGCCCACTAAAATCATGATTAATGTTTGTTACAACTCCACCAAAGATCTTTTATTTTTATTTTTTACGATTAAAGTCAATGGGTCCACCTAATTGATTGCTGAACCACATTGCGACAACGGTCAGACCAATTTGACAAATTTACTGTTCAATCATCATCGATTTTATCCTAAAAATTACTTGATGAATGTGGAGAGAATTGTGCCCTGGTTTCCAAAAAAAGAGGGTGGCATGTATAAATGCACAATTGCACATGGGCTTATTTGTAAATAAAATATTGATTATAGGGTTCTTAAAATTACATTTTAAAATGGATATTTTGTGATTTTGATTTTTGACAACTAAACAATGTGATGGGTTGCAATTTCCTTTTTTTTTTTTTTATATATATCAAAATGACCTTGATTATATTAAATTTAAGGTTCCTGTTCTATAGCTAACGTGTTTTCTCTTATATGGGTTAGAAGTTTCGAATTGGTTGATTTTTTTATGAGAATGATCTCTATGATGAGGAGATCATCCTCACTCAAAAATCAACTCATTTCAAAACTTCTAACAGTTTTACAAGGTGAAGAATTGTAGATCATCAATTATTTGTACATCACTTTTTATGGGGTTTGAAATTTCGGAATGGACTGATTTAAATATAAAAATAGGGGCATCCATGATCATTCAAAATTACAAAAATTACTTAAAGGACCCTCACAGAAGGGTTTCTTTATAAATAGTCCCTAAGTTTTGTATGGAAATTTGATATGACATTTAATAAATTTTTTCTTTCTTAATGGTCCCTCATTACTGGCGAATTCACCGTTTTTTATTTACTATTGAGTTCACCACTTTTTATTACTATTGAGCTCAATGCTTTTTTATTTAAAGTCAAGTTCACTATTTTTACTGGTGAAGTCACCACTATTTGCTGTTGAGTTCACCACTTTTTATTTATTGTGGAATTCAATGCATTTGAATTATTGACAAGTTTATCACTTTTTAAATAAAATAAAAAATGATAAACTTGATACTTGTAAAACTCACCCATTTTTAACTTTTGAATTTTTTCAATTAAAATACATGGAAAGATTGACTAAAAACTAGAGATAACTACTTATTTAGATGATTTCAACCAAAAAGAATCATTCTTGATCAATTTTCATCTAAAAATTAAAAGAAAAAAAAGTAAAACCCTTAAAAATGACTTCTTTTTCTTTCTTAAATTATTTTCGATAGAATGGAATTTCCGAAACTCGATTGAGATGTCAAAAATCCATTTTTTCTAATATTTATGAAAATGATGAGTTTGAATGGTTAAACCATTCAATCGCGAGAAATGTGGAAGATGAGTTCTATGGACCATTTAGAAAGAAAAACTTAGAGACTATCTAGAAAGAAACTCTTTCGAGAGGTCCTTTAAGTAATTTTCTCCTAAAAAATTTGGTGGGGAACCACCTTTACTCAACTTCTCTCGTTATAATAATGGTAGAGATGAGAACAACAAGATATTAACACATTTATTTGATACTTCAACACTCACAGCCACCATATTTACATATTTAAATATTCAAATTATGATAATTAGTTTATGACCCACATCCACAAACCTTCTACATTGCACATTTAAGGTCCCCTCAGTGGACTTTACAACAAAATTCAACCTGATTTGTTATTTCTAACAATTTGACCAATTCAACCTGAAAGTTGGAACCAATTATGTATTTTAAAAAGTTAAAAATGCGTGAAAAACATTTACTGCATTTACATTGATTTTGCCTTTTTGTGAATAATGGACTCAATGCGTTCACATTGTTTCTTTCAAGTCTCTATCTCTATCTAATCCACAATGGGTGGAGAACCATGTTTTTTATTATTAAAAGGTGGGGCCAAGCTTCATGCACCCACCGTCTGTACTCACTGCACCGATCTAAAACACATTTTGGGTGGAATATATAAAGGTAAGTAGGTGCACTGAACACAAACGGAAATGGTAGGTGCAAGTAGAACTGCCCAAGATATTCTTCAAAGAGAAATTCTTTTCTTACTGAGATAGTGAGGAAAAAGGCTTTTTTTAAGTCTCATCCACTGACAAAAAGACCTCAAAATACTGACAACAAGATCTTGAGATTTATTACGAATCTCAAATGTATGATTTATGTATCTCAAGGCCATTTTGATGGTGGATGAGGCTTAGTAAAGTCTTATTTCTTCACCATCTTAGTGTGTGTTTGGTTACACTTTTGAAGTCTGAATGGAGGTAGTCCACATTTAAAATTCAGACTTTAGAAGTTTTATTTCCGTTTGTTTTGGTTCACATTTCAAACTTCAAAACCAAAATTTAAAAGTTTTAAACCAATGATGAAGGGATGCTAGACGAAACTTCTAAAATTTGAATTTTTTTTATTCTTAAAATACCCTCCCTAAAACTTTGAATTCCATCATTTATCATTTCTTTATACAAACCTTAAAATCCATATTTTTAACTTTCTATCTCTTCTTCCTCTACAACTGTATTGTCAAAGTCTCTCCTATTTCTCTCGTTTTATGTTCGAAATCCTATATTTTTATACGAACCTTAAAATTCTATATTTTTCAACTATAAAATGAATGATTATTTATTGTTTGAGTATTTCCTTGTTATAATATAATTTCTCAAGTATGAATTCAAATTGAAAACAATACTTTTGAAGTATTTGATGTGTTAGAAATTGAAATTAAATGTGTAGATGGTTTCATTATGCATAACATGTTATATTTTCGATTAACAATTTATTAGAATTAAAAAAAGGTATTATTGTCAAAATGGTCATTATGTTTTAAAATTTTATTTGTAACCATAAACTTTTAAAAATGATAAACAAACAACTTTTCTAGAATAAGATTTCAGATTCCAAACTTCAGACTTTAGACTTCAAAAGTGTTACCAAACATACCCTTAGTAAGAATAGATAGGACTCTTCTTCAAAATGAAATAGTAATATCCATTCAAATCAAGAAGACCATTGGCTTGCCCAGTTTATAAAAATTCATGGACTATCTTCCAAAGATATTTGATTAATTAACAGTAATTCTATTGGCACCCCAACTTTCACTTATTATTTACTTAAATTATTTTTCACTTTCCAATTAAAAATTAGCACACCCCATTTAAAATAAGAACTAACATTTTCCACATCAAATTTTCTTCATAATACTTGCACAAGATTAAAAAGCTACGAATTTCCATTATTGATAATAATCCATTAAAAAGAACAAGTTGACATCAGCTACAATCATTTACTCCAACCTCTTGACGATCTCGTGCTTTTCGATCTCTCTTCCTCAGATAAAAGAAAATATCCAAACCTAATGTTCTTTCCTAAGGTGAGAGAATGATATTCTCACCCTATTAATTTTAGTTTTTCTGTTTTAAATTTAGTTGGATGTAATAAGTAAAAGTTGGGGTGCCAATTGAAGTTCTCTTAATTAATTCTCTCTCTCTCTCTCTCTCTCTCTCTCTCTCTCAAATTTTTTTGATCCAAGACACAAATTTATTTATTTTTATTTTAAAAAAAATATTGGCTTATTTGGAAAAATGAGCCAAACAATCTCTTAGAAAAATGAAATAAGTATTTTACAAGTGTGGATAATTTTATGTTCTTCAAGAATCAATAAAACTGAATGTTACCCACCCATGGGTTGCCTAAGTGGTAAGGGCGAGCACGTGAAGTGTGGGTTAGGCGCATGTCACGGATTCGATTCTCCTTTTGATTTTTCTCATGATTTAATTGGGGGACCATGGTGGTGGGTTGCTGTGGTAGTCCTCCCCGAGATTAGTCGTGATGCGCGCAAGCTGGTCCGAACACTCAGTTAGCGAAAAAAAATAATAATAATAAAACTGAATGTTATTTTCCTTAGCCATAAGATGGAAATTCAAGACACACTAATATGACCAATCCATCAAACATTTTAGCATGGAAATGTCTCCATATAATTAGGTACCCATCAAAAGCTACCTGATTTGAATGCATAGTTGGATTCATAGACTTGAATGTTACCACCATTATTGACTTCAACTTAAGAATGGATCAAATTGTGGATCAACATACCAATGACCAATTCATATTTAGTAGGAATGGTCATCCGCTCTCGAGAAGAACAAAAGAATTTCTTCAAAAATTTTGTTTTGAAATGGATATTTTCTTATTATAATGAGAGAAAGGTCAATATCTTACCTAATTTATATAAATTAGCATTTTAAATTAAAAAAAAAAAAATCTCTTATTTTCAATCCATTCAACTCTCTCTCCTATATCATCATCCAAAATGGTATTATTGTAATTTCATCGAATTGAATTATCATCAAAATACTATTCAGTTGATGACAAACAACCAACTAGTAAGATTCATAGAATTTCTAATTTTATCTAATATATATATTTATCAACAAAGTCAGTTGAGGCCATTTTTGGTAGGAAAATAAATTTCCAATGTGTATTTAATGCACCTTAACGTGTACCCTCCGGACACAAGTTAACAAAAACCTATAATCAAACATCAATTTGATCTATATAATATATTTGTTTTACTTAATACCTCACTCCCATGTCCTGTAAAAAAAACCCACATTCTATTTTACAACTTAGAATCGATCATTTTTAATAAACTAGTTATATTTTAATTAATAAATTGTACTTGAAAAAGTATAATCATGGCCCTACGATGATTTATAACTTAGTCTTATTTTGTTTCGTCCCATATCCATAACTCAGTTGCACATGTTACTATGCTACCCATGACCTCCAATTAGTTAGAACTTAGAACAATTCAATATTACTACTTATCAATAATTAAATATTTAATACCTGATTCGACGAGCTTTAAAACTATGTTCCATAATACCTCGACTGAATATCATTGTTTCTATTTGCCAATGGAACATTTTGTCTGTCCTCATGTTAACAAGCATCACACATGAATGAACAAAAGAAAACAAAAATAACGAGAAAACAAAACCATCTCATCGATGCTAAGAAGATTTGATGGATAAAGCTGATATCGACTTGCCTGATTTTCCATCTTCGAATTGAGATCTCCATGATTTAAAGTACTTTTCTTGAATGATCAGATTTCAATAAGCTCGTAAAGAAGAAAAGACATCCTTAGTCCATAATCTTGCTAAGAATTTGGAGGGAAGACCTTCTGAATGAATTTCAAGAAGCGTCGAGAGTAGAACATTGGGTCAACAGCTGAGATGGATAGAGAATCAAACTGAAGGGATTTGTACGCATGTTCAAGTTTTTTACTCATGTTGTACTCCTGAAGTATGTCGATGATACCCAGATACAGAACAACGTCATATACCTCGTGAAACATCTTTGTTCTCTCTTCCCCTGGAATAAGCTCTGCCCTTGCAGGCATGTTCACTCCAAGCTGGATTTGAAACCTGTTCAAACAAAAATATAAAGGATCTTATAAAAGGATTTGAGAACCATTGTGGATTCGGAATCCACTTTGATGTATCGGGGGATCATAATACCTTGCTGTACCCGGAAGCAAGAGATCGACTTCCTCATCACCAGCAGCCGATGCTCGTAACCGACTACCTCTGATGTGAGGGCCCACAACAACACTATCATCATCAGTTCCACGTGGTACCAAAACAAGGCCCTGAGGGTAGTTGGAAATTTCATCTTCTTGGACATCTGGCATTGGATCACCATATCATTATCATAAAATAGAAATCACTTCTTATGTTGTAGTCGATATTATGCCATAGGAAGTACAATAAATCATAGTATTAATATTTCTAAACCACATAAAAGAGGCATATTTATACTTTAATAATAGCTGTAAGAGCTTTATTTGGAATGGAAAAATGGTTCTGAATCGTGCATTTTAGCCTGTCATAATACCCAAATGCTTCAACATGCCCAAAGAACATCTATCAACACGACACAATGCCAATACATGTAGTACCAGCTACTGCATGGATACTTGAATGATACCATTTTTCATTTCCAAATGTATTATTTGCATTCTCTTTACTCCTAATAATTTGTTTATTTATTTTATGTTAAAAGTGAAATAAGTACAAACTTTAATTTTAAGTATTTGCAAATGTTTACAACTTTAGGTTTGTATGGTATAGTGTGAATATCGATGTAGCACCTCCAAATGTTCTTTTGTGTGTGTGTGTGTGTGTGTGTGTGTAGAGAGAGAGAGAGAGAGAGAGAGGGAGTTTTGTGGGGGGAGTAACACATGGAGAGTTTTTGAAATCTAAGGTTTCTTATAGGGCCATTTTTGGTTTGAAAGAAAAATGTTTTTATCTTATTTGAAGTCTAGCGTTTCTTATAGGGTTTCCGAAATCAAATTCATTCTAAGCTCTCCCTCTCTGTTTCTCCCTCCCTCTACCTCTCTTCCTTTATCTTGCTCCCTCCTTTTCTCTCTTCAGAATATCTTCTATTAGGGTTTTTCTAAGAGATCAGAGAAGATGACTTTGGTATCTCTTTACTCTTATATGATGGGTGGTTTATAAGTAAAAGGTTGGTGTACCAATCGAAATTATCATATTATTGATTAATTTCACATCCTTCTACAAGCAGTTTATATTTTTTTTGTTATTTTATATATTGTCAATATTTTCAGAATAGCATTTTCAACAAAAAAACATTCCTGTCAAACTTACTGTTTATGGAAATATTTCCATCGA
The DNA here is from genome assembly GCF_017979445.1 of Akebia trifoliata. Lineage (NCBI taxonomy): Eukaryota > Viridiplantae > Streptophyta > Magnoliopsida > Ranunculales > Lardizabalaceae > Akebia > Akebia trifoliata. The sequence continues at coordinate 1,141,184 of NC_141382.1, read as the reverse complement.
AATTTTAGAAGGTTTATACTTAAAATTTTGATTATTTCAGTCAAATTTCACTGTTGAATGAAATATTTTGTGAAATGAATAGCGATTTCCACTTGAATATGTACAAAAAGAATCCTTAACTTTCCGAAATTCAATATTATGTTAGTAATTAAATGCGAAGTTTACCTTCTTCTGCAAGAACCCCCAATCCATCTGACGTCATACCTCCATTGGAAGACATGAGAGTCCTCAAATGTTGGGGGGCTCGATAATGTACACCCAATAAAAGACTGTAATCCATTATGCGTTGTGTTTCCAGAAATCTGCTATCAATCTCAATTTGCCTGCAAAAATATAGATAATTGAAGTACTACTAATAACAACTGACACAATAGCATGACAAACAAGCCAAATGCATTAACCTATGACATATAAATTTCAGTAGATTACATCAACAAGCATAGAAAAATTTGACCAAAACAAAAAACCATAGGCACTGAAATAAATAAAGAACTAATAAACTTTCAACTTGGATTCAAACAAGAATATCCCTTAAAAATAGATTTCCAGTTTATGCATGCCAGTGTTGAACATGAAATGAGATTTAGATCAATGATTGACAATAAAAAAAAACCGTTCAGTATATTTTCAAAACCTATTAATAACTTGCCCCATCAAATGACGAAAACACATTGTGGACTGTGAAAAGAATGTTGTTGTAAGGGTTACTACTACAAGCATCCTTACTTTAACAGAGATTCGCGCCAAGAAGGTTCCAAATAGAAGCAGTAGTTCAAATCCAAATCTTTCAGTATTGTGTTCTCATCAATTTCAACCTTATCTGCAGAACGCCCCAAGGATGAACCTTTCAAATCAAATCTTCGGTGAATCCTCAATTCCGTGCAAAACATGTTTCCCATTACTACAAAGCGAAACTGCAAAATCCGAATAGTTTAACAAGATCACATTATTCAGTACCAAGGCATTCTAATGTTCTTGAAGGTAGGATTGTGTGTATATATGTATACATATACACAAAAGAAAATAATGAAATAACTGTATGCCAGAGTTCAATTGGAAAGAAACAACAGAGATACATTGATGCAGGACCGTGAACGTTACCATAGGATGATGAATCTGAGATCAGACTTTATACATGCACAAACATTTGAAATTTACTGTAGCATTTACCTTTTGACCACTTGAAGGTATAATCCTGTGAAGACCAAAAAATTTAGTTATAAGTGTGTTCTCATATGTACGCACGTGATGGTGATAGTCTGGCAGCATCCGCAGAAGAACCTACACATTAAGAACATTGGTCAGAAGGAACTCTAATTTCTGATGTTTGAAAAAATACAGTCAAAATATAATAAATATTTTATTTTCAAATAATAACTGGTCAACAAAGGGCTTATTTGAAAGAAGTATGTCAGCAATGTTAAGCTGTGAATGTATACTGAGCATAACAATGAAAGAAATGAGAGCAATTACTGAAATCCCCAATTGAATGTACAATCAAACTAATCAGGTGATGAGAATGAAGTGTAGCTGCTACCAACTTACCATAGTTACTGGGTAAATCATTTCCCAGTGAAGCTCTAGGAAACTTGTTTCCCAAATGGGGCAGGAAACCCGTTTCACCAAGAAACAAGTTTCCAAAATAGATGGAATGTTGAGAAAACATCTCATCCTATTTGCATGTGCATACCCAACCTCTTTCTCCCATCCCCAAAAGACATACTAATGAGCGCACATGCATGGTTAGTGTTCACTAAAAGATTTACACCAAAGAGTATTACTTAATGTATCTCTTACTTTCAACCATACTTGCTATTGCTTATCCATCATACTAATTTGGGTGTTCAAATAATATGATTGATATTCAAGGAAAATGTACAAACATTGCATAGATTGGACGTCAAGATCACCAAATTAAGTCAATTTTTAGTTTTAAAAAAAAAAGGTTTCTCAACTTTTGTGAAGTTTAAAGATTATACATGCATTATGGATGTTATAGAGGTTTTGGAAGGACACACTAGTAAAAGGGTAACTGGACATTTTTCACACTGCTTTCCTTGTTGTTTCCCATTTGTTTCAAATTTCCATGATCACACGAAATTTTTAGAGGTTGCTTCCCGTATTGTTTCTCATACACATTCGTATTTTTGGCCATTATGGTTGTTACAAAGAAATTATGTTTTTATACATTTCAAACTTCAATTGAAATATGTAATCTTTAACTACCTCTGTCACATACCGAAAAAAATATCAAGCTACAAGAAAAAGTAAGAACAATGAAAATATGTCAAGCTCAAACAAAGACTACACCCACACCTTAACTTCAGATTTTCGGAGGGTTTTAATCATAAACCGGTCATCTTGAGACAGGAAAAAAATGCTACCACTCTTCCCAGGAGAGGAAAGCTCCCTTAGAGCATCATTTCCGCAAATGGACATCATGTAGTCTGCAGCATCAATCTTGAACATCTCCCTCAAATTTCTGCAAGAAGAGTAATGTCATAAAACTTAAAAGTTTGCAAATAGAGACAGCTATGATGCTACCTTAACCAGTGTAAAACACACTGTAGCACAAACTCAAGCATAAAGCTGGACTCTTCCCATAAGTAGCTCACTATTCATCGACACATTGAACAGAAAAATAAAATCCAATAAAAAACATTTCTATAGAACCTTTTAAGCAAACATATGTGCAGCTTATACATAGAGCAACTATCCATCTGGTAAAAGTAGCAAGATTTGGTATACAGAAGCAGTAAGCAAATGAAGTAAAGATGTCCAGATCCAAATGATTGTTTAATCCCGAAGCAGAGTTGATGACCCTTGACCACTGATGAAATTTCTAACCAACCGAGATTGCCAATCAACCCAAAAATTAACACATAACAAGAGAATAGCTTGGACCTCCTAGGGATGAAAATGAGTTACCTATGTTTAGAAGGTCAATTTTACCAACCCAGATTACGTGTTACCGACCCATTAACAGAAAGAATGTGACGCTTCAGAGTAATTGGGGTTAGCAAGTAGCACTATGCAAGGAATACCTTATACAACTTTGGTGCTGATTGGGGGTTGCAAATCCCATCATCGAACGAGTTGTTTTAGTACCAATACATACCACAGATGACAACTTCGGTGCAGATTGGGGGTTGCAAGTGCCATCATCTCATGTGTAACTTTAGCACCACAAAGATAAAAGGGTTAAGGTACGACCCTTCTTTCTTACATCACTATCCTATTTATAGAAATCTTGTACACCTATCTTTCCAAAGATTACATATAAGTCCTCCCACTTTCAACATATTACAAAAGGCCCCTTGTCACAAGAAATTGCAAGGACATGACCCCTCAACTTACAACAAAATGATAAAAGACCCCACAAAATGTACTAAAAATGCATTGGGTACACCTTACAAGCAAGTTAGGCAACAAAATTTCCTTAGTATGGGATACACATCCTAAGAACAATAAAAGTATGGATTACAAATATAGCTTTTCATCAGAAACTAGAAACAGTAAGTGATAAGAATATTCAAGTAAGCCAAGTAATTGCATCAAAAATGAAATAGGTGTTGCCAACACTTTTCACCACAACTTCCACAATACAGATGTGAACAACCAACCTAAAAACCATTGGGCAATAGTCTTTCCACTTAAAATCTTCTGATTGGTGACAGGGTGTCAATTGGGACCCTTCTTTAGGAAAGTTCATCCAAAAGCTTGCACGAGGACCAAAGTCTGATGCCCGAACTTCTCGCCTCTGTATTGGGGTAATTTTCCCCACAGTGTACCTGACCATATACATACAGGTTCATAAGCTTTAAATAATAAAAATCCAGACATCAGAGGTCACATCTATCAAGAAGTATTTAATTTTTTTTTAGTGCCAGAAGTGAATTATATGTATTCATTAATTTTGTTGTGATCTAATCATATCAGAAGGCTCATTAATTTTGTTGTGATCTAAAGGCTCTTATATAGGGACTGTTTCCCCAGAAGTTAAAGGGTCAAGTTGTTTCGGTCTCAGCTTATCTGAGTACCCCGCTTTTTAGAAATCCCTACAGCCAACTTGAAGTAAGAATTAGTTGGAAAGGTCTGAATATGTAATATTTATATAGGTGACATGATGAAGATAGGTGATATTAGTGGTAAATTCAGTTAAACAAGATTTAAGTTATGAAAAATAGGAAGGTGAAAAGATTAGATTGTTTGTCTTGGTAGATGCAATGGACAGACTACGGAGGCAAACATCATCATCATTAACAATGCCTTATATCACTATTAGGTGTTGGCAGCATGAATCTTGTTCCATCATTCCATTTTATCTAGATTCGTTTATTATTTAGGAAGTGTATTCTTCAATTATTTCTTACTACCTCAACAATGCCCTTCTTGGGCTTCTCTCATACTTTTACAGTCTTCGCCTTGCACCAAATTGCTGCTCCCTAGTGCCATCATCAGTCTTCTCTGTACATATCCCAACCATCTCAATCGACCTCACTTTATCTCTTCCCTATTGGGGCAACTATTATTCTTTTGATGCGAGTACCCAATCACTAGTACCTTATTCATTAAGCATAAATACATGTAAGGATAGATATATCATGTATTGGAGGTAATGTTACAAGCACAATTACATATAACATGTCCTTTTTGCATCCAGAGGCGTAAATTAATGGACAATTATCGATAGATACTAATTGAATGGTGAATCACTTCTCAGTTTTATGATGAATCCAAAACTTTTTACCATCAAGAAACCATGTGACATATTTTCTAAGATGCAAACCGAAAAAGGTGAAACCAGTAGCAGTTTGAGCATACGTCGAGAAAATTCAATCACACGCAAGTTAAAATTGATAAGTTATGAAAGGTGAATATTACCTGATTCCAAGTTGCAAACTGAGCATTAGATCATAACTCCTGTGACCTTTAATGATTGTTTCACCCAGCCTTTTGATCTCCTTTGCAAGTTTCTTTTGTCGCTTTCTTGCTCTTTTGGACGATGCAGAAAAACTATTTAGTACAAGCTCACTAATCAGAACACCTTGCATATATTCTCGTTCAAGAATTGGAGCCTTTGCATCATTCTTTTCATCACCTTGTAAAACAGATTCTCCTGAATTCAATGACAAATCATTTCCAATTACTTTTTCAATAGCTACCTCAAGACTCCACCGCCTTTCCAAAGAAACATTTTTGGAACGAGATTGGTCCAAATTTAGTAGGTTTCCTTTGGATAGCTTATCAGATGAACCATGATGAGATCCCTGGTTATAGCCAACCATTGAAGAAGCATGATGAATGTGTGAACCAGGGGTTTGCTTTCTCAGATCTGGCAAAAGCCCTCGCTTTCTCAAAGCATTAAGGTAAAGTTCTTGTACAGCTGGAAGCCGGTTTCCACTAGGATAAAATGCACCTTTTCCATCCTTCAAACCCCTAGTCCACGTTCCAACATAGCAGCCACCATCATACCACGTATACACTCCAAATCCATGCATCAGACCATCCAACCAACTTCCTTCAAATGAATCCCCGTTTGTCCAAGTAAGAGTTCCTCTCCCAGACATTCTTCCTCCTTTCATGTTGCCCATATAAATATTTCCATTAGTCCAGACATACTTACCGGGGCCTTCTATCATTCCCTGAATCCAAGAACCTTCAAAGACATCTCCATTAGGATAAATTAGACATCCCAACCCATGTTTGAGATTCAACCGCCAACGTCCCTTGTAGGTCATTTTATCAGGCCCAATATATGTCCCTGTACCATGTATATAACCACCTGAAAATTCACCCTCATAAACAGCACCAGAAAACCATTGTATCTTTCCATGTCCATGCCTCATTCCCCTTCTCCACTCACCCTCATATATGCAGCCATCAGACCATACATACTTTCCTGAACCCTCTGGCGTGCTACCCAACAAAGATCCAGAGTAGGAATCCCCATGAGAAAGTAAAAGCTCACCGACTCTAAAGCCAGAGGTTTCGGAAGATGGATGAGCAAGTTGTCCATTAGCCAATATGAGTGATTTTTCTGTTTCACTGAAGGAAATAGCACCCAATGATTTAGTTCTTTCTGCACAAGAAAGTGATCCTTCCGCGTTATCAACAAGGGCCACGAAGTCAGACATGCATAATGTCTGGCAGTCCCTAATGGAATGATAAACCCTAGGTGTTCACATAAGCTAAAAGAAAATGTGGGTTTCTGCGACACAATTTATACGGAGACTGTAATGATTCCCCAGAACCTTCTCATAGTTTGATCTGACCAAAAGATCAAAAGCAAGAAAAAGATATAAATAATTAGGATCTTTGATTTTGAAAGTCCAACAGATGACAATACCATGAACTACAAGAAATGAATGAGAACAACAGTGAAAAGTTTACTTCTATAATAGCGTATAAACAAGCTAAAGCATCATGGTTTACACAAGGAACAGCCATTACTCTTTTTTCTTTTATCAGAACAGCCACTACTCCTACAACTAGTAAATGCCAATAACAAAGACTTTTTCTTTGGAATTTAACTCATGAATATTCCATGAAGCACAATAAATTAAAGGGAGCAGCCAGGAAAATTTATCAAAAAGAGAATATACCATAAAAAAAAATATATATATAGCATGTAATAAAACAAAAACATCAGGTTCTGCACACAGAACAGCCATCACTAGCTAACTTTCCATCGGTAAGGAAAAGAAACATAAAAAGGTGAAACATCTCATGAAAACAAAATGTTATTTTATCCAAGAGAACAGAAAACTATAAACTCTATCCTTCTTAATAGTTATGAATAAAACCAAAACAAAACAAAACAAGAAATCATAAAATCAGATTTGACCCATGATATGATCTGTCGGGGCATGAATGCCCATAAGAAAACCCACTTTTGTAAAGTTACATCTGATTTTTCATATATGATACCATGCCAGTCCGATGCATGCAAAACTTGAAGAGATAATAATCATACTAGTTAGATACTTTTTTTTTTGTAGGTTTACATGCGAAGGAGGATATTTTATCCCAGAGGTCTTTGGTACTACCATGCACAGACTTTACCACCTTCCGAGGTGGCACTTTCAATAATAATTAGATATTGAAGAGGACTTCATCATCATAATACAAATCATGTTTCTCCATTCAAATATATCCAAAACCATGCTTTCTGTCTCAAGAATGCTGATATATTGGAGAAGACTTAAATAGCATAAGGTCTCAATATGTGTAACTGGTGACTGATGTCATAGCTCGGTTGTTCAACAAACTATAATGCAACTTTGACGCCTACCTGCCCGCCTGCCTGCACACCTGCCTGCATTCAAAATTGCATATTACCATTCATCTCAGTTCAAGCGATCAAAGAACCAACCTATTCATCATAACAAGTAGTCAAGATGACAAGGAATCCTTTGCAAGCATGTGACACCTGGTTTCAACATTCGTCATTTTCCCTATAATGCCCACAGTTCAGCTGAATTTCTCAGTCATGGCAAAGCATATCAAAGAAAATGATCAATCCTATTCACGGGTGGGTATTAAAGTCTACAATTGTATGGTACGAGTCTGTAAGACAAGCGCACATATCATTCCTTAGAGTCCACTCCAAGTGATCTCATCAACACCATCATCGTTGTACTCAGGTCTTCCAATCAAAGCACCTTGTTATTTCTTCCAAATACCTTTTTTTAAAGGGTGAGCTGGACTTGAACCCACGACCTCAAACAATTTTGCAACGTGTCAACCCAACTGAGCTTTAAGTCTAAGCCCTCCAAATGCCATTATACTACATCTAAAACACGTTTTACTTCAACCAGTGAAGTGTAAAGGAATGAAAAGAGAATGGGTTATCTAAAGAGGTAAAATGTTCCCAGACAAGATCAATTCCCATTTTAATTCCACCAAATCAAACCATTGCAATAAAAACTTCATTTCTACCGCATTCATGAAACTTGACTGCAATATAAGCAGAAAAATGGCAACAATGATACATCTTTTGGAGAAAAAATAATTAAAACTGGCAGACACTATGATCCTTGACATAATGAGATTTAATTAGAAGATTATAAACAACTTAGTCAAGCTGAGCAATTGGGAAAGATCTCCATCTCAGTTCCCCTAATGATTTACACACAAACATATCCTCCCAACTAAATGAATCTGATTTGTTCCAAATCACAAAACCTAATTTTTCACTCTCTTAATCGTAACTGAAAATTTTAAATCAAATTAGAAGAAAATCATTCACAAAGAAGATGAAGGAAACTAAAAAACTCTCCAAACAAACGCTTAAATCTCCTAAATTACAAACCAAATAGTGAGAAATCTAAACTAAATTCTTCAGATTCGTAACAGAACAGACTGATATTCAAAGATTAAAATATAAAAATTTCAAATAAACTACGGATTTTTCAATCGAAGTAAAATAGATCTTTGACGAGAGCGAATACCTGGAGTGAGATTTTAGAAGAAACAACGAGATATCGAAATTGAAGAATTATAATTCTTGAGATTGATGTGGTGGTGGTGATGGTGGTAGTGGTAATGGTGGTTCAGTTGCAGAGGTGGCAAAAAGGCGGATGTGAAGCGAATCTAAGAATCTAATCAGGTAACGCTCACGCCCTTAGCCAAAAATACAGGAAATTCTATTTAATTAATTTGAAGGATGACTAAGGCATAACCCCCACATTTTGGTGAATATTTGAGACACCCCTGAGTTCTTTTAAATTTTTTTTCTTCTTCTTTTATATTCATTCATCTTCTACTTCAAAATAGTACCTTATTCTCGAGGTTCGAAAGTCGAAGTAGTAGAATCTTAAGGTAGTAGAGGACGACGAAAGATAATTGATGGTTAGAATATGATATGAACCCAACAAATGTACTAAATACAATTAGAAGTTAGTGATGCAAAAAAGTTAGTTATACCCATAACTCTTTGGGTTCGTATCGTATCATCACGCTCTATAATCGATAATAATTTTGTAGCAACCTTCGCTCTGGTGCCCATCTTTTTGGATTTTTGAAGGAGAATTTTCTTTAGGTCACCTATTCCACTATTGCTCTCAATGCCATATCTTTGCGACAATGTTCCCTTTTGTATCCTTTTTTTTTTTGGACCACTAGATAGTCATTTTCCCAAAATCACTCTTTCTAGAGTCTGAATTTGAAGCGGCCAAACCACTTCAAAATTTTAGAGGAACCCTCTTTGTTACAAGACATGTGGCATTTTCATTTATTTTACGCCCCTACATTTTTGTTGATATTTGGGATATCTCCTTGAAAATGTCACGCATAATTCAAAGGAGAAGGTTCTATCAAAATTTTAAAGCGGGATGGCCCTTCAAAAAAAAATTCCCGCCTTCTAAGGTTTAAACGTGAGTAGTGGTATTGACTTTAATGATACCAACCTAACCAATAAACCAAAATTATTTAGGGATTAGCGATAAGTAAGTAAAGTTAAGCTCATATCTATTTGGGGTCATGATAGAATCTCAAGATTGAAGAGTACGATTAAAAAATTTATCGTTGAAGTTGAAGATGAATGATTTTTGAAAGAAAAATAAATGGATTTGGTTACAACTTACAAGAAGAGATGAGGCTATATAGGTCATTTCACATTAGTCTAGAAAATAAGACCGTGCTCAAGGGGTGGGTGTAACTCAAATATTTAACAAAACGTAGAGGGGTGTATGTGTAAATTACCTTATATTAAACTCTCAACTTCCTTCCAGTTCCTACCTTTCATACCTTATTTAGTATAGTAGGAAATAGTGGGTTGATTACTATTTTACTAATTTAGTTATTAAGAGTTGAGATCACGATAAAAAGGTTGCTTACCGATCCCCTGTTTCTCACCTACGACAGCATTTTAGAACCGCGAGTTTGACCCCGTCGGATTAAGACGTTGGGCCCACCTTCCCAAAAACCAAACATTTACTATTCATTTTTTTGATATTTTCAGATGAGGATGGATTCGGTGTTTCTGTAACCTATCATATTAAATGATGTTGCAGCCAATCACTATTTATTTTTTTAACTTAATAGCCCACTTTGGATATTGGGTTGTAAACTTGGAAACCATACAACCTTTTAATAAGCTTATATTTTTTTTATATTAATAAACTGGATGGTCGGTTAATGCCTCATCAAAAAGCCAAAAATATTTGCTGTATCACCGATTGATATAAAAATGATCTATTAGCGTACAAACGTTTACCTCCCCTCTTTGAGGATCTATAGAGTAAATTATTCCGATTGATCATTTCTAACCATTGATTTAAACAAGAGTCGTGATAATCTGACACCTCCATCTGAAATACCACCCTCCCCTCATCATAGAATCGTAGATCATTTGCCTTGTGATACACAAGGAAAAGATTTATAATTTTGTGTTTCTCGAGACAAATGATCTACGATTTTGTGATAGGGGTGTAGGGGCGTATGTTAGAGGAGGGCGTCAAAAATGCATATATTTTTAGTCTTTAAACAATCTCATCACGGGCTACCTTTACATTTCTACATTGATAAATTTATCATCTATTAGACCTACTTTTAAATATATTTTTTTGGTATGCATTTGTCTCTCTAAGATTAGATTGTCATTTTGATATGTTATCTTTAAGGTGGGCCATATACATTGATCTTGATGAATTAGTGGCTCTAATAATAGAAAATCATGTCATCCTCCCTTGTTCGATCTTGTATCAAGGTCCTATCCTCGAGATATGTGTTTTCAACTCTAGAGAGTCATCAATGATGTGACCTTGGGGATGATGTTGCTTGCTATAGCATTCACGATAAGAAATATACTAAGCTATTTTGCATTGTTTTATTTTTTATCTTTGTGGTCCATTCCATACAAGCGATTAAGATATAATAATTAGAAAGATAATAAAAAAAAATATTAGAATTTTGTATAAAAATAGAATAATAATGAATGCATGCAGTAATCATACGCGATCTGTACACGACTGATGTGGCAAGAGTATAGAATCGTAGATCTTTTCCTTGTGTATTCCAAAGAAAAATATCTATGATTCTATGCCCTTACCATGTCAACCACATACAGACCGCGTGCATTCATCACAACTCATAAAAATAATATAAGAAAGAGATCACTGCACTACACGTGAATTGATCGAGACCGTCCAATTATTCTATGACATTGAATCCAAAAAATCCCACCACTAGAATATCCAAACTAATTGGCCAACTTGACCTTTTTATAAGTGAACCAATGTTCATAGATTTTTGTTGGCCACTTCAAAGTTAGGTCATTTTTGTATTGTTTGTTGTAGGTCGCAGCGTTACATGGCCGCCTCTATCTATCTATGGACGTGTGGAGTTGGTGAGCTCTCTCTATATAAATATGCCATATTAAAGCTAGATTGAGATATAAAGCATAGATTTGATATACATAACTAGAAAGTCAAGTTCGGGGAAGTTAGATTTGGATCCCAAAATTTGATTCTCACTTATCATTGGATTCTATGATAAAATTCATAAATGATGTAGGATTCATTTTTTTAGCTAAAATTACATTTTTCATATGTTGAAAAGCCTGAACGTGATCACAGAAAATAACAACTTTCTCTGGATGATGAAGATATTGGCAATTGAAGTTCTACTATGAACTGCAACTCCTCGTGGCATCTACTCAACTTCAATCTAGAGATAGGGTTTTAAGGAATAAGCGTATATTCTCTCACGTGGTCTAGAAAAAGATTGTGATCTGGTCAATAAGTTCCTAAGATAGTCATTAGGATAATAGCCTCGATCATCACGTCGAGGAAGTTGGACAACAAAAAACAAAATTGAACTTAAGTGTATAATTTTCAAAAACACTTTCCTGACTAATTTAGTTAGGAAAAAATGTCTTACTAGGCTCGTCTGTCGTCAAAACAAAGTCTCGAGATTTATTATAAATCTCTGAGTTTTGTTTTGACAGTAGATGAGTCTTAGTAAGGTCTTTTTTCCTTACTAAGTTAATCAGGCTAAGCCTACTTTGTAATTTTTTTATATCATCAAAATTGTTTAATCTTGTTATATTTTGTCGATTGTAAATTTTGTAATTTAAAAGAAATTATTTAACATGAATTTAGCTTTTAAGTGATAAAATACTTACTTTTCTTTCATTATAAATTATAATTGCATAGTAGCGTAGAAACACATTAGCTCTACCAAATTTTTTTTATAATTTAAAAAATATATATATTGATAATTGGGTATCTATGTAGATAGTGGATCGGGCTTGCATATGGGCTTTGCCTAGTCATAGATCATGGTTTTGTCCAGGAACTAGCGTGAGGCACAAGCAACATTTGCACATCGCATGCATCAAGCAAGTGAGGGTGTGCTCTTGCAGGTGGCCCCCAAGGAATTAATGCTCATACTGGGTATCGAACCCATGAAATACAGGCATTAACTGCTTATCGGTCTGAAATTGCCATTGAAACAATCCCTCGGAATTTATAATTTAAAAATATCGGTTAAATTGGATCTGCATCAACATGCTCACCTTTCTCTTGTTATTAATACTAGTGGGTGGCATGTGCAAACACACATGTTTGACAAAAAATTAGTGTTATATAATATTAAAAAATTTCGGTATTATTTAAAAAAACAAATTATATAATCTGATATTATATCACATTTCATCATTTAATATATTGTAAAGATATTTTATAATGATAAAAGGGTATTTTTGTAAGTTAGTAAAACTAATTATCGTGGTGATAAGGAATGAAGGATTATAATTTTAATCATTTTAACAAAAATACCCTGTAAATGTGATTGCATTTTCGGTCTTTCAAATTTTCATGACAACCCACTCTTGCTATGCCTTACGCTCCTTATAATAGTGAAAATTATAAGGTAAATTATCGTTTTGTGAGTTGAACATGAAGAAATTTCGATTTTAGACAATTGTTCATTTAATTCCCAAAACATGAAGTGTGAGATCACAAGTTTTCCAAGTGATGAACTCGCAGATTTAAAGTAACAATCTCATTTGTTCACATAGTAACAATCCCGGTAAAACTAGAGACTTTACGAGATTGTCACTTTAACCTCTGGGGTCATCTCTTGAAAAACTTTCAATCTCGCACTACATGTTTTGAGAATTAAAGTGAACAATAGACCACAATGAATCGGAATTTTGTCAAAAGTTGATCACGTTTTGAGAATTTTCTCAAAATTATATAATATTATACAAGATTATAGTTTCATTGAATTAAGAAATAACACATGATTTCAACCTTGTGAATACAACTCAAAAATATAAATCTTAATAATACTTATCTCGAGGATAAATCATAACATTTTGTGTTTACAAAGTCAAAATTGTGTAATCCAGTCAATTGTTATAAATTCAAATTCTATTAATTATATAGAGAAGCCGTTCCATTGACACCCTGTTACGTGACAGAGATAATTGACCTTTCGATGAAGAAACGAGAGGTGGGATCAATTATCAATCACACCAAAATAGCATCATCTTGTCATTTTCGAAATCCTTTTGTTGCCACCCACTAGACTATTTTTTGTCTTCGAGCCGGCAACCGACCCTTCTCTACTCCACCGCCTTTGGTTTCTCTGTCTATTGTGTTTGTTTCAACTTGCAAATTCACTGTGTTTGGATGTGAAAAAAACAAGTTATAGATTCGTTGTGTCTGTAGTTTAATCTTGTGGAGGGGCATATGATTTATTTATCGTTAATGATTTTCTGACTCAAAATTTTTTTCGCTCCGTTTGCACTCGGCTGATGTGGCAAGGGTACAGAACAGTTTATCTTTTCTTTGTGTATCCCGAAGAAAAAATCTATGATTCTGTGCCTTTGCCACGTCGGCCCTGTTGCAAATCGAGTGCAAATCTTCGAGTGAGAAAATCACAACTCTTTATTTATTTTTATCGGTAAACCTGTTTTTAATAAGGGTGCAACTTGGTTCAGTTTGAAGTCAAATTGGAACTGAACCGACGTAGGTTGATTTCACTGAATAAGAATCAAAACTGAATCAAATTTCATTGGAAGCAAACTGAACTAAAGTCGGTTTGATTTGGTTTGGTTATACGGATTTTCAATATTCTATAAATTGTAAGGAATATTTTTTAATGAAAATACAAACATATAATAAACATAAAATTTTATATAATAATCACTAATTTATCCATAAAAAATCATTTATTTATCCATAAAAATTACTAATGTATGTCCCAATTCCTAAAATAATTCATAATAATTATTATATACATATAGATTTATTTATTTCATAGGGGTTCGATTCTCACTTTGGTTCAGTTGTATACAAGAATTGAATCAAATTGATTGGTTATCCATTTTTGTAACTCGGAACCGAATCGCAACTTATTACAAACCGAACCAAACCACTCCAAAACTATCAGTTTGGTTTGGTTCTCGGTTTGAACCGGACCAAATTGCACCCCTAATTTTTAATGAGTTCAGTAACTCAGTCTTGACAGGATTTGAACTTAGGTCTCTGGTATCATCACCCAAAGACGTGTATTTATTATGTAGAGATTACTCAACTCCAACAAGACTGTTTGAATGCGATTATTTACCATGTTGTCAATAACATTAGTGTTTAATAATCAAACTAAACCAAGGATCCAACGAAGTCCAATCGGAATTTGTAATAAATTAGGTTAGGTTCAAGATAATCGACGTATTTGAAAAAACCTCCGATTTTGTAATGAATTTTTTTTGGGGAAGGTAATCAGTGGTTTAAGCAGAACCCCAACCGACTTTATTAATAAGGTAAATTACTTATTCTCAGAAATTCACTTATTTTCTTGAGAAATTTTTATAAACCTACAGAACTAATATAGAAATTTTGATTCCAATATACTATTCATTTTAAATCCCAAAACATGTTTTCCAGCGAGATCAACACTTTTACAATCAAAGACCTCGCTCATAAATTACCAATGAGATCGGTGATATTGATGGTAATTTATTAGCAAGATCACTGATAATAAAAGTGACAAACTTGTTAGAAAACATGTTTTGAAAATTAAAATGATTAGTATACCGAAAAAAAAAATTCCCGTATACAACGCACAAAATCGTAATTTACCCTATAAAAACAACAAAAATTATAATCTTACATAGGCTTTTCTAGCCGTGTCATCCCTAAGGATACAACACAACCCTCTAGGAAAATCTTGTGGGCGAAAGATCTAGCATGAGTCCAGAACATATATTTCATTTCATTATCGTGCTAAGATGTGATTTGACTTGAAGGAATATGTTTCACGTTTAGCCAATCTCAAATTATTGGGATAATGTTTTGTTGTTTGGAGATGGTGTTATATGGACCAAAGGACCATTTATCTCTATGGATCACATGTCAATTTGACGTCCAAAGCCACTATTATGTATCACATGTATATAGAGCATGAAATTTTATAAACTTAATAAAATAAATAAAAAATAAAATATTTGAGAAAAAGAATAAAAAAGATTTTTTCACCGTTAGATTTAAAATTTAAATCTGGGAGTTGAGTGGCCGTCAATTTTCAAACTCATGATCTGGTCAAACAAAATATTTATTTTCAAGATATTTTTTTCAAACCCAATCTATACCACAAGTCAAGAGGGATGAGGTGTGGGCCTTGGTCCATTCTCTACATGTTCCATCGGTCGATGCAACCTCTTCCCCTATATATCTCTTTAAAATGTCTTTTATAAAAATAAAAATAAAGGTGGTATGTGCAAACACACATGTATCTGAAGGACTTATTTATAATTTAAAGGGTAATTTTGAAGATTATATAATAAAAAAAGATAATTTTGTAATTTCAAAAACTAATTAACGTGGTCTTAAGGATGTGAAACTGCATTTTTCTTGATTTTTTACAAAAATAGCCTTGATGATATTAAGGTTAAATGTAAAAGTGGGGGCATTTGAGTGATCCAAAATTTGGTGTTGAACTACTGGGTAGAGGGTACAACGTCGTAATATATATATATATAATAAATAAAAACTAATATCAGAATTGATATCATTAATTTATACATCCCAATTCATGATTCATTTGAATTCCTTAAAGTATGGCCAACCAATGAAATAAAATACACATGCCCTACTTGTTTGCCTTGCAAAAAGCAGTAAACAGAAACTTTTACAATGATTTGTCAAATGCGGTTGTTTGGATGTAAACATTTTTGTGGGCCCCACAATAAATAATCATGACATTTCATAAAAAATCATACAAAAACACCGTAAAATTTTGTGGTGTCAAAAACCTCCACAAAATTTTACTGTTTTATCTTCCTATTCTCTACACGATCTAAGAAAAATCCAAGCTCACCTCTCTCTCTCTCTCTTCACCCTTCTATCTCTTTCATTCCCCAACATGATTGTTCACGTTTTAGTAATTAAAATGAAAAGCGGCTGAAATCGTCAATAACTCATTTTCAACTCATAAAATAGTAATTCACCCCATATTTTTTGTTTTGCTTTGGTGGGTCTAACACGTGTTAGCAGTTAAATATAGCTACTTTTTAAGTGGAGGGGCTTATAAAGATTCAAAAGTGTGACCTGGGAGCATACCCAATCGCCCTTACCATCTCAACTAACCCCTGATGGTATGATTCACCCTATATAAATAGTTTAATTAGTTGACAATGAAGGTGCTACTTAGCTAAGTGGTAAGGTTTGAAGAGAGTTGATCCCATGACTTAAGGTTTAAATCCCCATTAACCAATAATCTCTTGCTTGCTTAGTCAAAAAAAAAAAAAAAAAAACTTAGTTAGTTGACACATTATGTTAAAATATAGGCTCATTTGCTCATGTTAAAAGTGTGTTTGTATTTGGTTTCTACTAATGACAATGGTAGGTTTGAGATTTATTTTATTTATTAATTTAGTTTTTTGGTTAGTTCAAATTGAAAGATCTTTCAAATGTTAATCCTTTATGTAAATGAATATTGGTTTGTAGTTTTTCAATTTGTTTAAAAATAATGGAGTCAAATGTCAATTCCTTTAAATTTTAAATTAAATTTTATAACAAAAATAGGGTTTTTCAAAGAAAACATAAATTGCCTTTTTTTGTGTGTGTGTGTGTGTCATCAAAATGACCAAGCAAGCACAAAATTTTGCTTTGGCAGTGGTTTGCGATGCAAACAAGCAGCGCATAGATCACTAAGTAATCATCTCTTTCCTGTGTATCCCGATGAAAAAAGATCAATGGTTTTGTGCCCTTGCCATGTCAGCCGCGTACCCAACCGTGCGCATTCATCACGATGAAAGTCCATTAGGGGCTATTCCAAGTAATCTGCTAGATCTCAAGAGCGTAAGAGATGGGTTCTGTTCAAGGATTAGCAAATTCTGCATCCCCGATCAAACCTTCAAACTAAGTGGTCGATATCTCTTTTCCTGGTTTTAGTCTATCCAGAACAGAGTTATCCTTGAATTGGAAAACAAACCAATAGACATGACATTCATCTCCTCGAGGCCTAAGAACAATGCATGGTAAAATAGACCAAAGAACATGCAAATAAATCCCTGGAAACGGTTCTTATACATATTTACTACAAAGAAACAGTTTGGAAACTTATTTAATGGTGTCAGTTTATGTGGGATTGGGCATTGTTGCTTCTCATCTGCAATGTTCTTTCGACAATTTTATCCACAAAGCCAAAGTACGCATAACTCCATGGTCTTCTGATGGCCAAAATAGCGAAAGGTACCAAAAGGCCCGCTGCAAATCCAAGCCCAATACTCAAGTAAAACCATTTATCCTCAAATTCATTGTTAGTGTCACCCTCGGTAGCACCTCCCTTATCGGACCCGCCTTCTTGACATTTTGAAGGAATTGGAGTTCCACAAAGACCCGGGTTTCCTAAGTACGAAGACTCATCAAATGTCGTTAACTGGCCTGTAAATGGGATCATACCGGACAAGTTATTGTTCGATAAGTTGAGATACTCCATGGATGACATTGAAGACATGGTAGAAGGAATGGGTCCCGAAAGTTTATTCGATGACACATCGAGAGATACTAATTCATGCAAATCAGAAATTTCCTCAGGGATGTGTCCAGCGAGATGGTTTCTCGACAAGTTCAGCACGACTAAACCACGTAAACTTGTTATTGCTTCGGGGAAGTTTCCATCAAAGTTATTCCCAGACAAGTCTATGGAGGTTACAAGGGAAAGAAGCTTAGTGTATTTAAGAGGCTGGCCTTTCGTAAACACGACTAAGCTCTCTTCATAGTAGACACCTCTGTACTTCCCGTAGAACCGATACTTAATTACATTTTGCACGTGTGCGATGGCCTCAAGATTCCTTAAACTGTCGGGAATATTGCCAACCAAATTGTTCTCTGCAAGATCCAAGACTTGTAGTAAACTGAGATTTGTGATTTGAGGGGGAAGTATTCCTGAAAACGTATTTGATCGCAAGCGAAGAATTCGAAGAGAAGTGAGACTTTGTCCGATCCAAAGTGGAATGTTACCTGAAAATTTATTGTTTCCAACATCTAGAGTCTCCAAACTCGAGCAATTCTGCAAAGATGATGGGAGCTCCCCTGATAGCCTATTGTTGCTTAGGCGTAATGTTTGTAACTGTTTTAACTGACTGAATGACCAAGGGATCACCCCAGATAGAATGTTTTCATTGAAGTCGATAACCTTTAGAAGAGAACATTTATCTAAGCTTGATGGGATTTCGGCCGTTAGATTGTTTTCTGAAAGATCAAGGACTTCAAGAAGGATCATCTCTCCAATAGAGGTTGGGATTCCTCCCGTTATATGATTACGAGAAAGAGAGAAAAATATCAAATTTGGCAATATGTTACCAATGTTTAGAGGGATAGGACCAGAGAATTTGTTGTCGGAAAGATCGAGTAATTCGACCTCGAACAATGGAAGAGGTATGGGTCCTTGCAAAAGGTTGAAGCTGAAATCTACATCGGCAAAGGGAGCAATGTTAAATGGGTTCGGTAACTGGCCTTGTAACCGATTCAAAGAAACGTTTAAAAGAGAAAGATTAGAAGAGATATCCCAAAACCAACTTGGTATGGGACCTGAAATGCTAGCATTTGAGAAATCCAAGTACCTTACTTCCTTTTGAGATTCGAGCCAAGTGGGAAATGAAGGACCCAAATTGCACGAACCCATATCAAGATTTCTAACCTGAAAAGGAGGGAACCAATTGGAACTCACATTAAAAACCAAGGAATTGGAAGACATGTGTAAGATCTTCAAGTTCTTTAGCTTTGAAAAATGCAACTCGGAGACAGTGCCAGACAAGTAATTTGAACTTACGTCAAAAACAACCAAATTGGAAAGCTGACCTAAACTATCTGGTATAGTCCCATTTAGATCATTCCCTCCAAGACCTAAATCTTTCAAGAGTGATAACTTCCCCAAAGAAGAAGGGATTGGGCCTTGAAGCAAGTTGTAGTCTAGACCAAGTTCTTCTAGATTCTCTAGTTGACCAAGCCAATCTGGTAAATTTCCAACTAAGTGGTTATTAGACAATCTCAAGTACATCAGACTAGACAAAAGATTCACAGAAAAGCAGCTTTTGATCCCATAAAGAAATTTTGGTAATTCTCCACTCAAATTATTACTACCCAAGTTCAAATTTTTTAAATAGCAGAGGTTACCAATGGAGTTAGGAATCTCGCCTTCAACGTTATTGTCGGACAAATCGAGATCAACGAGCAATGTCATGTTCCCAATGGAAGTAGGAAGCTTTCCATACATGTTATTTGAAGCTAAACCGAGAACCTCAATTCGTCTCCAACTTCCCTTTAACAGTTTTGAACAATCCGCCGTAAGATTATTGTTTCCTGCAAGATTCAAGTAACCCAAATTCGGAAGTTCGGAGACACTAAGAGGAATGGAGCCATGCAAACAACTGTTGCTTATGTCCAAGGAAAGAAGGGTGCTCATGTTGACAACCCAATTGGGGAATTTTGAATCGAAGCTATTGAAACTGAGATCAATAACAGCAAGGGAAGTCAAATTATTCAACCGAAGAGATGGAATGAGGCCAGATAGGCCGCAGCCCGACAAATGTAATTCCGTCAAGAATGGCAACTTATTTAGTACTTGAACTAAATTTGAATTCACCATCGAAAGGTCCACATTGTTCATCCCGAGGTGTCTCAGAGAACTAAGACTGGACACCCATTGAAGATTATCAACTTTTAATGAGGGGAATTCAGAGGAAACATCGAGATAACGCAAGTTCGAAATATTTCCTAAGCAGTGAGGGATCATACCACCAAACCCAGCTTTCGACAGGTTTAGATATTGTAATTCCGATAAAGAACCGAAGAATTTGGGAATTGGGATGCCTTGAAATGTATTAAGGCTCAAATCCAAATATCTCAAGGACTTGAGTCTTAATAAAGCAGGATCAATCTTCCCACTTAAGTTCCAGAAACCATACCTTATAGAAACATCAGAATTAAAACTATTTGGATAAGGGTTGTGGAGATCAATTGCAATAACAGCTCGAGTAACGTTGTCGCACCGCACACCTCTCCATCGACAGCAATCATCCCCTCGCCATGATCCAAGCCGATTTTCAGGGTCTTCAAGACCATTTTTGAAGTAGAAAAGAGCTTTTCGATCGGATTCCAAACAACCCATCACATGTTTTTCACTCGGAAGACAGAAAAACATAAGTACAAGACCAAGAACATAGTTTTTTAGTTTTTCCATTGTTTCAACTCCAAAACTTTGATTTACAGTAATAAGACATGAAGGCTAATATTTCAAGATTTCATCACAGTTTGTTAAACTAACTTGAGGAGTAAGTTTCATGCATAAGGTCAAGGTGAGGAGACCAGAAACTTCTCTGTGTAAGTCGAAGACCAAGAATCAAGCTTGGTTTGAAAGCAAATATATAATTTAAAAACACAGCTGATAGACTTGAGAGTTTTAAGAATTTAAAATATCAAAGTTTTCAACCGTTGAAGATGGCCTCTATATTAAGAAAATCGAAGTGATAATAACACGTTACGACACATTGTTGGTTAGAATCATAAAAAGAAAAGAACATGAAATTTCATTTCACATGTTACTAGTGGAGAGTTGGGTGGGAGAGAGAAATAAAAAAGAAGTGTTAGAAAAAGATATCTGACGTCCGCCTTGAATGGAGATAAGCTAATAGGAAAATCGTAGACGGACTTTGTTTCACACTGGTGGTGGCCATAGATGCGTTTCCTTGAGATACGAGTGAAAAGCATTAGGGTTATGTGTGCACCCACTCTCGTCAGTGTAGCGTGAAACGCAGCGAAAAACAAAGTCCCCCAGTATGGCTCAAGCTAATATGCTGCAAAATTGGGTGTACAAGGAGGATTTTTTTTTTGAATAATGCTGGATTGACCTCAATTCACACTTTGCTGATGTGGAGGTGTGTACGGAACCAAAGACGCTGGTCATTGAGATACAAGTGAAAAACATCTATGGTTGTGTGCTCATCTTCACCTATACGAAATGTGAATTCAGAGAGGGGGGGATTGATTCATTCCATTAGAATTTAGTTTTATCTTTTTCTATACGAACAGGGAGAGGTTTTCTTATAAATCAAGGAAGACTTCAAGAATAGTGGATTGACTCATTGAAGTCAGGGGACGTAATTCAATTTTTGGACGAATCTTGGAAACAAATCATGTATTTTGTCTCATCTTTTTTTCCCTTTTTTTAATAAATCAAGGAAGACTTCAAGACTAGTGGAGTGACTCTTCAAAATACAGGGACATAATCTAATTTTGGGACGAATCTCGTGTTTTGTCTCATCTCTTTTCTCCTCTTTTTTTTACGATTTTGATCATTTGTGTGCATCAATAACAATGTAGATTGATTGTTAGGGGTAAATCTCAAGGCATTGACAATATCGAGATTTTATCTCTACAGTGAGCATCTCCAATTTACAAAAAGAGGCGTTTTAAATTGATTTCGTTGGACACTACGCTCAACTATGTTAAGATCGCTCAAAACTATGGAGTATGGATCAAATTAATAGCAATAGGACAATCATTATCATTGAAAAAAATACTTTGTTTCAATAATTAAAAAAAAAAAAAAACATATATTAATTATTTAAATGAATTATCATTTTTTTTTTCAAATTCCCCTTAATTTTGTCAATCGAAAAGTGAAATCTGGAAGTAGAATCTAATAAGCCAAACCATACGGGTTACGTTGGATTTGGACCTACAATTTCTAATAACCAGCCCGACTCGACCTGGTAATTAAAAGAGTCAGGCTTAGACTTATCTTTCATGTCTAATTAAAACAAGCCCATTTGAGACCGGGCCCAACCTTTTCCGTGTCCATATATAGCCCATAATCACACAAACCTGGGTTTAACCGTGGGCTAAAACCAGGTTCAGGGTCTTACATGGGTTGCAGACTTGCATCCATCTCACGTTAACCCGGACCCACTTAGTTAACAACGCGAAATATTCTTCTAAAATTACTAAAAATAAAGAAACGAAACGAGATTCGATTTTTAAAAAGGAAAATACTGGAATGACACAGGGCATTTACTGCGATTCTCACAATTTTGACGTGGAGATGCATACATAACCGTAGATGATTTTTAATCGTATCGCGAGGAAACAAATCTACGGTTATGTATGCATCTCCACGTCAGGACTGTGATAATCGCAGTAAATGCCATGTGTCATTCCAGCATTTTTCCTTTTTAAAACTCTTACCAGGAAGTCCGCTTTAGTCTCTTCTCATTGATCCCACTAACACTCATCTCCACCGTCCAATTTCTCTTCCAAAAATCAACGGTCATTCCCATCGATCTGTGTCAAATTAAACCAACCAATCAAACTTCACTTCCCAATACCTATAAATAAAAACCACATCTCCCTTCAAAAACTCACAAATTCAAGTCGAGGTCATCGGTATCGCTCTCGAATCTCGATCTTTTCTTCTCTCGTTTTTCTTAAGGTCTCTAATGGCGCCCAAGGCAGAGAAGAAGCCCGCAGAGAAGAAACCAGCTTCTACTGCAGAGGAGAAGAAGGCCGAGAAAGCTCCAATTGCAGAGAAGAAACCCAAAGCGGAGAAGAAACTTCCCAAAGAAGCAGCTTCGTCAGACAAGAAGAAGAAGCGATCGAAGAAGAATGTTGAGACTTACAAGATCTATATCTTTAAGGTCTTGAAACAAGTTCATCCTGATATTGGTATCTCAAGCAAAGCCATGGGGATCATGAACAGCTTCATCAACGATATCTTCGAAAAACTCGCTCAAGAGTCTTCGAAGCTTGCGAGGTACAACAAGAAGCCCACAATTACGTCACGAGAGATCCAGACTGCTGTTCGTCTTGTTCTTCCTGGAGAGCTTGCGAAGCATGCGGTGTCTGAAGGGACGAAGGCTGTTACTAAGTTTACTAGTTCTTAGGGTTTCAAAGATTATGGCTTTTTAATGTAGTTTTCTATTTGAAGATTTGGGTTTTTGAGAGGGAATCTGTCCCAATGAATTCTCGTTTCCCATGTAAAGAATGGTTTTTTAATCTAAATTTCGTTTTTAATATTCTTGCAGTAATGAGTTGTTCTTCTTAGTGGTGTTAATTCTCTATTTTTTTGGAGCATTGTAAAATTTCTGGATATCTTAGATTGTGAAATTTCTTTTAGCAGAATTCCTCATTGTTACAATTTTCAATCTTTCAAATTGTATGTGAAAGAGAGTTTTGTTATCTGGTTTTTAGGTTATAAGGAGAGAATCTGTCTCAGGGTTTCCTCTTCTTTTTGTTTTTACGTGTGTGGGTATTGTGTGATTTATGATTTCTTGGAATATTGGGTTTTGGAGCAAAATTCCCCATTTGTTACAATTTTCAATCTTATATTGTGCTAGGGTTTCCAATGGCTTCTTCATTTGCAAGGTTCTTTTTTTTTTTATTTTTCTTTGGTGATTTGTTATGTTGTTTTACTTGTTTCATGGCTTCTACTTGTGAAAGTTCTTGGTGTAAGATTTAGGGAAACAATAATATGATACTTAAAATTGGCAGAGCTCTGATTGTGGTCATGTTGATGAGAGTTCTATGAGGAAAATTTAACAGTTTGTTTGAATACAAGAGAAGTGAAAATTTTCACTTGGTATGATAAAATTGTGCTTGAATGCATAAAAAATCCCATTAGGAAATTGTGATTAAATAGAAAGACTATTTTCATCAATTTAATGCATGGTTTTAAAACTTGTTTTTGACAACTTGTCAATGGACAAGACCAAATCATCTTGAATGAGTTTTTTGATATGTTAGAATTGTCTCGTTCATTAATGAGAAAAATGAACCGTGATTTTAAATCTCATCTGATAAATATTTATGCAATAATCCTAATATCTACACTATTTTTTATTTGTCTCACTCCTTGTGACGGGGTTGCATATTTTTGCCTGATAAATATGTCGATGATACCAAACATGGCAATTCAAAAACAAATCTCAATAACATGCAAATGTATCTGCTTTCATTTTCAACTATATTCCTTTATCAAACAAATATTGTACATTTCATTGTATACATACAAAAGCTAATAAAATTCTAAAACCCTTGTGTTCTACTTTCAATAAGAACAAAATTCCAAATATACATTAGACCACCCTGCCTATATTGGTACTACAGCTGCAGCCAAACCAACAGTAGATCTCATGGTAGACGGCCATATGACTTTTTTTCTTTCTTTCTTTTCCCCTTTTGTGATTAATCAATCTCTGCGTGCACATAATCAACAAAGACAAAATTCTTTTGGAGCTCATGCAAAGCATAAGCCAAGCCAGCACTTGCTAGTGCAAGTACACCCAAGATGATGCGAAACTGCATCTCCGAAGGAATTCCCGCTGTTGCACAGAAGATGACAAATGCACCCATCACTACTTTCTGTAATGTCTGGAATGCAGAATAAGCTTCTCTGCACGATGAGCACTTCAGTGTGTGCTGCTCAAATCTATCTAACATCTGGAAGACAAAGTAAAGAAGTTTTAAGTACTAAACCAAGCAGTTAAAAAAAAATGTGGCCTAATAAACTTTATGTGTTAGCTTCCGCACCTGACGTTTGGATAAGGTTGTGGATGGTAAAGATTGTAGTTGTTTGGTGGATCCAAACCAATCAGGCTGACTGTTTCCATGTCGCCTTAGCCAATTCCGAAAGGCCAAAACAAAACGATCTGCTTGCGTGGGTGTAAATGTAAGCTTTGTGTACTGCTTGTTAATATCATCGGAAGACTCCAATGATTTTGAGAGAAAGATCTTTTCTTGACCTTGAAGAACAATCATGTCACCATCATAGACCTTGTTTGAAGTCCAGTGCTCATGCCATCTAGGCACCACCTGGCGGGACAAGAATTGAAAGAGAGTTCAGAGAGATTTATATAATTGAAAACAATAGAAAATGAAGTTTTAAGGAGATGATTGATGATTAGTTTGAGAAGAAAGCAAAATAATGGATCATGATGATTGATGACACAAAATAGAATAGTGACGATCAACTAAAAGGTACATCTAAGTTATTGCTTCAATGTGGAGTTATAACTAGATAAAAAGGAAAATAGAATCTAACCATAAAGTTCATACCTGCCACCAGGAAGGCCCTGGCATCGTTAATTGGAAAAAGTTCCGTGCACTACAAACAATTGATCGAGTCTTTCCAGGTGCCATTGGTATATTGAAGGAACAAATCCATATTTTCCATTTTTGTTCACCAAATATCGGGAGCTTTGTATCTATCTCTATTCTGAGAAAAAAAAGGAAAAAAATTACATTGGGACTATATACACTTTGTACACGGACAAAGGAGAGAAGAATTCTCAGCGGTTGAGGTTTTCTAACACATGGCAGCTAAAGTGGCAACCCTATGAGTTCATGTGCTTTATCACTCGGTCTCCCCTTCATTTGGCAAATCACAGCACAATAGCTCTTCAAATATGGACAAATGAGACATACTTATTTTTTATTAGAAAAGAATGTTAAAGAGACCCGCCTCTCTTCTATTTTCATGGGAGTTTGGTAGAAAATGAAGTCACACATCTGTGCAAGTATTGCAAACAGAGAAAAAAAAGAAGTAACATCACACATAGATACAAAATGCACAGATCATGGACTCACTTGTTGATATAATAACAAGGTGCAACAAATTCGGCAGTTATTCGAGGGTTCCCATCATTGGATCCAGCGAAGCCCCAAACACCACTGGACTCCAACTTAAATGGCAAAGGCTTGGCTCTATCCCTTCTCCCTGTAACCTGTGGAGTGAGTAATTTCCCTTGATAAGCAAACTCATACATCCGATCTTTTAAATATATAACAAAAAAGAGAAAGACAGAAGCAATATGCCCTTTTGATGTAACAAATAAGTGATTCCTCCTTTCTTGAAAGGAAACTATTCCCTTTATTAGAGCAAATGAGTGTTTAGTAATTAGTAGGTGAACGTCGATTTTGAACTCATGTCCCCAGAATCGACCGAGTTATCAAAAAAAAAAAAAAAAAAAAGATCATGGTGTCAATAAATCCTAAACAATTAAATAATAGAAAGTATCTCGTAGTCAACATTAAAGTCAGATTACCCATGCAGCAACACATTGTTTGGACTGGAGCTTGCCATTCTATATATATATGTTGTGGTCAAATGAATAAAGAAAAACTACTTTTCAATTTATGCAAGCTATTCTAGCATCTTACATCATCCATTATTATTAAACTCGTATCTCAAGGATGGTCTTCTTCTGTCTTGCAATAAATCTTTCATTAGCTGCTTGTTTCTTTCTATTGTTTTTTACTCCCCATACGTGGAGAGATTCGACATTAGAAACTTACCGAATATCTTGTTTGTAGGACCTCGTTTCTTTCAAAATATGCACCATTGTGTCCCAAGATGCAGGTTAGTAGCAGGAATAATGCTGCAGTGACCTCAAGATGAACCTCACATCACACACCTTGACGTGACAGTGTATGGGAACCATAGATGTTTTCATCGAGATACGAGTGAAAAGTATCTATGGTTCCTATCCACTTTCACGCCATGATGTGTGATATGAGGTCCAATCGTGAGGTCACTCCAGCACAACCCTACTAGCAGGGATTGTATAAGATTCCAGCACAGGTTATTAACTTATTCTAGTTGAACAAATCATCCTTCCATGGAATTTAAAACCAAATATAGCACATCACTTACCATATAATTGTGCTACAGTTGGATTGATAAATAATTTAATCAAGATTTTATTCTTGTGTACACAACTTTCAAGATACAAAAATATTATTCTAGTATTCTGTGACCTGTCACTAAAAACTGATCAAACAATTCTAATTAATAAACAAAGCAACCCTATACACCAAAAGGTGAGAAACCCACACAACAAAAAATTCTAAATTGAACAATGGGTCCAGCTATCTATCAAATTTCAGGTCTAACAAATTAGAAGGCTTGTAATCCAAAAACACACCTTGTGATGGGCAAAATCAATGTGGGATGGATCCGAGACGTTCTCCATGAGCGTATCATAACCATAGAAGAGATCACGCTGTATCGTCACACTTGAGAATTCGGGATTATTAAAGTCATCAGGCAGCCTAACCAAATCCCATAATAACTATAGTTAATTAAATAACAAACAAATAACGATCGATTCTACAAACATCCATAAAAAAGTAGTAAATTTGCAAAGTGGTTCTTGGGTTTGAATTACATTGGAGGTTTTGTAGCAGAAGCTCTCTCCCATCCATTCTCGTCTGGCCAAACAAAGAGCAAACCCTGAGAGACCAGAGTAGGAAGTTTCGTTACACACGCTCTCGGAGATTTTAGAGCACGAGCCTCTGGACTCTCAGGTGAAGCTTGAGGGATTCGAACGCAGGATCCAGATCGATCGAAAGACCATCCATGGTAAGAACACTGCAAGCAACCATCCTCATCGATCCGTCCTTCCTATAAATTGACAATCAGAAACAAAAAAAATTATCAAATTACGAACCCTAACTAAACCCTAGCTTTTTCTTGAAGGAAGAGAAATTACAGAGAGGGGGGCGAGGCGGTGAGGGCATTTGTCATCGAAAGCGATCCAATCTCCTGTAGATCTGTCTTTCCAGAGAACGATCTCACGATTAAGGAGCTGAAATGGGGTTGGGAGATTAGGATCTAAATCTTCGATTAGGGAGACAGGATACCAGTGATCTCTCCATGAAAACTTGGAAGATGAGCTCTCTTCATCTTCTTGTTCTTGATTTTCTTCTTCAGAGGTTGTTGATGGTGTTTGTGTTGGTGGAGCTGCGACATGTAAAATTGTAGAAAGATTTCTGCTTTTTCTTCTGCTTCTGCTTGTGAGGAGGTCAAGGGGTTTGATGGGAAGAGTGTTAGAAGGAGAGAAAAGAGTGTTTTGGAGATTTTTTGCGGGAATTGTTGTAGTAGTGGAGAGAATTAACGCCATTATCGTCTCTGATTAGTGTTTTGCAGAAAAACACACAGCTTTACATGATTTTAAAGCTCTGTTGAGTGTTAGAGACACACATTGTGTTTGCGTCTACGGCTAGTAATCCTTTGGAAGTTGGAACCACCTAGATTTTCCACTTGACTACAACCATAGAGCTTGACAGTTATTTTGATTTTTCTTTTTCTATTTTTTTTTGGATGGTAAATTTTTTGAGGGTCAATATTAAAAAAAAAAATCATTGTTGTTTAAGTATATCTAAATTCTTAATAGTTATATCTCATAACATGATTTTAAACATGTCTCGGTATCGTCCATTTACAAGACGGGTAGACAAGTCAAGGACTGAATTTAAAATTATGGTTCATTTGTCTCATTGTTAAATGAGATGACTTAAACATATTGAAATACTCTTCTGAGATGACTTAATCTCGTTCATGAATGGGACGAGATGAGACATCAAAACGAGATTTAAAACCATGTCTTAGAGTATATTTGCTTGTTGTTGTTAAACGAAGAAGATCGAGAAATTCTCTTTGTTGAAGGAAATTAGAAGAAGATGACGATTATAAAGGAATGGGCTTTCTATCTTCTTTCTTAGAGTATCTTAAATGCTAATGTTAAACTTGACTTTAGTAATTCTATTTTTTGAGATAATAAAATGTAAAAATGTCATATTTGACACATAATACCTCTTTAATGCTTTATCTAAAAAAAAACATTTGACATACTTTAGATGTCAATTTGGTATAAAAATATATATATAACTCAAAATGTACTTTTTTATTTATTTAGATGGCTATTTTGTCAAAAAAATTTAAAAGACACATTCTATAATCTAACACTATTTTTGGATTGAGAGAAATTAATGGAGAGAAGAAAAGAGAAATCCTTTTAAAAAGTTTTATAATTCCAACTCTGCCCTTAGAACTCTTTTAACATATTTTTTTATTATTTCAAAGTTGTCTCAAGTTCTCTCCAGTCAATCCAAACATTGTGGAGAGAAATTGAATTTCTCTTCTCTTCTCTTAATGAGTTTCTCTTCTTTCCACTTCTCTCAATCCAAACATAGCCTAAAAGTCATTTTAACAAATTATGTGATATGCTAAAATCAATATCGAATACAACATCGATTTTAGTATATGTTATATTTGAGAGATCATTTGAGATGTGCATTGGGAACGTACTTATGATAGGCTATTTCAAAATTTGGAATTGCCATCCCAATTTGAGAGACCATTGTAGATGCTCTTAAAGAGGAGTATAATAATACTACCAATAGTGTGGAAGAGAGATTTTTAAGTGTGGGTATGCATTGGCCCCTCTTGTTTGGTTAAAACTCATATAATCTTTTCAACTTCATCAACCTCAAACCCTTTGAGCTTTCTTATTGAAAATCAAGATTGACTATGATTCAAGACATAACACATGGTTTTACCAAATTCGTATGATATTTCTTATTTAAGTCTAGCATGAACAAGGAAGCTCTTTAAATAGGATTTTGTTAACATTTGCCTTAGAATAATGCTGAAGTGACCTCAAAATTGCACCTCATATCTCACTTTTCTGACGTGGAAGTGTGTAAGAACCATATATGTTTTTCATCATCTTGAAAGTGAGATATGAGGTACAATCTTGAGTTTACTCCGACTCTTTGCCCTAAGGTCACACATTAAAATGCAATAAATACACCTTCAAAATTTATTTTCTTAGAAAAAATGCTCTTATAATTTTTTTCTTGACAAAAATACCCTCAAATGCTTATTTTCAAGGTGTATGTAATGCATCTTCCCCTTAGGGCACATGTTTACAAACACCCTAAATAAACGGTGTGGTAGTTGTGCTTTAAAGGATAAATGTTCATTACATTTGGTGTATAGTTATAACATAATGGTGCGGTAATATCACAATCCCTAATCCTACACTGCGCAGAGCTTTCTCTATAAACCCTTTCCGACTGCACTAAAGTCTTTGCTCTCTCTCGAACAAAAATCATGTTAAGGGAAACCCAAGCTTCCTCTTCATCTAAGCGGAAGCAACAACGTTCGTCCGACGAAAAGCAGCGAAAAATTCCTAAACCAGAGCGTGTTTCGTTGTCATCTTCATCGAAGCGGAAGCAACACTCGTCCGACGAGAAGCAGGTGAAAGTCCATAAACCAGAGCTTGTTTTCTCAGAAGAAGACGAGATACATCTTCTCAACACGTTCCTTGAGATCACCAAAGAGTCTTCATCTCCAACCATCGCTGCTGCTTCTCTCTTCGATCGAATCGAAAAATCTCTTAATGGTGAGATCGATCACACACAATTGATTGCAAAGATTCTTGATCTGCGCCATAAATACCGCAAACAAACCCTCAATCGGTCCTTGATTAGTACTCCTCATGATCGCCATGTTTTCGAGATCTCTCACCAGATCTGGAGTGAAAACTCGTTGCAGAAACCTTCAAATGGTTCTAAACCTCCACGAAGAAGAGTTGTCAAGAAGAAGAAGTTGCAAACCCTAGATGATTCAAAAACTGTAACTACTGCGAAACTTCCGAATGTTGGGTTTAATTTTGAGGAGGTTTCTTCGATTATGATGGAAAAAGTGTTTCGATTGGTAGGTAATGAAATTATTGGGGAAGGATTGAGGTGTCTGAATGTGTTGGAGTTGAAGCGATTGAACGATGAATGGCGATTGCAGAAGATTAGGGAAGCGGAGATTCATCTCGAGCGGATCGAGTTGATGAAAGAGCATAAGAAGTTGATTTCAGAAGCCTTAGGCGATCCACGCGATGATTGAGAATTTGCTTCTGCGGTTAGTAATTTCTCTCTGAAAAGATGATCTTTTGAAATTTTAGGGCTCCTTAATGTCTGATGGATTTAGGGCTCCTTAATATCAGATAACAGTCTTTTTTTTATGACTCGTGCTTGCAAATCTGAAATTTTGATGGAGATGAGCTTCCATGTGTTCTTCAACAATGTAAGTCGACATATTAGAACATGAAATTAGAGTTGTTTCAAACAACCATTCTTAAAGAAAATTCATTTAAGCAAAGTAGATTAGGGTTTGAGAGGGGGCAACCATTCCTGCTATAAAGGCTTGCTCAGGAAATGGTGTAAGTTCTTGGCATAGTAACAAAGTTTGGATTCGGCAATTGTTCAGCGGGGTTTCAGTTCAGTTAATTTGGGCTAGTTCAGGAAAAATTTGGGGATTTTCAATTGATGCTTTTGAGTTTCTTCCAAAATACTTACATCTTTAAAACCTCCCTTGAAATCCTATCTTGTTCTTGAGATTTGAAGTGGAAGAAGATTACATTTTGAGGTTCAAGGGTAAAAATTTGACCACCATATTCAGCGATCAATGAAAAAGATGGTCATCATTTCACTGATTTAATCGATTGGTCCCTCATTTGGCAAATTTTATGAATTTTTAGAAAAAAGTAGAATTATTTTTTGAAAATTTTGTGACTATGGTTCCTGATATGTTCGTTCACACACAAAAGGTCCCCAAAAAATAGGAATGGTCTTCGGAAATCCATTAACACCTCAAACAAATTGTTCTACAGCTTCCTCTCATGGTATAAGGGAGACTTTGAATATTGATTTGGAGAAGTGTCAGGTACTCCATCATTTGTCAAGTAGTCAAAGATGAGCTTTAAAATCTTAGTTCTATATTTCACAGTCAAGCCTTGTAGGCAAACAACTCCTCCCCAACCTTCTGGATCTTCAACTTAGCCATCTACTATTGCTATTTTCTCGTTGACATGTATGTGACCGTGAGCTTCAGTTTTGCTTAACTTTGTTTGGAACTTGGGATCCTTTACAATCATTATTGTTGTAAATGGATGAGCTACCAAGTCAGCTTTTTTACCAAGTAATCAAAGGCCTACTTCTTGGTAAATATTTATTTACTTGTGTTGCGAATGGCTCTAAATGTTTAGCCAAACCCTTCCATGGCTTCTCCAACTTCAATTGAAATACAACCATAAGAGTAAGACTTGTAAATTCAATTGATAGGACCATTTCCTCATTATGCTAATCAAGTGATCTGAGTTGAGGAGCAGGGGTAGGTTTTTCAGCGTTGTTTGTCCAATTTAATGAGTTGCTGTGTGTATAGTTCTTTGGTTAAGTGTCCTGGTGCAAGATGCACAACTTCAATAATTGAGGTGTCAACTTAGCTTAGTTGCTAAGGCTTGTGGAGTGTTGTTACCACGACCTAGGTTCAAAACCAGTTGAACTTGCCTTCATCTGACAACATTAGCCGTTTCTTGGCTAGCCAAAAAAAGAAAAGAAATGCAAATTCGATAAACCTTTTTTTAATGCTTTTGCAGATGGCTTCATTCATGGAGATCCCTGTTCATATGAGCTAAATCTTATTAGCTATACAGGCAAAAGCAAGGAAGCATGTCAACTTGATTTTTCTTTTTGAGGGCACTAGTTGCCCTTCTGTTGCATAAGCCAAGATCCATGGAATGGGTTAGGGTTTAGCAGCGATCAAGTACCCCTTGAGTAAGATTAAGTACCCCTTGAGTAAGCGATCCAGGAATAGGTTTTGGAGTATTTAGCAGTTAAGTACTGTGGGGCTTTCCATATTGGTGCAAGGTAAGTGACCTTTATGCATCCCTTGTTGTATGTTGTATCTGTTGGCCTTATCGTATTAAATCCTAGTCCTGATGAGCCAAAATTTCGTTGTGCTGTGAGTATGCAACATCTAATGGGAGCATTTCAACTAGATCTTTCAAACCCCCCCCCCCCCCCCCCCCTCCTCAATGGCACTACCTACAATTCTAACAGTGAATTACATTATTTCAATATCTAGAGTCTAAACCCATGTAGACAGTGGTTTTACTGCTCCAGATTTCTATCAATTAAGTGGTTTCTGGTCAGTCATTCTGGAGGAATTTTAAGTTTTATGTGTAAGGTCTGGTTTAATTTCTTGTCAATTTGTTTGAAAGTTTCAGATGAGCTGAATTATTGTATTGGACTAGGCATTGTGATGTTCAATTTCAACGCATCTTCGAGAAAATGTAGAAGTAGCTCTAGACAATAACTGAGATAATTTGAGCATAGTTAACTTAGTCACCTCGACCATGCTGCATTCAATAAAATCTTCTATTTATCGAAAATAAATAAAAATTGAGCGTAGTTAATGAAGATAGATCAATTTCAATCTTACAAAAAAAGTTGATAGTCCTAAAAGAACAAGAGGGAGACCCACAGAATGAAGATAGAGATGGTGAAAGCACATGTGGATTCACTCTCATTAACTTTTTTACTGGATTGAGTTGAATGAAAGAATTAGATTCGTTGGGCTAATAGATTATATTATAAATCATAGAAGATTTCAATCACAAAAAAGAATTAGTAAAATTAATTATTCTATAAAAAAAAAATAAAGTCTAACAATAAGGTTTCATAAGCTTAGTAAGTTTTTTCTATAATTTGGGTAGATTATCATAGAATGTGGACTAAGGGTATGTTTGGTAACACTTCTAAAGTCTGAAGTCTATTTTCTGGAATCTAAAATTTTATTTTGGAAAAATTGTTTGTTTATCATTTTTAAAAGTTTTTTGTTACAAATGAAATTTTAAAACATAATGGTCATTTTGACAATATTACCCTTTTGTAATTCTAATAAATTGTTAACCGAAAAACATAACATGTTATACATAATGAAATTATCTACACGTTTAATTTCAATTTCTAATAATCAAACACTCCAAAAATATTATTTTTAATTCGAATTCATACTTGAAAAATTATATTCCAACAAGATAATACTCAAACAATAAATAATCATTTATTTTCTAGTTGAAAAATATAAGATTTTAAGGTTCGTATAAAAATATAGGGTTTTCAAACACGAAACGAGAGAAATGAGAGAAACCTTGATAACACAATTGTAGAGGAAGGAGAGGTAGAAAAGTTAAAAATACGGGTTTTAAGGTTCGTATAGAGAAATGATAAGTAATAGAAATTAAAGTTTAGAAGAGGGTATTTTAAGAATTAAAAAAAAAAATTAGATTTCAGAAGTTTCATCCAGTCATCCCTCCATCAGTGGTTCAAAACTTCTGAATTTTGATTCTAAAATCTGGAATCTGAACCAAAACAAACGGAAATAAAACTTCTAAAGTCGGAATTTTAAAGGTGGACCACCTCCATTCAGATTTCAGAAGTGTTACCAAACACACTAACCAACATTACAAAATAAGTTGCACAATTACTTTCACTTGGTTGTGGGCTTGGTTTTAAGTCAAGCAATAATTCTCAACTAAAAATACAATTAATGAGTTTGTGTTAGTAGGATTTGAACTCATATCTATGATATCATCATCCAAAAACTTTACCGGCTAAGCTAACTGACACCTTCAGATGACCTCGAATAAAAAATAAAAATATTTCAAGATATTCTAAAGCATCTAAAGATAATCCAAGACAATATTTCATTTCAATTTGTGGTATATTTCGACTTATAATAATAGGTAGTGAGTAGTTACAAATTAACTTGATTGCACTCCCTTACTTTCCATTAGTATGATTGCACTCCAAAAGAAAAAAATAAGTTGCATTTCATCTTCTTCTATTTTCCATTCCTTCAACAAAAAAAAAAAAAAAAAAAACAAAGCTAGTAGAAAAGAGAGCTTCTGTGGGACAGAGATGCAACCAGTTGAAAATTAGTATTATTTAAGGGGTCTCATTCAGCACCAAACATTTTGGCCAACATTTTAGCCAACCATTTTTGTCCTACATGGGTTAGAAGTTTTGGAATTGGCTGATTTTTGGTGAGGATGATCTCGGAGATCATCCTCACCAAAAATCAGCCAATTCCAAAACTTCTAACCCATGTTTTGAAAAATGTTTTGCCAAAATGTTTGGTGCCGAACATTTCCCTTATTTAAGATGAGTTGCAACTAGCAACTTTTGACATGCAACTAATCACTTACAAATAATAAAAGCATCATAGCAAATAAAATTAACAAAAAAAAGAATAAAAAAAGGCATAAAACCCTAATCTTGAAATTAAGAAACAGCACCACTAAAAAATAATAACAATCAATTCATCATTTTCACAATCCACAAGAGAAGAGTTGCAAAGGCAACACGAAATCATATTTCTTCATTTTCTATACATGAAACTAAAAATATTGCAATATTAGAGAGAGAGAGATTTCATTTGTCGAGCACTTGGAGGATATGGTTCTCCTGTTGCTGTTGATAGTTCAGAGGAGGTCTTCTGGAGAGCATGATGTGTGGCTTAGGACCATGGGCGGATTTACAGTGGGGCACTTACCCTCACAAGAATTTTTAAAGTATATGGATTAGTGAGTTATTGCAACAAAGTTTAGTGGTGGATAAAAAAAATCTGCTACTATTGCCCTCACAAATTTCTTTTTCACTCTTAGTGCCCCAACAACTATTTTTTATTTTATTTGTTCCCACACAAAAATTTCTACTCTTGATTGCCCCCATGTGGACAAAATCCTGGCTCTACCCTTACTTAGTGCGGTGGACTACAAAACAATTGATATCCCAATAAGTAATAAAGGAAAAAAGTCAATTTTAAAGTTTAAACCCAAATAATGCGAGAATTTATCTGAGTTTCTTTTTCTACCTCTGATAGAAAGTCAATTCTTTGGGAGACGTTTCGCCACTTCAAGAGGAAGCATGACGTCCCTGGAAAAAAAAATAGAAACTTTATTCGAAAGGGTTCCTGCAAATTCACAATTCTTGATGATCTGAGAAAGAGATTTCTTTTACTTGTTTTCGTAAGTGTCATTGAAGTACTTCTCCGACTAGTACTGGATCTGACCCATCTATTTTCACTTGCACCGAATTCAACTTCAATCGTAAACAAGAAATAAACAATTGGGTTTGATCGATTTTTTTGTGAATTTGTTCCCAGAAAGAAAGGGAATTAGTACTAATTGACATAACCCTTTAAACCCTAAACACTAACGATTCTTGATCTTGAAAGATTAAAAAAGAGGAGAAATTACAGAGGATGAGAAAGTACGAAGGCTAATATCTTTGATAAAAAATGGTTTTTTTTTTAATTTGATCCAACTTTTAACTAGTTAACTATTATTATCATTGGTCCAGATAAGCCGGACAGGGATCGTCTAGCTGCGGCTGTGTGAGATGCCACGTACGAAGAAATCGTTTTTTGATCACACGTGACATAGTTTGATTGAATTAAAAAGTATAACATCAAAAGGTATCATGTATTCTAACTTTCAAAATTTAGAACTTGTTTGAACTTTAAACAATGGGAGTTAACGGTAAAAACCTTTACTTACCATAGATTTAGGTGACGTGTGGGAGGACTGCCAACGGATCCGATTCGATCGGATCGTGTCAATGTCGAACCAATTCGTTAATAGCCAACAGGATCGGATCAAATCCAATTTGAAAAAATATAAACTATTATCATACATTATTTATATCTAGATATAATATAATTTATATTATATCATCCCAATTAGATTGAAACATGATTGATCGAGAAAGTCGTGTGAATAGCTCATTACATTGATTCGTCAAGCTTATAAAAACTCAATTGATTTTGGATGTTTTCCTAATATAATAATCATGTTTTAACAAATATTTGTGGTTTATATCTATATAAAATAAGGGGCCGTGTAGATATGGGAGCCAGAAGTACTTAGAACATAAGTACTCTCATAAGCACTTTTTGAAGTACTATCTAGAGTAGGTAGATAACTGTTGTATGTTTGGATGTAAGTTCTGAGAAATACTATCAAAAGTACTTTTAATAGAGTTTTGTGTTTAGGAACTATTCTGGATTCTGTTAAAATGAATAAAATGCCCTTATAAGAATCAATTACTATTTTTA
The DNA here is from genome assembly GCF_017979445.1 of Akebia trifoliata. Classification (NCBI taxonomy): domain Eukaryota; kingdom Viridiplantae; phylum Streptophyta; class Magnoliopsida; order Ranunculales; family Lardizabalaceae; genus Akebia; species Akebia trifoliata. Next base: position 1,103,933 of record NC_141382.1, on the reverse strand, counting down.
ATATTATAAATCAACAAATTATGATCCACAAGAAATAAAAGTAATTATTGTTTTTATTCATAAAAACTTATAAAAACACCCAACACTTATAAACAAATGAAAGATATTATGAGCAAATATATACAACCACTAAAAATACGAAAAAGTTTTCACCACATCAATGGATAGTTATTGTTCACAGCAAAATTTTCAACCATGGTAGGAACCCTCAAAGATAAATCATTAAGTGAACAATTGAGAGAGCTAGAAATTCAAATCCAAATTCAAATATTATACTAAAAGACAACCACTACATCAATGGATAATAATATAATATTATTCAATTGCATTTTTTAGGGTATATTTGTCCCAAATGCTACACCAAAAGGCTACCACCACATCAATGAATAGTAATATAATATTATTCAATTGCATTTTTTAGGGTATACTTGTAATTTTCAAAATTTATGAGGGGTATACTTGTCCCAAATGCTATATCAAAAGGCTACCACCATATTAGTGGATAATAATATAATATTATTGCAATTGCATTTTTGAGGGCAGGCTTGTAATTTTCAAAATTTATGAGGGGTATATTTGTCATAATCCAATCATTTTGATGGTGTTATGTGGGTCTGCGCAAGAGTAGTTTTGAGAAATAGCACCATTGATATTTTGTGAAAAAGTACCAAAATAACTCCAAAGTAAAATAGTTTTCGTCAGGAGTTATTTATCCAAGCACCCTTAAAGCAAGAGTCAGAAGCACTTAGAAAAATCAATCCACACATGCTCTAATATTTTATTATTGAGATCTTTTGACTCAATTGTAGTATATAATTTTTTTTTAAAATTATTTTTACTATAAATATACATTTACAAAAAAATATATTTAAATCTAAATTTGAAAATCAAATTATTGGGTAAGGTGGGAATGAGAAAGTGTAATGATTTTCTAATGCCCCCTTTGACACATGTCCCCATCACAGAATCGTAAATCATTTGCCTTGGGATAAGCATAACCATGAGCCTCTTTCTTGCGTGTCCTGAGACAAATGATCTACAGTTATGTGATAGGAGTGTTTGTTAGAGGTGGGTATCATATTGTCACGACTCGATAAGAAAACTTATGACATGGGGGTAATTTGGGTGTAAGGTGAAAAAGAATTAAAATTTTGATTAGTAAATCCCAAATCACAAGAAACCTAATAGGATTAATATAGAGAATAATGGAAAATATTCTAAGTAGAAGTAAATTCTAAAGAATCTTCTCTAATCCTTATCGTGGTCTTTATACACCTAATTACAATACATCATATATTTTATTAACTCCTAGAAGTGCAATTCCTTTAAATTAAAAATGTATTATTGATTACATTTATTATTAATCTTGATCTCATTAATTGAACGATTGATGTCGGTTGAGAAAAAACAAATTGAGAAGAGAGTAATAAATAAGATCGTGGAAAATGGGTAACAAAATTGTGGGAATAGGGAGTAGGAGCATGATTGGCCTGATCGTTGGATCGAAGTTGACCATAGCTCGTTTGCCAAGAAAAAAAAGATTGAGAGAAAGTGATAAATAAGATTGTGGAATATGAGTAGCAAAAGCTATTGGAATAGGATCGAGGGCATGACAGTGGCATGATTGAAAGATTGGAGCCAACAATAGCTTTGTTGCCATGATAAAGAAATTATTCTTTGATTGTTAATTAGATTCTAATTATAAGAATCCTAATAAAGTTTAGACATGTTTGAAAAAATGCTAAAGTGATTGTGCAAGAGACGCAGACATGGAGGTGTGCACAGAGTCATAGATGCTTTTTCATGAGATACAAGTGAAAAGCATCTATTGTTAATGTGAACACCTCTACATCAGCTCAGTGTGTAACGCAGTGTCCTGCGCAGTCATTTTAGAATAACTCTAAAACAATAATAGAAAGAATTTAATGAATCTAATAATTTTTGGTTCGATTCGCAATAGCTACATCCAAAAGGAGGCTACATATTGGACGGTTGAGATCAAAAGTTACCATCAACGACGAGGATCATGGAATTGAATGATGGATCTGAGAACCATCAGAACATCACTCACATAGGTAGGTCTTCATGGTTTGTCCCTCTTTGAAAAGCTATAAACATATTTGTGCCCACAACCTACAAATAGAATAACTTGGGAACAAGGCAAGAAATATTTGAGAGAAAAAAAATATATCAAAAAGTCCACAAGAATGGATTGCTTGAACCTTAATTAATTGGAGGAAGAGTAAAGTCATGATTCCTGAAATTGTTTACAAACATGCAAAAGAGAGTTTTGGATCAAGGTTTTGGTATCCAATAATAAAATACCCGCTCCAATAACCGTGCAATCATAATAATCTGTTGGAAAAGCTTGGACCGAGGTTCTCATTTTAGTTATATGGACTCTAATGTTTGTTCTAATAACATATCAAACATCTAGGATTCATGGTTTAGATTAGGTTTATTATAAAAAATACTAATCTAAGAAAATTATTTACAACAATACAATTTCCCAGTAACAGTAAAATCCTTCCCGTTGAAGGATTTTTGAAGGATATATAAAAGAAACACATGATTTTAGAGATAACTAATGTCCAGTTGAAGTCTTGGATATGTGAAAAAATGAAACAACAAAGAGAATTGAAAATCGCTCATAAAACACAAGGATTTACATGGTTCAGCAATGTGCCTATGTACACAAATATGATAAAAAAATCAAATCACTATTTTCTTTCGAGTTTTACAGTGATAAAGATCTCTAGTAGAAATAGAAAACCTTTAAGAAAATATTACATAATTGCCTTTTGCAAAATTGTAAAAATTTGATTTGGGGATCCGTTGCCCCCCCTGCATCCCACGTAGCTTAGTGTACCCCCAACACAAGAAGACATGTCTATATCTCCTCAAAAATATAGAAACACCCTAAAATAAAATAAAAAATCTTTAAGAAGATATTACATAAGTACCCTTGCAAAACCCTAAAAATTTGATTTGAGAGCTCTGTTCCCCTGCATCCCATAGCTAAATGTACCCCCAAGAGAATACAAGACATTTACACAATAGAACTTATGCTAGGTGTTCATCAAATTTGATAAGATGGCCTGATATGAATCCTATGCATTGATAGCTCTAATATCAATGGGTGTCCAATTAATCAACATATGGGACTGTGGTTCAGACCATATCAGTAATTGGGTCAGTGCAAGACACTATTGTCTACAAATTTTCTCCCTCCAAAAAGACCCAACATGATTTGATTGGGTCTGGGTCGATTTTATGATCCAATTTAGTAATCAGTTTTTGACCCAACCAGCAGACACCCCTCATATAGTTTGAGTTTCAGAGAAGAAATCAAAAAGTGAAAAGTGTTGTAAGAGTTCAAGAAAAGAGAAATAAAGGAACAAACCCAGCACATTTCTCTAATTCTAATAACCTTATTAGATGCACAAAAGTGACTATAAAGAATTCTTCTAATAGGAGTAAAAGAACCTTCACATATCAAACATTCTCCCAACTTTTTCCCTATAAAAACATCAGCAAATTTGCCCATCACAGACTCAAAATAGTAGCATTCATCGGTACCATGGCTCCTCCGCTGCCCGGGTCAAGGCAAACAGCCCAACGTGGAAACCTACTTCGAAGCATCATCATTACCATACTAGCCCTAATGGTCCTTTTTGGTATAGTCGTGTTCATCACTTGGTTAGTAATCAGACCAAAAAAACTAATCTACACCGTCGAGGATGGAAAAATCCATGGGTTCGACCTACACGACAACCACCTGAATGCCAGCTTCTACTTCGTCTTGAATGCACGTAACCCCAACCATAAGGCGGCGTTGTATTACGACTCAATTGAGGTGTCTGTATCTTATGATCATGAGACACTTGCGTTTGGTCATGTTGAACCCTTCTTTCAACCACGTCGTAATGTGACTAGGATCGAGATGAAGCCCACAGCAAATTATACGTCACTATCTGGACCAAATTTTAACGATCTTAAGCTTGAGAAATCATCAGGAGACATCGAATTGACAATTCGATTGAAGGCAAGGATACGTTTCAAGGTCGGGTCATGGAAGTCGTGGCATTACAAATTAAGGGTCTTATGTTCCTCGGTCGAGGTGCATTTGGAATCCGCTAGGGCCTTCAAAAGGACCCAGTGCAAAGTTGATATTTAAGAAACATCACTATGCTTGATTTATTTGGTTGTTTAGAACTTAGTGACGATTGTTTGTTCTTTTCGCTTCTATGCTTTGGGTTGATATGATTAATGTGTGAAACTTTCAATTTGGGGAATTTTTTTAATTATTCTTTTTTTGGTGGTGTGGTTGTTTGATCAAGGGTTGAGCTTGTAATATAAAGCTTTCAGCCTTTTTTTTTTTTTTACTTGTCTTAAATTATTTTGTGAAATAAATATACTTTTGTGTTGGTGGGTCAAGCTCAAGGTCCTGATGGTCATTTGGATTCCCTCTAAACAAATATCGAGGATCAGTTGATGCGATGCTTAAATTAGGAGAAAAATTAAAATTATCTCGATCAAAATATTTTGTGACAAAGTGATTAATTGTTTAATATTTCAGATTCATCAATGTTACATTTTGAAATAAGATGTGAAATCTCGTATCCAGATCTGAAATCGCTAATCAATTAAGAATTAAGAGACCCTATTGAAGAAACTCAACATTAAAATATATATTACAGTTTATCTGACAATGATCAAGTGAAATTGCTTCTCGATCGTACAAAAAAATCAAGAAATCCTAAGTGGATTTATCTAAATAAATACATGACTCCAAATTTATAAATTTCTAATCAACCTAGAACCTTAATTACTTGTAATAATAGCTAAAAATAGAACATTCTAAGAAATAATTGCTGCCATTGTTAGCAATTTGGCACTTCATGAAAGTAAACGTTAGAAGAAGAAAAATATTTAAAGTAAAAGAATTAAAATTATATAGAGAATGATATAAAGTAACACTACTAGTTGGAGGTAAACCCTAACTAATCATATCTGTATTCTAATATTTGTGAGCATTTGATTTGTCGTAAATATTTTCTTTCTCTTTTCTGATGATGGGGATGTCCAGACCCATATGCTTGATTAACAAGGGTGAGGCAACTAATCTCTTAGAGCATCATTTCTCACCCAGATCCCTCAAGTACATGCAATACTCCACGAACCACACCTATATACCAGGTATGCCAAGATAATCCTTGTGGATGGCCAACGTGGGGGCTTGAACTTAAAATCTCGCCCTTCTTGAAATTGTTGTAAATAACATGTTACAGTGCATTTTACAAAACTAGAGACGAGACGAGACGCATTTTATGCAATTGTTTTTAGGTTAAAGACTCCTCAAAATTGTGGGATCCGAAAACATGGTATCTAATAAATAGGGTAAAGCATGTGTCTCAATGATACATCACATATCCTTAAGATAAATCTTAACCACTACTTTCATTTTGTAACGATAGGGGGATTCTATTTTCTTTTTTTTCGGAATCATTTTTCATCAATCAATGGATCTCAATTTTTTATTTAATTTATTATAAATAAATAATTTTTAATGCATTAATGAAATTAATTAAAGATATTTTTTGTAATTTAAAAATATTAATTTTTGTGAATATACATCAAATATCATCCTTCTCACATTATAACGGTGAGGATATACTATTAAGTCTGCCCATAAAGCATGATAACAAACATCACAAATGCAAGTCTTTCAAGAGATTGAAGATCACAAACATTAGATTCTCTCTATCTCAATAACCTTATTAGAAACCCAACAAGTTTAATCATCAAATCTATGATGATTGAAAATTCAAGGGATCATCTCCATCAAGCCTTGGAAGTCTCTGCTGCTTCTACTTTCATCTGAGCCTTAATGGCTGCAGCCAACTGATCATAGGCTTCACCCCAGGCCCCACCCATTTCTTCACTCCACTTTTCTCCTAATCCTTCTTTAATTGTCCTCAGCAAAGCTTCCTTCACAACCTGAAAGGGTAGAATAGAATAAATTGACTTAAATATCCATAGGAAACTAATAGATGATCCTCGGGATTCACACTACTCATACCTCAAAATGGGGATCGATAACGCCCTTCTTAACATGAACAGACCCCAGGTTCTTTAGTGTGTTTTCAGCCACCACCACCTCACCTTTCTCTCTGAGCTCCACCGCGGCCTCACAAGTCTTTATCAATCACATTCATGAATATTATTATTAATTAATCAGTTTTACATAATAGAAAGAAAAGATAACCCTTCTACAAATTTTTCTTATTTTAAAGCACAAATTTATAAAATTATATTCAAGTACAAAACATATAAAGATGTATACACACAAATTAGGAAAATTTGGACTTTTTAGTAAATAAAATATATAGAGTCCAATCGGATACACTTAAAATATATATATATTTTTTTAAATTAAAAAAAAAATTACTTTCTACTTTCTACTTTATAAAAATTACTTTCTTTTATCATTATTTTGTTCACTTTCTACTTTTTCTCCAAACAAGACCATATTAATAAATAAGTCTCAAAGAACATAATTGATGGAGAGCGAAATATAGAACACAAGAAATAACTTAACTCAAAATCATACAAACCAAATGCCAAATTAAATAAAATATCTACTATCTATATGGAAGCATCTTTTTCACACCTGAGTAGAAGCATTGAAGAACTTCTAGGAAGAAGAAAAAAGGAAGTGCAGTCACCAAAAATGTAGAATGATCATTTACACTGAGCATTGTATTTGATTTTATTGATTGGTGTGTTATAAAAAGATGGTGTGTTAATATAATATTTTAATGTGATTTTTGATTTTAAAAGAGGGCTTCTATCTCTCCAAGATTGTGTTAATTCTTTGGTGATATACATATAATTGAGATGCTTAGTAAAAATTGGTGTGGCAATAGAATCTCTCTATAAAAATTAGATTTTTTTTTGTAAAATTAAATCACGGGTCCCGCTTATAGTGACTAAGGGAGATCATGACAGCCGACCAACCCACCAACATTATTTTATATATTAAACGATCTTCTAAATTATTGATTAATGCTGCTGGTGACATTAGGATTTACTGAGATTTTCACATTTCTAATATGGAAGTGCGCACCTAACCGTAGATGTGTTTTACTTGTATCTAGAGAAAACAATCTATCGCTATCACTTCAATGCAGTGAAAATCACATTGAAAAACATAGTCCCAAGAAATAGATTGAATGTATCTCCTTTTCAAAATATAGTGGGCACTCATTAGCAGACATATTTAATATTAGTCTCAAGAGATAGATTGAGATTCAAAAGTCATAATGTGATCGTAGAAAACTTTTTTCGTCAAAGCAAACTCCAACTTCTCTTATATGTGTCAAGTCATAGATTGAAATGTTAAAGGATTAGATGTGAAGTAATGTAATAAGGTGTATTATATTACATAATATTATATTTATGAAAATTTATATAGGATTAGATTCAATCAAGACTAAGATAAAATTTAATTAAGTACAAAAAGACAACGCCTTAGTAGAGGTGGAAATCACAAAAAGGACAACGTGCTTACACGTGCCTCAATCAAAGCTTAACTTGAAAAATGTTCTTCTCTTTTATTTAATCTATCTACTCTCGTAATGGACAGGCAACTGTTTACTTCGAAATAATCTTGCTTATGGTTCGTGACCTAAGTGACCATGGATTTAGATCGGTATATCCTTTTAATTTCTAAGTAAATTTTATTAGAATGTATTTTTGTAATCAATCTCAATCTTCTTGGACAAAGAGAGGATAAATGGGTAGGCAAAATGACAAAAGAGTGGATGGATGGAAATGGTTGAGTGGATAAAGTAACAGACAAAAGTATGGATGGATGGATAAACAATGGGATAAGCTTTAGGCAATGTTTAAAAACCAATCTGAAGATTTCTTACCGTGGTGGTTGAATCATGGTTCAATTTGATTTGATCAATTTATATCAGTTGTCTATGTTTAAAGTATATATATATTTTGAATAATGATTTTCTGAAGCCCCTCTGACACACGCCCCTTGACATGGCATGTGCTAGAATCATATATGATTTTCATCGGGATACACAACTGCATATATTTATGAAGATGTACAATTGTGTATCCCAAGGGAAATTTTATGGTTTTAGGTCATGCCACATCAGGGGCGAGTCTTAGAGGGGGTGTCAAAAAATCATGACTCATATTTTTTCTTAAATTCAAAACTGATGGTTCATTGATCGAGCCAATTTTATGATAAAATCTGGTCGAACCAGTCAGGTCATGGGTTTTGGGGTTCGATCCGGTTTTTAAACACTTCTTTAGGTCATTTGATCTCTCTCTCTCTTAATAAATTTAATTTCCAAGGCAAATCACTCACCATCTTGAAGACCTTGACAGCATGAGCCTTGAGTCTAGGATTATTTTGAGGGATCTCATCTGAGTCCTTCATAAAAGAGAACATTCCCTTTGCAGCAGGAGCTATGTCAAATATCCTAATTTCATCACAAATTAATGATACATAGATTAATAAACAAAACCGTCTCACATAAAAGCTTTTGATCTTTTTTATAATATAAATGTTGATGTATATATATAAGTAGGTAGTAAGATAAGAAGGGTTACATACGTTGTAAAGAAACGAAGGCTTAGTTCTGGTATGTTTTGCTTCATGATCTCCCATGATTCCTTCACCAAAGTTTCTTGTTTCTCTGTGAAACTCATCTTCTCTCTCACACTCTCACTCTAAACTGTCTTTTTTGTTGGGTTAGATGTTAGGTTTTAGCTCCCAAAACTCCTATTTGTATTTCTTATTATTATGTGGACCACGAGATCTCCGTGGGAGGGGTGAGGACGCTACGTTGAGCACGTGAGTTCCATTCAATCCTTCAAGGAAAATTCTATTGACACAAACGATGAGATAAGAAAATATTCTCTATATAAACTTCTGACTAGGTTTACTTAGTTAAAACTTCTGACTAGGCTTACTAAGTAAGGATTTCACCCTCACTAAGGGTCCTTGGACTCAGTGGCGAAGCCACGATTTTGCCGATGTGGGGACAACCAAGAGTAGAAATATTTTTGTGGGGGACACAAGAGTGAAAAAAAAAAAATTTGTGGGGGACAACTAAGCGTGGCATTTATTATTATTAAATTTTTTTTTTTTGTGAGAGTAATAGTAGCAGATTTTTTTTATCCACCACTAAAGTCTGTTGCAATAGCTCACTAATTCATAGACTTTGAAATTTTTTGTAGGGGTAAGTACCCCCATAGCCCCTGTGTAAATCCACCCCTACTTGGACTCACCTTGTGGCATCCAAAAACATGATCCGATGCTTGAGGGTTGTAGAGGACAAAATTCTATGAACTTTGGCTGACAAAAATATATCTATATATATATATATATATATATATATAAACATGATCCGATGCTTGAGGGTTGTAGAGGACAAAATTCTATGAACTTTGGCTGACAAAAATATATCTATATATATATATATATATATATATAAACATGATCCGATGCTTGAGGGTTGTAGAGGACAAAATTCTATGAACTTTGGCTGACAAAAATATATCTATATATATATATATATATATATATATAATATATATATATATATATCTATATATATATATATCTATATATATATATATATATATATATATATATATATATATAGGGGGCGTTCAATGGCCAACTTTTTGGCAAAACATTTTTCAAAACATGAGTTAGAGGTTTTGGATTGGGCTGATTTTTGGTGAGGATGATCTCTATGGTGAGGAGATCATCATCACCAAAAATCAGCCCATTCCAAAACTTCTAACCCATGTTTACAAGCTGAAACATCGTAGACCGTCCATTTTTTGTAAACTGTTTTTGATGGGGTTAGAAGTTTTGGAATGGGCTGATTTTTGGTGAGAATGATCTCCTCACCGTAGAGATCATCCTCACCAAAAATCAGCCCATTCCAAAACCTCTAACCCATGTTTTGAAAAATGTTTTGCCAAAAAGTTTGCCCTTGAACGCTACCCATATATATATATCTCGATAAAAAGTTATTTTTCACCATTGAATTTAAATTTTAAATTTGGAGTTATGAAAATTTGGTAGCCATCCATTTTCAAAACCTTTGATCAAGCTAAAAAAATTGTTTTTTTGGATCTGTGTTTTTTGAAGAAACTTAGAGGGATGTGGTGTTGGATTGTTGATGTGGTAATCAATTTGAGTAGAACGACTCGTGATAAGATTTAAATCATTATTAAGTTAGTAAGAAAAATATTTCTCTAAACTGATCTCTATGGAAGATGTATTTCACTTTGAATGTATAGAAGATCTCTTCCCATCTCAGTCGTTCATCTCAGACACTCGTTCAACTTGCATGGACCTAAGAAAGTTCTCCAAATAGAATGGTGTATTGTGGCAAAGAAAATTAAAGCAAGTTTCTATTGCCACACCAATTTTTACTCAGAGTTCTTCAAGATGTACGAATTTTTTCTTGAGATATTTCTCAATATGTGCGTAACTTATGTTTGAATTGCAGATCCAATACACTGTTCATTTTTATTCACAAAAATGTTTTCCAACAAGTTCGTCACTTTTATGGTCAACGAACTTGTTGATAAATTGCCAACGAGATCATAGGTAATTTTAAAGTGACTTTTATAATCAAGGAAAAATTATCAGCAAGATCGTAGGTAATGTTAATTCACTTTAAAATTACCTACCATGTCGTTGGTAATTTATTAATGAGTTCACTGATTATAGTGGATGATGGGTTTTGAACCTAATGACTAGGCAATGAGTTGACACCCATGTAAAAAACAATGACCAATAAAGGAGGGACAAGTGGCAATGGTTGGGTTTCCTTTTAAGGGCTAGAGAAGATCCTATAAATAGGGGAAGGAAATAATGAAGGTCTTTATTTTTTTTTTTGCACAACATTCTCCTCAAAAGGGATGACAACTTCGATTCCTGGACTTCATGATCATAAGCTCTTGATACGGACTCTACTTGATGATAATGTACCTAGAATTTTGGAGCATAAAACCATTGTTGAACGATTACTAGAATGATTTAGGCAATAGTAGGGGGCTACTATATATGACACATTTGATTTATCAAAGATCTTATCTGTCTTGTAGATTTTTCTTTTTTAATCATCAACAATCTTGTAATAGTTTCAAGGATAGTGAGCAACTCTTCGAAACCTAGAGACGTAATCTGGATTTTGGACGAATCCTATGAACAAATCTTCATATTGTACTCTCTCTCTTCCCCTTTTTAGTATTTACTACGCTACATTCAAGTTTTAACCAAGGTGTCATAGGCCAATACTACGGAGACAATAAAAAAATGGCGTAATACCAACATTAAACAGGCTTGAAACATGGTTGTAGACAGTGGTGGGACTACCATAAGTGCTACTTGATACGTGACGTGCTCAAAGACCTTATCCTCCGTGTATATAACAACAAATTGGGAATTGACAATTATAAAAATGACGAATTCGCTAGAAAACATGTCTTGGAAATAAAAATGAACAATGTATCAAACTCAAAATTTTGTTATATTCAACACATGAATGGAGATTCACCCATTTTTCTTTGAGATCACATGAATTGGGGTGCTCTTAGTAAAATTGGTGTGGAAATAGAACATCTCAAATTGAAGCTTCAAATAAAAAATAATTCCCGAAAATGTATTAATCCCGAGGAAACCAATTTTGTTAACACATACCAGTCCACGTTTTATGCTGTCTCACTCTCAAACCTTGGTTGAGGCTAGAAAAGTTGGAAAAATGATCACCTCGAGTAATGTTTGAGATATAGAATCGATTGATGTCAAAATGATTCCCTACTAATTTTGCATCGATTCCTACGAAATCTATGTTTTTCCTCCTATCTAAGTCAGATGTTTGATGTCATTTGAGGTTAGAGATGGTGATATTATCTGAATGTGTCCAAGTGATCTGAATAGGCATTCGTTCCGCAACACACAATAAAAGGAATCGACACATTATAGTTGAGTTTGTTTCAATGTGATCTCAATTGTTGGTGGAGATTCAATTAAAGAGCAATGTTATAAATAAGATAAAACATCATTGCAAAGCGGCGATTGTGATGCCTAGGCATCTTAGTGATTGCTTGGAGAAATGGTATGTTGATATTGAAACAATGCCAACATGTTTCTCTCGATGAGACTGATTAGATGATTGATATGGGTTTCGAGTAATAGTTTGTTGGGATACTAGACGTCATACCTTCGAGCAATTTAAATGAAACCAATAAAGAATTTATTGTAGTCATGAACCGAGAAGAACAAAAGAAACACACTGCCAAGAATGAGAGGAGATTCAAAGAAAAGAGGTCATCAAGGGGCTTTAAGGATTTTTACTCAAAGAAGACAACTGATCTAGGGGTTGTTTGAGACAAGAACACTTGTGATTTTGGGCTGTTTGATGATGATATAAGAAACCCTAGAAGAACATATGGGTGTCTTTATCCTTAATTGGGATCTCATAATAATTAAAATGTTACAGAAAAATGTTGGTGTGGCAATAGTAGTTTTTTGGGTGAGTGAACCATGGCCCTACTAACCATATTTTATTTATTTGTTGATTGGTGGACCGGTTTATATTGATTATTAATTAACTATGCCATATCATATCTTTTGGATTTCGAATCTTGCATTATTGGGTTCACGACTCTTGAAATAATTGATGGTGAGCTGTCCTCCCAAATTTTCATTGAAGAAAATAATTTAAAAAAAAAACAAAGAAATTTGTTAACATATGGTACACATTAGAGAGTATTTAAGTGCATTAAATAGACATTGAAAATAAGTATTTGAGGGTATTTTTGGTAAGAAAAAATTTTAGGCCATTTTTGGTAGGAAATTAAATTTCCTACTAATATTTAAAGACATGTTAACAAAACCCAAAAAATAAAATAAGGAATTTTTTTTCAGGAGGTAATCTGTCAATGAAACCATATATTACCATTGACTCATTTCACACTAGAAAGTTCCTCGAGATTTGTATGTGCTCCTATTATTTTAATCTCTCTTAATAGACACGTTGCGCTTCATTAGAGCAATTCTAACTCACGATCCACGTCTTTAAAATTTAGCTTCAAATTGACCTCTTCTTTGAATTTGGAGAAAATGCTCTCCTACGAACCAATTGGAACTCCAACAGGTCACCCCAAAGTTTCTCCATGCCCAAAGGCCCCTGTTCTGAGCCCAAGCCTCCGGCTCAAGCCGGTAAGCAAAGGCGCCGAAAGCAAAACGCAGAAGCGGTCAGTCTGAATATCCAATATCTACTAGACAACTCCCAACCTACCAATATTACCGTCTAGTCATTGAAAATAAATATGAGATAAAAACTATATTTAAAACATGTTTTATAAAAAAAAATGGAAGTCAAAATAATATTTATGTAAAAAAAAATGGGGATAAAACAGGTATTTACCAGTGTTAAATAATAAAATAGAGATTATCTTTAAAAATTCTCAACGTCTATGGATTTAGAGACATGAATAGTGAAATAGAGGTACTGTTAAAGATTTAGAGATCGGTTGGAGCTAGGTTTGTAGATCTTTACCTCTAAATTTAGAGATATAGAGATCAGGTGGAGTTGCTCTTCTGATAATCTGTTTGTTCATCTTCTCAATTTTGCTCACTTCTCTTTGGCAACAATTACTAGATATTGATTTTCCAAACATTTTATTTAGAAATTGATAAGAGTCTATGTTTGGATCCCAACTTTAAATATAGTTGGCCCATAAGGTCATGTGGGTTGCACTCTACCCATTATTCCCCTTCTCACTTGTAATGAAAATGAACATAACATGAATCCATGATTATTAAAGTTTTTCACACGTCGTCTTTGCATCTAAAATGAAAGTATTATTCTAGTAAGTCCTCAGAAAATGATTTTCGTTAATAGAAACCTATCAGAATGAACAATAACTTTTTTTGTGGCCATGGTTAACGAAGAAGAAGAGGAAAAGGAGTGCAATCCCCCCCCCTCTTAGAATGCATACATATATGGAGTGCAACTAGTCAATCCCTACTTAGTTTTAATATAGCGAGTTAATAGACTTGCCATAACCTTTCTTTTGAGAGAAATTTTATTATCCAACATATTATAGGCATTGTGCCCTTGACGGTTGAGATGGAGATTTTGGTTGGATTTCTAGTGTCCATCGTCGTTGGATCATAGAAAAATCTTTCATTGTGTAGGAAGAAATATAAATAATAAGTAAAAAGAATTTTGGATCTGCAAGAAATAAGTAGGAATCCTTAATAGTTGTATTTCTTCTTTGGACTCCTAGGTAGCTTTGTCAAATGGATCAGATCAGACCCAAAATCTTATCCATTTCGATAACTTCAGGTTTGGATCGATGTTTTGCATTCTGATAAGGTTTCGATCCAATGTCTTATTGGATGGGATCTGGATCAATAAAAAATTATCCTAACATGGGCTAGGGCAAAATTCATGGGCTTGAAAATTTTGGGTCCAACCTACATTTTTGTGGGCAAAATATAAAGCACCTACTCTTTTTTTTTTTTTTTGGGTGGACCAAGTAAGGTTAGCGGGCTATTGGTCCCAATTGGATGGGATCACTGATCTCTAGGATTAAAAAAGGTTTATTAAGATCAACTTTTCGTGGGAATCACGAGAGGATATTGTCCAGTTCAATTTTCGTTGGATATCGAATATCCAACGACGTTGAACACTAACATTTCCCTTTTTTTATCTTTTTGTGAAAAGAAGCAAGTTGAAGATAGTGGCATCTTTGGTGACGGTGATACCTTGTCGTTGATTGCGGAAAAAGTAAAGCTATATGATGGTAGTGGGCCCACCGCCATATTCTTTTTCAACATTTGATGGACACGTGTTAATCTGTTCGAGCAATCGAGTGAGATGATATCCGTGACACGTGGGCTTTAAAACCGCGTGAAACGCGATGAGAGTTGCGGAAACCCTAAGGAACGAAAGATCTTTTCGTTGGGTTCCTCTCTGTTTCTTCTCGTCTTCATCCTCTGTTTTCTAATAGGTTTCTTCGAAGAAGATTTCTTTTTTTCCATTCTAGGGTTTATCTGATCAGGTAACTTTTATCCTTCCGCCGCTTTTATATTTTTTTTCATATTTTTTTAAATTTTTGATTCAGCTACTCGGTTGTTTCTGTGTTGTTTCCTCTTTCAAGATGTATTTTCTTTGTGGTTTCTGCGAATTGGAGCTTTAATTTGCCTCTGGATTTCATTAATTCTTTGATTTTATCCATAAAATTTTGTCAATCTAGCGGTTCTTTAAAACGATCGGTTTCATCTTCAGCTTTGATTTTTCCCTTTTTTTTTTTGTTGATTGAAGTTCTGAAACTCTTTCAGGATTTTTTGTGTTTCGGAAGTTACTTTGATTTTATTTGCCTGATCTGCTGTTTTTGTTATCTTTTGTTAAGGATATTTTCTCCTAGAACATATTTAATGGTTCTGGATGGAGTAATATTTAGATTTGTAAATTTAATTATAAAGTGAAGAGTTTGAAATTTAAAGTCAACAAGTGATCCAATCTCTGGTTTTAGTTTCGCATGCGCAGTAAAGAAAGTAGTTTGAAGTCCATTGTATACTTTATCTAAGATTTCGGCATAAGATGATCAGATTAGGTCTATGTGAGACCTAACTTTAGTCCCTGATTTCCCCATAAGCTTTCCGCTTAAGCTCTTAAAAATTTCGGTAGAGAATGGATCAATAAAGATTGATTCTACTCATTAAGGGTTTAGATGTGTTTCTGCAGATTTGTAGATTTTATTTGCCCGATCTGCTTTTTTGTTATTTTTTATTTTCTCCTTGAACATCTTTAATGTTCTGGGTGAACTAATATTTGGATCTATAAATTTAATTACAAATAAAAGTGAGGAGGTTGAACTTTAAAAAGTCAACAAGTGATTCAATAATTTTCTGATAATCTGATCAGATTAGATCTATGTGAAGATGCTTTTATCATAGATCTACTCTGATCAGATTATCCGAAAAGGTCCAAGTCATAACCATGAGACAAAAGATCTTCTTTCTAAAATTTATCATCTAATCCGGAATTTAATTTCTGCCCCTAATTTGAGTGCCTGACTTCCCCATAAACTTATCTATAAAGTTCTAAAAATTTCATATAGAATGGATCTATTAATATGGATCTCACTCTTAAAGATTTAGTTGTGGTTCAGCAAGTTTGTCAATTTTATTTGCCTGATCTGCTGTTTTCATTATCTATTTTTCTATGATATTTTCTCGTTGAACATCTTTAATGGTTTTGGACAAAGTAATTTTATGGATGTAAATTTAGTTGCAAATTAAAGTAGGGAGTTGAACTTTAACGTTGAGAAGTGATTCGATAAGCTTGTTAGGAAGTTATATTGTAAATATGCCCCCTTTATGTGAAGGGTGGTTCAGAGTCTATTAGAGATCACAAGACCAGTCGAGATGACTGATTAAACAACAAGCTGACTACACACCGGGACTACTTACAAGAAATAAGTAGATACAATCCCATCTACCTATGAAGTCCTCAAAGAAGAATCCTTTAAATTCCTTAAAGATCTTACACCAATAGAACGAAAAACCCAAAATAGAGATAACATTCTCTTGCAGATGTTTTTTTTTCCTTCAAAGAGAGAGCCATATCTATCCTTCTGGACCTCTAACAAACTGCGAAAGGAGTAAGACTCCAATCAAAGCCCAATTTATATTTTATTATTGAATTCTGTATTAGCCGATCAGATTAGATAGACAGGAATTGGGAGCTTAATTATTCTCCCCCTTACTTGAACGCCTGATTTCCCCCATAAATTGTTCTCTAATTGAGCTGTTAGAAAACCTGGAAATTTTATATGGAATATAAAAAAAAATGAATTATAGAAGTTAATCTGCATGCACATAACATCAGTTGCAATTCGACAATCAGAAAATTTTCTGTCATGTTATGTTTCTTGCTCACTACCCACTACTATGGTTTCAGCCTATCAGGGATGTCAACCAAACTCTTTGGCAATGATCTTGAAAAGGAAAGAATATGTTTTCAAGGGCGACAATTGTTCTCATCAAACCAAATATTGATATACAGATTGCTCTCTTTGTTTTGCAGGACGTTCAGGGACCATCTTCCATTTCATACAGGGTTTGGGGATCGTCAAAAGGGAGACTTTTCAAGAAAATATATTTTATATATTATCAACAGTTTATTTGGCAGCAAAGGATCTTGACTTGATTTTTGAAAGGGATAAAGCAACTTCAAAACTTCAACTTGAAAGAGAGTCAATTTTATAATATTCCACTAGGTTTTGACATCAAACTATTTTGAAATAAGATAATAGGATTTTATTTTCTCTGGTCCGACCCTAGACAAGTTTGAAGACATGGCGGGAAATGAACAGGTGTTTGTTTCCTTTCTAAAACATTGATAATTTGCATTAATGAACTATAAATAATTTCTGCTTCCTTGAATATTGATTTGTCAATTTTTTATTTATTGGCAGCCTGGAGTTAATGCAGGTAATTCACTTTCTCGGCAGTCTAGTGATTCTATAGCAGGTATTCCCATCAAGAAAAGGAGGTTCCCTTTGGTTCGGCCTCCTTCACCTCCATCTCAAACACCGTCATTGCCAGTAGAGTCAGATCTACAACAGAAAGAACAATCAAACTCAAAGCTAGAGTCATCTTCGTCAAATGCCGTTGGTCCTATAGCGGTTTCTGAGTTTGCTGCTACAAGCAAGAATTCTTCCGAGGAGGAAAAAAGTGAACATTCTAACTTGATCCAAGGCATTAATCCCCCTGGAGACAATCTTCAGGAACCGACCCTTACCATAGCATTTGGTTCTGTATCTGACGTAGGCAACAAAATGGGTGATGAATTTGCATTCCAGAATATTGCGGGAAATACCGAGCTGCAATTAGAGCCAAAAGAAACTCTTGTGCTGCAAAAAGAGATGAAAAATGAAGGGAAATTTGTGAAGGATGATAAATATAATATTTCAAAAATGCCTGTAAATACTGAATTGCTGTTAGCACCTAAGGAAATGGCTTTGGCAGCTCATAATAGTCAAAGGATCCGCAGGGATGACGAAAAAGTGGATCCCTGTTCGTGGAATTTAGGGTTGAATGAGGGGAACAATAGTAATGATGGTGAAACAAAGATCAATCGCACTCCTCCACGTACCCAGAGATCGAACTGGGATTTGAACACTATGATGGACACATGGGATGGCTCTACAAATGATTCTACTGTGGTTCATGTTGCAAATGGTTTAGATGGGTTGGATGTAGCTGGAAAATGTGATATGAAGCCTTTGATATACTCAACCAAGAAGGTTCTTAATGAATCCGAAGGCACCTCTGTTACTTCAGAAAAACAGATCCTTGAGAAGAGTGAGCATAGCCCCAAGTTGTCTGGCTTGTCTTCTCCTGACCAACAACTTAAAGTTGGGGATCTCCTACATCTAAGTCTTAGTACATCTTCTGGTCCAGTCTGCAGTCTAGGACCTTCCCCTTCATCAACAAAGTTTGATTCACGAAGTGTGCTATCTAGTCCAAGTTTTTCTGGAAAACGGGTACCACAATCCAGTAATTTGAAACCAGTTGGTTCTAGGACAGTAAAATCTGAACCATCTGATGAGAGTAATAAACAAGACTTTGATATAGACAGGCGTTTAACATCAGTAGATTTTAGAGCAGTAAAGTCTGAACCATTTGAGAGGTTGCCTCAAGAATCTCATAAATCTTCGAATGTGAGCATTTTGAGGTCCTTGGATCATGGAGCTGTAAAATCTGAATTAGGTTTTGGAGATAGTCATGAAACTCTCAAGACAGTAGAAGGAACATCAAGGCCTTCAGAATGTTACACATTTATTGCAGAAAGGCCTATAGATGGGGAGGCCTTGCATCTTTCAGATGTTACTACTTGTACAGCGGCAGGTCCTAGTACTTTAGGGCTATCTAGCCCTTCGACTTTTCCTTCTACTGTGGAAATTTCAAATAGTGTGGAAGTAGCAAGCCTGTCTGAGTTTTTTGCTTGTACCAAGGGGATGCCTTCTAGTGGGGTTCAAACCCAAGAAGCAAGTGAAACAGTTGGTGAAGAATTGAAGGTTGATGACGCTAATCCTGAATCAGCCAGATTAAAATTGACGGTTGAAGTTAACGTAGAATCACATGTGAACAATGATCTAGCTGGAAGTGATGAAGAAAGGATCAACTTATCAGCTGATATGCAGGAGGATGAGGATTATTGTGATACTGACAATGAGTCAGATGGTAATCATGTCGTAGGAGATGTTATGGATTCAAAGGATGGCCATCATGGCGGTGAGGATGACGATTACGAAGATGGTGAGGTCCGAGAACCATTGATGCATAATGATACCAATTATGTACACGCAAAAGGGGAAGCAGAATGTGCTGATCACAGTGAATTTAATGATAGGGAAATCAATGTTTTGGGTTTTCCTAGTGATGAACGTGGCACTACACATACCGAGGATGGAAACACTAAAACAGAAGGTCCTGATGAAACTAAGGATACTCGTGTAAGTGGAGAATTTGATAACATTATGCCTAATGAAAAGCATGATCAGTGTATTAGTCCAGTGACATGTATGCAGGAATCTGTGACGGTTGAAGTGACAGCCACCGGAACTGAAAAAAAGAAACCCATTGAGGCAGCTCAAAGAAAACTGCTAGACCACATTGCAAGGGAAGATGGCCTGAAGGGTCAGGAGATGGAATTGGTGAGCGATGGAGCTCCTAGTGCAAGCCAAGGAACCTCAACAGGAGGGGGTGATCAGGGTGACACGGGAAGCCAACAGGACAATGTCAAAGGAACTACTACAGTGGAAACAAAAAGTCCAATTTCATCCAAAACGGAAGCACCTGTAAATGTTACTGAAGCAATTAAAGACACCAATAGTAGAGGTAATCGAAGCCGGATTATTAATTTGGCTCGACCTTTTAATGGATCACCATCGAATAGAGTGAGATCTATTCCAAGCAGGCCACTACCTTCACGAATTGAGAGAGAGAGATATAATGATGTACTCAGTGGAGATAAATTACATCCTCGAGGGAATCGGTAACATTTCTTATTGACTTTCCAACCTTTTCTTTAACTTATATTTTATTTTAAAGATGTACAGGTATTTGATTTTTTTTGTTCTTCTTTGTTTAGTAATAATGACAGTTCCATAGATGGGGGACACAAATTTGAAAGACAAAGAAATCAAGATCTGCCTGTTGGAAGTACTGGATCAGATTTTATCCATGGCAGAGGAAGGGTTGACAAGCGGCTAGATTCTCCACGTGTTGATTGGGAATCTGATCGTGAATTTGCTCCAGAAAGTTGTAATGGTCCAACTGGTTTTCGGTTCGCTGGATCCAAAAATACTGGTTTAGTTTCCGCTGCCAAGGCGGAATGTAGTGGCTTTATTGTTGCTCGGGTTGGTACGATTGTAGGTGCTGGTAGAGGAGGGAGGAAGCCCTTGAATGATGAGTTACCAAATTTCGGTCATCGACCGTCTAGGGTGCGATCACCACCCGGAGGAGGGAGAGAGGGCCCTGTGTCACATGGTGTGCAAGTGGTCCGTAGACCACGAAGAGATATTAGCCCGGGTAGATGCATTGGGGGAGGTGGCCCTGATTTGATTGGATTGAGGCACGAAGAGAAGTTCATAAGGAGTTTGCCAGAGGACATGATGGATCCTCCTGTGTTTTCACGCCCCCAACCTCAATATCATCGAGTGGATGATTCTTTTACTCGGAGAGACAGGAGCTTTTCACCAATTCCAAGGAGGGTTCCAATAAATATACCTCGAATTCGGTCAAAATCTCCTGGAACCAGAGCACGCTCTCCTGGCCCATGGTCATCACCTAGAAGATCTCCCGATGGGTTTGGACATTCGGAGCTGACTCATCGCAGATCTCCGCCGTTTTACAGAATGGAGAGGATGAGATCTCCTCATCAACGTCCTTGTTTTGCAGATGACTTGGTGGGCAGAAGGCATGGTTCTCCTCCTTTTATTCCTCGACTATCCAATGACATGGGTGAGATGGTTTCCACTAGAGAGCATGATCGTCCTAGGCCATTTATGCCCCCCAATAGGAGCCCATCTGGCAGGATTTTACAAAGAGGCACCCGCAGGTTCAATGTGATAGACCGTCGAGAAAGGACGGAAAGTGATGAGTTCTTTGGTGGGCCTATGCACTCTGGCCGATTTCACGAGGTTGGAGGCGATGGAGGTGCAAGGATAGGTGGTGAGAGACGTGGGCCTATCCGTTCATTTAGACCTCCTTATAACGATGCTGATGTTGAGAGTTTCCGTTTTCATGTAGAAGATGGTCCCAGAACTTACAGATTATGCCCAGAAGCTGATGCAGATTTTCATGAGAGAGGCAATTTGAGGGAAAGAGAATTTGAGAGACGGATTAAAAATCGACCGGGGAATCCCCCACTGAGAAGGACAAGAAGCATTGAAGAGCAAGAAGAAAATTACAGACTTGGTGGTGAGCAAGGATGGCATGATGGTGGTTTGGAGGATGTATCCCGAGTGAAGAGGAGAAGATTTTAACAATTATCCTAAAATGTTATAAGCCCCCCAGGATTATAGAGTTGGAGTGGGGATGACACAATAATGGATACCCATTGATCTTCCAGGAAAATTATGTCAAGAGAGGGCAAGGAGCGAAGAAGAGCACGGGGAAAATTATAGGCATGGTGGATGAAAGATTTTTCTAGTATCGAAATGCTATGTGGACTGACGTTCAAGTGGAGTTGTATCATCTATTTGGTATGTGGACTGGTGTTCAAGTGGAGTTGTTTTTGTTTCTAGTGTTTTTAAGAATAAGAATTCAAATGGAGGTGTAGATCTGGCACAACAAAAGAATGATTGCAAATACATACTTTTTAGGGTCAACTCGTGAGCACAGGGCGGATCTAATAATGCACAAAGTGACGTACTGAGGAAGGTGTCCTTTGTGGTGAAAACCTGTTTGCCCTGCCTTTCCATTATTAATCCTTAGATGGTGCTATGGCTGGTCTGCACAGTATAGTGTAGTTCTCTCTGATACCATGGTTGTTATTTCTTTTGAGAAACATATATCGTGAGTTCCTTTTCTTTACTACTACTACTACTACTACCCAATCATGTGGTCTTCAAGCTGCGGCATATCAGAGGACTTCTGTTAACAAGTTCTTTACTTTCTTATAATATATAAGTTTCTTCTACTTCCTTATATTTAAGGACTTGTTCTGCCCAAGGGAGTTGTACAAGTTCTTGGATGGTGTTGTAAAGGTTGGCTGGTTCTATGGTTCTGCTGGGATGCAGGAACAATGAAAAAAAGGTCCTTTTTTCTATGCACAATATGCTATATTAACTGATTTGTATCTATATGACGATTACCTCTGAAGGATCCGCTACATACAGGTTTCAATTTGGTTGCTGCACTTGTTGTATGGTTCTATTTGCAAGCCGTGCTTTACGACTGTGGGACTAAATGAAATGAAATGAAATGACAGGGGGGCAGGGTAATGGAAAAAAATCATCTTTTTTTTAATTTTTCATGCACAATATGGCTTAAGTAACTGGTTGAACTTTTGCATGTTCTGTGTTTATGATTATTACCTCTGAAGGATCTGCTTGAGGTATAGGTTTTGATTGGGTTGCACTTTGTTTCGAGCCGTGTTTATGATGGTTGGTCGGATGACTAAATGAAAGGTGAGTGGCAGGCAGGGTCCCATGGGAATATGTTGCACTTGGGGAGGTTCGATTTCTGGGATTTCTGTCTCGAGGGGTTGAGAAGGAAATGGTTGACAAAGGATGGACCAGAGCGATCCTTTGATTTGGTGTGTCCTGTCATGGGAACCTAAAACTGAATGAACAGGTAGTCAGTCTACTGGGAAGTTGCCCAGTGATCTTGCTCTGTAACTGCTGGAGTTCATTCGAATTGGTTGACCTTTACCAACAACCACCACAAAAAAAATGAAGAATTATATGATGATGGATAAATATGGCTACTTTGCAAAGGAGGAGTACAAATGGTATTCTGTTTTCTGGTGATTAGCTTGACTTGCAGATATGTTAAGCGAGATATTTCTTCCAGTTTTTTATTTTTTAATTAAATAAAATAAAATTATACGTCTTAAAACCATTTGGGTAGTAAGCATGAAACAGCGACGTGCATGTGCAAAACGACGCATATTATTTTATGTTTTTTTATTCTTCCAAAGCTGAAAATTCAATGGCTGCGTAGCATTGCATAGCATGATCCAGTGGTGGGCCAGTATGTAGCCAATGAAATCTATATTGACCATTTCAATTCTAAGTCTCCATGGGAGGTATCACCGTAATATATAAACTCCTTGGGCGACTGGTGTATCATCCGCGTTGATTGAATTTATTAGTTAATTTTTGCCAAGTCGTTCTAGTCAAACGTCCAAATTTAAAGAATTCAAATTCGAAAATCAATTTCAAAGATTGAGTGGCTGCGACGTTACCTTTATTCCACTGAAGACATCCATCTTTATTGAGAAAATTACGGGATGACCTACATTGTCTAGGCATCTATGTGATTAGTTGACAATCAAATGAGAGTAATAATTTCATTATCAAGAAAAACAAAAGGGTAAAAAGGAGAAACTTTATTTTCAGAGGCTTTTACCATGGCATTTAATTGGACTTGATCCCACGACCTCAAAAGTTGTTTTATATCTTGTTCGAGATTGAGATGAATGATGAATGGTCCGACTCATCCACCAACAAGACGATAGATAAGTCAAACATATTGGATGAGATTTAAAATCAGTGTTCGTTGTCCTCATTGTTGAACGAGATGACTCAAATGTATTGAAAAAGTCGCTCAAGGAGAGTTTTAATACCATGGTGAAAGCTATTGATCTAAGCCACAATGTCAGTTATCTTCAAAACATACAAATACGCTTTATTTGCACGCTAAGTACCCTCTTTTTCCTTTTTTTTTTAATCAATTTGGATATTGTATGGCATGGGTGTTATTCCGACCTACAAAGAGTTGATCTTATCCATTTTTCTCTTCACTTGGATTATTCTCTATTAAAAATCCAATTTGATAGATTTAAATATTTACTAAATACTTGATTACATAAGGATGTTTAGTGATTTGCATAGATAATAGTGCCCATGATTTCTTATTTTATCAATGAAAAAACAAATATAGAGAAGGATTTTTAGCATTTGAATCCGATTCATTGTTTTTTTCGGTTTAAGGTTTCTCCATTTTATATCGCTTTTAGTTTCTTTGGTTCCAATGATTAATTCATATTTGTGTAGTTCTAATCATAGTTTTAAGAATTGTGGTGTTCGAATTGACTCGATTGGATTTCAAGATGACTCAGCCCCTAAACTCAAAAGGAACTAATTTGTCAACTCGACAATTTAGATGAGTTAACTTGAGCTATAAGCGTTACAAATGACGATTTTTTACCTAGGTTTTTGATAAATTGGATTAATAAATTCTATTTTTTTTTTCTTTTTAAAATTTGATATTCTCATCTAATTTCATAACCTTTGATGATAATCGTAGATTTAACATAATGTCATTGGAAAATCTAGAATTTTCTACTGGAGATTGAAAATGATGGATTGAAGGTGTGGTTGAATACGCTTACTTTAAGAATAATGCTGAAGTGACCTCAAGATTGGACCTCACATCACACATCCTGCCGTGAAAGTGTAGGGGAACCATAGATGCTTTCCTCGAGATACAAGTCAAAATGCATATATGGTTCCTATCCACTTTCACGTCAAGATGTATGATATGAGGTTCAATCTTGAGGTCACTCCAACACAACTCTTACTTTAACCCCAAAGCCAAAGAACTTGAAGATGGTTGGTTTTTTAGAGGAAAATCAAGGGTTTTTTTTCCTCTATAGATGGAAGATGAGAGGTTTGGGTCATCTTCTATCCGATACGCCTTCCTATCCGATAAAAGGTCAAAAGGAGTGACTCAATCAGTTGTAGATACGAAATATTTGTATCTTTTTAGAGTCGTGATAATCTGACACCTCCCTCTGACATACACCCCCATTACAGAACCATAGATCATTTGCCTTGGGATACACAAGAAAAAGTTATGGTTATGCATATCTTGATGCAAATGATCTACGGTTTTGTGATGGGGCATAAGAATAATCATTATTCACCTTTTAAATATCAATGACAAGGTGAGAACCACTTATAAGGAGAATATTTACTGAAATTGAAAGAGTTAGATGCCGAGAATATGGGCTATATGGAGAAATATGTATGTGGCAACCCTAACTTTTTTTTTTTTTTTTTTTTTTTCTATGCAATCGACATCAATGGTCAATAATTAGTAGGTGAAGGTAGGTTTTGAACTCTAGTCGAGGTATCGATAATCACAAAATGAGAAAAATAGATGATTCTAGATCTAATTAAATGGAAGAACAAGATTCATTCACTAGACCCTAAGATGCAACTTTGAATGATCACAAAATTGTGTAATTCATTAATGAAACTTTACTATCTCAAAATATGGTACCACATGGATACGTAGGCAATGCGATATAGACAATGAATTGAGCTTAGATTAGGTAAATAAGCTCGATTTATTTTGGATTCGGTTAGGTTAGGCCCATTAAACTAGAGGGCCATCATTGAATTTAGCGTTTAGATCAATCAAAGTATCAAACTAATCTCAATTCTCACACTTCAATTCTCTTTTAATTATTTTGCCTTCTAGTAAAAAAGAAAAATATTATTTTGAACCTAAATACTTTTATTTTATTAAATAGGTAAGGAATTTATTTCAGAAAGTTAAATAATAAATATTTATGAAATAAATACAAATATTTATTATCAAATATCTTTTCCTTTTTAACTTACCAATGAAGCATTATACGTCAATCTAGATATCTGTGTGTGCGTATGAGCGTGTCAAACTGAGCCACCAAACCTACAAATATGTCCGAATCCAAACCATCAACTGGGCTTTTCTGTTTTTTTGTTAAGTCCAAAGCTTATTTGAGGCCCTAATCTAGTCTGGCCCATTAATACCCTACCTAGTACCTACCACTTTAGGGATTGAGCCTCACGACATTTCTTGGGTTGGGTTAGATAAATGGACCAGACTAGTCCTTCTCGCAAGCCAGGCCGACAATCCGGCCCATTGACAGCCCTAGTGGGTTTCAATACAGGCATAGAAACAGAAGTGAAAGAGAGAAGGGACTGTACAATTCGGTAATTTCATAGTTTGTAAAGGATATTCTCGTCATTGTGTCTGAAATCCCAATTATCTTCGTCTCTCTACCGCCATCGTCACAAGCTTTCCAAGGGCAAAACCCCAAACCGAAAGACGACTTATCAAAGACGCGATTTCAATCAAATACTCTCTTTTCTCTAACTAAATTCAAAATATCGATTAAATCTCTCTCGTTTATGTTTGCGATTTATTTGTGGATCTTTGTTCGTATCATTGATCTTGTTTTTTCTTCCCTTAATCTCCCTTAAGTTCTCTGAAATTATTTTATTTTTATTTTTTGAATTTTTTTCTTCTCTTGTTTCGTTCTTGATCGCAAGTTAGTTTTGTTCAATCTGTCCGTCCCTCCGATCTGTTAAATTGGCGGCAAAAATATACCTTTTTGGAAGGTAAACCGTGAGTTCTAGGGTTCATTCCTTTCTAATTTTGTCGGATTTGATTAGATTAGATGAAAAATAAAATTTTAAAGTCTTCTTTATTTATTGAATGTTTTTTTTATGTGATGAATTAGAATGTTAAAGAAATGATGAATCAAGGAGGAAGCAATACCCATAACATAGCTCAATTGAACCACAATTCGCTTGAGGTAATTAATTCTCTACTTGATACTTACTTTCATTGAGATTTTGTCTACTTTTTCTGTTATTCAATTTAAAATTGGATTATGATGAATTGACATTTGGAGTATAGTGGTTTTAGTACAGTAGATTGTAATTTGTTATAGACAGTGGGGGTGATATCCAAGACGTTGTCGATTCCTCGTGATTTCCCCCCAACAAGTAACTTCACTTTCCTCAATGCACACACAAGATCACATCTATATAGAGATCATAAAGAGGAGAACTTACTAGGAAAGACCATTGAACACGGAATAGACAAAGGAATTTTGACCACATAATATGAGAAAAAGAACAATGAATTAGTAAATGATCTAAGGATTCACCATCCTTCATGCAAAGGGGAATAGGGTGTTCAATAGTAAGATAAGAAGTTCTCACGACGGGTTCTTGGAGATCTTGGGCTTTTTGTACCTGTGGTCAAAACAAAACTTGGAGTTTGCGAGGATTACTTTTGAAGACTTTATTTTTAGATGGAATCATTTTTGTAATCATTGATGTTTTTAGTTTTTCTTTGCCTTGTGGCTCTTTGAGAGGCTTCCTCGGCCTCTTTGTACTTTGATTTTCCTTTTCTCATTAATATATTACACTTATAAAAAAAAAAAAAAAAAATGGAAGAAAAGAGAGACAAATACATGCAATTTATCGATGGGGTTTATTGTGAATCCAGACTAAGAGAGACTTTTTTGCTCATAGGAAAGTCAATTCGGGATTTCACAGAATCCCGTGTGATTAATGAGGGTAGTTGTGTAAATTGGGATGCCCTTAATACATGCAGGTTCATGTGATTGGTTGACTTGGGATTATGTGAAATTCTGGATTGACTTTTTTGTGAGCAAATTTTTTTTTCATCCTGACTACATCCCCGGACTCCAAAGTCAATTCATCATCATTCCATTGTTATATTATACAATTATTACCACCTTTTTCCTTCACATGTCATATGGTAGCCCTCCCTTTAAATACATAAAGATTTAAAAAAACAAACATGAAAAGGAAGAAATCAATCTCTTCCCCCAAATTAAGGAATTCTCAATACCGAGTCAATTATTATTCATGTAGAAAAACTCCCCAATCAATTAGTAGACTTTCTATTTTAGGATAAGATTCCATTCATATCAAGCTAAGATCTAATTCAAATTATGCCAATCAATGCCTCAAGATATGCGTTAACTATACGAACAAGCATCGATAAATGCATTATTGGTGCTTTGTATTCGATATGGTTTTTATCCCATGCATAGACGATGGTGGGTTAAGTACAAAAGATTATCGTTTGGTGGATTTATTAGCTCCACTTTGGTATCTAAACTATGACAAGTTGGTGGTTTGATCACTTTATTGTTCAAGAGGAATCAAATACAAAATAGAGTTGTTACAGTGGAATAGTCTTGTTGTTGTAACTACAATTTTAATTAATGCATCATGTCTGGATTTTGGCTAATAGGGAAACTCATACTGTCTTTTGTTGCAAAAAGGGTTTGAATCTATGACTGTTTTACTTTTTCTGATGTCGAGGTGTATACTTGCTCTTATTTTGTGAACCCTCCCACCTGCGAAGCAAACCCCTTGAGCAACCATGTCTGTGCTATAAGTAGTCTCCTTGCTAATGGACGACATGCTACCCTTACACAGTGTCCACCTCATAACTGCTCTACAGAAGAGGGATGCATCACTAAACAACTAGCCACGTTTTGTTTCGACCCTTCCCTAGTATTAACTAGTCCACGGTGCTAATTAATTTATAAGATGTTAATTAGTACATATGCAAGCTAAGTGGATGAGTGTAGTCTTACCAAATGTGAACCTCTATATTCTCTTAAGTGTGTCTTAATTTGGATCCCAAATGATTAATCAGACCAAGAGATGTCCAAAAGGTGTACACCTTAGTGTGAGGCGTATGCCTCGCACATTAATTTTTTCTATTTTTTGTTATCTTAAAATCACATTAATTGTAGATTTTATTGTCTCCCTATTTCTTCTTCGTCTCTTCCTTTTTTTTTTTTTTTAATTTTCTATTCTTTAACATAGGCGAAGAAAATTATTGTTTTGATTTTATTCATAGATAATTTTTTTGTCGTATTAAGTATTATGCTTGGAAAGCCATTTATTTATTTCTTGGATAGGTAAAGTGAGTGAAGTTGGGTTCATGGGGTTTTGAGCCTCGGCCGTGGGAACAACACTCCACACATCATACCAACTTGTCTAAGTTGGCACTTCTGGAAAGTTATTGAACAACAACATCTAATAATATTTTTAAAATAAATTAGAATAATTATTTATATATGGAATGTTTCCTTATTGTTTTGTACGGGTTAAAACTTGGAATTTGGTTGTGGATTTGAAACTTGAAAATATGTAATGGTTACCCTATTTAAAAATAATAATTAATGTCAATTATTTATATATGTTATATTATTCAATTAAACTTCCATTTTTTAAGGCTTACGCCTTGGGGCGTTGGCCAGCTGAGCCAAGCGCATCACCTTACACCTCAACATCCAAAATCATTAGAATCAAGGACCCATAAATACCAAGGAACTTTCTTTTCTCCGTTTTTTATCATCAACATTAACAATTTGCCATCATAGGATACACTGTAGAATGTTTCCTTCCCTTTCCCTCTTTTTTTGTTTTATTCTTGTGATCTGTTATATCCGGGGTTGGGCTATTACTATGACCACCTGCGGATTTATGTATTATTCAGTCGTAGTGTTAGTCAATTTAAAATTCATGTTTCTTCGCTAATAAAAATTTAACGTAAGACTTGTTCTATTTGTTTCTTGACCAGAACCATCAGCTCGCGGATGCAGGCCAAGGCCGTTCATCTGTATATTCGTCTCTAACTCTTTCACATCCCACTCTGCCATCAACAACCGGGTCTAAGGCTGTATCATGGAGCATGCAAAGGACAGATAACAGCTATTATCATGATCAACGGATAGAGCCACTTTCAAGGGATCTTCAAGATGTCCCTAACGCTGCATCACATGCCGTTGTCTCATCTAGCTTGGGAGCATCAAATGGACCGCAAGAATATACGAGCTATGCATCATACTCAAGTTCTACTGATCCTTACAGTTATGGCAATACTGGATATCAGGGTTACAATTATGGATATCAGCAGCAAACTAACAATTCGTACCCTCAACAAGTAGGAGCGTATCAAAACTCAGGTGCTCCTTATCAGCCTCTTACCTCATTTCAGAATTCAGGCTCTTATGCGGGGTCTACAAGTTATTCAAGCACTTACTACAATACTGGTGATTATCAGACAACTGGAGGTTACTCGAGCAGCGGCTATAGTAATCAGAACAACTCTTGGAATGATGGGAACTATACAAGTTATCCCTCTCATACGTATTCAAACTATATGTCCTCAGATTCCAATGGTGGTCACAGTTCTAGTACTGTAGCTTCAACCCCACTTTCTTATGAGCAACAATATAAGCAATGGGCAGATTATTACAGTCAAACTGCACCTGATGTTAGCTGTGCACCTGGGACAGAAAATGTATCTGTTACCAGTGCACCCACTCTGGATTCTCATATTCCTGGTGTTAGTGGCGGATATCCTATTTCAGACAGCCAACCACCACCACCTGGTACCACATCTTGGAGACCAGAATCCAGTTCATCTGAATTGCCTTCTTTGCAGGTTTGAGGTTTCTTTTATGTTGCTTTTTGGTGAGAAGTTACACTTCTCGTGCAACACATCGAGAAACTTGTTTTCTTTCATTGCTTTTGAACTCTCTCTTGTTAGTCCTTGTTCCATTGGTAGTGATGCAGATGTCTCGTGGATGGTTCTACATGGCCTGAAATTGTGGCTTGAATGATTCTAAGTCCTAACCGTGCAAATAATGATTTGCCACATTTTTTTTCCATTGCCTTATACTTTTTGAGAATCCAAAAGAAGGCTCTTGATTGGACTGAATTGTGGGGACACACTACTTTAGAGTCATGTTCAATCAGAATAATGGCCTAATGCTCTAATGATATGTAATGATGACCATAGTCACCAAGTCGGGGTTCGGGAATAAGTCGACAAGGGAAAAATTAAAAAAAAAGAAGAAAAAATCAGGAAAAAATCGAATGAGTGAAGACGATATATATATTTTCTACTAAGTGGTGTTATCATTTATATCATCAAATCATATTTTAAACTTAAGAATAAATGGTCTTTGAAAAAACTCTTTTAAAATAGCTTGCTCAGAAAAAAAAAAAAAACTCATTATTTGTGTTTAAATCATGACTTTTTCAAGAAGTCATGATTTAATCGTCAGTCTTTAAAATCACGATTTAAACATGATTTTTTGAAGAAGAAGGCGACTTTGGTGACTATGATGATGCTTTGACAACTACTCTTTGATCGTCCAAAATGAATAATAATATTGGATGGCTATGATCTTATCAAATGATATTAGTTTTTGGGCTATACCTATGATCCAACATGTGGACATTCTTGATCAATAATTCCATCGCTTCACGTATAGATTTAGACAATGTGCTGTAGTATGGAACCAACACCTCATGCTTTGCTACTTTTGCTTGTATATGCGTATATGTCTGTAGTATTATCCAGGTTATGCATAATGACTAGGATGGCTTGAGGGGGTCAAGTTATTTGTAATTTTAGTTCCATATGTTCCCTATGACAGATGTCTTATTGCTTTAGTTAATTCATACACATAATTATCTTCTATATTTCATGGGTTTCCAGTGGATGATAAATATTTGGTGGAAGGCCAAATATATAACGATTGTGTAGCACATAATTTTCACCACAAACTACGCTGACTTGTTCTCATTTGCTAGTTAAGTTCATGAGAGGAACTGTTTACACAACAAAACATATCTTATGAGTTGATCGATTGTATGATCAATATCATAAGTGTCCTGGACATTGTCCATATCCTTGTACATCATCCATATGTGCTGAACTAAACTTTTTTGCTTCTTTCTGGGTCTTTATGGCAGGCAGGTGTTGTAACAGGTGCTACTCATGATGATTATTGGAGACATGGGGCTCCTGGACTCCAAACTCACCATGTCAATCAGACACCATCATACTTCCAAAAACCTTTAGATTCAAATCCAGTTTCATACGACAATTCTCAGGATCCACGAATGAGTGCATGCCCTCAAGGACACAATTTACAGTTTCCTGCTACCCACCAGGTTCCTCAGAATTACCAGTCACCCTTGCAAACTGTTCCATCATTTGATACATGCCGGGTAAGCAAACTTCAGATTCCAACAAACCCTAGAATCGCTTCAAATTTGGCTCTGGGCTTGCCAAAAACTGATAAGGATGGTTCTACAACTGAGATGGCAACAAAGCCAGCTTATATCAGTGTTTCAATGCCAAATTCTAATAACAAAGTGCCCTCGCATGAAGCTGCTGATTCCATGCTTAAGGTAGAACTTCCACTTCGGTCATTGCTTTTCAAAATGCAGGGAAACCATCTTGTTGATCGTTCCTGAAGTTTCTGCATGTGAATTTCTACTATATTAGAGTTTTGTGTTCATTTAATTGGGTTATTTCTATAAGTTACTGTTTATAGGATGATCCCATTTACTTTTTTGTGCTCAGCTTACTGGTTTGATAGTTGTTGAGTGTATATTTTCCTTCAATCTCGGGTGTCATACCCCAGTTAAGTCTTGTGACCCTCTTATATTCATAGTTCTCCCTCTCTCCACAAGATCGGTCTTTAGGAGTAGTTGGCTGTTTCACATAGTATCAGAGCACTAGGTTCGTATAGGTCATGGGTTTGATTCTTTCCACCCTTTTGGGTGGGGGGTGGGGGGGGAGTGTATATTTTCCTCCAATCTCAGGAGTGTCGTACCCCAGGTAAGTCCCGTGATCCTCTTGTAGTCATAGTTCTCCCTCTCTCCAAAAGATCGGTCTTTTGGAGTAGTTGGTTTCACTATACTGATACTGGTATTGGGTACCACATGTATACTTGTAGAATACTGTTCAACCACATGTTATCATAGTATTGATTAGTCTCTGGATTTCTAATCATTTCTATATATTTGTTTCGTCCTCTATACATTAAAGTGGCATGTCCTAGCATTTTGTAAGACTTAGCAAGTTTAGAAGTTACAAAATTCTGCATACTAAAGGACTGGAGAATGACACTGTGCCTATAAACATAAAACTGATAGTGTTGTACTGGTACTGGCCTGTTAGGTGGGTGTACCACTACCAGCGTATGTGTCTTGGATTTTATAAACTAGCAACCCCTATCTGCCCTTCTCTTTTCTGTTTCCTTATTGATGTATTCATCTTGGCATCTTCATATTTTGAATAACCATTTTAGGCATTCCTTTCATATACTGATATACAAGGTAAGATGCATCTACTTGTCACAGTATTTTCTTGTTGTAAATACTCTCAACTCACCTCCAGGTGCATGTACCGATCAATTTTTTTAGTTATTTGGAGAATCAAAAGTATCTAAAAAAATAAATTGATTAGATGATCTTAACCACCTGATCAACTGCACTCTCTTGGGTTGTCCAATATAGTTATGTAAAGAAGTCCTTTTTTGGACTTACGTCCACATTTTTTAGCATTGTTCCATATGTGATCAATTAGTGGTTGAGAACAACTTACAGGAATCAGAGTGGTAAACAGACAAACATCCACATGACAATGCACTCAGTTCTTTTGAAATTGCTGTATTTGTTATGCATGGGAGGAACACTTCAATACAAATACTGGAGTTCTTTTTCTTCCTTTTTTCCCAACTTCTTTTATTATTATTATTGATTATATGCTTTATTTAGTTCGCCTATTCTAAGAAATAAGATACAGTTTTCTATATATATTTGATAAGTATAAAAATTTATCAATCAAGAAAAGCATGGGGACGAGATAGCCCCTTTACAAGGAAAGCAAGACAAGAATATACAAAAAGGGAAGATACTGACCACTAAAAACACCCAACCCCAACCTAGCTAAACACAACAAAGTGACTCCCACTTGAAGAAAAAATCCTCAAAAAATACCCGTTCATAGTCTTTGCTCCAGTTTTCTATATTTT
This sequence comes from Akebia trifoliata, assembly GCF_017979445.1. Classification (NCBI taxonomy): domain Eukaryota; kingdom Viridiplantae; phylum Streptophyta; class Magnoliopsida; order Ranunculales; family Lardizabalaceae; genus Akebia; species Akebia trifoliata. The sequence goes on along the minus strand of NC_141382.1, from coordinate 1,069,959 downwards.
ATGTTTTCATTATTTTTACACAAGATATTGTAATTATTATGTTTCGAAGAAACCTTGTGTACCCTCGAAATGTCATGTTTTGTAACATACACGACTATCAATCTGGAACATCCAAACGTTGGGCAAGTCTTTCAATAGGCCATATCATAAAAATAGCACTGATTAGACAATAATTTATTCTCATGGCTACAACCTGGACTGGTAATAATGTAATATAAAGTAGGTGAACAGTTCTAGAGAAGTCCATCAATTGGACTATTATTAATGTCTGACAGGTTCTGTAATTGATGAACACAAGTTCCATGTGTGTTACATTATATGTGGCAGACCTCTTTAAAAAAAATATTTTGATAAGCAAAGATTTGATTAGGGAGAAGAAAGTGAGGTGTAAAACATCTTATAACGTCAAGAAGATTTACAAAGGAATAAAACAAAGAAACGTACAACAAATGCTACTACGCCTATTGACAATGGGATCCTAACCGACTTATGAAACAAATGTCGTGCTACAAAAACCAATAAAAGTCCTTTTATAGCAGGAACAATTAAGTTGAAGGTTCTAAAAGGGAGATAAGAAGAGCTATAAAGATGTGGATTGAGATTGTGAGAGCAGGTTTGCGGACACTTCAATTGACATTAGATATAGGCATATAGCTTTAGATGAATATAATGGAGGAACTAGATTTGTTGATCTGACACCATATGATTATGAATTGTCCAGATATTTTTAATTTTTGTAAGTATTTGTCTAGACCTTTTACCAGAGTTTTGGTTTCATCCTTTATAATCTGGCATCATGCTTTTGCTTCCCAAACTTCTCTTGCTCCATATCATCAACCTTTGGTTTCCTCTTATCTAGAACATTACAGTTATCATTTTTGAATATTTTGATTTTCAAGTCAGAGAGCCGACTCCTTATATCATCTCTGATTGCAATACTAGTCACCCTGATAAAATTAGGTGGATAAGTTTACTTGTATATGGTGGTTATGGATCTTGTTTAGGTCCTACTTCCAAGTGTTTTCAGAGATTTTACGTGCCATTTATTGCTTAATCTTTTTCTCCTACTGGATATTTGCATTTAGTGAACTACTCACTGATGAAGATTCTGGTAGGTATGATTTTGCTCTTTATATGCACATATATATATATATATATATATATATATATATATATATATATATATATATATATATAGAAAAAAGGTTGCATGGACAGAGGCCCTCATTTTTTTTGATCGGTTTGAAAAAAAGTTCCATAAAAAATATTTTTTTGTCAGATCTAATACTTTGAAAATGGACAGCTACTAAACTCCCAAATTTAAATTTCAAAATCCAATGGTGAAAACAAGTCTTTTTTTTTTTTTTTTAATTCTTAGAATTTTATGCTCTTTAGTCATGTGGCACCCGATTGTGTTTTTGGGTGCCACATGTCCATATAGATCCTTTGGTCCATGTAACCCCATCTCATATATCTACGTATACATGTACATATACATAGTGTCTCACCTTTAAGTTTCCTTATGGAAATTGAATTTCTATTGGCTTTTTATGTTGGTTACAGCCTGGAATGTTTCCTCCATCACTACGTGCTTATGTGGAAAGGGCTTTGGCCCGTTGTAAAAATGATTCAGAAAAGGCAGCTTGTCAGAATATAATGAAGGAGGTAAAGCTTAAGTTTTCACATTTACATTTAATGGCATTTGATTAAAGTATCTGGATCAAGTTTTCTAGCATATATGCGGAGGTTCTCTCTTTAAGAATATCATTTGCAATGGGATTGCATCTATTGCCATTATAGTTTTAGAACTTAGAAGTGAAAAAACAGATCAAAGCCTTGGATGAAAGTATTTGTTGACAAAGTTCTGAAGAGGGAAGAGTGGAATTTAGAAAAAAACAGAATAAAATAAGCCACAAAATCAAAAGAAACAAATAGAAAAGGAAATGTTGAACCAAGGAAGACCTTTAGGCCCTTGTACATCTGATTCTTATGGTTCTTAGTATCCGTCATCTACCTTTCACCATGGATATTTGTGCATGCTTGGAATGTTGTTTTGAGTTGATTAGAAGGTGCCAGCTTGATAAGGTGGTAAAGTTTGTGTGCGGTACTACCAACTACCAAGGCTGGGATTAGAACTCTGTTTCACACTTAAATGTAATAATGTATCATATGTATATCAATTGATTAAGCTGGACAATGGTTCTATATTGAGTTCTCTGTTGGGAAAAGTTGCTGTCCAATTGTCCAAGAGGGAATTTGATTTTGATGTTGGTGTTGAGTCAAGGAAACTGAGTTTGCAAGAACCACTGGAATAAGTTGATGAATGTTTGGGAAGCTCAAATTTCAATGCGACATCCCTGATTGCCCAACATCTACAGTAAAAACAGGTTTTTCTTTTGGGGAATATAGTTGTCTGCATATGTTTTGATAATATGTGCATTCCATTGGGATGGCTAATTTGTAATGTGAGAGTGTGATCTCTCTGCCTCATTTAGAAGAAACTCTTTTTATGTGTGTTAGAAAAATGCTTTTATTACACTTACAATAAAAAAACAGACCTCTGCACTCACTATCACCTGCATCTTCAAGCTAGCTTTGACTACTGTATCAGGGGATCACCTTTTTAGTAACTTAAGTTGTTGGTTGATTACAGTTTTCCAACTAAATCGCATTTGTAGCAGTAACTTGCTTCGTTGGTTGACGACGTTGTGTTTACCAATCAGATTAGTTGTAGTAACTTGATCATTGGTTGAGTACATTTTGCCAACTAGTTGGATTTCCCCCTTTGTTAGAAACATTGGGACCTGGAGCTTTTTCATTAGTGCCTTGGAATCTAAAGCTGATGGTCTGGTATATTGATTGAAGAAGCTGTCACAGGAGGCATGTCTTTCCAACATGTTAATTAAGCTCAAAACATGGGCATTGTCTTTTGATTCCCCACAGTGATAGTGGTCCGTCTCTCTCTAGTGATCTTCATTTGATTGGTTGTCACAAGTTACAGAAAATTCGGTTGTTGCACAATTTCTTTGTCAAATGTCATTAATGTGGTATTGATGAGGTTTCTAGTTTTTATGAATGGACCTTTATGAGCCTCTAAAATATCTTTCAGGCTATGACCAATGCCGCAGTTGGTCCTATACATGTGACCAGCAGTCAGGAAAAGAATTGCAATGATGTGGTATTGATGGGGTTTCTAATATTTTACTTCATAAAAATTCTAGGTGTGATTTTGTTGTGCTCATCTCAATTGTCTTTATCTTAATTTCAGATGATTACTAGGGCATCTGCTGATGGTACACTATTCACTCGAGACTGGGATATCGAGCCACTTTTCCCATTACCAGCCACGGTTGCTGTCAATAAGGAGTATGTCTACTCTCTTATTGGATATTCTGATTGTTGAAATTTTGGGTATATTCATTTCATTCACTTTTTCTATCTAATAGGTGTTTACCACCAAACGACGGTCTTTGAGAAAGCTAGAGTCTTGCTTTTGCTTTAATTTGGTATTTCATTAGACTCTTTAATTACCTTTAAGAAGAATGTTTAGGTGTAGCGGGATAAAGCAAACCTGAAAGTTGAGTCTCCATATGCCCTTGCACATGAAAATTTATACTAGTTCAGGTAAAAAGATTATAATCAAGTTTCAAATCCTAAGATAAAATACTAGAAGTCCTAGGAGGCCAAGGTGACCTACGAAGGACTAGGGCCACGAAAATACAAAATATTCACTAACCCTCATTTACAGAGTTTCCCCATCTAAATATTGTGGATGGTGCTTAACTGTTGCACCAGTTGTTACCGTGTGTTTAACTAGTGGTCCACACCATGTTTTAATGCCATGGCACGTGGGGATACATGCGCTCTGAGTAGGCTCAAAGAGCATGACAGTTCGCAGTCCATGTCAGGTTCAAATGTCACACTCACACTAAAGGGAGACACATGGCATCTTGGGGGTAGGTTCGCAGGGCATGACGTGAAGTGGTTTTTCAAATGGTAGACTTTGTTACTTGAGATTGGTTGAAGCAGTCATCTGCGTTGGTGACCTGCAAGGAAACCCCAGGTTCCACCGATTGATAAATCAAGATCAACAAGCTGGTTACCTCTTGTCCTCTTTAAATATATCCTAAAGATGTGTAGATAGTTGTGAGTAATTTTGATTACATCTGCCATAGTTGGAAGGGAAAGGATTTGCTCAAACAGGTCCTTCAAAGTTTAAAAGTGCCTTTAATTTGAGTTAGGTAGCATTACATATAAACCTTATCTAATTATTAGAAGTATTGAACTTGGAGTGCTGGGATAAAATTGTTGTCCTTTTTGACCTATGTATCTTATTTGTTGTTAATCATTGAGAATGCTCCCTGAGCTTGATAGCCATGATCCATTGTCTTGTCAAAAAAATTTATTTGCCAATACAGTGTTTGATCCTTAAGTGGCATGCTGGTTTGCAGAAGTTTGCAAAGCTCTAGTATTGTTTCTTCATTGTCAAAGTACAAACGAAGTCCAAGTAGGCGTGCCAAAAGTAGGTGGGAACCTTTACCGGAGGAGAAGTTGGTTGAGAAGCTGGCACCTGTCAATCATATTTCAATAAAAGAATCTACTTGGCACAACGCTAAAGAGAGGGACGGCACGGTAATCTTTCAGTTTCTTTCGGTGATCATGTGTTAGAAATCTGGAGTTCTCCATATTTAAGGAACAGCCTAATGTTTATTTCACAACAATCATTTATTCAGTCAATTGTGCCAAGTCATTCCCTCAGCAATACTTATTTACTCTTTCTTTTTTTATTTATTTGAATGTGATTTTAATTGGATTAGGGAAAAGTATTGAATGTGTCCCTCTCAAATTGCTTGCAGGTTTCAATTGGAAAATATGAGAACAAGGAGGAGAGTTGGAATAATGCCAAATTCCCTCAATCCCAACAGCAGACTCTAAGTAAAAGTTCCCAGAGGCCTGTAAAGAAGCCACGGCTTGGTGATAGTTTTAGTGCAGCTGAAAATGGTGATGCTTCTAGTGATAGTGACAAGGAACAGGGTTTAACAGCATATTACTCTGGTGCAATAGCACTTGCAAATTCACCTGAGGAAAGGAAAAGGCGTGAAAGCCGTTTTAAGCGTTTTGAGAAAGGCCATGGACAACGATCAGAAATTAAGCACTTTAGACCGAAATCTGTTGGAGGTGTCAATATATACACTAGAAGAGCCAGTGCTCTGGTGCTTAGCAAAAATTATGAAGATAGTGGCAGCAGAGCTGTCGAAGATATTGATTGGGATTCCCTTACTGTTAAGGGAACTTGCCAGGAAACAGAGAAACGATACTTGCGCCTTACGTCTGCACCTGACCCTGCCACTGTAATGACCTCCTACCTCACTTTAACTTCTCCAGATCCTTTTTATTTTTATTTTTAATAGTTAAAGATAATTTCATTAGAAAAACGGAGGTCGAAATGACCAACCGAAAAGGAATGAAAGATAGAAACAGCCCATCGAAAAAGCAGAAAGAAAACCCCATGTTGAACCAACTAATCCATAACTAAATTACAAACCCCATCCCACCTAACAAGGAAATCCTTAAAAAAACCTCTTAAGTTCCTTAAAATGTTTACACCAGAAAACCAGCAAAGCTAAGATCTCCAACACAATACAATATCCTGAACCTCTCTCTCTAGATCTTGTACCATCAGACCTTCTGGGTTTAAATTATTTTTAGTGAGGATAATAAATGCTTCCAATCCTCTTGTTGTTTCCATGCTGATTATTCCTAACCTGCCTATTGAATTGACAAGATTGAATTGCTAACAGGTGAGACCGGAGGAAGTGTTAGAAAAGGCTCTAGTAATGGTTCAAAATTCACAAAAGAACTATCTTTACAAGTGCGATCAGTTGAAATCCATTCGTCAAGATCTGACTGTACAAAGGATCCGCAATGAGTTAACAGTTAAGGTATTTTTTGTTACCTACTCTGCAGTTTAATATGAATATTCCTTATGAAACTTTAAATTTCCAAGTACTTTCTTTTGCTTTTACTATCATATTATGACAGCATTTTTGTTATCTGTCAGTGTAGACCACATCACCTGTTTTATCGAACATCCTTTCCAGTTTCCATTGCCTTGAGAAATATTTCCCTTGGGATCAGTCATAACCCCTTTTATAATTTTCTTTTTCAGGTGTATGAAACTCATGCTCGATTAGCTCTAGAAGCTGGGGACTTGCCAGAATATAATCAGGTTGATTGCTTAGGAACTGTTGTTTGATCTTTTAGTTATTCCATTTTGATGAGCCTGTTTCTCGGTTCTAATAAAGATAGCGCTAAGTACTATTTCCCATGATTTTGTCTCGTGGTTTTTACAGGTTATATGCTTCTCAGTCATGTCTGTTAACATTTTATTATACGTATTATGCTAGCTTAGTGTTTATATTTATTGGGGATGTTTAGGTTTATATCAAATGAGATTTAGTATGCTAGCTTGTAAAGTTGGTAAATTCTGCTGATAACGCAGGCATGAGTTTGAAACCTGTCTCGACCACTAACTGCACTTGTGTACCAAATTAAAATAAAAATCGATTGAGCTTGAAGATCTCTAGATATTGCTTGAGACACTAATGAAATCACTAAATAAGGAAGAAAAGCAAATAGAGGTTTGTCACATGAGTCCCTCTCTAGGGAGAAGTCTCCCTAATTATATGACTTGACATAGAAACATCATTGTACGACAGATTCTACAATTTCCTTAGCCAAATAGAACAATAGAATAGTCTGTTGGTTGGGATTGAGCTAACTGTTGCTTCCTCCACCTGGTCAAAAAGCTGGACTGAAATTGAAGAGGCCAACCTCACTCTCCCCTTTGTGGGATTCAAGCTGTATTAAATTTCTTAAGTATCATACTTAGAAATCCAAACACCTACCTACATGGGGCTAAACTGTACAGGACATAAGTATTCATCACACAAATCAAAAAGTGATGAAGGCTAAGAAAATGGATTGCAATGGTTCCAGCCTAAATGAGAGAAGGGGATAGCATCCCAATTAGATCCTAGTCTCAAAACAAAAAAGAAAAAGGGGGGGGGGGGGTGGATATGGAAAAATTCATATTCGCCACGGACTCGGTAGGATTGAGCCTTTCAAATATACAGAAACCTTGAAATGTAAAACGAGCAATTGAGCATAATTCTGTTTTCTGCCAGCATAATCATCAAATCCTTATCCCAAAAATTTGTAGTCTGCTGCATGAATTTTTTTTTTCTATTCTATTCTATTTAAAGGCATGTCTTATGCTTATTCAAGTGCGTTCATATCTGCTCTCACTTCCTAAATCCATTTTTTTGTGTGTAATTTATCTTTCCTCGTTCTCTTTTTAGAACCTTGAACTTGCACTTCCTTATATTTGGGGCTGTTATCGGTCTTAGTCACACATCAGCAAACTATCTCAATCTAATTTCCTTTAGTTTATCATATATTGGGGCTACTCTTTCATTTTCAAGAATGCTTGTGTTTCAGTATGTCAGCTAGAGGATACTACACTTCCCAAAAAAAGAAGTTTCCTCACTGACACTACATCATCTGCAAATAGTGTAAGCCCAAGGACTAACTCTTGAATGAACAATTACTTCATCTTTGACTAGAGCAAACAAAAATGAACTTAAAGCCGATCTGTGATGTAAATCAGTTGTAATTAGGAATTCAAGCAATAGAAAATAATAAATTTTAAAAAACAAAAATCCATGCTACTTAAGCTAGAGAGAACTTTTAATTTGTTTTATCTCTAGACTTATCTTGGTTGCATAATTGTGTTCTTATCGTTTGTGGAATGTCATGAACAAATAAGTATATTATCGTGTGAAAAATTTAAAAATAGAGAATATTGTCTCATTCTTATAATATGATAAGTATTTTATTAAAGAAAGATATTTACAAGTACAAAGGGAAAACAACGGTGCAGTGAGTAGTGAACACCGATACAACTACGTCCACTCTCAAGGTGTGATCAATTCTCTAATTATAATCAGAGCCTCTTGAAGCCCTTTAGGGCAGAACTCCAATGGAATAGTAATGCCATAATTTTAAGTAGTAGAGTGGAGAGAGCCACTCAAAATCTTTATTTCTCAAATCTTCTCTACTATTGAGAGCTCCATGTATCCAAATTAGTTTCTTGTGGACCCAATATAAATGCCTTCAGATTTTTTTATTCGGCATCCTGTTACTGACTTCCTTTCCTTATTTCCCAATCCCCCCTCACAATCTGATGCAGGAGAAAATGATTTCCACTAAGAGAATAGGCTGATTTTGATATAAAACCAGAAAAACTTATAACAAGATTGAAAATTGGCGTATAAGGTGGTTGAATCAAGAGATAGCCCTCTAACATCTCTTTGCAAGTGAACTCTAAGGAACACCAAGGTTAACCAATGTTAGCAAAGCTTCAAAATATTATTAATCAATCAAAGTGTCCTTTTTCTCATAACGATCTATTTACTGGAAAAGACAACGTTAAAACCTAAATTAAGACCTAAGAAACCAATCCTAACCATTCATCTAAAATAACATAAATTAATATCTAAAATACCCTTAATTTTCGTCAGTTTTAGTGTACCAAAATTTTTAATGTAATTTTGGCATCCAGACCATCATAATCTGCCCAAAAGTTGTGAAATAATTGTTGTTGATCATTTTTTTTTAGTAAGTTAAATTTTTTTTGAGAAAAAATAATGGGGGATGAGATAAACCCAAAATACAAACTTATCAAAAAGAAGCAGAAGGAGCCCATTAGTCCGCCTCTAAGTTACAAGCCAAATCCTACCTAACAAAAAAATCCTGAAACAAAATTCCTTTGAACTCTTTGAAGCCTTTCCCCCCAAAAAACAATAACCCCAGAATGGACAGAATGAGATCATGCATAGGAAGCTCCTTTCCCTCAAAAGTGTACGTGTTCCTCTCTTTCCAAATGCCCTAGCAAATGGCAAACGGAAGAAGGCTCCAAAGAATCTGTTTTGAAGCTGTAAAGGTAGATCAATTAATGAGCTTTCCAACACATCTGATGGCTTTCCAATGTCCCAATAGATATTTGAGTAGAAAGTTATATTCATTAGAAATTAATGATATCCAAGCCTGGCGGAATTTGACAATCTAGACCACTTTTCCCAGCATTGTGTTCGTTGGGACTGCAGACAACTATTGATCTTTGATCTTCACGTGAGATCTCGATTTTTGACTGCATCACAATCCAATACACTATTTATAAATTCATTGGGAGCAGTTTTAGTTCTCCCCCTCTTCTCCCGGTAATTATCTTCAAGTTGATTTGACAGTTCCGTTTTTTTATTATTTCTGGATTTTCTTAGCTTCCCTTCTAAGTTCTAAGGCATCTTAAGATTGAATGGTTGAACCGTCCTGCTATATGCACTCTAAGAGCCATACGGAATCCATCTTTCTCCCTTTCCTTTCCCTGACTTCTGATTCAATCCCCTATCTCTTGGTGGTGTATCAGTTGATTCCTATTGATTGCTGATAACGATCTTATCTCCCCCTCATGGCTGACATAAGACAATCCCAGGAATTGCCTGAAATTCCATGATTTTTAGATAAATGATCGACACTTTGCTCTACTTTCCTTTCCTCTCTCTCTTTCTGATGCATTACTTCACCTAGTGTGAACCTGTTGGCTCGATTTATGGAATGTTAGCTCGTCACACCTTAATTGCATCTGGATTGAAGACCCATTTTTATGTATTGCTGCAAAAGAGGATTAGGGTTGGTGTTTGTTTATTCAACTTCAGCCTAAGTGACTGACTTCCTTCTGTCTACTGTGGGGACCACTGGAGGTGTAAATTTCCTATTGTACTGGCAAAGCAGCTGCCCCCCACCTCCCTCCTTAATGTATCTGTCTTGTAATATTGATATCTGTTTCATTGGGATGGTGTGAAGTATTTGTACAAATAATGTGGATGGTAGGAATGTACTGTCTAGGTTCTTGAATATGTTTAAATATCTTGGGATGCTTTTTGTCAGCCTAATAATAATGCATGATAAAAATATTGTATTGGGATTTTTCTCTAGAATGCATTTTTCTTTGGAATTACAGTTGCTTTGATGGTCGGATGTTATGGAAAATTTGCTGTCCAAGACCAACTTATTGTTTAGTTGTGTCTGTCAAAGACCAAAATTATTGCTAGTTTTGACAAATAGATAACAAATTGTTTTCAGTTATTTACATTTTGGATTTATTTGAATATAGATTGATTCAAATGTGTTTTGCCTTCAGTGCCAGTCACAACTAAAAAGCCTTTATGCGGAAGGAATTGAGGGATGCCATATGGAATTTTATGCTTACAACTTACTTTGTGTTATCTTGCACTCCAACAACAATAGAGATCTCTTATCATCGATGGCAAGGTGAATGATATGTTTCTGTAGAATTTTTCTATTTTGGGTAATATTAGAAGAAAATTACAACGTAAAGGGAGAAAGATACACCTACATAGATGTTTTTTAGGATACAATGATTTTGTGCTATGCACCTACATTGTTGTGAAACATCTATAAAATACTGTGCCTACTTGCAAATTTTCACCTGCAAGGGTGTTTGCTATAAATTTTCTCACCTAATATAAATATTTGGATATGGAGATTTCTGTTAAGACTACTAATTTACTGGATTGGAACTTGGTAGGACATACATTTAGCTTTATCCTTGTTTGTTGAATGGAAGATGAATGCATTTACATTCATGGTATTACTTATTATTTCCTTTTGAAAAATTGAAGGAAAAGGAGACAAAAAACTATGTCCCATAGCAATGCACCATACTATCTTACCAAGCTATGCTCTAAAGAGAGTCTGTTTTTTGGCAACATAGTCTGTTTGGAGCGCCCATAGATGTCAAATAATGTGGAACACAAATCAGGTCAACAATCAAGGGTTCCGACAAATTTTTTGTACTTATTTAGGTTTAGATTTATCATTTTATCGTTCGAGATTATTTTAGATTAATTTTTTTTTTTTAGTTTTGAGTTGTTTTACGACTTTATTTTTATGTTTTTTGGGCTAATTTTAATGTTTTATTGGCTCATAGTCTTAATATAATATTTAGGGGCAGTTTAGTAACTTTAGTTTATCGTTTATTTAACTTTATTAGGGTTGAAAAATTAGGAGAGAGAAATTTACGAAAATTAAGTTATTTTATTTAGTATTTTAGTTTTATTAGGACTCTTCTTTGATTTTCTTTTCTTATAGATTGTATTAGGGTTTATTAATAGAGAATGAATGGAATAAACAAAATTATAGAAGTCTCTGTTTTCTTTTGGTGCATTCAATGTGGTAAATATCATTTTTTTTTTCTTTCTTTTGTCTTTTTCTTATCTTCTATCTTCTTCTCCTATCCAACTTTCTACATTATTTTTTTGTTTATTTTTTGAGAGATCAAGAAACCATCAAGAACCCTTTATTACTCCTTTCAAGAAACCACCCATAAAATTTGTTTTCTTGAATTTTTTTTTAAAAAGAATTCTTGATTTTTTTTTTTTCTTGAAATCTTGATTTCTTGATTTCTTGGTTCTTGATTCTCTATTCTCAATTCTTGAAACTTATTTTATTTCACCCTATTGTCTTCAACCCTTATTTCATTGATCTCTTTTCCAAATCTACCTTATACTCTATTACCAAACCCTTTTCTTATTGATGCCCAAATCCTTTTAGGTTTACCCTATTGTAACCAAATTCCCTAACCTTCTAAATTTTTCATCTTCTTCCCTCATCATCCTGCATCATCAAACCTCTTGAATAGCTTCCAATTAATGATTTTGAGCTCCCATTCTGATGGCTTCTTCTGATCCTTTTTAATTTAAGCAAGGCTTGAATCTAACCTAACCAAATCCTTAAAAAACTTGCAAAATTCATATGATGAGAAAATGGTTTTGGCTTTGACTTAGTTTTTACTGAAAGACAAACCAACTTGCTGTTCGGATAAACTTGATCCATCCGTGGCATGTTTAGTTCTTGAAAACTCGAATGATTGGGCCGTTAAACACTGTCTTGGTTCATGAACCTGGCTCAAGTCCCCAACTTCATATTCTTGAATATTGTGCTTGTAATGCTTAGAACAATGTAATCTTAAAACCTTCCTTTTGGTTGAAAACAAATTCACTCAACAGGAGAAAACCATATGGTACACCATTTTTGTTTTTTTTCCTGAAAAATATATTTCCCTTGGACATGTTACAAGTAGCAATTAACCAAGCAGCTGGGAAGCACACCACAGCGTAGTAGCCTTAGTGGGTCAGATATGTGATGGTGTGCTCTTGCATAATCAAATTTCATCCTACTGGGGGAATGCTCAAATGTATAATCATATTGTCTTCTTTCCTTGCACTGAATTTATGTTGCCAGATTATCGGATGAAGCAAAAAAGGATGAGGCTGTAAAGCACGCTCTTGCAGTTCGTGCAGCTGTTACGTCCGGAAACTATGTCTCGTTCTTCAGACTTTACAAGACAGCTCCTAAATTGAGCACCTGTCTTATGGGTATGCAGAATATAGATGTTTACTCTTCTAGCTCAACTATTGGAATATTTTATGCAGTTAAATCACTCCAGAGTAATTACTGTATGTGTAGATCTTTATGTTGAGAAGATGCGTTTCGAGGCTGTGAAATGCATGTCTCGTTCATATCGGCCAACAGTCCCGCTGGTATTCATCGCTCAGGTTCTAGGCTTTACAAGCTCCTCACCAACAATTGAGGGAAGTGATGAGAAAGACACATATGGCTTGGACGAGTGCGAAGAATGGTTGAGAGCACATGGTGCATCTCTCATTATAGACAATAGTGGAGAGATGCAGCTTGACACAAAGGTATATAGAATTTTGCAAGCTTAATTTCTTTGGGCATGCCAAACTTCTCTCAGTTGATTAATTCTCCTTTTGGGATTTTCAAATATAAAACATACTCGTATTTTACACGCCTCAGGAGTGTTGGGGAATTCCAAAAAAAATGTTTTCAGGGAGTTTTTTTAGGTCTAAAATCCATTCTATTTTATTTTTTTCCTTCTTTTCTCAACTTAATGGGGAAAATCCGATGCGCAGGCTTCTTCTTCGAGTCTTTACATGCCAGAACCAGAGGATGCTGTGGCCCATGGGGATACAAATCTCGCAGTTAACGATTTTCTGACTCGGACGTCCTGAAAGGTCACATTTGATTTGTAACTTTAGTGTATTGAAAAATGGAGTAGGAACTTATGATATCTTCGATGATTTGTGGATGGATGGGAAGGGGGAATTATTTTGCTCCCAATATTACTTGGTAAGTTTTGATGAATGTTTGAAATGGGGGAAAAGAAAAAAGCCTAATAAAACATTAGTCCCAGTCCCCTTGTTCAGGGTGAAGCAGGTCTCAGTAATTGTTGCTGTCTTGTTCTTTGATCTTAATTGTTATAAAAAAAACATAAAAAAACAAGTTAGCTCTTGTTATATCTTCACTGACTAATTCATTCCATTCCCATTGCCCAGTATTCTAATGTGTAAGTAACCATTAAGTAAGATCCCATCATTTTAATAGTAGAAAGGATGCTGGCTTTTGCAAATTTTCTTTTTTATTAATCTAAGAAATGTGAATCTTGAAAGTAGGGATACGATGGTGATGTAAGATGAAGTAGTTCAAGGCGTTAAAGAGTGAAGCGAAGGAGTCTTGTAGGGAGTTCATGAAAAAAATATATATATATACATAAGAAAATTTGATGGTGGTGGGAGTGTTTATGTTCAAGAGATCTGAGAAAAATGATCTATTAAAAGTTGTTGCCAAAATTTATTTTTGAAGAGAACTTGGAAAAATATAAATGTAAGTTAAAATTTTAATAAGCAAAGAGTCATAAGTGAAGCCAAGTATCGAGTATGTAATGATTAATACCATATGTTGACACTAACGAAGTTGAGAAAATTATACACAAGTTAGTGTAAGAGATGAAATAGCAAAGATCGCAAAAAAAAAATATGTATTTTTTTATAGCTATTTGATTTGGATAAAGTATCCATTCAAAAAATTTACTAAATTTGACGGTTGTGATTTACCTTGTTTGACTCTGATCCCCAATTGGGGCCCATCACATTAATTTTGATATAGAAGGATCGGATGGTTAGAAAGAATCTTAGCCAATGGATCCAAACTAAAACTTAGCATCATAAAAAAAAAGGTCATATGGTTGGATACCATAGGTAAAACTTTAGAGCTATATAAATTAAGCATGATATCAATAAAGTTTGAAAAAAGATAAGCGCCCACCGTGGGGCTCGAACCCACGACCACAAGGTTAAGAGCCTTGCGCTCTACCAACTGAGCTAGACGGGCTGGTTATTATATCTATTAAAATTTTAAGTTATTACATTAATAAATACAAGTCGATCAATTTGACTCATATGGATTTATTGGTGATTCGACCACTTATTAAACTCAATAAAACAAACATGGAGAGTCGAAATGGAAAATCAAGATGGACCCGATCCATTTGACAGTATCATTGTGTAATTGCATTCATGTGATGAATATAGAAAGAGAAACCCTTGCCTTACTAAGATAGCGAGAAAAAAAAGGTCTTACTAAATCTCATCCACTGTCAAAAGGGCCTCAAGATACGTAAAACAAGACTTCCAGTCATTTTTTTTATTGTGGATGAGCCTTAGTAAGGTCTCTTTTCCTCACTATCTTAGTAACGCTAGTCGGACTCATATAGAAACATGCGTTTGATGTGGAGGGCGTTTCCTGTTTACGCAATACAGACGAAGCGACGATTTCGTGCTCCAAAACTTCTGCAATAGAGACTTTCACGTTTCCTCACTCCACGATATTTTTGTGAAATAAAGAGAGAAACACTAGAAAACGAAAAGAAACTGTCCATTGTCGATTGTGATTGTGATTGTGATTGTGACGAGAAACGTAACATCAAAAAAGGCTACTCATAGATCGACTGTCCACATCATTTTGACTAATCTTCTAAATCAGACATGTGGGTCTCACGCTTCATGTATCCGTCATCCGTGGGGGCTCCTTTGGTTTTTCATTTAACTCCCTTGTTAACCTAGAATATTGTAAATGCCTTCCTTGATTCATAATATTTTGATGAGTGCTGATTTTTTAACTCAACCTGACCAGGGGACTCAAAAACTCATCTACGTGGCATGGGAAAAAATCGTAGGTTCTATCTCTTGGGATACACAACCGACCTGCCATTTACAGTTGTGTATCCCGAGCGTAAGAATTTTCGATTCTTTGTGCATGACACGTCAATGAATTTTTGAGTCCGACTATCAGGTTGAGTTCAAAAATCATTGGTCTATTTCGATAAAGACTAATGATAATCTCTAACACCCTTTTTTGTACGCTCCCTAACCTGACAGTTCACAGAATCATAAATCTTTTTTACTTGTGTATCCCGAAGAAAAATATCTATGGTTCTATGATTCTATGAAGGGAGCGTACACAAAAGGGAGTCTGAAATGAAAGTATTAACTTGATTAATTTGACCAATTTTTAAATTAAATTGTCTCATCAGAATACATGCATTTCCGAGATTAATGGGTAACAAGATTTCTTAATTCCAATTGTCGAAGTTAGGCAATCCTCCTCTTTTATCTAAGTTCGAAGTTGGCAATACAATGTAAAGAGAACATATATAAGTAGTGTTGGCTTTGGATAGCGTGGAATGAAAGAACATGATTTGTTTAGTTGATTTTAAATCTATGAGATGAGGTTTTATTAGCATATGTTAGAAGTGTTAAGAATCATCATGTTAATAAATTGAAAATATACGTGGTAGGGATGAAGATCTCAAGATTGATGAGTTGAAATACTGGAATATAAAATATTACCATAAACAAATACATTGGAGATAATGTAAGAAAAACTCCAATAGATGATAAATTACAAAAAAGTGGATTGAAATGTCCTTGACATATTCACCAACGATTGATTATTATTCCAACTACAAGAAATATTGAGGTTAGAGATCCAAATAAAGTGCAAAAAAGAAGATGATGAAAACAGTATGAACTGATAATGTTGTAAACCCAGATTCAAATCCCACCAACGCTGGGTTATTAATCTCAATTAAAACATGCTTATTATATTTTTTATGGACAAAGTGTTGTGTAAATGTCTTGTATTCTGTAGCGCCACGCAGAGTTGAGGGGGGTGTAATTGTGTAACATTTTTTTTAAGGATTTTCTATTTTTGGAGTTTTTTTGTTTTGGAGAGTTTTACATATTTTGATAACTCTCAGTATTATAATAGAGATCTCTAGGATTATAAAACTAATGAGAAAATAGTGATTGTTTCTATTTTATTCCGTAGATGTAGGCACACTAGTGAACTACGTAAATCATTGTGTGTATTATTGTGATTGTGTCATTTTTGCTATCGAGTTTTTCAAAAATGGAATGGAGGAATTAGATTTATTTGGTCGACTCCAAATCTTCGGGATAGAATTTTGTTATTTTACCTTTTAGGGCTATATTCGTAGTCTTGTAAAGTAGGTAAAGCAAAATGAAATTTGGACTAAATTTAGGTTCTAGATCAAGTCCTTAAATTTGGAAATATTCGATCAGATTCTGTTGAGGGGGTGGGGGGGATTCCATATATTGAATATTCAGGGAGGCGTAAATAATGTGATATACTGTATGGAGGTAAAGAGAAAACTATTCATTTTTTATTGAAACTTGAAAGCTTCTTTTACTTATAGTTGGGAAATTAAGATAAAATTTAGAAACTAGACGTTAAAAGATGATTGCTCTCTATATATGTTTAAAGAGGACAACAAATGAGTGCTGACTTAAGAAACAACAAAAATTAATTTAAAAAAGATTTAATTAACCTAAATCAATAGTAAAAGTCAATCGAGTCATTCTACAATTAATAATTAATTAAAGGATAATGTAACAATAACACTTGAGAATTTTTTAATTATAGTGTAACAAGAAGACAGAAAGAGAATTACACCCAACTCAACCCACGTTTCACCCACCACCCAACGGTCGAATCCCAATTCAAAATTCAAAAAAGAAAAAAAAAAAAAAAAAAAAACGACAAAACCCTTCTTTCCCGCCAAATACCCAAACAGTTAAGATTCAGTAATAATTGTAACCCCCATTTATAATCTATGATTATATTTACCTTCTCTTGTTCTTGCTCCCCAACAACAAAGAGAAATAAAATAGAATCCTAAAGAAAAAACCCCAAGCAATAGTAATCCATAAACAACTCCATTTGTTTAAATCAGTGATACCTTGCTCTTTCAATATATCTGTTCCTGTAGTCACGCATGTAGTGCTTGTAATGTTCATCCCCAAAGAACGACTCAAAGTCTTCAACAGATTTAGTTTCATTGCTGTGGGAACGATCTTTAGTGGCGTATTATCGAACATCTGAGCACCTCTAACGAAGCATTTTGTTGGATCATCGAATTCGTTCTGCAAAACTCCTTCGAATGGATACTTCACTAGTGAGATGTAATGGAACCAAATCCAATAAGGGGGAATTCGATCCCTATTGATGAAGAATCCACTGAAGAGAAGAAAGTAAGCTAGAATTGCTACTACGACAGTGTAACCCAACATTACATGAGTGACAACTCCAGAGAGAAAAGTAACGAAAGAACTTCCAGCCCAGAACGAAGCGAGAATCGTAAAGAAGAAGAACAAGAATCCATGGAGGCCTCCCCCGAGACCGACAGCCCAGAATGTTGTCGATGCGAATGCGATTGCGAGAATAATTAGAGAAGGAATGACGATGAGAGAGTGAGATAGAACGTATGAGGATCTACGATAAGCGTTGTAAGCTGTTTCGCGCATAAAGATGTATCGTTCTTGGAGGAAAACTGGGAGAGCGTCGGCACATGTGTAGAAAGTAGTGGACATTGCGAAGGCGAAGAACCCTAATCTTTCTTGCACGCCTCTCGGTGAATTATCTAGCTTATAGAACATTGTGGCTAAGATGAATCCAGTGACAAGAACTGCTCCCAATCGGATTCCGAATAGTTCAGGCATTCGTTTTGAGTTTAGGATCGATCTTTTCGATAAAACAGCGATTTCTATCCAGAACGGATTCGCGAAAGTTGAGACTGTCGAAGTTGGATTTGCATCGTTAGATGCTCCGGAAACTAATTTCCCTCTCGAAATACTTGCGCTGATTGCGTCTTTGAGAGATAAACCTAATCGATCTGGATCTGAATTTCGTGGATGCTTCATTGTCTGCCATGATTTGTTGAATTCGGCTAGACTTTTGGTTCCACCTGGAGAACCTTCAAGTTCACGAATCAAATCCAGTGCGAACTCAGTCCGATTCTCGTTTTCTGGAATCGGATGGCCGAACTCAGAAAAGAAACGAGGGAGACTCACTGGTGAGCCACTGTACACTGTTCTTCCACGTGAGAGGAAGATCAAACGGTCGAGAATTCCTAGAATTCTGTAACTAGGTTGATGGATCGACATGATCACTATGCTTCCACTCTGAGCGATCCGTTGCAAGACTTTAACCACCATGAACGCACTCGTCGAGTCGAGTCCCGACGTCGGCTCGTCGAGAAACAATACGATCGGATCGTGAATTATGTCGATTCCAATGGAAACACGGCGGCGCTCACCACCTGAAACTCCTCTGTGGCCTTCGTCTCCGATCACAGTCTTGGCTGCGGCTCTTAATCCTAGTTGATCGATCAGAGCTTGAACTCTCGCTTTCTTCTTCGATTTCGAAAGCGAGCGAGGCAATCTGAACTCGGCTGAGAACATGAGTGTTTCTTCCACTGTAAGCATCGGAAAGAGAAGATCGTCTTGCATCACGTAAGCCGAAATCACCTTCAGAAGTCGAGATTCTAAAGCTTCGCCATTGAGAGTTACAGATCCTTTCAAGCTTCCTTTCGCCATCCTATTCGCAAGCGCGTCAATCAGAGTGGATTTTCCCGATCCACTTGCACCGAGAACGGCTAGGATCTCTCCATCTCTTGCTTCACCAGAGATATCGTTCAACAAAGTCTTCGTATTCGAAAACTTACTCTGGTTTCCTACCTGATCCGCCGCCGCCTCAGTTCCGAGCTTTTTGCTCCGACCAAAACACGTCGGAAATGTCATTTTACGGCGAATCTTGACGCTATACGTCAGATTATTGAACGAGAGAACAAACGGAAGAGATCTAGGATCAGGACTCATGTCTCTCATCTCGAGGACTTGATGCTCAGGAGTCTCATCTCTGGAATCGTTGCGCGTGTCTTCGACGCGCTTCAAGAGCTCACCTAACGTTGGAGAAACTCCAGAAGTTGAACTCCTGCGGTGATGTTGAACCTCCATTGATCTTTTCCGATCTGAAAACCCTAATCTCGAAGGAAAATCGTCCTTCGTTCCAATACGAGACATTTAAGAAAATATTCTCTCTAGGACCAAGCTTTATAGAACAACAAAATATACAGAAATGGTTTACGATAGCGGAAGGACTTCACCGTTTGCAACTTCCAGCATTAGTATAGTTTGATTAACGGTAAATGTAACGCCGTTAGTGTCATCTATATGTGACTCATACAGTTCTGGTTCTAGGTGAGAGGTTGTGGACCGACTACTATATCGTGAGAGAGAGTAGAAACCTCTTTAATTTCATTTCCACCGATATATCTATTTATAGCCAAATAAGAACTACTATCTCTATGCGTGTCGTGTTTCGTGTTTTTTTTATTTTTTTAATTTTTTCTTAAGAATGGTGACCAACGCCTCCTAATTTCTTCCCAACACGCCTTTGTTTTCCTTCACTAAATCCTTATTTTTACGTGGCGGATTATAATTCGTTGGATCATGACAAGAGGACCAATAGGATTTCGTCATTTAGGGTTTATAGAATGAATTAGGTGTGGGTGTTTATCTATTGTAGACAAGTGTTACAGTAAAAAACACTCAAATTAAGTAAGTTTGGCACTACTAAATATACCTAATTTAAATTATTAAGTATGTCAATTAGGCCGACAACTGAATCGGATCAAACCCAAAATTCGATCTATTCTGATTCAATAATTATAGGCCTAATCAATCCAGTCCGATAATTTGTTTAATATATAAATAATGTAAAATTATCTATTATATTATTTTTACCAAAAGATGGTATGTGCAACAAAAGAATTTATTTGTAATTTAAAATATTAATTAAAGGATTTTTGAAGATTATATAATAACAAAATGAAACTTTTATAATTTTGAAAATTAAGCAACATGAAGCATGGATTGCAATGTTCTTAATTTTATTATTATTATTATTATTTTTTTTTATGAACGTGATTATATCAAATTTAAATATAAAAGTGGAGGTATTTATTGCCTTCTCTCATTATAACGGTTGAGAGATACACTATATTTAAAAGAGTTAAGGATCCAGAACCGTGTCTCTTTCCTATAGAATAGAAAATGGTGTTTATGTGACAAGTTTTGATTATTTTTAAACACACCGAACTCTTAAAAAAGCCATTTTATACCCCACCCAATCTTAAGTGTTTAAAGTTCCAACTAATTAAAATGTGTCACATAGGCACCATTTGTTGATATTGGGGACATCTTTCTGGATCACAACTCCATTTAGAATTGAATCAATTGAATTATGTCGTAAAAAAAATATTGATATTTTGGACCAGATTGGGATGGGACTCCAATCGGGTCTGGATTGTATTGGGTCCAATGAATCTCTTATCGGGTTGATACCAATCCAATCCGACCGATCCATTGGCAGTCCAGCAGTTATATATGACAAACTAACTAATTTTTATATAATAAAAAAAATGTTTTAAATCATTTTGCAATAAAATAAATAATAATTGATCTGACAATTACTACTTCAGGAATGAATGTTCTCCTTGGTTTGTATAATGGAAAATTGGAGGCTAAATGATTTTCCCAATAAAATGTGTTTTGTAGGTTAATGATTGTGTTTTTTTTTTTTTTTTCTAAAAAAAGAAATAATTGGATGAACATGTTTTTAATTTGAACATTAATATCTAATATGTTAGGTTTGCTTAGATCACAAGAGTTGCTAATTGAAAGAGAATTGTAACTCTCGAGACTTGGGAGTAAGAGTTCATAAAGCTTCATTGTTTGGTTGTCAATGAGGATTCGACACCATTTTTATTTTTGATTTGAAGGTGGCATGTGCAAACACACATGTATTTAAAAACTTATTTATAATTTAAAATATTTATTAAAGGAATATTTACTAAAACGTGATAAACTTTTGATGAATTACGATTTTGGCTCACTGCTCATTTTAATTACTAGAACGTGAATGGTAATAAATCCGGAGGTTTTAAAATAATTATTTCGCAGGCTTAAAGTGGCAATTTCGCTGGTGTAAAGTGACTATCTCATAGGTTTTACCATTTTTAGCAGGACAGTCACTTCAAGCCTCTAAAATAGTCACTTTAAAACCTCTGAATTCGTTATCATTCATATTTTGGTAATTAAAATGAACAGTGAGTCGAATTGTAAATTCATCAAAAGTTGATCACCAAATGCTAATTCACACTTTATTAAAGGGTGGTTTGAAGATTACATAGTAAAAATGATATTTTCATAATTTTGAAAAGTAACCAACTTGATTTTAGGGGCATGGGATTATAATATTCTTGGTTTTTTTTTTTTTCTTTATTATCAAAATGACCTTGATTATATTAAGTTTAATTGTTAAGGTGGAGTCATTTTTGAAATCGAAATTTTGGTTCCACTTCTACTCCACCTTCTCTCATTATAATAATAAAGATAGTGCAAGGTTTCTCCACGCCCTTTTCGGGATGGGACTACTTGCCCTATACTGTCGCACTCTTCGAACCCACAAAAACTTCTTAACATCAAAATAATGATTCATGAGGCCACCCAATGCCAAACACACGATCAAAGATATCAAATGCATAAATCTCACAAGTTTTTTTTGTTGAGCCAACCTCCCGAAGCTTGGAATTCACCTCCATTGTTATCTTAACACTTATATGTATGTGCCTAGGAAAGGGAAGATCAACTTCTAACATAAATTAACATGTAGAAATAAAAATATAAATGAAATAAGTTCTATATTTTACATTTATCCCTACCTAATCATATGGAAAATCTAATGTCCAATCTCCAAAATTAAGAGTTTTTATAAATATTTTTTAAAACCATTTATATTTTATATATAAGAGTAAAAAAAAAAAAGATGTATTTTCATTAATAGTGTATTAATAAAAACACATAAATGTATTCATGGAATTGACTCAATCTTCAAATAATGCGTTGATAACCGCTGTACTTTTCTTTTATTGCTTATTGAGAGTATCCCCATCCTTAGGGTTCAACTAATCCCACGGTCACACGCACCACCCTCTCAAAAAGTCCTACGTGCAATTGGTTGAGTTGTGGATCAATCGGGGCCTGGAGGGTGTCCTGGCCCCAAGAAATTCATAGCTTTGTGTGATTTCAAACACTTGACCTACCCTTCCTAACGAGCTTATCAAGGCTTGGCTTGCCATTGGGCCAACCCCTTGGGGTTAACCGCAATGTATTTCCATTTTGGGTTGAAAAGAGTCTACTGATTCTTGGTCGAATTGCTTGATCATTGAAGGACTTCTTTTATAATTTCACACTTGAATTATTTCTTGGTTTCATTGTCATTACTAATTTAATTATTTTGTATCATATAGATACAAACACATTACTGACCGTGTCTATTATCGTGAGGTAATCCAAAGCACATGTGTCACATTTAAATTGATTATATAAGGGTCTTGATAACACTCTAACAACGTTGTGAAAAGGATATAGAAGATTAATTATGGGCATCATTGAAACTTTTATTCATGATGTTTGCGCTTCAATATTGTTTGAATTCTCACGTAACATGAAAAATATTACAAGCGCATATGTGTGAAGGCTTTTGCATTGGGTGTTTGCAACCTCTGGTATCATAGGACAAATTCTATTGGCATGCCTAAAAATTACTTAGGGCTCTCATTATTGAGGGCACCTTTAAATTTTTGGGAAAATATTTTGGGCACTCCATGTTAAAGGGTACTCCTGAAAGCTCACGTTGTTTTTTAAGTTCTAATACTTATAGCGTTCGAGACTTCTCATCCTTTCCTACAATTCTATCGACTTCGAGTACTCTAATATAAAGTTTGGCAACTCAGTTGATTCCGACAACTCCATTGACTCAATTATACGTGGGATGGAACGTGTTGACATGCTTAAAGCCATGTCAACCACACACTGTCGACATGGTTCTAAGCATGTTGACAAGGTCAAATTGACATGAAATTTTTTTTTTATAGTCCATGGTGTCATACCATTTGTTTGGAACATGTAAACACATTTGAGATGAGATGAACAACCTCAACCCACAAAAAAAAAAAAAAAAAAGTTAATTTTAAGAATTTTCATCTTTTTCCAAAAAAAAAAAAAATGAAATTGTTTTCCAATAGTATTTATGTTTTTGACGACTGATTTTATGGTATGAGGTGTATTCGATGGAATTAAGTGCCCTCAGAACTAAAATGATGGGCCGATGATATTTGCCTAAAAGCCTAATATATTCGGGACACATTTGGAAATTGGGTAGCTATTAAAATCCTTGGCCTACGTATAAGTAATCACGTAAACGGTGCCTGCTTACAATTCTTTCTTTCGTACGTAATCATTAATGAAAAGTTAACCAATAGAAAAAGAGGTCTAGTTTATTGGACTTAGGGGTAGGTAAGTAGTTATTTTAGCTCTGCCAACACTTACCGACTTACAAGCTAACACCCACATCTCTCAACAGTTCCTTTTTGGTCAAACTAAAGTTGAGACGAAAGATGAACATGTACAGACACCAATTAGGCCACGACTCATGTTCCAAGTCTATTTTGGTCATAGTTGTTGAACGTATCAGAGAAGAGTAAGTTTGTTCCCTGTCTTTGTCATTGTCATACTCTATTCAACTTACATTTTTAAGAAAAGTTGATTTCTTTCGAAAATGGTTTTAAAAATTAGTAAAATTTATTTCTTTTGAAAATGATTGTAAAACCTTGTGTTTTGTCTAACCTGGGGCCATAAATGGTTTTGTTCAAGTCGGGCTACGATGAACCCTAACCTAACTTTCAAGAGACAAGCGATAACTAGAGGCCCTAAATCCCATTGGGCCTACATCGACAAAGCCCAAACCCAACTTTGACAGGCTTTCACATGTTCAAATTGAATTTTAAAAATTTTAAAAAATAATTAATCTATTTCACGCATCTTTCGAAGTCATGAATCTCCCTTGTAATTTACAAAGTTTGGAGATATGTGTGAATTTATTATTTCATAAAGTGTTCAGAATCATAAATCTAACCATATATAATATAAATATATACAATATAGTAGTATATTAAATCAAATTATGCACTGTTAAGCCCTAACCTAGTCAAAAAACAAGGAGTTGAGAATTTGAGCCCAACCCTACCTTTGCAGGCTCTAAACATAATTCTTTCAGATGGATTTGAGCAAGTTAGTAAGTCAATTTGACAACCCTACTCTTCTCCCAATTGATAGTGCATTATTTATTAATATAATTAAATAATTATAATTTTTATTACTATAAGGTGTAAGGGTGGATGTTTAGTACAAAATCTTACATAGATAATAAATATTCAAATTACTGTTTATTAATTTATTTATATATATAAAAAAAATACAACATTTAGTTGACAAAGCTCGGTATGAAGGCAACCGACTCGTACCCAAATCTCAAGTGGATATCCAAATAAGATATATAAACCTCATTGTGAGGAGGATGGAGAAATCCCAATTTTGGATTATATGCATATGTTACTGTTTTAAACTCAGATAAATGGATATTACGATCGGATATGATGCATATCCGTATGTGAATTTAAAACATTTCAGATAAAATAATTATGGGTAATTTTACCCGAATTCTTAATTGGATTAAAAATGTATCCACACCCGAATAACTCGGGTCAGATGAATGAGGTTATAAACAGATATTATTCTACCTGTTCAGTTCGAATCAGTTGGTGGTTTGGTACCTTTATAACAAATTTGGTAACCTTGCGCGAAAGAGTTGGGTGGATATCTTACAACAGGCCTCCATTTTGTGCAATGGGTTGCCCTGTTTAGGGCTTATTGGGCCATTTAAACCCATCATATTCGATCCATCTATAAACCAAAAATCACAAGGGTTGGTCATTTTTAATCTTTCAATTTGAGCATTTCTCATGTGATGGAAGAAATGCTCGAATCAAATGCCCCACATTTCTCTAAAAAATAAGATACCTTCAACCTCTAAATTTTTAGGTAAATTATTTTTAGCATATTAATTCCACTTGTCTGGAGAGAAATCTCTAGATTTTTTTCCTATTGAAATTCCACTGTCTTTTACTTTCCCAATGATCTTATCTTGGGAAGATGAAATTTTATGAGGGTATCTCAAGTCGTTGAAGATGACGGGTTTCTTGAAGAAAAATAAGGGTTTTTGGCTAGAGGTTGAAAATGAAAACTTGTGTATCAGTAAGCATTTTTTTTTAATGAGTTTGATAGTTCAATGCTGAGTGGATTTGAACCCAGGTCTTTGATATCATCACCAAAAGACTTTACAACCTAAGCTAGTTGGCATCTGCATCTGTGAGTCCTCTTTTCTTAGTCTCTAAGAGTAAAGGGAGATATCATTAGTTTGAAGAGTTCTGACTCCCCCTCTACTCTTCTGATGTGGCATGTGCATAAAACCATATATTTTTTTCCCTGGGATGCACAATGCATAACCAAAAAAAATTCCATGGTTCTATGCACATGCCTTGTCAAGAGAGTAAAGGGTGGGTCAATTTATCATTATTGTAGTTTGAAACACAAGGGGAGTGACAAATATTTACCAAACTGTGAAAGTGTATGTCTACATAACAATTTTTCTTTTTTTTACATATTGTGTAATTTAGTTAACGATGGATCATAATGATAAATAAAAAGAAGAATACTATAAAATGCACTAGAATAAGAGGTATTGTGATATATTTATGGTTTCAAAACTCGGTTTGACATCTCGTCTCGTCCATGGATGAGACCGAGTTGTCTCGTACAAGACAATTTTTTAAACTTGGTTTACATTGATTGATTTACATATATTTAAATTAAAATAATTATAATTTTGTAATAAAATAACATAGATTAGAAAAATGTTTAGTCCTAAAATCATGTGTTTATTTAAGTAATAAATATATAAAAATGTATTTTTTTTAATTATTTTAATAAAAAATCCTGGTTGACTCAGCCAAGTTTTATTGACTCAATCGAGGTTTTCAAGATATCATATGAGATATCTTGTTTATCTCGCAAGATCATATGAATGTTGAGACACCGTGCAAATCTGTATCGTTGCTTAACGAGATCGAGATAACTTGGACGAGTCATCTCAGTGTCAGACGAGATTTAAAATCATTGATATATCAAATTATCTTCTCTAAAGATCATGATAGAATATAACTAGATTATATTATATTATAATTATTTACATAAGGTTCTTTTCTATTTAAGATTGTTAAAAAAGTAATGTAATGTAATCAA
Source organism: Akebia trifoliata (assembly GCF_017979445.1). NCBI lineage: Eukaryota > Viridiplantae > Streptophyta > Magnoliopsida > Ranunculales > Lardizabalaceae > Akebia > Akebia trifoliata. The sequence continues at coordinate 1,043,392 of NC_141382.1, read as the reverse complement.
GAGAACTGATCCAATTTTCATAAAAACCTTCATAGAAGATGATTTGTGGTATCACAATGCAATGTATAATATACTCCACCACGCATGGTAGCATTAAGATAATCCACAACACAAAAGCCACAATATTGGTATCAATGATGATCAAATCCATGATGAAGCCTACATTTAGCTTATTTTAAGATCTAAAAGAGGCCATCCAATGCCAATTCCTTTAAAGGATTACATACCCATTATATTCTAGTTGATTTGTTCCAGGCCATATTATTAGTGAGTTGCTATTGGCACACCAATTTTTACTAACACCACACCAACTGCATATAATTTCTTGGTGATTTACATAAGAATTGGTGTTGCATTAGTAAAAGTTGGTGTGGCAATAACAGCTCTCTATTATTATTATCATCAAGATATTTTCTTTCTTCGGCAACAAGCATCTTGTAATCAATGAGTCTTGATCATCAATCATATTCTTCAAGGGCAATTGATCTTACAAGGCAAAAGAAATTGATAAAGGTTTGTTTTTTTTTTTTTTTTAATTTCTTCAAACTCATATTCGATCATTGATCGTCATGAGTAGAAGGGAAGATTAATGAGGCTCATATATATGGATGCATTGTAATAAAGTGCACTACAATACACCAAATCATCATGACATATGGATAGTACTAATTTCCTAGGGATTCGTTAATTTTGAAATGAGATTATTTACGTACTGATCATTACTAATGATGCTAAATGATTCCAAACCAAAGCACACAAACCCACTCAGAAAAAACTATCAAGTCTCTCTCTCTCTCAGAGATTATCTTTTCTTGCAATCTAAGCTTTGCTTCTACTATAAGAAGTGACAAGCCCATTTCAAAGATCTGACCCACTCACCGGAAAAATGAGTTCAGTTTGCATATCCAGCTGTGTCAATGACACCCGCGTCCCCGTGAGAGCGACTTACAGGAACCTGTACAAGTGGCCAGAATCTGACGCGGAGTTCGTAAAATCCATGAGTAGTGCTAACTTGCGCAATGGTGCGCAGAGGGGGAACAACCACCCTAGAGTGGTGGATAGTATTTCATGTAGACAAATATACTTGAGGAGTTACACGTTTTCAAAGAAGGAAAGTGTGCCTGAGAAGACTACCAAGTGTTTTGGTAGAGTGAAAGATAAGGTGGTTCATAGAAGGAAGAGAACTGGTAGTGGTGATGTTGATGGTGATGGTAGAAAGAAGGGTAGAGTGATGGTGGCGTTGTACTCGATCTTCCACAGGCTTTTATCCTGCACTGCCAGTGTAGACGTGGTGGATCATTAAGAAAGATTTTGTGAGTGTTGCTAGTAATTTTTTTTCTTGTTTTATTTCTGTAATTTAGAAATATCCCTACGAGTTTTGGTGAATAATATTTGTGAATACACCTTGACAGTGGTCTTTGATGAGAGAATGAAATAAAATTATCAAAATACCCTCAATTGCAACAGTTTTCACATCCCCCCGCCAACAAAAAAAAAAAAAAAAAACTTTTTTTTACCCATTAGTCTTAATCCCCAACTCCTCCATCAAAGAAAAAAAAAGTGTTTTTGATAAATTTTCTTGTTTTATTTGGATGATTTAGAAAGATCCCTCTGAGCTTTGGTGAATATTTGAGATATTCAAACAAAATGATCGAAATACCCTCACCTTCAACATCTTGCTGAAATCCATTGTCTCAAACTCTTCAATCTTTATGATTAGTTAAAAAGTTACTTTCTATTTGGCAAAATCATACACGGTAAAAAAAAAATATTTATTTTTCTTTTATAAATATGAAAGATGAATTAAATATTAAAAAATTGAGTAATTAAATAAATCATGTGGATAACAAATGGTTATCTTGTCACCGAAATGATGAAGGATTTTTGCGAAAAATTGACTTGTTTTTGGGAGGGATTGAAAATGGGGGCATTTTCGTCTGTTAAAGCCCATGAGCCTAACTCATCCTTGAAAACCGGCTTGCAAAGAGAGAGTTACCCCCGCTTTTTACATTGCACATCCCAAAAGTATGTAGGAGATGTGGGACTAAGCTAACACTCCCCCCTAGCACTAGGGCTGAAGACACCCGACTCTCCCTCTCCATGCAGGGTTGGAGATACTAACCTAACCCATCCTTAGGTACACCTGCTATGATACCAAGTTAAAGTCCATAAGCCTAACACATCCTTAAAAACTAGCTTGGAAGGAGAGAGTTGCCCCCACTTTATACATTGCACATCCCAAGAGTACCTAAGAGATGTGGGCCTGCTAACATCGTCATTGTTTGTTGTCAATTATCTATCATCGAAGACCACGGGAGTATCTCAAATATCACGGAAACCTGGAGTGGTATGTCCAAGTTGCCCCTTCTGGGTCCTTTTGTTGTTGCTTCTTTCTTAGTTAAACAAGAGAGGGCATTTGTGGGAAAATCTATAAATCTTCTAAAGTTTCAGTTTAAACTTGAAAGGAAAGGGACATTTTTTGCGAATGTTTTTAACATGGAAATGGACCTAGAAGCCCATATTTATGTAATTATCAACTAATAAATCACCATCATCAGGTCAACCTTACCATCATCACGCGTGGGTTTGATCTCTCATTCCTGTTTGTTATTTGATGATTGTCATTGTTACTCGTGGGATGATGAGACTTCTATTTTTATTCTAATATTTCATTATGACACACCAATTACAAGATTAAAGTATTAATTTAGTAGTATACATGCATTTCTTCTCCTTCAAACTCAAAATTACCGAAGGAGGATAGCAAGAGAAGGAACAGAACATGATACCAAGAAGACTGAAAATTTTTATTTTTTATTTTTAAGAAGAAACATAGAGAAGAACATAACTTCAAGTTATAGAGAGAAGAGATTATAAGAGAAGACTGGGGCCAAGGGACATGTAATTAGTACAAAACACACGATTATCTCAAATACAAACCAAAACAAAAAGAGATTGTCTAAATCACCCCTTTTTGCCTAATTTCTAAATCATACTTTTAGGGTTGTCAATGGGCCAGCTTGGGCCTGGCCTATCCTGGACTAGGTTTGAATAGTGTTATTAGGTTCGTTTCGTAATCAGATTGGTTTAAGACCCAATTCATGTTTAGGTCATGCTCGGGGTTGGGAGCTAGGCCAATCGGCGGTCCAATCCAATAACTTATATCATAATTTTATTTATAATATATAAGAAAATTATGTGGGTCTCCTAGTCTAACCCATAATCGACCCGAATACTTGCTGGCCGGGCCAGTCTTGACTGTAGCTCGGCATGGCCATTAGATGGGCCATTCTTGGACTAAAGTTTTGAGGCTTAACTTACAATGGGCCTAGGATGGCCATTGACATCCCTTCACACCATCAATTAGGCCCATCAATAGCTGGACCCTACTATGATTATCGAAAATCAAAATTGCAACGTTTTCGAAATTTTGACATAAATACATCATAAGCTTTTCTTGATTCGACAGCAAACTAATTAAGATTTAGTCATAATCCAGCAGTTTGTTTCAAGATAGAAATTGAATTAACAAAAGACACTTGGCACGATCACTTATAAACAACTAATATATGTTTTGCCCTTTGGATTTTTATATTTACCTCCCTTAATAATTTATTAATTTGGATATGCCTCACAGACTTCATAAAATTTAGAGTTGCCTCCCTTAACTTTTGACTCCATATAATTTTGGTCATAAAGAAGAATTGTTTTAAAATCAGGTACCTTGTCTCGCCACTCAACCACCTAAGTTGATTCGTGGTGTCATCAAATTTAAGATGAATCAAATAATTTAAATGGATTTAAAATTATTATTATTTAAATAATTGTAATTTTCTTAGTATAAGATAAGTAATTATTCAATCGCAAAATCTTATTTCTCATAGAGTAAATAAAACATTAATTATTTTCTATGTAAAACACACAAAATCTGATTGACTGGGTTGAGCTTTTATTAACCTAATCGATGTTTTCAAAATATCAAATGAATTGTGTCGATTTTTAGACAAATCAACATAAACATGGGTGGATTTACAGTGATCGCCCCCCCCCCCCCCCCCCCAGGGAAATTTCAAATTCTATTAGAATTTGTGAGTTATCATCCCCACAAAATTTATTTTGCTCTTGATTGTCTTTATACTTTTTCTTCTTTTTTTTTGTCCTTATTGCCCCATACGAGGACAAAATCCTGGCTCCACCCCTGAATGTAACGGATGATTTACATTGACGATCTCATTTGGTTGCTTTTGATATTGAGAGGATCCACCTGAGTCACGATCTTGAACGATTTTTAAAATCATGTGAAGAAGCAATAGTCCCTAAATTGGATATATATAAATAAAGGTTGATTTAAAAAACAAAAATGGAGAATGGAATCTGAATAATTTGAATCTTTGGAGGCAATTATAATAAACTACAATAATGAGGGTGGTAATTCGAAAAACTATTTTATGAATTTTCACATAAACAAATCCCATCATCATTGGTGACAAATCAACGCAGCACCAAGGTTTTTTAAAATATATATTATCAAAGTCAAGTCTCTACTGCACATACGACTTGCTCACAAAAAGTCAAAGTCCACCAAAAAAAAAAAAAAACGAAGTATACACCACCCACTGACCCATATGCGTGACACACACCTGTCATCACTACTAACTCGTAAAATAGTCAAACTCAATCTCCCATAAATGGAATTCTAAGCTCTCGTCCTGTCTTCATCTCTCAATCTCTCAACCCTCCATGGCTAAGCTTCTTCCCCTTCTTCTATCATTAATTGTTCTTGCCTCCCTTGATGTATCAAAGTCTGGACCTGGTTAGTGTTCCTATCTTATTTTTCTAACCATCCCCATTTAATCTTTTTTGATTTATTATTTTAAATATTTTAGAATAATTTTGAGGTATCCATTAGGTTTTTTTTTTTTGAAAACTAGAGATTTCCAACATGTTTTCAAACTTATTAGGCATATATTCCTTGACTTTGGTTTTTTGTAAGAGACCAACAAAAATGACCATAATGGCCTCCTTTTATCCTCTTACTAAAATCCCATGATCTTCAGGCTCTAGGAGAATGTTCTTCCCCTTGTCTTCAACCACAAAAAGTCTATCTCATAGGTTTTTTTAGAAAGTTTAAGATAATATATTTTTGGCAAGAGGAAGGTTTAATCAAGACAAGATAATATAATTTTCAAAAGGTTCAAGAGTTTGATAATGGGCTTTGAGAGAAGGAAAAAAATAAAAAATCAAATTAATGTTTTTGCCAATAGGTTGGAGAGAAGGTCATATTGGTTATTTTTTGTTAGAATATCAGGAAAGACCGAGATCAAGGGATATGTCATTAGTTTGAAAACCCAAGGGGATCTCTAATTTCCTTCAAAACCCAGTGGGGTATATCAAAATTACTCTATTCTTATTGTATTTTTATTTATTTATTAGTGGTTTATGTTTCCATGTTATCAATCTTATAGACATGATAAGCATAGATTGTGGATCATCACAAATTTACGTCGACGAGAACAACATTCCATGGGTTGGTGACGATCTCTACATTCAAAATGGCAAAAGCCAAGTTGTTCAATCTTCATCAAATTCAGTCCCTCATGTTATGAGCACTCTTAGAGTCTTCTCCACTCGAAAGAAGAATTGTTATTCGATGGATGTCAATAAGGGGGAACAAGTACTAATTCGTGCGAGTTTTTACTATGGAAACTACGACAAGAAATCGTCTCCTCCAACTTTTGATCTTCATTTTGATGGAAACCTTTGGGCTAATGTGGTGACATCAAACGACAAAGTAGTTTATTACGAAGCAATACATGTCACAAAGATGGATGCACTAAGTGTTTGTGTGGCTCAAACTAATCCAAATCTGCTACCATTCATATCGGCACTTGAAGTTCGAGTACTGAAATATAATATGTATGGTCATTTTGATGCTAGTAATGCTTTGTTCTTGAGCAGTAGAGTTGCTTTTGGTGCAAAAGACACTGTGAGGTACATATATCAGATTATCTCTTCTATTATTTTTTTTGTTTCTAATTAATTTGATATATAGGGCTGTCAATAGATGGCTGGATTAGAATCAAAATCCAATCAGTTCTGATAAATTCGGATCTGGATCAAAGATTTGGGTTTCAATAATAAGTATCCGATTTGATCATAACCTGTTGGTTCGGTTTTTGATAAAACATGCATGTCCCGGTTGGATAAAATGTTAGTTGATATGTTAATTACATGATACTTTGTTTAAATATATAAAGCTAATCTATATTTTATATATCAATTTGCATTTTATCCAATCCAATCCAAACCTGATTTGATTGTTATTGATTAGATTTGGATCCTAATATTGAGATTTTTTTTTCATAAAATGGTTCTATCCCACAAGGATCTGATCTGATTCATTGAATTGGTAATGGGTCAAATCCGATCCTTACCATATGGATCTGACCCGATCCATTGACAGCCTTAGATTGATTAACATTTGACTTTGAATTAGATAGTTTCCATTTCCGTACATTTCACATGGCAACCTATAAATCAAAAGTCAAATTGATTTTGAATTCTAAGCCTTTGATTTAATTACTTTTTTATAATCAGATTCTAAAGTAGAGCTGTCAATGGATCGGATTAGATACTCTAAGTCCGAACCATTCTAATCTAATAACTTTGGATTTGGATCGAGAATTTGGGCTCAGATAAAGATCCGGTTTGCTAATCTACCAGATCGATTTTAGATTAACCGTGTCCCAAATCCTAATCCTATAAAATATGAGAAATTAATCACTTATATAAATTATGATATACATTTTTTCCTTATAACACCCCAATCCTTTTGGAATTTTGTTTAGATTCGATTGGTGTGTTAATAGAAGCTCTGTTATTTAATAATTATGTGCCACCTCTTAAAAAGAGAGACTAATTACTAAGAAACCAAAACTGATCAAACTGTTGATTGGTGATGGTGATACAGGTACGCCAACGATGTTTACGATCGAATTTGGGTCCCAGGAGTAGTATCGGATGGATTAACTCAGCTTACAAGCGACGGATCATTAATCGATACAAGTGTTGCAGATGAACCTCCTGCTGCTGCATTACAAAATGCAGTTACACCAAAAGATTTGTCTCACTCCATAGTCTTGAGCACTGGTCTTCCATCATCCAAATTAGTTCCCATCTATATAACATATTATTTTGCAGAATTGGTTGAGTTGGGCTCGACTGATTTGCGCTCGTTTAAGGTTTTTATCGACAATAAGGAAGATTCCGAGGCCATAATTCCGTCTTACAATACTGCTTTGGAGATGTATACTACAAATATAACAGCGTCGGGTAGCACTTCGATCTCGCTTCAACCCACCTCGGACTCGACACTTCCTCCATTGATCAATGCCATGGAGGTCTTTCAAGTTAGTGGTGTATTAACTGATGGAACCAACAGCGGGCGTCTGAAAGAAGGTCAGAAATTCCGAGCTTCCGACGGGAACGGTCGTTTCGATACGGAGCGTCCCGTTGTTTGCCATTTTCGGCAAGGAGCGCCAACCCGAAACCGGAATCTGTCGGATCGAACAACGACGATGGTGGGTTTTCATTTAGAATACTTTATGTTGATTTTTTTTCAGAGTGCTGATAATATGATAGACTTTTGGTGAACAGACTTGGCGCACGCTGACATGGAAGTATATAACTTATTAAAAGAGAAAAAGAAAAAATTTCTCTCCCATGCCCATTCTCTACCCACATATTTACTTTTTTAATTTTTAAATCTTAGAAAGTATTGATTGGCCCACATTGGCAATCCAACAACATAGACATCTAGATTTCATGAAAATATTCATATTAAAAAAAAATTATTTTTCGAACTTGATCCATGGTATATAAAATGGATGGCTACCGAGTACCCACATTTAAAAATAAAATTCAACGGTGAAAAATAATTGATTTTTTTTATTATTATTCTAAAGTTCATATAATTTTATCCTTTACAGCCCTATTTCATTGGATCATGATTTTGAATGTCACAAGGTGATTAGATTTGAAAGTTTTTTTTTTTTTTTTTCATTATGGGTGGGAGAGAGAAACTCTTTGTCTTTTTTTTTTTTTTTAATTAAATTATATGCTTCCACATTAGCATGCATCAAGTCCGTACACCAAAAGTTCTTCGTATTATCGGCACTCTTTTTATTTTTAATATAGTTGTTTGTACAAATTTGTTTAGGATTTATAGTTCCACACCAAATTTTGCTTATAACACACTAATTTATGAAGTTATATATAACTCATCAAATAGAATATAGGATTTATTTTGCAACAAACAAACAAAAAAATGGAGGAAAGAAGAATAAGAAGGAATGGAGCTATCTCATAAATTCCAAGAGCTTTTCCCAGCTAAGTAAAAAAGAGAAATCCATTTCGAAAACTATATTCAAAGAAGAAAAAATGGAAAGAGGTGCAATGGTAAAAGGAATGGAATGGTTTTAAGCACACCAAACACCATATTTAATTTTATTGAAGGTAATTCCCTTTTGATCTTGTAAACGTATGTATGTTTTTCATTATTTAAAAATAAATTCACTTATGTAGTAAGCTTATGAAATCATGATAATTCTATTCTAAATTCATCAATCTCTGAAGAGAATTACCTTTAGGCCCGCTTCAATCTTTCAGTCATAAATCTTAGTAAGTATTTCTCTACAGTATTTCGAATTTAATTAAGTATTTTTCTTTGTTCTTTCTCGATATCCTTAATGTTGGGTTAGATGTCTTGAATTAAGGTCCCATGGGCACTGTTCATCAAATACCCAATCTTATAAGGTCAAATATAGTACTCTAGATTTGGAGAGAGTTTATTTCAAATTGAAAAACCTACGTTTACAAATTAGGATTATTATAATCATTCACCAATTAGTGAAATTCTCCTCTCTCATCCATGGACTTAAGCTTAGTCAAATCATCGTAAACCTTATAATTTCTTAATTTGTTTTTTCATAGCTTATATCACTAAATATAGGGATGTGAACTAACTTGCATCTACTTTCTTAATTATTTTTTTTAGACTAATTTGTTTCTACATTCTCTTATTGTGATTAAAATCAGTGGAAGCATTAGCTTTGTTACAAAGCAGTTTCCCTAAGCTGGCCGAATGGAAGGGTGATCCTTGCCTTCCTGCCTCATTTACATGGGAATGGGTGGCTTGTAGTTCAGAAGCGACGCCTCGAATAACAGCATTGTAATTTTTCTCCTAAATTTTTTGAGCATGATGTCTGTTTAAGTAACTTATCTAGGCTTTGGGATTATCTGAGATACCCCCTGCATTTTCAAACTGCTGACATACCCCTTGACCATGGCCATCGACGAGATAATAATGAAAATCCTGAAGTCCCCCCCCCCCCCCCCCTTAGAGAAAAAAAAAAAAAAAAAACATCTTCAACTTCTTTAGTCTTTATGATAAAAAAAAAGTTCAATTTATTTAATTTTCTCCCTCAAAAACATCTTGAAGCCTTTGATTTATTTGGCAAAAACATAAAGGGCCGGGGCAATCTTTTTTTAATTATTATTGATTTTCTTATCAAAATACTAGAGATATTGTCACAAAAACCTAAGGTTGAAGATGAATGATTTTTTTGGGAAAAATCAAGGGTGTTTGGCAAAGATGAGGGTATTTTGATCATTTTGGTTAGTTTAAAAAAGAAGACCACGGTGCCCCAAATATTCACCAAAATTTGATGGGTATGTCCAAATTACCTTTTAAAAGGATTACTCTTTATTATTTTTTCTTTTTTAAATTTTCAGGTATCTTAGTGGCCTTCTCAGTGGCCTTTCTATGTTAATTCCGGATTTCAGTGCGATGGATGCTCTTCAAACCATGTGAGATTAACATTTTCAATTAAGTTAAGAGGTTTCAATTTTTCTCCCTCACTATTAAGACAAATTTGACTTGCATCCCTATATTTAAAAATATTAGACTTGCCACCTTTCTACCTTTGACTTTGACCAAGATAACTTTAACTGCCCATATTACTACTGAAGGTTAGTTTTCAATTTTATACTAATTTTGGTCAAAGTCAGTTGTAAGGGGAGCTAGATCTAAATATTCATAGTGGCATTTCAAATTAGTTGAGTGACAAGGGATGTAATTAAAAATCCTAAATTAAATTTTGTTGATCTATTTTTTTTTTCATGAATTGTAGAGATTTGCAGAAGAACGGCCTAATTGGAGAAATTCCTGATTTCTTAGGCACCTTCACCAACTTGAAACAACTGTGAGATATTTGGTCACTCTGCTTATAACATTATATATATATATATATATATATATATATATATTAGGTTGAAGAATCACCTATCTATATAAAAAGTACGTTCACGTGGCACCTGAAAACATCATCAGAGTGCCACATTGATGTAGATCACAAAATTCTAAGAACTCTAAACAAAAATATAAAAAATGAAGTTTTTTATTATTTTATAGTGTTGATCAACACATTGTAGATTTGGGAGTTTAGTAACTATCATTTTTGAAGTCTTTGATCAAGAAAAAAAAAAATTCTATCCTTTTTTTCCCCTTAAACCTAATGTTAGTGGCTGAAGTGTTATTTGCTGGCATGACAATTCACATGGCTTAATTGAAGACTTTGATTCAAGTTCATGGATTGAATTCATGATCCTTCAGTCCATATTTTCTATATTGGAATGGTTCACAAAAAACTGGTTCTTCAAGTCAGATCGATGGTTGAACCTCGGTTCATGTAAAACCGACCATACTTCTAAACGTCTTAGTGTTCTATTTGAACCAAAGTTTGGACTACGGGTTCAATTTGATTTTAAAAATTGAAATTAATTAATATTCTTTGAAACTAACTCATATTTCTTTCGTTATTGTAGAAACTTGGCTGATAATAAGTTCAGTGGATCTATACCCTCCTCACTATCCAAGAACAACAAGCTAAAACTATTGTAAGTACGTTCAGATCCCACTTTCAACTACTATTGGAACTACAAATTGTCACTAGGGTACACTTGGACATATCCCTCCAAGTTTTGGTGAATATTTGAGATATCCCCATGTGTTTTCAAAAATAATGACATACACTTTATCCGTGGTAGAATGATTAAAATGATTGAAATAATCCTCGAGTTCATTTCCTTAAACATTATTGATTTTTCACCAAAAACCCATGGTCTTCAACCCTTGATTTGTGGAAAACAAGTAACAATCTTGTCACCAAAATTCAAAGTTGAAGACGAAGGGAAGGGTTTTTTATAATAAATAAGGAGTCCTGATCGTATGCACCCAAGGTAGAGGATTGAAACCCTCCTCTCACATCTCAACACATGCCACATAAGCTACAATCCAAGGACATGTAGAAATCGAGAGATTTTAGGCATTAAATCCTTGGATTGTGGCTTACGTGGTATGTGTTGAGGTGTAGGAGGAGGGTTTCAATCCTCCGCCTTGGGTGCATACGATCCGGATTCTGAAAAAAAAATTCAAGAAATTTTTGGCAAGAGGACGGGGACCGATATTTCGTTCATTTTGTGCTCATCTCTGATGTGTGACTATAGTCAAGAGGGTATGTTATCAATTTGAACATATTCTCCAAAAATTTGGAGGGTAATTAAGCCCAAATTACCCTCATCATTAACACTATCAACCATTTCATTTTATATCTTATGCATGCATATAGGGTTTCGGGTAATCCGGATTTATGTGTTTCGGGCAAGTCTTGCGATACTTCGGGTACTTCTTCGACTGGAACTTCATCATCTGGGACATCAACAACCTCTACTTCAGAGGGTGGAAAGAAAAGCTCAAAGCTACCTGTAATACTTGGAACCACAATTCCAGCTTTTGTTGTGTTTTGGATTGTGTTTGGAGTTGCAGCTATATTTCATCACAAAAGAAAAACAGCAGCCATAGCTAACGTTGGTGCAGGTTAGTTATTACTTTTAACTTTACTTACTGATTTGATCAAAAACTTCCATTACCAAATAAAGATGTCACTTGGTATGACACAATAATTTTGGTTTCTCGCTCACAAAGTCGGGTAAAATGTTCTAGTTTATGGTTACTTTTATTTATATCGGGGACACATGAATATCATGTTTTATGATCCACCACACACGCACACACAAATTTTATAATAGATTTCTCTCAAAAATCCATTTCAAGGCCATTAATCTTATGAAAAGTTGATATTAATTAATAGTTTAATTTGTATTTTTAATTTTAAGCCGAACTTTAAATTTTTGTAAGATTAGGAATGTCGAGATAAATTGATTTCCAATATAAACAAATCCATATTTTATTGGATAATCAAACATGATATACATGTAAGCTCCAAAAATTGGAAATATGGAGAAAGTATAGAGGAATTTATGGACCGTAAGTATTTTTTTTTCTATAGAGAATAAAATGCATTGTATGACAGTGCATGAGGTACACCGTATCATGTCATTGCAATGGACATCATGCAAGACCTATAATAATTTTTTTTATTTAGGATTAGTGTAGATTAAAAGAGTCGTGATTTTCTAACACCCCCTTTGACACATGCCCCCTAACGTGGCATGGGTTAAAACAATTGATTTTTCCCTCGGGATACACAACTGTACATCCCCATAAATATGTGTAGTTGTGTATCCCGAGAAAAAGAATATATGATTCTAACACATGCTATGTTAGGAGGACGTCAAAAAATCATTATTTATATTAAAATCATGTTTCCAACTTGGGCTTGGGATTGACAATGTATAAAAGGAAACGCTACACACGCAATTAATTGAGAGGCATCATGTTGAGATAGGTGAGTGGAAAAACTAGAAGAAAAGAAAGTAAGAAAAAAAAAAGTACATTTGAGAAAATTTAGGAATAACTCCAATAAATGATAAATTAACATAAAGTCAATTGAAATGATTTAGAAACATTTCAACAAAGGCAGATTACAATTTTAATTAAAAGGAATAGACAAGTTGAAGATCATAAAATAGTGAAAAATATAGATTGAAAAAAAAAAACCAACCCCGATATGAACTCACTTTCAATAACATGAGACAAAATTAAATAGAGAGACAAGATTGTAGTAATCAGTTAGACCTTGGTAATAACAAATGGAATAATGCTGAAGTGACCTCAAGATTGGATCTCACATAACGCACCTTGACTAAATATTGAACCATAAATGCTTTTCCACGAAACATGAGTGAAAAAGCATCTATGATTCCTATCCACTTTCATGTCAAGAGGTGTGATATGAGGTCCAATCTTAAGGTCACTCCAACACAACTCTAACATATAAGCCTTGCATCTAACAAGTTATATTTGTTTACATCTCTAGGACAAGGAGGTGGCGGTGGACGACCAACCAAGGTTAATGAAATAATGGTGGATATCGCACAAAATGTCGCATCCAATGTTTTCAATTCATCGAACCAGCAGGACCAAAGCAACAATGGCGAGGATCCTTGATCTCTCTATGTTGTACCTCTCTCATCTTATTTTCTTCGAACCTTGTTTGTCCATCCATCTTCATGTAACTCAAGATTACAATTTGTCAACCAAGTGTAATTTACTAAATTTTTATTTATGTACGTGTTTTGAGTAGTGATTCTTAAATAAACCGACTCAATGATTAGAAATCATTAATAAAAATATCTTAATTAATTATTTATTTTATTGCTTTGGTCCATCGAAGGGGGGAAAACATTGAATCGGTAATCTTGATTCAAAATTTTGGAGAAACCCTCCTATATACATGACATGTAGCCCCTTCTCACATTTTGAATATTTGAGATACATGTCGCTTGACCTCGATTTTCTCTTATCAACAAATCAAAAAAGAAAAAAAAATGGCGTAAAAACCTTTGATTTTTCCTTGTGAAACCTGTCATCTTCTTGTGTACAATGATGACAAAAATAAGGGTGATGGTGAGGTCATTTTTTTTTTATATTAGTCTTCAATAGAAGATTGAGAGCGGCCATGGTGTTAAAACTCGGTTTCACGTGTCGTCTTGTTCATGTCATATACAGAGTCATGTCGGACGAGATTTCTAATATGTTTGAGACGTCTCGTCCAAAAATTTTGAAAAATAAATGTGAGGTATTAAATCTCATTTGAAAAATTGACTTGTTTATCCGTCTCATACTTGATACTGAGACGGCTACGACGATACGCCTCAATCGAGTTTTGAAACCATGAGAGGGGGCACGTGATCAATTTGAAAACATAAGAAAAATCAAAACCGGCGTCAATTGAAGTAGTGAGCACAAATATATGTGAAGATGTTTGATTTAAAAAATTGATGTCAAGTGAGATGATGAGCTCAAGTTTATCAATCGACCTATGCATGATGATGTCGTGGTCGAGATCAGTAGTGAATAAAATCATCGAAGTAATTAAGTGACACAAACAATTAAGTGTGTAGAGCAAGGTCATATGTTCGGATGGATTAGCCGAAAGATTAAGATCAAATTTGGAAAATTACAATTAAGTGATCATATTTCATGAAAAATATAAGAGCAACCTCAAAATTAATGAAATTTGATTTATGCAATTTAGTAACATGTGATGGTGATCAATGGCAATATCAGTTTAAAGGATCATGCATGTAGAATGTTCTAACAATCTCGAGGAAAATCAAATCGGATATGGATGGATGGATGCGGTGGACAAATAGTACACATGTCCGGTGTTAGAACAAGGAGAGATAATGTTGTAAGTCCGAAACACTTGGCAAAGACACCTGAAGTTCAAACCGGTGAGATACCCTTGATTATGGAATTCTATGAGAGACTGGAGAAAATGACTAAAATACCCTCATCCTCATCCTCTCACCAAATGATATTTACATTTATTTATTTCAAAATTTCTTCCTAATAAACCTTTTAGATATATTGGCAAGATTGCCCCTTATTATTTTATTTTATATTTTTCATGATTTGACTAATTATTAATTTTATCATCTATTCTTTTATCTTCTAAATCAAGGAGAATAAAATAAATAATATCCTTATTTTAGACAACTTTTGCAAATAAAAAGAATTGAAGATAACGGGTTTGTGGCACAAACTAAAGATTTGCCAAAAAAGATCACAAATCTCTATGGTTATTGGGTGGGAAAATGATTTCACCAAAAAAATACAATTTCGAATATATGTTTGCATATTTTCATTGGAGTCAAATTTTCCTCTCAAAACTAATTTTCACATTGGATGGGAAAATGTTTTCCCATCTCCAACTTTTTTTCACTCACAACCATGGCTTTAAAATTCGTTTTGACGTCTTGTACTATCCATGCACAAGACTGAGTCGTCTCATACGAAATTTAAAAAAAAATGCCTTAGAATTAAAACAAATCTTGTCTTTGAGATGACTAATCTACTCATCTTGGAAGAGATTTAAAACCATGCTCAGGGTCAAAACCACCCCAACCCACAAGACTAAAAACTAACGAAATTCATATCCCTTGAAAACAAATTCCTTGCAATCATATGAGGATTTTGAAGGGTCTCAATGATTTTAGGCAAGAGATTGAAGACGACGCCATTTTGGTCATTTTATAAGTCACTCATTGAAGACAAACGGTCAAGGATTATATCATCAGTTTGAAAATATGGGGTATCTCAATATTTACTGAAAACTTGGAGGGTTACATGCCTAAATTACCCAAAAAAATTGTTCACGAAACGCGGTGACTTGTTCTTCTTCACCATTTCACTAGCAAAAAATGTGTCCTCTCTCCCATTCTCTGTCATCTACCCCACAATCCTCATCACTTGTATTTTGAACATCAACAACAACACAAAACTCTCTCTCTCTCTCTCTCTCTGAGGTTTTTTTATTATTATTTCGATTTGCTCTAATAAGAGGTTGGAGATGTCGTGGTTGAGATCCGCAGTAAACAAAGCTGTAGAGGTAGGCGGCAAGAACAATCTCACTCGCACAGTCCGAAACTATGCAGATTCAGTCGTCCATCATGCAGGCCAAGCTGTCTCTGAGGGCGCCAAGCTTTTACAAGATCGCATTGTAATTTAAATTTACCTTTTTATTTTAAATTTCTTTGATTTTATGAAGATTGAGGAATCAATGATTTAAACCACTTGATATTGTTGAATTAGATCTTGAAATCCTGCATTTGTGAGATTTATTTGTAATTTACATTGTTTATGATTGTTTGATTCTAGTGCATGTGCATTTCAGCTGGAATTCTTCAATTTTTTTTCTTTTAGGGTTTATTTTTTCGTGATTTTTAGTTAATGATTTTCTCATCTATAATTTTTTTTAAACTACTGGCGCTATTAAATTCCCTTCTTTCTTTTTAGCTGGATTTGAACCCACAATCTAAAAAGGGCTCAAATAATAGGGCTATTTTGATTAAATACTTGTAATTGTTGAGTTATTTGTGCGTATAATTTGCAAATGTATATGGAGGGCTGCACTATTATTGAGATAAATAGTCCAAATTTAGTTGTTTATTGTATGAAAAGATCCCCTGCTTTATATAAGGGTCTACACCATAAGTTGTTATTAGGATGTATTTCTTACCACTTTTCTCTGTGAAAGGAATCATATTTTCATCATCTAGCACAAAAACCATCACCATTTTGAATCTCCCCTTTGTTTTATTTTTTAATTTATATTTATATTATAGAGTTATAATACAATCGAATATACTTTACAAAGCTGAATGCTAGGCAATTAACAAACAACATGCTCATTGATAGACTGTGGCATATGAGGATGTTGAGATGGATTTGATGAAAACTAAGATTAAAATTAAACAATGAACACATTCATGAAAATGTAGGAATAACACCAATAGGTTATACACTAAGGGAAAGTCATGGAGATGATTTGGTCATGTACCCAGAAGACTTAACAACCTAAGTTTGAAGGAACATGTAAGTTGAAGGTTCTACAAAGTGTGACAAATGGATTACTAGGGACGTGGATTGAGGTAGTGAGAGCATATATATATATTAAAATCTTGAATTAACCAAAGATATGGGTTAGACAAAAATGGACGAATGTATCTTTGGACATGAATATATATATTTTTTATACTGAACATGGTTTTACGTTTTAGATGTTTGTTCTATTGTGTATTACAAGCCTTTTCAGTTTATCTCTTAAGTATTTTATTCAACATTTTGGTTTTCGTATATGATTTACATGATATTGCAGGGAGCTCGTAATTTTAAAAGCTTTAAGCATACTGTGAAGAGATTGGAAGAAGTTGCTGTTTCTTGTCGGGGACTAGAAAGAATTCAATTGTTGAGAAGATGGTTGGTTGCATTGAAGGAAATTGAAAGATTATCTGCAAGTTCTCCTGGAGATAAGGAGAAGTTACCTGAACATCCTCAGGCTTCTAACGACTCCAAGGATTCTCCAAAAAGATCTCTTGTGAGTAAACACAATTGTTATTTTTTCCGCTCGCGATTCCATTGTTTGTGCTGATAATGCCTTCTTACAGTCTGAAACTAAGCCATGTCTTCCTAAGATGTTGAAATATGGAGATGTTACTTGATTCTGCAGAATGATCAAAATAAGTGAGTCATTGAGCTCATAGTTATCACGTTCAACATGCATCTCACACAGGTCTAGCTAACTGTTTCATAGTTTTCCCAAGGACTCCAGTGAACAATGGAGAGCTAACAGGTTTATAAACGTTATAGTTATGGTTTAGTTTGGTGTACTCATGTCTGTGTGTGGTTAGGTATCACATTTCATTTGATGTTTAGGGTATTCATAAACTCTAGGAATGAGACATTCTGTTTTTGTCTCCTTAGAAGCTTATCGCCTTTTGTGAGCTATTAAATTTTTTATGACATTGTTTTCTGGATGTTGAATGACTTCTCTTTGGATCCTAAGTTCATTTTTTTTGTTAATGGGATTGTGTTGCAACTCTCACTTGTTTTTAAAGAAAATTTGAGAGCAGATAGACCTGGGCAATGCAGAGTGAGTGCAGCATCATTATGATTTCACACCATATGCTACAAATATTTGCACTATTTTATTTTTTTAATTTTTATGTTAAATTTTTTCATTAAGTTGAAGTTTCATCCTTTGATTTAATAACATGCCATTTTTTGGATAATGATGCATTATGCCTTCCCTGTCATGGAGATCTCAGGTTAGAGAACTGGTATTGTAGTTCTGATTAATACATCTGTAACACGTGTTTGATATGTTCAATTCTTTTTGCTTGTTGGTTGTCTGGTCTCTGTAATTAAACACATTTCTTACTATGTTGTTTAAATTTCTGATCTGTTTTTTTTTTTTCTTCTTTCAATTAACAGGTTCTTTATTATGATTCTGATTTGGGGGGTGATCCAATGAACTTTCGTGATGTGTTTCTTCACAGTCAAGCTCTTGAAGGCTTAACACTGTCTATGGTGAGTAGATGAATGCAAATTATCCAAATGGACATTCTTTTGTATACAATTCTGTAAATGTCAAAAATAGATTTATGTTATTGCCACCCTCTTTTGGCCTATGAGATGACTAGCCATCAGCCTATGACAATATACTATAGTTTGTGCCATTGTAGTTAAAAACTTTTCCTAGGTGACTACCTGGCCTAGCTGGGACCTCTAGCACCTAAGCAGGCACTAATCACCAGATGGTTGCCTAGCATTAAAGAGTTGGCCTGGGCATTGCGTGCTACTGAATATAGTGTTCTTCTACACAAAAGAAAATCTCTTTTAACGTGAAATATAAATGGTTCCGATATATTATTTGCAACCTTTTTTGATAATTATTTTCAACCTATTTCCCTTCATCCATGTCTTGGAGCCCTAGCTAAGTTAATTTTCTTCTTCTTTTTTTAAGAGGATACTGTGCAACACAGAAACAACCCTTTACATCACTCTCTTCTTTGTTTTTAGGAGAGGGTTGTAAGTGAAACTTAGAAATAATCCTTCTCCCTCCACCAACACCACCCCCACCCCCCCTCCTGTAACACTGAAAATTCCTTTTTTTTATAAGATTATTTTGCTTCACTTTTTTATTTTTCTGGAGAGGTGAGAGACCATGTTTGTGCAACAAAGAAACAATCCTCTCTCTGTCAGATTTCTATTTAGGGGTTTCACCAATGATATCCAGAAATGACCCTATCTTTCTATTATATCTTTCCCTCTATATTTTTTTTCTTCCACCCTCTCTCTCTCTAGCTTTTATTATTTCTTCATTTTTTTGTTTATTGGCTTATATAAAGCACAAAATGACCATGGGCCTTGTTTATATGTTCATATGTGTTGCTTAGAGCTTTCAACAACAATAAAAGATTCATATTAACTGATGATCAACTTACATATTGATACATTTTGGCTATATGTTGCTGATATAGGCAAGTTGGGCAACCCTTACCAAGTCACAAGCACAGTCGCTTAAATGACCCTTTGATACATTACTTTTTGCAAGGTGATGAATCACTCAATCACCAAAATCAACAAGGTGGAGTCGCTTAATGCCTGAGGTGGAATCACTCAACATGTAATTAGAAGCAAAAGTGCTGTCTAATATATTGAAACATTAAAATATATCAATCAATTCAATGTGTCCAAATCATGGCCATTTTAAGTGTTCAAGGCCTTACAACATTAATAAAAAACAACACTAAATGATGGTGTGCCACATTAAATTCCTTTCTCCCTTTGTTTCTGTTGTGCTATAATGACCTTGCCACGGAACCTCTTGAAAAACCAATTGATTAAGTTAAACATTATTTTTCCCATATGCATCCATTCATGGAATCCCAAAGTGACAAGTACCTCTGCACTCTTCAATAATTTTGAGTAACCTATCTAATATGTTTTCTTTTTAATCAATATGAAGGACATTTTAAGGAAAAAGACAAAAAGAGGGGAAATAATTCAGGAAAAACATTTTCAATATACTAGGGTTGTCTATGAGCACTTGCTTTAGCAAGGAGATCCATTGATCGCAACTCTTATCAATAATATTAGCTAGCTTCATTCAAGGCCCAAAGCAACACTTGAAGCGCAATCAATATTTTTTGAAGAGTCTTTACCGAGCATGAGTAAGCCTCCAAGAAACTATTGACAATCCTTCAACCCTTAAGAATTCATATTTTATATGGCACCACTTTCTCCAGTATCTGGATGCTTGAATTAGGTTTGAACAAGAAAGATGGCATTATGCTACATCCTCTGCTACATAATTATTTTGAGAGTCCACGATTAATGATGTAAAAAACATTTCATTTTCAAGAATGAATGATATTGTTGATTTTATGCATGATTCCTAGTGTTATTATGTCTAATCATGGAGGTTAATCATAGATTAACTCTTTTCTATGACTCAGATTCTTGAAGCACCGAATGAGGAAGAAGTTTCTTTACTTTTGGAGATATTTGGGTGAGTTTGTATAAGCGTATATTTTTATTTGAATATTTTGTTCCAGCCTTTACCTATCCACTTGTATATGGTTTATTAGAATAGGGTTGAATGAAGAAATAAGATTCATGTTGCCAACCCCAATATTTGGAATAAAGGACAGATGATGATTCTTTTTTACTATTTTGCCAAATAGTATATGAGATTTATGCTTATCCCATATTAACCTTAAAACAACGAAGGAGAGCCTCATGAGTCTAAGTTGAGAGTAGGATTCCCCCTCCCCCTTCCCCAAAAGAAATAGGGGGGGGGGGGGGGGTTATTATCCAGAAACTGCAAGTGGATATCAATGGGCAAATTGTACCTGCTCCAAAGCTCACCATCCACAAATTTAGAAACCATTCTTCACTATGCCTTTACAGCCACAATGAATGAAAATGAGAAAGAGCCCCTCAAACCAAGATAGAAAATGAAGCTGAAGAAACACACTTAAGAAACCACCTTCTGCTTTGAACACCAAAATCCATTATTAGTTTGTGGCTCGAGAAGAATATCATCAGAATTGCAAACATATTCTTTTACTTTTTTTTTGTGCTCAGTGAACATATTCTTTTGCTTGAATTATCTAAGTATTTATGGAGTTTGGATACCTAATCATGTTATAGGAAAGTCCTCAGTCCTTAATAGCTTTAAGTGTCTTTCAGTTTGTTGGACTGGAGAACATTCGATACGTCAATGAAGATCAATTTGAACCTCTTCTCTGTTTGAACTACTTTTTGCAGACTATGTCTTAGAGGAGGGAGGGAAGTTCATAATGCTATTGTGAGCAGCATTCAAGATTTAGCTAAATCATTCTCAAGCTACCAAGATGAAGTATTGGTAAAGAACACATGACTCATCATAGGATTTCATCAGTAATTCTTCAAACCTGTGGTTCTTACTGATGATTAATTATCATTTTATTGGAACTGGAACGGTAATATGCTACCACCCTGCATGTATTAGCTCAAGGTTATTTGTGTGACTGTACATCTTTGCTAAATTAAACAAGAAAATTAGCTCTCTTGCTCTCTCATGTGTGCAACGTGGACACTTTTCCTGCTTCATTTAGAAGAGACAAAAGTCTCAAAACACCTTATTTTAAATAACAACCATTATTCTCACTAGTTTTTGGCCCATTTCCTCTTCCAATTTCCAACATTATTAAATTCAAATTCCTGCTTTAGATTTTACTGATCTTACTTGTGCCACTCTTTCTTATGAAATGCCTCAGTTCTTTTTCTAACATTTGGTTGGCTATGCTTCTAGATATCCCGGTTTTTCTCTAGGGCTTTGTTCCTTTCTTTCTTTTTCTTTTTCATTTTTTGGGTTATTTGTGCAATTTGTCTTTTGGGTACATGCATACAGGTATGTTCCCTAAGGGTTACTCAAAATCTGAGTTCTTCTTTTGGGTTAGCCCTAATGCTTTCTTTTCCTCGGTTTATTTGCAAATCATTCCTTTCTCCTTGAGATAGAGAGAACTGGATATTAATGCAACATACCGACATATGGTTTGTGGGGAAATAAATAGAATGTGAAAAAGGGGGTTACACAAATCAAAGCCAGGTCCTCTATCCTTTTGGATTGATATTCGCTACTTAGAATTTTTATTTTTATGTTCATTTTATTTTTAGGGATTTTTTAGTATTTTTTGTTTATTTAACAGATAAAAAATGATTTTTATGCATGTATATTGTGCTTTGTTGTTTTGATGGTTATTGGCTGGGGCTTTTTAAAAAGTTGTGAATTATTATTTTTGAAGGTCTTTGAAAAAGTTTAACTAGGGGAAGCTCCTCCGAAGTAGTAATTGAATGGTCAATCACAGATTTCCTACTTTGTTTGATTTATAAAAAAGGTTTCCTTCTTTTTAAGTTTTGTTTTTACAAGGAAGGTTTAAAATGTGGTTAACGACCAGGATTAAACAACAGCTACAAACACTTAAAAAGCTTTTTAAACTCTCTTTAGTCTTATATGTGTGTATGCAATATTTCTTTCTCAAGACTAATAATTCTATAAAGAATCACATGGAAAATGAAGTCTTTTGAGTTTATTCACACTTGGGTTCCTTTTCAGGTAAAGCGGGAAGAATTGCTCCAATTCGCACAAGGTGCAATTTCAGGGTTGAAAAATAATGCTGATCTTGCAAGGTGGTTAAGAAGGCTTAGTTTTTTTTTAGAGGTTTTGTATGATTTAGCTTTTATTTATGGGTCTTGGTTTTTCTTTACAGAAAGTGTCCATCCTATTTTAAACCCAGATTTTTGTGCTTTCCAGCCACATGCTACTCTTCCCTTAAAAAGAAAATATAGAAATAAAAATACCTACACACCCAAAAAAGGAAAAAAATGTAGAAGATAAAAAAATAGATATACAATAGTTGTTTAGGTTATTTTCTGTGTAATGGAAGAACTGGGATTATCAATGTTGATTGTTTCTTCTTCTCTTTGCACCTGTGATGTGTTTTCTGGTCACAGAATAGATGCTGAAGCTTCAACTCTACAGCAAAAGCTTCATGAGATGAAAGCATCCTGGGCTCCATCAAGTGAAGGTAAAGAAGAAACATCAGAGAAAAAAACTACTTTGTCAATAGAGGTGAGCTTGATTCTAACATTCGCATAAATTTTTGCGGTCAATATGACATCGTTTTATGATATTTGATAACTGGTTAGATTCCATTACACTTTCCAACACGGGTGTGAGGAAATGTTCTTGCATGGTTATACGGTTTCTTGGTCATTGTTATACATAGAGTTGTGATTTTCTGACTCCCCCCCTCTGACATACACCCCTGATGTTGCACATGTCAGAACCATAGATTTTTTCCTCGAGATACACAGCTACACATCCCCATAAATATGTGCAGTTGTGTGTCTTGAGGAAAAAAATCTATGGTTCTAACACATGCCATGTTTGGGGTGTATGTCAGAGGGGGGATGTCAGTTTTTCATTATTCATATAAATATTATGGATCATAAAAGTCAATAATTATGTGAGATGTAATACTTATCTGAATATTAAATATAGTCTACTGTACTTGCTTTTTCTGTTTGTCTAATTACTTGTCATACAAGAAAAATGGGTATTTGTATGCTGTTCGTGATTTGGCTGGAACATACTGCACCATTTGTATTCTCTTAGATCAATTGAATTGAATTTCTTCTTCTAAGACTTGTCCGGGACTTGTAAGGTTCTGTTTCCAATTGAAGCGCTTAGACTTTAGAATGTTGATATGTGTATACAAAAATGGAATCAATCTTTCACATTATGTAACTTTCACTTTTTATTATTGAGCATGAAGAAAGATCAGCTTTTAATGAAATGGTTCAAAAGCTGAGGGTTTGGGTTTAGACTTAGGAAGTGTGATGAAGTTACCTATTGTTAATGAATGTCTTGCTAAATCTTCTCTAGCCATTAGATCAACCAGTACACTAATCTCAATTGATATGAAAGGAGGATAGTTCTGTTATATTCAAGATATCTTACATCATATTAATCTCAATTGATATTAAAGGAGGATAGTTCTGTTATATTCAAGATATCTTACATCATGAATTCAGTTCCATTTATTTAATTCGTTGCATGGTAGTGTGGGTGTACAACTACAAAGACACGCACCCTTTGGATTGCCTAAACTTTCCCGTGGACATGAACCATGCAATTCTCTGTAACTGTCCAAAAAAATTGGAAACCCAGTTTTCTTAAAATTAATATTCTTCTCCTCCCTACTTGATTGTCTTATGGCTATTATTAGTTCTCAAAAGGCTCTTGAGATTTTCCTTCTAAATTCAATTATATCGATATCCATGCCACGCTGTGGCTGATACTGCATCTATATTTGATATTTAGAGCCATGTCTACACCTATTTCTGAGCTTGAGATGTCTGCATCAATCTGTTGAAACTTGAAACCATGGAAAACTGAATTAAAGAAGTTAAAAGTAGATGTTATGCAATTTCAGTGTCATGTTTGTAAACTTTCTCATTCATGAACTAGACTATTTACTGAGGTTTTAGTTTAAGTTTCCAAGAATCTTCCTACACATCCAGAAATGCCAGGATTCAAATCCTCTACACCTTCTTTCTATTGTATTTAGTCCATATAGTACATTATTGTGGTTCTTGCTGAGCTCAATTTATTATATACATTGACTATGCTTCCTACCATGCATGACTAATACAGTAACTCTCTGTGCTTGCATTTGTAGGTTCTAAAAGAAGCACTGGCCGAAGTTAGACTTTGTTCCAGATTGGAAATGCTTTTACTAAAGAAGAAATCTATCAACAATGGGGACTCACTTGAGATCCATTCTCAAAAGGCATGCTCTCTTCTTATCTTCAAATTCTTTGTGTGTGCGTGAGTGTATGTGGAAGGAGGTCTAATCCTAATCTACCCCAAGGTCAATCCCCATTGTCTGATCCTTATTCAAACATCAGCTATTACATAAGACAATCATACACGTATAAGTGCGTCCCTCTCATGTGAAAGGGAGGTCTACTAACTTGAAATGTGTACAGGAAAGAAAAAAAGTATACTGCAGTAAGTGGAAGTATGGTAGTTGGCTCATTAGTCTTTTAATCCTGATCCTTGTCCATTTTTTAAGAAGTAATGATTAATTTATTAGGATAGTGAAAAGTGAAAAACCACCGCACATCAATTACCAAAGTAATACAGCAGTAAGTGACGTGTGGTGATTGGCCATTTTTTAAGAAGTAATGACTAGTTTATTAGAAGAAAGTGAAAAGTGAATAACAACCACACATCAATTATCAAAATAATCTACTTATATTCTGAATACTATGTTGCAATATTTGAAAAAGAGATGAGGAGTCCAAAATAAGCTGCAAACTTTTTTCTTCACTAAAACTCTCTGTTTGTTGCTTCTTGTCTTGTAGGGGAAAACATGAGTTTGTGTTCTTTTTTTCCCCTTCCAACATTACTTCAAATTTAGTTAAAGAGTTCTTGTCCGTCTACATATCCTCCTAAACAATAGTTGTTAGTTTCTACAACTAAGCACAATTTGTTTTGGTATACAAAGTAACTTCTTAAAATTAGTTCTCGATTTTTAATAATCATTACTATATAACTTACGTTCAATTGTTTCATTTGAGTTGGTTAAAATTTTAATTTCATCTGTTTAAATACAATGCAGATTGACAAGTTGAAAATCTTATCAGCGTCTCTTTCAAGCTCCACCTCAAAAGCGGAAAAGCGCATTTCAGATCACAGGTCAAAAATAATATCCTTCATTTTGTTCTGTCCAGAGTCGCATGTAATATATATATATATATTTTAGTTGTAAATTATTTTAAAGCGAAGAAGCCAAACTAGGAAGTTGGGGAAACCTGCCTATAAAGGATCAGAATCAGATACAACTCAAAGAACCAAATGAACCAACTATGAGCTGCCCCTACACTAGCTATTAAAATTCTATATAATGGTTCCCTATTATGTGTCCTAGCTACTAATATGTTGTGGGGAATGCTAATGTCCAATGCAAGCATTGGTTTTATTGTCATTGTGCAATGGCTTTTTCACAATTATCAATCTCATAAAGTTATTTGCAAAAATGCCATTTCACAATATCGTTAAAGCCCTTGCCCTTAACTTTTGTCACTAAAAACCCTTTTTTTTTGGGCTTTTTATGTAAAGAATTCGACGTATTTGATGCCTTCTTTAAACACGAAAAATAAAAATATATTATTGGTAATATTCCTATAATGTTCTCTTTTTTTGTCTTCGTGGAACGGAATTATTGCACTATATTTTGAGGAAATATGTCAAAATTTAATACCTTGAATTCCTTTAATTATTGGTTGATCATAGAAAATGCACATATTTCTTTCTTTTAAAAATTGGTAGCAGTGAGGGAATAGATCTGGAATCTAAATTGAAGAAAAGGATCTCATTGGAAATCTCTGCATATAAATTATGAAATGCATTACAATTGCAGCAAAACTGATTTCATAGGTGAGCTTATGGTGTGCTCATAAACAAAGCTGGAGGAGGAGTTTTCTTTTGTTTTTGGTTGTTGTTTTGGGCTGTTTTCTTGTCTTCTTTCAGGTTGGATATCTCGTCCTCCCTTCTGTACGTTCTTTCTCTTTTTAATAAATTGTCTGTTTGCCTATCAAAAAAAGATGGATAATGTGTTCTAGCATCATTAACATAGTCACAAAGAACAACATTTTTTCCAAAGTAGCATTTAAAACGCTTTAAAAAAAAAAACTTTTTTCATGTTTTTCAATGATAAAAATATATATACTTTTTTGGGGGCTTATGGTAAATTTTTGTGGCCTTCTGGTTGTTTGTGATCTAGTTCATAAATGTTGTTTAATGTAGGATTTGATACATAATATACAATTTGGTGATCCATAAAGATGGTTTAACATGGGATTTGATGATAATAGCTTGATGTTGTATCTTTTTATTTTTTCGGTAGTGTTATTTTACTCAAAAGATATATTGATTATTAAACTTTTTTAGCATCATAACATGCATAATTATTGTAAAAACATGTTTTTTTTAATTGGCATGTGAACATGTACTCGTGCGTAGGTATTCAATAATGAGTTTTCTTGCTCTAAAATATATTGAAAACTTAGAATAGATGTCTAGTGTATTATATATATTCATAATTTTTCTTTTATGTTTTTATCAGTTTTTCCAAAGGTTTCCCTTGCCGTTTTAAACATGTACTCCGAATTTGTGACTACAGTCCTCTCTTTTTCCTTATAATGCGTTTTACACATTAGAAAAATCATTTCAAATCTAGATTTATTTCATCTAATTATTTTGTAAACGACTTCTCATTAATAAATTATCTGCATGACATGGCATGCATCAGCTGCGGAGCCTTATCTTTTGAAGATAAATTTGGGAGCTTGCCTTTTCAAAGAAGATTCCATTCAAATTTTGGGCCAATTATTTGATCCTCTATCTGACAAGAGGTCACTAATTTCTGTTCCTTGTTCTAGTTGCGACTCCACGTCCTGCTACTTTTCGATTAAGTTGTATTATGTTTTCTGGCATTACGGGATTGATTGGTTGGTTTATGTGTTTGATTAATTAAAATGGGAAATGTTAAAGATAAATGCAAGGCTTTCCCTTCTGAATATAATAAATTGTTTGGAGTTTCCATCCAATATATTATTGCTCTTTTGAAATGGGGATCTATCTTCTATCTCCTGGACTGACCTTATATCTAAGGTATTTTCAATACTTTTTTTCTCATTTTCTAAGCAGACATCAGAAAGAAGAGGCACTTAAGTTTCGTGTGGCAAAAGCTGGTGAAGTTAGTGAAATTGAGAAGGTACATTGCTTCTAAAGAAAATTACGCCATCTCTTTTTTTAATTGGTATTATCATTATTTGTGGTGGTGGTGTGGGTGGGTGGGTATTACAGAATGACTGTTTGAAAACAAATAATTAAAATATTTACAAGCTCAGATTGGAATGCTTGATTTTGTGTACCATAAGTTATCTTCTAAGAAAGCTTGGATTTATCATTTTCATGACAAACACTCATATTGTGTGGAAGTTTATGTGGCACTCTGACTTCCTTTTGATGGCTTCAGGGTAGTAGAGTCTCATTCTTGGTACAACACTTGAAATATATTGTCACATTTGTTTATACCAAGTACCTCCCAACTTTCTTTCCACTAAAACTTGTACTGTAACACTTTTCATTCTATTCTGTCTTCTGTTTATTATTATTTTTTTTAATGTTGGATTTGAACTTCTCATCTCGATCGCGGTGTCTGCTATATTTGAGGATTAGCACAGTTTGGCAAAGCATCAAACACACTGCTCATCATGTGCATTATATCTGCATATCTAGATCCTGAAAAGCTCCAGCATGACTCTAGTTCGTTGATTTGTGCAGAAAGTTTCATTTGGTTCCATTTGTATCTTTCATGATCATCATCTACACCTTGTCCCAACTATGAATCCTGTTTTTGCCATTTTACTCTGTCAAGTCATGTTTCTTCATATCGTACTATCATCATTCATGTCATATCGGCCTTCCTCTTGCCTCTTTTTACGTTTAAAGAGAAAAAAAACTAAGCACACTGGATAAAAAGATCTTCTGAATAATTTCTACGTCCAATTGGGAAGTTGAATAATTTCTTCATAGTGTTGGTGGCTCACAGGCAGAAACGTGTGCCATGCAAAGAGAACTTTGGTCCTTTTTGTGCTTCTATTTGTTTGGATATATAAATCGGGAAAGTTTACTATCTAATTATGTGTATTTATTCATTCGTACACACTCCAGTTCAAGATGTCTCTTAGCTTTACATCTATGACAGAACAACTATTTAGTTCTGATTTATACTTATAAAAAAAAAAACAACTATTTAGTTCTGACTTCTGGGTATGCTTCATTTGTGTGTTTTTGTGGCCTCAAGGAAAATGTAGGTAAGTCTTTATTTTCATCACCCTTTTACAGGAATTGGCCAGTGAGATTTCAGTACTTGAGAAGCAAAGGGATGAACTTGAAGCTGAATTGAAAAAGGTACTAGTTTACTGTTGTTATTCTTTTTTGAGAACTACAATTTCTTGATACACATTTCTTGGATACTCTCTCTCTCTATATACCAAATTTCTCTTGCCCATTTGCATCAGCAGCTGTAATTGGTGCCACATCTTATTTTAAATTTGACCCTAATATGTGTTATTTATGTTTTTATTTTTATTTTTTTGCCTAGTATATGTGTTATCTACTTAGGAGAATGTACCTTGGTATTTGTTATTTGCAGAAATGGTATTAGTTGATGAGACTAAAGAGGAAATCAATACAAAACTAGAGTTATGAAAATTGATGTTGAGTCCAAGGGCTTTAGAATAAGTAGGAAAAAAAATTAGTATACGATGTGTAAATTTAGTATCGATGCCCATGTAGAGGAATGCCCAGTAAAAATTGATGGTCTGGGCTGACCCTTTTTTAGAAGGATGTGCAAGTTTTGGGTTCTCAAAGAGGGACACCAAAAGAATGGGGGTTGAGGTAATGAAAGTGGGTGTGAACAGACACTCAATGACATAATATAAGGGCCTAAACAGTGGAGGAACATGATTTGTTTAGGCAACCCCAAATCTTTGGGATAAGGATTCCATGATGATGACTCTAGTACCTCTTATCCTCAAAGTTACCCAGTAATCTGATGTTGGAACATATTTAACTTATGACACGATTATTACCCTAACCACAGTTCCAGATTATGAGGAACACCCAAGGTGTCTAACAATGCCAAGAGTGTTCTCTTCAATCCTGTGATTCATCACTGAACTTCTGCATGGTTAACCTGCTATTCAGTATTACACCATAAAACAGAGAACTTTCTTGAGAACTTCCACATGGATTCCTGAAGAAAGGGTGTCTGATGCATTTCACAGAGATCAGTAACTCAGCTATCTTCTTTAAAGCCTTCTATTTTATGGGTTTCTGTGGCTAGTTTATAGACACTTGGTTTATGCCTTATTGTGCTCAAAATAATGGTTTTCATGATCATCTTTATGAAGGAAACTGCTCATGTATTACCATAATAGTGGTGCTCTCTGATTTAGTAGTTTGGCATAAAGGGTACATTTGGTTGAAGTTGTATTTTCTACACATCATATTCTTTTTCTGGGAAGCCATGTGAATGGTAAAGTGTGCACTTCAAAGATAAAATGAAAGTATCTTGTCATTGCACATGGTAAGTTTCCTCTTTTGGAAGGCAAATTGACCGCAGTGTTACTGCTTTAGAGATTGGATGGTATTTTACAATGGGCGTCATTATAGGTCAATATTTCCTTGGCGGCTGCTCAGGCTCGACTTCACAATACCAGGGAAGAGAGAGAGCAATTTGATGAAGCAAACAATAAAATTGTGGCACACTTGAAAACAAAGGTCTGATATTTTCTTTTTTTCTTTTTAACTACCAATCAATAAAACTGCTTGGAAGTTATATTTCATTGTATACTTCTCATCATTCATGTAGGAAGATGAGCTGTCAAGGTCCATCGCTTCATGTAGAGTAGAAGCTGATGTTGTCGGTACATGGATCAATTTCCTGGAAGATACCTGGGTTCTCCAGTCCTCATACACAGAGATGAAGGATAAGCAAGCCAAGTACTTACTTCTGTGTTATGTTTTCTTATGGACAACTAAATAGTATGCATGTAGTGTTTTAGGGCCACTTACCCATGATTCTTTTCCTTTGTATCTTATCCTTGCATTCAAATGAATCGTTCATCCCGGCATTAGTTTATTCTGACCATTTTGTGGTTGCTATTTGCTTCTTTGCACATTCAAGTGATGAATTAGGGAAATATGGGGACTATTTTGTGAGCTTGGTCATGCATCACCTCTCTGCTTACAAGGTATCATCAATTCAAATGTTGGGAGCTATATATTTTTCTTTGCCATATTGCCCTCCCCATCATCATGCAATACGATGGATGCTATCTATTCGTATTTACGTACACTATTTCTCTTTCTCTCTCTCATAGGAAGAGTTGGGGCCTTCTATCATCAGCATCAGGAAATATGTGGAGAACTTGAATAATTTAAATGGAGGGTAATATGGTTTTGTTGTATCAGAAAGGTTATTATACCGGTGTGATAGGTTTAACACTACATCTAATGTCTTTTTTCATGTAATATAGCAGATCAGAGATGGAATCTGGTGTAGATAGTGAGAATTCAGAAGTATTAAACCCACGGAAAAATCTTGAAGAGGAATATCTTGCATATGAAGCAAAGGTGTGCATGTAAACTGCTTTGGAATTCTCTTCAGTTCTAATGTTAGGATTAAGTTATGGAAAGTTTTTCATCATAGATTCTCCTCTTCCATCAGATTGAAAAGATCCCATTTCAGACAGAAAAGATCCCATGGTTCATATTATTAGGGAAAACCTAGAGGGGATTTTTTTTTCATGATTGACACGAGTCATCAAAAGGTCCAGTGCCATTCATTGATACATATATCGACTTGCCTCTTCATGCTATGTTTTTGTTGTTTATTCACAGATTATAACCACCTTCAGTGTTGTGGACAACATGAAAGAGCAGTTTTACGCCCTACAGGGAAAAGTTTCCGGGTATGATCATCCCATTAGTTTTCTACTTATTCTCTTATACATTAATTCGTAAAGATACTCTCAAGCACGCATCCAATTTCCTGAAAAATACAAACACATCCCTTGATGGTGCAGGAAAGATGATCCAAGGGTCAAAGAACTATTTGATTCTATCGAAAAGATAAGAGAGGAGTTTGAATCCATTGAGAGACCAACTCTAGAAATGGAGATTCCACCCAAAAGGGGGGAGACGCCATCTGGCGAGAGATTAGAAAAGAGCCCATCTCAACCTGTTGCATTGACCATTGATACATTGCCACCCAAGAAAGATGAACCTCCAGAGTCAACCTCAGTCAAGGTAGAACAATCCTTGGACGCCGAAGCAGAACTGGCAAAGCTGGAATCAGAATTTGGGAAGGTTAGCAGAGATTACTCTACAGAAGAGATTGGTGGTTGGGAGTTCGATGAACTCGAAAAGGAGTTTGGATCTGGCGACTCAAGAGCAACCAAATAGACCAAACTGGTTTGCTTCTCTGACACTTTTGTACACACAAGATGTAAGCTGTATCAGTATGTAATTCTTAACCTTATAATAAGATTTTTTTATTTTACTATATGAAACTAGATGAACTCAAATCAATCTTTTGAGCTGTAAATCTTGAAAGCTTGATGTGGATTGTTTGTATATACCCTTGTTATGCTTTTACTTAGTTTTGAGAGTAGTGGATTTTTTTGGTTGATAGTGGGGAGGACCATTTACTGTTGAAGGGGACCCCTTATGCTTCCCTTACAAAGGTATTGATGAACCAAGAAGAAAGCTTGAAAAGGTTTATGTCATGGAAGCTGGGATTTTTTCCCCATATCTAAGGGCAAGCACCATCATTGTGCAGGGCTCACCATGCTTTCAAAACAAGGGTACAAGTGTTAGTGGGTTAAGCCCTCCAACCCAAATCTCCTCGAAAGGTAGTTCCCATAATGATAGACCTTAGATGTGTTGGTTTCACTGTAATGGCTTTGCCCACTTGAATTGAATGAATGCTGGGATATCCGGCATTAGATCCCCACCTGTTGGAGAGTTGTAAGAGGTTTTGCTTGTCATCCATTCAAACAACCCGCGCGAGTCCCTACGCTCTTGTTTTTCTCTGTTTGGTGGGTCAGTTGGGATGGAGATCTTACTTCTTTATGTTTCCATCTTTAGTATAAAAAAATCTTTGTTGTAGGAATCTTTTATCCAACTTGTCTTTTGCTTCTAATCATAAAATGTTTTAATTTTAGTCTTCAACGTCGCTCTCTCCTGCAACATAGAACCATTTCCCAGTGCGCCTGATAGGGTATTGTACGATTGCAGAGAACATTTTCAAGGAACAATGATTCTAGTGTTCGATTGCACCTTGAAAAATGTCAAAAAGTGTTGGATATTTAGTTTTAGGTGTTGGGGGTAAATGTTGGATGATTCTATAAAGGGATGGAAAAATCATGCATGCCTCAGTGGAGAAACTCATCTCTTGAGAACTGAACAGTAGGTTGTATCAATCATAGTACATCATAATCATTGAAATCTTACTCTCAACAATACTAAATCCCGT
This sequence comes from Akebia trifoliata, assembly GCF_017979445.1. Taxonomy (NCBI): domain Eukaryota; kingdom Viridiplantae; phylum Streptophyta; class Magnoliopsida; order Ranunculales; family Lardizabalaceae; genus Akebia; species Akebia trifoliata. The sequence goes on along the minus strand of NC_141382.1, from coordinate 1,010,359 downwards.
GCTTCCGCTCAATTATTTCTAAAGCCATGTCTTCTATTATGTTAAGTGTGTTCATGTAAGCTCTTACTATCTCAATCAACACTCTCTTATTAGTCCTCTTCTCGCTCTTTTAGGAACTCTAACATGTATGTTCCTTTCACTATTTGTGTTGCACATAACTAAATTATTGGGATCTAGATTTCTAGGGGTAAAATCCGAGCTTCCCCTTTACATCTTGAATTGTTGCTCCAATAGTGAGTCCTTCATCGAATTAGGGCGTTGATGTGGTACCTGCCAAACACTCTTCGACGCCCAAATGATAATCTCTCAAGAAAAGATACAGTTTACAAGAGTCCTTAAATTCTCTAACCATCCAATGGTCTTTTTCTTAATTGACTCCACTTTTTATAGGTAATTTTTCTTTCATTAAATTCTTCTTATTTGTCACATAACCCCATTCCTTATTTAGAGGGATTGGGAATCATCCTCCCCAAAATCTCAGGTAGGTGGGATTAATGGAAAGAAACCCTAATTTGAAAGTTATCCATTCGGGAAAGGGAGTGATTGGATTCCCAGGATGCTCTCCCTTTCCCTACTTAGGGGAGGGGAGAGTTTGTCCTCGGATTCTGCCTTGGTATACTATTTTTAAGCTAAGCAGAGAGGCCGCTTACCTCTACTTAGCTACTAAGCCGAGCAAGCTTCCTAAAATATGAGATACCACAAGATTAGGTTACAAGAAAAATGCCCTATTCAATTAACAAGCCCTTCTATAAGTGTATGGTCGGGATTAAATCCGAATTCTGCCCTATAAAGATCTAAATAAAGAAAATCAGAGGAGTGACTCAATGATTGATGATCGAATGGTCTAAGATTGTTTCAATTTATAATCAATAAAGGTATATAAACATCATAGTCTGGTTAGTAGAGTGTATTAGGTTCCATGATGATGATAATGATGCATGAAAAGACTAAGTGAGAAGCACGAGTGGTTGTGCGCGTGTTGATGTAGGTGTAACAAGTAACAACTATAACTATAACGAACTATTTGAAAAAGGTAAGAGGGACCTTGGGAGTGTTAAAAAGGAAAGACAAAACAAATCCTCGAGCTTCTCATGCCTTCAATCAATTATCAATGTGAAGTAAACCCCACACCACCTAATGTCGGATGAATAATCTCTTCTCCTTAGTGAAAGGTCAACAATCTACAGTGAAAGTTTTCATTTATTAAAAAGCAAAACAAAAGATACCAATGAAAATATCCATCTATCCATCCAATAGTTTTATAATTTGTTGAGTTGACTCAAAAATCAATTGACTCAACTCAATTAAATTTTGAACTGACTTGACTTTTTTTATTTATGTCGAAGGGTGTCCGACTAAGGGGACCAAAGAGCCAAGGCCGGAGCCAATGCTATGGGTCCTGGGTATGTGCAACACCTGACATCACACACACCGGGTAAGTAACTCCCTCGCAGGTGACTCCGAGGAAATACTGCTCATATTGGATATCGAACTCACAACCTACGGACTCTCACCGCTTATTGGATCTGAAATTGCCATTGAACCCACCTCTCAAGGTTTTGAGGTGAACTCCAAAATTGGATGGAACCAACTCACCAAATTAACTTGTGAAGTTGGTCAAGTTAGCTCAGAAATTACTGAGTTGGGTTACGAACTAGATTGAGCTAATTGACAGTATATATAATACTTTCGTAGAGAACAAAAGGTAAATATTTCTATTTATTTTTAAACATTAAAAAAGATTTTTGGAATATTTAGAGAAGGCAAGATCATTCATTAAGCTGTTTTAAAGAAAAAGAGGAAAATAATAACCTCATCTAACGTAGGGCTGAGATAAAAAAACATTTCTAAATATTCTCAATGCAATACTACCAATCTATTAGTTTGATGCTTTATCTCAAACATCTTTAAAACTAGAAAAGTAGGAAAAATAAATAAAATTTAAGCCCAGGAATCCAGTAAAAGTAATAAAGCATATAAAGGCTTTTTGCTCCTCTACACTTTATTATACTATATAGTATATATAACATAATATCAAGTGATAAAGGGCTTTTATTGGACATACCACCTTCATTAAATAAGCATATTAGATTTGGTCCCTTGATCTTTGACCTCCCCTAAGACCTAACTAGAGAGATTTACCTATTTTCATCATTTCAAACCCACCACTGTTTCTCATGCTGCATGGGTACAAGATAAAAAACATAAAAAAAGATGGCCAGTTTTGTCTTTTAATTAGGCTAGTCAAAGATAGAAGTCAATTGAGTCATTCTAACTAGAGAAGTAAGTCAAAATAGTCATTGGAAAAAGAGTATAAAAAATTTTAAAAAAAAAAAACGGGTTATTAATCTCTCTCTCTGCATTTTATGGATTATTATAAGTGTGGGAGTGCAGAAAACCAGGTTTTGAGATATGGGTTGGGTTCAAATTTGAAATTTACTTGCAGAGGAGTGGTGGGTTGTGCAGATAAAAAAAAAAAAATCAGAACTGTTTCATTTAATTTTGTGATATATAACTTTATTTATCTCATTAAAATAGGGACAAAGTATATAACTATACATACAGACAGAAAAGAGGTGGGGAGCTCTATCCCTGTGAGGATTCTCATGTAGATACACTGTCATCCATATCAAAATTTCTCTCCATTTCTATTATAATTCTCAATCAAGTTTTTTTTTTAACAATAGTTCAAAATTTTGTTATATGTTTTCCCCCAAAATATTCAAATTTAATTTGATTTCATGCCTATATTATAAGAAAAAGATTGATCGATCAATCATTTTTTTTTAACATATTCCACTAAATGAATGGTCCTCATTGATTGTTAGATGATGGACCATTTGTGTAGGTTATGCTCATGTCACCACCATATACCAACTTGGCAACTAAGACTTACTGTATGAGCCACATTTTAAAAGAACTTATTGTATTCTTCATGAGAGTGAGAGAGAGAGAGAGACCACAATTTGATTCAAAAAAACAGTTTTATTTATTTATTTATTTTTGAAAAAAAAAAAAAGGGGGTCAGACATACCCCACACTCCATAATTTTCTGAATTTTAATATTTGGAAGCATTCAAATTTCCAAAAATCTGACAATTCCAAAGAGCAATTTTTTTTTTCTTTTTTTCTAATTTGGCACCATCCCTACTTTAAAGGATGCTCTGCCCTTCCTCTCCCTTCACAAAGCTCACCTCCCCATAAGCATCTCAAGAGGAGTAGAAGTGAGTGAGAAAGAGAGACACATCTCTTTAACAGCAGAGTTAGTCATATTTGATGGCAAGAAACATCACTTCATGTGACAATGCTGATGAAGACTACATAGATATGGAAGTTAGTTCCTCCACTTTTTTCTGTTACTCAATCTCTTCTCCTCCACATTCAAGAGAATTTGAGTTCCAAATGTCTTCAACCACTCTTGAGAAAGAACCCACTACTTCTCCAGCTGATGAACTCTTCTATAAAGGCAAACTCCTCCCACTTCATCTCCCTCCAAGACTACAAATGGTTCAAAAACTCCTACAAAACTCCAACACTACTTATGAGAACAAAGAAGATCCCTTTGAAGAAAACTACACTCTACCCTTCACTTTCACCACCACCACTACTTCCAATACTCCATTTGAATCCTGTAACATCTCACCTTCTGAATCTTGCAGAGTCAGTAGAGAATTGAACCCTGATGAGTATTTCTTCGAGTGCCCAAATGACTTTAGTGGGTTCATTATCGACGGTGATCATCGAAAGAAGTCATGGTCCAAGAAGCTTAAATTGATCAAGCAATCCTCATTGGGTATGAAGTTGAAGGCTTCAAGGGCTTATCTTAAGTCCTTGTTTAGTAAGTCTGGGTGTTCTGATGAGTCTTGTGCAGAGGCAACAAGGCATGGAACTGAAGGGTCTGTTTCAAAAGCCAAAGAGTGCTTAAATAAGTACATTAAGGTTGCAAAGAAAAACCCATTTGGGCAAATTCAGAGAGAGAGATACCAAGTTGCAACTACTACTACTACTACAGTGAAGGGTACAGAGAAAGAGAAGATGATTGAGGACAATAGTGGTGGCCATAGAAAGTCGTTCTCAGGGGCCATTAAACGACATTCGGCAACAAAGTCTTCGTCGTCTTCGTCTTCGTCCGTCTCTTCGTTTTCTTCGTTCTCGAGTGCTAATTCTAATGGTTTTTATGACTTGCACTTGTTGAAGAGGAGTGGGAGTGCAAATTCAGAGATTGAGAGTTCAATTGAGGGAGCCATTGCTCATTGTAAAGAGTCTCAGCAGTTATTTCGATCGAGAAAGAATGTAAATGAAGTTGGGTTTTGTTCATTATCTGCTTCAAGGATTGCAGCTTGTGAGGATGAAGAAAGGCCAGGACTTTGTAGGGGATGACTATAAAGGAGAAAAAACAAAGATCCCATTAGAAGAACGAAGAAAGAAGACTTAAGAGTACAAATACTTGTATTTATTTTTTATATTTGAGTATGTTTTGATTTAGTGCAAAGTTGAGATTTTTACATGGATGTCTTGTGCTCTTGAGTTCTCTCTCTGTGAAAATTACCCACTTAAGTTTCTATATGTTAAAGAAAACACTGGGCTTTCCAATCAATGTCGTTTCTATTGTTTTACATATTGTCTTTGAGTTTCTACAAAATTTTGAATTTCTGTTTTTTTTTTTTTTTTTTAACAGGTTTAATCTTTTTCTATCAGATCTTTTCCACACACACCAACCTCTTTCACAGTGCTTCAAACCAGAGAACAAAGTTAAAACTTTCATAATGGAAAGCTTTTAAGAAATTGGTTGTTGTTTACTGACACACCAAAGTTTAAAGAAAAAAGACAGTAACTTGGAGAAAAGAAGTTAGAACTGTCACTCACTCTTGAATGATTCCAACCTTTTCCAGGGACTTACCATCATATTTCCTAGTTTGATGGATACTGTGAAAACTAGTAGTTTTATTTTTTTCCTATGAGGGTAACTCAAGCTTTACCCATTTTTAACGAAGTTCTGTAGGGATGTATTCTCATGTAAAAAAAAATGAGGAATATAATCCTTTTTTACCTTTTTTTCTTTTTTGACAAAAAAAGAAGCAAAATCTTTCCCATTCTTGCTTCCTGAAATAATTCAATTAAAAATAATTTGCAACAACTTCCCTGATCCCACATTCTAGAACCCGCGTACACTTGGTTGTGATTTATGCAACTAGGAGTTAAACCAAAGGGGAGAGGGATAGATTTACTACTAATCTTATTCATATAAACAACCATGAACAGTTATATCCATCGTAACAAAAAACGGCGATTTTTTTAAGGAAAAGGAAAATTGCATCTTGCATCTTTGACGATTAAAACGATTAAAAAAATGAGATTTTTTCATTTGTGAAAAAAAAAAATGCCATTTTATTCCTGTTTTTTTCCCAAGAAAAAAATAAAATTAAACACTTTCTTATTTTTTCAATGTGGGATTTGATACATAATAGAATTTGGTGATTCATAAATGTAAAAAATATGGGATTTGATGATAATAACTTGATTTTATGAATTTTCATTATATATATATATATATATATATATATATATATATATATATATATATATTTCATAATTTTAATACATTTTTTTATGTTTTATTTTTATCATTTTTTCTGAAGTTTTCCCTTGTCGATTTAAACCTGTACTCCAATTTGTGACTATGGTTATAACAAGTCTCAACCATAAATTTGATGCTACAAACAAGCATGGTTAAGGAACCTCCATAACATTTGAGAAACAAAATTTACTTCTGCAAAGATAAGTCTTTTATTGAAGTGGTTATATTAATGAATAATAAACATTGATAAAGACAGTGATTAGAAAAAGATGTTTGTCTGCTTCTTAAGAGCAACTGAAGACACCTGGTCACATTAATCATGTTGATAGAACCTACTTAAAAAGATTGATTATTAATATAATAAAGAATATAAGAAACCCTCATGTAAGGACAAACAGCCTTTCAGGTTCCTTATTTTCTCTCTTTTGATTTTGAAAAGTGGGGGTATCAAACCTTAAATTAAGTGAACATGTTAGCCATAAATTTGACAAGATTAGAGCCAAAGACAGTAGCAAACAGACACATTTGAAGTTGAGCACTTGAAAGTGTTGGTAAGCATACAACAAACATCCTTTTTCCTTACCTAACTTATATGAGTTTAGAAGAAGGAGAAAGACAGAAATGCTGGCATCATCTATCTAATCAAAAGTTCAAAACTTTATAATCTCTTTTCTAATATCAGCTTTTCCTTTCTTTTTCTTTTTTCATTTTTTATTACTTTTGTTAAGAACTTGTCCTTTGTTATTCAGATTTCCAAGCTGGCCCTGAAAAAAAAAATTGTGTAAAAAGTTAGGGAAGGACACCTGATCATTTACAAACTACCTTCACTTATTAACTTTCACACTTGATTGCATGGGATATAGTTCATGTACTTGGGTGTCTACCATATGTTTTATGAAGCTTAGCCAGTAAATAGTACAAAGAGCTCATGGGGTTTGCATGGATACAGAGTTTGATAGAGTTCTGACATAATAATTTCAAAAAAGTTACCTCTGTTTAACAGCAAGTCATAATGCATTGGTCCACCTAGAATACCACCCTGACCCAACAGTACGTAGTCGTGGCCAGGTCATTCTCGCTTAAAATGACGTGTCAGACGTGGGTATGCCATCCATTTTGAAGTGTTTGGGGATTAAGTGGTTCAACACCATCGTCGTTAAAGCCTTATCCCAAAGGTTTGGGGTTCCATTAAATTCTTCTACAGAAACATCTTCTGTTATTAGAAGTGTGTTCGTATCTGCTTTCACTACCTCAATCCACGTTATTTTGGTTCTTCCTCTCATTCTTATAGAACTTCAACTTGCATATTCTTTCTAGTAACGTGGCTCCATATACATAGAATGTATGAAATTAGCTCTTACTAGGATTATCATTCTCAGAAACATACATAATAGATGGTATGAGAGACCCAAATATATATATTTGAAGCATTATTTCTTTATAATTACTTAAAAGTTAAATTATGATACATAAATAGATATAAATACCTGAAAATGAAGAAGCTGAGCTTTCGGAAGAGAATGTTTCTTCCCATAATAAACCAAAATAGATATTTGTGAAACTGCTTGAACCAAACAATGGGGGGAACATGGGGGTGATGTCAGGAGTGTCCTTATTATATTCTTGGAGATATTTTTTGACTACCAAACTTTTTCCTATAAGGATTTTCTTATCGTCTCACACTTTAGTAGAATGGACACATTTTAGGCATGTGAAATGAGAGACAAGTCAGCAAACATATCTATTTCCCCATATTCACCTTCCCAACTGTTCTAATTCACTCCACAAGTATAAGTTGTATTTATATATATAGAGTCGTGATAATATGACACAACTCTCTGACACACACCCCCATCACAGAACTGTAGATCATTTGCCTCGGGATACACAAGAAAAAGATTTATGGTTATGTGTATCATGAGGCAAATGATCTACGGTTCTGTGTGTGGGGGGGGGGGCATAGGGGGGCGTTAGAAAATCATTACACTTACATATATCCTCAGAAGTCAGAACTGTAATAATTAAAATTAAGGGGCACCCACATAGACCTATAACAAGTTTCCTCAAATAACAGCCAAGAGATTTGGAGTTTTCTTTTTAAATTTTACAAATCTTGAATCAAACAAGCCCAAATCCATCATAAACATAACTACGCAATCTATATGGTAGTATAACACAATCTAGGAACCTTGGTGTCACTCATCATCTGTTTTATATTGCGTCTTCTCACCCTTGTAGGTGTTGTACAACTGATGGAAGAAAAGACAAAGAAAAGAAGATAAAAGACGTATGGAATGAAACAAACATACATATGTTACAAAGACATGTGATAGTGGATGGAGCCCATAAACCTGTGCAGTTGTGTATATGGCTAACGTGAGGTTGTGTATCCCGATGCATAAAGTCTATGGTTCTGGCACACCCCACATCAGGGAGTCGATTGAGTATGCCTCGTGGGGGAGTCATATTATCACCACTCTTTTCTCTTTTGTTTCATACATGTTCATGTCTGCCTTCGGTTGGTGGAATTTCTCTCTTGATGACTTGGATTGGAAGACCAAATGGGGGAAAAAGCAATTTAAATCAGTCAGATATTTGAATCTATAAGAAACTAGGCATAAAGGAGCACTCATATGCTGCCAATAATGTACAAAACATAGAACACTCAATGGAAAATTTGAAAGTTTCCAATGAAACAAAGAAAATTATCTTTGAGTTCGAGCCAGGTGACTGCAATTTTAGTAAAATCTGCAAAAGAAGACGTGACGTGGGAGTTAATTATTGATATGGATCATTCCATATATATATTTGACGAATAACAATTTTCACTTAAGGAAAACAGGAGATAACTTTTCTTGTTTTAGTTCAATATGGGCTTTTCATTCAGTGAAGTATAAGAAATTATCTTATTAATAAATTGTGGCAATAAATATTATTTGATGGGATAAAACAACATGAAACCATAAAAAATACAACATTTGTAAGAGTGAGAGCTAAAGCCCCTTAAATACTTGCTGCCATTGCATAAGCCCCCCTTAGAAATACATATTATTTAACACAAATAAGTAGGATCAATCAACTTGAATTTGTGATGTTAGAAGATTGATCTAATGTTTCAGAAAGCGAGGATTAAGCCTTAAGTCGACATACAGATTAAATCATTAAATTGTACGGATGCGTCAATGCGAGTCACGTTTTTTTATCGGTGCCCCATCGCTTGTCACACATGCCGTTTCCTATGTTACATTGAGATACACTTATCGAAAAGGATAAATTCATAAACATATCCCAATGCAAATTACATAATGTCATTCGGTCATACAGAAAGAAATGCACGACGATATGCATCAACTAATCAACCTACATGTGTAAGTGAGTAATTCTTCAAGCCAATTCAATTTGTTGGAACCAAGTGAGGGGCCATGTTCTTTGGCTGGTTTAACTAATGGGTTACGGTCGACCCATAAGTCCGTAACCATCCTGTTGGAGTGACAAAAGATTTTATAAAAAAAAGGGAAACTAACTGGAGCAGGTTGTGGTCGACCCGTAACCATTTAGAATATATGGATAAGCAAGCCAGTGCCCATCGTAGGTAAGTGTAGGTTACACAAACAATGTAGGAGATGTTTCAAATATTGCCCATACAAAGGATGATTTAGAGAACATTTGAGATAGATACTCCCTATGTTTTGAAACTAATGGCGTACCCCTAGACTGCAGTCTTCTCTAAGAGGCTAAATGAAATGGCTTAAATGCCATCATCTACAACCTTATGAAGAATAGAAAACCGTTGATTCTCTTCCTCAAAACTCATTGTCTTCAATCTCTAGGATAAAACTTTTCATTCTCGTCCTCTAAAAAAAAAAAGATTATGTCCCTTCAAAGCTTGAAAAATATCAATTTTTTGGGGGAGTTAAACTTCAACACCATCAATTTTTCATTAAAATCAAGGGTTTTCAGCAAGAGGTCAAAGACGAATTTGAATAAGTTAAGAAAATTTACCCTAGAACATAGAGAGTCAGAAATTTTTTGGGAAAAGTTGAAGACTAGGCCATTTAGGTCATTACACATTGCACTCTTATTGAAGTCCGAGGTCAAGGGGTATTGCATCAGTTTGAAAACACAGGTGTATCTCAAATATTCACGAAAACCTGGAGTGAATCTAAATTAACCAAAAATAAAGCTGGTGCACTCGCATTCGTACAGAATTTGCTTTTCGTCCCCACCTTTTCTTTATACTTGAATCTGCACCATTAATTTCCGCAACTTCTGCTTCCGAAATCAGAATTCGATTCTCCTTGCTTTTTTTACTACTGACTTTGACCGAGGTCTTTGCCCTACTAGTCAGAATTCAGATAGTACATCTCACCTCAATTCAATTGGACAATTTGCATGGAAACAAAATTTTCTGAGAAATTATAAGGTGAAACCCTAGATCAAGGTGGATTGAAGCCCTATCCACCAAAGATAGATCTATCATCCAAATTAGAGAATCTCAAAAATTCCTGTTTTCGAGAATCTAAGTTTTGATGCAAATTGTTTTTGCAATGTGAAGAATTACCAAATTACTATAAATGCCTTCGCGCCATTTTTAAGTTTCAATTCAAAGATGTTGGAGCATACGGGCGTAATGGTAACGAGACTCTTATGTTTTTTGTTTTGGCCGGCCACATACCAACCACCCTAACAAGTGTTAGCAGTTAAATATAGTCACTTTTAAGTAAGAGTGCAACTCGATTTGATTTATTTCAATTTGAGGTCAAATTGGAACCAAATCGAAATAGGTCGATTCCACTTATCAACCATATCAGCATCATCACATCAGCTCATTCCTCCAAGGACATTACATCAGATCATTCCTCCAAGGACACCTCATCTGGAAATACAGAATAGTTTGTTAGTTTGTTATATACGTGTCCTATTTTCATTTGTAGTAATAAAGTCTGTAACCAAAAGAATATTCTATCTCAAAAGTCTATAAATAGTGCTCATGTATCAAATATCATTGAGGGAAGAAATACAAACTTTATTTTCAGAGAATCAGTTCTTGTTTCTGTTGTTTTATCATGGTATCCAGAGCCTTCTAGGACTCACGTCCATTCTCTCAGTTTTCAGTCGACATCTTGTAAGCTTCCATGGCTGAAATTACTGAGAAATCAACTCCTCCTCCCCTTTCTTTTCCATCACTGAATGTTCCCCTATCATCTCCTTCTAATTTGATTACAGTCAAATTAACAAATGAGAACTATCTTCTGTGGAAGGCACAGATCATGCCTTACCTTAGAGGACACAACCTATATGGTTATGTTGATGGGACTATGGTTCCTCCCCAAATGTTCGACGAAATGTCTCAAGTAACCCCTGCTTTTCTTGCTTGGCAGCAACAAGATCAAGCTGTCATGAGCTTGTTAATTTCGTCCTTATCTGAGACCCTTATTGCACATGTTCTAGAGGCATCCACTTCTCGTGAAATTTGGATTGTTCTCGAAGAACTATTTGCTGCAACATCTCAAGCTCGAATAATGCAAGTCTTCCTTCAACTCACTACCCTTAAAAAAGGGTCCGATTCCATTGCTGAATATTATAGACGTGCTAAGCTGCTCGTAGATACATTGGCCTTGGCTGGTAAAATTCTACCATCTTCCGAGTTTATCCCTTTCCTTTTGGCTGGCCTAGGCACAGATTACGACTCAGTAGTCACTTCCATTACTACTCGAGTTGATCCGCTTACTCCCTCTCAAGTCTACAGTTATCTTCTTACACATGAGTCTCGATTGACCCATCAGAATACTAGTCTAACAGCTGCTCCTGAGTTCTCTGCAAATACCACTTACAAACAATCCAACAATAACGCTCGAGGCCGTGGTTTTTCTAGGGGCAGGGGAGGTTTCAGAGGGCGTGGTGGTCGTGGCAAGAATGGTGGCCGTAGTTTTAACCCCCATACTCCCTTCTTTGCACCTACTCGACCCACTTGCCAAGTGTGTCACAAACAAGGACACACGGCTACCACCTGCTATTATCGGTTTGATTTTAATTACCAACCACCACCTCCTCCTTCTCTCTCGGCTAACTTCACCTCCGGACCTCAATATCCACCACCATCTCCTACCCTTGCCGATTCTAATTGGTACCCGGATTCCGCTGCAACACATCATTTTACTCATGATTTTTCTAATCTTACACTCAATCCATCTGAATACAAAGGTGATGAACAAGTGCGTATAGGTGATGGTAATGCTCTCCCAATACATCATGTCGGCAGCTCCTCTATTGCATCCTCCCATGGCAATTTTCTACTCTCAAAACTTTATCATGTTCCATCTATTTCAAAGAATTTAGTTTCGGTTCGACAATTTTGTGAAGATAATTGTGCTTACTTTGAATTTCACTCTTCATTCTTTTGTGTGAAGGATTCCCAAACGCAGAAAATTCTACTCCAAGGCCCTACTAAGGATGGCATGTATGTGTTTCCATCCTCTTCTCCTCAAGCTCATGTTCATGAAAGAGTCACTCCATCCCAATGGCATCTTCGACTCGGACATCCATCCATGCAACTAGTGCACAAAATAATCTCCCAAATGTCTCTTCCTATCACGCAGTCCAACTCTTCGGGTTTGTGTTCATCATGCTGCAAGGCTAAACTACATCAACTACCATATGGCCGTTCCACTCATAGGTCACCAGCACCTCTCCAACTCCTCTTCATCGATGTATGGGGTCCTGCCCCACTGCTTTCTAGAGGAGGTTTTAGTTTTATTTTTCTTTAGTTGATGACTATAGTCGGTTTACATGGATTTTTCCATTGAAATGTAAGTCTGATGTAGTTAAAGTCTTTTTATCCTTCAAACGCCATGTAGAAACTCTTTTTAATACAAAAATTCGTGCCATACAATCTGATTGGGGTGGAGAATTCAGGTCTCTTAATACTATTCTTCAATCATTTGGTATTTCCCATCGCTTATCTTGTCCATACGCACATTCACAAAATGGATCTGTTGAACGTAAACATAGACATGTAGTAGAAACGGGTCTTGCTCTTCTCGCACATTCCTCCCTACCATATTCCTACTGGTCCGACGCTTTTCTTACTGCTGTATTCCTAATCAATCGTTTACCATCACCTACATTGCATTATAAATCACCATTTGAATTGTTGTTTCATCACAAACCCGATTACTTATTTTTAAAAACTTTCGGTTGCCAATGCTGGCCTAATCTCAGGCCCTATAATAAAAATAAAATGCATTTTCGGTCTCTTCCTTGTGTGTTCCTTGGATATAGTCCTTCTCATCATGGCTATATGTGTTTTCATGTACCTACGGCACGGATGTACATCTCCCGGGACGTTTTATTTGATGAACATTGCTTCCCATTTTCTGATTCTACTTTCCCTTCTTCTAATTCTAACTCACAACCCAATCCATTTGCTAGTTTACCATTCCATCTCACCCCACACTCCAGGCTTCCTTCTAATAATAACCAATCCCCATCTCGGCCCACTCATATATCCATTCCCACCAACACACCGACAAGTTCACCATCATCCAATATTCCTGAGCCCACTTCCCCTGCAAGCCCATCCCATTCCTTACCTTTGGCACCTCTTCCCGAACACCTTCTCGAATCTTCCTCTCCCTCTTCTTCTTCACTATCTACTCCCACATCCACCCATGGCCATCCTATGCAAACCAGATCCAAAACTCACACAACTTGCCCCAAACTTCGAACTGATGGCACTGTTTCTTGGCCACCACCTCGTGCCTATATTACCACTTCTAATGTCCCAGAGGAACCCACCTCTTTTTCTCAAGCTTCGAAGTTTTCGGAATGGCGGCTTGCAATGCAACGTGAGTTTGATGCCCTCATGTCTACAAATACATGGTCCTTGGTTCCACCAGCATCACATCAGAACATTGTTGGGTGTCGCTGGATTTTTAAAACCAAGCATTTGTCCGATGGCTCTATTGAACGACGGAAGGCACGATTAGTAGCCAAAGGCTACAGTCAGCTTGAAGGACTTGATTACAAGGAGACATTTAGTCCTGTAATTAAACCAACCACTATCAGGTTAGTCCTATCTATTGCAATTTCGTTGGGTTGGTCAATTCAACAATTGGATGTCCAGAATGCTTTTTTACATGGACATCTCGATGAACATGTATTTATGACACAGCCACCTGGATTTGTTCACCCTGACTTTCCTAACTATGTCTGCAAACTCAATCGAGCGTTGTATGGTCTCAAACAAGCTCCACGTGCATGGTATGCGCGCCTCAGTTCTCGGCTATTAGAATTGGGTTTTGTGGTTTCCAAATCGGACACTTCTTTATTCATTTATCGGCATCAATCTGTGGTCTTATATTTTTTGGTTTATGTGGACGACATTGTGTTCACTGGTTCCGATTCGAAGATTATGGCTGAATTAGTTTCCATTCTAAGTAATGATTTTCCTCTCAAACAATTAGGGGATTTGCATTATTTTTTGGGCCTTGAATGTCGACGTGATTCTTCTGGTCTCAAGATATCTCAAAGAAAATATATCATTGACTTACTTAAGAAGACCAATATGTTGCAGTGTAAGCCTGTTGGCAGCCCCATGTCTCCTTCCACCAAACTGTCTGCCTTTGATTCCACCTCATTTGAAGACCCTACTTTATATAGAAGTGTTGTAGGCAGCCTACAATACTTGCTATTCACTAGACCGGATCTTGCATTCTCAGTAAATCGGGTGTGTCAATATATGCATGCTCCATGTGTGTCTCATTGGCAGAGTGTCAAACGCATCTTACGTTATTTGAAACAAACAATGGATTTTGGTCTTTTTCTTCAACCTTCTACCACTCCTTCTCTGGCTGCATACACTGATGCTGATTGGGCAGGGTGCCCAGATGATCGGAAGTCCACCGGCGGCTATTGTATATTTTATGGAAAGAATCTGGTGTCCTGGAGCTCCAAGAAGCAAAATACAATAGCTAGATCAAGTACTGAGGCTGAGTATAAGGCCCTTGCTCATGCCACTTGTGAGTTGCTCTGGCTACAGTCACTTATGACTGAATTGGGTATATTCTTATCCACACCTCCCACTCTTTTCTGTGACAATTTGGGAGCAACATACCTGTCCATGAACCCAATCATGCATTCTCGGACAAAACACGTAGATATTGATTATCATTTTGTCAGAGACAGAATTCAAGCCAAGGCCCTTCAAGTCTCTTTTCTATCTAGCAAGGACCAGATTGCTGACATCTTTACTAAGCCCTTATCCATTTCAAGATTTGCAACACTTCGATCGAGCCTCACTGTGCTTCCAGACAAGCTTGGCTCGCAGGGGCGTATCAACCATATCAGCATCATCACATCAGCTCATTCCTCCAAGGACATTACATCAGATCATTCCTCCAAGGACACCTCATCTGGAAATACAGAATAGTTTGTTAGTTTGTTATATACGTGTCCTATTTTCATTTGTAGTAATAAAGTCTGTAACCAAAAGAATATTCTATCTCAAAAGTCTATAAATAGTGCTCATGTATCAAATATCATTGAGGGAAGAAATACAAACTTTATTTTCAGAGAATCAGTTCTTGTTTCTGTTGTTTTATCACCACTAAATAAGAACCAAAATCGAACCAAATTCCATTGGAATCAAATCAACCCAAACCGAATTAAAATCAATTTGGTTCGGTTCGATTATATGGATTGTCAATATTTTATAAATTGTAAATAATATTTTTTAATGAAAAAATATAAACATAAAATTTCATACAATAAATCAAATATATCCATAAAAAGTCATTAGTTTATTCATAACAGATCACTAAACTATCTCTTACTTTCTAAAATAATTCAGAATAATATATATATTTATATTTATTTATTGCATAGGGGTTCGATTCTCGATTTGATTCGATTCTATACAAGTTTAATTCGAGAATCAAACCAAATTGATCGGTTCTCCATTTTCATAATCCGAAACCGAACCGCAACTTATTCCGAACCGAATCAAACCATCCCAAAACTATCAATTTAATTTGATTCTCGGCTTGAACCAAACCAAGTTGCAGCCCTACTTTTAAGTGGAGGGGCATGTAGAGTTTCAAAGGTGTAACTTGTGAAGCATACCTAGTCGCCTTTACTATCTCAGCTAATCGCTAATGGGCATTAACGAGACTCTATTGCCTTTGATTATAATATAAATAAATAAAGAGAATTGCTATTAGCACCTCAATTTTTTTACTTTTTTACATTCCAATTAAAAATAAAGAAAATAAGTAGGGCAAATTACCATTTCTTCTGCTAAATATGATGAAATTATGAGTCCAATAACTTTGTTCAAAGATTAGTCTTCTAATGTTGACTAGTAACTTCATTTTAAAAATAAAAAGTGACGAACTTCCTGATAATTACCAACAATCTCGTTTAAAAAATAAAGATATTTATCTTTAAATTTATAAACGCACTTTTTATTAGCCATGACATCACTTTTAAAATCAATGATACTTGTTTTCTAAATTTAACAATGACATCATCACTTTAAATTAGAATACCTAATAGGGAACTCGTTTGAAAACATGTTTTGGGAATTAAAATGGACATTGTGCCGGAATTGAAATTTTTTCTAAAGTTATGCACGTTTTGGGAAAAATCTCAAAAAAGAAAATGATTGAGAATAAGTAAAAGATTGGTTTCACAAATCTTTTAACAGGTTAAATATCCCTGCTCAATTATTAGATCTGATGGTTGTAATTTTTCTCATTGTAGTAGATGTTTCTCAATTGTATAGTATCTATGTGTACTTATATTTACATTAGTGGCGGTAAAAATATATGCCACAACAAGTAATTTTGTTTTTTATATTTGCATATTTTTTGTTATAAAAATAAAATACATCTATAGCTCCGGATAATTCCACCACAATAATGCATTTGTAGCGGCGGAACCATCTGCCGCAATAGGCCTTATATATTTTTGCTAAGAAAAAAAACGATCTCCCACTACAAAAATAAATAAATAAATAAATAATAAAATAAAATAAAATTATGTCTAAATATTTTAAATAAAAAATACATCTATAGTGGTGGAATTATCCGCCGCAATAGGTATTATATTTTTGAAAGTATTACAAAGGCGGATTCAAACATCTGCTGCAACAAAACAAAAAAAAAATAAGAACTTAAAATTTTAAATAAAAGATACATCAGTAGTGATGGAAATATCTGCCGCAATAGGTGTATATTTTCAAAAATAACGTAATACAAATATACAATCATCGATTTTACGTCCGTTGTTATAGGTGATACTTGTGGCGTCAGATAAAAATATATGCCATTACAGAAAAAATTTACTTAAATTATTTTGAAATAGAAATACATTTATAGTGGGGTAATATCTGCTTGCAATAGGTATTGTATCTTTGTTAAAAAAAATAAAAAAATTTACTCTTGTCGCTGTAGGTAGCACTTGTAGCGGCGGATAAAATATTTGCCGGTACCAAAAAAAAATTAAATAAAAATACATTTGTAGCGGCAGACCCCACGATAGTTATTATATTTTTTTCCTACAAAAATTTACTCAGCGTGACCAATTCGCCTAATACTTGTTGCAGCAGATAAAAGTATCTACTGTTACAAAAAATTATGTTAAAAATAAAAAAATACATTATAGAGACTGAATATCCATCGCTATAGGTATTATACCTTTTTTTTTTTAAATATATATATACTTAATGCAACCGATTTTACATCTATCACTATATGTAATACTTCGTGAGACATAAGATATTGCCCCCACCCCCCTATTTTAGCAACAGGGCAGTACAAACAAATATTGTTTCCATCGCTTATCCGCTGCAATTTATTTGTAACGACAAAAAATAGCATTGTAATAATGGAAGTATTTGCCGTTCTATTTCGTGAATGTTCTCTCCTTCACCTAGATTTCTAGTTTTTGGGTTTAAGATTTTATATGAGCCTAATCATAACGGTAAACAACTACTACAATTATTATAATGTTGTGATAATATTTTGCGACAACCCTGTCTAATTTTTGAATGGTGTGTTTTTTTTTTTAATTGGGGTGTCAAAAATGATTTAAAAAATTAGGGTGTAATAAGTAAAAGTTCAGGTGCTCATATAAATAAATGGACCGTGATATTACCACGCCCATCTATTGATAGGCAAGAAGGGACTGTCACTGGTTATGTGACCGGCTTGGAGACACTTTATGGGGAAGGGGAAGCCAGATTACACTACACCTAACTGTACAGAGAACTATCTATTAGTAGAGCTCATATAAATAAATGGACCCCGACATTACCACACCCATTATAATGTGAATAAACAAACCCCTATAAATGTTCTTTTTTTTTAAAGAGAGCTACTAGTGGCATCCCATTTTTTACTTATTACACCCTAATTTCTTAAATTATTTATCATTCCCATTACATATTAAAACACACTATTCAAACATTACAATGATTTGACTCAAGTTACTGGTCAACATTAGAAGACTCATTCAAACAATTTCAGTAGTTGTTTACAATTAGGATTATGCTCATATAAAATCTTTAACACAAAAAAAGGAGAGATATTATTGGTATCCTAACTTTTACATAAAGTGAATGGTTGGTACAACAATAAACCCAAGGGTTTGGCCTATTGGTAAATCAAGCCTTGATAAGCTCCTCAAGAAGGTAGGTCAAGTGCTCAAAACCCTTAACCGTTGCACGCAGGAATTTCTGGGGGGGGTGGTGCATGTGACCATGGGGTTAGTCTCACCCGAAGGGTGAGGATACCCATGACAAGCCAAAAAATTTTAACAATTGATACAATGACAATCTAATTTTATATGGTGAGGTTTTATTTCAAAATTAGTTACATGATTCATCCATATATTTTTTTTTTTTTGATAAGTATAATATATTAATGAAGGGGAAAATACAAAGAGGCCGAGGAGGCCTCACAAAGAGCTACAAAAAAAGAAAGTTAAATTACAATATGGATGATTACATGATTCATCCATATTACAATGGTGTGGTAAATTAATAGTCCAAATCAGCTCCCAAGGGTTGGTGAGATGGCCAATGACACTTCTTGGGAAGCAAAGGTTTTGAGCTCGAATCCCTCCTTACGGGTCACCCTCATGGATTTATCCCATAAATTGCCTAGAGAGGGGGAAGGGATTGTACGTGTCCCGAGAATTAGTTGTGTTAGAATAGTCCAACATTGCCAGAGTACCATTGGGAAGTGCAATGTATACCGCGGGACAACCCTCTTCTTGCAAGCCGGTTTTCAAGGATTAGTTAGGCCCATGGGCATGAACAAGTTGGATATATAAGAGGCCTAGATACCTCAATTCAAAAACAAACATACAAATCTTACCTTGCATCTGACCTTTTATAATAGAACACCAATCTTAAAATCAATGTGGGGATGGTTTATTTAATTTTCATTACACCATCCCATTTTCTTTAGCTCTTTAGCTAGACCCAATGAGAAATAAATGGTAGAGAGAGAGAGTGTGCATGTGTGTGTGTGTGAAAGTACGGAGACCAATTAGAATTAGGATTTGTGAATTTTTCTTTGATATCATGCTCAAAAGAGCTGGGTAGGAGAAACTCTCAGTATCATTAAGAGGTAGAAAAATCATTTTCCCAGTGATAGGGGTGGAAAAACATCCTCTCCCAATGTGGAAAATACTTTGAACAGGAAAAATGAATTCCAGAGAAAATGCACAATCATACAGCAAACATCCTCTCCTGATGTGGAAAATACTTTGGACAGGAAAAATGAATTCCAGAGAAAATGCACAATCGTACAGCTTACATGAGACGTTTCCCAGCTTTATAACAGTTTGGATCAATTTGTACGTGGATCAGTATTGCGTACAGCACCAAAGATGTTTCATTGTTTCCATGATATATGCAAATACTGTCAATGTCAGCCCCCCCCCCCCCCAAAATATATATATATCGACAAGGCTTGGTTCCATGAAAGGTTTAAAATTTTGTCTTGGGGGGGGGGGGGGTTTCATTCATTCTGAGAAATATTTTCTGAACATTCAATGTTTCGTTCTGGTCTCTGCTGAAATGAAATTGGAATATTCCGCAAAAGCATTCGGAAGCAGAACAAAACTTTGAAACATGGTTCCATGAGTTTTTTTTTTTTTTGAAATTTCTCTCTATATTTCGAAAGATGTGCTACAGGTGTAGACCAAGAAAAAGATCTCTTTCTAAATTGGTCTTTAGCAAGGAGATTTACACACGGCAGTATATTATTATGTAAAGGGTGTTTGTTACCAGGTAAGCTCTGAATGATGTAAAGCTCTTTTAATTGATGATGATTGCTTTTGGATAGTTTTGGATCCACTGAGTCAAGATTGAGTGGGGTTCAGCACCAGTCCTTTCAGTTTTGGAATAAGGCCCTCCAAAAACTCCTTTTTGCTTAGAATTCTATCAGATGAACAGTCTCCTTCCTGTAGAAAATGTACATGACATCTCTCCATTAGCAGGAAAATAAAACAGTAAACACATCCATGTTGTCTTCATTCATTTGATGATTAGTACGAGTTGATCAATTTAGTATATCATCATAAATCTATGAGCTTGAATTGGGGATTTACCAGGTGAAATATACAAGCTAGACAGCTAACTCATAGAGTTGGGTTCGTTGGTATTGTTCATTTTCTAAAATCACAAATGGGAACTAAGAAACATTTCAGGTGTTTGTTCATCTGATGATCCAAAAAGAAAAAGTGTAAACAAATCCATGGTATTTTCATTCATTTGATAACCAAGTAACAGTTTGATCAATATAGCATACTACATCACAGTTTTATGAACTTGAATTGGGGATACCAGGTGAAATATACAAGTCAGACAGCTAACTTGGGGAGTTGGAATCAGTAATATTGTCCATTTTCTAAATTCATAATGTGAAAAGACATGTACTACGAAGTTGAGAAAAAGAGAATGGTACTATGAAGTTGAGCATGGAGAAAAGACATGTACAGAGTAATTTTAATTTACTAAGTGTAGAATCTAACTAGAGAAAAAGAGAAAAATAAATAAATAAATATATATATATATATATATATATATATAGATGTTTACATCATCTGTTGCAGCTGATAATAGAGCTAAGAGGCTAACTGTTGCAGCATGGTAATCCATTAAGATCTTGTGTGCTGAATCTTCCAATTTATCCTGACAAATTGATATACAGGTTTTCTCAGATAAAAAATCCCATAAAAACAGATGAAAACAAGAATTACGTACATATTATTGAGTATCATGACATCTTAAGTTATATATTTAGGAGAGGAAGAAGAAGAAAAGCATGTTTATTATGGTTCTTTTGAAAAATACAACACCAATAAGGCCAGCCTGAAGTCTTCACAATGCCATGGGCCATGCCGATAGTGATTCTAGTGATGCCTTTGGTTTGATCTCCAGGAAAAGAGAAGTTCTTTGACATTATTTGTACCTTAAGGAAATCAGGGGTATGACCTAAATATTAACATTTTTTTTATAAGTAAAATATTAACATCTTATTGAGGTTAGCAAACAAGATGCCAAGAGAGCAATAGTCGAGAAAGAATTGCTTTGCGGAAAGCTATGTAACAAGGAGACTGATAATTGTTCATTCTTTCCCATGTTGACATCTGTCAACAAATCCCAAAAAATTCTGACACGTAAGGCAGTATCAACCTGTATTGCAATTATTTTTTTTTTCTCAAAATACAATTTCCAAAAGAGAGCTGGGGTGTACCATACTCCACACATTAAGTTGCTAAACAATACAAAGTCTGATATTTTCCTTAATGTGATTTTCTTATTGTGAATGAAAATGTTTTTTTTTTTTTTTTTTCAATTTTTACATATTCATTTCCTTATTTTTATTTGGAAAAGAACCTGATTAAAAATAACCAAAATATTATACCTAGACAAAGGTGCACAGACGTGTTTGCATTTTGGTCTTGTCAAGGAGCTGTGTCAAACACCTGATCTATTGGGCAATGACCCACACGTTCATGTCATTCCTACCTAGATAGAGTGGATATTATTTTTATACATTACTTACCTTTAACCGAGAAACAGCAACAGAAATGGCCCTTCCAGGGGCTTGAAGAGCTCTGCTGTGCACCTGGAGAACGGGACATCCGTAAGAACATAAAAATTCCTTTTACATAGGGAAACTTATGTTGATAAAAATGAAAACAAAGCAATGTTCATTAACTGACCTGCAAATATAGTAGAGAAACAACTTTTGGAAGAAGTGCAACTGGATCAGTTTCAGCAGAAATTTGAGCTGTCAAATCCTGATATCAAATTGAATAATTACAAACCATAAAATGTATCGCTCCACATTTATTTATTTATTTATCATCCTGAAAACAGGAAAATACTCAGCTTCCTTAATGGATAGAATAGTGTGTATTTGCGTGTATGGGGATAGATGTTGGGATTTTATACTCAAGATTATTTTTGCATCTTCTAGTTTCCAGACTTTAAAACACGGAAGCAGGCTTACCTTACGATAGGAATGCAAAAGTGTCCTCTCTAATTTCTTATCAAGCTTCTTTAAGAGTATCCCACTGGAGAAGTTAAAAAAACCAAAATTTAGAAATAAGTGACAAAGCAATACCAGATGCCTTACATATAATATAAACCATTAAGAAAATAGCAGTACATGACTACCTTTCCTCTGCTATCACTCTCAGTGCAGTCATGAATGTTTCCACCCTCTGCCACGCATTAAATGTATCAAGAGAAAAACAGAAGCTTTTGAAGTCGCACAAATCATGATATTGCATGAAGTGAGTCAGAAAAAACAATATAAGACATATAAATGAAGGTAACAACCACAAGAAAACAATAAGTGTTGCAATCATGAACAAATCCTTAAAAAATCTTCTAGATGTAACTTTTGGGCAATCAATAGAAAAGCTTTGGAAGAAATAAAACCTACAGTATTTTTACTCGCCAATTCACTATGCAAATTTATAATGGAAAACTTTTAAATACACCATACTAAAAATATGAATAGAAAGGGAAGAATGTATGCTCAGTTAACAAGGTATTACTTGTACTCCTGTTTCCCTTTTTTCGGATTTTTCTTTTATTGAAAAAAAAGAACATCTTAATGATAAACTAATGAAAGCAACCAAACTAAAAGAAGAAATGCAAGTTTAAGCAAAGATGAAGTCATAAAAGATTAGGAACACCTTAAGAAGTTCAGTA
This sequence comes from Akebia trifoliata, assembly GCF_017979445.1. Lineage (NCBI taxonomy): Eukaryota > Viridiplantae > Streptophyta > Magnoliopsida > Ranunculales > Lardizabalaceae > Akebia > Akebia trifoliata. The sequence goes on along the minus strand of NC_141382.1, from coordinate 987,542 downwards.
AATAAAAATTTATAGAACTATTTACGTTAGAAGAAAAAGAAAAATTATCAAAAAAATTTATATCAGTATTTTTTTCCTAGAGGCATAGAGTACAAGATATGACTATTAAAAATGATGATCATGGCTTTACGTCTTCAATAACAATTAGTTTCAATTTATCAGATAATGTGAACATGCACCTCACCTTTCCTTCCAAAGCCTCAACAACTGCAACAGCCTTAACTGAAAGAGATCCATTTAAATTCTTTGCCTGTAAAAAAAAAAAGTTGAGGGGCATTCAACTCCTAATGGTTGAACTATAAACAGATCAATTTCATCCAGGACCATAAAAAAAAGTCAGAGCCAGTTAACTAATGCGTTGTTGTGATCAATAGGGATAAATTTTATTAAAGCAAGGGAGTATTAATCGAAAATGGTATAATATTATATTTGAGAGTGGATGGTTTCATACAAGAGATATTCTATCCCCAGAACTCAGTGACACAGATTCTGGGTTTTGAGAGTAGTCAACTTCAACTCCATTCTTCAGTTTGTTATGCATGTCCTGCATGAATTGATATACATACCATTAGACCACCGGTTCATCTCATCACAAATTTGTGCATCAACTACAAAAACAACTATATCTAAAATATTAGATCATACCAAATTTATCAAAAGTGCATCCGCCATGGAAGTAGCTGTTGTTCTTAGCAGATGTCTGTGTAAAATAGCCTGTGAAAATGAAAAGAAACCCTTTTACTCGTTCTCATATTTAATGGAAATCAACTATAACATAAATCATTGGATGGAAAACTTACTGAGACTGATGGATCATCTTCAAACATATCTAATGCTTTCTCATAGAGCTGCAAATTTAAGAAATCCTGACAGAGAATGAAGGCAGAATGACCTACAGTTTAATCTAACAGCTATAAAACGACTAGTAAGCTTAAATATAAGGCAGAGAAATACCATATTGAGAATACAGACTTATTTTCAAGGGAATAATTTCTAACATAGAAAAGGAAGACAAATACTCCATAGCCATTTCTAAAACTCTGAATATATTAGCATCATCATTATGATCAAGACCTTATCACAACAATTCAGGATCGGGTAACTTAAATTATAGAATCTGACCAAAAAAATGAGTTCTAATATAGCTTTCATTGATGTCACAACAGTTTATATTGAATGCAGAATAAACAACAATGACTAGGCTAACCTCATCCAGTTTCCTTTGCAAATTGTCAAGCAAGTGCTTCATTCTCTCTGCATTTTCCATAAACAACGCATTTCTTTTTTCCTTTAATGAAGTGAGCAGCATTGGTCTCAAATGGGTTGCCAGAGGTCTAAGCAGTATGTGTGGATCATCCAAACCTGTAAAATCAAACTACTGAGCGCATTTAAATAAGATGTGAAGCAGATAATAATCATATAAGAAACTAGAAGACATGCAACTATAATTATTTAATACAGCAGACCTCCTTGTCCTTCAAAATCTGGGACCAGGATAGAAATCTTTTCCATCATCCAATCTTCAGAAGGAATATTAAGGTTGTCGTCTTTAATCTTATCTGAATCTTTTTTAGCACTCGATTTTTTATCAGGACCCACTTCCTTGCTTTTTCTCTGGTTTTTCTTAGTTTTCATAGGAAGGTTTTCCAGATCATCACTTTCAGCTGCTCTTGCCTTCGTACTTTCTATAGTTTTTCCTCTTTTCTTCTTCGACCCTTTCTCTAAAGCAGGTCTATTACCACTACTCTCTTCACCAGCTTCATTTGACTCCTTGAACTTATCAGAATCATGCACAACTCTAGCTTCATTCACCTCAGGTCTATCTTTGTTGTACAGCCCTTGTCCAGAAGGATTGGAACGACTAAAGGTTTCTATCTCCTTCACCATGCGCTCAAACACATCCTAACCAATGAAGAGACATGAAAGAATTGCAAGAATTAGAAGTTCGGATGGAATGGAAGCAAACATATAAAAGAAAATGATTTTTAAAGATAAAACTTTATTAAAAAAAAAAAGGATAAATGCGAAGAAATCTTTTTAGCTCCTTTAAGAAATGTGTTTTCCCATTTAACTCCAGTAAAATCATCACTAAGATCCACGCACACACATCCATTATCAGGTGAGAAAGCACATAATAACCAGCGGTTTCAGAATATAGTTAACTCAATAAGAAGCATTTTCTTACACAGCTTGTTCCAAGGCCCTACCTTGACAAAAGCGTTGCTCAATATGCATGACTCTCCCATTATGAGTGCCTTTGTAGACTGAAAAGCAACAAGAGGAGAATCAATAATGGGCCACATGCGTAATGAAGGACAACATTACAGAACCTCACCTTAAGGGATCTTTTAACAGATGGACAAAGTGACAAAAGCTTAAAAGCATCTTGTGATCCAAAAAATGCAGGTAAAACTGAAAGAGCATCAATCCTGCATTGTTCAAGGAGATATCAGAAAAGAAAAGGCAGTTCCCTAATCCATTAACAAAATGACATAATAAGACACTGCACTTGAGAGCTACTGCTCAGACATCTTTTCCCTTCACAACTAGCTAACGCACTCAAAGAACAATAATGCTTACAGTGAACGTAGAACGGTAGAAGTACATACTTTTAACACAAAGCAACCTAATTTGAAATCACCCAATGCATGTAAGGCACACACATCTAACACAAGAAATAAAAAATGGTGAAAAATGCATGAAGCATGCATACACCTTTCTCAAAGTATATGCAAGTCACATCAACCGACAAAGAAATCTCATTTGGTCAAGTCAAAAATAGTTTCATCAAACAAAGTGGAAATGACTTGCTGTCCCAGGAAGCACAATATGTCCATGGAGGCCGCTCCTCCCCCACCTTCCAGTATGCATGATTGGAAAAATGTTTCATGTTAACAAGAATAAAATTCCATCATTTATTGACTATGAGATTAACTAGAGTGTCATGGAAATCAGAATAAATATTATCCAAGCTAAATAAAATAATAATAATACTAAAAATATCAACAAAAAATCGTGTACTTACCAGCTACTTCGTTCAATTGCATCCTCTGCAGCAGAATCCAACATCTCAACCATGGAATGATGAACAAAAACAGTATCTAGTGGTATGCCTTCAGGATATCTGGACTAAATTGGAATGCATAGACAACATTTCATTACACAAGAATAAAATAAATAAATAACGGATTTTCATTCTTTTAAATTTTCGATAACCTAGGTTGGCTCTTGTAAAAAAGAGATTACGAAAAGAAAAAAGAACATGCATTTAGGTACCTGCAAGTACTGTTTAGGCTGGGGAATTGAGAGTTTGTAAAGAACTTCGTAGCTGATACAAGAATTCTGCATTGCAAAAGAAATTCAGAATATATAAAACATCAAACTTTAGCAGACTCAGAAAGAAGAGATGCAGCAAGAGTGTGTGATAAAAATAGTTCTTCTTGAAGGAATGACTGGTCCTAACACAGTACCATTCAACTAACTGCTAACTGCAACCAATGTGTTTACCCAAATAATATTACATCCCTTAGAAACTATAAAAATAACCCAAAAAGACAATAACACTAGTTTAAAGGAAAATGGTTAGAGCTTATTAACATCGGCATGGAAATGAGTGTCGTATCATACACACTAAGCCCACAAACTTGACATGCAAACACATCTGTATGGTTTTTTCATACATGTTCAGAGATATTTTTAAATATAATTTGGTCCATCTTAAGAATACAACACAAAATGAATGTACTTTGTTAAACAATGTATACATCTAAATCATATAAACAATATACAAATAACAGCTGCAAACAACATATTTGAATAAATTAAAATTTGTTTATTTAAAAAAAAAAAAAGTGTTAGCATGTGGAAGTCTCACTCAAGTACAAGGTGTCCAATGCAGCAAATTTTCAGAAAAAAGGAGTGTATGCTACGTGAGTTACAGCTATTGCATAACTGTCATATCGGAATATGATGGCTCTATATTATTTAAGTGACCTGAAACGTTTACCTAGTTTTAAAAGAAACCCAAGAAAAGTGCGGCTTCAATATCCACCAACAATGGGAATTTGGAAAGCAAAATTACGGGTGTCTCGGGCAGTATACACAAATCTGATTCAAGAAAGATTTTTTTTTTTTTTTTTTTTTTTTTTGGGGGGGGGGGCGGGGGGGTGCAGCAAATAATTATCATATTTATTAATTCTAGGAAATAGTGTCCCTGATCCAGGCTGGTTCGTCATCTAACCAGATGTGTGGTCACTAATGAAGCTGCCATTGAGGCCAGGGCATGAGAACCTTGTCTGCAACCCTTCCAATAGCTCAAATACTGTACATACAGGAAAAAGGAAGACGGACCTAATGTTTTACATCCCTGAGAAACAGGTACACTATCGGACACGGATACAAGGTTCAGAGGTAACAGTAACAATTTATGTAATAACATTTGGTATAAATCAAGTTTATTCCTGATAAAACATGTAAAATGTAACCAATGCACTTGTTGTCGTAATCAGATTGAACAATTAGGTGTGTATATAAGACATAAATTTTGAAGCATACAAGTTTTTCATTTCTTTTTTTTTTCAAGGTAAGCTACAATCAAACTTGTAGGCGCAAATTTTCAGATAACCATCTAACTCTCAAGATGCAATAGAGAGAAAGAGACATGAGAGACCAACTTGACAACTATATCCCCAGATCCTTAGGTCAATCCACTAGTTTGGTTTCTTGTATAAACTTGGTGCCCCGTCATCACACACACACACAAATTTTAAAAAAATCCAAATCCAAATCTCAATTAATAAGATTAAAGTTATATTCAAGTTTTCTTATCTAGTATGTGAGAACGTTCAGACTCCCAAGTTCTAATTATGCTCGACATTTTGAATTTTTGGATCAAAGTGACACATGTCCAACCCAGATTAAGCACATAATTAGACACCAACAAAACCTGTGACCTCATGATTGAGCAGAATGTCAACAAATTAATGGGCTCTAATAACTATAAAACGAAAAGAATGGGCATGTGGCATGTATGTTTTGAGTCTTCAAATTAATTTATAAAAACCCAAAATATCAACAACATTATAGACACAAAAAAGAATAGACTTCAAACCTGTGAGAAGAAAGAATCTACACTTTCCCTTTGAGCATGAGCAAACACCTGTTGCACTCAATTAAAAAAAGAACATTTAATCGAGGGAGAAAAAAAAAGATGACTAAAAAAGAAAAGTAAGATTAAAACAATAGAACCACTTACAGATGGGGTCCAGTGAACTCCTGCACGAAGTGATCCAAGAATCTCGCCTTCCTTCACCAATCCATTAAATAGAGACTGAAAAAACGAACCCTCAACCGCCACTCCATTGGCTCCATCCATATCTTGCAGTAGTTGCTGCAATAAGCTCCAAACTGTTGATAAATTTGTCGGAACCGTGATAGCCCTCGTAGCTCCACGAACCATGGCACTGACACGAGCAACGTAGGCAGGTGTGTACAATTGCCCACCTTCGAGCCTCCCTTTCACCTAAACCCAATCCCATTAATTACAAATTACTCAAATTATTTATTATTTCACCTAAATATACCACAAAATCACAAATAACAAAATGACCTACAATGGTCCCAAGTCGCGACTCAAGAACGGTGGCGAGCAGCTCAGAGCCAATGTGCAATTGAGCGGCAAGTTCAGCCAAAGCAATCTGACTGCACTCCTGAAGCCTCTCATTAATCTCTTCTGCTACAGAGTCCCAATAAGATTGTGCGATTATTTCTCCTTGAATGGACATAAGCCCTGGATCATCTGCTATAATATATTGAGATTGATTCTCGATATGGTACAAATCTACCCCAATTATATCGGAAAGATCAATCAAAGAAACACGACCAGATTTCTTAATCTCTGCCACCATTTCAAGCCTCAACTGATCCTGTTTTTTACCAGTATAGATAATTAATAATGCAAATCTAAAAACCTGTATAATTATCGAACGATCAAAGGATTGATTTTTTTATAGACAAAACCCTACATATCCATGAAATCTTGTAATTCGATCGAATTGGATTAGAAAAAAGAGTAAAAAAAATATGAAATCAAAACCCTAGAAGAAGATTGAGGAATGGAGATTACAGGTGTGATGTATTCTTTGCCAGAGACGGTGTGGAGAAGATCGTAATCGATGATTTGGAGTTCTTGAAGCTTTTGGACTAATTCGACTACGTTTCTTTCGGATAATCGGATGCTCGATTTCGCTTGTTGAGCGAACTCGAACTGTCTCTGCAATTCGAGCAACTCCGCGTCCATTTTTGATCTCTGATTCACAGAGAGAGTTTTCTCTTTTAGAACTTCAGTTCGACAGGAAGGCGAACTGTTCTCTGTTTTAGAAACTCTTTTTGGGAATTGGGATTTGGGACGGAACAGGTGGAAAAAAACTTGGGAAAATTACTTAGTAATCCCTGATGCTAACTTTTCTTTCACTTTAGTCCTTGAGCTTTTCGGTTTATCAAAATAGTCCATTTAGTAAATCCAACTTTTCAAAACAATCCCTGAACCTCACTCTAGACATTTCTCACGATTGAAATGTCGATATTGCCCTAACCATTCAAACACACCATTTTTTGTCCAAAAATAGATTAGATATCTGGCATTCCGGTCGAGTTTTGGAGACTATATTCCAATGAAAAAGATTTGCAAAGGAAGAAGAAGTCATTTTCAAGAGGTTTTTTTCATTTTTTCAAGCATTTTGAAGATGTATATAAAAAACTTGGATTTTCAATTGTTTTACTTCCTTTATGGATGAAATTTGATCAGGATGGTTCTTTTGATTTGAAATCATCTACACAAGTCGTTATGTCAAGTCTTAAGTCAATCTTTTCATATATTTTAGTTGGAAAAACTCAAAAAAACGTCAGGTGGATTTTACAAAGTCGAGGTTGACCATTTTTTCTTTTAAATTATTGTCATGGTCATCAAGTTTTTAATCGTAATTTCTTTCTTTCAACTGTTGCGGAAACAATAGATGGTTCACTATGTCAAAGGTGGGTTGTATTAGGTTGGCAGTCAGTGTAAAGATTCACCATCTCATAACATGAATCTTGATAAGATATTTCATTTCTTCATGTTAGGTGTCTCCGAAAGCGAAGATTGAAAAGTCCCTCCACCAGAGTCCTTCCAATAATTTTCCCTATTATATTAGAAGACGTAAACATAATAAAAAAAAACGTAAACAATTCATCATAATTAGTCTGCAACTTTTCTTACGATTAAAAACATAAATCAGGTTTTTTTATATTGTAAGTTGAGGCATATTCATCGTGGACTTGGACCCATGGGAATTAATGGCTACAAATTGTGTTTTTTTTTTTTTTTTTCTCAATTGTACATGTCCACCTAAGAATGAGCCTAATTGAATAAGTTACAAATGAGCCTTGCTACAGTGGCTCTAAATAATATGTGTGTAGAGAACCATTGATTTTCCTCTAGTGTATAACACTCGAATTTCAAGAAAAAGTATCCATGTTTTTATACAGGATTAATAAGTGTTACAATAATTTCAAGTTAATTTAGCATTTTTCTTTAGGAAAACATTGAGTAGAATGATTAAAAGAGAAAATGTTCGATTAAAACATTTAAATTTATTGTAAAATGAATGAATGAATCGTAAAAAAAAAAAATATTATGTTGTCTTATGACCATTTGTCGTTCTTTGACAGTCCAAGATCTGCCATCTTTAATCGTTAACAAGTTTTCACTTCATCTCTTTCATATAAATTCAATAATAGTTCAAACCATCTACTGATTCAACAAGAGTTGAAAGAAAGAAACTACAATTACATGGGATTAAATAGATCCGGAACTCCCTACACCGAATGAAAAAAAGTAAACTGGCATAGGGATTTGTTTTTTTTGTTAGATCAGCGTAGGGAATATCAAATTGCGTACAACTTTTTACACACATTAATCTCTGTATCCGAGGCTACAGATAAGTTCCAGGACCGTGACCTACTTCCCAACGATGGCTTCCGAAGGCTCCTATGGTTTGAGGCCTCAATTCGGTTCATAATAATCCAATAACACATAATCCCCAATGTCGTTGCCATGATGGTAGTACCTATGATAGTCACCCCGATAGCCAACCACTTCTCGCCCTTACCCACCACGATAAACGCCAATGCCGAGTACGCTACCGATATAAGCACACAAGCCAACCACATTACCTTGTTAATAACAGACATCATTTGTTTCTTTGCCTTGCTTTCTATGACCACAATCGAAGTTTGCACCACTACAACCGCTAGAGATATAAAAAGGGCAATTGAGTCAAAGATTATAAAGATAAGGAAAGGAGCCTTTCGGGAAATGTTAGCTTCCCCGAGGGTATGGCCTGGGGGAATTTTATCGGGCTTTTCAGCAAACTGACCAGGGACAGTGAAGATGGCGGCGAAAGCCACAGTTGCTATGAGGACAGCTACGACTGTTGTGGAGTTGATTGCATTGTTTAGCCCTTCCGCGTGCATCTTGTTAATTTGTTTGGTGATCCCTTGCACATGTTTCCTTGTCTGACGGGTGTGCTCAAGTTGGTAATAGACCTCGTGTTTTATGTCGCTCACTGTCTGCTTTAGCTCTCGGGCTGCACTTGTTGGTGGCAGTTTGATAGATTTGGCACTCTGGACACAGTACTCATGTAGGATGGTTACAACCTCAGAGTTACCCATTTTCTCAGCAGTGTCAAGAGCTGTTTCTCCTGACTTGTTAATGGCGCTTGTGTTGGTCTCTGTGTGATTAAGTAGCTTCCTTAGAATCTGCATGAATAGGATGTTTCTCTGGAATTAATTTTTAGTAAAATTAAGGTGTTGTTTTATTAATTATTGATGATGAATACTGTCCTGTTATTTATTGAGGAAGGATTTTGTTAACATTTTCCCTAAGGGCACACGTTAAAGTTCAATAAATACACTTTGGAAATTGCATTTTGCACCGAAAATGCCTTAAAAAATTATTTTTGACCAAAATACCCTCAGATTCCAATTTCCAAAATGTATTTATTGCACTTTAACGTGTGCCCTTAGGGAACACGTTAACAAAACCCATTGAGGAAATAAGAACGACAATTTTTCTTCAATCGAGAAAATTCAAGGCCAAAAGTAAAGGATCGAAAACTAAATATCATTCCTTAAGGGCACACGTTAACAAAACCCATTGAGGAAATAGGAACGACAATTTTTCTTCAATCAAGAAAATTCAAGGCCAAAAGTAAGGATCGAAAACTAAATATCATTCCTTTCATATAGAAGATAAATATGCATATGCATTAAATAGATTCAGGACAAATAGGAGACATAGAGAAGTGTCATTCAAGAAAAAATCTGAAGTTGAGTCATGTATGCTTTTATAATAATGAGTAATGGTAGAACGTAAGATCGAATAATTCAATGCTCCATAGCCCAAAGATTTGCGAAGTTCATAAACACATTTGGGAAAATCTAGAGTTGCTCCAATAGGCGATAAACTAAGAGAAAGTCGGCTGAGATGGTTTGGGCAGAGAGAGCGGAAGATAAAAATTGTCTCTCAAAAAACAAAATACTTGGCTTTGGATTGAGAGGAATGGACGAAAGTGATTCACTTAGCAGACCCCAAATCTTTGGGATAAAGCTTTGTTGTTGTTGTATACATGAAGACTCTTCAAACATGTGAAGCAAGAGTAACAAATTGTCTATATTAGCTCATTGATTACCTTCTTCTTCCTACTCAGGAACGAAAAATGAATCAAATAGTAAAGAGTCATGATTTCTGACGCCCCTTCTGGCACACACCCCCTAACGTGGTAGATTTTCTCCTCGGGATACACAACTGTGCATCCCTATAAATATGTGCATTTGTGTATCCTTAGGAAAATAATCTATGATTCTAACAAATCATTATTCAATAGTAAACTCTGGGATAAATCTCATTAGAATAGTAATCAAGTATTGACCTTGAACATTAAAACATGATTCTAACAAAACGAACACAACAAAGAAAATCAAGAAAAAATAGTCGAAAAACAAATCCATCCTTTGGAGAGCAACAAAATTATTTGAAGCTAAATCCAAACTTATATCGGTTCAATGCTATGCACTAAAAAAAAAAAAACTAATTACAGAAAGATTACACCTTAGTAGGGCACCACGTACTTCAGAGAAAATTCTTAGCCAATCTATATTTTACTTATATGTGTGAGTTGATTAAATTTTGATCAATTTCACCCCCCAAGTACTGTCGAAGAGTATATGAAGGCCAAACCATGTCTCCTCCCTTCTTCACCAGCTAATAAACAAGCGATAATCACTCTCATAGGCAAGAAACACAATCGAGAATTTTCTTCATTATAGACCTAAAAAAAAAGATTGGGTGAAAGAGAATCGAACCTGAGCCCGGCCCTTTCGAGCTGCTACATGCAATGCAGTATTGCCCTTAGTATCAACCATGCTGATCAACGAAGAGTCCGACTTGATCAGCTCCTCCACCACACCAATGTTCTGTCCTTTAACTGCCATGTGAAATGCTGTCTGCCCCTTTTTATCATTCTTTGTTGCAATCCCAGGTTCCTTCCTTAGTACCGCTTTCACAACCTCCAAGTGCCCATTCCTTGCCGCGGAATGCATCACAGTTTTTCCATTATTTTTCGCAATATTCGCTAAGCTCCCATACGTCTCCAAGAGGAAATTCACAACCTCAATATGTCCTTGTGATCCAGCCGTGTGCAACGCTGTAGTATTTGATAGATCAACCGTCATAGATAGATCCGGAAGGGCCTTAACGAGAACCTTCAACACCTCTACAACATTACTAAACAAAATTAATGTTTGGTTCCAAGCAAGAAACACAAATAGCAAACAAACAACATGAAGTAATAAAGATTTCCAAAGAGACAAACCCAAGTCTCCTTGCCTAGCCGCGATGTGGAAGGCATCGTAACCATTTCCAGCTCTAATGCCAGCAGACATGATGTCATAATACTTGATCATGTTTTCTACCACATTAACATAACCACATTCAGCGGCTACATATAGTGCTGTTTCGCCCAGTTGATTCTGTTTTGATAACAATTCATTCAACTCATCTCCAGCCTCGGAGAGAATTCCATTAATCTCGGATAGATTTGCTGCTCTTGCTGCCAAATGCAACGGAGTATCCCCACGTTTACCCGTCAATTGTTTCGTTATCTTCTTATGGTTGAAACTCGGCATCCTCATTGGGGCTTCCATCAAATCCAGTTGCAGAAAAAGAAAAAAAGTGCTCTCCTTATTCTAATTTGAGTTTCTAATACAAAATCTCTTTTTAGCATAAAAAACCCAGATCAGCTAACACTCTTTGCTTCCCAATAAATCATCTTAAGATCAACCCAGACCAGATAATTTGGAAAATTTATAGAATCTAATACTTGATTCCTTAAAAGTTAAATCCCATGTCGTGTCCTTACATCTTCTGCACCCCAATATCAATCTCCTGTTCACAAAAATACCCACATATTTTATTTCATTTTTCCACACTTCATCATCAAATACCAAACAAAATAGAGAAGAAAAAAGACTACAAAAATATGAAAAGAATAACAATAAATAGAGGAACATTGCTGAGCTTGAAATATTGAAACCCATTCAAATTTGACAATTCACAAGTGAGAAAGAAAAGAAGAAACCATAATATTCACTTGGACTTGAAAGAAACAAAATAGGGAAGAAAAGAAAATTAAATCCATTCAAATAAACCATGAAATTGAAAAATGGGTAGTTGAATTTTCATCCTTGAATTTCACAAAAGAAAGAAAGAAAAGAAGAGACCATAATTATTCACCTGGGCTTGAAAAAACATAGATTCTCTTCTTTTTCTCATTCCATGTAAAACCTTTGAACCCATTCATAACTTGAGTCAGAGAAACATGAGGAACATAAATAGAGATCTAAAAACAATTCTGAGAACAAGAATCCTTTGTATCTGTCAATTCTTTTTGGATATATAAAGGAACAAGACAAGAAGAACAGAGCTGAGCATGAAACACATTTCACAGTTCACATATACTTTAAAAAAAAGACTTGAAAGAAACTCAGAGAGAACTTAAAACTAAGAAAATAAAGTAAATATCTCTGTTAGGCTGTTAAGCTGAATGATAACGACGTTAGTTCAGAATAAACAAACTGGGGAGAAGAATAAGAAGAAAACGGTAAAATAAGGAGTTGTGATCTCATAGTACTTCCACTAAGGAGTAATAGTTACTTGTCACCCTCGTGGCAACTATCTATTGGACAAGACCAGAAATATTAAAGGTGATTTAAAGATCAACCTCTACTGTTTTTTTTTTTTTTTTTTTTGAAAATTGATGACATACCTCATGACCTCAGTCTTCTCTGAGAGACTAATTAAAGATGACTTAAATACTATTTCTAACCAAATGATCTACGGTTCTGTAACGGGGGTATACGAGGGTGGCGTCAGAAAATCATTATTCTAAGTTAAAATAAAGAGTCATGATTTTCTAACTCCCCCACCAAACTCTCTTGACGTGGTTGTGCGTAGAACCATAATTTTTTTCCTTAAGATACACAATCACACATCCCCATAAATATGTGCGACTGTGTATCTTGAGAAAAATCTATGATTTTATACACAACCACGTCACAAGTGTTTGGGGAAGTTTGTCAAGGGAGATCATTTTATCATTATTTTAAAATAAAATTACCCTATAGGTGAAATAGTTTAAGGATGACAAATTTTAACATTGAAGACGAGGGTAGTTAGATCATTTTCTATTGGTCTCTTAGAGAACACCAAGGCCAAAATATATGCCATCAGATGCCTTAGTGGGGAGTGTGTGTGTGTGTGTGTGTGTGTGTGAGCATCATCGTTTGAAAATTTCTTAGGGAGTGGAACAACTTTAAAGCATTACATGTGAACTCAATATTTTTATCATAAATACACTTTTTTGTAATGTTTTCATCCTATTTAATTATTAACTTGATCATCGATGGTATCATTTTACTTTACATAATATGTCATCATTATTTTATTTTATTTTTGGACTAAAAGGCACATTAATGGTTAGGACTTTTCTAACCTCAACCCAAAGCTCTCCATCAACATAATCTTTTTTATTTGAGGAAAAAAAAAAATTCTAACGACCCAATTCAATGGTCCATGGATTCACATACATTTTTTCTAGGGATATATTATTAATTTTTAGGAATCACTAACATCCCGACGATAATGTTGACGAAGAGTCTGAACCCATGTACATAATAGGTGTTTCATGTAAATGTATTGTATTTTGTTGGCGGTACGCAGAATGGAGATGGTGTAGAGGGCAATGTCCCTTGTCGGGAAAGAAAATAGTGATTGTTCTTGTTCTGAATCATGGACGTAGGGATACCACTGAGCGAAATAAACCCTTGTTTTTCGTGTGCGATTTTTGTTTTATTCTCTTTATTGCCTCCTGTTTCAACAACGTGAAAGTGGCTCTTGAACTCAAGTTGTGGAATCAAGATTCACATGCTTTTAATTGATTTTTCAAGCTAACACCATTAAATCATATGTAAGACCTTTAGCTCTCCCAAGGATCGAATTCAAAATATTTTATTCTTTTGTATTAAAAAATATAAATTCTTCTCTTTTACAACTTATAAATGAATCTCCAAGAAAATAAATTAGTTCTATTTAACTAAGTCATGCATTTAAAAAGGTAATCATTGACTCCATTCTTACATATCAGCTTTATTTTCACGTCTACCTATTTTATAGGCTAATTTACTAAAACGCGCACTAAAAATAAAAAAAAAAATTTCAAAACAATACACTATTCAAATTAATTTTGAAAATGGTAATTTATCATTTTCGAAAATAAGTTTTTTTGCCAAAATGGTAAAAAATGTAATGAACAACAATTTTTATACCAAAAATATCCTATTTAACTTTCTATTGAAATTACTTAATTAGTCAAGGGTAAAAATGGTAAAATGATAAAGACAAATAAAAGGGTATTTTTATAAGCCATTATCGTATAAAAGAGTTGGATTTTCATAAATGTGAAGAGTAAACATGGTAAAAAGGTAGAACAAAGATAAAAGGTTTTTTTTTTATTAAAAATTGCAGGCATTACTGTTCATTTTATTTCTTACCTTTTTGGCTAAAAAAAAGTTTATTTTTGAAAATAATAATTTATCATTTTCGAAATTAATTGGAATAGTGCACCGTTCTATGAATTTTTTTTAATTTTTATGCTCTGTTTTGATAATTTGCTCTATTTTATAGCAATAGCTTATTGTTTTCTCTCATCCTTGCTGTAGCTTAACGTGTATTTATTACAAGCCAGTTAGTGGTCAAAAATTGATAGGTGAAGATGGGTTCACAGGCTTTAACCAAATTAGCAAGTTGACACATTCGACTTAATTTATATTGCTATCTAACTAATTATATTTTATTAATAATTAACATTTTAATATATTTCTACCAATTAAAGTTTGGAAAAATTACTAAAAAGAGTTAAATATTTAAACATTTTAAAAAAATTATTTTTCAAAAAATTATCAAAAATGATTTAACTCGTCAGACAATCTAGCATTTTAGTAACTTGTTGGATTGTCCAGTGTTTTAACTTGTTTTAATACTCTCATGAACTAAATTTTCCAAGAGGTACACGTTAACATGTTTGATGGTCAAACGTCTTAATCATTTAAAGGGCATTTTTGGTAAAGTAATGTATAAAACACATTAAAATTGTGGACAATTCAATGAGATACTAAAACGTTGGATTGTTCATCGACTTAAATTATTTTTGGTAATTTTTGAAAAATTAGATTTTTTTTTATAAACATTAAAATATTTAATCCACTTTTAGTAATTTTTCCTTAAGGGTATGTTTGATTGTATGGAAAGTGACTTTCCATAGAATTTGAAATCCATGAAAAAATAGTTATGGAAAATAAGTAGGGTTAGAAAATCAAATTCTATTATTTGATTGTACTTGGATAAAATCGTAAGAAAATTATATGAGAAAAAAGAAGAGAAGGAAAAGATGAAAGAAGATGAAGAAGGGAGGATGTGATGGTGGTGGCGGTGGCAGCGATGACGACGGAGGTAAATGAGGAAGAAGAAGGGAGAACGTGGTGGTGGTGACGATGACGACGGTGACAACAAAGGTAAATGAGAAAGAAGATGATGAGAAAAATGAGGGGAGAACATGGTGGTGGTGACGACGGAGGTGAATGATAGAAAGAAAGAAGAAGAAGAGAAAGAGAAGGTGGCAGGAGATGGTGATGACGGCAACAACAATAGTGACGACGACGACGGTGATGATGACGATGGCGAGATTAGTGTGATGGTGGTGAAAGTGGTAAGGAAGAAGATATGAGTGGAAAAGAATTTGAAATAAAAATTTTGTGTGGATTTCACTTTCTTACCCATATAAATGGAAAAGTGAAATTCATGTTTTTGTAAACTTTTTGATTAAAGTGAAAAATAAATTTTCATTTTCATATGCAATCAAACACTCGAAAAATGTCATTTTCTGTCAAAATTGATTTTTCACTCAATTTTTCATGTGCAATCAAACATATCCTAAAATTTTTTATTTTTTCACATTCTCTTAATTAGATAAGACAATTCTTTGTAAACAAATCACCTTAATTTCAAAGTATATGGGTCTTTGATCATGATTACAAAAGATTCAAGGAGGAGCAAAGAACCAGGCAAATTGGTGTGTCAGTAACACATTGACACATAACCTTTTTGTTGGGCCTGTAATTCATGGATGTGGTGGGTCTATCACGATGTCCACAAATCACGACTGATGTTGACTAAAATAAGAAATAACATGGGTCGTTGACTGAATAGAGTGGGTCAGGCGGCCTTGGCAGTCAAGTCAACAATGGTGGACCATGGGAGCACCCTATGGTCGATGCCTATTGAGTCGGACAAACTCCCAAATATGATTCTTTTCAGATTTTTCGTTTTTAGTTTCCACTATCCAGTCTCTGTGCATCTGCATCTGCATCTGTATTTGCTACATCTACCTATAGAAACCTAATTGACCTACTCACCCAAACAACGTGCCTGTGGTCATTTGATCCTTATAAGTGTGTAAAGACCATTATACCCTGTGCTTCCATAATGGTACACGTGTAATACCAATAGAATCTTGTAATTCATAGTGGGACCCACTAATTTCTTGAATATTTAAAGTGATCAATTAGATTATGCCACGTGGAATCCACCTGAATCACTCTGATCAGTGGTGCGTGTGAGACCTACAAAATTTCACAATTGGTTCACACTCCTCTCTTCTTTCCGCGTTACGCTTTATGCCTTCTCGTGTTTCACATTTTTACCCAGTTCTGTGCCTCTGACGATTAATTCCATTTTATATATATATATTCTTAATAAGGGCTAATCATTTAAATGGGCCAATACACAAACTACTCCATGATTTATCTATTAATGGTAAAATATGGTAACATTTTTATCTTTCACTCTCATCAAAATCTTGATTTCTTGGACGTTCAAATTACAATAACAATGTAAGATTATTATGGAGATTGATGATGAAAGGTTTTGACGAGAAACCCAAAAAATATAATTTCTATATTCTTAAAAAAAAATTCAATTTATATGAAATGAAATGACCAAGTTAAATCCCCCTCCAAAATATTTATCAAAGAGTCGTGCTAGAGTGACCTCAAGCTGGAACCTCATATCGCACTACTTGACATGAAAGTGGATAGAAACCATAGGTGCTCTTTCATTCGTCTATCCATTTTCACCCCAGCTAGTCGGGCTACAAGTCCAAACACACCCATCATCACAGAAACAAAAAGACAACAAATTATCACTATGGATAGAGAAAATTCCTGCAAAACGGATATATCTCCAATTAAAGCATTCCCAAGCTAGCCACATAAGAGAACTCTAGAACAAAACGCGGTAGATGCATGTCAAGCATGGTTTGATCAGTACCAACTCCGGAGAAGTGATTGGGCTAGAGGGAACAATTTTGACAGGATAAGGGACAATAAAACAGTACAATAGGAGAGGCATTGGTAACGAAGGTACGTTACTTTTTAATAACTTCCTGTCATAATGCAATCACAGGATCCACGGATGAAGAACAAGAAATGCCCTACACAAGATCTGTCCGTCCAATGGACTGATTGTTCTACAATTCGTTCGCTTGTTGCAGAACCAAATTACTTTATAAGATAAATCATAAGGACATACATGAATTACACAAAGAAACATTTTCACTTTGAAGATAACTAAAATAGACACCAAAACCTAAATGTAATACCTTGCACATATGATATTTCATCATTTTGAGGTAGTAGGACAGATTCATTAAACCCACAGTTTTCCACACTGGGAATGATTCTGAACCCAGATTTACATCACAATATGTTTCTTCTGTTTATTCGAGGAAGAAAAAGGATGAGCTAATCCTAGACTGCACACTAAATAGCATATATTGGATCACCTCCCGAATCAGAAAATTCGGAGTGATACCATGAGTTGGACCCACTCCTCCTCGAATATTTTTCTCTCTTCCTGATTGATCGGCTTCGTCTGGACTTCATCACGTAGTAAGTCATGGTTCCAAGGACCCCTGCCATAATCAATCCCCCAATGACCGTCACCAAGATCGCTGCCCACTGATAATGCCGGCCCACCACTATATACGAGGAAGCAATAAATGCCACCGATGTGCACACAGATGCCAACCACATCAACTTGTTGATCACTCCCACAACCCGCCTTTCCGATTTTGTTTCTCCTCTAACAAGGGTAATCTGAACCACCACAACTGCCAAGGATGTGAAGAGCGCAATAGCGTTAAAGATGAAGAAGATCTTGAAAGAAGGACTGCTCACCACCACAGCCTTCCCACTGTTGTCGTCCCCACCGGGTACGGTGAAGATGGCTGCAAATGCAACCGTGGCAAAGAGCACAGCCACCACAGTTACAGAGTTGGTAGCATTGTTGATCCCTTCCCTATGCAGCTTTCTAAGTTCCTTGGCGATTCCATGAACGTTCTTGTTGGTTCTCCTGGTTTGCTCGAGCTGTGTATGGACATCTTTCTTGATCTCTGTCACAGTCTTCCTGAGCTCACCATCCCTTGGTTGGTTTAGTTCATTTGCCCTGACTGCACCAAAGCGAGCCAAGCAATCCTTAATCTCTGCCGATTCTTCCGAGAGAGGAAGTCCTTCAGCTATGTCGAAAGCTGTCTTATGGTCTCTGGTCAGTGCATTGACATTGGTGTCTGGGAGCTGTAAAAGTTCATTCACTATCTGCAAGAATAGAGAAAAGGAGTGCCCACACTCAGTTTGTACAGTTTTAGCATCCTAATTAGGTTGTCAAAGTGAAAAATCGTGACTCCTTAAATCCTAATTCAGAAAAAGTTAAATAGCCTACATCAAAATAGAAGTGCAGACACTAAGCGTATTGGCGATATACCACGCCTGACACTGGCAAGTCCCAATATTCCTTTGATTTTTATATCAGGCATGGAAAATTATGCAGAACAGAATTACGTCACTTAGAGAAGGTGAAGAGGTCCAAATATAAGCAAGCAGAACAAATAATAGCCTTTTGTACAGAAGACCAAAAGATCTAGCCCTGGTTTCTTATACTGACAATGGCTATGCATGGTTTCCAGACAAAAGAAGATTCCCTCATTTAATAAATCCCCACATTTTTTTTTTTTTGATAGATAATAAATCCCCACATGACAACCACATCTACAGAAAGTAGGGGGGCATTTAGACAAAGGGCTCTCAAAGAACAAAACAAATGCCAGACTTGGTAAAAAGCGAAGAAGGAAATCAATTTTGCCAAAAAGAAAAGTAACCCCAAAATAAAATATAATAATAAATTAGATGAATAAAAGTAACCCAATGTGTGAATTTTTCAACAGTGTCTACGTCAACCTTTAAAATGTATTATATCCTAAACACTTAAGGCTTACCTACATCATTTCCTAAGAATATAACCACAAACACTCAAAATATGATCATAGGAAGTAGCATAGTTTTCACCAGATTTTGGCAAAATTCATTAAGTTTAGAATAGGAATATAGGATCATGCATTTAATCTTCCAACCAGATGTAAAAGTAGCAATTGAGGGAAGATCCATGATAACGCAATTCTTTATGCCTTAATTAAAATTGAAAGCTTTGACCAGTTTGCAGTATGTTTATAATTACATTATCAGGTCAAACTATTTGCTAATATGATTAGAGTGGGGTAGAAAAAAGAAAGATTGAACTTTAAGCAAGTCCAACGTGAGAGTGCTCCAATCAATCCAGTGTAGTTGTAACAAAGACCTCTTAAAACTCCTTCCAAACCCTATGTTCTAAGAATGGACAGAAGATAGAGGAAAAAAAAAAGCTAACACAATTCTAAGGATATTCACCATGAGGTTCAATGAGTTATCCAGACAAAGCTGGAATATAAGCAAATAACAACACAAATACAAGGTGCCTGATATGGTGCCTTTGAGAAGGTTGAAACATAACAACATTCCATATAAAATTTGTTGTTTTACTTTTTTATTTTATAAGTAGACAATTTTATAACAAACCTTTTATTTGTATTTAAATAAAATGTTAAATAAAAGATTCATACATACATACAAATACATTAAATACACACACACACACACAGAGGGGTTCCAGGCACCATAGATCTACACAGTAAGTTAAAAAGTAGATTTATGAGAGGTAAGACGATCAAAGAACTATAATTTCGCTGAACAACTTTATTAAGTATTGTATGGTAGATGGAACATAATATCCTTATATTAGAATATTTTTTCATAACAAGAATCATTAAGATAAATGGCAGCATTTCGTTACACTGTTGACATCTGAATTTGTGGTATGAACCCATGGCAAAAAACCCTACAATGGTCGTTCTTACATAGATGAGAGTTGATCAACTGAAAGTCAAAGGTCGCTCCTTCCAGAATGTAGGTTTTTTCCGCCCAAGGATTTTTCTTTTAGATGGGAGATTGTGATTAGTAAGAGATCGGGTGTTTTTCATCAATTTGTCATTTTCTAGGAGCTTTGAGAGGTTCTCTCAATGTGTCGTCTGTTTTTTCATTGTTTCTCAAGTATCCCTTCTCTTTAGTAATAAATACATATGATGGGAAAAAAGAAGTCAAAAGGTATACCAGGTGATAACTAGACTAATAGACATTTGGGTCAAGATAAATGAGCAAAAAGATGAAACTGCATAATCATAAAGCAATACCTCAGCTCGCTTTTTCCTGGTGGCAACGTGTAATGCAGTGTTACCAAACCTGTCGGGAAGCATCACTATAGCTGCATCTGCCTCAAGAAGCAACCTCACTGATTCACAGCTAATCCCCTTTACAGCCATATGCAATGCAGTCTGCCCCTTCTTATCAGTCCTCCGTGCCAATTGTGGATCCTGGTCAAGTAATGCTTTTACTATTTCAACATGCCCACGCCGAGCAGCAAAATGTAAAGCATTCTTCCCATTGGATCGAGAAATCTCTAGCAAGCTAGGATCTTTTGATAGCAATTCATCAACTACAGCTGTATGTCCTTTTGTAGCTGCAGATATAAGAGGAGTTGCATTTGATGGACCAAGTGTTTTGCTCAGTCCTGGATCGTGGTCTAATAGCACCTGAACAATGGCTGTATAGAAATAGTTACTACAAGTGTACTAGCCTGATATAGAACAGAGCAGGATACTTGGGAAGAGAAAAGCAAGAAACCAGAAGAAAATCCCACAAAACATACAAAAGGGTGTGTAATTCTCACTTCTAAGTTCCAACCCATTGGAGCTTATAGGATTTACATGGGACTGGAAGCAAGTCATGAAGTGCTACTTTTTACATTCATGGCGAACTATTTCAGTTACTAACTCACCTATCTTGTGCAGGTATGGTATTTGGAGTTTGGACTTAAGAGAAACTAGAAAATATGATTCATGGATTCAAGATAATATTTTGATTAACTTAAGAAATAAACAGTTTTTTATATGACAATAAACTATGATGGGATAGATAACTGTATATCATATTAGTATAAATCTAACTCCATAAACACAACTATGATGAAATATCTATTTTCTGACAAAGAAGGGTTTAACATTTGAACTTATGTTACTAGCTAAATAGAAAAATCACGAGGAAAAAAAAAGTAGAAGTGTTTTCCTGAATCTGTGGAGAGCCGATGCCCCTCCCCCCAAACCCACCCACCTGTAGTCCCTTGCCTAGGAGAAACCTATGCACATATCACCTTTTAAGATATTAATAGTGTCAAACATGTATTGAAACATGGACACACCTCGACACCCATCCTAAAAGGAAAGATAGTGTCACCCTTCTATATTGATGATTTACTATTAAAAGTTTCTTCCAAGAGAAGGTTGGTCGCTGGTGTAATCCATCTTCCATACGTATTTGTTAATCCATGGTTTGATACTAAGAATCTACTTTTACTATTTTATGGTGAGAAATGTTTTCTTTTGTTCGTTATATATATATATATAAAACTTCTATGTTAATTAGAGCAAAAATAATTGTAATACATGTCTATGATGTGTGAGCATATCAAGGTTTCTCGAAGGCATCGTGTTTGGCACCTCATACTCATGTCAGGCATTGACACAAGTGTTAGTGTTCTTGTTACAAAGGGAGAAATAACGAGGAAGAGTTCTAAAGAACGAAGGCAAGCCAGAATTAAGTAAAATGAAATAAATAAATAAATAAAAAGGAGTTATTATGTCATGCAAAATTGTTCAAATCCAACTATGCATAAAATTATAAATTAGATTCATTCCAAATGCCAGAAATAATAAACCTATCTTGAATGATTCTTGTAAATGATCTCAATTACAATAATAAGAGGCTCGGCTCTCAATAAAGTGGAATGGAGGAACATTTAGCCAACCCCAAATCTTTGGGATTTTTTTATTATAAGTAAATCTTTTGGATTTAAGGCTTTGTTGTTGTTGTAAAATGTACAAGTCCCTAAAAATGGGTAAGCACCTTAGCTTAGGAATTTTTTTATCCTTGACCCCACTTTTGCTCCAACCGACATTACAAAACCCCCATTCCACAATTTTTGGACTAAAATTAAATCAACTTTTAAATGCATGAATTTGGAGTGATTTCCATATTTTCTTGATTTTTTTTTTCCATTCTACATTTTGTTGGGCAGCTAAGTTTGTATTCTTTAGTACATAAGCAAATGGTAGGTCTATAATATAAGATATGTATTTTTTTCATCAAAGGAATATTTCGTGGCAGCTAACTTGCTCGATATTCATTTGTAAACTCAAAATTACCCTTCAACAATAACTTAACCTTAGGTGTGGATCACACATCATCATCATTAAAACGATATGTCAACCCAGGTAATCTGAAAGATTGAATTGAACAACCCACTATACTAATAGCAATATATAAAAGAAGTAAGAAGCAAGCAATATCCTCCAATCACCAAAACCTGTATAATTAATGAGCACATTTATATTACTCCCCCTGACATGTTACCTTGAGCACATGTGGACTGACAGATCAACTCCAAACAAAAAGTACTAATTACAAATCTTGCTAACACTCACAAATTCACAACTATGAGCTAAACCCTAATCAAGCTTCAAGTTTTCAAATTTAAAGAAAAATTAGACTACAAAAAAACATAAATTTAATTGAGAATCATCACCTCGGTGCCCTTGACTAGCAGCTATATGTAACGCATCAAAACCAGAACGATTCTTCCTCGAAACGCTCTCCTTAGTTGAATACTTCAACAACTCCTCGACCACATCAAGATGCCCCTTATCAGCTGCAGTAAACAAAGCTGTTTCTTCCAAGCCATTCACATCATTTACCACTTCGGACCGAATCGCTGCAACCTCCGCATCAAACTCGGCTCCACCTAAAGTTCCAACCATCTGTGCATCGATATCATGTAGAATCTGTTTCACCGCCATGAGATCTCCTCGTTGAGCTGCCAAATGAAGCTCTGTGTCATTGTGGCGACCTGTTACTTGCTTCACGTACTTCTTCTTAAAAGATTGATCGATCCGTTTTCCAGAATTCGATAGAACCAGAGCTGGAGCAGAAGCTGAAGCTGATGGAGATGGAGTTGGGGAAAGATCAACCACAGAGCTCGGACTAGGATCCAATCCCTTCTCGCAATCCTTCTCGCCTCCTTCAGAATCCATCATGTAATTTATAGATAAATAACCAAATTCAAAAAATAATAATAATAATAATAATAATAATAATTAATTCTCAGAAGTTGATCAAATCAATTTGACTTATAATTCCTATTGGAGAGGATCAAACATTCAAAAAAGAGAGGAATTGAGAAGAAAATTCAACGAACCGTCTTCGATACCTAAACCCATTGGTGCTCTCGATGATTCAATTTGAAACCCTAAAAATTCATCAAATTTGAGCTTCTGCGAATTATAGGGTTTTTTTGCTTTGTAGAAGTGACGAGAGTTGGTAAAAAGACAAGGTGAGGAAGATGCAAGGAAGGATCGGGCAGTCGTCGAGGACGAAAAAGATGTCGTGGATTGTGTTATTTTAAATTACGAAACTGCCCTTCATGTACAGCAAATAAGTCGTGGATAAAGCGAACTGGGGAGTGGAAAAACCTCTCCTCTCGTATAATTAAATTGTCGGGAAATGATGTTGTCCACCTTGGGAGGACGGTTTCCCTCAATAGTCCAAACTGGTTCGTCGGTCTGTTTGCTCTATTCGGATTCGGGTTTCCCTGAATTAGGGGCGCCCTACTTGCACCTAAAATTTGACGTAAAGTCCCCCAATTCGATCAATTCCACCTCTCTTTAAACTTCAAGGATTTTGTTAAGTGTGTTCTAAGGACACACATTAAAGTCTATTAAATATACCTTAAGATCTTATTTTTTATATCGAAATTACCCTCAAAAACTAAATTTTGCTACCAGTAATACTCCAAATGCTTATTCCCAAGGTGTATTTAATGCATTGTAACGTATGCTCTTACAACTTCAAAACTCATATATTATATCAATCAAGATTGATTTTAATCAAAACCTCACCCTTTTTTTTTTATTTATTTTTTAATATGTTTTTAATAGATTCAACATTTCACTAAATGGCCTTAATACAAAAGGAATGATGAGATCACTGAACTGAAAAAAAAATAAAGATTCAACCTGAACAAATAAATAAACAACAAGACAAGAAAATGTTGGAATGAAGATGAAACATTTTTTAAGGGACTTTCATCTATATCGACAGGCCAATGTCGACATAGATAAAAAATTAAATTTTGTTTGTGTCAATAGGGTAATATCGACATAGATAAAACAATGTGAATAGACTCCTGTTGACATTGCTTAGTCCATGTCAGCACAGGACTATTGACATAGAAGAAACCAAAAATCATTTTCTTGAACTTATATTATCAAAAAATGATTTGGGTTTTCAGGAATACTTCATTTTTATGAATTTATCGTTTCTAACAATTAACTAATTTGCATTATTTTTATCTCAAATCAAACTCTAAATTTTATCATTTAATTTACCGTTTTCTCATGATTTACCATTATATATAAAGGAAAAAAAAAACATACAAACTAAGAGGAAACGACTAAGATAAAGCAATAACTTGATTTATTTGATGCAAAAAAGAAAATAGAAGAGAAGTTGATGATGCTTCGTTTACTTACATATGAGACCACGACTATGTGAAGAAGATGAAGTCGTGAAAGACATAAGAATGGTGAGTGCAGTTGATAAAGATGTTCATTTACAAAATTATTTTAGTTTTTTTGGGTGCACTTGCTAAGTATGTGAAATTAACTTTTTTTCATAATTAATTTAAAAGATTATTTTAAAAATTTTAAATAAATAATCTCATATTTTTAAAATTTAAATTATTAAATACTCATGATGATGAAGATAGTTTTTAAACAGGATTTGAACCTAGTCGGCGAAATCAACACACCTCAAACCTTTGCCTACTTAGCTAAGTTGGCACCTTTATCTCATTATAATAAATTACTATAATGAGAGTAAGTGTATGTTTATGCAAAAATTTGAAATATTAAAATTGTCCCAATCTCTACATTTACGTTGTACTATTATAGTCATTTTTGTCAAAAACAAATAAATTTACAAAGTCACGACACCATAATCGTGTCAGTTTGTTTTCTAAAATTATAAAAATATCTTTATGTTACGTTATCTTCAAAACATGGTTTTTAAACTCGTCTGAGACTGAGACGTATCGCCCGAGTTAATTTGATATCAGAGCTGAACGAGACTAACTCACAAAATCATTTTTTGACCGAGTTTTATGTCTCATGTTCAATTTTTTGAGTTATCTCACGAAACGTTTCAAACGTATCGAAAAAGTCATCTGAGACGACTCGGTATCAGAGCTAAACAAGATGAGACGTGATAACGAGTTTAAAAACCATGCTACAAAATCTATTTAATTTCTATTTAAACTACTAAAAAATACTTATGATATGTGTGTTAAATAAAATTGAAAAAAAAAAAAAAGGTAGAATAGAGGATAGTCTACACCAAAATTTTAAATTTTCAAAAATGTCTCAATTTATATTTGAACTTCCTAGAAAGAAACTAATGGATTTTAAACTCTTAATTCCTTCTTTTTCTTTGTTCACCGTAAACGTCAAGAAGTTTGGTCCAAGAACAATGGATATCATTGTAGTAGCCAAATCATTTTATTTGGCCCATTTACAATTGTTTTAAGGTTTTTAGTAGGGGTGGAATTTGATTCAGTTTGGTTTGGCTTGAGGTCAAATTGGAGCCGAACCGACATAAGTCGGTTCTACTAAATAAGAAGAAGAACCAAGTCAAATCCCATTGGAATCAAATCATTCCAAACCAAACTAAAGTCAATTTGGTTTAGTTTGGTTTGGTTCGGTTGTCAATATTCTATAAATTGTAAGTAATATTTTTTAATGAAAAAATAAATATATAATAAACATAAAATTTCATATAATAAATCACTGATCTATCCATAAAAAGTCATTAGTGTATCCATAAAAGATCATTAATCTATGTCCTAACTCTTAAAATAATTCATAATAATTATTATATACATACATATTTATTTATTTCATAAGTGTTCGATTTTCGGATTTGATTGACTTGGTTCTATACAAGCTTGATCCGAGAATCAAACCAAATTGATCGATTCTCCATTTTTGTAACTTGAAACCAAACCGCAACTTATTCTAAACCAGGCCAAACCACCCCAAAGCTATTGATTTGGTTCAATTCTCAGTTTGAACCAGACCAAGTTGCAACTCCAGTTTTTAGCATAAATAGGGTGGAAATTCTAAAACTTGGATTAAAATAGATTGCTGGTTTGACATGTGACAAGGATTTTTTGTGGGATTGATTGAGATGTATTAGTGGTTGAAATGAGTAAAATATGGCTTGTTTAAGGAGCTCATTGAGGTTAGCTTGGTTGGGCTTTAAAGTATGGGCTTGGACTAGGATATATTGGGCCGAATAGCAAATAGAATAATGAGATATTAAGGGATTGGAGGGGCTTTGGAATCACACTTGTTTAAGACATCAAAGTTGGAGCTACAACATCCCATAGAAATAGAGAGGAGTCACTCAGAGATTAGCAGCAATAGGCTTATAATTATTTATTTAATTAATGGTAATAATTCCAAAAGTGAGATTAATATGATTTATGAGTTTATATAGATACTTTAACTAAGATTACATTAAATTGGGGTAAATTGAGTCTCCCTCCTGATTGTATTCTTGAAGAAAACTAGCCGTAAAGATTATCATATTTCTTGATATTGCTACATATGAAGAATAAATGATTTATTTATTAAGTTATGGTTTATAATAAGCCGATATTGTTAATATTTTTACTCGTTTGTTAGATTTTTGTTTTTATCGCTCGAAAAAAAATAAAAGATTGAACACAAGTATATATATTCTACCTAATTTAAAGTATTTATGTAGCGTAGTTTTTTGAGATTTTGGTTTTTGAAGATGTGTGCTCACTTGTACATTTTAAGATCAATCTAATTTAATTTTCAATTTATCACGACTTCTCAACAATATCCAATATCCAATTATGTCGAGACATTAAGGTTGAGATCTTCCTTGATAATAAAATTTTGTTATACGAGATGAACATTTTCTATTGGGCAAGCAAATGTCGATATGAGTATTTTGCTGGGATACCACTTCATAAATTGGTTTATGTAAATTTAATTCTTTTTGTAGCCTCAAGCACAACATGAAAAAAATCCATGTACGGCGGTCCAAGGCCGTCAAATTTTATATTATTTGATAGAACAAGACATCAAAATTTTCATTGTTGGGTGTTTTTCTTCGATGGGAGAAATTTGATGGTTCTAAGCCGTCGAATTTGAGGAACATCAACAATTTCAAAGGCTCTGGGCGTCAAAATTCGATTACTAAAATTCATGGGCCTGGCCCATTAAATTTTCTTGTCAACATTTCATGTAGTGAAATAAAACTTTCCAGTGTCATATGTTTTATAATCATCGAAACTTATGTGATTTTACAAATGATTTGTATTTACAAATGATTGCTTGGTACCAAGAAGGGCCCAAAATTCAAATTAATTGGTATTTGGTACTTATTAGATTTTATAATTTATTATTGTTGATTTTTATTTATAAACTAGAGATCGAACGGTCATCCTCTCTGGAACAAAGGGGATAAAAGTGGAAAACAAATTAAAGTTTCGGGTATTATTATTATTATTATTTTAGGGTAAAGGGTAAAAGATGAAAAATAATAATGGGTTAAAGAGGAAATATAGTAAAATTAGAAGGGATGAAGAGAAAAGGTAAAAAAGTGGGTCCCATTAAAATGTTTGTAGGATGAGAGGTTTATCTTAAGTTTGTCCTCCACAAAAGTGGGCCCTACAATTGTGTATTATTATATAGATTTAGATAGTTGCTATTAGTTCACCAACTTTTACTCATAACACACTAATCTACATGTACATAATTGCTTAATTTTAAGAAATATTTCCTAAAACGTGTGCAACTTATGAATTTTTTTTTATTACGATACACTATTTATTTTAATTTTCAAAAATATTTTTTCAATAAATTCTTCGCTTTTATAACCAATAGATTCATGGATAAATTATTAGTTAGATCACAAGTAATGACAAGTTCACAAGTATTTTATCAATGAATTTGTTAATTATAAAACTGACATTCACAAGAAAAAAATATGTTTTGAGAATTTAAATGAACACTATACCAAAATCAAAATTTCATCATATTTAGGACACGAAGTGGTAACTCACCCAAATTTCAAAAGGATTGGCGTGATGTCAATAAAAGTTGGTGTGGCAATAGAATATCTCTAAATTTAATCATTTCAATACTCAACTCTAACCTATAAATAACTAATGAAATTTTATGTTTTAGTTCTAACCAGATGTGGAACGATAAAATTGGCTTAGTGGGGCTGGCTTAAGTGTTATACTAATCTTTACTACTATAATGATCGAAGGTGGAGTAGAAGTGGTCCGACTCCCAAACTTAGACAAATGCCACCCCCTGGGCTTTACATTCAAACTTAATATAATAAATATTATTTTACACAAAAATCAAGAAAATTACACCCCCACAATTCTATAATCACATTGACTAGTTTTCAAAAAAAAAAAAAAAATTATTTATATATATAATTTAAAAAAAATCTTTAGTTAATATTTTAAATTACAAACAAGTAAGTGAGCTCTCTTGTTCAAGCAAGGGATATGATTTTTTTTTTTTTTTTTCACACAACATGAAGTGTATAGTCGATGGTGAAATATGATGTGATATGTGGGTCCGATCGTCAAAGCAATGGGTCTGATACAAAGTCAAAGTAAGGGGTGATGTCTCGTGAGCATTTAAGTAAGGTTAGTAGGTAGAAAGAAGGTTTAGAATCCCTTTCTATACATGTGAGTTTCCACAAACCTTAACACCATTAATAATGAGGAACTTATCTCAAAATTCACTAAATTCGGAAGAAAGTAGGCAACGTAACAAGAAAAGCTCGAGATACTTACTAAACTCCAATGGCTAAATAGGTCATTCATGTGCTTCTCGCCCAGAAACGAGTGTGGGACTCTTATTTATTTCGAAATCGATATTTAGGTTCGAACATTGCCGATTTAAAGCGTACAGCCGTACAGGGTGTTTAAAATAAAAAAATAAAAAAATGGTCACGCGTAACTGCAATGAAAGCTTGTTTGATGACTGTGGTCCAATCCTTTCCTGACACGATAGCATTAATATTGGCCTCCACATTATTCAGAAAACGTCTCTAAGGCCTAAAGTTTTGCAAATTTTTAGAATATAAAGAGTTAAAAAATTATTTATTATTGCCATTGTGGCACAAACCACATGAATGTGCTCACTGTACTCACTTAAAGGTATCCTTTTAACAATTAGAAAATTATGGGCCTTGTTAACGTTTAAGAGCACACGATAAAGTGCATTAATTACAATTGGATAATTGAATTGGGAAGCATTTTGAGAATCTAATGAGAGACTAACATTGTGCCAAATATTTTTTAATATATGGGTTAGTAATTTCAAAATGAGTTAATTTTTTGTGATGATGATTCCATCAAAATTGGTCTATAAACAATTAACGATCCACAATTCTTCACTTTGTCAATTGAGATTAGAAATTTTTGAATATACTGATTTTTTGTGAAGATGATCTCCTTATAATAGAGATCATCATCATGAAAAGGTCAGTTCATTCCAAAATTTCTAGTTCATATATTGAAAAATATTTGACACAACGTTAGGATTTGTTTAGGACTTTTGAACACTCCCCAATTAAGTTTAGTACCAAAAATACCTTTAAAAAATTAAATTTTTTTTACCAAAATACCTCCAAATGCTTATTCCCCATGTGTATTTATTGCACTTAAACGAGTGACCTTAGGGCACACGTTACCAAGACCCTATAATTATTTATTTACCCTTTGAAACATACTCTCGTGACAATAATGAAAGTTTGTTTCACTATCGTCCCATGTGCTAACTTGAAAGTCGGTGCATTAATATTACGTCCACATGAAGAAAACGTATTTTTTAGGATTAAAACAGTTGATTTTTTTTTTTTAAATGCTGATTTTGTAATCAATCAGACATGATAACTCAAAAACTCATTGACATGACAAGTGCAAGAATCAAATATTTTTTTTCTTCGAGATACACAACTACACATGTTTTATGAGGATGTACAATTAATATCCCGAGGAAAAATCTACTATTCTTGCAAGGTACATGACAGTTGAATTCTTGAATCACCTTGTCAGGTTGAGTTGCAAAATCATTACACTTTTTTAAAACACAATGTTAAAAATCTTTTTTTACCAAGTGTCCTAAGTGCACAGTTGTATAGATCAGTTATGCGCAACCCATTTATAATGCAATAAGGCAGTTTTTTAAAAATTATAAAATTATCGATTTTCCCTTTGAAATGTACTCTCGTTACTCCAATTAAAGTTTATTTGGCTGTCGTCCTATCCTGACTTGAGAGTTGAGAGCATTAATATTGGCATCCACCTCCAGTAAACCTACACTTAATGTGATCACTGTACACATTTAAGGGGGTCAAAATTTTTTTTTTTTTGAACTTTTATAAGAGAGAGATTTCATTGCCACACCAACTTTTGCTAACACCACTCCAATTCACATGTAAATCACCAAAGAATTAGTCACATCTTGGGATGGCGTTAACAAAAGTTGGTGTCCCAATAGAAGCTCTCTTTAAAATTTTAAAAGTTATTTATTTACCCTTTGAAATGTTCTATCTACACCAACTTTAATAACGTAGTGATTAAAGCCACTTCTTCTTTTTTCTTTTCTTTATCTCCATATTCATCTCCTTTTGAAAACTAATTAGTGGAGATTAATTTTGTAGGTTCAAACGAAACATGTTTTGGTTGATTTGCTTGAACATTATAGCACTAAGCATTATAAGATTGATTTGTTAAGTACCTATAAAATTAAATTTTCTCATGGGAAGCTTTATGTTCAATATGTCACTACCGAATCTCTATGTATAGAATCGATAGATATCTACCTTATCTTGTAAAAATGATTTGGTCCCGATATACTAAATAAAAATATCACATACAAATTTTTTTCATAAGAATGAATTCCATTGTGTTGAATTTCAAAGTATTAATATAAAAAGAAATAGGATAAAAACTTCAAATCATTGCTGAAATCTTTTTAGATGTTTAAAAAAAAAAAAAAAAATTAGGAGAGAGAGATAGTGGAGAAGATGAAAAAAAAAAGATAAGTGAGTTCGATAGGTTTTGGAAAGAATGCAGAATAAAAAAGGATTAGATTGAGTACGTGCAAAGAGCACATCTCTCCTTTATTTTATTTTTGGGTGCATATAGTAGGCTGGTACAATGAGCACGTTATGGTGTGTGTGTGTGTGTTCAAATAGAGCAAGGAAATGTTTTATTTGATGGTTGAAATAGTATGTTATCCAAAGGAAATCTCTTAAAAATATCTTTGGAAAGTTTTTATTAGGGCACCAACTTTTCATTGTGGAACAATAACTAACAACTAACAATAAATGAACACCATAAATATGAAATATCTTACCTCTTAATTTCTTTTTTAATCCTAGAAAATACACTTTTTCTTCTTTAAAAAACTTAAGAGCTAAAAATGGAAAAAATTACCACTTTTTTGGTCAATCATTTAGAATTGATCTATCGCTTGGATTTGATAAGCAAACACATTTATAATATATGATGGATTACCTTTCAAAAAATAATAATACATGATTAAAACCTATTACATAAATTATATGAGGATGTGATACGTCTGGAACCAATCAAATAGGTTATCAAATCGAATCCTTATTGGAATCCAAATCCTCAAAATGTATGTGAAATTCTATTTTTATTTTTATTCTGAAATTTGAGGGGCTCCCCCCTTTTATTATTCATATTTCACAAATATAAATACAAGATAAATCATCAACAATAATATTTATGAGTTCACAAGATATAGAAATTCCATCCTCAGCTACACACACAAAAAATGTATATGAAATTACCAGATAATAACATACCAAATTTCATATCTAATCTTATATATCCATTGATAGACTTAATTTTTACAACAAGAAAACATCAAACATCAAATTAAAAAGAAGAAGGAAATTGCTTTTTGGCCTATATATCAAAGCAAACACAATAATATATGGTAGAAACCTATTAACATATCCTCCTACACCTCCCAAGTAACTGATAGTAGATCTAAATAAAAAAGTCTTTAAGTTTGAATCTTGGGTGGTGGGCCATCCTCATTGACCCACTTATATTTCTCATTAAATGGATTTGTTAGGGTTTTTGGAGGATAGGAAGCAATGCAATGGTCCCAAGCATTCCCATCATCACCTAAATCCCTACAAACTTGCAACAAACAACTATTGCACTTAAACCCTGATCCAAAGCTGAACATGAGAACTCTATCACCCTTCTTAAGTCTCTTCTTAGCCTCCATGTACCCTAACACATACCAAAGACTACTAGAAGAAGTATTACCAAACCGATGGAGGGTCATCTTTGCTGGCTCTAGATCATATTCACTAAGACCTAAGCTCTTCCCAACGCCATTAATAACTGCTGTTCCACCTGCATGGAGGGCGAAATGGTCTACGCCAGTCTTGAAGTCTACTGCAGACTTGCCTTTACTCGAACTATCGCTCTTGCGTCGTAGGGTGGATGTTATCGCATATCGAATTATTTCCCTTAAGGGTAGTACCTATTTCGAATATAGGGAAATATAGAGGTTAAAAATTAATATCAGAATTGGATGGAGAGACCCATTTATTAGCCTTCAAAAGTAGATCACAAGACATTTTCTATAAATTGCGGAAGTTCATGAAAATGTATGGCTAGCAAAAGAGGGGGAAAAAGTTGCAATTTATTTTATTTTGAATTTTTCACCTTAAGCTTTTTCTCCAAAATATTGTGGGTTAGTAAAGCATTAATTTGAATATAGAGAGATGAGGCAGAAAACTAAGAATAATTGGAGGGAGAAGAAACCACTTAAACAAGAGGGATAAAAATAAGTTACAATTTATTTTAATTTGAAATTTCCACCAAACCCTATAATGAAATTGTGGGTTCATATAAGAGGCTAAGAGAAAATGACCAAAATATCCTGATCTTCAACCTCTTGCCAAAACTCTTCAACTTGGGTTTTTATGAAAAGATATAGAGTATGACTTGGATCAGATCGATTCTTTTTTTAATATATATTACATTAAAACATAAAAAAGAAAACCCTAGATGACTTTGCCAAACAAAGCAAGGGTATTTTAGTCATTTTATAATCTCATAAAGTACTGTAGTCAAGGAACATGTCATCAATTTTAAAACCCCAAGGGGTATACCAAATTTTCACCAAAAATTAGAAGGTTATGTCTAAATTATCAAATATTTTATCAAAATAAAGAAATTAATCCCAAAATCAACAATACTTACCTTGGGTCCAAGTTCTTTGAGGTTCTTGATGAAAGCCATTGTAGCAGCCTTGGGAAGATTCTTTCCAAGATTCATCCCTAACCGTCCATCTTCATCTTCCATCTGCATGGCACACTCATAGGCTTCATCATTAGAACCCATATGAGTTCTAAGTAAGCACTTAACCTTGAACATGGCCTTATGTTTAAAACTGGAGTTATTTGTTAAAAGAACTCCGGATCCACCACATCGAAACAACAAATTAGGAAGCATCATTGATTTCCTCTTCCCTGAATACCAATTGGGACAAATACTCTCGGTACTAACAACCAAAGCAAAAACATTTTTATATGTTTTTAAAATATTCTGTACTAAGTTGATGGATATTAAAGTTGCACTGCACCCCATTCCAGAGAGATTAAAGACTTTGATATCTTCTCTCATCTTGTAATGGTTGATGATCCTAGCCGAAGGTGAAGGAGATGGAGATAATAAAGATATGTTAACAACAAGTACATCGATCTGTGATGGAGAAATCCCAGATCTCGAGAAGAGAATATCGAGACACTCGTGGAAGAATTCGTCGACCTCGAGGAGTCCATCTTCGTATGTTGGAGATTCTTCTCTGCCTGCAAAGATGTTTCTTGGGCCGTAGGTTTCTTCCCCAATGCCAGAACCTACAATGGCTTTTAAGACGAATTTGTATTCATCGGGGCCTAGTTTTTTGTTACGGAGGATGACATTTCCAGAGAACTCTGTGTCGACTTTTCGATCATCACTAGGTTTGTATAACTCGTAGTGGATTATATAACAGGATTGGTTCTTTCTCTGATCTACCCATTTCAAGAGGAGAAAGATAATTAGATTTACTAGAGAAAACATAAGCAACACCATGTGTAGTTCCATGAGAGAGAGAGATGGGTTTTGCAGAAAGCTTGAGAGACGACTTTGTAGAGAGAGATGGGTGTTTGTGGAGTGGAGAGGAGAGAGATGGATTTGTGGATGGGTAGAGAGGGAGATGGGTTTGATTTCTAACTTTTTAGTGGGAGTGAGGTGTGGTTATATAGGGTTTCTAGGTTGGGCATTGAAGGGATCGAACAACTCCACCCTTTATTTAATGGGGCGGTTATTTGTTAGAAAAAAAAAAAAAAGGGTAAACTATCATTTCACCATTTCATCTTGGCTTATTGGGTAAAACTCATTATTCTTATTTTATCTCTTTGAAATTCACTTTTTTATATTTAATCATCAAGGAAAATGAAAAGTTTCTATTAAAACCTTAAAACGATAATTTTGAATCGAAGAACTTGAATATTTTTTGACAATTTTGTTCGATAAGGTTAAATCGAACTTGTTTTAGCAAATTCGGTAGGTACCTATCGAATATTACAAAATCGATTCAATAAGTACTTACCGAATAAAACTTCCTCATGTGAATGGCTTGACTCGATTAAAAGTGTGGGTAAGAAAAATATGTAAGATCAAAACTTAAACCTCTCATTGAAACCTTTTTAGATGCGAAAAAAAAATGGGTCGGGACCTTTTGGTGGGTGAAATAAATAATTTAGGTTAAAGTATATTTAATAAGTGTGTAAATAGTTATTTTAAAGTTACGGTCGGTATCATAAGAAAGTGGGTGAAATGAGCCATTTTGGTATGTGCAAATAGCTGCCCCCTTATTAATATTTGGTATTATCGTAGTTTTAAATTTTAACAGTTGACTCGAGTTGGAAGTCAACTGAGTTGAATCAATCCAATGTTTAGAGATTCAAACGTGTAGGACTATATATAATGTATTAAAACAATTATTTTGGCTAATGGTTTTTCGCTTGTTCAATCAATGGATCTGATTAGATCCAAAATTCGATGCATAATGATCAGATAATCATGGATTTGGGTTTCGATAATTACTATTCAATAATGTCTTTCAAGTATAAAAATAAGGGGAAATTTTATATATATATATATATATATATATATATATATATATATATATAAAATCTATTAAAAAATTATTTTGTAAAAAATAACATTTTTTTTAGAATTTATCAAAAGGAATCAAAATCAACCCTTTAAGGGTCGAATTTTTTTTAATTAAAAAATTGAAATTTTCAACCCTTAAAAAGTCGAATTTTGTTTTTATTAAAAAAAAAAATTTGACTCAAATTTTAGCCCTTAAAGGGTTGAACTTTTATTTTTTTATTAAAAAAAATTAAAAATTAAAAATTCGACCCTTAAATGGCTGGAATCTTTTTATTAAATTAAAAAAAAAAGTCAACAATTGCACCCACTACTTTTTTTTTCTGGCAAGTTTAGGAATGGTTTTCGACTATTCCTAATGTCCAATTTTTGGTCTGGTACCATTTTCAACGTTTCAAAAAATATATTTATTATTTTTTTCTCCAAGAAAATGTTAAATATAATCCCCTGAATTCTAATTAATTTTTCTAGAGAAAACCTGGCTTTAGTCAATAGGGCAAATCAATAGAGATAGCCGCCATGGATTATTCAATAGATGGCGACCAATTAGGTAGCACACTTGGAAATCAAAAATATGACAATTAATTTTTGAGTCAAAAGCATATTGATCCAATGCTGTTGGAAATGAGTCACTCCCATCCAAGAAACACCACATATTTTGAATAACATAAATTGATCTATGTAGTTCAAAATATGACGATCTCACCCCACTCGTTGATCTATGTTGTTCAAAAGATGTGGTGTTTCTTGGATGGGAGTGACTCATTTCCAACACTGGATCAATATGCTTTTTGAGTCGAAAATTAACTGTCATATTTTTGCTCTCCAAGCGTGCCACCTAAGAGGTCACCATCTATTGAATAATCTACGGTGGCTATCTATATTGATTTGCCCTATTGACTAACGTCATGGTTTCTCTAAAAAAATTAACTAGAATTCAGGGGATTATATTTAACATTTTCTTGGAGAAAAAATAATAAATATTTTTTTTGAAAAGTTGAAAATGGCACCACACAAAAAATTGGATATTAGGAAGAGTCGAAAATCGTTCTTAAATGTGCTAGGAAAAAAAGAGTGGTAGGCACAATTTTCAATTTTTAATTTAAAAAAATTTTGGTTTTTGAAAAATTGATTTTGGTTCATTTTGATAAAATCTAAAAAATTGTTACTTTTTTACAAAATATTTCTTTAATGGATTTTATTTATATAATTTTTCCTAAAAATAAATAATATACATTTTGATTTTATATATTATGCAATATAGTTTATGAATCGTAATAATTTGATTATCCCAGGTGGCATACTCGATCGACTCTTCAGACGTGACAAACTTGAGAACCATAGATGTATACATCTCGAGATACACTTTTTATGGGAAAATACAGTCATGTATCCCAAGGTACACAAATATACAAGGACCAAACTTGTCACATTAGGGGAGTCAATTGAGAATACCACGTGAGATAGTCAAATTATCACAATTCATAGTTTATATATATATATTTTATCAAAATGAATTGGGGTGGACTAAGATTGTTTCAAAAATATTGATTTTTTTGGTTTGGTTCATATCCGGAATACTACATATCATCATATCAAACCAGATCTACACTTGAAAATGACAGATCCAATCAGATCTAGACCAAATCCGAATTAATAAATTTCATATCAGGTTGGTATTGATCCGAACAACGTGATCCATTTACAACTCTAAATGTTACTACCACTCAAAGTCTCAACCACCAAAGTAGTCTTTTTTCCATCCGACACGTACTATATTGAGATTGAACGAACGCGTCAAAGTCTCAACCACCAAAGAAATCTTTCTTCCCCTCGACACGTAATACATTAAAAAATGGAAACGCTAGAATGACACAGGGCATTTACTGCGATTCTCACAAATCTGACGTGGGATGTGCACATAACCATAGATGTGTTTCATCGCGATATCAGTAAAAGTCATCTATGATTATGTATGTATTTCCATGTCAGAATTGTGAGAATCACAGTAAACCCTGTGTCACCAACTCAAAATAACAAATATATAAAAAGCACTTTTCAAACCTCAAAATAACACATTTAGGCTTTCCATCCAACGTATAGATGAGATGAGAGAAAAAAACATATTTTTCTTAGAAATCGATTTTGAATTTGTAGGAATTAATCCAAATTTTTAGAAATCCAAGTTCTTGGGACTTCTTCTAAATATCCTCCTATCTCAACCGTACCTTTGATGGAGAGCTTCATATGCCTAGAGATTCTGATCTCCAATGGTGATATTGATAACCTCAATAATCATGTGTTTGACTTTTTAGGTAAATTACAAGTGTATCATCATCATAGAGTTACATTTTTGTAAAGAAATATGAATCAAGAAAAAACATTTATGGTCTGTGCACACCACCAAGACATCACAGTATTGTAGGAAGTCAATTTAGCACAACTCGATCATAAATATAACCACTAAAGAGCTAAATAATATCTTGACTTGTATCTTGGTGAAAAATATTTATAGTTCTTATATACTTTTATGTCAAGATGTGCGATATGAGGTACGATGTTAAGGTCACTTCAACATTATTCATAAAATATTTAAAAAAAAGTTCTATAGTACAAAATTATAAGATAACAAATTCGTGGTTCAAGTTATTTATGAAAGAATGATGATTGTGGAAGAGTAGGTTTGCACATTGAAGCTGCTGAACAACTACCCATCTTTAATACTTGAAAATTTTGTTTATTCTCGATTAAATGATAGTTTAGTGAATATTTATGATACCTCACTGCACATAAAAGAATGATGATGTTAATTGATGTAGCTCCCCTATCATGATAGAAATTGATCGAAATATCCTCATCTTAGACCTCTTACCAAAAACACTTGGCTTTGACCTAGAGTTTTGATTTAAAAAAACTGCCTTTTGTTCTCCCTAAGATTAGATCAAATCTCTTGAATTTTTTTGTTTTTCTATTGTTTGACATATAAATCAGGAAAGTTAATGAAGTTTTTTTTTTCTTTAATCTTAGATGACTTTACCCAATAAATTAAGGGTTTTTTAGGGGGAAAAAATCGAGGATTGCCTTATTAACTAAAGTGTTTACTCTAAAGATTAGTTGATCTATTGATTGTTGGGAATTTTCTTTCCAGGGGGAAATGAATTCTCATGTTTGCCCCAGGGAAAATTTCAAGAATTGAGCATACATGTGGTCTGGAATGGGAAAACATCTTCCCATCAAAGAAGATAATACTTTGGATGGGAAAAATGTTTTTCAAGGAAAATGAGTAATCACATAACTTGAAAATCATATTTTCCTTGAAAATCATTTCATTACTTGGCAATAGCTCAAACATCAAGGATATGAAAATTTTGCCGTTAAAGCTATAAATCTTTGATAAATCACGTACCTTCAAATTTAAATAAACAAACAATTAAAATGTATATACATACAATATAAACTTTTAAATATTAAAATGTATATACACTTAAATTCAACCCTCATTTAAGTGTGGGAGTGGGGTTTCAAATCCTCCTATCTGGGTGTCGTACACAATCCGGACTCTGCTTAGAAATGGACTCTCGCGACCTACTTCGCAAGTCATCAGAACTTCGTCTACGTCACATGTATTTTGTGTATATCCAAGATCTTTCTTTTGTGTAGTTTATTGATGAACCTAGGGGTGTACAAAATACCCGTTACCCCCATAAACCCAGCTTGAAAAGCATGCTAGAAATCGACCCGATCTTGAAAAATACCCAAACACAGCTTAATTTGATTCAATTACGATTTCTCTGACCTAGAACCGACCCAAACCCGTAATTAACCAACCTGTAAAATACCAAATACTCGAAAAATATTTAGAAATGTTTAATATAATTTGCATATACTATATTTTTTTATAAATATTTTTAATGTAGAAAGATTTATATATTTTTAAATTTGAACTTTAGTTTAGATTTATATTTTCAAGTTAAACTAATCTATATAAATAAATCAAATTTTAAATTTTAATATATGTCACATGAATATGTACCCGTAAAATACCCAGAAAAATTGGATTTGGATAAGGTACGGGTATATCCTTTTGATCTTTACCTATACTCAAAAATTAATAAGTTGGTTCTGATTTAATATACTCGTACCCA
The DNA here is from genome assembly GCF_017979445.1 of Akebia trifoliata. Lineage (NCBI taxonomy): Eukaryota > Viridiplantae > Streptophyta > Magnoliopsida > Ranunculales > Lardizabalaceae > Akebia > Akebia trifoliata. Next base: position 947,879 of record NC_141382.1, on the reverse strand, counting down.
AAAAATCGGGTTGGGTTCGATTCTGGGTACTTGAATGTACGCCCTTAGATGAAACTTCAAACTTTTGTATGTGGCTTGTGCTAAATAAACATGTCTAAATTACGAATAATATTGAAGTGACCTTAAGATTGTACCTCATACCTCACTTTCTTAACGTGAAAGTATGTAGGAACCATAGATACTTTTTCACTCATTTCTTAAAAATAATTTCTCAAACTACTTTTTTTTTTTACGGGCCTCATGTGCCATCTCACCTGACACGTGTATAACATTAAATAGTTACCTTTCTCAAATTATTTATCTCCTCCTAATTACTTTCTTTATCTCTTTATTGACTTCTTAAACCAACTGACATGACCAATTGATTATATCATACAACTAACAATTTATAATCCAAAGCATTCAATCCACTAACGAATAAGATAGAAAGTGATACACAAATTCCGAAGGGATCAATGCCTTTAATTTTAATCAATTTCATAATAGAACCTTTAATGAGTATCATCATCATCTCATCTCAGCCAAAGTCAGATACTTGATGTTGAATGATGTGGAGTTATTAGAAAATTATATCCACATGAGGTAGTTAGGCCAGCCAAACATTCGCACAAAATGATCCATAAAAGTTGACTAGTTATTTTGAAACTTGGATGAGTTCACTCAATTCAAATGGATTTCAAGGAAACTCGGGCGGGTTAATGATATTTGAAATTTGGTTTGACTACTGTTGTAGCTAAAGCCTTTAGAAATAGAAATAGAAATTAAATAAATATATTTTATAAAATTTAAAATATTTTCATATATTAATAATATTTGCTGTATATGTTTTATTTTCCCCAGTAAAGTTAAGTATTCCGAGTTTTTGAGTTGACTTGACTCGTTGAAAGCTTTGTTCCTCACTAATATGGTACGGGTTGCGTTCCAGTGCTGAGTGGGCAATAATGACGAGCTGTCGGTCAAGTCAGGTGGGCTGACCCTTTAGTACAGACCATCCAATTTGGAATAATAAGGGCCATGTTTACACTGATTATCATTGTCAAAGCCTTATCTAAACATTTTGTTTCAGACTCAATCATGTTCAGAGTCACGTTTTCTATTATTAAAATTTATTCTTTTTTAAAATCGGCAACTTGTACATTCTTTTGTAATTCAACTTATAATGGAGACTTCGTTGAACTTGTCTTTACGAAAGAGAAAATCTGTAATTTGTCTTGGGATTGATGAAAAGATTTTATTTTTTATGATTTTATTTTGATCCAAATTTTTCAATCCTAAAAATGTATATATAAAAATACTCTGACTTTCAAATTACTTAATGTGAAATAAGAATTTTAATTTCTTGTTTGACATTTATTTAAAAAAATAATAACTTGTAGCATTTTTTTAATAGGATTTTGAGGGTTTTGACTTTAATGATTGTTATTCTATCCATCTAGCCTTACGAGATAGATGACACCATTTCCTAACCGTAAAGGGTAGCACACATTCCCAACATGATCCTTGAAGTCGGGTAAAATTACATATTTCCATTTGTTTGACTTCTAACTTCGAATATGAATGTATTATAATTGAACAATGGACACAACTGTCAGTACCTAACTTCGAAGATGGACTTCAGATGCCTGAAGATAACACTATTATCTTTTCAGTAAATTTCGATTTATCCTCTAATATTTTCCAAATCATCATCTCAAACGACTTTCTCTTAATTTTTCATTTATTGTAGTTACTCCCACATTTTCTCCAATTTGTCTATTTTTAATATTTCTCCTTTTTTTTTTTTTTTTTTGGTACTCTTATATTTAACTCCCTATAGATTTCATGTTATACAATCAAACTATATGATAAATTATCTATTCTCACAAAATTCCAATCCTTTCTAAAAAATAATTTATTAAGAAAGATGTTCTAGCCATATGAGCTACTGGGCCACCCAAATTGTTATTAGTTGTTGATCTTTATAAACATTGATATAACCTAAAAAGGAAAATCAATTGAAGTTGAAAAATTGATCCGCCAAACTTAAATGAAATTTTAGGCCAATATTTTATATCGTTGAATTACTCTCGAGTGAGTTTTCAAGAATGACTTGACATATACAATTGGTCCTCTAAAACATTTATAATCAATTTTATTTTGTCCAAAACCTTACCAAAATCAATCTAGCCCATATGGACCTGATTAGGACTTGACCATACCAGACCCAATAGGGGCTAAGGTTGGGGTCAGGGCATATAAAGTAGTATAAAGGCTTAGCTCTACGTAGGTCTGTGTCTTAGAAAAAATTACTTAAAAGACCCTCGAAGAGGGATTTCTTTCCAAATAGTCCCTAAATTTTCGATGGTAACTTGGCAAGACATTTAGTAAAATTTTCTTTTATAAATGATCTCTCATTATTGGCGAACACAACGCTTTTATTATTATTATTATTGTCAAGTTCACCACTTTTATATACTGTCGAACTCGACGTTTTTTATTTATTATCGAGATCACAATTTTTATTATCGAACTCACTACTATTTACTATCGAGTTCACCACTTTTATTTATTGTCAAACTTGACACTTTTAATTTACCGTCGAGTTCACCACTTTTTATTTATTGTAGAACTCGACACTAGTAATATAAACCCACCCATTTTTAATTTTTGAGTTTTTCGACTAAAATATTTGGAAAGATCGACTAAAAACTTGAGACATCGACTTGTTTAGATGATTTCAACCCCAAAAAACCATTCTCGGTCGATTTTCATCCAAAAACTAATAAATAAAAATGAGAAAATCCTAAACTTTTTACGTACTTCTTCAAAATGTTTATATACAAAAAAAGAGTGTTGCTTTTTGAACTCAACCTGATAGGAAAATTAAAAAACTCATTGACGTGGCATAGGCAAAGAATCGTAGATTCTTTCCCTTGAAATACATGATCGACCTGTCATCTATAGTTGTGTATTCTGAGAGTACAGTTGTGTACCCCAACCGAAAGAATCTACAGTTCTTTTCGCATGACACGTCAATGAGTTTTGAGTCCGATTGTCAGGATGAGTTCAAAAATAAAACCTTGAAAATGGTTTCTTCTTCTTTCTTAAATCCTTTCTGACGAAATGGAGTCATCGAAATTCGATTAAGATACCAAAAATTCTAAATTTTTTATTACGAAAACAGCGAGTTCAAACAGTTAGAACATTCAGTTGGGAAACATGTGGGAGATTAGATCCAAGGACAGTTAAGAAAAGAAAAGTCTACTAAATGAAAAATTAAGAGACCGCCTCAAACTTAAGGACTATTTATAAAGAGGGCCCTCCATGAGCGTCCTTTAAGTAATTTTCCTTAAATACAATAAATTTGTTTGTCCATGTGCGCTCCATGTGGAGGCATTTGCCCCATTACATCATAGAAGAAATTGGAACTTAATTCAAACAGCTATTGCCTAAAAAGTAGAAAACAAAATTCCTTCCCATAATAAACCCTTGGCCACATACACCCCCCTAAATTATTAGGAATTTTTGAAGAAAGTGATGTGAGTAGCATAGTGGCACAGTCAGATCCAAGAATAATTTGATTGAGAAAAATCTATATAATAAAATACAATGGTAGATCCCACTCTTTTTATCTGAAGATTTTTACCTATAGACAATATACCTGGAGGAATTTTTTTTACATTTTTTCTTTACTTTTTCCCAAAAGTACCTTTAATTTTATTCTATTCCTTCTTTTGCCCTTTTCCAAAATCACCCCTCTCTTCAACTTTATTGTCTTTCCCTTTCATTTTTTTTTAAATAAACCATCAAAATGAAAAAAAAAATATTATTGATTTTGAAAAATACATATTTTATGTATTAAGTATAATATAAGATATAATATTAATACTTATTTAAAATTTGTTTTTTTAATAATTAAAGTTAAGTATGCTATAACAATTTAAGGTAAGATCATTTTGAGCTGCCAATCTAGAGTTTGGGACTTAAGATTGCGCATGGAAAGAGTTGGAAAATAATTTCCATTGAAAAAAGCAATTGTCAACCCTAGTCTGAAAAATGCTTGGCTTGGAGGGGAAAGGTTTTACTCGCCTCCTAATATTCTCTCACGATTACCCTCACGTCCAAAACTAAAAACTCAACTCTCTTTTTGATATTTTCTTTGGTGCAATCAAATCGTAGATTTATTTTTCTCATGACCATGTTCTCCACGAAATCTATGCAATCACTAATACCCTTGTTCAAAATTCAAGTATACGACATTACATGATTTTCAACCATTTCAATCCGGGACTTGTGAAAAATGACTAAGATATACACCCTCACCTTCAACCTCTCATCATTTTAAAATCCTCGTAAATTTGTACAGTTAAATGATTGGCCCTCGTCTTCAACCTTGAGATTCTATCTTCTTTGACCATTATTAGGATTAAAAAGTTTTTAACAAGATATTGAAGATAATGTTGAAGATTGAAGTTTACAAAAATGACTTTATAAGGAAATATTAATTCTGATTGACAGTACCAAAGTTTTTATTAACTCGATTGATATTTCAAAAAAGAGTCGTGCTGGAGTGACTTCAAGATTGTACCTCATACCCCACATCTTGACGTGAAAGTGTGTAGGAACCATAGAGGTGCCATGTGAGGTACACTCAGGTCACTTCAGCATTATTCTTCAAAAAATTCAGGTGTCATCTCAGATACCTCATGAATCAATGTGATTCACATTTGAACATGTCATCCCCATCGCCTTGAAGTTGGGGATGACTCACCCGAGTCACCTTGTTTAATGAGGACTTGCTATTAAACCATATACTCATTAATATATTTATGGGAAGAGTGGTTGTTGGTTATTGCCGACAATGTAGGGGTTGTGTTTTGCTCAAGATTCATAATGCACGACAGATATATAAATATCAATCAAGCAAGCTCATTAATTTGCATGAATGCTCATTAATAGTTAAATCTATAAATTTTTATTTTTCCCTTTAGTAGAACAAATAAAATATCCTCATTGGTGATTTGTATTAATGGACATGCAGCAATCTCATTAATTGAGATGACAAGGTCATGGGTCAGGCTATCGGTGGATCAGATCGTATCAGACCTGAAATTTGATCCATTTAGAACTGATAGCTTCATATCAGGTCTTGAGAAGGTTTTGATCCGATTTGTAGCTTACCATATCCTTTATGAATCAACCCAGTTTTGATTTCATATAATGCGAGAAAGTATGTAAATTATATTATATATTTTGTTTAAATTTATGAAATTTATCTTTATTTTGCGTCTAAAATTGGTTTTGGACCCAACTGGTCTAATTCACATTATATCACAATGATGCCCAATGGGGTTAGGCGTAGGGCAATAAGTATTGTGGTTTGTAGAGTTTAATGGTATTGGTCAATGCGGCTCTGTGATATTTCTTTATTTTAGGATTTTTCATGTAAATCTTGTGTTATGGTTGATTTTTTTTTATTTTTTATGATTTATTCTCTTTAACTCTTCGCATCATGTGTTGAGATTGGAGCTTTTCCAGACAATAAGTGACACCAACGATGATTTCATTGTTTTATACTTAAAAAAGGGTTCAAATTTTCGTTGACACGGGTTCACATTATTATATTTTTAAATAATAATAAAATGATGAAATATTTACTATAAAAACAAGAAGATTGAATATCGTTGATGCAAATCAAATTAATTAATTTTTTAAATTATAAAAATACCATTTCATTATAGTTAGTGACACACCACATGGTAAAGTTAGAATATATTCATTTGAAAAAACCTTTAGCTAAAGGAAGGTGAATAAGCTTTTAGAAAAAAAAAAATACAATTAAAAGTAAAAGTAAAAAAACAAAAAAAAAAAGAAAAGAAGAAGTAACATTTATAAAAATAATTTTTTTAATATAAAACATTTTGACCCTAAGTGATTTTATGAATCCTAAATAAACAAAATTATCATTTTACCACATTTATTAGTCAAATATTCCTAATAGATTTTTTTTTTTTTTTTTTTAACCAAGGGTTTTCATGTTGAAACAATGGTATTTTAGACATTTATTATGAGCGAATTTTGATATTGAGCAATTGGGAGAAAAGTTGTTCTCCTCTTCAGAGTTGTGGGCTCCAATCACTGACCACCACCTGTCCATCTGTAAACGGAAGTAAAAAAAATACATTCCAAAATCCAAATGGCACTCAAAAGTAGTATGCATAGATTTTCCAAAAATGGCAATTGGGTAAATGGACTTCGATTCTCACATTGCTGATGTGAAGGTGCACACAGAACCACAGCCATAGATGTTTTTCACTCGTATCTCGATGAAAAGCATGTATGGACATCTTCTGTCTTAGTCGATTGCCTATATGTTACACCCCATGGGCCAATGTCCATATTAACCCCAGAGCCCTACCATCCACGATTTTAAATCTTGGAAAAACATACTTCTTGGCTCATTCATGAATGAGACCAAGATCACTCTCACACGTCGGTCTCTGACTATTTTTAAAATCATGTTTCCATAAGTCTACAAAACTCAATTTTCATGAATGTACACAAAATTTACATGGTTCGGTAGTATGCCTACCTCATTGATGAGATTCAGATCAATTCACTATATCCTTGAAAGCAATTATAGCCCTAGAAATCCTTAACCATCAAATTCATGATAAGAGAAAGTCCTTTCTTTATTTTAAACCCTAATCTCTTAACAAAGAGAACCATAAAATAAAAAATCCAAAGTACTCATATTTGTTTGATTGGGTTTTCAGATCTAGTCATGGATTGGATTGCATAAATTCAGGATTAATATTTGATTAATAATAGAAAAAAAAAAACTTCTCAAACAATAACTACACATCAGATTTGGGGTCAATTTGCAAACAATCCAATGATGATTGGTTCAGATCTGAAACCAATCGTAAGCATCGGATCATAACATTGTCAAATCCAATTCTTATAGAAACCTCAATATTATCATCCAAATCCAATCCAATTCAATACCAATCAATCAGGATGGGATTCTTGTCAAATCGAGTCATGTTTGATAAAAAATCAATCCAATATATTATTAAATCAGATCCTTATTTGATTTAATACACATTCTTTAAGTGGAAAAATAAATAAAATAAAATTATCCTAATAAAAAAAGTAGTTAGAAAGTGGATCCAACCAAATATGGAGAAATTAAGAAAGAAATTGACCACAGTCAAGACTTAAGACCTACCTTCCAGCATTTGTTGCACCAGATCTATACTTAAAGGCCCACATCATGACTCTCTTGAGGACATGTCGTTTCCATACTTTATGGTACAACGTATTAAATTGCAATAAATAGAATCACCCAATCAGGACGGGACAGGCGTACTCAAACAAATCTGATAAATATACGACAAATTCCCTCGTTTAATACTCTACATTGTGTGAAAATATTTGTTTCCGCATTTGGAAAATGCTGCGCTGACTTAGTTCGACACTGCAATAATGGCCTAATGAGTAAGAGTTATTCTAAACTGACTTTGCTCGACACTGAGTTGACATGACAATAGACAGTGAATCATAGATCTTTTTACTCTCGAAAAAAGGGAAAAAATCTATGACTTTCTGTGCGCAGTTTCTATTGATGTCTGTTCAGCATTTTTCCCATGAGCAGTAAATACTTATCATCCAACGTATTTAATTTGAATAATGCTGAACTGACTTTCCTTGATATTGCACCCAGTACTGTATTGACGTGGCAGAGGGTAGAGAATCTGTTTAGAAAGACTTTAATTTATTTAAATGACACCAGTTCTGTTTAATAAGGACCTTTTGATCAGTATTAGGTCAAACCTGAAATCTGATCCATTCCAATCCAATAATGAGTTCGGATCAAGAATTCGGGTTCTAGTTAGGACCAAATTTGATAAGAATCCGATTTGGTAATCATCATATCCATTTAGGATCAAACATCTCCTGATTCGATAATGTATTTGAATTCTCTCTTTTTTTACTCTTTTTTCCTTTTTCTTTTGGATGGTAAGTGATGTATATTTATATTTATAATTAATTTAGATGAATAGTATGTGCTATATTTTATATATACTTTTATTAAATTGAATCGGGTTGGATTAGGGTATACCAAAAATATGGATTTTATGCTTCAAATCAAGAACAATAAATATATTCTCGATTGGTTCCTGACGTAAAATGCCTTATCTGATTGGATCTAGGACTTGATAGATGGTGAATCATGCATCGACGAACCTAGTACTCTTGGAGGAAATAGTGCTTTCATGTATGTCTTTTTCTTTCAAGCCTACAAGGAGGGGCATTGTCAGGATTTCATTGATTTCTCCCGTATTTTCTAACCATTTTGTAAGACCAGTAGCTTCACTTTTGGTATAACTTTATGCTAAAAAAATTTATGTCCAAAACAATACTCTCAACCAATTGATAGGTCTAGCATTTCACCTGAGTGAGTCGCCGTAGGGTTCAATCCCATGATGGGTAAGTTTCTTCAATATACGTTGGCAGAGAAGTATATTGATCACCACACCTAGAAAATTGAATTTATACGGTCCCCCTTCAAAGTAAAATTTATACCCTTTGAAAGGTGGTCTTGATTAGGGTAGCATCCTGAGCGGACTGTCCCTAACTCAATCCAATGGATGGACGAGCCTGGGCCGAGTTATGTGAGACACTTGTCTGTATTTTCAAAGTGATGACAAGCTACTCTTGACCTAGGATTTCTCTAGGGAACTAATTAATTGAAGAGTCATGTTGGAGTGACCTTAAGATTGTACCTCATATCGCACATCTTGACATGAAAGTGTGTAGGAGCCATAGATGCTTTTTGACTCGTCTATAGATGAAAAGCATATACTTTCACCTCAGGATGTTCCATATGTGGTACAATCTTAAGGTCACTTCAGCATTATTCTTAAGTAAAATGATCTATGTACTCTTATTTTCATTCTTTTGGCAAAAATCCTCAATTATTCTCCCCAAAATCCATTCTCTCCAACAACCTCTAATTAAGTATTTTTACTCTCATATTCAACCCAAGGTTTGATTTTCTTCCATCTTCAAATCTTAAGAACAAGATAAGACTTTTGAAGAAGTTGGAAATCGTGATCTTTTTAATAGAAAAATCAAGAGTTTGAAGATAATGGATTATTGTTAATCAGTACATAGGGTTTCATATTTGGTCGATCTTCATGTACATACGTGGATTGAACTGATTTGAAACCCGACAGAATTATCTGATGGCTGGTATGCTATTAGTGACAAAATTCCTTTTCATTACACAATTGAATGCATGAGTTGGCATACAAGTACATCATTAGATATAAGGAAGACAGTGTTAAATAGGTTGAAAAACCATTACAATAATGGCCCTATTTGAAAATAGTGAAAATTTATTATTATTATTGGGGTGGGGTGGGGCAAGGGTTGCGACCTGGGCAGGTCAGAAGGTAGACAAGGCTCAACTCAAGTGGTAGAGTTCTCAACTTGAGTCCAATTCACTGAGCATCAAACCTAAACTCATTAACCCATGCTCACCCCAAGCTTGTGCCTCCGAATTCAGGTTGAGCTCAGGTTAGGCCGAGCTTCATGTTCAAGAAATATGTTACATATACGTAGATTTAGCAACCTTGAACTCAACTTAACCTGAGCATTGAGCCTAAGCACATTAACTCATACTCAGCCCAAGTTTGTGCTTCTGAATTCGGGTTGAGGTCAGGTTAGATCGAGCTCCATCTTCATCTTTAAAAAATCTGTACATGTCTATATATATAGTACAACAATAGACGCAAAGGAAACAAATAAAAAAGAAAAATAGTGTTATCTTCTTGCCTTGCATCAAATATACGTAGTAAAAATAATTAAAAACTACTTTAAAAATAAACAAAAATGTACAATTAGTATAAAATATTTATGTTGCATAGTCTTGAGTTCGGGTTGAACTAGGTTATCAAGCCTTATGCTTCAATCCAAATTAAGGTCAGATTGAATCATTCTAACCTGGATCAACTCATGTTTTAGTTGTATAACTCAGCCTAGGAATGAGGTTGAGGTTAGCCTGACTTTTGGCCATAGATTGAATATGAGGGCATTTCGGTCATTTTCAAAGATTCTCTAGACTGAGCTCAAGGGGCATGTTATCAATTTGAAATAGTCAACAAAATCTTGAGTGGTATATTTGTACATCTTCACCCCACCAGGGGTTAGCTGAGATGGTAAGAATGACTAAGTTCCCTTCTCAAGTCACACCTTCGAGTCTCTATATTTAACTACCATCACCTCCAGGTGCATGGTACATGCGGCCCGCCAACATCTCCCTTTTTAGAGTGGTCAGTGCTTACAACCTCATAACTTAGGTAGTTGGCCATAAATTAAAGCACCGTTGATTCTTTATCAATGGGACCTACTAAATAAAAGATAATTTATGAGTCTTTTTGTTTGTCACATGGCTTATCACATGGCTCATCACATGGTTCAAAAATACGTATTAAATACTCATTGTGAGTAAGTTTGTTTTTTTTTTCCCGATAAATCCAACAATTTGGTGCTCTTAGTACGATCAATTCGCCCAGACTTCTGATGTCAAAGTTAAATTCTCTGTACTTTTTTATTTGAATCACATAAAAAATGCCAGTACCGTAAGGCCTATCCTTATATTGACATTTTCCTCCTTGTTTTTTCTAGCATTTTTTCATATTCCTCCATCGATTTTAGTTGATCATGATCACCATTTCTCTGATAATCTCGTCATCAATTACATTCCAATGAGATAATAAAATAAAAATCTATAACACTCTTTAGTCGATGTAGGATAATTCTATTAATACGAATTTTTATATCTATTTATCCATAAGTCTTTTTGTAATGAGTTCAATAATTTGTTGCAAGCGAGATTTGAACCCAAATCTTTTGTATCATCACCCAAAGACTTTACCAAATAAGCCAGTTAACACTTCTTTTTTTATGATAGGGGTGTTCGGACTCATATCCAACTCGAGGGATTAGATGAACCAGGGTCGGAACCAAGGCTTATGGGACCCTCTCCTGGGCTCATACTAGGTATCGAACAAGCTAGCTCGCACTTGATAATTAATACAAGATTTTTTATTAAATGCTATGAAATAATATATAAAGAAAGATTTGAAAGAACATGAATAAAAATAATGAAAGCAAATACAAGAGTAATAAAAGACTTGAGTTTGTACAAAGCAAAATAAAGAACAATTAATTTTGTAGACCCTATTGGTACGTGTGAGACTTTGTCAAACTCGATTCATGAGAAAAATTGTAATTAGAAATGTTTTAAATATACAAATATTTGAGGCACCCCTTGTTTTCAAAATGATGATTTACCCACTTGACCAAATTCTAAGCTCAAAGATCAATAGAAAATGAGATAAATACCCATCTTCAACTTCTCACCAAAAACCTTTGATTTTCCTCTCTAAAACTAATCATCTTTTACGGTGAGGGTAAATTTTTTGCTTCCTTCATCTTCAATCTTTAGATTTTCTCTTTTTCAAACTTTGAACATCAAGAAAAAAAGTAAGATTTTTGGATTAAAAAAATTAATAAAAATCAAAGTTTTATCATAAACGAGATTGAATCAGTTAAAAAAAGTTTATCCTAAGTATTCAAAAACTTGAAGATAAAAGATTTTTAATGAGAGAAATTGAGGGTTTTCGTCTCCTTATTAAGGAATCAATTGTTAATGACCGGCCATATTTGGCAGATCAATCATTAAGGGTAAAGCTAGCTACACTCCTTTCTGACCCGACGACAAGAATGGAATGTACGAGCCAAGTCAACCAAAGGTTGAAGACAAGGGGATTTAGGTTATTTTCATTAGTCTTTCGTTGTAGACCGAGGTCAAGGGGGTCATATATTATCAGCTTGACAATAGGACCATCTCAAATAATAACCAAAATAGTGGAGGGGTATGATTCAAATAGTGTCCTAAGTAATGTGGTACAGTTTTGTCTCTCTTGGGTAGGGTGTGGTTGACCTTGATTTGTCCTCCTCATCACCATAATATCAAGTTTAATTTATCTTCTCTGGCTACAGCACCGAACACTCCTCCATGTGGTAGGTTTCAATCTAATTTCCCTTTAATGTGGTCACCTATAAAACAAAATTAAAAATAAAAATTTAATGTAGAAACCTAACTTCACCTATTGTTGATTAAAATTTTAATATGGCAAAAATTGGGGATCTGAAAGTTCTATTATAACTTTTGAATTATTCGATTATGACAGATTAAAAATCATAAATAGGAGATGTCCCACGGGGATTGTTATCTTGGATCTCTTTTATATATAAAATCATTTTATTTTATTATATAATATAGGCCTACATTGCTCATGCAAGAGGTGGGGGATGTTCCATGAGAATTTGTTATCTTGGATATATTATATATAAAGAAATCATTTTATTTTATTAATAAGTAGATTTTATTGAAAAAGTGCTCGAAAAGATAGATGAACATGGGTTTTATTAACGTGTGTCCAATACTTGTTAAAGTGCAATAAATAAACCTTGGAAATTAGAATCTGAGGGTATTTTGGTATTATAAAATATAAAAAAAAATTTGTTAACGTGTGATAGACAGATGAACATGATTTCTATTAACGTGTGCCTGGGCCCACGTTAAAGTGCGATAAATAAACTTTGGGTGCCCTACAGGCATACATTAAAGTTCAATAAATACACTTTGAAAATTGGAATGTTAGGGTATTTTTGATATAAAATCTAATTTCCAAAGTGTATTTATTGTCCTTTACCATGTGTCCAAAGGGCACACATTAACAAGACCCGATGTACATTGCCAAGAGAATCAAAACTAAATGGTTAAAGTGAAAGAATATTTTTGAAGTATTATGTTACTATGTTGAACATTGAAGAGATGAGAATTAGGTCTGTAAATGGGCCCGGTTTCGGCCTGCATGACCCAATATATGGACTGGATTTAAGTAGTGTTACTTGACCTATTTAGGTTTTCGGCTAGACTCAAGCTTGGGAACTAGGCCCGTCATGCAGCCCAATAATTTGAATTTCTTTTTTTAAGGAAAAGAAATCTATTAATTGTAATTATAATATATTATATATTTTTATTTTATACATGCCGGCCAAACTAGGATTGAACCTTGACATCATTTTGCCAACAAACTCGAATTGGGCTAAGATTTTCAGGCCCAATTAGAAGAAACATTTAAATTGAAGATTCTAAAAAAGTGATAGAAACACCCAAAGTACATAGATGGAGAAAGTAAAATAGATATGAACTCATTTGAATAACAAAAGACTTCGCTATTCGTTTATCCGACCCACAAAATTTATGTTAAGGATGTGTTTTAGCATACATGTGTCATAATATTTACAAACTAATGGAGGGGAAATTATCAAAATAGCACAAACTTTTTAGAAAATTCCCGAACCAACCCATTATAAATTAAAAAGTTTTTCCAAATTGAAAGTTTTGTCTCCTTGACTATTGTCTTCTCTTTTAAACTGATGATAAATGACCTCAACGTTGTGTTTGGACTGAGAGAAATGGAGAGAAGAAGAGAAAATAAATGAATTTCTTTCCATTTCTCTTGTTTGGATTGTTTAGTAGGGAGAGAAATGAAAGAATTGGAGAGGAGTAAAACGGTGAGTTTTCTCTCTCCAAAAGTGCAGAGAAACCCTTTTAAAATTTCAATTCTGCCCCTAGATCTTTTTTAAGACATTTTAAATTTTCAAATTCCAATCAGAACCCAATCCATGACAGCCCTAATTTCAGGCCCATTTATAACAAGTCTGGCCCAAGAACTAAAACAGGCAAAGCCCACCAGAAGAAAATCATTATCAAGGACAATGATCCAGTAATGGGCCTACTTTATATTTTCGAGTCCATTAAGCCTGTAATTTGCTATACAACAAACAATCAAGATACCATGAACTAGTAAACGAATTTGATATATTTGACTGCTGAAAAGGATTAAAGAAATGGGTATCTTTCCCTCTAGAGAGGTCAGCGCGGATCAGGTCTGGATCAGACATTAAAATCCTAACCCAAACCTGGCCCGCGTAATAGTCAGAATGGACCAGGCCCAATAAAATTAGTTGTGTCCAGACCCGACCCAACCCTGAAGATGTTCGACCTATTTTGAAGTTGGGCAAGCCAGCATATCTTAATTTATAAATATAGCTATAAAATATTATAAATAAAAGTATAATATAAGTTATTTATTTAGGGTTATGGGCCTTGATCAAAGTCTCATACACGATTTTGAATTTTCGATATTTCTTTTTTTATTTCTCATCATACTCTCGACTAATTTTTTTAAATCTGTTTGTTTATTTATTTATTTATTGTATCTTAAATGTTTTGGCCCTCTTAAAAAATCAGATTGGGAAGAGGTTGATGGATTCATTAAAAAAAATAGTAGTAAAGGGAAAGAACATAAAAGATAAAGGAGGAGATTAGAGAAAATAGTAAACAAAATCGAACAACGGGAGAAAAATAAGAGGATCATCATTCTCATTGTCATTGTCACCTACAATATAATTATTACTTCACCGTTAAATGTTATAATGATTTTAAATCTTGTCCGAGACCAAGATAACTCACCTAATTCATTCTGACATCGTCCATGAACGAGATGGATAGACAAGGCATCTCACGTGCAAAATCTCACAAAACAAACAAGATGACTCAAACGAGATTTATATGTTCAAAATCTCGTCTGAACCAGTAAAACTCATCCGAATCAACTGGGATTTGGTATACTTAACTTTTAAAAAATTAATTTTTTAAATATTTATTATCTAAAAAAAATGATTTTATGATTAAACGTCTTCTAATCTACCTTATTTTATAAAAATTTATAATTATATTATATATATATGAATAAATAAGTATACACCAAGTAATCTCATCCATGAACGAGACCAGGCGTCAAACTGAGTTTCGAAACCATGGATCATATTAGTACTTCAAATTTTGTCTTTTTCGGGCTTCCCATTCTCCTTTCGGAGTCTTAAACTTAGATCATCATAATGTTCACTTTCCTTGATGCATTTATTTTCGTCATTTGTTCTATCTTGATTTTACTTATCTTAAAATTCATAATTTCTAACATGATTTAAAAACTCATCCGGGATCAAGATGATTGGTGTGAGTCAACCAAATCATCGAGGCTATTGGGTGAGAAAGTCAATGTGAATCATCTATTCATTGACTCGTATGAGATGACTTGTCCAATTTTTGGAAATATTAGTCCAGAGTTTTCATAAACTCGATTGAGTCAACCAGTGTTGAAGAAAATAAAATCTTTAGATTGAAGTGTCGATGGGGAGTCAATTGGCAAATCAGTGATTAATTCATCTATTTAATCGTTTTGCAAAATTCAAAGACTTATGTGTGGAATCCAAAAAATTTTATAGGGCATATCGGGTTTGCCCAGACAGACCGTTAGATGGGTCAAGCGTGGGTCACTCACATTAACAGCCCTAAGCTCAATATCAAACGGAGGTCAAAGTTTTGTCCTATATAAGTTAAAGTGATTTATAAATTAACAGTAAAAATTAACGGTTCTCACTTTTCACTTGGGGTTAGAAGTTTCAAAATGAGCTGTGTTGGGTTATGTCTTCTAGTTTTGTATATGAAGAGTTGTCGTGTATTCAACCCAGATCATTTGATGATCCGCTAACGATTCGTATATCCTCTTTGTAATATTAAATATATAAAAGATAAGAGATGAAATCCTAGATAGGTTAGATAGATATGCGAGAGTCAGAGAGTAATTATAAGCATGTTCTTCTTTGATTATTATAGTAAAATCGTCGTTTTCACCTGTGAATGTAAGTCTATATTTTGACAAAATCACGTATATCTTATATCTTGTGAGATTATTTATATTTTTATTGATTTATACTTAAAATCTAAAGGTTTTCTCGAATAAATTAATTTTTTATGATTATCATCTCTTCAAAGTATCAATTTATTTCGAAACTTTTAACCAACATAAGACAAAACACTCTTGCTACCTTATTGGCTATTGAACTGGACCCAATAAATAATTGAATAACTCTGGTTTTTGTCAAAAGACATAAAAGCTTTTCTCCACCGTAGCTACTCCCATTTATCAAATGACACGTTTAATGACTTTCCCCGACATTGATAGGGACCAATCAACATCCATACTTACTGGTGGAAATCAACATTTCTTATTATAATTAAGTAATAATTATCAAATTGATTTTTTTTTTTTTTTTTTTTTGTAAATTCAAACATGCTTAGAATCATTAAATAGGGTAAAAGAATGTAAAATAATCAGGGTCAATTAAGTAATAATTATCAAATTGATTTATTATTTTTTTTAATTCAAACATGCTTAGAATCATTAAATAGAGTAAAAGAATGTAAAATAATCAGGGCCACGGAAAAGAACATCGTATGTGCACAACTCAATTATGGATGTCGATGGGTCTACACCGATTAGGTTCCTAGGAATTAGACTATAACCTTTAATTTTTCTTGGTTCTCAATGGAATCAGAATCGGAACCGTCAAAATTGTTTTCTTTAAATGGTGCCAACTCTCCATTTCTATCTTCTTAATCAGTTGGATTCCAAGAGACCGGATACAATTAATTCCAATAAAAATAAAAATAAAAGGACCTAAAATCACCTTATTGATTTTAATTTTAGTTTAGTTCCAATTAATTGGGTGGTTTGTTGTTTTTTTTTTTCTTATCATGAGTATTCCTACCCTTTGGGTGAGACTAATCCCACGATCACACGCACTGCCCCTTTGAAAAGTCCTACGTGCAACTAGTTGAGTCAAGGGTCAACTGGACCCTAGAGGGTGGTCCCAAGAAATTTATAGCTTCGTGGGGTTTTGAATATTTGACCTACCCTTCCTTAGGAGCTTATCAAGGTTCGACTTGTCACTAGACCAATCCCATGGGGTTCAATTAATTGGGGACTCATTGATGACCCTACAATTGATAACCATAATTTTAAAACTCCATCAAATTCAAAAATTGGGTAAGTACCATTTGCTATTGTGAGTACACGTTCTCATTGATTCAAACCAAAACTAATGCAAATTGGCTGATTTTTTGAAAAAAGTTTTGATTTTCCGACGCCCCCTCAGACATACACTACTTGACGTGGTGTGAGTTAGAATCATGGATTTTTCTCGGGATACACAATTGTACATCTCCATAAATATGTGCAGTTATGTATCTTGAGGAAAGGATTATAATTCTAGCACATGCCACTCCAGCAGGCATATGGGAGCATATGTCAAAGGTCAAAGGGTATTCTTTTGAAAACTCAATAATTCAAATTGGTTTGTACCGGTTGAGATGTTTGCTTGTTTGTTTTATAATTATATAAATGTATTCTTAAGAATTTAATTGTTTATATAATTGAGATTATGTGATTGTATCATCTTCTATTAAAATAGTTCATAATTCACAAACTCATTTTAAAAAAATATATAAATGTAAGCTATCAATTAAATTTGAATCTTTTGAATCTTGGATTGACCAAGTTGGGATCAATTGGTTCGAACCATACATGGCCAACACCAAATCCACATTTCAAAACCATGTTACCAACCGATTGGGCCAGATTTGAGCACTTGATAAATTATATATTTTAGTTTATTTAAATATAAAATATTTATTTAAATCTTACGTAAAATTGGATTTGATCAACGCCAAAGATTGGTGAGATGGCCAACACTACATCTTGGGAAGTGAACGTCTTGAGTTTGAATCTTCCCTTAGAGGTCACACTCAACGATTTATCCCAAAAATTTCCTAATGCATGTGGGGGAGGAGATTGTATATGCCCTGAGAATTAGTTGTGTGTTCTAAACACCCCAAATAGACAGATATCTTGATTAAAAATAAAACTAGATCTTTACGAAAAAGTGATCAACTTTTGGTGAATTTACAATTCTGACTCACTGGTCATATTAATTAGCAAATCGTGAACGATAACAAATTCAGAGGATTTTAAAGAGACTATTTTGCAGGTTTGAAGTCACTTTAAACCTTAGAAATAGTCACTTTGTTCTCAATTTTTTTTTTAATGAAAATTTAATTATTTATATTTTAATAATTAAAATGAAAAGTGACCAGAATCATAAATAGTTCATTTTCAGCTCACAAAATAATTATTCACCCTAAAATAATATAATCATACATGATTTGATTGTTATCGAATAGATTTAAATCATAATATTAAGATCCGATTAAACCTCAATATGACAAGGTTTCAATCCAATAAGTATCAGGGGGAGAGAGAGAGAGAGAGAGAGACTCATTCTATTAATATTAACAAAAGGCCTACATCTTTAAACGCGTGATAAAAAACTAATGGTTTCAGTGAGACCAATTAAACATTAGAAATTGTTTAGAGAGAGAGAGAGAGAGAGAGAGAGAAAACAACAATGTGAGGAGATATATAAAGGAATTAAAAGACAGGAAGTCGCATAAACGCATCAGATTCGATTAGTTTGCGGATGAGAAGTAGAGATAATGGGAGGAGAAAAAGTAGCTTTTTGTTCCTTTCTTTCATTCATCTTATCTTAATTTTTTTTTATATTAAAAAAAAAAAAACATATATATATATATGAAGAAAGAAATGAGTATCGAATCAAATCGGGCATTTGTTCCCTAACAATCCGATTCTATTCTCCACTCAAAAAGTATGACAAATTATGATGGACCACCTTTAGATCAATCAAGATCATTGAGTCATCAATCTTCTTTGACAATTAATAACATTTGACCCCTTCAACATTAAATATCCTAGGCCTCATCACCTTGTCCATGAATTGGTTTTGTCGATTACAATTATATAATAACTCGGACAAATTTTGTTAATTTGGAAAAGTTTCTTTTTTTTAAAAAAAATTGGCAAATTTTGGGATGAAATAATAGACCAAAAAATTGGGCATAATCAAATCGGATTTTAACAAATCCGAACTGATCTGATAAGGAATTTATTAAACCAAAATCAAATGCCCAATCCTACCTGAAAAATCAATATTTTTAGACCATCTTAATCCAATCCGATTCAATTTAAGAAGAATATAATTTCAACACATAATTTTTTGATAGGTATAAGGTTAGTGGTTAGTAAATAAAGTTGACTTCAAGAGGATTTAGGCCTAGGGTGTGGGAACAACACTCTACATATCTTATCATTCAGTCGTGATAATTTGACACCCCCACATGACATACTCAATCGATTCCTTGATGTGCGGTGTGTCAGAACGATAAATTTTCTTTCATTGAGACACACAACTGCACATACTTATGGGAATGTGTGATTGTATATCCCGAGACATAAAAATGATCTATGGTTCTGGCACACCCCATGTTAGGGGAGTCGGTTGAGTATGGCACGTCGGGGAGTCGTATCAATAGCACTCCTTACCAGTTAGCTAAGTTGACACTTCCTAAACACATAATTGGATTGGTCATTATCTATTGGAAAATAATTGATTTAAAATCGACTTGATAAGTTATCGATTCAATCCTAATCAAGAATCGTATATTTCACCAAACAACATAAATGATGAAAACTACCTTTGAAGATCTCTCTCTCCACTTGCGCGAGTCTTAACAAGCATACATACAAATGCATTAAAGAAGCCCATGCGAGTTCCAATCAGATGGCATAAAGATTCCTAAAATGACATACTTTTAGTTAGGAGTCATGCTGGGGTGACACAATGATGTGGTGGTCCACATATAACCATAGATGCTTTTCCACGAGACACGAATAAAAAGCATCTACGGCTATGTGCACGTCATCACTTCATTTTTGTCATCTTTGTGTCTCCATCTGTGTCATTCCAGCATTTTCCTTTAGTTAAATCTAGTCCAAAGGAATGACCAATAAGTTTGATATTATTGTCATGCCATGTGGCACTTATGTCAAGAAATATGAGTTGGAGAAGAAAATACATAATTCCTAGCGATTTGTACTGCTCTTATTTTTACAATTTTTTTAAAATCTAGGGATATATTTTATCAAAAAGTTTTTTTTAACCTGAAAATATTTTCTCTGAATTCATTAACATCCCTTCCCTTAGAAAATTTTATGGTTCATTTGTTAGGAAAACTGATCCCATGGAACCTAAATTTCTCAACCATCTCAACGGTTCCATTGGACTTTCAAAATTTCTAATACTCATCCCATAAAGAAGTGAACGAAGGCATAGTTTACTCTGTCAAATTGACTCAACATTTGGATGAGTTGACTCAACTTAATTGTATTTCAAGGTGACTCGGTTCACAAATTAGATAAAATCAACTTATACAAAATGATGGAATCACATCAAATGTTAGACCAATTTTATTTTATTTTTAATAAATAGATAAATAATATGGTGGCGACTAGAAATGAACTAAGGACCATGGTTTAAAATATCGTATCGATTAAATGTTTCGATTAATGAGAATATCGATTCGATATCAACCTATACATTCGATATAAACCAAATACATTCACTATTTCGAGGCCAATGTTTTATATTGATCTGGACCAATATCGATATGTATACATTCCAATATTTTAGATCATGCTAAAGACTATGGTATCATCATCAATAGATTTTACCAACTAGATTAGTTGGTATCTTATATAGAGTTGTGATAATATGACGCCCCATCTGACATGCACCCATCATAGAACCGTAGATCATTTGTCTGTGATGGGGGTGTGTGTCAAAGGGGGGGGGGGGGGGTATCAGAAAATCATTACACTTATATATAATACATTTTTATAGAGAATGAAAAATAATTTTTTTTTAAATTAAATATTAAAATGTTTATAAATTAATATATTTTTATTTGACTCATCCGAGTTGAGTTGAAACAATATCAAAGCAATGACGTCATATATCCTCTAAAACTTATTTTATTCTAAAATTAATAATAGTGGGCCAGCCGAGTGATACTTTCTCAATACTCATCTCTCTTTCTCTCTCACTCATGGCATTAAAAGTTTAAAACCATCTTCTCTAATTCTCTTCTTGATAGCTAATATCACTTTCGAAGACAAATGAAAGGAATCGATCTCTTCTGTTCATCTCCAGCTTCAACAGCCATATGTGTGAACATGGACCAACGGTCCATGGTTCGCCATGGCGGTCGAGCCATAGACCGACACAACCCACACCTCAGAGACGGTCGAAGAGCAGCTAGAGCGCTTATTCCTTCTTCCTCTAATTCTCAACCATCCACAAAGCCTACTAATAAATCTTACCATCAAAAGAGTAGGAAGAGTTCAAAAAAGTCAAATGACCTTATTAGCCCTCCTGGGTCGTCTCGATATCTCTTGAGTGAAACTCCTGTCTTTGACGTGTTATCGGAATTCGAACCGGTTTCTGTGTTGGACCCGATTGCTTCATTGGTTCCGGTCCAACCGGCTAAACCTTGGTTTGTTAAGGCAGATGATGAATCTCCTGCTTTGAAACCTTCTTCTTCAACTAGATCTCCTGACCAGGTTTTTTTTTTCAAATTAAATTCTCTCTCTCTCTCTTTTGTTATAAAAATTAGTACAAATTTATTTTTTATTATTATTATTATTAGAGAGCTTCTATTGCCATGCCAAATTTTACTAACAGCATTCCAAGATGTTTGTGAATTCTACGGTGATTTACATATGGATTGGAGTGCTGTTAGTTAAAGTTGGTGTGGCAATAGAATCTCTTTATTATTATTATTGTGACCTGAAAGAGTTTTGGCAGGTTGTGGTTTTGAGGGTTTCTTTACACTGCAAAGGCTGTGAAGGGAAAGTGAGGAAACACATTTCTAGAATGCAAGGTAATTTAAGCAGTTTCAGGAAAAAAAAAAAACAAGGAATAATCTCTAAAGGTCTGTTTGGATGTAGCATGGAGTGCTCTAAAAGGCATTTTTCAAAGCTAATATTTCCACACCAAATTTCTATATAACACACCAAACAATTATCCCTTTAATTTCAATTTCTTCTTCTTCAAAGGATTTTTTTCTTTTTAATTTACCAAGGAAGAAAATTTCTTTGAACTCTAAAAGAGCTGGTTCTGAGAGTAAGGGAGTGATCAAGAAAGAAATTGAAGGTTCGTTTTGCTCCTTTTTTTTTTTTTTTGGGTTCCTCTTCTTCCATTTTTTTTTTTTTTTTTTGTGCTCAAAAAAAAATCTTGTCTTTTTCTTTATCTGGTGTGTGATATGTAGTTTCAGAAATTTGTGTGCAATTAGAAAATTTGGTGTGGCTATATATTCTCTCTTTTTTATTAATTCAAATAGAAAAATAATTTTCTCCCCCTTATCCAACAACCCTTTAAAAAATTTTGCATAAACCAAACATATCTTTAACATATCCTTAATACATAAGATATTATTTAGCAATATTATGATTGGTCAGACGATTAATCAAAATCCTTGTTAATAACTGAGAACGTTGGGCTATCAGAAGGCTTGGCTTTGAACATAATGGAATAGAAGGATAAAATTCTTTTAACAAACCCAAATCTTTTGAATAATTTTATTTTGTTATTGTAAAAAGTTGGGCTTATTGTGTATGTTATTTGCAAATGTGAGCAGGAGTGACGTCATTCAACATAGACTTTGCGGCAAAGAAGGTAACGGTGATCGGGGATGTGACGCCTTTGGGCGTTCTAGCAAGTGTCTCGAGGGTGAAGAATGCACAATTCTGGCCATCTCAATCATCCTCAACATCGCGGTCCTTCAACTCGACTTACTCTTAAATAGAGGAAAAAAGCCAATTGTAAAATTAACTCCATTAGGGTTTGTGTGTGAATTATTAGGAGTTGTTTAATATTCTAAATCGAATAGAATCCAATGTTATTTAGGGTTATCCTAATCCACATCTCTAATGCTATAAAATAAAAAGACAAGAACTTGTTTGGATTTATTCTACTTTCTCACTTTAAAGTAACATATTAACCATAACCTTTTTTTATTAGTTACATAATTTATTTTAAGGTCCGTATCTATGATTGCATGAGAAAATCGATTGAAAAGTGATTTTTGGTAGATAATACGATTTGGATGTGCATAATTGCACATTTTCACAGAAAAAATATTCTCGAAATCAACTTTCTTTTTGATATTTTCCTAAGTTCAATCAAATACAAGAAAACTCTTTTTTTTCTCAAAAAATATTTTTTCTTCGATGATACACAACTTGTATATAAAGTTATCTCTTTTTTCCTACCTAACATGTTAGCACAACCCCTTAACCACCATCCCCACTCGTGGTCCATGGTTGTGGGATTCACACAATACTGATCTTGATTACATCCAACGGTCTGGACCTAAGGAGGATGGGAAATGGATGATACTATGATTTTCCTTACGATAAATATGAGTCTGTTTGGTCGCATTAAATTACATTTTATGTATCTTGAATTAGATTTTCCTTCATCCCGTGATAATAAACCTTGGTCAGATTAGCTTCAAAGTTGTTTGTCCAACATTGATCCTAACATAGAATCAGTCTACATGTTGTTTGTCGGATATCAATGAAAGTCTATTCTAATGCAATAAATTATTTAAAGATGTATTTTATATAAAATTTTAACTACAAAATATATATCATAAAGTAAAATCTTAACAACTAATTTTTTTGTCCATTTTTTACTCTTTTCAATGTCCCTTAAAAAAAGCTAAAATTGTGACAGGATTTTCATTATTTTCTCAATCAAGGATTTTTGTTTTGTAAAACAATTTTATCCTTACTCTTTGTTTTTTTTTTCTTTTACATTTCATATTTAAGTAGCCTAAAATAACATGAAACCCAATAAAATGTTGATTAATTACTTTAGTCATAATAGATTATCTTTTTGGAGAAATTATAAAAATAAAAATAAAAAAAACTTAATTAAACAATTATTTATAAAAAAATTAGTACTTTTTTTTATAAATAATTGTTTAGTTAGGTTTTTTATATTATAATTTCCCCTATCTTTTTTAGATGGATCTAAATATAAGATTATAAATCATAACGTGAGTTCACATTCTAGCATTCAAAAACATGATCCAATGGCATAGGGATGTAGAGGAAAAAAATTTAACAACTTTGAAAAAATAAATTAAAAAAAAAAAAAGTTATTGTATACCATTGAATTTTACCCTTGGATTTGAGAGTTCAATAGCCATCCATTTTCAAAATCTTGGATGAAGCTCAAAATAATCTTTCTTTTTTAAATATTATTTTAATCAAAGTTTTTCATGAAATTTTGTGGTGTTGATTTGCTAATGTAGTAATCCATGTGGGTCTAATGACCTTTAGTAAGATTTGAGATCTTACTAAGGTTGTAAGAAAAATGGTTTTCTTTTTTAGTTATGATAAGACTTTTGTTATAATTTGAGAGATGTGGAAAGGGAGAGACGTGGGAAAGGGGAATTCTAGTCTTTTAGTGGGATTTCCTTTTCTTAATTTTATATATAGGATTTTTAAGTTATGCAATTCTCATATTGGATTTGTTAAATTAATTTTTTTTTTTTCGACAAACGCTAAATTAGTGGATAAAGTATCTTACACCGTGATTAGGATATCATAATAACAGAGACAAACACAGCATGAAAAACTTCATCACACATAATTTAGACTTTGGGGTAAAAATGATAACAAAGAAAAGTGCAAAAATGGTGAAAGATATTTATTAAAAGGGTCATATACCCAATTTGGTATTTATTGATTCTTCCCAAAATAGGTACTGGCATTTGTGATTTTACTCCTTTAGGATTTATTTCAAGTTGAACATAAGGGTATAAAGGTAAATTTAGTTTAATGTCCGTGCGATAGATACCCATTTTGGTAAAAATAAATAAATACCAAAATTGATATATCACCCTTTTTATGAATATTTTAAAAGGGTGGTTGGGTCGATGATTTCGATGAATATATGGCTGTTTTGGTAAAACACTTGATAAATTAATCTATATGTTCAAAGTGAGACATTTTTACATGCATGGCAGACAACTACTTTAGATTGAGAGCACCAATTTCCTAGCATGCGTATATGTAGGGCCCCAAATTTGAGGATTACGGATTCAATCTGTGAGATCATAACAATATGATATGGGATATAAGCTATCATCGTTGTCGTCGTCTCGTCATCCTCTACAATCCTAGTTCGCCATTTAACCTGCAAAGCTATTTACTTGGGTTCTCTTTTGTCAAAAACAAAAAACAAAAAATCCAAACCATTCCATCAAGTCACTTTTAGTGAATTTCTTCAAAATTCTATGGTCCTTCTTCCCTGATGAATAAGACATGCAGCTTAAATAATGGATGATACATGAAAGTAAATTTCTTTCCTATATGAAAATATATCAGTCCAATCTGAAATTTCTAACCCCATTAAAAATGGTTTACAAATTAATGATAAAAAAAGTCAACGATTCACAATTCTAAATCACTTTTGATGGTGATAGAAGTTTCAGATTGGACTGATTTTATTTATTTATTTATTTTTTTTATGATGATCTCCTCATCATAGAGATCATCCTCATAAAAAAATCAATCAAATCTGAAACTTTTAAGTCATATAGGATAAAAGCATTGGCTCTGTGTTGTTTCTCTAACAGTGTCTACCGAACAAGACCCTATATATATTGGAGTCCATGATCAAATAAATAACTGCGGCAACTGGTTCAACAATTGTAAGACATGCTTGTCTATCGTAAAATGAAAAATCATATACATTGAGCCGTCCCATGTCCAGATGATCTCTAATCCTCGATGATTTATCCATGACCAGGATGAAGCTATAGTGAAACTAAGCGAAGGTCCGAATCAACAGATGCATTGTGTTTGGGGTGAAATGCCATTCGAACCCACAATTGGCCAATTCTCCCTAAAATGCATTAGAGCACATCAGGCAACAATGGACTAGATATTTAGGGGGTAAAGCATTATTTCAAGACAAACTCTGAATCACATCATGAGCTTCTTTAATTTTTTTCATGTTAGTTGTTGATGTTTTATGCAGTGTACATGTGACCATGGTGGGTCCTCATTCCTCAAAGTGACCAGAAGAGTTGTACACATTTTTTATTTTTTTCTATTTCCATGGACAATGGGATGGTTATTTGGATCAGAATGATCAATAATTAATCACAACTTTTTATCTATGTGCCTCCACACATTCCATCAAATGATGATGACAGCAAGGTAGTTTAACTTTATTAATGTTCTTGGACTCCTTTTTTCTTTCTTTTGCTTTTGAGATTTTGGAAGCTTTTGCTTCTTTTTCATATTTGGAGGACAAGGTTGAAACGTCATATATAAGGGTAGCTTTTTTGGGTCTAGAAGCAAGAAGAATTCTATCTAATTTCACTGATTAGGTTTTGATGTTTTGGTAACTTTTAAGTTTGTTTGACTAAGAAACTTTACTTTGATGGCCAAAAAGAATTGGGAAATTTGGAAAAAGTGAATTATTCTTAGGTGTGTGAGTGTAATATAATAACTTGGGGCGGTGCATATGGTCCCAGTGATTATGTTGTCTTCATTATGAGTTGGCGTATGACCCATATATGCACTGTCTTGGTGGTCCAAATTTTTAATATATCAAACAAGACTCTTTTTAGGCCACCCAAGTTTTAGTTTTGAGAGAGTTCTTATCAGACATACCCCTTGGTTTCAGTCTTTCAGAGGATTTTTATTTTTATTTTTATTTTTATTGAAGATGAGGGTAATTTAGTCATTTTATGTTAGTCTCTCATGCCAGACTGAAATCAAGGGGTGTGTCATCAGCTGGAAAACATTAATTTTCATCAACACATCATCATATAATTCTAGAGAGTAAGTGATGGAAGCTCAACTTCCAAAAATTGTGATTTTTCTCAAAAAAAACTAGTCATCTTCAAACTCTGTAACCTAATCGACCTAGTTTTCAATTCATCAATTTCTACTTTTTGAAGAAAATCTTGATTTTTTCACTAAAATATCATCATCTTCAAGTTCTTTAACTCATTAAACCGCATCTTTAATCCATCGACTTCGACCTCTTGAAGAAAAAAAAAAATTACGTGAAAATCCATTATCTTTTACTCCTAGAATCCTATCTTGTTTGTAAGGTGTGAAGGTTGATGGAGATGTCTTAAATTTAAAGAAGAGGAAACAAAGTTTTACGTTAGAACTTGAAGATTAATGAGGAGTCAAAAATCCACAAGAGATTAGCTAACAAATTTTTGTGTTTAGAAAATTACACTCTTTGGGAGGGTATTTTGGGTATTATAAGTAAAATCAAGATTATATCGTTTGCTCATCGCCAATCAGTAACACCAGCATTTTGTCAAGTGTAGTAAGCCGAATCTTTTAAACAGATTTATAGACACCATTCCAATCAATAATTTATATCATTATGCCTGCTTGTAGTAGTTAGAGAATCCCTAATAACGCAATAAATGAGTTTAGTTATTTTTTCTTATAAAATTACACAATTAATTAAACATATTTTTTCTAGGAAAAAATGACACAAAATTAGTGGGTTTGGATCATAATAGTGTTGACCCGTCTAACACAATTATTAAATGGGTTGGATTTGGTTAAGGATGTTAACCCGCTTTACCTATTTTAACACATTTATTTATTTTGTTATTAATGTGTCGTTTTAAATCATGAAACATAAGAGGTATCTCAAATATCAACAATTATTTAAGGATTTTCTAAATTACCCCCTCTTTTTACTTTTTTTTTTTTTCTTGAATTTTGTAGAACTTTTTCAAAATACTTTTTTTCAAATTTTATAAAATATAAAAGGTGTTTTGACATACTTTTCAAATAATTAATTATTAAACTTTTAATCTGGGAAAGAAAAAAAAAACACTTTCCTTACTAAGTTATTTTTTTATATTTATATTTATATTTATATTTCAATATGAGGTTTTCATTTAAATCTAGAAGTTATAGTATTTGATTCCCAATTTGGTGATCCATTTGGCAACGAAACTTAATTTATGTTGGTTGATATTGATTTATAGCCGTGTGACTTTATTTTTAGTAATGATATTTTATTTTTGACACTGTAAAAGAAACATATTTTTTTCAATTACGATTAGAATTTTATTAAACAGGTTACATCGGTCGGGTTAGGTAACCTATTTAAAAAATGTATTGGGTTATGATTTACGTTTTTGACACGATTATTAAATGAGTCGAGTTTGGGTTTGATACATTTTCATGACAACCTTAACTCAACACGGCCCAACCCATTGCCACCCCTAGTTGGGCAATAAGCCCTAGCCCGGCAAAGACCTGACCCCTACTTTTTTAACTGGACTGGATCAGGTTAGCGAGACAGAAGCCCAATTTATAACTCTACTCCTAGGCACAAAGGCAGGCTGGGAATAAAATGAGTTTTCTAGTGGTATGACATGAGTTGAAAATGCCAAAAAAAAAAAATTAATTGAATTAAATTAATATTTATGTTTGGCTCAATGTCTAAAAATGCAAAAAAAATGGAAACTTATTGATGTTTATATTTGGTTCCATGTATTTTCTTTGTAAATAAAATTAAAGGGTAAGAAAACCTTTGTTGTCTCTAAATGTACAAAGACTAATGCTGAAACGACACAAACAGAGACACAAGAGTGACACAACCGTAGATGCTTTTTACTTGTATCTCATGGAAAAGCATCTACGATTATGCGCGCGCCACCACGTCATTGTGTCACCTCTGTATCCCCTTTTGTGTCACCCCAAAACAACTCATTTTTAAAATAATAATAATAATAAAAAAAAAAGAGAAAGCTTTGACAAATGATAAAATCTTGCCAAAGTATTTTGAGCTTTTTCAACTCCCCACTTATTGGACACTAAAATCATTCAACACGAATGAGATGTTGACACATGCAATGAAAATTTCAGATTTATTGGTTTGTTCAAATCACGTGGCACAAGCTTATGGATGTTGAATCATTTAGAATTAAGTATGGGATCTTTGTTGTCTCTAAATGTTTAACAAAATTTAAGGCAAACGTATCTATATAAACCCCACCCCCAGCTGATGTAGCATGAAGCAATTGTGTGATAAAAAGACTGAATTTATCATGCATCTTGTCCATGTGGATTATGATCGTTGTTCTTGGCATTTCTTTCAATCCAACAAAAGCCCGAAAGGGTTTCTTGGAAATCAAGAACCCGGTGTGGTCTTCTCATACCACAAGCTAACGCTTGGGTAATAACAGGGTTGGCAATATTTGACCAATCTGTGTTTGCAGTTCAATAGTTTCGTATTCCCAATATTTGACAAATCTGTATTCTTCAGCAATCTTCCTAAGGGACCATAGACACTACCACCTCTTAATCACTATATCTACTCACTATCTGACCCTCCAATAACCCAAAGATTCATTAAGCCGCCCTTAATCAACTATGTATCATTGTAGTTTTTGTCACCCACAGAAGAGATCTACAAAGACAATCACAAAGGATGATCATTTGTCTTCTAATAAAATAAGAAAGATTCTATTGCCACACCAACTTTTGCTAACGCCAGAAGCTCTCTAAAATAAATGTAGAAACATATTATAAATCCTTCCATAACAATTTAAATAGATGCTACCTTGTCCTAATCTTTTGAAGATTACTATCAACTCCGCATCCCAATTGGTTCCTCCCTGGATTAAAGCTGAAAATACGTCACTTGATGATTTTCTACACTCCAAAAAGGTATACTTGCCCAAAGACATTCTGACAAGTTCCCTAGGCCCAAAGACATTCTAATAAGTTCCCTAGGACCAAATAAATAACTTACAATCCCAGAAAGAATGGTTTAAATCTAGAGAGAAATATGGCACGAACATCTCTATTCTCTCTAGTATGCTTATTGATCTCTATTTATGATAAACAGGTGTAATACAAGGCTTCAAAAAGACATATACAGCCAACTATCAAATTGAGAGCTACATTCGTGCTACTACCGATGGCAGTATGAAATGGAACATAAAAGTATGCCAAAAGACAACCTGCTAGGATCACAGAAACAATCTAGGCATTGATCTAGCACCGCAGAACAGGATCAAACTACAAACCGAAGTGACTGGCATACTAATTCTGTCTGATTGGTTAATCCTGAATAAGCCCCTCATTGTATTGAACTACAATGGATAGTTATTATATCCTCTTCTGCTAACATGTATCACTTCCAAAGAAGCTAATATGGAGGGGTAGATCTTGTGATGCACTTTTGCTTCTCTTTGTAGGTCACATCACTGATTAAGTAGGAACAATTAGTCCCTTTATTTTCATATCGTATAAGGTCAAAATCTTTCATTTGCTTTCAAAATTATACAAGGTGGGAGTCTAAGCAAAGTCTCAGAGTGGTAACACAATTTTCGGAACCCCACCATAACCTTTAAGCATAAAAAAATCTCCAAGAAGAGGAAAGATCCCAAGACACAAAATGGTCATTTCTATCTTTTTTAAAGCAAACAAAACCCCACAAACTCCAAATCACAGCATACACAACTGCTGAGCCAACCCAACTCCGAAATGTGTTAAAGCATCCCAATAGTATTTTGAAATGGAGATATTTATCTTTAAAAGCACTTCTTAGAATGATCCATAACACAATCAAAATCAGAATCGCAACAAAGAATTTCAATTGTCATTGATTGGAGTCTCTGAACAAATGGTGTAGTTCTATCATCGGCATCATCAAAGCTTTATCGTCAAAATTTGGAGTTGGGTCAATGAATCATGCTCCTCCATTCACTTATGTCTCAAGCCACGTCTTTTATCCATTCAAGTATGAATCTGTTGTAACTACCTTAATCCACTTTTTTATCTTTTTAAGTCTTTCCACTCATCTATCACAACATCCCCATCTCTGCTACACTCAATTTATGAACACATTGTAACCCCAAGGGGTGGCCTAGTGGCAAGCCGAGCCTTGATAAGCTCCTCAGGAAGGGTAGGTCAAGTGATTGAAACCCCACGAAGCTATGAATTCCTCACGGCCACCCTCCAGGGTCCGGTTGACCCTCAACTCAACCAGTTGCATGTAGGACTTTCTGAGGGAGTGGTGCGTGTGACCGTGGGATTAGTCTCACCCGAAGGGTGGGGATACCCACAATAAGCAAAAATAAATAAATAAATAAATATATGAACACATCGTTTCTTGATTGCCCAACATTCAAACTCCATAAAGAATGGCCAATCTTAATACGATGTAATTAGTCTATAATATACAAAATGACAATGAAGGGCATTTAAATTCGAAGAGATGAGGCACCCACAACTTTAAACCACCATGTCAAATCACAACAAACTAGAAAATCAATCATCTATTCTTCCCAATTAAAAAGTCTTCCTCCTTTTTCAAAAAAAAATTCCAATAACCAAGATTTCAAGACTCAAGTAAATATATAACTGACTACAAAATTTGAATTCATGCCTCTCTTAAAAACACAGATTACAAAGTAACCAACTCCACTAAAAATGAACAAAAAAAAAAAAAAAAACTATCATCTAAAACAGAGAAGGAAAAATATAAAACAACCTCATTGTATATGAATCGCTCTTACCATGCCTAAAGCCGCGATCTTTTGCTCGAAAACAAGAAAGAAGACCCCAAATCTCTCAGCTTTTCGAACCCATTAGCTGTTTCTCCATCATTTGAGAGAAACCCTTTGTTGACATCATATTTTCCTCAAAATACTGAGCATAGGGATGCTCCTTTGGTACAAGGCGCCGATACTTATCGAACAGTTTCTCCGCCTCGTCTTTCTTCTCCAGCAAAGTATAAATAATCCCCTGACATAGATAAGGTCGAAAGTCCCTCGGCTCTTCTTTCACAAGCTCTTGATAAACCTTCAATGCATCCATATAATTCCCCTCAATAACCCTAATTTGGGCAACAAGAAGCTTAAAGTCTCTCAAATCTTCGTTCTTTTTCTCAATCTTACACCTCTCCATAGCATTCTCAATTCTCTTAATCACATTCTCTAACTCACCCGATTCTAACTTTGAAGCCGTCATTACTAAGCCATGGTAAGCTTCAACAAACAGTGGGTCTTCGGAGAGTATCTCTTCGAACCCTTCTTTCGCCAGTTCGACATCTCCGCTATAGCTCCTGAGATGGGCTTTTAACAAAGGCCATTGCTTCTCCAAGGGTTCGATTTGGACCAATCGATCGACTATGGAGATGGCTTCTTGAAGCTTCTTGTCCTTGATCTTGACCTCCATTAGGGATCTAAGGGATTCAACTTCGTCTGGGTAAGAATCCAAATTCTCTTGTATGGATTTCTTCTCCTCTTCATCGATTGATTCGACTGTGGGTTGTGCTATGGGAGTTGCGAAAGAGGGTTTGTTGAAACGGCTGAAGAAAAGAGAGGTGGCGGCGATGGCGATACAGGTGGTTTTGAGGATGGAGGACAGCGGTTTCACAGTTTCAAATAGTTTTTTTTTATGGTGGTTTTGTGGGTCTGGAAAGAGATTGATAGAGGAGGCTTTGAGAATCAGTTTCGTTCGTGAGAGGGGTTTGGGTGTGATTGAGAGAATGGGTTTTGAGAATGATGAGTGGGAATGGAGTGAGAGATGCAGAGAGTGTTGGTGGTGACTGATTTTGGTGAGGGATTCCATTTTTTCTGGTTTGGTTTGCTTTGGTGCTCTGGTTTTGATCCTCTGTCTCTCTCTGCGAAACACGCGGAAGGACGAGTGGCCAAAGCCCAGACGATAAGAGGAGCTAAATTCTAAAACCCTTCTCCCACGTGGGTTTCAAACTCGGTTTTCTGATCGTCTGTTGAAATGACTCGGACGAGTCTCGAATGAGACGAGTTGAAAATCCCTTAAAATGGCCATTAAAATATGAGAGTTGCTATTGCCACACCAACTGTGTGCAATTTTTTTTGGTGATTTATATAGGAATTAGTGTGGCATTAGTAAAAGTTGGTGAGGCAATAGTAGCTCTCTTGAAATATTGAATGTTTCGATTAATGGAAAAATCGATATGGTATGAATCGATACATACCTGATACATTACCAAAATATTCATGTTTCGAGGTCAATATTCCGTTCCCTTGGGAGCTTTTGATGCATTGGGTATGTTCAATTGTTCGTATAATCAAACCTACTAGATCTTCGATAATGCTAAAGAAATAGTTAGGAAAAGAGTGAATACTATTTGCAAGATTAAACTCTTTTTTGTTTCAACCAAGTTTTTCGAAAATCTCATATGAGATGACTTCGGTGTTAGATGAGTCTTTTAGGTGGTCGATCTTTAATGTTCATTCTATATTATGTCAAACTTCTTAAATTAATTACTCATCAAAATTTAAGCGTACAAATAGTGTTTGCCCTACCTTCCATGTGGTCCAATATGTGACGTGAATCTAGAATTTCTAATGCATCTCCATAATGAATCATAAGGTCAATATGACTTTATGTGTACCCATATTTATGGCTCGATAATTTTTCAAACCTAGTGTAGTCTTGCCTTTTTATGATATTGATTTGCATTGCTACCACAAGTATGGTATGCATCGTGACAGTTTTATCATCTGTCACCCGAGAAAAGTTACATCTCCACTTAAATGTCGGCTCATGTGAACAAGGAATTACAATTGTAACTCTCATTTTTTATCATTCAAAATAGTGTTCAACAACAAAGCTCTTAAGACGATTTCTATATGCCTATATTTCTGTGCATTTGAGAATTCCATTAGTCTTGAGCACTATTTGTGGTGTGGTGAGACATGCACTCCATTGGCATACCTTAGTCATATAGGAGAAAACATCCCCAAAACCACTTGTTTAAAGCCAACCCCACATTCATCAAAAATCAAAATCCTACCATCATTCACATTGCATAGTGGATTGTCCTTATCTATGCAGTTAACATCAATATTTGACACTAATGGGACATTGTACTTTTGTTGAATCTCTTGTAAGAGATCCATGTAACAATATCAATCAACATCAAGTCTAAAAATGTGTTTTATATGACTCCTTATTTTGACACCTTAACATATTGTGAATAACAATACCAACCACCAAATTCCACCTAACCAACCCAAAAATGAAACCAAAAAACTTGAAATATACTGACAAAAATAACTAGAAATATATGGAAAAAGATTTAAATAGAATAGAAAATAATCATTTAATTATCTATAAAATTTAAATTAAGGTCATCCTCTCGTGCAAATATTAAAATTAGGGGTACGCCTTCTACAAGAGTGACAACATGCCAAGCTTTTCTAGTAGAGTAATGATTTTCTGACTCCATGACATATTCAAAATACTCTCATGACGTGGCATGTGTTAGAATCATAGATCTTTTTGCCTTGGAATACACAACTACACATGTTTATGGGGATGCACATATGTGTATCTTGAGGCATATAATCTATGGTTCTAGCACATGCCACGTCAAGAGAGTCAGATTATCACGACTCTTTCCAATATTGGCAAAAAGCTCATTTATATAAAAACTAATGAAATATATGTTTTTTTCACAATTTATGAAGCTAACATTCTCAACGTTCAAAACCTTGAAAATAAAGTCCTAAAATATTTCAAACAAAATGTTGAGAATCAAAACATACATATTAAGTGAAAAATGTCATCTATTAATTTATAAGTTGGATTACTTTTCCAAATAAGCTCAATGCTTCCAATTTTGTGAGTACAAATATGATAAAGTCATTGATTATAAACACCCTAAAATTGTGTAGAACATTTCCAAAAATATTTGATAAAGTGGTAATAATTTGAAATTTTGGGAAATCTTCAGTGATTTGGGAATCGTTGATCAAAACTCTAAATTTGTGATTTTCCAAAAACGGAGGATTATTATACCCCAGAAATTTCCATGAGACCTTAAAGCCTACGTAAATGCAGTGCATGATACTCAAAATTGATCACCCTTAGAAAATGAGTGAATCGAGGTTCAATGTCAATCAATTCATCTATCGTAACAACTGAATAGATAAGGATGACCCTTTGGTAATCACTTATTCCATAGAAACTTTATGATTGATTTGTGAACGACATGATAGCTCGCTCGTACAAAAAGCTTTGGTGGATTACCAATAGTCGTAGTCACCTTTTAAAAGGAGGTTGTCAATGTAGGGAGGAAAAAAAATTGTTCACAATAAAGTCAATTCGGAATTTCACGAAAGAATCAAATCCATAACGATGTCTATGTGGCATGTTTAGTTGGAGTTTAAAACACTCAAGACTGTTAATCAAGTTATTTTCTTTGTAGCGCAAAGTCCAATGTGTTTTAACTCTAATAAAAGCATGTCATGTAGACACCATATGTTGTTATAGGAAAGGGACATTGTTCTTATCTTGACAATTCACAAAATATTTGATTGACCAATTGCACGAATCCAAATATTTTGAAGGTATCCAAGTCATAAAACTACCCACGATAGGCTTTGTTCGATTGAGTAACTGGGAATATGTGAAAGGCTAATGATAAAACAACGTGCTGACACATACGCAGTTTGTATACAATTGACGTGGCAAGTGCACAGAATTGTAGATCTTTTTCATTATGTATCCCAAAAGAAAAAAGATATATGATTTTATGCATTTGTCATGTCAACACGTCCAAATCATGTACATGATAGCATGTCATTTATCATGATTCTATGTGAAATTTCGAATGAGCGGTGCTACATTGCCTGCATTGGACATTGGGTTCAACACTATGATGATTTGGTGCACAAATATCCAAATATTTATTTTCTTGAGATACAAGTTAAAAAATCAACCGTTCTCCATGCATTGTCAAGGCAATTCAAGTATTTTTTTTATTTTGAATTGGTTTTTCACGAACAAAAAATATCTAAATAGGGAGGGGCATCCTAAATATTCATCGAACCGAGGAAGGGCATATCAACAATTTCAAGACAAAAAGGACCCACTCACAGAGGGGTTTCTCCGAAATTTTGAAAAGTAAGGCTGCTTCAAAGTTGGATTCAGAGTTATTGCATCTAAATCACACATAACGTGGCCCCACTCCAATGCACTAACCGTTAGAAGATGTTGACATCCGTCAATCACGGTGTCTCACACATAAACTCCCTAGTGAGGCAACCGTTGCATCATTAAGTACTATATTATTTTTACTATCTAATAAAATTGTGGCACGTGTATAATGTTTAGTCGAAAGTACACCTTTCGCCTTTTTCGTAACACATTTCACTATCTTATTGGTCGTTGGACTAAGTAGCATCCAACGATAGAAAAGTTATTACTTCTGTAGAATTCGTACAGAACCGCACAATAAATATCATATTATGCTTGACTTGACGATGTCCGTGCCGTCGTTGTATTCCTAAATTACCCTTAATTCTTTAGGTCAGTTGGCCCATATTAATATAAGATACTTATGGTAGGACATCGAGGTGGGGCACATACATACAGATATTAAATTTGGTTTAAAATAACATATACGATGTTATTATAATGTCCGTTATAATTATGTAAGGATCCATTTCGATTTTTGTAAAATAAGGGACAAATGTTGCAGGCTCTTTTAATTTTTAATTGTTGTTATATCTTTAAAAAATGAGAAATTTTGAAGTTCATCATGATTATGTTATTAAATGATAATTTACGTATATGTCGTATTATAATTCAAAACTCAACCTCTATTGTTGACGAATATTTGTGTTACCTAATAAAATTTTCACAAAAACTAATATATGTCGTGAATCAACAATATTCCAAGTAGTGCTTTCCTTATTACTATGCTTTCTTCAATCTCTAGTGATGATGACCTTTACACGGATGCATATCTTTGTTTTCTAAACAATAACGAGGTTGATGTGGCGGCAAGTGCATAAAATTGTAAATATTTTTCCTTGTGTATCCTAAATAAAAGTTCTATGGTTTTGTGCATTGGCACGTCAACCGTGTACAAATCAAGTATGTTATTTCGACTATTGATAGAGTGGTCTAGCTCCAACCTTTAGGTCTACCTTTGACTAAACTACAGTATAAAAAAGTAGATTGAAAAGTCTTAGTATGTTAGTAGCAAACTATGGAGCAAGTGACGAAACAATACTTTAGATTGAGATCCGCAAGAGATTAGTCAAGTCAAGCCGTAGTGCGATAGTAGCAAAGTTCGGGTCCACCCAACAAGCGGAGGCTGAAAAAGTTGGGATCTAAATCGAGGTCCTAGCAACCCAACCCAACCTACCTATCTGAAATCGTCCCTGTCAGATGCAGCGAATGCGGCTAAAGTAGCCAAAGTTGTATGAATAGCGAATCGAGGATCTGGATCTGGTGATAAGTATGCCAGAAGCTGGAAGGTTGAAGACTGCAGAGCCAAGGACAAGGTCGAAGACAGAAGATAAATAACTTCTATTGAAACCTCAGACAATCTACTTCAATTAGGCCTTGCAGGCAAACAAGTTAACTTGTAGAGATAAAATGAAGTCCTATATAAGTGAGACAATGGATTATATTTTCTTATAAGGTAAAGGTGATCCCTAGAATTATGGCCACGTCACAATGATGTCAAGGGGAAATAGAAGGATACCCAAATTGTGTGTGACCCCTTCGAGGAGGGAAAACATTTAGGCCAATTAATGGATTCACCTTTTTTGTATGTTTCAATCTTTCATATGTCTACTTGGCGTGGAGGCCTATTTGGATTTCAATTTGGATTTGATGCCAACTGCTAAGATAAAGCGCAACAATTTTCACTAATGGCACTCCTTTGTTACTTGTTCTTTTAACAAAAATTCGTTCCTTCACATTGTGTTTTATTTTAGCATTTGTGCTCCGATAGCACTCCTTTCCTTGATACCTAGTGGTTCTAGCACTATACTCTTTGCTTTTAATCTTGTTAACTTTGAAACTTCAACATCTACTGTAATAGAACCCTGAGAAGCTGCTTTGATTCCAGGGACTAAAACACTACATGTTGAGGAAGAAATTTTGCTTATCAATGAATCTACTGATGGTTGGTGCAAATTCATGCCCTCGAAATATAACTAGAAAGAAGAGGATTGTTTGGATTGTTAAGTGGGGAGAGAAGAGGAGAGAAAAAAAAATATGAGTTTTCTTTATCTCCAAAAGTAGAAAGAAGAGAATCGAAATGGAGAGAAACCTTTTCAAAATATTTTATAATTCCAACTCTACCCTTAGATCACTTTTAATATATTTTAAAATTTCAAAGTTGTCCCGAGTTCTCTTTTGTCAATCCAAACATGGTGGAGAGAAATTTAGTTTATCTTCTATTTTTTTCCCTTCTCTTCTCTTAATGAGTTTTTCTTCTCTCTACTTCTCTCAATCCAAACATAGTCTTAGTACGAATTGTGCTCCATTACTTTAAGAGAAAATATTTTTACTCCACTATTATGATTGCACTAAAAAAAATGGAAAAAATGTATAAGATCATGTTTGGTGACACTTTTGAAGCTTGAAGTTTGAAAACTAGAAATCAGAGTTCAGAAGTTTCATCCAGTATCCCTCACCGTTGGTTCATAATTTATGAATTTCAGTTTTGAAGTCTAAAATTTGAAATGAAACCAACAGAAAAAAGCTTCTGAAGTTGGAAGTTTAAAATTAGAAAGGAATCATGGTACCAAACTTCACAAACTCTCGAATCAATTTCAAAGCATCATGATCTATATAAATACATAAAAAATTGTAAGAGCTCAAGCTAATGATAAGTTTGGTTTAGATTTTACAAGAACTATTGCTTATACAATGGGTTATTGATAAGTCACGATGATCTAACGCCCCCATCACAAAATCACAGATCATTTGCCTTAGGATAAACAAGAATTTTTTTTATGTTTATGCATATCCCTAGGCAAAATGATCTATGATTATGTGATGGGGCGTGAGGAAATCTTTATTTCTTTCAAGATGGGTTCAAGTAATTTTTTTATTTAAAGATTGGAGTGCAACTGTTACGATGTGCAACTAATCGGGGAAAAAATAAAATAAAAAAACTAATTTAATTTAAACCTTGTAGTCCGCCAAAGACAGGGTGAAGAGAGGGAGAAAGAAATCTCAGACGCAGGGAAACGTCCGTTAGCGTCGTTAACTTATAAAAGAGGAAAAAGCGAGAGAGAGGAAAGAGAAGAGAACGCAATTGGCAAGTCAACTTTCAAACTGTCTCTCTCTCTCTCTTCTCCTCTGTCCGCCTAGTTTGACCGAGTTTTTTAGTCCTCATGAATTCCTCGAATCTTCACTTGGATTTGATCAAACCAAGCAAATAAAAATAAAAAAAACACGTCCAACGAAGAAACAAACGTCTCTGTCCATCTCTGCTATTTTCCCCCAAATTTCCCACGCGATCCACTACTTTTTTCTCTAATTTTGGTCATTTCTAGGGTTTTGATGAATTAGGGTTCAAGGTTTTTAGATACTTCGTTGATAATGGTATCTAGAGGAATATTCGGATGGTCTCCACCTCACATACAACCTCTAACACCAGTTTCAGAGGTTTCAGAACCTCCAGAATCTCCATCTCCATATTTGGATTCTAGTACAGAACCAGTACAGTTGGAGGAAGATGAAGGGATCGAAGAAGTGGAGGAGATCGAACCACCACCAGCAGCTGTGCCGTTTTCTAGGTTATTTGCTTGTGCAGATAACTTCGATTGGTTTCTCATGGTTGTTGGGTCGTTGGCTGCTGCAGCTCATGGAGCGGCACTTGTCGTGTATTTGCATTTCTTTGGAAAAGTTCTTCACTTGCTGAGATTCGAAGAATTAGATTGGAGATCCGAAGCACTGTTTCAGAAGTTTTCAGAGGTAGGTTTCGAAAACCCTAATTTCGTTTTTTCTTTTGTTCAGTAAAGTTTTCTAATTTATAGTAGCAATTCTGATATAAAAAAACATATTTTTAAGCAAAGTCGTTTTGAGGGGAACCTCTTGAATACTGTTCTACTAGTGTTAGGTCTGGAAGAAATGATGGGATTAGTTAAGAAAAGATGCGTCTTTGGGTTTCAGTCTCTGTTTCAAGAATCCACTCTGAGCTCAAAATCCAGAGATTGGGCTTATTGTATTCTGTAAACATTTTCTATAAGCCTGTTGTAAACTTTCCTGTTTCTTGTAGTGTGAGACGTTAAGAAACTCCATCCGAGCACTATCTTACTCGATTTAGTGGTGTAGTAGAAGGTGCACCAACGATCACTAAATCTTGGCCCTGATTAAGTGGCGAAGTTTTGTTGGAAGAAGAAGAGTCGGAAATACGCTGTTGTCTTGGGGGGTGGGGGGGAGAGATTTGAATAATAGGGTGTTCATATCGAAGGTTGTTCTTTTTTGTAAGTTATATTCATCAAGGCTTAAATTGCAAGGGTGGGGCATGCAACTTGGTTTCTGAGATTAATGACTGGTCATGCCTTTCAACCTCCCTTTTGAAGACTTCCAGATGAGCAACTGATTACTGTTAAGGCGGGCATAGTACTGATAAAAAATTGATGCGATGTTCCATCAAACAATGTTTTTTTTTTGGCCGCCTGCCTTGAAGCGACCTTATTAGCGAGTAGTGACGACGCACCATTCTTAATGGCAAGGAATTCAATCAATCAAGCTAGGAAACTACTAGCTTAACCACTTGATCGTTGACATTGTTTCAGTTTCAAGAATTTTTTGAATTTCAACATTTCAAATTGTGCAATAATTTTGATCAATTCATATATAAAACTTTAGTATCTGATTGAAATTATCTGCAAAATTTTGAGATCTTATTGTGATTTCATCATGGACTGAAGTTTATGTGAACTATACGATTTTAAAACTAACATCTAATGGTGGTTTATGGTGGTGGCTATTAGGAAATGGGCTAGAAACTCTTGAGGTACTATCATCAATTGAGGTATGGGATGGGATGTGGATTCTTTCCTTCATTATAATGTGAGGCCACTTCTCTTGTTGAGTGGGTGTCACATTGTCAGGTGACCATGACCATGCCATCGATCCTTTTGTAGTTGAAGTGTGGGTTTGGCTTGTTGGAATATCTCTTATGTACAGATTGAGAATTTTCTCTTCCTTAGTGGGATTATAGTTGGAAGGCGTTGCAATTATAAGTGGTTGAAAATCATTTAATAGGAAAATTGTTTTCAATTCCTTGGTTAATTTTCACCGATCATGGTGACAATCTTGTAGTTGAAGTGGATGCCAAGAAAATTAGATGATGGTTAGTTGGGGGAATTGGCGATATATTGTTATGGTTATGGCGACTTCCTCAACACAATATTAGATGCAGCAACTTAAGAATATTTGTGGTTGTTGGGTCTTGGAGCTTTTTTGAAGAGGTTAAATGGAGCGAGAAAGTTTAAAAGTCTCATTGTGAGTGTGAGTGTGAGTGTGAGTGTTGGGGGGGGGGGGGGGGTTGATGGAGAGATAAGTTGTGAGGCATGTGGATAGTTGGCCATGAAGGAGTAGGAGAGGTAATATTGTACATCTAGTGGTAAAAGAAAGGAGGTTTGTCATGGGATTGATTGTTTTGAAATCATAGATTTCATGTTATTGGTGTTCTGATCAAAAGGGAGTTTCCTACAAAGATTTGCAAGCTAATGGATTCATTTCATTATGTGATGTGGCTAACACTATATTGGGATGTGCATTTGAAAGTCATCACGTCTTGTGAAGTTTGATATATATCTTGTGAATGGGAGCGATTAACATTGGTTGTTTACTGGAGTTGGTTATGCTATTTGGATTGTTAGGTATACTAGGTAATTTTCATACCTCTGGGGGTTGTGTGAATATTTTAGGTACCCTTAATTTTCAAGCTGATGACTTACCCTCCTTGACCGTTGTCTTCTATGAGAGACTAACATAAAGTGACCAAAATAACCCTTGTCGAAAATCCTTAATTTTTCCTCGAAATCCATCATCTTCAATCTTTAGGATAAGGGGTTTGATTTATTTGTCAATCCTTGATTTTCCACCAAAAACTCTTGGACCCCCCCTGCCCACAATCTATCTTCTTCAACGTTTGAGTTGTGAAGATGAAGATTTAGGGTTCGAAAAGAGAAGAAAAAGAGAAATAAGTGAATAACAATAGAGAGAGAGAGAGAGAGAGAGAGAGAGAGAGAGAGAGAGAGAGAGAGAGAGAGAGAGAGAGAGAGAGAGAGAGAGAGATGAACATAGTAGACAAACCTCTCTCCTACATGTGTGTTTGTGGACCCACTTACAAAAGTTATGGGCCTAATACTACATATACTAAAAATAAAATAATAACTCAGACACTCCCTCTCAAGTTTGGAGTATAGAAATCAAGCATGCCCAACTTGGTACATAATATAGAAAATGAACTTCTTGGCAATGCCTTTGTGAGGACATCTCCCAATTGATTATCTGACTTGTAGTACGGAGTAATGATTTACTTAGTTGACACCATATTACGAATAAAATGACAATCCACCTCAATGTGTTTTGTTCGCTCATAAAACACGGGTTGCTTTGTCCTTATCTAAAGTATAGTTCTATTAAATGACAAATTTTGGCCGGTGAGTTACTTTTCACTGCTGCCAATGCTTTCTCTTGCTTTCAGCGCGTCTCTCTTGGATAAAGATTTTTGATAAGTTGGATAAAGATTTATTTGGCAAAGTCATCTAGGATAAAGATATATTTTATTTTCAAATAATGTGAAGAACAAGTGGCTTTCTTTTTCACCATAACTATATACGATGAAGGTTTTTTGAGGAAGAAGGGGGTGTTTTGGTCTCTTTCATCAGTTTGAAAATGGTGGGGATAATTAAAATATTCACCAACGCCTTGAGTGATACGTCTAAACTACCCTAAAATATGTTCTAAAACAAATAGTTCTTCCAAAATTCTTTTATGTGAAACAAACAACAAATAATTCTTTTCATGACATTTTCTTCAAACTCCATAACATAATCAAATGGCTACAAAACATAGCAGGGAAATTTTTTTTCCTGTTGAAGATTTTTACACAATTTTTTTTCCAGAGAATGCAAATTTCATGGGATACATATGGGGCCTAATGTTGCGTTTGATTTCCGGAAAATCAATTTCTGGGAAAATGGGATTTTTTGGTGTTTGATTCACCATTTTCTAGGAAAGTGCCACTTGCTTGCGATTGTTGGAAAATGATTTTCCTGCGGGGCAAGAAACTTTAAGGCAAACTCTTTGATGTTGACCATATCTTTCATTAAAATCTGATTTTTCATGTGTAATCAAAAGCAATGTTGTCAAATTGCATATGTGGTCATGTGTGAACAACATATGTTGTGCGCATATGTGAATCACAATACCCCATATGCAGTGACATGTTGAGAAAAATATATTTTTCCCAAAAAAATTATATAAACTAAGAAAAAATAGGATTTTTTTTTTTTTGCAAGAATGTATAACTCAAAGAATGGAGGAGAAGAAGACAAGATGGTGATTTTCTTATAAATTTAATGATTCAACTACTCAAAAAGTAAAATACCTTAAATCTTCAAACAAGCTTCTTCAATTCTTGATTCTTGAATGTTACAAAATTCTTTAATCTTGAATTAGAATGATTGATGTAGAAATTTAGAAGTTGAAATTTAAGTAGAAGAAGATTTGAAATTGAACTTTAGATTGGAAGAGCTTTTTGAGAGAAAATGTGTACTTTGTAGATAGTAGAAGCAAGCTAGAGAGTAGTCGGAATTGAGAGTGGGTTATCTATAGAAGGTTTAGGTTTAAATAAAATAAAAAAATTCTTTTGTGTATTGGACACATGCAATCACGAACAAATTTATGTGATGGTATATTGTTCAATGATCATATTTTTGCCTATGCAATCATGGCATAGGTGAAAATATGATCCATAATTGCATACGGAAACTATGATAAAAAGCCAGCAATTTTTTTTTCTCACCGAGAGCAATGAAATACACCTAAGTCTCTTATAAGGATGCATATGATTTGGTGCTTCATTTTTATTTTATTTTATTTATTTTTTATTATTATATATATATTTTCTTTGGGGGGGGGGGGGGGGGGGGTAGGTATAAGTGTTTAGTTGTCATATCTTTAGCCAACCCCAAATCTTTGGGATAAGGTTCTGATTTTGATGAGTTGTAATATCATTGGTTGCAGAG
Organism: Akebia trifoliata; assembly: GCF_017979445.1. Taxonomy (NCBI): domain Eukaryota; kingdom Viridiplantae; phylum Streptophyta; class Magnoliopsida; order Ranunculales; family Lardizabalaceae; genus Akebia; species Akebia trifoliata. The sequence continues at coordinate 903,850 of NC_141382.1, read as the reverse complement.
TTTTTTAAGACATTTTTTTTAATGTCCATCTGCTTAAGTATCGCAAATTACATGTAGCAGTAATTCTTAACTCCTAAGCTTCACTCTTTCTCAATTTTTTTTAAATTTCCTGTATGTTTATATGTAGTTTCGATAAACAAGAAATTATGTCAATGCAGTTTTGATATATTTGTAGTAGGACAGAAGGTTGAAACTACTCTTGTTGAGGATCTTGAGGTGAATTTCTATATGAGCTTGATTGGCAAACAAGGTTCTTTATAAGCAAGACATGGAGATTTTTTCAGGTTCCTTTAAATAAGGACTCTCAAGAGCTAATATTTGTGCCTTTGGAAGGTCTTATTAGATTGTCTTTTGTCCTTCCTCTCTGAATCTGATTGCAGAATTTAATTTCTATTAATTAAACTCACTGGGAAAATTTTAATTGACAAATATACATGGCATTTTCTGTTTATTGGTTGTTGGTTTTGAGTATTCCTTCTAAACGACAATCATATTGTGGTTACTTTAGTCTGAGACGGGATCTGAAGCTTTCATAGCGTATATAAGATTATCTCCTCCTTCAGTGAAATCACTCTATTCGGCATCTCCTCCCCCGCTTTCCTAATCATGCACATACGCATGCCTACAATTTCACATTATGTAACTGGTCCAAGAGCTTCGTCTTCATTTGTTGTGAAGTTTATATCTAAAGATATTTTACTAGGATTATGTATGTGTGTATTTAATTTTTTCTCAATGTGAAACATCATTATCAAATCCTTGCCCCAACTGTTCAATGTTAAATATGTGTTTCTTAATATATATCATTCCAAGAATTTGAATTCCATAGTTATAATATTTAGTATTAAAAGACATGATTCTAAAATTAAGTTTTCCAGGGTTTGAACATTTTCTTACTTATTTGCCTTCATAGCACAGGCAAGGCTGATCCATTGTTGGCCTTTTTGGACTTAATCTTGAATTTTTTACTAGGTTCATTGTTTTATTAAATATAATTATGTTTCTTAGAATTCACGAGCCCAAATTTGGTTTTATTTAACTTCGTCATTATCCATTCTGCAGCATGCTCTACAGATTGTTTACATAGCGTCAGGTGTTTTTGCCGCTGGTTGGATTGGTATGTCAAACTTCCATCATTGCTAGTTTCTCTGCGATTTTTATGTGGTAGATGATGCTCTAAAACCTCCAAGATTAATTTGTTCTGTGTTATAGAGGTCTCATGCTGGATTCTTACCGGAGAAAGGCAGACTGCAGTCATCAGGTCAAAGTATGTTCAAGTATTACTTAACCAGGACATGAGTTTTTTTGATACGTATGGGAACAACGGGGACATTGTGAGCCAAGTGTTGAGTGACGTGCTGCTAATTCAGTCTGCTCTTAGTGAGAAAGTATGTTTCATAATTTAAAATGTTGCTTCTTGAAAGGGATCTATGTTCCACTTTGATGTTTACCTTCTTTTAAGAATTTGGTCTGCATCATGCAAATGTTGCACATATCAAATGCTACTTCTGATAATGGAACTTTGATGTAACAGGTTGGTAATTATATTCATAACATGGCGACCTTTTTTTGTGGTCTTGTCATTGGCTTCATTAACTGTTGGCAGATCGCACTCATAACATTAGCCACTGGCCCTTTTATTGTTGCTGCGGGAGGAATATCTAATATATTTCTCCATAGACTTGCTGAAAATATTCAAGATGCATATGCTGAAGCAGCAAGTGTTGCCGAACAGGTTATTGTTCCCATTCTCTATCCTGTTATTTGAGAGCTGCTATTGGCACCCAATTTTTTTTTTGCTTAGTACACCTCACTTAAAAATAAAGAAAATAAATGAATGGTTGAGAATGAGTAAAATTGGGGTGCCAATAGAATCTCTCTCGATTAGTATTTTTGCTAGATTACTATTTTTGGGTTTAGGATTTATATGAGCCTAATCATAATTGTAAACAACTACTGAAATTGTTTGAACGAGTGTGTTTTAAATTTTAATCTTAATTGGGGTGTAATAAATATTTTAAGAAATTGGGGTATAATAAGTAAAAGTCGGGGTGTAATGGCAGCTCTCCCACCTTCTTTTCCAGATGGTTCTTAAAATTGGAATTAGATGATAACATATAGTTGAACGATCACCATTAACATTGTTTGGGTTTGTGGTCTTTACTACTTTAGTGTAGATTTCTCTCGAGAACACTCTGGCTAAATGTCAATTGTTATATAGTTCTTCATTCTACTAAAATCCGTGCCTTAATATGAGAATTGAGTTCGATATTTCCTGTGTTCCTTCTGGTTTTAATGTGTAGAAATAATAAAACTAAATAGAAAGTCAAGGATGTTGGGGATAACACTGAAGGTTCCAGCTTGGTCAGTTTTTGTGAGTGGTAGTATCAGAGTCATGGGTTCAAAATCCGCCCTTCCTGCTTGCCTATCAAAAAATGTACGTGATAAAACATCTGTTTTTGTGGTTTTTTCTCTATCAGATGCTGCCTGTTATCCAAGTCTTTATTATTGGAAGCATGTAGTAGAACTTTGAATTTAACAAGATATGCCCATCGCTAACGATTTCTATGCTAGGTACTGACTCCATGGATACTCTTACATGATGACTATGTTACCCCTCCCTGATAAGTATCAACTAATGTGAGAATAAATTTTCACCTCTTTAGTGAGTGGCCATACCCGATGGCAGACTTGAGAAATGCCTGATATCATGATGCAAGCTTTGGCATCTCAATCCACAACAAATAGATTTCAGGAGAAGAGGTTCAGATTCTTAAACCTTGTTGAGGTTGGGAAGGAGAGGAATTTGAGAACGTTTGAGGGGAAGGCCAACTTGTTTCAAGAGATTATCCTTAATATTATAGGTTTTATCTTTTTTTTGGTGGAAGTTGCTTACGACCTTTGGAGGGTTTTTCTCTTTAGATGGGACCTGCTTTGTAGGTCCTAATTCTCTTCTTTGGTTGTATTTCCTCTTGTAGGCAGGCCTTCTTCCTTTTAAAAATAAAATAAAATAAATCTCATGGTCTGTCAAAAAAACTTTTAATCAGATAACTGATTGAGAAACCTCTAAATACATTGGAGAGTTCGTTTCGAGATTTACCACAATGATTTCATGACCTTTGTGGAGATTCTAATGCTTTGGGCTTCAAAGGCGTGAGAAAAGTTTTACTCTGACAGAAGTAACGAGAATAGGGGCATTTTAGTCATTATCAGGAAAATGTTATATACTTGAAATGGATGGGTGTGATCTGGTACTTAGGTCTTAAGTTAGGCTTTTATGGTTTTGCTTTTGTATAAATAGATGATATGAAAACCTGAAGGAGACTTGATTATTGATGATATTTTTTTTTTCTTTTTAGGTTTTCATTTAGTTTATTTATTTATATTTATTTTATTCTTGGGATTGCTTAGGGTCCAGGACAAATCCTCTACCTCAACTTGCTTTCTGATATTTCTCTTCAACCTCAAAGAAATTGTTGAAAACAATATCTAGTATCATAAATATCATCATTGTCGAATTTTATGAGAACTCTGATACAAACGAATCAACCTAAGTCCATGAAGATGACGTTATGCACTTATCCAAATCTGGAATCTCTTTTTGGATCTATCAATTCAGCTAATAATACAAGCTCCAAGTTTTTTATTTATTTTAATTCGTTGACCAAATAAACACCTTCTTTGTCCTCTGGATATCTGGAGAAGATTGGTGGTAAGTCCCGACCTGCAATTTGTTGTTTAATAGCTAGACCATTCAGATACTCATTGAAGTTTGGTGATGTGACCAAATCTTCATTTTTTGAAAATTGTTTAACTATGATAAAAAGAAAAGATCATAACTAGTTATCTCAATACAAAAATGTTCAAGAATCTCCACTCTTTTAGCTATCTCAGCATCACAAGCACCAAAAGAAGACACGTTCAAATCTCTTTCTAAATTCTCCCGAGGAAAGATCTGATCTGATTGCACTTGATGTATGCAACTGGAACAGCGGTAAGGCAAAAAGAAATGAGAAAATGAGATGTCAATGCAAAGATTTCTTAGAGGGAAATCTTGAAAAAACTCTTTTTGGTAGGATTTTATCTCCAGTTGTGAATTTTTAAGATATCCATTTTTTTCTTCCTTATTTTATATGCCTACCACTTTTGGCAAGAGGACTGATAAATAAGATGTTGAGTCGGTGCATTGAAAAACAGGACATATCCAGTCTCTTTCATCATAATTGATTGTAGAAATAACATGACATTTGTTTATACTTTTCTCCTAGTTGTTACCTGAGTCATTCACAAAACCGCTCATTGCATTTCAACAACACTTGACTCTATTGAGGCAGGTTGCAATTTAGTTTTAAATGCTTAAATTGGTAGTAAAATACTGTCTGAAAATGAATTCCACAATAAAAATGAAGTATAACTGTGTAGTAATTTTTTTTTTGATCGATAACTGTGTGGTAATATTTTGTTAGTCCAATAACATGTTTCATGACCATTGCTTGGTAATGGACCATTTTCTTACATGTGCAGGCTGTCTCGTACGTCAGGACTTTATATGCATTCACAAACGAAACATTGGCCAAGTATTCTTATGCAAATTCGCTCCAAGCAACACTGAGATATGGTATTTTGATAAGTCTTGTGCAAGGCCTTGGACTTGGATTTACATATGGACTTGCAATATGTTCGTGTGCTTTGCAACTCTGGGTTGGAAGATTCTTGGTTTCACATGGACAGGCCCATGGTGGTGAAATTATAATAGCTCTATTTGCTGTTATTTTGAGTGGCCTGTAAGCATCTAGTTCTCATTCTTTTCATGCCTTACCTTGATTATTACCTCGTTTTAACAATCTGGTAATTGTGATCTCTTGTCATTTGTAGAGGATTAAATCAAGCAGCAACAAATTTCTATTCATTTGAACAAGGGAGAATTGCTGCATATAGACTTTATGAGATGATAAGCCGTTCAACATCTTCCATTAATCAAGATGGAAATACCATAGTTTCTGTGCAAGGAAACATTGAGTTCCGGAATGTGTATTTCAGCTACCTCTCTCGTCCTGAAATCCCTATCTTAAGTGGGTTTTACCTAACTGTACCTGCTAAAAAAACTGTGGCACTTGTTGGTAGGAATGGTTCGGGAAAAAGCAGTATTATTCCTCTCATGGAGCGATTTTATGATCCTACATTAGGTATTATGATCACATTATCCTGTCTAGTGCTTGCCCATTTCTTCTCCGTTTCATTTTATAAATATTGGACTGGAAATTATGTTGTGCTGCAGGAGAGGTCCTTTTGGATGGTGAGAATATAAAAAGCTTGAAACTAGAATGGTTAAGAAGCCAAATTGGACTTGTCACCCAAGAACCTGCCTTGCTAAGTTTAAGCATTCGAGATAACATTGCTTATGGACGGCCCAATGCTACTTTTGATCAGATTGAAGAAGCTGCCAAAATAGCACATGCCCATACATTTATCAGCTCACTTGAGAAAGGATATGAAACACAGGTAGGAGAAAAAAAATGGGTGTCAACTTAGACCATATTACATACTACAGTGACTCAATCTATTCTTTCTTTTAATTTATGCATTTCAGGTGGGTAGGGCTGGTTTGACATTGACGGAAGAACAGAAGATGAAACTTTCTGTTGCTAGGGCAGTGCTATCAAATCCATCTATTCTTTTACTTGATGAGGTCACTGGTGGTCTTGACTTTGAAGCAGAAAGGGCTGTTCAGGAGGCTCTAGATATCCTTATGTTGGGACGATCGACTATAATAATAGCTCGACGGCTTAGCCTCATAAGAAATGCTGATTATATAGCTGTGATGGAGGAGGGCCAACTTGTTGAAATGGGTACTCATGATGAATTGCTAACCCTGGATGGTCTATATGCAGAACTTCTTAGATGTGAAGAAGCAGCAAAACTTCCTAAAAGGTATATTTCACATGTGAAGTCCTTTGTTGGATGTTTTACTAGAATATGCCTTATCCAAAGCTATTTGGGTCAGCAGCATGAATTTGAACTTGTAAAATTTGATGTTTTTCTAGATCATCATCATCATCATCAAAGCCTTACTGAAAACAATTATATCATCCATTATCTCTGGTTGGGCAAGCTAGTGTAGGATGATAATTTTTGTATTCACAATCTCTTGTTTGCATCATTTTAGTCATTGGTCTTCCAGCTTCCTGTATGGGACTACTTGTCCTTGTAGGTATCTTTGGTGTCATTTCTTTTGTATCTATCTAGTTTTTAGTTCATTTTGGTATAGAAATCTGCAACTTAATTCAGGTGCTTGATGTTTGTGTTTTGAATGGTGGAATAATATTAATGTTGTCGATGCAATAGTTGGGATAAGGCACTGCGAATGATATTGATGATGAGCATGAACTTTTTTATCACTTGGACAAGTTGTTTCTTTTTATCCAAGGTGCTTGTTTGGAGTGCTTGGTTCCCTAATCTTCTATTTCGTCTCTACAAGTTGTCAATTTAAGGACTAGTTACTTTTTATGCTTTCTTTTACCTTTTTTCGATTCTTGTTGTTGCCTTGGTGTTTTTAGGCAGGTCGCCTCAACCTCCTTGTTTGTTCTTCGTTTTATCCAATGAAAACAGGAAAAAAGGAAAGAAAGAAAGAAACCTTTTTGTAACGTGTCAGTGATCTATTTTACAGCTTGTAATGCTTATTGCTGCTGGTCAAAATTATCCTGTATAGTATTCTTCTTATGTGGCCATTGTTGTCAATGTCTCTTCCCCCCTTTTTACTTTCTTTTTTTTAGCTTTAGTTGGAGATGGAAAACTGGATTTCGTTTTATTGATGTTTTCTCTATACTATACTTGTAGGACACCAATAAGGAACTACAAGGAGAGAGCAGCTTTCGAAATTGAAAAGGATTCATCAGCAAGTCAAAGCTTTCAAGAACCATCATCTCCTAAGATGGTTAAATCACCCTCGCTTCAGAGGGTTCATGGTTTCCATGCGTTTTGGCCCCCAGATGGCACCTTTAACTCACATGAATCCTCAAAAGTTCAGAGCCCACCTTCAGAGCAAATGCTAGAAAATGGAATGCCCTTGGTTGCAGCAGAGAAAGCACCATCCATAAAAAGACAGGATAGTTTTGAAATGAAATTACCTGAGCTGCCCAGGATTGATGTTCATTCAGTACACCGACAGACATCAAATGCTTCAGATCCTGAATCACCTGTTTCACCTCTTTTGACGTCTGATCCTAAAAATGAACGTTCCCACTCAAAGACTTTCAGTCGACCCCTCAGTCAATTTGATAGTTTGCCCCTGAAACAAAGGGAGTCAAAGGATACACTACATCAGAAACCTCCACCATTTTGGAGGCTTGCAGAGCTCAGCTTCACAGAGTGGTTTTATGCTCTTTTGGGGAGCATTGGAGCTGCTATTTTTGGTTCTTTTAATCCTCTTCTCGCTTATGTTCTTTCCTTGATAGTGGTGTCATATTACAAAGATAAAGGGCACCTCTTACGTCATGAAGTGGAGAAATGGTGCTTGATCATCACGTGCATGGGTATCGTAACAGTGGTTGCCAATTTTTTGCAGCACTTCTATTTTGGTATAATGGGGGAGAAGATGACCGAGCGAGTTAGGAGAATGATGTTCTCAGGTAAACGACATATTCTCTACTCTTATGTGTGTCTTCATAGGCTAAACATTATCATCTTTTTTATGCTTCTATTGTATAAGAAATATCTATACAATCTTCGATGTGGGCTAATACATGTTCATTTCCATCCAGCAATGTTGCGCAATGAAGTTGGATGGTTTGATGAAGAGGAGAACAGTGCTGACACCTTGTCAATGCGCTTGGCAAATGATGCTACATTTGTCCGTGCTACTTTTAGCAACCGACTTTCGATATTTATCCAGGATACTGCAGCTGTTGTTGTGGCTATTCTTATTGGGATGTTACTGGAATGGCGATTGGCACTTGTGGCTTTAGCAACCCTGCCCATTCTTATTGTTTCTGCTATAGCACAGGTTTTTTCCTCAAGCCTCCATGCTTTGCTGGAAAGAAGCATTTCATATGCATACTTTGATGCAGTTATGATCCAAATTTACTTTGCAGCCATTTCTTTGATCAATTAAACAACTTCTGATGCGACATTCAACATCAGTTGAATGTATAGAATTAGTTTTCTATGTTCAAGAAGTGACCAAAAATAAAGTCGAGGAAGTTATAATGGTCTCAATGCATAGATTGCTCAGAATCTGTCATTAAATGTCCTAGTCAATCCAATTATTATTATTATTATTATTATTATTATTTTTTTAAAGTATAATATATTGAAAAATAATCCAATTATTAATTTTCTCCACACATTAGTTGTTTTTGTTTCCATCAGTAGGCACAATAAGGGAGGGCTTAGTATTAAAGGCAATATTTTTCATCATTGATGGTGGTAAGTCTACTATGATAAGGAACCATACCTGTTAAGGCTATGTTTTGGGGTGGGAATGCCTTGAAGAAAGGACACTATTATTTCACTTAATGGGAAAAAAAAGAAGAGGATGAAAATCTGTATGATTCTCTACTTCGTCAAGGATAAAAGGACTAATATAGAATAAATAATTTTCTTGCTTCTTTCCTTTCTCTTCTCTTGTAGTATGTCTTTTTTCCCATATAACAATCAGGTTCTCATTAAAACCCAAAACTAGTATGCGATTTTTTTGAGTAGAAAGTAAAAAAAACATCTGCAACAGGTACTTGTTCATGAAATTTTACTTTTGTTTTTCTTTCTTCATATAATCTTCCCAACAATTATATTGTTGGGTATCCCTATAAAAATATTTATTTTGTTGGGTATCTATAACACTATATTTTGGGTTTAATGAGAACTTGGAGGAAAGAAGCAAAAAGAAATATTTCTTATATTTGCACACCTTGATTGCATATAGATCTTTCATGCATGCTTTTGCTTGACGTAGGGACCTTTTTATCAAAGGTCAATCTTTCTTTGCTTCTGTGTCCAAACATCGATCTGGATTAGAATGTTAGGTTCCCTGACTTGGTTTCGTGATAGGGGAGGATTCATCGAGGATTGTGTACTTTTCATCATTAATCTCCTATCCATCACTTCCAATTTTTAGTGCTTAGTAATGAAGCACTGTAAATATTTTAATTTGTCATTTATCTAATCCTCTGAGTGGATGTGGATTTTCATTTTGCAGAAGCTGTGGCTTGCAGGGTTCTCCAAAGGGATTCAGGAGATGCATAGGAAGGCATCTTTAGTCCTCGAAGATGCAGTTAGAAACATATACACTGTTGTGGCATTCTGTGCTGGTAATAAAGTAATGGAGCTCTACAGATTGCATCTAGTAAAAATATTCAAACAGAGTTTCCTCCATGGAATGGCCATCGGTTTCGCCTTTGGCTTTTCACAATTTCTGCTTTTTGCATGCAATGCTCTCCTCCTTTGGTACACTGCTGTCTCTGTTAAAAAAGGCTATCTAGATCTGCCTACAGCTCTCAGGGAGTACATGGTCTTCTCCTTTGCAACCTTTGCATTGGTGGAACCTTTTGGCTTGGCCCCATACATATTAAAACGACGAGAGTCCCTCATTTCAGTGTTTGAAATCATAGATCGTGTTCCAAAGATTGACCCAGACGATAACTCTGGGCTGAAACCTCCTAATGTCTATGGAAGTCTTGAGCTGAAAAATGTTGATTTCTGTTATCCAACTCGCCCTGAGGTGATGATATTGAGCAATTTCAGTCTCAAAGTCAATGGGGGGCAAACTTTAGCTGTGGTGGGAGTTTCAGGGTCTGGAAAGAGCACTATAATTTCTTTGATAGAGAGATTCTATGATCCAGTTTCTGGCCAAGTTTTACTGGATGGACGAGATTTGAAGCTGTTTAATCTGAGGTGGTTGAGAAACCACATGGGTCTCGTTCAACAGGAACCTATAATCTTTTCAACCACAATAAGGGAGAACATCATATATGCAAGGCACAATGCGACAGAGGCTGAGATGAAAGAAGCTGCAAGGATAGCCAATGCTCACCAATTCATCAGTAGCTTGCCTCATGGTTATGACACGCATGTTGGCATGAGGGGTGTGGATCTAACTCCTGGACAAAAGCAGAGAATTGCCATTGCTCGGGTGGTCCTGAAGAATGCACCCATCTTGTTATTGGACGAGGCCAGCTCCTCTATTGAGTCGGAGTCGAGCCGGGTGATTCAGGAGGCTCTTGATACATTGGTCATGGGTAACAAGACAACCATTCTTATTGCCCATAGAGCGGCAATGATGAGGCATGTAGACAACATTGTAGTTCTCAACGGTGGACGAATTGTGGAGCAAGGGAACCATGATTCCCTGGTGGCAATGAATGGTTTGTATGTACGATTGATGCAACCTCACTTTGGCAAGGGCCTTCGGCAGCATAGATATGTTTAGGCGAGGGAATGTGGTTGATGTACATTATGGTTGGTTCATCGGTAACGTTTTCAATCCGCCCATTTTGTGATCGTTGGAGACATCAACACCAACAGGGTCTTTCTCGATAATATCTTTGTTGGTGGGGAGTTTGTAGAATGGGTGAAGAGAAGTGGTGAGTTTGTAATTTATTTTGGATTGATGTGGTGGTAAACATGTTCAAAGGTAGGATTCACGGATAGAGAGCTTGTGGAGTTTGGGTGAGGGAAGGGGGTCAGAAAGCACTCTCGGGTATGCGCTCTGAGCAGTGGTTGATATATTCTTTTGGATATTCGCATTCCATGATATATTAATTTGTTAATTTCTCAAAAGAGGGCTGGAGGCTATCGTAATCTAATCTTTCTCTGCGGCTGTTGTGGTTTTTTAACTGTGAAATGGTTTGATTTTTTTTTTTTTTGGCTTTTTTTTTTGGCTGGTTTGGAATGATTCCTTATAATAGTTCCCGCAGGACATGTTCATTTGGTGAAACAACACAAGAGGTTCAGTACTGCGACAGGTCGATATTTAGCTCGCACATTTTTGTAATCTGCATAAATAGAGAATGTAAGTTATTGAGAAAATGCAAGTTACCTTACAATGAGTTGTTTTTCTGAAAAAAGCAGAGCTATAAAAAGCACACAGTGGTGGTTTGGATTTTGGGACTTTTGCCTCAAATCTTCTATGAACCTTCTTCTGGAAAGTTGTGGCTTTTGCTATATGACAAGAAAATGTGATTGATGTTACCATCACAGTCCTGTGGTGTGGCTTAGGGTTTTTTTCCCCTCCTAATCGTGTGGAAGCTTGATAGTTTTGGAAGGGTCTGGAAAGATGTAGAATGTTCTATAAAATATTCTAGAGAATTGTGGAAGAATCTAGAAAATTATTGGAAGTTATCTGTTGTACTATATGAATTGTGCATGGTATCTGATACCATAAGAATGATAAAACGTATGCTTTAGATTAAGTCTTGGATTATTTCATATCTCATAGCTTTGATACCATATTGGGAAGACTTGGTCATTATTAAAGCTTCATGTGAAACGGAAATGAATCCTTTTTCGCACCACCATGATTCGTATTACCAGATAAGCAATTGTCCCTTATTTGGCTACAAACCTCTAAATTCTAACTTTTCATATTCAACAGCATTCTCTCAATTTTACTCTCCAAATGTTACACAGATGGGATGGGTTCGTGACATTTAAGGGTTTTTTTAAGTTGTTGGAAGCAAATTACTTAAAGGACCATAGCAGAGGGATTTTTTTTCTAAATAGTCCCCAAGTTTTGGGTGGTCTCTTAATAGTCCATTTAGTAAACTTTTCTTTTCTTAACAGTCCATGGACCTCATCTCCCACATTTCTCACGGTTGAATGACACCATTTGAACTCATTGTTTCCATATAAAAAAAGTTGGATTTTTGACTTCTCAATCGAGTTTCGGAGACTCCATTCCGTCGGAAAGGGTTTAAAAAGGAAGAAGTCATTTTCAAGGGTTTTTCAAACATTACGAAGATGTACGTAGAAAATTAAGATTTTCACCTGTTTTTTTTCTTAGTTTTTGAATGAAAATCGATCAAGAATAGTTTTTTTGGGTTGAAATCATCTAAACAAGTCATCTCAAGTTTTTAGTCAATCTTTCCATGTATTTTAGTCGAAACACTCAAAAATTGAAAATGGGTGGAGTTCCCCACTTTTTATTTAAAAAGTGCTGAACTCGACAGTAAATAGTGGTGAGTTCGACAGTAAAAATTATGAGCTCGGCACTAAATAAAAAAGTGGTGAACTTAACAATAAATAAAAAAACGTCAAGTTCAACAATAAATAAAATGTGGTGAACTCGACAATAAATAAAAAAGCATCAAGTTCAGCAATAATGAGGACCATTAAGAAATAAAAAGTTCACTAAATGTCCTATCAAGCTACCGTGCAAAACTTAGGGACTATTTAGAAATAAATCCCTCTGCCAGGGTCCTTTTAAGAAATTTTCCCTTTGAAATGAGAACTTGCTCCAGAGCTGCTCAAATGTTTTGCTGTTAAAATGGCTCCAAATGAACTTGCAACGTTATTTACTAATTTGATATTCTGTTTTTCCCAAAAATAAACGGGTTTCTACAAAGGTGCAAACCTCGAATATATAAGGGGATCCTTCATTCTGGTCCCTTATACTCAGAACAAGTTCATGCCAACTTCATTTTATGTCTAGGGTGGTTCTTCCTAGGAAGAATGCACACCCATATGTGGGTCCCTATATTATGATGATCGTTGCCCTTCAATGGTGGAGGGAATTGTACTCGGAGAAGAGTTATCCAAGTCTGGATTGAATCGATTAGCATTTGTTGAGACTTGCCTAACTATTGAATTCCGCAAGGACTCAAAATGAAGAACCTGATAACCATCTACCCTTTCTTGAAGGGCATCTTCCCTCCTCAATGTCTCCATTAAAGTGAACATAGAAACCGAGTAATCATACTGATCAGTAAAACTGTCCACGACGTGTGATCTGCAAAGTGGGCAATTAGAGTGAGACTCAAACCAAGTGTTGATGCAAGAAATATGGAACGAATGTGTGCAGTTGGGTAAAAATCTAAGCCATTCCCCTTCTTCTAATTCACCCAAACAAACTGCACAGTCTACATCTTCTTGGTCAATTCCATCCTCAATTTTCTTCCTGAATTGAATGGCAGGAAGAGCATATAACACTGATGAATCAAGCCCTTGGCCTTGGAATTGTAGTGAAGGGTCATCTGGATTTGTCTCGTTCAGAAGTCGTCGCCTTTGAATCAAGTTTCTGAAGGGAGATTCAGAGAAGAACCTTTTGAGGAATCTGTAATAGATAAAGAAGAGGAACATGGCACAGAATGTGGTGACGAAGGATACCACATATGGGTTCCATTTTGACGGTGGTATGGCTGGAGATGGTGTGGGACTTGAATCCATTTCTGAGAACCTCTCCATTGGGATAAATTAGAGACATTTATTTCAAAGTTTTGTTTGAAAGTTGGCGATTAGAACGAAGCAGTGATGGAGACAAAGTTCTAGGCTGCTGGTGATAATTCTGAGGGTTCCCATAATATTCAAATCTGCAAACTGATTGTCTTTCGATGGAATTCTTTATGTAATTGTTGATGCTTTTGCTTTCTTTCTGTAGCTATTTGTGAGGCTTTCTCAGCCTCCTTGTATTCGGTTTTCCTTCCTTTTCAATATATTATACTTTTCAAAAAAAAAAAAGAATCTATGGGCTGCCAAACTAGAAAAAATAAGAGAAAAACTTAAAATCAATCTCCTGCGAGAAAGTTGGAACTTGGGTTCTCCTTCGATTGTTCTAAACAAGACCTCAAGACCATATAAATCTCATCCATTTCTTCATGTTTCTTGTCCCCAGTAACAAATATATGAACTTTGCTTCTAATCTCAATCCAACTACAACCAGGAATCCTCTTCATCCCTTTCTCCCTCATTTCCTTCCTTATCATCGATACACTCTGCCATTGACCGGCCGCAGAATTCGCATTCGACAGCATAACATACGACGAGACGTCTTCAGGATCTAAGGAATGGATTTTTCGAGTAGCAACCTCAGCCAATTCCATGTTTGAGTGTATCTGACAACCTCCAAGCAATGCCTTCCAAAACCCAATTCCAGGATCGAAAGGTAGCTCCCGTAGAAACGTCTCAGCTTCCTCGAAACGCCCCGAACGAGAGAATAAATCAACCATACAAGCATAGTGTTCCGGCCTTAGCACACTCGGATCTTCTTTTCTTGCCATATTGAAGTATGAATAACCCTCATTGACAAGACCCGCATGATTACAAGCCAACAATAAGCACAAGAGAGTTACACTGTTGGGTCTAAGACTTGAAACTTGCATCTTTTGGAATAAGTCCAATGCTTCCTTTCCTCTCCCATTTTGAGCGTACCCACAAATCATGGCATTCCAAGAAACGATATTTCTTTCAGGAATTCTATTGAAAGCTATGAGACCGTCTTCCATGCACCCACATTTGGCATAAAAGCTAATCAATGAATTACCCACGAAGACATCAAGCTTACCCAATATCTTAACAGCACAAGCATGGAAACTTTTGCCCATACCAAGAGCTGCTATATTGGCAACTGCACTGAAAACACAAGGAAAAGTCGATTGATTAGGTCTTAACCCTTCTCTACGCATCTCGATAAAAAGATTCACAGCCTCTTCAGTGTGGCCCATTTGGCTATACCCACCAATCATTGCATTCCAAGAAACTACATTTCTCTCTGGCATCTCCCAGAAGAGACGTCGAGCTTCATCAAATCTTTCCTTCTTCAAGTACCCATAGATCAAAGTGGTATAAGATACCACATTCGGTTCATGAGTATCTTCGAAAGCTTTTCTAGCTTCCTCAATGGTGCTCAACTTGGAATAAAGATCAATAATCGAACTACCAACAAACACATTCGATCGAAGACCCATCTTTGATGCACAAGCATGTAATTGCTTCCCTGCATTGAGATCACGTAGAGCGCTAGACGAGTGAATTACAGTGCCAAATGTGAATTCGTTGGGTCTGATATTCAAGAAAAGCATTCGAGAGAAAATACCCAAAGCATCCTTTTGACGATCATGTCGAGAGAAGTGACCTATTATGGTCGTGGCTAATACTAAATCCCAGCCTGACGTTTCATCAAATAACTGACGAGCATTGGAGAATGCTTTCGATTCGCAGTAAGAACGAACAAGATCTGATTCAACGTATGAGATTCCAAGTTTGAGGTAATGGGCATGAAATTTCTGGGTCTCAAGGAGATGGATACAAGAGAAACTGTGGGTTTTTTTGAATAATTTGAAATTGGATCCAAGAGTAGAAGACATCAGATACTATGCGTGCATAATGGGCCTAATCGGGTTAGTACGTTCTGGTATCGAGTAGGCTTATCTGTATAACCAATCACATATTGTGGTAGCTTTGGAGTTTGGATGTGTGGGATGAAACTACTTCGGCTTTCCGTACAATGTTGGAAAATGGAAGGTTTTCTTTTTAATTAGTCCTTTAACTTATACAGGTTAGCTAAATAGTCCATTTGGTAAATCACTCCTTAAATCCCACATTCGACATTTCTCATGGTTCTCTAAAAAATTGGTATTTTCGGGATTGTCCATTTTCAAAGCCTCATCAAACTTAAAATATTGTCATTTTTCTCAAAAAAAAATGTTTATCAAATATGATCTACAACATGATCCATGCGAGGCTGAGGTGTTAGATTTTCTTTCTTAGATGTCAAAAATTCAAAATCTCTCGAGGTTTCGTCATGAGAATTTCGCGAGAGTTTTTATCATTTTGAAATAATAAGTTTCACAATATCACAAAAATTCCGCGTGATTTTTCTCTCTCCTTCCTATGGTCTTCAGGGTGAATCCGTTAACGATCATGACCTTCTCTTCCAATGAAGGAATTTCTTCCACCGAGAAGAGTACCTCTGTTAGAATACGATCTGCCTACACATCTTGCTTTTACTGCTATATCGAGAATTACTCCACATATTACTTGATGTAAAACAGATAGTGGATTTGTATTATATACGAAGATTCAACTTTATTTCGAAAGCTTTCAAATAGAATGCCGGATCAATGCCTATCTTTTTTTTTTTTTTTTGAAAAAGAGTGTCAATCTCTATAATTTAAAAGTCACTAGAGGAACTAGTGGGGACATCGTACTATTGAGATCTTTACCCAACCAAGTGTGGGCCAAACAATAATGACCAACTGATCCAAGAAAGTGCCACATGGGGGTGTGGTTCATGATATCAAGATTTTATAATCCCACCAATGGACAGATGCCACCTACTATCTTTTCAAAATTTCAAATTTCAACAAATGAAATTTGAGACCTCTCCACTAATTCAACGCTCACTAAAAGAAAAAAAAGAGGAAAGGTTATAGTTTCAACCGATGTTTGAGTTACAAAGTCAAACGTATCATTTAAATGAGAGAATCTGTCCCTAGAGATTCCCTTTATAAAACTGATCCTAGGATCCAATACTTGATCCCTAGAAAGCGCGCCTCTTTTTTGAATTACATGTGGGACCCACCATTTTTAAATGTAAAGAATCTCCATTGTCTACAACGGCTAAAATTTGTATCGAATAGCCGTTAGCAAGAGAGAGGACACATTCCATGAATTTAACGCCTCATTTTCGTATTTGAAAACATACACAGATCACTCTTCTTCTTGGCTAAACGAAAGACAAAGAAGTCGGGAAATCAAAATTTAGGGCAAAAAAGATACTCAACCAAGCAGATCCTTCAAGATCAATCTCTAGGTTTTTCGATCTAAGCCTAAATATTCGGTGAGAATATCAGAAGAAACACCACTGTTTTTGTGTTACAGTTAACATCTTCCATTTCTAATGTTGGATCTTTGAGGTTTTTTTGAGATTAGGGTTCCTCAGATTTTTCTAATTTGGGTTCTTTTGTTTGATTAGTGATCCTTAATTAGGTCTGAAAACGATCAATCATGCATTTTACTCCAGATCAACCAAGAAAAGTGGGATTAGGATTAACACCATCTCCTTCTCCATTTCTTACACCTCGCCCGGAAAGGCGACGAACAGATTCGAGATTAGATGGGAACCTAAATCGGCAGGACAGAGATCGAGAGGTCCATGTGCAAGTTCTACTAAGATGCAGGTTAGATTTTGTTTTTTTCAATTAGGGTTTTGATAATTCAGTTTCTTTGTAAGTGTTTGTGACTCCAAACATGTAATTGTATGAAAATTAGTGTATCTTTTCAAACCCTCAATTGGACAATGCCTAAAACAGCTATTCAAAGCAAATCTTACGTTTCTGCCTACTATTGTAAGCATACATTGACACAAAAGTTATGCAACACAGAAAGACATAGAATTTACATGGTTCAGCAATGTGCCCACTCCCCACGGATGAGATCTAGATCAAATCACTATATTTTTAAGCAAATTACAGTCCTTGGAGATCTCTAGCCACCACACCCAGAACGAGTGAAAGCCTTTTCTCTGTTTTAAACACTAATCCCCTCACCCAAAGAACCTGTAACAAGAAATATCCAAAATACCCATGTTCATTCAGGTTGGGTTTTTGGATTTTTTCATGGGTTGGGCACACACACCCCTTTAAGAGGCGCAACCAAATAGTTACTATGCTATATATTTTGGATGAAATTGAATTGGAGCCCGAATAGTTCTAAGTACATTCATTTTTATATCATTTTTCTTATTTCCATTTCCCCCGAAGTAGCATCTTGTGGCCCTTGTATCCATCGAATATTTAAAACCATGCCATCTAGAGAGGTACATTTTCTTAGGTAATTCATGGTGATGGAGGTGAACAAGTAATTCTACAATTAAGGTACAAGTACGCCACTTCCATAATATGTCACCAATGCTGCCTACCTTGGTACTCTAACGTACTGGCTATTGCGTGGGTTCTCAATCTTGGCTCCCTTTAGCTAATTGGATTCATCAAGTTTTGAAGCATGAAATATATGTGGTTGACCTAGCTTTAATATTATCAAAGTGGAGTGGAGGAGGTTATGGAAAATAGCTAACTGATTTGGAATTATTTTATCCAATTCAAATTCCAGGCCATTAAGTGAGGACGAGCAAAGGCTAAACATTCCAAAGGTGATATCATGTAATGAACAGAGAAGAGAAGTCACTGTTTTGCAAAATATAGCTAACAAGCAAGTAGATAGAGCTTTCACCTTCGATAAGGTATGCCATTTCCTTTGTCACAATGTTAACTTTTTTTTTCCTTTTCTTTTTAGACAACAGATTACAGAGTATATGGACTTAAATGTTTCTGTTTTTTTTTTTTTTTTTTTTTTTGAAATATTTGTCAGGTCTTTGGGCCCAAAGCACAACAAAGATCGATCTATGACCATGCCATTTCCCCAATTGTCAATGAGGTTCTTGAGGGTTTCAACTGCACTGTCTTTGCTTATGGGCAGACAGGTACTGGCAAAACCTATACAATGGAGGGAGGTGTCAAAACTAAGGTATTTAACAGTAATTTCCTTTCATTTCTCTCGTTAAATTATAGTATTTTCTTGTCTAAAACTTCCTCTTATTTGTTCTAGGGTGGAGATTTGTCCGCCGAAGCTGGTGTTATTCCAAGGGCAGTCCGCCAAATATTTGACACTCTAGAAGCACAGAGAGCTGATTATAGTATGAAAGTAACCTTTTTGGAGCTCTACAATGAAGAAATAACTGATTTATTAGCTACGGAGGACTGCACTAGATATGTAGATGATAAACAAAAGAAACCAATTTCATTGATGGAGGATGGGAAGGGTGGTGTGATTGTAAGAGGTCTTGAAGAAGAGGTTGTTTACAGTGCAAATGAAATTTATAGCCTCTTGGAACGAGGATCATCCAAAAGGAGAACCGTGGATACCTTGTTAAATAAGCACAGCAGGTAGCATTAACCCTAGCTTTATTAATACATGATCCTGATGACCATATGAGAATAATTAAATGAAATGTGTTTTTCTTATGCAGCCGGTCACATTCCGTCTTTTCCATAACTATTTATGTGAAAGAAGCAACTGTAGGAAATGAAGACCTCATCAAATGTGGCAAGCTTAACCTCGTAGACTTAGCAGGTTCAGAGAATATTTCTCGATCAGGCGCGAGAGAGGTATGATATAACCTTGTAGCTGTAGGTAATACTGTCGAAGAAAATCCTAGTGTGTACGGTTATAAACTGAATCCTAGTGTGTTCGAAATATCCTTTACAGATTTATTTTAATAAGAATATAAAACTAAAGACAGAAACAATAATTATGTGTATTGCATTATTAAAGTTAAACACCTTAATATCTTTCTCCAAAATCATCTATCTATAAGAAAATTGGTTTACTAATTTCAGGCTCGAGCAAGGGAAGCAGGAGAGATAAACAAGAGCTTACTAACCCTTGGCCGTGTCATAAATGCACTTGTGGAACATTCTGCCCACATACCGTACAGGTTTATTTCAATAGCAATTCTAGCACAATCAACCTAGTCCATGTAGGTTTCTTTGTTTCCTTATGTTACCAACTTTAAGCAGGGATAGCAAGCTGACACGATTGTTAAGGGACTCCTTGGGTGGGAAAACAAAAACATGCATCATAGCAACAATTTCTCCATCTGCCTATTGTTTGGAAGAAACTTTAAGCACACTTGATTATGCTCATCGTGCTAAAAACATCAGAAACAAACCAGAGGTTTGTACGAGTACTCCATCTAGCAAGTTTTCTTGAACTACATATTTTTATATTTATTTGCTGAAGATATTCAACCTCATTTTTTCAGGCGAACCAAAAAATGTCTAAAGCTGTGTTGCTCAAAGATTTGTACCTAGAAATGGAGAGAATGAAACAAGGTTTGGCACTGCTGCATTGCAACTTCACTTGTTCTGATTGAGAATTCTTCCCAAACTCATATATTTCCATACCCAACAAACTGATAACAGATGTGCGAGCTGCAAGGGAAAAGAATGGTGTTTATATTCCGCATGAAAGATTTTCCCAAGATGAAGCTGACAAGAAGGTTTGTATCTGTTAGCAAACTTCCATTTTCTCTGGTTTTACATTGTCAAATATCCCACCACTCTATTATACGCTTATTTAAAGAATATCCTTTTAATTAATTTCCTACATCTAAGAAAATATGATGATAAGATGGTCAAAGGCATCCTGAGGGATGATTGCAACTCCATTGGCCTTTCTCTGGAATCTGGGCCATTCCACAGTTTTCTTTTCGTCATTGAAAAGAAAGTGATAGGTTGGACACTTTAGTCATATGTTTGGTTTGGTTTGGTTAAAACCTAAGAGATCTCATACATTGACCTCCGTGAATGAAGGGTCATTTGATGTGCCACATGTTCTGATATTCAGTTACAGAGGAATTACCTCCTCTTTTGCTCAATCTTTATTCTGCATGGTTGATTTTCATCTTAATCAGTGGCATTTTGATGCATCATTCAGGCCATGAATGAGAAGATAGAACAATTGGAGATTGATGTAGACCTCAAAGGGAAGGTATGACTTGCTTGCCATTTGACAATCCTTTTTCTGATTGTTTGATATGTATATATGTGTTCTGATATTGCTTATTGCAGCAAGTTGATACATTTCGAGAGCTCTACCTTACCGAGCAAGAACGTAAACTGGATTTGGAAAGTGAGCTCAATGAATGCAAGGTAAGTCATGAACTTGAAATTTGTGGTTTACTGCTGACTAAGGCATTTCATCTCAACTCAGAGTCTAAATATTTCAAACAGATAAATTTGGAGAATTGTAGCAAGGCCTTGCAAGAGCTTCAAGAGAATCATAGGATAGCCATTTCAACCCTGAAGGAGAAAGAGTTTATCATCTCAAATCTACTACACTCAGGTAAGTGAAGTGAACTGAGCTAATCAAATCACAGTTATCTCAAATCTACTACACTCAGGTAAACAGTTGATTGATTGAAACATCTTTAATTTTTTTCTAACATACAAAACAGAAAGTTCAATACTCGAACGGACAAAAGAATTGTGTGCCAATTTGCAAAATGCGTCAGAGGATATAACAGCACTCTTCACCAAAATAGGTATTCAGAGCTCTTTTAAATTAGATCAAATGAATTCCATTTTTTGCATGAATTTTTAATTTCTTTTTTTCACTTCACCTGGTTAAGATTAAGAATATTTAACTTTCTTACAGACAGGAAAAACAAGTTGGAAACAGGAAACCATGAATTGGTTCTTACTTTTGGATCTAAGCTTGATCAGAGCTTAAAGAACTTACACAAAATAGTCCTGGGATCAGTTTCTCAACAGCATCAACAACTAAGATGCATGGAGGAGCATGTAAGCTCATTCCTTGCAAGTAAATGTGATGTAAGTGAAGAAATCTTTGCGTGTTAAGTAATGTTAAAGGTTGCTTGATTTGCTACATATTTATTTGATTCCCTTTTATTATTTGTTGTCAGGCAAGCAAGGTCTTGGAATCAAGGATTGAGAAAATAAAAGGTACTTATATTTCAGGAGTCCAATCCATGAAGGAGCTTGCCAACACACTACAAAAGAGAGCTTCCTCCAACCTCGAGCAGATGAAATCAACCATTTCAACTCAAACAATGGGCGTCGAAAATGTAAGAAGTAAAAGAGGCAACAAATTATCTTTACAATAAGATGCAGCTGTCCAAAATACAGGATTTTAGTGACTAATTTTCAAATGTTTGCTCTATTTGCAGTTTCTGGTCAAGGCAGTCATGGAGTCTGAGGAGGTTATTCATGAAATCAACAGTTCCCTTGATGAACAAAAACAACTATTGGCTTTCTCTGCTAAAAAACAACAAGAGGTAGGCAAAGCTGTAATTTGTGCTTCACTTGAATCTTGATTGGATTCATCTTTGTTTTCCTACATATATTTTATGGTCTAAATTGTTCTATTTCTTAATCATTTCATGGAAACTATAGGGACTTCAAAGGAGTTTGAATTCAGCACAAGTGATTTCGGAAGCTACAATAGATTTTTTTAATGACCTTTATCATCGTTCTTCTAAACTTATGACGATTCTGGAAGAAAATCACAAGGAAAAGACCCACCAATTAGAGGCTTTTGAGAAGACATTTCAGGTCAAAGCTGATTTCATTAATGATTGGTGTATACATTGAGGAGAGAATGGACCAACTGATGAAATTTATTGCTTATTTTGCACAGGAAAAGTCTGCAAGGGAGGAAAAACTGGCTCTCGAAAAGATTGCTGCAATATTAGGGACTCTAACATCTAAGAAGACAGCTATGGTCGGTCAATCATTCAATTAACTTGTCACATTTTTGTGTTTCGCTACCATGACCAGTTAATAGATTATTGTCTCTCATCTGTTTTCTATGAGCAGGTCTCAGAAGCCATGAGAAACATGGATGAAGAAAATTTGGAAGTAAAGAAAAGTTTGCAACATGAGATTCTCGGCATAGAGAATATTACAGCTGGTGCTAAAAAGGAATGGAATAGATACATAGAAAAAGTAGAAAGTCAGTTTTTGGAAGATACATTCTCGGCTGCTGAGACCAGGGCTACTATGGAAAACATTCTCGAGGAGTGGTAAGTTTTAGTTCTCTTCACTCCACATTTCTAATCTAATATGCTTTCGCAATATGAGATTTTACAAATGAAATCTCTGGTAGACATGTAGACATTGAAACATAGTCTTAGATATAATGATCCGGGACTGCAACTTATCTACATGGTCGTATGGTAAGTATGTTCTAGTGGTTTTATCATGGTTTAAATCTCTAAGGGGTCATCTATTTAAAATTCGTCCAAGTAGTCATCTTGGTCTTGTCCGATATTTAAAATCATGGTTTTACGTGTCTATACAGTGGTATGTATTTATTCTCTATATCTTATCTAATTCGACCTTGCTTTTTCTATATGAACAAAATATTTGTATGCTAATTTATAATATAAATATTGACTACTATATGAACAAAGTAGTCATCTTGGTCTCGTCCAAGATTTAAAATCATGGTTTATATGTCTATATGTATTTATTCTCTATATCTTATCTAATTCTACCTTGCTTTTGCTATATGAACAAAATATAATTTTGTACGATAATTTATAATATAAATATTGCCACACCTGATGAACCAAATATCCATAAAATGATAATATTCAAAGATGTAATCATGTAATTTAGGTCATACGCATAACAGATCTGAATATTATCAAAAGATGTCAAAGATATGATTAAAGTATTTTGTTGCAAGGTTAAATAAATAGTCCAATACATGTATGAAGTGTGTGGCATTGCCCACTGACAGATAATTTGTTTTCGTCCTTGATATGCAGCTCCAGTAGAGTGGGTTATTCTAGAAAGCAATGGGAGAACGCTCAGTTGGGCGTAAATCATCTCAATAAGAGCAGTTTTGCAGAGATTGAATCCACAGTGGAGTATGTTTTGTGTTCCTTGCATAGCTGAATTGTATACCTAGTCTTCTACATTTCATTTTTATCTCAACTCTGTTGGTTTTTTTTCCTCCTTTTTACAGGGAAAAGAGTCAAGCAAATCAAACTGCTCTTGAAGAGTTTGTCTCAGTGTCCTCCTCCACAGATGCAGAATTTGACACAAGAACCTGTGATCTGCTGACAGCTGTTAACAGTAAGTCTTTTAAGTCCCCTTCAATTTGCGTTCTTCTTGGTAGTAGAAGGTGCACTTTTTAGGGTCAGTCTTGACGAGGGAAAGCTCATGTATATGCAGATTCACTCCAGCTGGACCACGAAGCTAAGAAGGAAATCGAGTCTATATCAACTTTATGTTTCGATCAGCTTAAACTAATACAAGATAATCATGGTGAAAGCATATCAAGTATCAGAGACTCTACAGACCAATGCCTTAGGAAGGAGTACTCGGTATGTTTTCTTGATGAGTCAAGAATCTTTTGAAAGAGCTCTATAGCTATTTCATCAACTGTGTTGGACTGATTTGCATTCATATTTTCATTAATACTGAACCTTGACCTTGATTTTATGAATCGACTCTAGTAGTATTTGATTTAAAAAACTTTGAAAATCCGTCAGTATTATTCTTGACATATCTGTACTAATTCATTGAATGGCTTAATTTAACTAAACAGGTGGATCATCCTACTAGGACAACACCTAAGAAACGACCAATAGTAGTTCCGACATTAGCATCCATCGAAGAGATGAGGACACCTGCCATAGAAGATCTGGTGACGAAGATGAGATCTTTGAACTGTTCCAAACGTGGCAATGCAGAAGGAAAGAACCAACGGCAGCAACAGACATGCATGGTATCGCCAGATAGATCTCCTTTCGGAGTTGTCAACTGATCAGAACTAGTAAGGTAGAATGTAAAACACATGAGTGATATGTCCATCGTATACAAGATGATGGGTCTTGCAAACTTCAGCTGCTCATGCCACAACTCATCAACTGATGAGTGTTATTAGTCCATTTATGTATACAAGATTGACCAAGAACTATGATATTATCCAACTTTCTCATTTTAAAGCAAGAGGGCACTGGGATGGGTCCTTTGTTTTTAGCTCATTTATGTATTTTGATTGATACATGCAGAACGTGAAAGCTAAGAAATGTGCCATACAATGCTTTATAATATGCGTTTTTTGGTAAATGTAGCACATTGGCTTTGTTTTTAGCTCAACCATTAGAGGCTGCTTTTGGTAATTACTGGAAAAAAATTATTAAAAATATGAGTAATTTTGATATATCCCTAGAGTTTTGGTGTATATTTGAGGTACCCTTGTTTCCAAGCTGATAACAACAACATAGTCCTTGGCCCTTGGTTGTCCTCTGTGAGAAATTATCAGAATGACCGAAATACCCTTTTACAACCCCTTAAGAGACTTCAGGAAAAAAAACACAATTTTTGTAAGGGTATGTTTGATTGTACAGCAAACTATAAGGAAAATGGTTTGCCATGGAAAACTTGAATTTAACGGTGTGATTGCAAAATAAATACAAAAAACGGGGAAAATCATTTGCCATGTGAATGAGATTTGCAGTTAGAGGCAACAAATCTTTTCTCACCCCAAGAAAATGATTTGTCACACCACCAAATTTGGAACTCATAAATACCCTCACTTTTACATTTTAACTTGATGTAAATAGAGTCATTTCGGTCAAAAATTTATAAAATTACAATAAACGACCCTATAATAAAGTTGGTTAGTTTTCAAAACTACAAAAATATTATTTTTATTTATCACATAATCTTTAAAAAAACGTTTAATCATTATTTTAAATTATAACTAAACCCTTTTGATACATGTTTGTTTGCTCATACCATCTTTGAATCTATTTTTTTTTTAAAGAGAGAAATATTTTACTTACTAATGGTCGTTGAGTGCAAATATGGATTATCAAATTGGCAATCGAACACCATAGCCCTCTTGATTTCATGGAAAAAAACTTATATCCTAAAAATGTATTTTTGTTTTTGTTTTTTTTCAAACTTGATCCAAGGTTTTGTAAATGGATAGCTACCAAATTCCCAAATTTAAAATTAAAATATACTATTTTAAGTTTTTTTTTTAAGTTCATAAAATTTTGTCCTCCACATCCCTGTGGCATCAGATCATGTTTTTAGACGTCACAAGATGAAAAATACATTTACAACTCAATTTAAATGAAAGATAATAAAGAGATTTTTGCCTGATTTTCCCTGATGTGCTCAAACAATGAAAAAGGATTATCATTGCCTCGCAAATGATTTGTTAGGTAAGTATTTTTTTTTTTTGAAAAGTATAATATATTGATCAAAGAAAGAAAACAAGAGACAAGGAGGCCGAAGAAGCCTTTAAAAAACAAAAAGAAAGAACTACATCAATAATTACATAAGGAATGCCATCTAAAAACAAAATCATCAAAAGTTATCCCCGAGAACTCTATATTCTGCTTTGACCAAAGGTATAACAACCCCAAGATCTCCAAAAAACTTGCATGAGGAGAATTAGTCTTATTATTGAACACTCTGTTATTTCTCTCGGTCCAAATCCCCCAAGCAATAGCAATGGGAAGCATAGCCCAAAGGATCATTTTTCTGGTGTGGAAGGCGTTACAAGTCCACTTTTTTAACAACGAAGAGAATTTACAAGGAGGGACCCAATTAAGATGGAACAGATCAATGAAAATCGACCAAATATGATAGGAAAAAGAGCAATGGATTAATAAATGATCGATAGATTCCCCATCACACATGCAAATGGGACAACAATTTGGAGTGATCCAACCACGCAAAATCAAATTGTCCAAAGTAAGAATCTTACCAAGAGAAGCCAACCAAACAAAGAAAACTACTTTAGAGGGAACTAACCTGGACCAACCATTAACTATCACTGGGGATCTCTCTTCGTCGCAAGTGAACCACTCATAGAAAGACTTGACAGAGAATCTCAAATCCTTCGCCCTTGTCCATTCCCACTTATCCTGTTCACTGTCGTTGAGTTGAACCGCATGCAAGAGATCTAGGAAAAATGTCACCTCAGTTAACTCTCAATCATTAAAATTTCTTATAAACCCCAGATTCCAAATAGGGCCCGACTCGTTGCCAACCAAACACTGCTGAATAGAGCAGTTCTTCTTTGCAGAACAAGTGTACAAGGACGGGAATTGGTTTGCTAGAGACGATGTGCCACACCAACTATCCTCCCAAAATCTAACTCGATCTCCCACACCCGCTTGAATCTAATCCCCATCTCGAAATCTTCTATCCCTTTAAGAACCCCTTTCCACACACTACACCCATACGGGTCTTTAACCTCTCCACTAAACCAACCTAACCTCCTTTTCCCATACTTAGCCTTAATCACCTTCCTCCACAAACTCCTCCTTGAGGACAATGAATCTTAT
Source organism: Akebia trifoliata (assembly GCF_017979445.1). Lineage (NCBI taxonomy): Eukaryota > Viridiplantae > Streptophyta > Magnoliopsida > Ranunculales > Lardizabalaceae > Akebia > Akebia trifoliata. The sequence goes on along the minus strand of NC_141382.1, from coordinate 877,023 downwards.
AAATGTAATATTATCCTTGAGGACAATGAATCTTTTGAGAAAAAGCATGGGTTTTTGGCAAGAAGTTGAAGATTAGGGTGTTTTGATCATTTTCTTTAGTATCTCATAGAAGACCACAGTCAATAGGTATTTCTTTCAGGTTATAGTTGTACCCTTGCTTCGTGTTCAACTTGAAGGAGTCTCTCTGTAAATCTCTCGCTGTTGTTGTTCTTGAAACAAGCGAATATGGTTTTGTCCAACAAAAAGCTCAAGCAAAATCTCAGAGCTGCTCTTGTAGAATCTTTAGCAACCAAAGAATCCACAAAGCAAGACAAGAAATCAGAGTCTAAGTCCTTCAAAGATCTTCTGAGCTCTGCAACGCAAAAATCCATATTGTCCAAGAGAGAGAAGAGAAGAAAAATTCGATCTTTAAAGGGTCCAAAGGCTGTTGAAGGAAGTAATGGAGAAACCCCAGAAGTGAACAAGGAAACTAATGGTTCAGTGGTTTTGGATGATGATAAGAAGAAGAAGAAGAAGAATAAGAAGAGGAAGAGAGAGGATGATGGAGGAGATCAGGAGAGAGAAAATGGGGTCTCAGAATCAAAAGAGGGGGAGAAGCCATTGAAGAAATCAAACAAGAAAAAGTTGAAGGAGAAGAAGAAGAAAAAGAAGAATAAGAACAAAGGGATTGAGCCTGCAAATGAAGAAGTTAAAGAAGAACCAGTGGAGGTCATTGAGAGGTAAAAATATATTTTTTTTCTTTAAATGTTTTTATGTTGCTGTTTTATGGCTTTTATATCTGAGGTCTGGAAAATTTGGATTTTTTTTGTTCGAACCCATGTTCTCTTTCCATACCATTTGAACTTTATTTCTTTGAGATTGAAGATGATAGAAGAAGTGGCTTTTTTGTTTGTGTGCGTGCGTGCGTGTGAACTGATTTTATTGAGATTGAAGATGATAGAAGAAGTGGGTTTTTTTGTATGTGTGTGTCTATGAACTGATTTTATAGAGATTGGAGATGATAGAAGAAGTGGTTTTTTTTGTGTGTGTGTGTGTAATGTGATGTTGGGTTATGTAAATAAGACTATTTTAGATTGAATTAAAGGAGAAAATGTTGTTATTTTTATGAATTGGGTTCTGGTGGTCACTGATTCTGTATGTTGTTTCAGTCAAGAAAATGCAGATGTTGCTATTTTGCTGTTCTATTGTTTGTATATCTGATGTTTGGAAATTTTGGATTGATTCCGTATCATTTGAACTTATGTTTTTGAGGTTGAAGAGGATTGAAGAAGTGGGTGTGTTTGTTTTATTGTTTTGTATGTAAAGCTATTTTCACATTGAATTGAAGGAGGTTATGTTATTTTTCAATGATTGGGGTTTTGGGTGGTCACTGGTTCTTTATGTTGTGTTGTGTTGGTTCAGTCAAGAAAATGCAGATGTCGCTCCAAAGATTTACGTTGGAGGCATCCCATACTACTCAACTGAGGATGATATACGGAGCTTCTTTGAGGGTTGTGGTACCATAACTGAAATTGACTGTATGAGATTTCCTGAGACTGGGAAGTTCAGGGGGATTGCCATGATCACCTTCAAGGTTAGATTCTCAATTAAATAAGTTTATGCCTTCATGTTAAACCTGTTCATTTTCAAATTCAATTACAATTACATTTAGCATATAATTTAAATTAGTCTGTGTTCCTTTACAACTCTTTTCGTTGGCAATTGTAGTAGCCTATTGGGTTTGAAGCACAAAAATCTGAATTGAAATGGTAACAAGTAAGCAAATTTCTAGAAAATAAGCTTGGATCATCAAGGGGCGTAATATGTTCGTATGGTATTCGTATGATCTTAAAGTATTTTTGCATGTCAGACCTTTGTCCTGACCTACTATGTAGCAATTAAATACCTCAAAAGAATCATGCATGAAGCCTCTCCTGCTTGTTGCAGTCAGTGTCCTTATATCTTGTTGGAAAATCATGTTTCACCTCAAAGATTCAACAATTGCGTTCAGATCTTGGTCTAAATTTTATTTCTTATGGAGTCAACTAGAAAATCGGTTGAGTTGTCTCAGTTTGGGTAAAATCTGACATTGTTCTATAAATTTAGACTCTTTAAAATCACCACCCTTGTGCTCCTAATAATTAGTTGCCTCTTTGCGTGAAATGATCTGATTTCTAAGATTTGGTCCGTTAAGCTTGGGAACCAGCTTTCATATTCTCTTACATGGTTATGCCTTTCTATCATAATTGATTCTTATTTTTTAGGTTCCTGGGCTCTTCATATCTTTTTTTTACATTAAATAGTTTTTCTGTTACAGTACTTTGATCCTCTGTTTGGTTTTGAGCTTTAAATAGGTACCCACCTCCCTTATAGCCTTCCAAAGTCATCCATTAACTTTCCTGCGTCCTCTAGCTTTCTTCCAATTATATCAAAGCCTCTATTACCTACAAGTTGGGCCCTGTTATACTCTACCTCCACCATTGAAATGGGGTGCGGATCTCTCTCTTCTTGCTAAAACCTTCTTTGCAATAGAAGCATGAATTCCTATTAGGAATTAGGAGATAATATTACCCCAAGTTCGTACGTTACATAAATTTCAACTAAATTATATAGGTGAGGACTTGTAAATTGTGTAGCTAGGGGTTAGGTCACTTTTCTTCACTCTTAGATGAGGACACAAACAACCAATAATGACCTAGAAAAGACACATTCACCATGAAGTTTAGGTCACTTTTTCTGCAATAGTTTTCCATATGTTGAATTGCTAACTAGGGTCCTTATTGCCACCTTGAAAATCAAGGTGTACTCTAGTTGATGTAATCATGTTACTGTCTCAAGGGGTGGACCTAATTAGTATTCTGAAGATCAAACCATGGCTCTTTCGGTATTTCTTAAATTGAACATAATCAGGCCCAGTTTCGGGTAATTGAAGCCGATAGACAAGGTGAGGATGTGGTCCACTTGGTTTACTAGATTAGCCTCCTTAGCTCAAGATTGATGCTAATATGGTAGTAAAGGAAAGACTGAATGAGTATAGCAACAGACCATATTATTCTTCTTACTTGTAACTCAACTCGGTCAAGGTTTGAGTCAAAGTCGAGAAGGTCTTATTACTTAAGTCACTGCAACCTCACCACGCTGTTTGTTGTTGATTCCTAATTACTTAAGATACCATTTATAATATAAATAAGTCATGTTATTCTTCTTTTAGCATGGAAAGAACTCAAGAGACTTTCCAAATTGATAAGACAATTGAGGGGAGGGGAAGTCCCCTAGTTGGATTGTTTCACATGGCATATACAACCTTTAAAAAAGCTAGCTTTTACCTGTATTTTGACATTATTTAGGATATATATGCTGGAATTGTAACTAAAATTAGAAAGGTTAGTAGTGAGACAAGGGAGTTTCCAGTTACAATGGATTTGCACTAGGGATCTGCACTAGGCTGGTACCTTTTGCACTAGTTATGGATGGATTTACCAAGGTTGTTAAAATTGCTAAGCGGGGCCAAGCTGTGAACCCCCTTAGAGCCTAGGCGGGGCTGAAATGACAAAAAAAAAAGAAAAAAGAAGTGATTTTCTAACTCTCCTGACATGGTTGTGCATAGAACCATAGATTTTTCCTCGGGATACACAAGTACACATCCCCATAAATGTGTGCAGTTTTGTAACCCGATAAAAAAAAATGGTTCAATGCACAGTCACATCAGGAGAGTTTGTCAGAGGGGGGAGTCATTTCATCATTATTCAAAAAAAAAAAAAATGATGTTTCATTTTCTTTTAGGTAATAAAGCTCATATAAAAAAGAATATAAATATACCATAACCAATATCATGTCAACTACCTAGCAAGCTGATAAGTCAACACAATTAACATTTAAGAAAGTCGGTTCGGATAAGTTGAGTGATTTCAGACCTATTAGTTTGGTGGGCTCGGTGTATAAGATTATATCTAAAGTGTTAGCCTCGAGGTTGAAAATAGTCCTCCCCAACATTATCGAGGATGAACAAGGGGCCTTCATAAGGGGAAGACAAATCTTGGATGGAGTTTTGATGGCTAACGAATGTCTTGACTCGATGATCAAGGAAAAAAGAAGAGGGATGATTGGAAAAATAGATTTACAAAAGGCATACGATCATATGAGTTGGGACTTTTTGGAATATATGATGGGGAGAATGGGGTTGGGACAAAATGGATTAGTTGGATTATGAAATGTGTTACTACGGTGTCCTATTCGATTCTTGTCAATGGGAGCCCAGCTGGTTTTTTTAGGGGATCGAGAGGTTTGAGGCAAGGTGACCCGCTGTCTCCGTTCTTGTTCCTTATTGTTGCAGAAGCTCTGGGTAGATTGTTTAGGAGAGCAGTGGAACTAGGAAGGCTTTCGGGGTTTAGGGTGAACGATGGACCGTTGATTTCTCACTTACAATTTGCGGACGATACCTTGGTTTTCCTGGATCATTCGAGAGATCAGGTGAGGGTATTATGGGTCCTCTTGTGCTGCTTCGAGGCCATTTCTGGTTTACATATCAATTTGCATAAGAGCAAGCTCTTTGGAGTGGGAAACGTGAATGATATGCATTTGATGGCTGCAACCTTAGGCTGTGGGCATGATGTTTTACCTACGTCTTATCTGGGATTACCGCTGGGAGCACCTTACAATAGCATCAAAATTTGGGAAGGGGTGTTGGAGAGAATGGAGAAAAGATTGAGTACATGGAAGGCCAAGTACCTATCTAAAGGAGGGAAAGTTACCTTGATTAAAAGCACATTGACGAGTATCCCGGTTTACTTCCTATCCCTGTTCACGCTCCCTAAGTCGGTTGAAATCAGATTGGAAAGGCTTATGAGGAACTTTTTATGGAATGACAAGAGTGGTAAGAGGAAGTATCACCTTGTTAGATGGAAGGTTATTTGTAAGCCCAAGAAGGATGGGGGGTTAGGGATTAGAGGTCTTAGACTTGCTAATAGAGCACTTCTAGGGAAATGGCTTTGGAGGTTTGGGGAGGAAAGGGGTAGATTGTGGAGGAGGGTCATTGTAGCAAAGTACGGGGAAAAGAGGTTGGGTTGGTATAGCGGTGAGGCTAAAGGCTCGTACGGGTGTAGTGTTTGGAAGGGTATTTTGAAAATGAGCGAGGAATTTGAAAAATGGATTAGATTCAAAGCGGGTACGGGGAATAAGATCAGATTTTGGGAGGACAATTGGTGCGGCACATTGCCTCTAGCAGTTCAATTCCCGTCCTTGTATGCCTGTTCTACAAAAAAGAACTGCTCGATTCAGCAGTGTTTGATTCGCAACGATAGCAACTCCACTTGGGATTTGGGGTTTAGGAGAAGCTTTAATGATTGGGAGCTAACAGATGTGATATCTTTCCTTGACCTTTTGCACTCGTGTCCTCTCAATGATAGTGAACAAGATAGATGGGAATGGATGAAGGCTAAAGACTTGAGATTTTCTGTTAGCTCGTTTTTTAAGTGCCTCAACCCTTTTGCCGAGCAATCCCCCTTGAGATCTATCATTTGGTCAAAATTCGTTCCAACTAAAATATCCTTTTTTGTTTGGTTGGCTTCCCTTGGGAAGATTCTTACATTGGACAATTTGATTGCTCGAGGGTGGATCACTCCAAATTGTTGTCCTCTTTGCATGAGAGATGGGGAGTCTGTCGACCATCTTTTAATTCATTGCACATTCTCTTACCATATTTGGTCAATATTCCTTGGTCTTTTCTGTATTCATTGGGTCCTTCCTTGTAAGTATTCCCTGTTGTTAGAAGGGTGGGCCAGTAATGTCTTCTCTTTCAGGAAAAGATTTCTGTGGGCTATTCTTCCCTCGGCTATAGCTTGGGGGGTGTGGAACGAGAGAAATAACAGGGTGTTTAACAATAGAATGAGAAGCTCTCACGGCATATTCTTGGAGATCTTGGGCTTATTATATCTTTGGGCGAAACAGAACATCGATTTCAAGGGGATCACTTTTGATGATTTCGTTTTTAGATGGAATTCTTTATGTAGTTTTTGATGTTTTGTTTTCTTTTTAGCTTGTTGCTCTCTTAGAGGCTTCCTCGGCCTCTTTGTACTTTTTTCCTTCATTTAATATATTACACTTATCAAAAAAAAAAATATATATATATATATATAACTGCCAAAATTCAAGCGGTTTAATCCTCCTTTTCAGATGTCGCCCCTCCAAGTTTGTATGAATATTTGAGACACTCTTTATGTTCTAAAATTGATTAAATACTCCTTAGACCATGGTTTCTGCAAAAATATTCTGTAAAATTATCATTGTAATCCCAATTTTTGAAACCCCACTTGAAGCAAGTGGAGCCTAGGCTTTTAAATGATCTAGGCAGCCAAAGTGAGGCCTAGGCCCAGCTTTTGACAACACTGGGATTTACCATTAATAGTTCAGAAGTCGTTTGGTATGTGTTTTTTGGCGGAGAATGTAGTAATGGCAGATGAAACAATAGGGAACAAATTCAAATCGATGGATACATTATAAACTCAAGGGTTTTAGGATAAATAGGACCAAGAAAAAATATACATTGTGCAACTTTAGTCAAGACACTTCTAGAGATGAAGTACTTACGACTATTGACGAACAAGCAATACCCCAAAGAGACCATTTCCATTAAGCAATACCCCAAAGAGACCACTTCCATTATTTAGGTTCAATTATGCATAAAGATGAAGAAATTGGTGAAGATTTTCCCATTAAATTAGTATTTGGTGGATACAAGGATTACAATAATTATCATTTTGATCATCGCTTCTTTTTTGCAGACTGATGCCGCAGCAAAAAGAGCCCTGGCCTTCGATGGAGCGGACATGTGAGTGCATATTAGAATGAATTGCTCTGAGGACACCTTAACATTTTGCTTCATCATTCACACATAACATATCTTCAAAACTTTTTTCTTTGTCTCAGGGGTGGACTGTTTTTGAAGATTCAGCCCTACAAGACAACCCGGCCTCAGAAGTCTTCAGATTTTGCTCCTGAGATTGTTAAGGGTTACAACAGGGTCTATGTGGGGAACTTATCTTGGGATATAACAGAGGAGGATTTAAGAAAACTTTTCTCAGGCTGCAAAATATCGTCTATTCGGTTTGGAGAGGACAAAGCAACAGGAGAGTTCCGAGGCTACGCTCACGTGGATTTCTCTGACCACCTCTCTCTAACAATGGCCTTAACGCTAGATGAAAAGGTGGTGTGCGGACGACCAGTGAGAATAAGATGTGCAGTTCCAAAGAAAGTACCCGAAAACCACTCAATATCAGACTTCATAGATAAGAAGTTTGAGAATATAAGTCTGAGTTCCGGTGGTGGAAAGAAAAGGCGAACATGCTACGAGTGTGGTGTGCCGGGCCATCTTTCCTCGGCTTGTCCTAAGAAGAAGGCAGTTGAATCGTGAGTTCTAGTTCTAATTAGACTATTGTAATGAAATCTTATTTTATATAATCAAAGGTATTACAATTTTGAAATGTTTTGATTTTGTCGGATGTAGTGTTTTAAGAGTTTTGTTCCCATTGTTGGAATTTTAAAATAACCAAAGGTGGGTGAGTTGTGACTTTTGTGACGAAAGATCATAGTGAGCTTCATTTCATTTCTGGAAGAATTGCTTTTCTACTATTTGTGGATGGCTTTTATCATATATTTCTTATGATTCAATTTTAGAGCTGTGGCTGCAATGAGTCCATGATTCAAATGCCTACATGTTTTGGATTTGAATAATGATTTTCTGATGCCCCCTCTCAGACATCCGCCCCCCAACATAGCATGTGCTAATACCATAGCAGGATACACCACTGTATATATTTATAGGGATGTACAGTTGTGTATCCCGTTGGAAAAAACCTATGGTTCTGGCCCATGCCACATCATCAGGGTGTGTGTGTCAGAGGGGAGGGAGGGGGGGGGGGCATCAGAAAATCACTGACTCTTTGCATTTACACCATATTTTGTAATAGCTTTTATTGCCACACCAACTATTATTTGTAACACCCTGGTCAATAAGATTAAATGGACTTGGGATGTTGGATGGGAAAAATTACCATGCGATTGAGTCTTCTAATAAATATGATTTCCAAAAGATAACGTCTACAAGATCTATGTTTATATCTTGTTAGAAGATCAATTTGTACATAGAGTCGTCATGGACAACTCATCATCATTGTTGTTGTCAAAGACCGATCCATTTTCACATTACTAACCATATGCAATTTTAACTCGAGGTAATGAAAAAAAATTTGCCATGGATTGAGCTCATTATTAAGAGTCATCTTCGATATACCAAGGACTCACTATAGTTACCAAATTGAGTTCTCAGTTTATAGAAAATTGAATCCGATGACTATATTATATAAAAAAACCATGTCCTCAATCCATCAGCTTAAACCTTGCAAAAAAAAACCCTAAATTTTTTTCCCAAAAATATATCATCTTCTACTTCCCCAAAATTATTATCTTGTTGGTAAGATACGAAGGCTGCAGCAGATAGATCTCAAGGCTGCAGAGGGTAAAAAAAATTACTCAAGAAGTTGAACACAGAACACGAGTGGTTTTGTAAACAAAAATGGGTGTGTGTGTTAAGCAAGAGATTGGAGATGATGGCAATTTAAGTCATTTTCTATTATTCTCTTGAGGAAGACTGAGGTCAACGGATAAATCATCAGTTTAAGTAGGCATTTACATCTTAAAATTACAAAACCAGAGTTTCCAAAAAGAACCTTTCAGTCGACTAAAATGAGGATGGAAGTGAAGCAGTTATTAAGAGAGAAGAAGTTCTGGTTCGCATCTGCTCTTATAGTATGGGCTGCGGCTCTTCAGGTAAGTAAAAACCCTAAATCTACAGATCAACAAACCCCAATTTCTATTCTTCCTCTTTTATTTCGATCGATTAAAATCATGGTTCTCTCTGAGAAGTTCAAAATCATTCTAAGTTTTCATGATTCGATCTTCGACAACTCCTCCATTGTTTCCATTCTTGGTTTTCTCTTCGATTTGATTTTGTTTGTGTCTCGGATTGTGCAGGGGCACATGATGTGGTTACAGAAGCAGAATTCCTTCAAACAGAAATTCGGAACCCTAGAAGAAATTAGAGACGGAGATGAGCAGTGAGAGAACTCTACTTACTCTGCTGGTATTCTTAGCTTCTGAGATAGATCAACTTTGTTAATAAGTTGTCTTTTGCCCCTAATTTCTGTATCTAGTTGCAGATCTCAGAAGAAAATCACTAGAACCTATTTTAAAAATAATAATAATAAAAACTATTAATTTTCAACTGTGGTGTTGAAATTACGTGAGAGAAATAGAAACATTCCTGTTCTTTATTTTGATTTTCAACTGTTTACGAAGAATACTACCATTGAGTGTTAGTTCCAAGTGTCCTTAGTTTTATTATGCTTGCATTTCTCTCAGAAATTCAGAATTATTGTCAACTTGAAGCAGAATTTCAACAAATCGTGAGTTTCGATATGAATCTCCATATCGCTTCTATGTCAAGATGATGACGATTATGTACAAAATCCAAAACCATTAAACAGAAATAAGTACTATAGATGAAATGGGGGTTTTTTTTTAACATATATAGATCAGGGTTTAGGGTTTTCACTTTGGTTACCCTCTCCCTGCAGAAGATGATGATGTTGATACCATGGTTTTAAAACTCCTTTGACATCTCATCTCGCCCATGAACAAGACCAAGTTGTCTACGGATAAAGTTTTCCTATACATTTGAGTCGTCTTGTTTAACAATGACACAAATGAACCATGGTTTTAAATTTTGTCCGATATGTTTGACTTATCTATCAGTCTCGTTCGATATGTTTGACTTGTCTATCAGTCTCGTTGGTGGCCGATTTCGAGATATATTGACCTAGTTGCCTCAATCTCAGACCAGATTTAAAACCATAGTTGATACAGAATCCAAATCCATGTAAGTATTGACAGAATATAAAGATGGGGAAAAACAGACATTGAAGGAAAATAGTGTTACAAAAATGGGAAATTTTATTGACCCACGGAAACTCTTAAGGACCCTCGTATTTTTAGGGATACCTCTGAAAGCAAGAAAGCATTCCAATGAGAGAGAGAGAGAGAGAGAGTCTGTTGTTCATAAACTATAAATAGTATTTGATCAGGTTTCAAAATTTACAGCAGCCACTAAACCATGAAAATAACCAAAACATTTAACCAACAAAAAAAAAAAAAAAAAACCCAGATCAAAACATACACCCTACTGAAGTTAAAACCCTAAAACCAGTTAAACCATCAACCCATTAAATCCTTCTCTAAGAAGAAGTAAACTTGGTGACAGCCTTAGTACCCTCAGAAACAGCATGTTTCGCCAACTCACCGGGAAGAACAAGACGAACAGCAGTCTGAATCTCCCGAGAACCCAATGTATGTTTCTTATTGATGCGTGCAAGCTTTGAAGATTCCTGAGCTAACTTTTCGAAGATATCGTTGATGAAGCTGTTCATGATTCCCATGGCCTTGCTCGAGATACCAATATCAGGATGAACTTGCTTCAACACCTTGAAAATGTAGATCTTGTAGGTTTCGACACCCTTCTTGCCTCTCTTCTTCTTCTTTGACTGGTCTGCAGAGGATCCTCCCTCCTTTGGTAATCTCTTTCCTGCTTTTGGTTTCTTCTCTGCTGCTGGAGCTTTCTCTGCTACAGCGGATTTCTTCTCCTCTGTTGGCTTTTCGGCTGCGGGCTTCTTCTCTGCGGGTTTCTTCTCTGCTTTGGGCGCCATTGGAGAGAAAAATTGGGAGTTTTGGTCGGAAAATTGAGGAAGAAATTTGAGAGAGTTTGTTTTGAAAAGGTATGTGGTTTTGATGAAGAATAGGTGTGCGTTGAAACTGTTTATATAGAGATTAGTAGATGGAGTTTACTGGAGAATGGAGTTTCACACGGATCGATGACTTGGCGATATCTTATTCGTAGTTTTTCTAAGAAGCTGGGATATCGTTATTTCTACGGTCGTGATGCGATTGAGTTTTTTTACTATTTTGGGAAAATGCTGGACTGACTTAGACGTTTTTGGTGAATTTTTGAGATACCCGCTGGTTTTCAAATTGTTGAATTGATGACGTGCCACATACCGCCATTTTTTTTTTTTTTATTGACTAATGGAAATGACCTAAATGCCCTCATCTTTTTCTTTCGACTTAAAACCCTTGATTTCCTCGAAGTACGAGTGTAATCATTTATATTTATGATTCTAAGTTATGTTATTTATTTGATTCGTGGGTTGATGAAAATAGACGGAGATGAATGCATTGGAAGGTTGAAGTGATTAGTAAGGTGAATAAGAGATTGAAGATGAAAGATTTTTTAAAGAAAAAAAAATCAAGTTTTTCTTATTTACAATTTGAAGATAAAGACCAAGATCGAAGGGTAGTGCTATCAATTTGAAAATATTTATGGGGATATCTAAATATCATTAATATGTGGGAGGGTGTTAAAAGAATTAAAGCAAAATAAGAAAATTCGTTTCGTTCACTGCCTTTACAAAGCTATAGGGAATTGTACTGCAAATTGGTTTGGTTCAAATCTCAACAATGACTTGGGTAAGCTTGGTTTGGTTCAAATCTCAACAATGACTTGGGTAAGCCTAGTTCTGTTCACGCGCTCTATGTCAGCAGTGTCCCGATCACTCCAGCATGACTTATGGATTACAGGTGAAGGCATTGTCTTGCCCAAGTTATGTACCCTATATCAGCAGTGTCCCGATCACTCCAGCATGACTTATGGATTACAGGTGAAGGCATTGTCTTGCCCAAGTTATGTACCGATTCTTTGCTTCCCGTCTTAAGAGAATGAGGTAGACTGACGATGGCTGAATTTTAAGACTCGTAAAAGTTGACGTAGCAATCAAAATTTTCTAAATAAATTTGGAATCATTTCGCGATACACCCTCATGAAATTATAACATATTCTATCAAATTTGATAAGAACAATTAGAAAAACAAAAATAATACCAAAAATTCTCTTGATAAGCATTCCAAAGTCTTCAACATAAGTTATTTTTTCCTCTGTTTTACAATAACTCTCCACAAATGTAACATAATCAAGGTTAGGCTATTCACCTTGCCAACTTAAAATTTAAAGTTTAAACTTCAATACTAACTTCTGGATCTTCGCTGGAATGGAGCCCACCAAATTAGAAGTAGATCAATCAAAACTTCAAACACCATAAAGGGAGGGAGATACGGAACGCGTGCAGCACTTCACCCGCCTCAAACTCTTTAGCTTCTTCACACTCTAACCCTCACAAGCCACCCACCTAAAACCTGCCAATTCAAGGACACAAATGATAACATATAAATTAATTAATTAAAAAAATAAAAAAAAGGTACAAATATGGGGAGAAAAAAGGTCCACCACTAGGAGCACAGTATGAGAGACAGAGAGAGCATCAATAAGGAGACATGGTGAACAAGCAATATTGGGCAGCTCCAAAGAGATACCCTAGGTTCAAAATCAAGGTTATCAGATGATTGCAACCATCAAGGAAATTTTTTATAAAAAAAAAAAAATAAGGTCAGATGACTGGGATAATCTAAATTAGGTTGATTTTTTAGCCCATCAGAAGAATTTGCCCAAATCCTCCTATACATGATAGGCATTTCATCACTAGGGTTAACAAATAAATCAACCACATTGAATTCATGGTTCAAAATGCTATGAGCTAGCAGCTACCCGTCAATATAAACAACAAGGAAAATGTTAGCCTCAACCCACGGGTTGTTGGGTTGAGGCTCTCCAACAACATGACTATTGGAATGTTAGGGATTCCCAAGAAAATGTATCCCTGGGAATAGTGTATTAATCCTTAGAAGATGGGAATCATCTTGATGGAGAGCCTCAACTGTGGGTTGATGCTAGAAAAATCCAAAAAACAAGCAGATACCATGAAGATTCAATGTTCAATGCCATAAGATAGTGCCAAGGCAGGAGAGTGGAATTGTGGGTCTGTTGGCCAATGAGGAATGCAATATTCCAATAAAGGAAATGGCTGTTACTATGGGATGCTCATTACCCCTAGAATGAGCATACCAACCTCGTAAGGCTCAGTAGAACACTAATGACTATTGGGGCGACATTGTGGATGTATGCATGAGATGGATGACGTTTGGCACAATGAATTGGTGAGTGTTTGACATGCACCGTGCAAAATTCAGATGCCTTCATTACTTAGATGCTTACCCAAGGATTGTACTACAGGTGGGATCATGATGGTTATAACTTATAAGTATCACGACATGATTCCGAATAGCAGGTGTATTCATGTCATTCTAGGCATGTGCTAGCATGGCCATAGCTTATGCACTTCCCACTGCTGTGAAATTTTTAGGTTTGTGCTACCTGGGCCACAGCTAGTGCACCGCACGGTCCCACTCTTTTAAGATTGTGATACCAAGGCCCAAGACTACAAGTTAACAGGCAGAACTAATGGATCAGCAAAACATTCTATCAAAGTTATTTTTTTCTCTGCAATAAAAATCATTCAATGGAGAAACTGAACTTCAATCAGCCCCACCATACCCATACTTCAATATTTCAGCCTCCCTTAAAACACCTTAAAACAATAATGCCACTCTATCGTTCTACTTGGATCAAAAGAGTGACATGCAGAGATAGGAGATGCAGGGAAGGTCAATCTAGTGATTTTTCCCATCTTGTTTGTCTGTCTCATAGGGCGAAAGAAATCAAATCAAGCCTAATACCTTTATGTGGTCCAAAACATCCATGAGAACTGCATAGATACTCCAAGATATATGAATCCAATTCCAGGCACATTGGATCTAGATAACATTCTTGGTTACATTTAGACCAATTGCCCTTGTAACTAAACAAGAACACCTTGAACTGCGAAAATCAACGAAGCAAGTTGTACATTCTGGCTCATTGGATTTAGATAACATTCTTGATTACTGTTAGATCAATTGCCCCCTTGAAACTAGCCAAGAACACCTTGAACCACGATGATAATCAACCTCAATTTGGGGTAAGTTCTCTAGAATATAGGGACAAAAAAAGGATCAAACGATTCAAGATTCTTTCAGAGTTGGCAGGTTGGAGAAACTTGAAGCTTTGATGCCTCTCAACAGATGCGGAACCTACTTAAGCACTAACAATACAATACATGGCTTTATGCGACTCATCATGGGAAGTGAGAAGCCACAACCACAAACTGTAAAAAACTTGATGAGAGAGTTATTAAATCTGAATGCAATGTTTGACATCCACCCAATTGGCAACCCTATGCCTAAAAAGGACAACTGCTTTCCTAAATACGGTCCACCAGCCATCCTCAATAGTCAACTCTACAAAGACACGGACTAATTAAAAAATCTCCCAGACAAGGCCAACTTAACATTTCAAACTTGTCAATTCACATTACACTTCATAGGAGATTTATTGAAAGGAAACCTTTGCCCAAATAAGCAGCTAAATACCACTCCAAGAAAAAAAAAAAAGGACACGGAAAATGAGCGGCAGAAGACACCCACATGATCACCAAGCACCAAGGATTCAACCAACCCCATTGATCCAGTTTTAAAGATTCCTAAACAACTCCCTAACTTTCATGAAAATTTTACAATTATAATAAAAAAAGGGTAAAAAGCACCCATCCAACTAGTAGCTTCCCCTGTCAAATAAGGAAAACAGCATTCTGGTCCTTCCGAGCATGATCACCATTAAAGAAGTAGACAGCTTATTGAAATAAATTTAAGATTTTGGTCACTGCAAAGCCTTTGATTAAACTATTTAAACATTTTTAATGGCAATAATAAATTAATAAAAGGAAAAGTCTAAGAAGTTAATAAAACAAGCAAAAGTACAATACAAAATAATAAAATTGTAATACAGATGTAACCATGCAAAGCAATATCCGGTATTGATATCAGTATCGTGTGGACAGATCTACATTGGGCATATTAAGTATCAGAGTACAGAAATAAAAATGATCTCGGAGCCCCAGTCAACTTTATAAATATAAATACTAGGAACTCTCCAAAGTAGGATATAATATACCATGAGGTTCAATGTTCAGGTCATCATGAAATGCGAGGAATAAGGTGGAAGTGATAAAATAAAGAAAGTGTCCCTTGCCAGTTGCCACATGAAAGTTCAAGGCAGCAGAGTCAATGCAACCAACTCCGTTGAAGAGTCTGACCCATGTTTCAACCAGATTTGTGTCAAAACAAGCCAATTTGCCTTTGTGATGAGGCAACACATCGAAAAAAAAAAGATCATCAGAAATAGAAGTTATTTTCCAATAGAAAGAGAAACTAAGATCCTAGACCATCATAGACAAGAGAGGGAGAGAAGACACCTATACCATTTTTAGCGGATTTTCAATGTAAAAAATGAGTAAAGAGTCAAAAGAAACAGGAGGTTGAGAAGACCTGACTATTACAACTAAGCTACCCAAGCATGCTCTTAATCTACAACAACTCCTACCTAAACATGAAATAACTCCAAAAAAACTAAAAACTGTCGAACTCCTTCAAGAGTTTACACCAAAAGAACCCGAATCTTGAGATGCATAACGTGTGCTCCTTCCCTACAAAGATTTTGTTGTTTCCTTCTTTCCAAATGCCCCAACACACGACAAAGGGAATTAAGCTCCAATAAATTATTTCTCTATGCATCAATGCCTTGATCTGCCAACTTTGAAACAAATATCACACAAAACTAAAAGGCGTTTACACCACAGGACCGCTAAGATGCTAACAATGATTTCTTGAAAGGTGTGTTCGAACCCTTCAAAGATTTTATTTGTTTCTTTCCTCCAGATGCCCCAACACACAACAAATGGAACCAAGCACCACAAAATCCTTCCCCTATACATCAATGCCTTCATCCACCAAATCGAAACAAATACAATACAGAACTAGGAGAGCAACAGTAAGTGTGGAACAAAGATAATAAATGCCCCCAAACATCCCTAGCAAAATTGCAATGGATTAGCAAATAATTAACATATTCACCACTTGTTTTAATACCCACAATCTTGATCATAGATCCAATTATAAAAACCCGTTAACAGTTAATGGGTTAGGAGAAAAACCCATACCTTGGAGAAGCAGCATTCAAATTGCGGTGTAGAATTCGCCCACTTATCGAATCTCCGCCCTCAATCAACTCCTTCAAACCCAAGTTCCCTCCTTTTTCCTCTTTCTCCTCCTCATGCTTCTCCTCGTTGGTGGGCACCTTCACTTGCAGCCTCTCGAAGTAATTCCCATAAATATACTCCGGGGCGTACCCATTCTCTTCGTCGAACAACATTATATGACCGTGCCACTCCCAAACACGATAATTTGAATCAGTTTCTTCATGGAATCCGACACAAACATGGTGTTCGCCAATACTAACAGCTTGACCCGAATTGGGTTTTAGGGATTCAATATTTCCAGTGAGGATAATTCGGATAATGTCCTTCTCGAGCTTAGATTCTTCTTTGGAGAGTAGGGTTTTTCCTTCTCCATCTTCACCATCATCTTCATCATTTTCTTCGTGGAGTGAATTGGTGTGGAGGAGAAAATCTTCGATGTTTTGGGAGAGGAAAGAGTTGGTGTTGAGGAATGGAGGGCGCAGCTGTAATCTGCCCATTAGACTTTGAAGGAGAACGCTTTCGATGTTAGCGTCGCTGTTGAAGGAACTCATCTTCGATCTTGGTTTCTGGTTTTGGTTTTGGAAGAAGGGTTTATGAGGAAGAAGAGAGGAGGAGGGAGGGGCGGAGAAGGTTTTGAGCTGAGTTGAGGCCAAGTTTGATGCGAAGTTCTTGTACATCAAACGCTATACATATCGCGGAAAATTGACAGGTCATCATTTTTAGTTTTGATGTATTGTTTTTTTTTTATAAATATAAATTTTATTAATGAAGAAAAGGAGAAGAGGAGGCTGAGATAGCCCCCAAACAACAAGACAAAAAAAGAACAAAAAGGAAAGAAAGAAAGAAAGGAAAAAATACAAGCCTGACGGGGTGCTACTAGTCACAAACGATTCCCAATTAAATACAAAATCTTGGAAGCACACTCCCTCAAAGTCTTTACTCAACTTTGACCAAAAGAAAAGAAATCCCAAAATCTCTAAAATCACAGTGTGAGAAGAGCTCTCCTTGTTATGGAACACCCTGTTGTTGCGCTCTCTCCAAAGGCCCCAAGCAATGGCGAAAGGAAGGATAGCCCAAAGATGCATTTTTCTAGAAGAGAAAATATTTAAGCTCCAACCCTCTAAAAGCGCAAAAAAAGATAAAGGAAGAACCCAATCCACCTGGAACGAGATAAAAAGAACATCCAAATAACACGAGAGAAAGAACAATGAATAAGAATGTGGTTGACAGACTCCCCGTCCCTCGAACAAAGATAGCAAAAATTTGGGGTGATCCACCCCCGACAGATCAAATTATCTAAGGTGAGGATTCTTCCCAAAGAGGCAAGCCATAAAAAGAAAGACACCTTAGAAGAAACAAGAGCGGACCAAATGATAGATGGAGAGAAAGAAACCTCACTCGATGGAAGCAAGCAATAATAGAAAGACTTGACAGAGAACTTCTTATCCTTAGCCTTGAACCATTCCCTTCTGTCCTGCTCGTTCTCTCTAAATTGGATCGAATTAAGGAGATCTAGAAGAGATGTAACCTCCGTCAATTCCCAATCATTAAAATTCCTCCTAAAAAAAAAAAAAAGTTTTGATGTATTGTAAGTTACGTATAGTTTGATACGGAGTCGGACTAGCCTTACTAATTAGAATTAATAAGGATTTCACCCTCACTAAGGGTCCTTGCGCTCACCTTGTACCATCCAAAAACATGATCCGATGCTTCGAGATGTTGTAGAGGACAAAATTTTGTAAATTTTGAAAAGTAAAATTCAAAAAAAATAAAATAAAATTTACCATTGAATTTTAATTTTAAGTTTGAGAATTATTGAAAGTTCACTAACTTTCCTTTTTCAAAATCATGGATCAAGCTCAAAATAAGTTATTTTTTGGATTTCTCTTTTTTTGGACCTGAGTTGTTTTTATGAAACTTAGGGTGTGTTTGGATTGTTGATGTAGTAATCCATTTGAGCAAAACAACATTTAATAGGACTTAAAATATTACTATATTAGTAAGGAGAGTGTTTCGCTTTGATATGATTTACGGCCACCTAACATTTCAGGGGTGGACCTGTAAATAAACATTCAACTGGGATTGTAAAATTTGATTTGTACGAGATGAGGATACTAAGATGGATGAGTAAAAAGGCTTTGAAAAAAAAAAAAAATAGAAATGAATGCATTCGAGAAAAAAATATAGTTACTATGGAGACGTTTGTCT
Source organism: Akebia trifoliata (assembly GCF_017979445.1). Lineage (NCBI taxonomy): Eukaryota > Viridiplantae > Streptophyta > Magnoliopsida > Ranunculales > Lardizabalaceae > Akebia > Akebia trifoliata. Next base: position 858,709 of record NC_141382.1, on the reverse strand, counting down.
CATCAATTAGGTGCTCCCCACGAAAAGTATCAAGCCCAATATATATTAGTTCTATGCAATCATTACAAGCAACAACATATTCTTGACTATATCAACCATGAAAGTGAGAAAGGGCAGCCAATCCTACCTCGGCCAGCACAAAAGTTCCTAGTTGAGAGACTAACTTGCATTTCATTACCTATGAATACCACATGTTTTTTCATCGAAGCAGTCACGATCGTGACGCGAAAATGCGTGAGTGTCCTCAATAGCCAAACATTTTCGATATTAAGGATGAAGTAGTTTAATTCTCTTAATAAATAAAATAAAACTTTTCAAGGAAGACAACGCACTAATCCAATGCCCAGTCAGTCATCCATCTAAAAAGTCGTGCAAACTGATCCAAAATGAATATATCCCTTGAACCTCATTAAGTGTGGAATTCCTCATCAAAACTTTTGTTTTATTTGTAAAAATGATGGTGAATCAAGTAATCACATCTTAAGTCATTGTCATTTTTCTTTCAAAGCATTGAGTTGTTTTTTTGTCTCTCTTCCTGGTTGAATGGGTTTTTCTTAAAGCAGTTTTAGCCCTTTCCATGGGGTGGTTTCTTAACAATTCTTCGATAGGAAAAGAAACTTGTGGGTTATCCTTCATTTTGTTATGTACAGGGAGTCAAGGAAAGGGATAAATATAAGAGTGTTTTGGGGATTGGACAAGCCTATGAAAGAAGTGATTATAAACATCTTGAACTTATTGTTCTTGTGGAGTAAACTGAGTAAGGACTTTGAAGGGATTTTTCTTCGAGCATCTTATCTTCGAACGTGAGTCTATTTGTAGTATATATATTTGTTTAAAATTATCCTTTCTTAGTTTTGTTATTCTATTCTCTATTTCTCTCTTCTTCAAGTTTAAATAAAATCTAGTCGTCGTTCGTCTCCCTCACCTCGCCACTTCGTCGAAAAATGAAAAGGTAACCCATCTTTCTTTTTCAATTGTGTTAGTATGTTATGAAGAGATAAATTATCAAAGTCTTCAACTTCATCTTCTTTTTTTTTTTTTTTCATAATAAAAACTCATAAAAAATGTACATAAGTCTCTCTCTCGACTTTAAAATGGATTTACCCATTTATGGAAAAGCTTTTCTTAAAGAGTTTGATTCATTGTTTTTTTTTATGAAAACCTTTATATTGTGTTTGTTAGATGAAATATACTATACGAACCTAAACTTGGATTCGTTAATCTACCATTTACGGAGTAATTTCTCGCTAATCCATCTAAAATATCAATTTTAAAATTGTAATTTATTTTTAGTCTCATTGAGCTTCTTTTAATTTTCAATTTATATATATTTCAGTTAAAATTTTATCATAAAATCATTTTCATTTTTAAATAGGCATTATTTATGATATAATCAAAAGGGTTCATCTTTTGAAAGAAAAAATAATAGTTTTAGTTTTGTTATTTTTAAAAGTTTAGAAATTGTTTTATCACAAAAATTTATTTTTGATTAATTAATCTAAGTTAAAATCTTCATATTTATTTACTTGATAGCTAGAGATTTCAATAATAGATGTAGCTTAAAAACAATTTTAATGTATTTTTTTAATTATTTGAGTTTGAAAATTCATTCTCATTTTTTTTTTTTTTTGAAGTAAATTTCATAATAAAAAACTTATTTTGAAAGTGGATTCAGTTTTTCTTTCTTCTACTTTTAGAGTTAATTTCTACTATCTTCTTCACTTTCAAATTTTAAAAATATTTTGATTCAGGTTTTTGAAATTGGTTTTGAAAATAACTTAGATCTTCAATCATTCCTTACATGTAAGTGTTAAATGATTTTTATTTTCTAATTTTTTCATGATTTTTATTTTCAATGTGTTATGCGTGATGCTTTATTTATGTTGAAATAATAAGTATGTTAATGTTTTATTTATGCTAATTATGTGTTATGCGTGATACTTTATTTAATATTTATTTTGCTTAATTTTAAGTTTTAACTATTTTAATTGTATTACTGAAAATAACAAGTATGAGAATCGAGAATCGTTCCAAATCAAGATTGATTTAGATTGGTTCGATTCTATAGGATAATTAGATTGATTTGGTTCAAAATTTGTCAAAATCCAAATCAATCCGAATCATATGCACCCCTATTTAGTATGGGAATACAACTGTATAAAAAAAAGTGTGTTTTAATAGTGTGAAAATAATTAGAGAGCTACTACTGCCACACCAAAAATTGCACAGAGTTGGTATGGCGTTAGTAAAAAATTGGTGAGGCAATGACAACTCATAATTTAAGAAATTGGGGTGTAATAAGTAAAAGTTGGGGTGCCCAGCTCTCTTTTGCAAGACGGATGAAACCTAGAAATGAGGGTAATATCGTAATTACAATACACATATATTTTTAAATCTATTTCGTTTCAACTCTCGAGGTCGAAGATCAAAACCCTAGTTTACGCCCTGCAACACTCCAGGTACGCCCTCAATGTCCAGATAAAAGATCTATCCGATTTCTTTCTTTCTTTCCTTTTTTATTAAAAAAAAAATATCCTTTTATGTTCTTTAAATTTGTCCACATCAGTGTTCGCTCTGTTATTTTTTCAATGCGATTTGTTTCAAGTATCTGAAACTACGAATATTTTGTATTTCTTTTGATATTTTGTTTAGGATGAAATATATTTATTGTTCATGGAATCGATTGGTAGTTTTCATGAAATACATCAGTGTCTGATCATATGGTCCTCGATCAGACAGTTGAGGTGGTCTGCTTAGTATGATTGTTGTGTTGGATCCATTTCCACGGATGGCCTAGAAAACAAACGATCTGGATTGATTAATCAATGGGTTTGCTCAAGGGACCGAGATGATTGATGGTTGGGATGGTGTTGGAAAGTTATTTGCAATTTATCACACATGATATACATAGATTTACTCATCTGATGCTCCATATAACCTTTATTTTGATCAGCATTTGCATGGAAACAAATCATTGTAGCCATTATTCATTTTTTTATTCGTTTTTGCTTCCAATTCATTGCTGGCTTTTGATTCAGTTGGTTGTAGCTGTCTTGATTAGATTTGGTGATGATGATTCTTAGTTTAGTTTTTTGTTTTTTGTCTCCTCCAGTTTTTATCTCACTCGATCTCTAGTTTGTAACAATTATTAACACCCAGGCAAGTCTTGCTTCAACAAGTCCCAAAAATGGGTTGGACCTTTGGATCAATTTTCAATCTTAACCCACTGTCTAATTATGTTTCTGTCGATGATTAGTCAATGCTACAACTTTGGCCACAAGCCCTTTCTCTCATACTCATGCTTGTCAAGTTGTTTTTCTTGATTTATGAATATAGATGGCATGAAATGGCACCCCTTGTGGCGTCCATGTGACATGCGTCATCAAGCGCTTGTTTCCACGAGGATAAGTGCAATTTTGGAGATTGACATTTTGAAGATCACACTAAGACCAAACATTCCCTTTGGTCTCCGTTTATTGAAGGGCATCCTAACGTGCATAATGTGGGTATTTTCATAAATTTTGGATGCCCTTCAATACACGTGGACCAATGGGAATGTGTGGTCTCGGTGCGATCTCCAAAATTGCACTCCGTGAGGATGCCTGAAAAGGGGTCCACTGCCATTTGTGTGTAAGTTGAATCCCATTAGCTTAGGGTAGTTTGGGATTGTGCCACACCAGGAGATGCAAGATAGAGTAAGAGAAGAATCTACCTTGTGGTAGGCTCTAGACGCCTCCATTAAAAAAATTGGCAGGTTCTAGACAGCCTTACCACGTGATTGACATTCCGTTCAAGCGGGGACTATAATGATGGCATAAGGGAGAAGAGGAAAGAGAGATTTTGGGAATATCATCACTAACAGAGGTGGTTAGGATGGTTGGCATGTTCACTTGTCTGTGATTGACTTGTAGAGCTTAGTTCTTGCCGGATTAGGCCGCTGACAGCTTGACACCTTGCAGTTCATCGAGCGGTAGAGTGATGCAATGATTTGGTGCCTTACTTACGCATAAGGTGAGAGTGAGCTCACCCCCTATCCTTGACAAAGAAATGGCTTCCCAAGACCCATGTGGTCAGGGAGGGGTTCCCCTTCTCTTTAATAAATATGATTCTCTATGTGGGTTTAAGAAGATATAATCTTTTGAAGGGTAAAGGTTTTATCCTAGAGGTTGAAGAGATTGAAAATGATCGATTGTTAGGGAAAAATCAATGGGTGTGCCATTAGTTTGAAGAACGAGTCAATGAGGATTGTTAGCTCTAGGAATCAATTGAAAATTCTTGGTCTTTATACACTAAGTGTTGCGTGGGTGCTGAACAATTGGTGAAAGATTATCAAACCATGAAAACTTCTCACATTAGTCATCTTTGGTGTTTGCTACTCTAGTATTGCTGGCATATTTCCTTTATCTACTTTTACCCCTACCAAGAAGAACTGGTCGTCAAACACATCTTCTTGTTCAATGTAGTAACCAAGTTCGGATTTGATGATTATTCAACGGGGGTAACTTTTTTTAATTTGGATAGATCTAAGAAAGTTTCGGCAAAAAAATCATAATTTTTTTGGGCTTATCCAAATGAAGCTATTGGTTTTCTTCCACAATCCATAAATAGTTAATTAATGGTAGTATGTTTTAGTTCCAACTTAGGTGTTGCAATTTCTTTTGCTACCAGAGCACACAATCATTTGTTACACTAGACTCTCGTCTTTCTTCCTAAATAATCAAACTACTTTTTTAGGATCCAATTGGATTGTAAAATCATAAAGATTTGGATTCAAATTGAATCAAAACTGAAATCACTGGATCGTAATATTCATGGGGATTTTTCTCTACAATTTATAAATATGAAATAATATCATAGAAGTTAGAATTTTTTAAAATGTATAGGCTAAGAAATCCATAACTCTTGTCATAAAATCATTAAGCCTGTACAAAACTTAGACATAATGATGAAATAGTATCGGACAATCCTAATATGCACCGTAGAGAGTAGAAACATTGTTTTAAACTCATGGTCGTACAAATGGTAGATATTTTCACAGATAAAGTAAACTCATGTATCATGACTTAGCTATACGGGAATAAAGAGAAAAAAGAATAAATTAGACAATCCTTATACCAAGATACATCAACTGTTGCAAGAACACATCCTGAAGAAATCATGATTTATCTCTGAGCTGTCTAGGAATGAAGAAAAATAACAATTTACATGATTATCATACTTAAATACACTTCTTCATTGTGAAATTAAAAACTGCTGCAAGAGCATATATTGAAGGAGCATAGTTCCATACGAAATCATTCTGATAAAATCCTAACATGCTCTTGCTCACTCTATACTTTACTACTTTGTCAATTACAAGTCTTTTTTTTTTTTTTTTTGTCTTACTACGCATAAACATTTTAATAGGTTACCATAAAATATAGAATTTTGATTGTGCACTCAAAGCCCCCCTTATCCCCTACATAAGTAGATTTAGTAGTTAGAGTTTAAATTTTACAAATTCAATTCATATGAGTTGAATGAGTCTTAAATCTTGGCTCTTGATCTATTAGGAATTCGATCAATAACAACAACAAAGCCTTATCCCAAAGATTTGGGGTCAGTTAAACGAATCATGTTCCTCCATTCTACTCTGTCTAAAGTTACTTGGTTGGTTGAACCAGGTATGATATAAAATGTGCAATATAATCTTATGTTTTATCCTTAACTGGCTTAAAGTAAACCAATCTACCCTCTCAGCAAAATAGGGGATCTCTAGCTCAATTTAAGCCTTAAGGGATCATTGCTTGGAAAACATACCGCATCATTGGGGAAAGTGTTGTCACCAATTATATTGATTTCTTGCTTCTTTTGCCCCTTCGTATAATGTAATTGAACACATTTCCATTGATATCGAATTTAATTCCGCATTCACACTATTTCATGTCTATGACATCCTTTTTTCCTTGCCTTGTGAACTTGATTTGATAACAAGACTCGTTATTTATTGTACCTTTGGATTCCTTGTTATTATCGTGTGATCAATTCATTATACTTTTGGCAATGTTCACACTTCTGCATGTAGGCTAGTTGTAGCTAATGTGCAAAAGCTGTTTGGAACATTTGTTCTTTACATATTAGGCCATTAGTAGCCAATGGACACCTCAATATCTTTTGTATAAGTATCGGGCTATGCCTTGGGGGATCTAGTTATATGGCCCAAAGGAAAATTGCCAAGGGGTTGTCTAGGAACTCGACTAAGGCTGTAAAGGTCCTCTGATTGCTCCTTTGTTCGATGCGTGAAGGCGTATCAGCCTCAGCCTTTGAGTCAATTCACATATCTTCTTCGACTATAAATTGTCTCACTAAAGTTGATTGGCTTTATCATGAAATAAAAATGATATTAAGGAGTTTCACAATAAGTACACCTTTCTTATCCAATCGATTTTGAATGGCAAGAGGAAAACATCTGTGCCATGAGCACAAATAAGGATGAATGCGGAATTAAATTCGATGTTAATAATACTACTTTCGATTTTATTTGTTGAAAAGTATAAAACAAGCAAGAAATTCATTATAAATGGTGATGTTGACAACACCTTTGATGCGGGAGTACCTCCACGCTTGGCGGAGTGGCCCATGAAGTGGGCCATGTGATGGGAGTGACCCACGACGAGAAGCATGTTGGTTAGGTCGCTTATGAATTGAGACCTTGTGACGGAGGTTACCCACGGGATGGGGTCCACTAAGGGGATGGCTTGACCTGGGATATGAGATAAAGGAATCAATCTCACGCTCCTCAATGGGTTGCTCATGAGGTGGGGTCTAGTGGTGTGGTGATCCATGAGGTGGGTCCTATGTTGGGGGTGCCCCATGAGATGGAACCCACTAAGTGGGAGGGCTTGATCAGGTACTCTGAGAATGAGATAAAAGAATTAATCTAACGCTCCTTATATGTCGCGACTTTTGTGGAGTATTGATCAATGTCCTGCATCAGCTTTGCCCAATGATACAATATGTTTACTAAGCTATGATCCTAGAATATTTCAAAGCTTAAGCTAGGTTTATCTTAATTGCGACTCTTTATTTGGTTAAAAGATGTACCTTGATTTCCTTGAATCCCGTTGAGGTTAAAGAAATAATATTATATTGCACATTTTATACTCTACTTAGTTCAAGTAATTCTAGACATAGTGGAATGGAGGAATATGATTCGTTTAGTTGACTCCAAATCTTTGGGATAAGGCTTTGTTGTTGTTTATTGTTATTAGATGAGTTCCTAGTATATCAAGACTTAAGACTCATTTGATTTATTTAAGTCGAATTTGTGAATCTTAAGCCTTGGCCACTCAATTTACTTATGCAAGAGATATTTGGGTGGGTGGGGGGAGCTTGATTGCCAAATCTGACTTTTGGATTTATTGATAATCTACTAGAATTTTTATAAATAGTGAGAAAAAAGGCCATAGTTGATATAATAGAAAAGTATGGAGTGAGTAAGGACATATTAGGTTTTCTCTTCCATTCTTTTCCTACTCATTTTTTTTTCTTTTGGTTGAGGAGTGTTCGATTTAGTCGAAGATGCGATTGAGATTTCCAGCAGACCATTCGAGGGTAACACACCATTTTATTTTGTGTGTGTCATCATCCCTCATCTATGTCTTCGTTTTGCTCATAGATGAGTGTGTAGGGGGTAACCAACGAGGGTAAAAAAAGGATATTGGAAAAGGGAGAACGAAAAGATGGGGAATGTGTCGTTGACCATCAAAACATGGGACGGGGCAGATTGTGGTCCTCATCATCTAAATGAAAATAGAAAGAATAGAGTGGATAGAGAGAAGAAGACAACATCAGAAAAGATAAGAGAAAGAGGAATGAGAGGAAAATAAAATAGATAAAGAGGCAGCAGAACATAGATGGATTTTACTCCTTGTCCAATAGATGGTTCCATGCAGCATTAGAAAGGAAAAGGTGATTGTTATTGGGTTGGATTGAGCCCAGGTAATGAGTTTCAGTAAGGATCTGATCCAATAAGATATTGGGTTGAACCCGGACCTGACCCAGCTGTTATCAGATCTGTTTCTTACTGACCTCGATCCGATCTGATCTGATACTGAATCCAATCCATTGAAAACCCTAATCATGTGCCAATTTGGATGAGCATTGGGAACACATGGGACACCATCTTAGAGCATCAATATGAGGTTTCTGAGCTCTTGACCTTTTTTCCATCTCCTTGAAGACCTTAGTTGAACCTCTTAATTTATTGACTTTAGGGAATCCTCTGTGGTTAGAAGGTGCCAGGTGCCACCTTTGCTAGGTTGGTTATAGTTTGTAAGTGTTGATACCATGACCTGGGTTCAAAACCCGCCATTGCTTTCTATTACTGATCTATAATCTTGATTTCTTTGCAAAAAATTAAAAAAAATTGAACAATTGGTCATTTGGAGATTTCATAATTTTTTTTATCACTCGTCCATTCTCCATGGTTGAGCCTTTAAACGATTTGGACTTAGACATGCTATGCAATACCTTTTTCACTCTCTTGCAGCTGCGATTTAGTGAGGATGGTGAGGGTTAGTGTTTTAAATGATGCTCTTAAGAATATGTACAATGCGGAGAAGCGAGGTAAGCGACAGGTCATGATCAGACCGTCATCAAAAGTTATCATCAAGTTCCTCTTGGTCATGCAGAAGCATGGTATGCAACTTTACCTGCATTTTTCTCTCTTTTTATTCTGATATGTCATGTTCCCGTCGCCCTTGCCTCTCTTCTGTTCACTAACTTTGCGATTTGGATTTGCTCTACAGGTTATATTGGTGAGTTTGAGTATGTTGATGATCACCGGTCTGGTAAAATTGTGGTTGAACTGAATGGAAGACTCAACAAATGTGGAGTCATTAGTCCTCGTTTCGATGTTGGTGTCAAAGAGATAGAGCCCTGGACTGCAAGGCTTCTTCCCTCGAGACAGGTTTGCTAAAGCCGCTTGGTTCCTTAAGAAACTCCCTACTAAAAAAAGTTGTCTACACCCATTTTTTACTTATAACACACCAATCCATCTGTGATGGACTGCTTAATTTCCAAAGGGTTGGTGTGTTGCAAGTGAAAGTTGGCATGGCAATAGAATTTCTCTAAAAAATGTGGTAGATCGGAGGGTTTTGATAATCCGATCAGATGGGTTTTGGTCTTGAGAGATTTCCTACATGGTTGATACCCTTCAAATGATATCCTACCACGGACACGCACACCATACGAGTGATAACTATATCTCCTTATGAGTAATTTATTTGGCTTCTTGCGATTACTAATGGGAAGAAAAAAAAACCATTGCAGTTTGGATATATTGTGCTGACGACATCTGCAGGCATCATGGACCATGAAGAGGCTAGGAGAAAGAATGTTGGTGGTAAAGTACTTGGTTTCTTTTATTAGGCATGATTTTTTTCATGAAGACGGATTTGTGATTTTTATGGTTTCGGTTGAGAAATTTGTTGCTCATCTCTGAACTTATGATGGTTTTTAAGTTTTTTTTTTTTCTTTTTATTCTTGTACTTAACTGCATTTTGTTAGCTGCCATTTTTGAAGAAGGTAAAGATCAAGATTTTCACCCAGAGAGTTTTAGATGGAATGGTTGCATTAGAGTCTGATATAGGATTGAGTTACAATTCAAAATCAGGATCTAGAGCTGGAAATGTGGAATCTCATATGCATAAGAGACACTGTCGGCAACAATGGGACGAGTGAGCTGTTCCCTTAACTCAATTGTAGAAATGTCTGGTTATGAAAAATGATTTCGCTTGAAGTGGGATTTTAAGATTATATGCTTTTTATCTGGAATTGAATTTCTCGATTAAAGTGTTTTTGAGGTAAAATGTTTTCCCATCCCAATCCCAACCCTTGAAAATGATTATACCTCCTTCGATAATTCTACTTTAATGTAATGTATTTTCAAGCTGACCTGCTAGATCACCTTGAAATGCAATTTAATCAAGTTGATTTCACGGGTTATTAAAATGCTTAAGAACGTCCTCTTTTAAGTCTTTGAACGATTGTGTGGAGATGATTGATGTGGCTATAAATCAATATTCATGAATGAGTCAACTTTCTTGAAGGAGACAGTTTGAACCTTGGATGCGTGTGTGGAGATGATTGAAGTGGCTATAAATCAATATTCATGAATGAGTCAACTTTCTTGAAGGAGACAGTTTGAACCTTGGATACGCGGTTAAGAAAAAATGGCCACATAGGTAATCTAGATTCTAGACTATCGAATTGGTAGGAGCCACATTTCCTGAAAAAGAAAAAAATACATTTGCAAGAATGGTTTAACCATTTTGGTTAACAACTTATTTTCTTAATCGGTCATCTTCTATAATAACTAAATGTTGATTTCTTTCTACACTCCTGTTTTAAGTTCTGAGAAATTTACCATTCAAAGCTTCTCTGTTCGAGTTTTCGTAATATTTTTTTTTCTTCAAAGAAGGATAAAAAAAATTAACTATATGGTTATCATTAATGATTTCTTGACTTGAAAATTTCACTCAGTTTGTACGTGGCTGTTGTGGCAAGGGCAGAGAACTGTATTGTTTTCCTTTGTATACCGAAGAAAAAGATCTATGATTCTATGCCCTTGCGACGTTAGTGGTGTACACATCGAGTGAAAATTTTTGGAGTCCAAAAATCACAGCTCATTAGTTATCATGGGAAAATTTAACAACCTGATCGACTTGATTTTTTAATCTAAAGGAGTAAATTGGTTGGGTTGGGTTGGCAGGTTGACCTGGCCTATTATTGCCACCCTTAGTCCAGAAGGATTATGGCATCTATCTATAAGACTAACATGTATTAATTAGAAAGGGTGAATGATTATCCAATTATTATATATTATGTTGAAGCATTATTGTATCAAACCTTTGATACCAACATCTTCTTAAAACTGCCATCTAATAATTACTATTTGGCACCATCTTTGTGGTTTAGGGTAATAAATATCATTTTTCGCTAGGATTCAAAACAGTAGTATTGTTAATGAATCAATCTTACCCTAAATTGGTTCGATTAGTATCGGATCCAATAAGAATGCAATTTGTTACACTGTCTCACATTTTATCTGATTCGATTCTCGTAAGGATCAACCAATCTAATAAGATATTGGATTAGAATCCAAATTCTTGATCTAGACGTAAAGTTATCAGACAAAAAAAACATACAGGATTGCCCTCTAATCTGATCCATTGAAAACCTTACAAAATATCACAAATGGGTTTGACAATTTTGATAAAATATGTTAAAATGTATTCCACGTGGCAATAATTAATATAAAGTTGGATAAGATTAGTCGAGTAGAGGATCCACGGCTGTTGTATAAGTGCATGGAGACTCAACCGTGTAGCCTACACGTGTCGAGAGAGAGAGAGGGGGGATAGCAATCACTCTACGCGTATCTTCCACCGTCCCACGTTGTCGAGGACTTGCTAACTTGCGCAGGGTAGAAACTGGCACTCCATTAAATAAGGGCAGAGTGCGTAGTACGCGCTTGCAAGGTCGGACGTAGAACCGATCAAGTGTCCCTTATTTGGTATAAACTCATTCTCTCTCTCTCTCTCCCCTAAATCTTCCACGGTCGACCAGTGCTGACGTGTCATAGACGCTTTTCGCATCTCTCTCTCAGATCCTGTTTTTCGATCCCTATTCTGGTTAATTTTTTACTGGATTTGATCTCTTCGGTTCGCTTGTTTATTTTTTTTATTTTTTTTTTTAAATAATTTTTTTGTTTCATTTATAGTATTTTTTCCCCATATTTTGCAGAGACGAATCGAATCTAGGGTTTTTAATTATCTTCTTCAATGGCCGCTCCACCTGCTAGGGCTAGAGCAGATTACGATTACCTCATAAAGCTTCTTCTGATCGGCGATAGCGGTACGAAATTCAACGTTCCGCATTTCTCTCGTTCATCGATTTCTCTTTTTTTTATTTATTTAAAAATCTAGTTAGTTTTATCTTCAATTTCTGTCTGGATCTCTTTTCCATATTTGGAATTTTGTTTTTCCTGGTGTGGATCATGGTAGGCCGGCCACTTTGATCTATTTGGTTTCAAGAAGATGGATTCCGGTTCGACTTATTCGAGTCAACGTTGTTCATGCCGAATAATGTATATAGAAACGGAGATCTAATTGGATTGCGTGATCCGAGTCTGACTCGATCACATTTTGTAAAAAATTCGGTTGGATCGGCTGGGTTGAACGTTAAGGCACTCCACTTCTACATTGAAATTAGTCTCTTAGCTGGATCTCTAGAATGTTAGCAAAATTTCAATCTTGATTTGAAACTCGTTTTCTCTTGATGTATTATGATTTTTTTAAAAAAAATTATTTTTTGGAAAATATTATTAGTAGATCTCGTGGCTCTGGCAGAATTGAATGGAGGAACACAATTAGTTAAGCATATCCCAAATGTTTGGGATAAGGCTTTGATGATGATGATGATGGTATATATTAATTTGTCTCTTGTATGTTATGGATCCTTGATTTGTTGCTCAAATGATGGAATTTCATGTATTTTGAACTTTAGCTTTTATCTTTAATAATTTGAAAGTATTTTTTGTTGTTGTTGTTGTTGTGGCATTTTTAATGTTTTAGCTTTTATTGAATCGGTCTAGATAGGTTTGTGGCTGGCGGGATTGGTTGGTCATGACTGGACCATCCTGTTTAAATTGGGATCGGTTGATGTCCATTGCATCCAGAAATCAGCTTTGGAAATCATAAGTTTGATAATGTTTATATTGTGGACTGTAAAGATTTGTTTTTGGTTGAATTTTATTAATGTTGATGGTGCAATATATGTGTGGGTTTTATAGGTCTTCTAGTTTATTTGGGAATTTGGTAAACATGCAATTTTTCTTTTTTTGAGGACGTGTTCTTGCTTTTGATGATCTAAGATAATAATTGGGAAAATGATCAGAATATACCTAGAAAAAGAAACACCAATCATGGTTCATATTTCTTGAAGTTTACTGTTAAGAAATGCCTACCATTTATAACATACGAGAGATAAAGCTAATATTAGAAACAAAACAATATCTTGATAATTAAGAAAAATAGAAAGAAAAAAAAAAAAGGGTCAACAAATTGTGGGGTACATACCTAATCTTTATGCCTTTGATCTTCAATTCTAAACCCCAAAATCCAGCTCAAAGATGAGATTTGAAGTTCACCTCCTAAACTAAAAAACAACAGTGAAAAAAGTTGCAGTAAGTGGGAGTGTTTTAATGTTTATATACCCCAAAATCATGCCCAAAGATGAGATTTGAACCTCTCCGCTGTGCCACCCTCCAGGGTCCGGTTGACCCTCAACTCAACCAGTTGCATGTAGGACTTTCCGAGGGGGTGGTGTGTGTGACCATGGGATTATTCTCACCCGAAGGGTGGGGATACCCATGATAAAAGGAAAAAAAACCTCCTCTCTCCTAAACTCAAAAATAACAGCTGGAAAAGTTGCAAGAAGTGGAGTGTTTTAACGTTTATATACTAGTATGTTTCAACCTGGTTAATCCGGTTCTTTGTATGTTGCGGGAAGTGGAGTGTTTTAACGTTTATATACTAGTATGCTACATCCAATTCAACCTGGTTAATCCGGTTCTCTATATGTTATTGCTCTGACCTGACTGGGACAAACTGAACCTTTATTCCACTTTTCCAGTTGCACAACTTCCAATGCACAGCACTTCAAAGTTCATTTTGTCATTTCATAAAAAATTACTTTATTGCCTGCTTCTGCTTGCCTTCTATCATTGTCCTCAAATCTCATTTATTACCTTTTGAGTTAATGTGAATTAGAATCTTATTTAATTGATTCCACCTAATTTTATTCCTTGCTTGAACCCTAAATGCCCAATTTTCTGAAATGAAATTGTCAGATACAATTTATATTTAATTTGGTCCAACCTTTTGAGCATCTATAGATGGGTGTATTGTCTTGATTTAATTGCTCCATTTCTGCCACAAGGAATTAATGTTATTTATGTTTTTTTATAGGCCTGAATTAACTTTTCCTACCTTTTTTCCTTTCTTATCTTAAAGACCTATAATATTAGATGTAGAGGGCCAGAGCTCTGGGGGCTTGTGCTTATTTGATTGGGTTATCTCTAATAGTCTATATGATTTATTGGTAACAATTGTGTGAACCAGATCTGGTTTTATATTATTGCATGATTAATTCATCGAATTATTAGATTTTGTGTGTATAAGGGCTCAATAGATGGCTTGATAATTGGCACAGTAGTTTTCTGGTATTTTTTTCTTCATATTTTATTTGTATTTGGTGTCATGGGATGTTCCCCCTTGATGATTCTGCCCCTGGAATTAAGGGGTTGTTCGCTGGATTATTCGCCTAGTGGGGAGAAGTTGATGGATCAATTTACTCCTTTCCCTTTTTATCTATTTCATGGTATATATTATTTCCTTTTCTAGTAGTGTTAGAGAGCATGGAGGTGAGAAACCTGTCATTTAATACAAGTTTTGATGGTCAGTTTGTTGCAAAGTAGTCGTGAATTGTTGGAATTTTGAGGATTGTTGTTTCTTTTCCACACATCAACGATAATCTATGCCTTTCTTTCTGCCTGATGAAATTTCTGTTAAGTATGATTCATAGAAACATTTGTTTCATGTATTTCTCTACCATATGCAGAAATGCGGATTCATAGGAAATAATTTCCATGGAAAAAATTCTATGCATGCATACTATTGCATAAGCATGCCAATTTTGGGGACGCTGCGATCTTCATTGTACCACAGAATTTATTGTTTCATCAAAGATTTTGGTGGATTACTATCTCTTGAGTCGTGGCTCAAAACCTGTGGAACTTAGTAAGCCTTTTGAAGAAGATGTAAACAGGTGACATCACGTGCAATGAAGAGAATGATTCTTATTTATTTTGGATGAGTAACAAATATTTTTTAATAGAAAATAAAAAAATATGCAAATTTCTGAAAGACAATAAGAAAATACAATTAATACTTGGAACTTGAGACTTTAGTCTTCATCGGGAGATCTCATAGCACCATTCATATCCTGTGACTTAACAAGTTCACTTGGCCGACCATGGACATGGATTTGTAACAAGTTGACATGTTTTATGCTACCTTTGCCGAGAATGAATGCATGACCATTGCAAGATGATGCTTTTTTGGGCCAAACAAAATATGGAAATGATCAAAGCAAAATCATGGACATCTTTTCTTGAACTATTGGAACATTTGGCTTTAGAGTCTTAAGTCCTTTCGAGGATGCTTCCATGCTCTGCTTGACGCAGTATTTTTAAGGAACATAATGGAAGGATTTTTTAAAGATTCAACCATCCAATTTTGTGGAGGTTCTTAATTTTCTGGACAAGCATTCTAAAAGAGTTTCATGATATCAAGGTTGAGGAATTTGCATCTAGTTGGGAATCTGTAAATCATGGCAGAATTTTAGACAATTCCCCCGGGATAAGTATTATATGTAAAGTCTGCCTGTATTGAAGATGCTTTTTTATCCTCTTTGCATCCGCTTATATCAAGTCATACATCCTTTACTTATCTGCTGAAATATCCCTTGGCCTTTTACACTTCATCTATGAGCCCACTCATGCTTTATAATATCATTCAACAGCTTTCCAGTTGTGCTAGTGTCTTGGTTCTTATGGACCTACCCTTCTAACACAGTTGTTCAAGATTAATCAAAAGTGATACTGTCAACTTATTAAGTCCTCCGGAAAACTTTTTTTTGAAAGTGATTTTCACCCTTGTCAAATATCATAATGTTAGTTTGCAATGTTTTTTGAGTTTCGGATTCAGTTTGATTTGTTTTTTATTCTTTCTATTTCTTATTTCATTTTCTTTTGTAAGAATTCTCCTCGACCTCTGCCTTGTTTGTTTCCCTTGTATTTTTTAATGATATTTATTTACTTTTATCTATTTTTGCAGGTGTGGGCAAGAGTTGCCTTCTTTTGCGCTTTTCAGATGGGTCCTTCACAACCAGTTTTATTACAACCATTGGGTATGTGCTCTCTAAATTTTAGCATCTACTGCAACTGCAATATATTATAAATTTCTTTTCTTTTCATCTATTCTTTTTTTTAAATACCATCTGATCTTACAATGTTCTGTATTATTCCTCCACAGCATTGATTTTAAGATTAGAACAATTGAGCTTGATGGCAAGCGTATCAAATTGCAAATCTGGGATACAGCTGGTCAGGAACGGTTCCGAACAATCACAACAGGTATATGGTTAATGCTTATGAGAAGATTTGGGCTTTCAATTTAATAATCAATGATACTTGGCTTGGAGCAAGATGGTAATAGCTCTCCTTTCCTGCCTGTTGTTGTGTCGCATATGAAGGATGGGGCATATAGCTGTCCATAGTTTGTCCCACTTTCGTGATCTCATATTCTAAATGTTGTCTCCTAACAATCTTGCATAATCACCATAAATAAAAAGAAAAAGAAAATAAAAATCTTGTATACTTTATTCTTGTGAATAATCCTGAATGATGAATGGAAATATCTATAGATCAGAGAGTTGGATCATTTGACAAGGTATTTAATAATCAATTTTCACTGCATTCCTAGGCCCCAACTTTTATTGTCAGAAGTGTTCTCCTAAAAGAGTTAAAATTGTTTTCTGCAGCTTATTACCGTGGAGCTATGGGCATTTTGCTGGTGTATGATGTTACTGACGAGTCCTCATTCAACAGTATGTGCTCCGCTTGTTTCACACTCACTATTATAATAAGTTTGGATGGCTAGATTTGTTTTTTTTTATTTATGAGAAATTCTATGATCCTCAAAAGCTTCATGGTACCCAAAGGAGGAGGATCAGGTATCCACCTTGGTGGACCACTGAATCTGTATATTGTTTTGATAGTTTTCTCTTGATTTTTTTGTGTATCAAACCGATTGGGTACACAGACTTCTAGATCCATTTAGATGATTGGCAGATCTGCCTGGGGTGTGCAATTGAAGTTTTATGTCCTACTCTGTTTACAAAAATTCCCGAGTTTTCTATTTTTTTCTCAACTCTAATGAAGAAGCTTGCTGGTTTATGTCACCTTCTCAGACATTAGGAACTGGATCCGAAACATTGAACAACATGCGTCTGACAATGTCAACAAGATACTGGTGGGGAACAAGGCTGACATGGATGAAAGTAAAAGGGTGAGGTTTCTACTCTGATTTTTTATTTTATTTTTGTGTGTGAAAGAATGGAATCACTTCTTTCTACTTCCATGGATTAGCTGGGATTGTGAGCTTACATTTATGTTTTTAACTCAATCTAAGAGTTTTCTCTCAAGTTGCTTTAGTGAGGTTGCTGGTTCGATCACATATCACCCCCCCCCCCCCCGCCCCGCGGTGTTTAAACTTTAAATGAATGAAAAAAAAAAGATGACAAATCTTAAATTCCTAACTTAAAAATCTCTCCACAGATATATACACACTCACTCTTTGGCATTAGATTCCTAACTTAAAAATCTTTTTTTAGGCTGTGCCTACCTCCAAGGGTCAAGCACTCGCTGATGAGTATGGTATCAAGTTCTTTGAGACGGTAAGAGAAATTGTTCCTGATGCTGAATCTCCTTGCTTTGAAAAGTATGTTTTTTAATTTTTAATTTTTAATTTTTTTTTGAACAAATACTGAAAGATATTGGTTCTACAGAGTGCAAAGACGAATTTAAACGTAGAGCAGGTTTTCTTTTCAATAGGAAGGGATATAAAGCAAAGGCTTGCGGAAACTGACTCCAAGGCTGAGGTAATGGCTTTTCTCCATTCTATCTTGAGAATTTAATCCATCATTTTTTCAAATCTCATTCGGGATCAATGTTTCAGTCAGGAGGAAAACTAAAACAATCTTTGACTGAAACATTCCCCAGACATCATCATTCAAATGTTTAATTCCAGTATTGGCTGAAAAAACGAATTGTTCCCCCTTTCAAACATTTTGAAGAAAATTGGAACCATGGTTTTCTTGTTTATTTTTTTGTTGCCTTTTGTTGTGCTTCAAATGTTTTGAGGTTCCTTTTTCGGTTTGGATAATTGCAGCCACAGACAATCAGGATTAACCAACCAGACCAGGCATCTGGAAGTGGCCAAGCGTCACAAAAATCTGCTTGCTGTGGTTCTTAAAAAGAGAATCATAACATATGACAGAGGAGAGAGAAACCTGTCGGAAAAAACAAAAAAAGAAACACTAATATGGCGTGTGGGATGGGGGAGAGGGGGTGTTTGTATTTTTCTTCTTATTATTCTTTTCAGCTACCACTTGTTTTTAGTGTGTGAACTGTGGAGGGGTAGTTTCTTTCTCACTTATTTGAGGAATTTATTCTACTGAGACAGATATGATCTTTCCTTCTTGAGTAGAGATCACAGAACCCTAATATTGTTGCTCTCCTTTGATGTAGAGAGTTAAAATAGAAGCATCTTTCCTTCACTCTTTATATGATTTGTGAATTAAAAACAAAAACAAACAAAAAAAAAAAAATTATATATATCGCTCGCTATGTCATTTAACAATAATTTATTAAATATATACAGTGTCTACTTGCATTGTAACTGTCTCGAAACCCTGATTCTGCTAATAGTCATTTATTTGGTAAGTGGAAACTACTGACAAAACATCAAGAAACTTACTTCATGGTCATCTCTCCAATCCTTGAGGGTTCCCTTATAGTAATTTTATCTGATCAAAACATACTTTGTTAAAATCTCCTTTGTTTGTTTTCCAGGAAGTTGTGTTAATTCTTCCTTGCATGTATGAACCCATGTCTATTCCTCTCATTTGCATTTCAGCTCTGAAAAATATGGCTTCATGCTTCTGTCCCTCCGTTTGAAGTTTGATGTAGAGTGAGAGTGATCCTTATTTCAGTCTAATAAGCTTCTAAGCCTAGAAACTAAAATTAGATCAATTTCTCTTCAACAACGGTGCATGCCTTGGGCTTTAATGGGTTTTTGAATACCAATTTTCCAATCCTCTTGAGATAACCTGAACTTTCCAAGCCCAGTATAATATATTGACAGTTATGCTCTTACCACACTACTCACCACAACAGATACAACACCAACAATGTTTTAAGCTCTCAATTCAACTGATTTTAAGAGTTTCTGTTGCGATTGCACATCTCTGAAGGTCCAGGGTTTAAATTTTTGCACGGTCTCACAATATTTAAATGGTACACAACGTATCTGATTTCAACTGAAACCATGAAAAAAAAAAAAAAAAGGAATCCAAACATCACATAATTCAATTGATACGAATTCAGTTTTTCTCTTGGCTGAAACATTGCCTTGGAACAAGATTTAAAACCTTGCTCAAGACAATTCAGTGCATCTTTTTCTCCCCTTGTAATGTACCCTTAATACGTTCTCTTGAATTTCTGCTTGTTTTAATCTTTGATAGAGTTGCTTCTCATATCATTTATACGATGAAGCACCCTTTTGGTGTTATAAGATTCTAACTGAGACCGGGACCCACAAGGATTATTTTCTGTGTCAACCCTTACCATCATTGTGATAGTTTTGACTACCATTTGATGTCACTTTTAATAATTGAGGAGACAAAAAAAAAAATTACGTACCAGGAGGGAAAGTCAAATGAGATTATTTGGTCATGCTCAACAAATACCAACATTCACCCAAAAAGAATTACGAGGAAGATAAAAAATGAGGTAAATAAATAAAGGTAATAAGGGTGGATATTAGCAAAACCATCAACTGGAGGAACACGATTTTTAACCTATATATTATCAAAAGGAGATTGAGACAATCTACATTGCAGAGAAGACTCCACAATTTTGGAGCAAGGCCTTGATGATGAGGCATAAAAACATACAATGATTCCCAACACCACATTAAACCACCCCTAAACTAAACAATAAATAACAACATAATTTTATTTTATTTTTAAAATAAATATTTCAAAAAAGGAGGTTGAAACAACCTACCTTACAGAGAAGACTCCAATTTTTTGGGGCAAAGCTTTGATGATGATGATGAGACATAAAACACCCAATGACTCCCCATACCACATCAGCGCAAAATGGTAAATTCAAACCACCCACAAACGAAACTAAACAATAAATAACTCTTGTGGAGCTATATACCCCACCAAAATAGGGTTACTACTTGCATTGGAAGCAACATGGGACTCTAGGGTGAATATCAATAACAAGAAGCATGGATTTTCAAACCCTCCTGGAAGAGATACTAGTTCTCTTCCTCTTGTGTGGTGTACCCGTTGCTTTTTCTGTTCTGCCAAGATACCTTTGTCTCAAAAAACAAAATGGTCACTCATGTCCTTTTCTTTACAAGTACATTAAAGTATCTTTTAAACTGGTTACATAATTTTACCATAAAATTTGGGTTCTGTAAAAAGTAAATAATATTACCAAAAAAAGATTGCATGTTTTCTGTGCGCAAATTAAATATTATCCTACCTTCCGACTTGGGATATTTGGTTTTTTTCATCCTTCCCAAAGATACGCTGAAGTTCCCGAGTTGCTGCTTGAAATGATTCTGAAAGAACAAAGACAGTGTTTGTGAGAATCTCCAGCCATACCTTTAACAAAATGGTGAAAATGACTAATTTACACGCATCACCTTTCCAAATACGGAAGGATTTTTGATTAATAGGAGAACCAGTTACAGTTTGGATGGCTTCAAACAACAAGTTTTGAGGTGTGCTCCTTAGCTCTTGGACTATTGCATAAATAGTCTTTCCATTCTCAAAAAATATGTGATTATTTGGGTGTTTTGTTTTGCAACCTGCATGTCGCTCGAACTCATAAGCATTGAGTACCTACATAAACAATTGATTAACAAGCACATATAAGTTGGAAGCAAGGTTTAAAATGTCATGCCAATTGAATGTTTTTGTTGATGAAAAAACTGATGCATTCCCAAAACATTCAATGTTTTGTATTGGTCTCAGCCAATACGTATCAACTGATACATTATGATACATTCCGATATTTTAAACCATGGTTGAAAGAACCATCTAAGAGCCTTAAATTATAAGACTGACCTTAGAATTATTACACAACTGGCAGCTGCACAAATACCCTGAACCTTTTATAACTCCGCAAAGACCCTTCTGACACGCAAGAGAAATAATTACAAACACCACTAAGCAGCAAGTTAATGTGAAAGATTGACACATATTAATGCAAAATATTAATAAGATTTACCTCTCGAGACCATGAAATATACTTCACAGGAACTCCATCAAGGATACCCGTTGACAGCAAGCTTCTGACATTAGAAGGGAAGTTATTCGGAGGTACCTTCTTAGACACCTTAAGATCCATCTTATTCTTAGGAATTGTGTCAGATCCCATGGTGGCCATTTGAGAAGTACTTACAATCACGTCAGCGTTGGAATTAACCAATTCTTCCCCATTAAGGGCTTCTGATGGCTGAACTGAAGATTGACTCATTAGCAAGTCATAATGGCTTATGAGCCTGCCTGAGGGGTTTGTCTCAGGTTCCTCATGAAAGCCACTAAAAGATATGGTATTGCTATTTCCCTTATTAAAGCTTTGACCCATTGATGCAGGCATGCAACTGTTGGAGTCGTTGACCTGTTTGAAAGACATGGAATCGTCCCCCATACTAAATGAGTGACCCATTGATACGGTAATGCCACTATCAGTGTCCTTGACCTGATTGAAAGATATGGTATTGTTATCCCCCTTTTTAAAGTTGTGACCCATCATGCTACAACTGGGCTCAGCCTGATTGAAAAATAAACTATTGTGGTTGTTCTTGTTTAAGGTGTGACCCATCAATACAGATAGGCTGCTTTCAGAGTCCTTGACTTGATTGATTTTAACTTTTCTAATTCCACCATAGTTGAGACACGATCCAGGATCATCCATCATAGGAGACATAGATAAAGCAACAGAGGCATCGTTTCCAAATTGTTCCTCGATACTCCTACCCAAATTTAAATTCCCCGTACCAATTGGTGGAATATTCCGACCATTGAAGTTGATATTCCTTGCTGGCTCTGATCCAAATAACTGGTCAGTGTATTGGCTCTGGACCGATTGAAAACTGGGAGGATTTTCCCATGGAGAAAGATTTCCATTTGGAACTCCTGAAAACGATCTGTTATTCTGAATTTCTAAAGCTTGCTTCTTATTGGAGAACATCTCTGGTTCAGTAGCATCCAAAAGCCATTGATGAGCACGTTTAGGTTCAATTCTGGAAGAATTATCATAAGCCACCTCGCCATTGTTTAAACACCCAGTGTCCTTTGCCATCCAAAAAGCTTTGCCCTGGAAAGACTGCAGGATACGATTAATTAAAATGCCAACGAAACAACAGAAGTTTCCCGATTCAACAACAGCTGATTTAAAAGAGAGAATGGAACTCTGTTCTCTAAGCTCAATATTATGCTGAAGTGACTAAAGATCCAAAAAGGAAAGATCATCAAAAGCAGACAAATAATCAAGTTGAAAAGGAACAGCATACTGCATATTGGAAAGAAGAAAAAAAGAACACTTGATCACCCAACATAAAATCAAATCTAATCTACAATAGTCCACTGCAGCAAGTAAATTAAGCTTTTCCGAGAATGAGACCATGGGTGCAACAAGTGCTTCTAGGGGTAAATGGATGACTGAGGTAAATTCAATAAGGTATTTTCCACCTGAGACATTTTTTTTTTTCATTCCTTCCATGATCCCTTTATGAGAAGGCTACGCTTGAGTCTATGGCCAAAAGAGCCCATGCATTTTCAGCATGAACGTACAGATTTTATGAACTTTTCGAAGTCGGTTCTAAATAAATCTGAGACTTGAAAGTTGAAACAATAAATAAACCCATGATTTCAATCAGGATACTGGCAAGAGTTGGGGATGCAAGACTTCTTGACCATATTGACCTGTTTGCGGTGCCATGCTTTTTAAAGTAGATTAATGAGTCCCTCTCAAATCTTCCTTTGTGTTTTTTTTGGGTTCCTTATTTTGACATATTTCTTCTTTTAGAATAATGAACGAATCATAGGACCTTTGTTATCGAAAGCCCTTGGATTCCTTTCTCTCCAGATGGTCCAAGCAACTGCAAAGGGTAAGATGCACCACAATAGATTTTCCCTAGGGGAGAAAACTCTGGCATGCCAGCTCCCAAACTACTAAACATGCCATAGTCTGAACTTTGCAGTTATAGCTGCTTGATATGGAGGTTTCATTGGAATAGCTTCCATGTATTTGTCCATAACAGGCATCAGTTATGTGGAAAACATTGATGAGAAGCATCCTCTGCAAAACAGATGATGATATTGAATACTACCCCTTTAGATGCTTCATACAACCTACCTATATTTTTTCTTTTGATAAGCAAAAAATTTATTGATAAAGGCAAAGGTCAGGCGAGGTGACCAACCAGGCAACGACAGATTACAAAGTGGCTACTCTAAATGCAAAGCGCACACCCAATCCCAATTAACTACAAAATCTTCAAACACAACTTCTCTAAATTCATCAAAGACTTTCAACCAAAAGGAAATAAAACCCAACACCGAAAAGATGATCGCTTGACGGTCCAACAACCTTGCTTCAAACACACTTCTATTTCTTTCTTTCCAAACTCCCCAACAAGTTGCAAAAGGCAAGCTGCCTCACAAATGCCTCTTCACTCCCAAAAAAGCATTACCTTGCAACCTACCTATATGAAGATTTCCTCTTAACTGATTAAAAGAAAAGGGGGGTGGCCACCACTACCATAACTTAAGAACTCAACCAATGGTGGGAAATTCATACCCATATCATGATCATGATATCTTTAAAGACTAAAACTGAAGAACCAATGTTAAGGAATTCCAGTACACTGGAGTGGGCCTGTCCTCCCCACAATTGATCCAAACTGGAACATAACAAACAATTGAAAGGAAATATTAGTGAACATACATGAAGAATCAACCATCATTCCCAGTATTCTCCGTCTAGCAGAATCATTTGCTATTATTCTTTTCTTCTTTATCATTCCAAATCTTAAGCTCCTTGTCCTTCTCTTTCATTTAATAATTTACTCACCAATTGATTGAAAAAATAAATGCAAGTTTGTGGTTAGAAAACCAAACAAATGTGAACCACGACCCTTCACATTCTCCCATAAATGACTAATCTTGAGAGACCATCAAATGCAATATTTTACAAGCTAATTGTTCGGCATGCATCATTTCAGCTACACATTCCCTATGTGTTGCTTACTTGGTGATTCAGGTTAGATTATATGCTCCAAATTCTGAACCTTATAGAGGTGCAAGATAAACTTCAGTGTGCCTTCAATGGAGGTATAATGTAACCTCCAAACCAAATAAAATAAAATAAAAGACCTCCAAATTTGAGCAATTCTTCTATGATAGTGTTTCATATGTTGATATGCAATATATACCACCGATGTAATCCTATGAATTTATAACAAACATCAAACAGAACACACAAATTATCACCGAACAAAAATTGATCGTCAATCGAATTAGAAGGAAAAATCTAAAAACAATAAGTAAATCATGGTATGGTTATCGATTTCAAAAATAGTATTAAATACCCATCAATTGAAAAGAATGCAAAATCTAAAAACAATAAGTAAATCATGGTATGATTATCGATTTCAAAGACAATATTAAATACCCATCAATTGTAAAGAATGCAAAATCTAAAAACTACAAGTAAATCATGGTATGCTCATCAAATTTTAAAGACACCATTAAATGATTAAATATCCATATTTCATCCCGACTAAATGAATTTCGCATTTTTAACAGAAATTGAAGATTTTGATTAACAAAATCAGCTCCAACAAGGGATTCGAACATACCATTTTTGCTCCTTAACTTCAATATGAAAGGAAAACTTTCTAGGACACAAACAACTTCCACATCACCACCCGCGATTAAAACCTAAAAAATCTCTTGCAGATCTCTCTTATGTTATCTCAATCTCAGGATTACGATTCGGTAATTTGATCAAGTAAACCTTTTCGAGTACGAATTCAAACTTTCAATGCAGATACGAATCAGAACAAATGTCAAAGCTTTGATCAGAAAGAAAAGAAAAGAATAGATCGATTTTCTTTAATATCCCTTCTTCACCACTAGAAACCTCCGCCTGCAGAAATCAAACCCTAGAATGTAAAAAATCCGCAAAATGTCCATAAAATTCAACCAAAATCGAATGAATTTCACTTCAAATCAATTAAACACATAGGGATCGTAGAAGATTTTCTGGGGAAAAATCTTGAGACTTTCAAAAATTACAACAATAATACGTAGAGCGAATCAAAGAAAAAATCGAGATTTGATGATCTTCACCTTTGAATCATGATGTTTGTAATCTGAACAAACGGTTGATCTTCGATCCGAAATCGAAGAAATTTCCAGCCGCTCTGCGACTGTAAAAGATCGAACTTTGAAGAAGGAACTCTGGAGATGGACCTTTCGATGACTTTGTGTTCTTTTATTTCTTGTCGAGATTCGGGAATGGATTTGAGGGGATTTAGACATACACCCTTTCACTTTTTTCTGAATATTTGAGAAACCTTCTTTTTTAAACTTCTGATATAGCCCCTTGAACTCGTTCTACTCTTAAAGACTAAAAAAATATGACCTAATCGCCCATTTGACAAAATCAATTAAACTCGTTTTACTCTATAATCTCAAGTGTGACACAAAAGAAAAGTGTTTGTCGGAAGAAATCTCGAGGAATTGGAAGCATCAAAGCCTAATTTGGAGATGCTTTAGATGGATTAAGATCATGAATGAAAGGAAGCCTAAGAAGATGGTCATTTGCATTTTTCCTTTCGTCCACAACAACATTAACTTGCCAAATAGGCCTTCAATTTCATTGATTTCTATTTAAACATTGTTATAATTCTATTTAAACATGTAGTAATCTAGTTGAATTTTTTAGCTTGTTTTTGGACCTTTTTGTATTTATAAGTATTATAGATGTCTAATGTGGGAATTATTTTGATTGTGCCTCTTGATGGGGGTTTGGGGTATGTTATTTGATTCATGAACCAATCAAAAAATCCAACCTGACTAAATACACGTATTATTAGAGTAGTAAGTACGATGCACTGTAATCAGGTGTATTGAGATGCACCAATATTAGAATAAATCTCTTATTAGATTAGATTTTTCATAATGTTCATGTTTTCTTGTGAGAGCCCATCTAATGGCTGCAAATTGATATTGTTGGAAACTATGATCAGGGATAGGGGTGGAGTCAGGATTTAACTCATGTGGGGGGCAATGTAAGAGTGGAAATTTTTTTATGAAAGCAACGAAGATTGTAATTTTTTTTTGTGGGGTCAATATAACAATGGAAACTGTTTTGTGGGAGCAAATAAGAGTATAAAACAAATTGGGATGCAATAGTTCATTACTCCGAAGAAGGTTTGAAAATTCTTATAGGGGCAAGTGCCCCCATTACCCCCACTCTAAATCCGCCCCTGAATTCAGGGACTTGTTCATAAACGATCAAAGTTGTACCCTTAACAACCACACGACCATCAAAATTTTGGCCATTAGCATATTCAACCAACCAACTCCACGGTCCAAAATCAATTAACTCAACTTCGTTTGGATCAACCATTATAAAAAAAGAGGTTTGCGGGTTAATGGATACTCCAACCAGATCAATGATTAAGTCCACAATGGAGCCGTATTGAGATCATCTCAGACCCAAAAGAGGCAATGACTAATTAAAGAACTCACGATGGTGCCTATATTTGATTCTTTTTAAGGCCCAATTGAGGCCATTCGATCATCTCTTATTTCCAGGTTCATCCATCAACGATCTTATCATCTGGGACATCTTCCTCAACAATATTGGAATAGGATCATACTATATGGGATTTACTTATATTAAGATTAGATTCATTGAATTTATTTTTCTATACAAATCCTATCAGGATTGATTGTGATTCATCAAAAGTCAAAATATTTCTTATTTGAATTCTTTTGGATGATGGGGTTAGGATTTAAAATAAAAATAATAATATTTTAACTTCTTTCTAGTGCGATGGGTAGCTAGGTATCTCTACGACTGTAATCTTTCTCAAGTATATAGTGATTTGATCGGGATCTTATCTTTCTCGTGTGTATGTGACCGTAATTTTGTTTTATTTTTAAAAGGTTAAATGAATTGTTTGTGTATATGGATATTCTTCTATCCTTTTGGAATCTCCTGTTTTCTTCATGTTTGTGTGAATTTCAAAGATAATGAAATTGCTTTCTTTAGGGGACAATTAGCAGAGCTACTTAAAAGCAAGGGCTGAAATTCTGTGCCACTGCAGTGGCATGTACTGCTAGATTGACAGCCACGGAACCAATCACAATTCACAACTTACTTCAAATTAAAAATTTAATAAATTAGCATGAAAGACAAAACAGTAAAAATACAAAATGATTCGAACTAAACATCTATCTCACACTTTAATCAAAAAAATAAAAGTAGAAAACAGTGGCTCTGAAAAAGCTGAAGAAACATTCTTTTCCGCTATTCTTTTGGCTTTTTAAAATCCCTATAACTCACAGTGATCGATACCAAAGCCCATCGACCACCACACTGCATGACGTAAGCCAAAATGCAGGCACTATTCTGTCCCTGTCCCTGTTCTTACTTTTGCTACAGCAGCCACTCCTCAGTCCTCCCACCCCATCACCACAGCCTCATTATTATCCTCTCTCTCTCTCTCTCTCTAAACTCAGAATTCTATTGACCAAAATACCCATCTAACATCTAAATATTTACACTTATGCACCTAATAAGACCACGTGTCAGTGGCACGAGGCATGCCATTTAACAAAGCACGCGTGCTTCTTGTGCCAATGTAGTTAGTAATCTTTACTTTAGTCCTGCAGTAGCAGGAGCTATCATCACCATCGCAACACAAGCAGATGAACTTTGTTATCTTTTGTCATCGTTACTGTTTGATGTTTCTCTTTGAGGGTAAATGATTTGATGGATGAGAATCAGGAAATTGTCTCTATGCAGCTTTGTGGTCTCATTAGCAGAAGTTGTTCTTCGGCTTGGACCTTTGCCAGGCATGCTAATGACTTGTTGGCCTTTGTGTTTGATAAAGAGATGTTGTTGGGTCTCCTGAGCTTGTAATTTTTGTTGACCAAGTCAACTTGTACAGAAAATAGAGAGTAGACAGGCCTGTGGTCTGAGAACTTTGACTCTCCTCTCATGTAGGACATCTGCTTCAATCCTTCTCCCCTCCATAGTATTCTGTCACACCTGCCAAACCAAAAATTACTTTAAATTTTTAGAGAAAAACTATCTTCGGTGTTTAATGTGCACCAAGTAAAAAAAAAAAGCCAGATTGTGTTTATCTATCTTTTTTTATAACTCTTCTTGTGATCAGTTAACTTAAAATTTTGATTAATAAAATTTTCTCATAATTTTAAAAATTAAATTTCATCAGAAAAGGATGTTCTATGGCACTTTTTGCATGTAGCACCCAAGACCTCAGAGCCCTCTAGTGGTTCATGGCTTAGATTAGATTAAATAATATATATAATTTCATGCACACAATGTTGGTCCAAATGACACCTTGGCCCTCTAGATTTCCTGGTCTAGAAATTGGGTTTGAAAAAAAAATTAAAAAATATTTTTTTTAATCAGATCTTGATTTTGAAAATGATCACCCAAATTTAAATTTTAAATTCAACAGTAAAAACATGTGATCGTTGTTGATTTAACAGCTTGACACACCTTATTTGATTTTTGGTATGTTAAAACAGAAGAACTGACTATTGGTACATTGAAAATTAATGGGAGAGAATAAGAATATTACCAGGCAGGAGTTCTTCGCTTTTCTTTAGATTTGGAGCTTTGGAAAACATAATGGTCTGAATTAGCAATGTATTTGTAGGTAGGAGAGAAATATATTCTCCCTTCTTCCCATCCTTTAAATACCCGCCCAGCTCGCTGTTCCATACGAAGCTGCCAATGTAAATTACAGTGCATAGGTAAGTCCAATGCCGTTCAAACAAGCCATCAGCTTCACTATCTCATTTTTTCGTTGGGCACCATAATTATCCATATAAAAAAATTCCAAGGAACCCAACATAGCTTGAGTGCTATAATTTTGGTGATACACTAAGAGAAGTAATAACATTTCAGATGTGTTCTCTCTTTACCTGGTCTTTCTCTAGAAGTGCTTGCCAGTCGTTCCTCTCAAGAAGCTCATGTGTCTCACCACATCGGGTTGCAAGGCGATAATTTAAATCTCCAAGCCAGATAATCTTACTGAAAAAAATATTGAATTATTTAACAACTCAGATTTTCTCCAACAGGGATAAGTTTTCTCCATTAAGTTGCTTAAAAGAGTAGACTAATTGAAGGGATAAAAGACTCACTCGTGTTCTAAGATGCTATCAGGGGAGAATAGCTGTCCAAATGTTCTATGTGATTGAGGAAACCTCGTCTTCTTCAATATTTCCATGACATCAGAGTTTCTCCGGACCTCGTCACCTTCTTTTTCACCGGAAGTCAAGTGGGTGCATACAAAGCAGAAGCTTGTCTGGTGGAGTGTCATACTGATGGAAATTGATCCCTGTTGATATCAAAACAATGTAAAGGCTCTTGATCACATAGTGGGAGAATATGATCTTGTAACCAAAATCCAAGGTTGAAGAAAAGAGATTGTGGAAAAAATAAAATAGGCAAGAGATGAAAGATGGGAGTATTTTGGTCATTTTTTATAATCTCTAATGGAAGACCGGAGTCAAGGGACTATGTCATCATTTGAAAACACATAGTGGGGTAGTCTAAAATCTAAATTATCTATTTGTTATTTTATTTTTTTGGTTTATAATTCTGTAATTCAAGAATAAAGACTAACCTTATTTCCCATATAGCCCATGATGCCAGTCCCAACGCATGAGACTTTCAAATTGCTAACGTGGTGGTAAAGGTCAGCTCGCACCCACACACATAAGAAGATGCCCACCATTTGCTTGCTTGCAGCCAAGCAATACTGACCACCCATCGCACAACCAGGCTGCATTGGTGATCCTTCTTCACTCCAATTTGAATTTCGTTCTAAATCCTCTTTATCCAACTCATCCTCCATAGAAAGCAAATCAGAGAAACTGACTCTGGGTTTCAAGTACTGCTGATTTTCAAATTGTGGTGGGCACTGTTTCCATTTGGACATGGTGGCACTATTGTAATTTTGACCAACTTCTGTGTCGTTTCCAGTACTATTCAAAGCTTGACGGATGAGGGAAAGCCACTTGGATACAGGACCACTGTCTTCTGCACCTAACACATTCCCTGCGTTCAAAGGGACTATTTCCTGAAACCTGATTTACGGCACACAAAAGAAAACAGAATTAGTACCATTAATACCCCACACCTGTCCATTCGGTCTTACTCTTATTGCAGATCAAAACAAAGACCAAATTAAACAGGATCTCACCCTCCAAATTTAGAAAAACTCCAAAAATGAATAAATTCTGAGATCATTAGAGATTTGGGAAAATGGGAATATCTAGAAATAAATGGTTACAAGTCTTTTAAGAAATTAATGTCTCTCTCTGATTAGGAGATAAAGACAAAGAGAGAAGGTAGAGAGGAAATTACCCAAGAACATAAATGTCAACAGGAGCAGATGTCTGTAGCATATCCCCTAAATTCAAGTCCGCATGCGGTGATTTCCCTCCTACATTCCAAGTCCCCACGAACATCCTACACCCCATCAAGCAAATTAGTCTTTCTTTTCTTAATAACATACCTCAACATGTATATAATTTTAGCAAAACACCATCCTCACAAATAAAATTCCTTTTAGATCCCTATAATAATAATTATTATTATTCTTTTTTTTTACTTCTACAATTAAATTAAAAAAATCTCTCCAGAGACCAGAAAAACCATTTTGCAAAGAATTTGTTTGGGATATTCACGAAAAAGTGATCAACTTTTAACTAATTTACAATTCCAGCTCTCTGCTCATTCTAACTACGAAGACACGAACGATAATGAATTTAGAGGTTTTTAAAGTTACTATTTCGCAGATTGAAAGTGGCAATTTCACCTGTTTAAAGTCTAATGGGAAATAGTCACTTTAAAACCTTCAAATTTATTATCGTTCTGAAATTTTTTTAAAGAAAACGTTATAATTCATATTTTGATAATTAAAATGAACAGCTACTCAGAATCATAAATAAATCATTTTCACCCAAATATTTTTGAAGAATTGGGAGTAAAATGAAACAATGGGGATAAGAAATTTGTCCCTTTTTTTTTTTTTTTTGGGAATATATTAGGAAGCATTCAGATAATATTTAAAAAAGACACAAAATAAAGTCAACTTGTGAAACCAAACCAAATTGGCAGAAAAGTCAAATAGTCAAACAAAGACTCACTGAAATTAGTGGTGTACCTGAGGTTTAGATTGTCGGTAACAGCTGGCGTCTCCGGTTCAAATCTTGGCCTTTTCAGACTTTCAGGAACCTCCATCAGCGACTCTTCTAATCACAATTTAAAGATGGTTTAGTACTTATTTGTAATTACTATTAGAGAGCAATTCCTAGAGATTACAGAAGTTTCAAATTCCCAAGCTAATTTACCGTCCAAGTTGCAAATAATCTGACCCTTAAATTCTTGATGGGTCAGGTCCACAACAAATGGACGGGAAATACATATTGGCGTACCAAATTTAATTTTCTGCGTTACACCAAAAAATACCTGAAAAATCCGAACAGCTCTTCCATCTATCGCTCCTTCCATCGATCGCTACAGGTTTCAGTAAAATATAACAAGAACACTTTAGATAAAATTAAAAAAAATAAAAAAAGCGTTACAGAACAACACAACGAACGAAAATAAAAGCTAAAATAAGGAATCTCACATGGAATCGCATAATCTGAATGAAACTCATCCGCTCTACTCTTTAAATTCAACCATTTTCTTACGACTTGTTTCGGCCACGAAGACTGCAAGAAATTTCTGTCGTTACATTTAACGATTCGAATTCGATACTCGAATAGTCGATACTGTTAATTAACAGAAATTTAACAGAAGATCACGTACCTTGTAATTGTTACTAGGATCTTTCCTCATTGCTCCACCTTCAGATCCTTCAATAAAACCAACCAAAGATCTTCTTAGTCTCTGTTTCGAACTGTAACTGTTACGAAACTTATATTAGAGAACTTAAAAGGAGTGTTTAATAGAATTTAATGACGTTTTACAGCTAGATTATAATATATATAAAAAAAAAAGTTGAAGAAAAGAAGAATCAGAGACATGTTCCCGTAAAGAAGAAGAAAGAGACGGAGAACTAAAAAAAGAGAGGAGAAATGTGTGTTTTTTAAAATAATAGAATATTATGCTAATAGGTCAGGTTATTCCTTTATCTTCACGAATGTTTCTTTACAGAGGAGAAGATAGGAGAGGCTTGAAGAAGAAAAAGTACGAAAAGCTTAGAATCTTATAGATCTTGAGATTAGATGGGAAAATGATTTTTTTTTTTTTTTTTTCACAAAAAAGTTGTGAAAGATGCAGAAAAGGCTTGAAATAACTAAATAAAGAAGGAAATTTGGCTTCGAGATATAGATATCTTGAAGATGGCTAATAAAAAAAACAACAGATCAGAAATTGCAAGAGCAAGATGTAAGAAAAAGAGGATTAAAAAGAAAATCAGATCTGAAATCCTGTGTTCTTCCGTGGTTCTGTATCGCTGAAAATGTGAAATAAAGAAAAGTGGTTGCAGAGCTTCAAATTACAGTAAATAAAAGAAACACAAACATAAGTACCAGAGCATAGATAAAATCTATCGCCAAAAGGCCTCCATTAACGAAATCGATGCAGAAACCGAAGAAATCAAACCAAAATCCAAAATTTCAAGTTTGTTTAGAACAACATTGCTTTGGGAAGATCTAAATTTAAATAAGAAGATCAAACGGCAGAGAAATACTATTGAAACCGGTCAAAAAGATATCATTTTTCCTGCTAAAATAACTGAAAAAAGAGGGAAAAAAAAAACAAAGAATCTAAACAAAACTTACAGAAATCGAAGAAGCACAAGAAGCTCTTGTTGGTGTGAGACCACGTAAATGAGACCAAAACAATGCAAAAAAAAAAAAAGAGTGCTTTTCGTTCTCCTCCTTTACTCGATCTTTCCTTTTCTGTCTGTTACGATTAAAGCAGTTTGTAAAAAAGTAAAGAGGGTTTAAAGAGAGAGACTACGCACTCTCTCTCTCTCTATTTGTTAGTGGCGGAGAAGATGAAAGAGGCTTTGGAGGGTTTCTTTCTCGGAAAAGCAAAAGAAAGTTCTTTTTCTTTGTCTATTTACAAGGGGAAGTAAATGAACTGTGGGAGATAAGTGAAGTTTATCAAGTAAGAGCTTATTTATTAAGCGTTTATGACTTACGAGTGCTTCGGAAAAGTGTGATTTGACTCTTTTACCCTGCAAATGTCACCTATCTACTGGACCACTGCTTCTTCTTCTTGTCAAATGACAAAAATAACCTTCATCATTTACCTCAGCCATGAAATTTGGCACCGAGGGTCGTGTCAGATATTTTGATCATCAATTATAAAGATATATATAAGTATGAGTATGATGATTGAAAGGTTATACTCATTTATACCTGAGTCAAGCTAGCCTGACTATCTTTGTAAGATTTCAAATCTTACCTTGGATTACCACATTGACCATCCACCACCTCAGCCTTCTACATTTCATGGAAAAACATAAAAATTAAAAATGAAAAAAAAAAAAAAATGAATAGATCTTGATCCAAGGTGCAGAGAATGGGCAACTATCAAGCTCCTGAATTTAAAATTAAAATATAATAATGATAAAAAATAAATTTTTAATTTTTTTTTAAGTTCTTAAAATTTCATCTTTACATCCGCATATCATCGCCCCGTCTTTGGATGTCAAGAGGTGAGATGGTCAAGAAACTTTTTTTACTAACTTATTAGCTAGTAATTTTTTTTATTTCATTTAGGAAGAGTATGTAATTAATGTAACAAATAACGATTCATACCAACAGCTGAAATCCCCAACTACACTCTTCATCAAATCAAATCAAATATGAATTACATTCCTCAAATCTTCATCTCAGTAGTTTTCTAAGGTCATAACGAGAGATCATCGTCTTTTTCTTTCATTTAGTCCCATTCCATCAAAACTTAATTAATGTATCTTTTGGATTACATTCCATCACGAGGACCACTTTTGTTCTCCCTGGATCACATATGTTATATTGATTGTTCTCCACTCTCCTATCCCGATCCACTCAAATCTCGAAACGACACACATTGGATCAGTATTAATAGCATACTTACATGCACAAAATCTCAAGGTAACATCAATCGTGATTCGATGTTATCTAGTCTTGTTTGAAATTAATAGGGTTGGCAAGGGATCACTAGGGTACTGGATCAATGCCACACCAATACTAATCTGGAATTTTTTAAACATGTACCCTATCCCTCTTTGTTTCTTGTTTTCTTTCTCTGATCAATATATTATACTTTTCAAACAAAAAAACATATACCCTATCCGATCAGAAAACATACCTTATTTTC
This sequence comes from Akebia trifoliata, assembly GCF_017979445.1. NCBI lineage: Eukaryota > Viridiplantae > Streptophyta > Magnoliopsida > Ranunculales > Lardizabalaceae > Akebia > Akebia trifoliata. The sequence goes on along the minus strand of NC_141382.1, from coordinate 824,136 downwards.
AAATTATCAATGTTCAAAAAATATAAAATCATATAAAATTTAAAAAAATTTACTTTCTAACTACAAATATAGAAGGAAGTCAAAAAGACTAAAACATTTTATCTTATATGTATTTATATGAAATTAAGAATAAAAAAAATATTAAAATATATTCAGATTGGTTATTTTTTCAGAGTGGTATGAGGTACATCCAAAATAAAAAATATATATTAAAAAAGTTGATTTGTGTTAGTTTTTTTGTTTAAGTAATTACCTCATCATTATAAAAAATTACAGTTGTTTAAAATGAGGATTAGACGCATAAAAACAAAATCCTCAAATCTAACAAATAATAACCTCATAAAAAGTGAAAGAGCATGTGATAGTCTCTATTGGCATCGCAACTTCAACTTTTACTTATGCTCTATCAAACAATTATTTTTTTTTTTTTTAATTGGAGTATACTAAGTAAAAGTTGGGGTGCCAATAAAAATTCTTTTTTTTATTTATTTGATTTGAGTGAATGGTGGTTTGAAGAAGGGCTGGTTAGAGATCAAAAGTCCCGTTTGTAGCTGTTCTTAGAAAGTCAAACTCTAAATGAACTTTTCTATCCTCAAGCCATGTTTGAGTTGTTGACATTGGAAGACTAATACATTTTATTTTATGGTATAGTATTTATTTTTAGGGATTCATGTTACTTAAGAATCCTTAAGAGTATCTCTCCAACTCTTTTGAGACTAATAATTTACATTTTAAATTATCTCATAACCCAAGTGTCAACCTTGATCATTATACATTGAAAGATAATTTATATTGCCACACCATTTTTTTATTATAACATATTAAACAATTAAATAAAACAAAATATGTGCAATGTTGAAAAGCCTATTTATCTTTTATGATCGCATCTCTTTCATTTATTTGTTTTCAAAGTAGTTCTTTAATTTGAACACTACTTGAGTCAGTAAAATTCTCCAATTCTGAAATGGGCGAGTTAGAGACTGATTGAGGAAGAAATTGAAAATTGATTATTGTTAGATTGTCATTGCAATGTATCCTTTCTTTTTTATTTCAAAATCTCTATTTTTATGTCTATAATTCTATTTGGTGTATTTATATATAACTTTGTTATACAAAGTAGGTGTGATAACATCAGGTCTCGAAAGAAATTTGATTGATTATTTATATTCATATAATTAGAGTATTTTTTTCGTTAAGCTAATGATTTCTTGACTCGAAAACTTTCACTCAATTTATGCTGGACTAGCATGGAAAGGGCACAAAACCATTGATCTTTTCCTTGTGTATCCCAAGGAAATAGATTTATGGTTATGTGCCCTTGCCACGTCAATTGAGTATAAATCTCGAATGAAATTTTTCGAATAAAAAAACCACGACTCTTTTCATTATGGACCAAACTACTGGAAGAAAAGAATTAGTATAAAAGTCCATGATGAAAATTATCAAAATTTATACTCAAAATCTCTAACGAGGCAGATTTTTTAAGATTGGCGAGGGCCCATCCCACTAGTGTTAATGATAAGAGTCAAACTATATAAAATAAAAAAAAAAGCAGCAATATTGATGATTATGTGATAGCAGTGGACCCAAAGAATGTACGACGTCGTAAATTTAGACTTGGATGATAAAAACAGGCCGTCTTTGGACTTCTTGCTTAGTTAACGGTTAAGATATTGGTTCCTTTCAATGTGGATAGAGGGCCAAGATTTATCTATAGTTTTGACTTTGAAATAACAGATGGGGACATTTTTGAGAGGTTAGAGTCTAACCTATGGATCACAAGAGACAAATACTTTGCTGTTAGACTGCGACGTCAAAAGGACAATGGAGCATGATAAATTACCTACTAGTAGACACCATGTCGAAACACACGTGTTGTACGTGTATAACAAAACTTAGGATTTATTGGTGATTAATTGGGAAATATTCAGCAACAAACGTTTTGGCAAAACATTTTTCAAAAGATGGGTTAGAGGTTTTGGAATAGGCTGATTTTTGGTGAGGAGATCATCCTCACTGAAAATCAGTCCATTCCAAAAATTCTAACCCCAATTTACAAGTTGAAAAATCGTGGACCGTCCATTTTTTATAAATCATTTTTTATGGGATTAGAAGTCTTGGAATGGACTGATTTTTGATGATAATGATCTTCTCACCGTAGAGATCATCCTCATAAAAAATCAGCTCATTTCAAAACCTCTAACTCATGTTTTGAAAAATGTTTTGTCAAAATGTTTGTTGCTGAACATTTCCCACTTATATATATATATATATATTTTCAATGGCAAAACATTTTTCAAAACATGAGTTAGAAGTTTTGGAATGGACTGATTTTTGGTGAGGATGATCTTTGCACCGTAGAGATCATCCTCACCAAAAATCAGTCCATTCCAAAACTTCTAACCTATGTTTACAAGTTGAAAAATCGTGGATCGTCCAATTTTTAGAAACTATTTTTGATGAGATTAGAAGTTTTGGAATGGGCTGATTTTTGGTGATGATGATCTCCTCATCGTAGAGATCATCCTCACCAAAAATCAGCCCATTCCAAAACTTCTAACTCATGTTTTGAAAAATGTTTTGCCAAAAAGTTTGCCATTGAATACCCCTATATATATATATATACTTCCAAATCACCTTATATCCTTGATAAAGATTAGTTAGAATCCTTTGACTCGTGAAAAAAAACACATGATCCCATTCATTTAAATATAAAATTCAATTATTGAGATTTATCTTCAAGATAAGTATCTCTTAGATTTGTTTTATTAGGATATGCATATATCTAAAATGCTGGATTTTGTAGCTAAATGACTGTGATCATGTATTTTCTTATGAGTCATTCTTCATGAGTCAACGGATCCCGACTCATAATTATAAAGATTTGTACATAAGAAAAAGGTCAAACGAGAATTACTCTTAGGTGACTCACACGTAATCCTCCATGTTATTTGTGAATATTTCACATACCCTCTATTTGCAAACTAATGATATACCCTTTACTTTAACCATAATCTTCTAAAGGAAATAAATGAAAAATGACTTATACACCCTTAACTTCAATCTCTAGTAAAAAGCCTTGGATTTTTAATCTTAAAATCAACATGTTCAATTTTTTTATAAGATCTTTTACCCTTACCATTATTAATCTTAATTTTTTTTTCTCTTTCAACCTTCAAAAGTGTGGATATTTGAATAGGAAAATAAGAAATTTCTCGAACATGTTGAATGATGTAGGAAAAGTGGCAGAAGAATTCATGGACCACTTGGATCGTCAAAAGTCCAAGCGTAAGACTTAGGCCCACGGATTCGGACATGCAATAGAGTCAGAATCATTCGAGGATACCCATTATTGAATGGAAACGACAAAATCTTATAGATTAATAGCTTTGCGATTTAATTTTGATTTTTAGACTTAATTTCATTGTTTACCTTATTTTTTAGACTTTTTTGTTACTTTAGGAAAGTTTTGATTTGTTAATAACTTTCGTTTTAGAAGTTAGAATCATACACCGTCAATTCTGCTTTACTTCTATAATTAAATCATTTCTATTTTCATACTTAATTCATTTTTACTATTTTCACAAGTTTTCTTATTTTTGGTTATTTTTGTGTTTTTTAGGAATATGACTCTTCTTGTATAATAATATTATAATTAATTTCAACACAAAGACATAGTTTATCCAATGAGTTTTCTTGAGAATTTTTTTATTTTCTGGTGGATTCTAGTCTTTCTTTTGGATATTGATGTTGATCATATCATTTCATTGAATCAATTAAAAATAATTTACTTTAGAAGTTGAACACATTGAAAATGATTATGTTTTAGAGAGAAAAAATGGTGGGATATGATTATATATTGAAATATGTGGGCATTTAAGTCATTTTAATGAATATTTTATGAATTTTAAAATACGGGGCATCTCAAATATTCACCAAAAACGTGGAGCGTACGTGTATAATTATTTATTTATTTATTTTTGTGTTGGGTGTGTACTGTTGTCAGCTTATGTTAAACCTCCCCCTAGTTTTACTGTCAGATGGCTCAGCGAAGTCCAGAGGAGGATGGACCATCCTATGAGATATAGACCTTTACGTCTACTACAATTACAACTACTGATAGGACACTTCAGATCTTTTTAATGTTTTCATGATACCCTACCATCTAACATCTTTTTGGCTAATTTTAGATCACAAGTGAGATAATTAAAATATGAGTCCAAACTAACCTCACTAATTTAGTAAGGATTTCACCCTCACTAAGGAACTTTGGGCTAAACTTGTGACATACAAAATCATGATCTGATGATTTAGGATTGTGTGGAGAATAAAATTCTATAAACTTTAGGTGAAAGTTCAATAGCCGTACTAATTATCGAAACCTTAAATCAAGTTAAAACAAAAAAAAAAAATTTGAATTTTTTTATTTTTATTTTAGATGTAAGTGTTTCTACAAAATCTAAAAAGTTGTGGTGTTGAATTGTCAATGTGATAATTCATTCGAACAAAACAACCCTTACTAAGGTTACTTAGTGAGGAAAATGTTTCTCTTAAGGTATTGGATGCCATGGTGTCGTTATTTTTTAAAATTGCAATCATCCCCTCAACCATGATTCAATTTCTACTTAATTCCTCAATCCTTTAAAGGGTAGCGGTGGATTTGACCTTCTAAGAATAAAAATATTTCAAGTGGCAACCATCTCATCTGTGGTCAGAGTGTCCTTGATATCATTGCATAAAGTCAAATTTGCATTTTGAAAGCTTTCTGTGTGTACTTCAATAATAGCATAAGCTTGAATGCTCTTATATAATTGCTACTTGACACCACCCATGGCATATTTAAGAATAGGAAAATCCTAGAGCCATTTTGTTTTTCAGTGTTTCACACTGCATTGATGTGATGGTCATAGATAAGTTTTTTCGAGATACGAATGAAAAGCATCTCTGATTATGTGCACACCTCCTCGTTAGTGTAGTGTGGCACATAATGGAAAACGAAGTCCCCCAGCACGACTCTCAAGAATAATGCTGAAATAACCTCAAGATTATACTTTATATATATATATATCTCACTTTCTTGACGTGAAAATATGTAGAGAACCATATATGCTTTTCATTGAGATACAAGTGAAAAAAGCATCTATGATTCTTCCACACTTCCACGTCATGAAAGGAAGATATAAGGTACTATCTGAGGTCACTCCAGCACTATTCCATGTTTAAATGCCCATGAAACCTAGGAAGGGATTGCCCCAGGCCAAACCTTGGTCGAGTTAGAAATTTCCCATGAAATGACCTTGGTGGTGACTTTAGCTATGAGAGGGGGCCATCAATACAACACCCCCTCTCTCAAAGAAAATGCCAATCTTTTGAGGATTTCTAGAAGGGAGTATCAAAAGTTGAAGTAAATTATACTTGACTTTTATTTCTTCCACAAAACTTCATTGACAAGTATTTGTCGGTAAAGACTCCATAGAAGTGCCATTGGATCTCGTTTTCTTGGAAGGGGAACATAATCTACTATTGTCATGTGAGTCCCACCACTAAATATGCATGTCTAGTTGGGCCAAGTTGAAGTATTGATTTTACATAGGAAGTTTAGAGTGCCTATGACACGATCACATCAAACCATAAATTCTTTGAATGAAAAGGAGTTCTTGAAACTTGGAAGATGGGGTTTGGAAATGAACTTCGATTGTGGGAAGTTGAGTAAAGAAGTTCAAGAATTGGGAAGCTTTGTCACTTTTAGTCGTACTTAATGTTCTAGTAGAAGTTTTTAAATTGTAATTGCCTGTACATAGTACGCATGGAGATGGTCAAAGTGTATATGAACTAATTCTCACCAACAAAAGATTTGGCTTTAGACATAGTTGAATAGAGAGGTACAAGGTTTGTTTAGCCAACCCAAATCTTTGGGATAAGGCTATCTAATTGTTGTTGCCTAGAAATAATCCTTAGCGACGAACCACATGAATACTCTCTCTCTCTTTCTCTTATGTGTTGCCACTATTGCGGGAAAAAGGATTTAGATTTCTTTTTCCATATTGAATTTTGGCACATTGAGATGTTCGATTAAGGCACTCAAGTGTGGCTTCTAAGATTGATCTGCACCTATCACAAGATTAATTGATGCTTTTAACGAATGATTTTTAAACGAGACAAAACGAGTTAAGCATCCTCAACCCTTTTATGTCTCATCCAAATCGATTTTTCTCCATCTTCTCAACCAAGTGAACCATCAATTTTAGTAATAAGGATTTGAGGAGGGTAAGGAGAAATAGGGAATCAGTGCTACAGAGTTATAATGGTTAAATGGTTAAAAACCATTGTCTTAATGTCGAATGAGACAACTCGAACGAGACGAGACATTTCGTCCGAGTCAACTCGATATTGGAGTTGAACGAGATGAGACATGAAACTGAGTTTAAAAATCATGTTCTGACGTTCGATACACTTGCCTTCATATTTGAGTCCCCCACATGCTACTCAATAAGAAAATTTAGCTCGAGGAAAAATTCAATCTAAGTTAATTAGCAAAGAATAAGTTGGGAAGTATTTCGACTCCTTCCTTTCAAGGAGGCTTCTTTTAATTATCTGTGTCTACTTAGCTTTTCTATTTGAAAATCTTTTCCCTTATGGTAGAAGGAGAGGAGGGTAAGCTAGAAGGTCTGGGAAGGAGGAATGGGCTTGATTGGCCAATGATTTTACACCTGAATTGGAATTCAAAAAATAATAATTTTTTTATATTTATATGTGTGTTGTCATCCGACAATTGAGATTCAAGTTATTAGGGAGAGTATCTCGAGGAATAGATGACATCCCACAATCTACACGTATAAGTTCCTGATATAATTGTGCAAGGTAACTCACACAATAACACCAACCAACGTGTGCAAATTGGACCAACTTCCTCTCTTTGACTTTCATTTACTTGTCCTTCCACGTAATTTATATGTTGTCGATATGGTTAAACTAAGAAATGAAATGATACAAGATAATGAAAACAAACTTGACGTCACATCAACCCCAAGGGGTTGGCTCAATGGCCATTTTGAATAATGCCATCGTGAGTATGAATATTTATTAGCTCCTCAAGGGGTCACCCCTGAGGGTGCACTTTCACTTATCTAATGCGTGTGATGTGCGGGCATTATATATAGTGCGGGACTAATCCTTGGACAAGATCATAGTCTATGTATAAGGCAAAATCTAAATACGGGCCCAACTAACTATACACAGGGATATCCAATTATCGGGAAGAGAGAGAGAGATGTCATATCTTTTTATTTACTAATTAAATCGAAACTATCGATTCATTAGAAGATTCTTTCAATCGGCTAAAATATGTTATTTGAACGTAAATAGATTTTAAAGAATTATATTTACATATTTGACGATACATTCCGTACTTACTAAAAATACTGATTCATATTTACCAAACCTTCAAGCTAATCCCATTAGTGTGTCACTACACAAGAAATATTTTTATATGAGAAAAAATATCATTTCTCAATCAAGAGTAGAAAAAGTGGTTGGGCAACCAGTAATGAGAAAACTCCCAATAAAAAACAGCACACTTGGCTTTATTCTAATATTGCCAAGTGTCATGGGCGTTCCTTTGTCAAGAAAAATGGCAAAAAATAAAGAAAAAAAACTGCAACTTCTGTCCATGATGAGATGAACTTGGCCCTTTATTTTTCAAGAATTCTAATATTGAAATCAAAATTATCATTTAAAAAAAAAAAGTTAAGTTTAAAAGAGTATAAAATGTGGGTCTGTTATAGGAGCTTTGATACCTTTTGACCTTGTGAAACCCCATCTCACACTAAAATAATCACATTTTCTCTAATAACCTAACAAGTGGTGAGTGATAATTAAAATATAAAGTTCTTGATAAACCTTAATTAGTCATTGTTGAAGCAACCAGACACGTGCTAATCCCTAGCTTTAAATTGTGGATCGATTAGATTATGCAAAAGATCCTTAGCTTTTTGAATCGAGCCATTATTTGATTTCAAAAAGTGATGATTAGGGTTAAGTACCCCAATCATGTTCCCCTTAATATAAACTAAAATGTGGACTCTCACATAAATATTTATAAAGTTTATATTGCCACACCAACTTTTGCTTTAACATCTCAGTTAGTGTAAATTATATATCACGCTAAACAAGAACATAAACAACAACAAAAAGAAAAAAAGAAAAAGAATCAGAACGGATGTCTGTTGAATTAGGTTTTTATCAGATCTCAATATTAGGACCAAAATCCAATCTGATAACAATCCGACCTTGTTTGTATCTGATCAAATCCGATTTGATATACAAAATATGTTATACATTTTATACATTCTCACATTTTATTGGATCAAGGCATGTTTGATCCAAAAACGATCTGATAAGTTACCAAATCGGATCCTTATGGGAACCCAAATACCCGATTGAGATTAGTAAATATCATATTAGATTTTGAGTCTTATCTGATCCATTGATAGCCCTATAGAGGGTTGTCAAATGGATTGGATTAGACCCAAAATCCGATCTGATATCTTATTGGATCCGGTTTGATTATATGTTAGAAAAAATATATATTATATTATATTTTGTGGAGATGTATGAAGTTTACTTAGATTTTGTATATAAAATTGGGTTTGGTTTAATTCGTACCCAATCTGATTGTTAATGGATCGAATCTGGATCTTAATATTGAGTTTCAATATATAAAAAATAAAAAATAAATAATCGATCCAATACTTATCAGATCAGTCTCAGATCCGATCCTTATTGGATCGATACCAAATCAACCTCAATCCAATCCGACCTGATCCATTGACAGCCCTAACCCTAACAGACACCATAGTTAATTTCATAATTTGGTGTGTTATGAAAAAAATCCGACCCGATTCATTGACAGCCCTAACCCTAACAAACACCATAGTTAATTTCATAATTTGGTGTGTTATGAAAAAAAGAAAAAAAAAAAAAAAAAAAAACTTAGGCCTGTAAAGATAAGTTCACTTTATTTAAACAAATGATATTGGTTTGAAGATATCCTGATCCATGATCTTCTCCAATAGTGCTAATGTGACCACTTTTCGTTACTTAAGAAGATTCTAAATATCATGCCTAACTTTGTGTTTTAAACCTAACCCAACATTTATTGACTGAGATTAAATAGGTTGAAATTCAAAGATATATACAACTCCACAGTAGGCAGATACCTTCTAGGAGGCAATGATATTGCATCACTGGTTAAATATTTTAACTGGGTTATGTCTCTTTCATGTCTACAATTAGGTTGAGATATTCTGTGATAAACATGTTAATGTGGGTTTAGGTTATTTGATAAACAACTTCGACTCCTAAAAGCGACGTTTTTTATATAGAATTAGTGACTGTATCATACACCTTGATCTCATTATATTAATTATTTAGGTGTGGATTAGTTTAATGGCATTATTTGATTGGTAAATTAATGATTTTCATATTAGCTTTTTGACGAGCGCAATATTGCGAATCTTGAAGACTTAGTCCTTAATTGGAGGTTTAAGGCCGGTCCAATAATAATAAATGGATTAAAGTAAAAGACAAATGCCCTTCGTTTTGTACTAATTAAGAGATTTGTTCCTTAAATAAAAGTATAAATATCTACTAATTAAGTGAAAAACTTTGTTTTGATGCGGAAAACAATGTGATAAAATCACAATCACTAGAAGATTAATTTACATATTGGATTAAAGAATAACTTGAAGAATCTCGAATTTGATAATGAGAGATTTCAGTGAATATAATGGAACCCCGTCGATTTAATTTATAGGGTAGGAAAAAAAATTGTTTTTTGCTAGAGTGGACATTTGTCACCTTGCGATAGACGTTGATCGATTTGGGATAGTCATTTCTATGAAATTCTTTTTGGGAAAATTCGAAAGACCGGCTATGAAACAAGAGAGAGAGAGAGAGAGAGAGAGAGAGAGAGAGAGAGAGAGAGAAACCTAACTAACCACTATACATAAAAAAAAAAAGCAAGAGATAGACGACATAAAATAATAAAGTAAAGGGAGAGAGGTACATGTTGTGGTTTGTGGTGTTTGATAGTACCAATCAACAAGGAGGTATTGTAAATCAAGCCACGCGTTCACGTCAGTTGACCTCTGAGTTTTCTCCATAGTTGATGTATTTTCGTAATTTTACTAATATTATGTAAAATCCTAGTTAGATTTTTTGGGGTATTTATATTTCTTATTTTTTGTGAAATATTATAATACGTAATTACGAATTTTCTCTTCATAGTGGAATCGGTGTGATCCGTGGACAAACCTCAATTTTGAGGGAACCACGTAAAATCTCTCTTTATTTTTGTGTGATTGCATCATATCTTTTTTTTTTTTCTTTTGATTCGTTTTCTTAGTTTGATTGCATCTGTTTTCTTAACAGTATATGTATAAAGCCCACAACATAGTAGGTAAGTATTTATTATACTATTTAATAATTTATTTGTAATTTAAATGTCAAAGTGTAATTTGCAAGTATCCTTAGTGTATGACACACATCTTGAGGTACATAAAACCACTTAGGTACCCGATCACAGAGTGAATCAAGCGAATAACATGTGTGGCTTGCACTAGTATGCAATAGAAATATCTTAAATTTGTTAGGAGAAGGGATCCTTAGCTTCATTAACATTCATGATTTTAAAACTCGGTTTCGCGTCTCTTCCTGTCCAGGCTCGATATCGAGTCGTCTTGGATGAGTTTTCTAATATGTTTGAGACGTCTCGTGAGACAAATAAAAAAATTAAACATAAATCTTAAATCTCGATCAAAATATAATTTTGTGAGTTGATCTCGTTCAATTCCAATACCAAGTTAACTCGGGCGACACTCCTTGGTCTCGGATGAGTTTAAAAAACATGTTAACACTTGAAACCACTTTTAAGTTTGACATTTTGTGACGCGGAAAATAGGGATTGAAGCCTTAGGTATAGTGGGTAGAGAGCTAAAAAGATGATGGTGACTCGTGTAGTAGTTGCAAGATTGATTTAGAGGGATGCTACTGCCACACCAATTTTTAATAAATACATCCCATGTCATATGAAATCAGTAGAAGAATTTGGCACAAATCTTGTGTTGATCTCGGTAAAAGTTTGATACAATGAAACAAGTCCAATAGGACTATGGAACCAAACTGGCAACTGAGTCAAAATCATTTAAGGAGATTCATTCTTAAATAAAAACATCAAGATCTTCAAGATCCATAAGAACTTATAGATTTTTTATTTTTAGGCTTAATTTTTCGTTTACCTTATTTTTTAGACGATTTTATTATTTTAAAAAAGTTTTATTTTGCTAATAATTTTAGTTATAGAAATTAGAATCATGCTTCATTGATTCTCCCCTACTTCTAGGTTAAGTAGTATTTATTTTCATGTTTAAATCATTTTTACTATTTTGACTATTTTTGTTTTTTAGGAATAAGACTCTTTTCTATAATAGTATTGTATTTCTAATACGAGCGATAATTTTTTATTAATAAAATTTATGTTCTAAGAGAATTTTCTCTTTATTTCTAATTGCTCGTTATTCTACATGAATCAACAAGTTTTTTATGCAGAATTGTTCGATATTGTTTTTAGAATCAACGATTTAGTGAAGATTTTTTTTCGCCCAACATCAAAGTTGGTATGGTGATAGAAGCTCTCTTGATTTAATAGTAGGCTTAAATTAATTCAAATTTGATTCGAATAAGATAACTTTTTAACAAATATGACCGAATCCTGATTAACAGACGGTAATTTTGAGTCCTAATATGATCAATAAATAAATTTTTTCATGGTGGATCGGTTAACTTCTCGTCGAGTTGATATATAATGCATGGTATTTATCACACTTGTTCATAGGATCCACATGAGAGATGGGATTATAATTTTGGATTAAAGTAGGGTCCACATTAGTTTTATGATCGATTGAATATTCGAATCCGGATTAACTTATAGAGTTGGATTTTGGGATACACTTTTTATTCGGACCCATGAGGGTGATGGGTTTGTCTCATAAAAAAAACACGAAATCCTACAGTTGAGAATTATCGTAGGGATACATGATGTATATTTTGTATTGAGATCCGTTGATTCGTGAAAAAACACAAACCTCGGGATACATTTTGTATCCACTTTGGAATATATGTTTAATCGCGGGTGACTCGTGTGAAATCCATGAGATACATCACATATCCTTGGGACATGTTTTATTAAAAAAAAAATTATATGTTGGGACTTTCAAAAAATCTGGTAAAATTGGTGTGTTCGATCTGGTAAATTATTAAAATGAGAAGTTTTACCAAAATGGAAGGGAAAGATTGTTAATTTATGGTGTCAATCAAGTTTTCAAATATTTATCAAAATGGTTTTTAATCGTTTTGGTAACCAACTTATACATACCCAAAACATAAAGATTTTTACAGTTTCTTTTTTTGTGGCAGATTTACCAAAAACATGCACAACATTTCGAATATTAACCAAAATGGTACATTGTAGCAATTAATTCTGAAAACGATAAATTTACCGTTTTCGGAATTAATTTTTTTATCAAATCGGTAAAAATAATATTTAAAAAAAAATCCGAAAATACCCTTTTCTTAATTTTGACTGAAATTACGAATCAATCCTTTTCTTAATTATTTTTATTTTTATTTTTATTTTCAGATTTTCCCCTATTTTTACCGTTGACCAAGAGAGTGAATCCTAAAATTTTGTTGGATTTTGAGTTATTGTGAAGGTTATAATTGTAAATGCATATTTAAAATAAAAAAAAAGGTATTTTCGGTACAAAAATTTGCTTTTTCACTGTTTTAGTAAAAAAAATTAATTCCGAAAATAATAAATTTACCGTTTTCGGAATTAATGGCTACAGTGTACCATTTTGGTAATTAATTTCGAAAACTGTACCTTTTTGATAAATTATTTTGTTAATTTTTTTTGTACTCTCTTTTAAAAAAACATGTAAAAAAAACTCTATTTAAGTTCGCGAAATGGAAGAGATTGTGTGGAAGAAGCATCGATAGAGTGAATATCACCCAAACATAAACCGCAGGAAAGCCCAGATGGTCTTCTAACAGGGGTATTAAAGGATCAACTGTTAGTTATACAAGACTCACCATTTTGAGGGGAAAAAAATTTGGTTTATTTTTTGATCAAAATGATTAAAATTTCATTTTGGTAAATATTTTGAGAACCGGACATCTTTCTCTACCATTTTGATAAATTTTATAAAAAATTATGTGCATGTTATACTCATGAAAATAAGAGCTTTTTAACATTAAAATTACAAGATCTGAAATTTTCTCCCCAAAGTTTTTTATGGAAAACTTTTTCCAATATTTTAATTTTCATATTTTTTTCCCCAACATTTGAAAGACAAGTCCTCAATTATTACATGTGAAAAACTAAACTCCATGACTTCTATTAGCGGCCCAAATACACCATTGACCCATAAGAATTGTGGGCATGGTTTTAGGTTGTATTCATAGGACCTTTGGATCTGTATGTTTGGGCTATCAATGGATCAAGTTAGGATCGCATCGGGTCAATGTGATCTCAACCCATTAAAAATAGAATCGGATTTAGAATCAATCCGATAAAAATTAGATCAGGTTAATTCTTATAGAAACATCTATTGGTAATGTTCATATTTACAAATTTTAAATTTCGTCAACAATGTTTCAAATATGAAAAAAAAAATTGAGATTAACTTGATTGAGATATTTTTGTAACTTTTTTAATGAGATAAATCCAAAAAGTATGGAATATTCATTATTCTTTGGTATCTGTTTTATTCTGAATTTTAGAATATTCCAATATGGTGCAAAACTTTAAGCTATACTTATTCATAACATATGTATCTTAGACAAACACAAAACAATTAGTTTGGGTTCCATGCGACGATTACTAAATTGGTTTGGACCAAAATTATTAATTAACAATATGTTACTAATTATTGGGTTTATAAATTAAGAGAAAGTCGGCTAAGATGGCTTGAACATGTTTAATGATTAGATTCAACTTGAAGCTTGTAAAAGACTGAAAGGAACAAAATGGCTTTGGAAAGCGAAATGGAAGAACAAGATTATCCCAAATCTCTGGGACAAGGCTTTGTTGTTGTTATACAAATGATTAATGAACGATTTTGAGGATCGAACAAATAAATTCATTCATTCGATGGGTGGGTTTAGACAGGGAAGACCCAAACCCGTTCCGTTTATTAACAAGTGGAGACTTGAGTCCCAATTACCTCCAATTAAAATCTGTTTACACAAATATGATAAATTTAAAAAGGAAAAAAGAAAAAGAAAAATGGGATGAAGATCAAATAGCTTTTCTCAACAACAAATTCAAGATAGGATCTTTGTACTCTTGTCTTGGGATGTAAGTAATACTAGGAACTTAGAGCATCTATATTGGGCTTAGGCCCAATTCAGTTTTTATTTATTGATCTACCCGGATCGGGCGGTCTCGTTGCAGGCCTCCACCCAAAAAGTACAACTGGTTCGGGTCCAAGTAAGGTATGCTGGAAAAGAAGATCCAGAATCCAGATATGGGCTTGGGCTCAAAATATTGAATATGGACCTATTACAAATGATTGAATTTATAAAGGCCCATCAAATCCCATTTATTAGAATGGGTAAATCTACAATACAACCAGGGCGATGCGAGGATTTTCTTGTAGTGGGGGCAAACTATGGTTAGTTGTATAGTTGAAGAACTTGAAGATGAATGATTTTAAGGAGAAATTCAGAGATTTTTTATTAGAAATTGAAGAAAAGGACATTTAGATAATTTCTAATTAGTATATGAGAAGGCCGGTCAAAAGGCAATGTCATCAACAACAAAAATTGGGGGGGGGGGGGGGGGGGGGGGGGGGGGGGGGGGCAAATGGAGAGAGAGTAAGGACAAATGGGGCATGTAATTAGTTGAAAATATAGGGGTGTCTCAAAGTTTTGTGTGGGGGCAATTGCCCCCACCAGCTCCTTACTAGATCCACCCGAGTACAACCATGGTTTTTAAACTCGTTTTGACATCTCGTCTCGTCCATGAAAGAGATCAATCAACTCGAATGAGTTTTTGGGTACATTTGAATCATCTCATTCAACAATGAGAAAAATGAACAATGAATTTAAATCTCGTCCGATACATTGACTTGTCTATCCGTGTTGTTGGTAGACATTCCGAGACAAATGGGTTGTCTCGGTCTTGGACGAAATTTAAAATCACTGAGTACAACTTTACAAGTGATCTCTTAAGTCTTATGCTCATCAACTATAATTACTTCTAGATGAGATTGCTATATTTTATTTAACATTTATCTACTAAGTTTAACGAATTATTTACACAGTGTGTCGTGTCAAAGAAACTCACACAAGAAACGTCTGCATAAACAATAAAGCAGTGATGTGGCGAAGAATCACCCACGAGAAGTGTATTAATCAAATATCATTAACAAATAAAGAAAATTAAGTACGATGAATAGTAAAATTTCTTAAAAGTTTTATTAAAAATAAAATGAGAGATTTACTGGGGCAGACCCATCTGTTGCAATCTTATTAAAAAAAACTCCCTGACTTTATCAAGCTTTTTTTAGTGAACAATCCTTACTTTATGAATTAGGCCAACTTGACTAACCTAGTAAGATTTGAAATCTTACTAAAAGTCATTGAATCCACATGAATTATCAAATTGGCAATCCAACACCACTTAGACTTTATGAAAAAACTTAAAATAAATAAAAAAAAAGAAAACTTTTTAGCTTGATTGAAGGTGTTGAAAATGGATGGATGGCTACTGACTTCCTAAACTTAAAACTACCTTATTGTTGGATTCACAAATTGATGCAGTTAGAATCCACTCTAAGATATGTTAAGTAATAAATTAATCGCATCAATTTAAATTGTATAACGTGGATCCCACTTCAAGGATTGATGGGTTATAAACTTGATAAAGAAAGGTTTGGTGGGTAACGAACTTCATATAATAAGATTATCTTGGAGTTGTCAGAACTTCAATAGAGTTTTTGTAATAAAAATGCAACAGTTAAGTATGCCCAATAAATCTCTTAAATAAAATTATGTTCTTTCTTAGATAACCATTCCTAATCTTTAGAAAATTGAAGGTTTAGATGTAAAAAAGTTGGGAAGAGACATGTTAATAAAAATATCATAAACCACAAATTTAAGTGATACAACTATAGTAAACTGTGTTTAAAAAAAGTCTTTATTACATGAAATTTATACAAGATATATCAGTTTGAACTCATATTTTAGTTTTTAAGTATTTTTTGGGCTGGCGGGGGAGGACGACCAATTGTTGGATATTAAGGACTTTCCTTGGTCAAATCTGAAAATCAATTCTTCCTAAGCAAAAGTTGTGTTCTGTCCCAAAATTCCAAATGTTCATCCGTGTCGAGGCTGAAAGTCTATTTGAAGCAATCTAGCTCGAAAGTCAGTTCTTCCTAAGCGAAAGTTGCGTTCGGACACTTTACTTTGTCAATCCAAATTAGGTGAAATCCTAGATTGATATTTACGTGATGAGCAAAAAATTTCTTATGTAAAGGAGAGTAGTGTTAATAAAAATAATTTTATTAAATTTATATCGTCGTAACCTATCATTTGGAAAACTTGCCCATCCTAATCAAGTTGAATTAATTTCAATAAAATTGATTTTTTCAAATAATTTTTTGATTTGTAATGAAATTTTGGAATTGTTTAATAGGAGATCTATCCCCAATAGCCAAGCATGATCATTTTATGTTCAGTGAAATATTTTTAGGGGTATTTTAGTCATTAACGCAATGAAATTTGCCAAACTCTACATTTGAGTCTAAAAGTGCTTTTTGAGCTTCACAAAAGTGGAAAGTCGGTTTAAAAATCTGTCAAATTCTTCACCTAAAAAGGAAGAATTGCCAACCTCGTAATTTAAGAATTACAATAAAAAAGCCATGACATACAAGCATCTATAGTAAGTAAAAAAAAAAAAGAAAAAATACTAATTACAGAAAAACCAGTGATCTGGTACTACATAAGGTAAAGTAGGATTAAATAAAACAATGAATCAAAGGAGTAGATGTGATCTTTTCTGGAAAACCAATTCCAATGGAAAACTCCAACTCATTCTCAAAAGGTGTTAAATTCAAATCTGGAAAACAAATCGCCTTACTATTCGATCTCTTCAACACTGGAACTCTCTCAGTAGAACACAAACCTCCTCCTTCTTCTTCACTAGTAGTTGTAGTAGTTGTTGTAGTTGTGGTTCTATGCCGTCTCATGTGACCTCCAAGAGCTTGACCTATCGCAAACTCCATACCACAAATCGAACACTCGTGTGTCTTTGGTTTCATGTGTGAGATCTTCTGATCTTCTTCCATCAATCTCGGTCTCTTGTGACTCGCTCTATGGCCTCCTAAGGCTTGAAATGATGAAAATTGCCTATTACAAGTCTTACAAACAAAGACACGACTCGATGAATGAGTCATCGACTCGGTATCGAGTCCTCGAGATAACAACATCAAACATTTCGCCATGTTTGTGACACTTTCAATCTCATCTTCTCTGTTTCTCTTCATCTCTATTAGAAAGAAACTGGATTTGAACTAACTTGAGGGAGGGAGGGAGAGACTAGGGACTAATATTTATAGATAAGTTTTTTACCAAAACACCCATTGTTTCTTGCACGCGAAGTATGAAGTAGATGAGGGTTTTCTTGGTCAAATCAAAGATAGAGCCGTCAATTAGCCACGTAAGCGTGACCGCGTAGCTGAGCCGATAAGAACGAGTCCTGAGTGGTGAGGTCGAGTGAGGCTTCTTTGAAACTTCAGAAATTAGTTTCTTGATTTTATATCTTCCAGAAGATTCTATATTTTAAGTGTGAAAAGAAGTGAAAAGGGATAAGTAAGTGAGGACTAAAATCCAGGTTTGTAGTACAACTTGTACGCGGTGAAGAGTACATAACAAGTTTGATGTGAGTTCCTCGTTGCGAAAAAAAGTATATGAAACACCCAATCTGACGGGCACATCAGTATTGCATCACCACAATTGAAAACTGTGAAATCCAATCCAATTGAAAATTAGTAGACTAGAAATGGATTGAATGAGATTTGAAATCCGATCCATTTCAATCTTATTCAGATCAAGGATTTGGATTCTGATAAGGACTTGATATGATCATGAATTTGAAATATATTATCAATCAATGATATATATTTATATTTTATATTAGATATATAATTATATAGATATAGATAGTGTAATGATTTTGTAATTCAATTGACGTGTATCTTGTAAGAATCGTAGATTTTCATCTTCAGATACACAATTGAACATCCCCATAAACACGTGCAGTTGTGTATTCTAAGAGAAAACATCTACAATTCTTGCATCTATCACGTCGGTGAGTCTTTTTATTAGGTTAAATTACAAAATTAGCATTAATATAAATATATTTAAAAATATATATATATATATATATATATATATATATATAATAAATAAATAAAAATTAAATCAGATAGGATAAAGATGGGTCTAAAAATAATGATTTTTCAAGTTGGATTAGATCCAAAACAATACATATGATATTGGATTGGATTCAAATCTTGAAATGGAAGACCGGATCTAATCTAGGCTAATAAATTTCTTATCTCATCGGTACTAATAAGATCAAAACCCAATTCATTGATAGTTTTATTATTTGCTATTCTCATTGACATAAAACATTTTATACTCTCATAAAAAATTATATTATGGTAAATTTAATTAGGCCAATTATGAGATCTAAAATTTAATGTTAACGGTAAGAACCTGTGGAGCTGTTCACAAGGTCTTAGATTCAAACCCGTTGAACCCTCTTATACTAAGGAAAAAAAATAAAAACCCGGGGAGGGGGAGGGGGGACCCAAAAATTTAATGGCCCCAACCTAGTTTCCCACAAGAAATTTCGGGGAAAGGACATCAACTAAAAATAGAAAACAGCAAATTCAAGTCACTGTGACGTGTGGCCTCGACACGGACTTCTCATGAGGAGTTTAGTTGATTGTCACCTTCCTTGAGGAAGGAGTACAGGAAAAGCTAGTCCATTGTACTTGATTACTAACCAGAACCTCAAACATGGGTCCCACTTAATCAAACTCTTAAACCAAGTCGATGATCTGCAACAAGTCAAGATATGATCCATGTAAACGGTCAAAGTGGAGGATGTACTAGGGACTAGGGAGGGATGCCATTTGGTTCAGTTTCGGATCAAATCAGAACCGAATTGACATAGGTCAGTTTCATTAAATAAGAACCAACACTGAATCAATTACCCATAATGTCGATTTGGTTGGGTTGCCAATATCCTATGAACCTCTTTGGAAACTACATATTTTTAATAAAAATATATATAATAAACACGTGTTACACTACTTGGGTTCGACGCTAAATTGATCTGGTAGTGCATAGAAAACTATAGATTTATTTTCTTAAGATATAACTTAGAAAATCAATGGTTCTCTATGCACTAATCTATGTCTTAATTCCTAAAAAGTAGTAAATCATTAATAGTGTTGGTTCTTACAAGTCTTGAACCAAAAACCAAATCGAATTGATTGATTCTCTATTTTCTCAACCCCATAACTCTACACGAATCCTGTAGTAATACATATTATGTGAAAATCATATTAGAGAATTGATTGAATTTGGATCTAGTAATATTTGGTATCGAATCGTTGTTAATTCAATGCTAAATTGACTCGAACCCAATTTATTAATAGTCTTAAGGGTGTCAATGGATGGTTGAAAATTCAAATTCGAAAAATCGGATATTATCCAAAATTTTCGAATGTCGGATTCGAATTCGGATAGTTTTATATAGTCGAATCTTTATCGGATACGGATATTAACATTTTGAATCCAATTATATAATATATATATTATTTTATTTGATATATTTTTATATAAATAATATAATATATATTATTTTATTTGATTTATTTATTATATACATAGTATAATATATAATAGGTTTTTAAATAATAAAAAATCAATTAGATAAGGAAAATTTATGTTTTTTTTTAAATATACAAATTATTTGAATTCTATTTAGATATTATCCGATATTCGATAGGATAATCAGATTTAAATTCGGACAGAATTTTAAAACATTCGTCGAATTTGAATTCAGATTCAAATATCTGATAAAATTTTTGGATTCATATTTGGATATTACTGTATCCGAACCAATAAGTATCCGTTGACAGCCCTAAATAGTCTTCCTTAATGTGAATTGTGAAAGTTTTTCTTTTAGGAAACAAGGTTTTGGTTGGTGAGTCTAGTTAGACTTCTACTTACTCTTTTGGAGAAAAATTGTTTGTGTGTCAAAAGAGGGAAAATGGAAGAGTGTTTGGGAGTTTTAAATTATTTAAGTT
Source organism: Akebia trifoliata (assembly GCF_017979445.1). Taxonomy (NCBI): domain Eukaryota; kingdom Viridiplantae; phylum Streptophyta; class Magnoliopsida; order Ranunculales; family Lardizabalaceae; genus Akebia; species Akebia trifoliata. The sequence goes on along the minus strand of NC_141382.1, from coordinate 803,692 downwards.
CGTTTATGAGCAAAATGAACAAGACAAAACCATGGCTGCTAGTCAAGTATGAGTGTTGTGAAGTTTCGTGTGGTGTGACGTGTAGAATGAATGAAGTAGTTTCAAATTGTGATTAAAATAAGTGGAAAAAGTTCCAATGAAGTAGTTTGATGATGAGGTTTCCTGAAAATGACTCACCAATAATTATTGTCCACCTCACTAATTTTAATTGTTGTTGAGTTTGATAAATTTTTTTTTTTAAATGTCGAATTCGACATTAAAAATATTGAACTCAAGAATCAAAATTGTTGACCTTGAAGTTGTAAAATTCATTTATTTTTATTTTTTTTCTAGTTTTTCAAGTAAAATTCATGGAAGATCGACTTAAACTTGACATTACAACTTGTGTGGATGATTTCAAATCAAAAGAATCATTTTTGATCGATTTTCATCCAAAAAATGAAGTAAAAGAATTAAAAAATTCTGATTTTTTACATACATCTTCAAATATTTGAAATAGTTTCCTTTCTTCTCAAATTCTTTTAATTGGAATGAAATCTTCAAAATTTGATCGAGATGTCAAAAATCTAATTTTAGATGAAAATGGTGAGTTTGAATAGTTAGAGCAATTTTGACATTTCAGACATAAGAAAAGCTTAGAACGAGGCTCAGGGACTGACTAGAAAAGAGGAGTTTACTGAATGAACTATTTAACTAACCCCCAAAATTTAGAAATTAAATAAAAAATAAAAATTTTCATCAGGGGCCCTTAAATAATTTTCCCTAAAATATATTATAAATAAGATATCCAATGAGCCTAGGTCCCTAGCCCAAGCTCATTCGTAAACAAGAATTGGGCCTAGCCCGAACCATGGACTGCCCAAATACTCTTTCTTTTGTTTAGGGTTCTCTAGAATCACTCTCATTTTCTCTCTAATGTATCGCATTTTACGATTTCGTCAACGTGTGCCCTTGGGGCTCACATTAAAGTGCAATAAATACACTTTGAAAATTGAATTTTGTATAAAAAATACCCTTAAAAAAAAACTAATTTTATCAAAATGTCTTCAATTCCAATTTCTAAAGTGTATTTATTGCAATTTAACCATACCCTTAACAAGACCCCACATTTTAAAATCTTGTTCTCTCTTTTTTTATTTCCCTGTATTAAATCTATTCAACTCTCTCATTTCTCACGATGATCGACGTGTATTATTTTAGTTTCATCAAATCAGTCAATCGAATCAGTCTACTTTTTTTTTCACTCACGCGCGTTCTACTAGTTAGAATAATTTCCTTGATACAGATTTGTACATTAATTAAGGTTAACGATATATTATCTGTCTTCTAATACCCTCTAACATTAAATGAATTAGATAGAAATGGACCTAAACCATTGGATTCAAGTCAAAATGCAGGCCTCACTCAGTGGTCCTTTGTTTATGCTACAAGTAGGACAACTTGTTGGCTGCTTAAGCTTTTAAACGTGATTAAGATATATTGCTTTTTTTTAATTGAAAGATTGAAAGACTAACATCCCTAACGATGTGCGTGTCTTTCTAGAAACGGAGGACCTATTCCTCCAGTATGAGTTATTTGATATTTCCTTCACTTAGACTAGAATGTCTAAATCAAAGTTTTAAAACTCGTCAACTCAATTTAAAACTCCACCAAGTTGATTTGACTCGATTAAATTTTGAGATGACTTGGCCGACTCAACTTGAAAAATAACCAACTCTACCTAGCAAAAAATTGAACGAGTTATGCAGTTTTATACTTTTATTTAATATTTTTATAAGGGAAGCATTCAGAGACCCTAAAGAGAGTCAAATATTGTGCCAAACATTTTTCAAAATAAGGGTTAGAAGTTTCGGAATAATCCTAATAAAAAATCATCTCATTCCGAGACTTCTAACCCTAGTTTATAAGTTAAAGAATCGTGGACCGTCCTTTTTTTATAAATCACTTTTGATGATGTTAAAAGTTTTGGAATGTGTTGATTTTTGGTGAGGATGATGTCTTCATCATAAGGATCATCCTCACAAAAAATCAATCCATTTTGAAACTTCTAACTTATACATTGAAAAATATTTTGCACAATATTTGACTCTCTTGAAGACTTTTGAACCCCACCCTTTTTCTTGAGATTTTTTATAATAATAATAATATATTTAAAATAATAAAAATATAATTATAAATATTTATAAATTTAACATATTTTCGTTTGACTAGTTCCATGAAACACATATTATTGACTTGATGACTCTAAGGACATTCAAAGTGGAGAAGAAGTTTTCATGTTTTAAAATTATATGGTCTAAACTGATGTTACTTTATTTGTCGGTTTGCTAAGTTCGAATTAAGATTTGTGGTTTGTGATTTGCCACTTTAAATCGAACCCAATGATAGAAGAAAGATTAAGAGTCACAATCATTTTATTTATTTATTTATAATAAAAATGACAATTTGTTTGGCAAACCCAATGAACTGGAATGGCTGGATTCGCAAATTGGTTAATAAGGGTTTGTTGAAACGGAGTTTTAGAATCAGATTGGTGGTAGTTGAGTCATTATTGAATGGGTTAATCCCACCGTAAGGTCATGAATGTGATAAGAGAAATGTTTATCAATAATTTTAAGTCGCAATTAATATTTTGGTGTGGTGGGTTTCTCTCCAATTAGTCATGTCATATCTTTACATGATTTTAAAACTCATTTTGACGTCTCATCTCATTCATGAACGAAATCAAGTTGTTTTAGATGAGTTTTTCGATACGTTTAAGTCGTCTCGTTCAACGATGAGATAGATGAACCATGGTTTTAAATCTCGTTCAATACGTTTGACTAGTCTGTCAATTTTGTTGGTGAGCATCACCAAGACGTATCAGATGAGTCATCTCGGGAGAGATTTTAAAACCATACATCTTTATCGAACGACCTGGTATACCTAACGCTTAATTAGCACTCGAAATGCTTCTTAACTCTTGGTAATGGAGACAGGTCTAGCATATACCTCTGACATCCAATTACGTTTAATCAATCTTTTTCATTTACGCATCGATTAGTCTCTTGACTAAGGACTAAGCATTATTCTTTAAGATCTAGAACAAAATAATTTCTTGACTAAAGATAAATTATCTAAATTATAAATTTCAAGTACCCAATAAATGAATCTCGAGGACAAGTAAGTGGGCTCACCTCTTCTTATATTTAATATTGGATTTAGGTTTTTTCTATTATTGCATTTTACTTGTATCTTAAGGTACCACATGTCTAATCCAAATTAAATATAACTTATTGCACGGGTAGGATTTATTTGTATATAATCAATGATCAGCTCTTGGCATTCATTCCAATTATCAATTGCGACGTAAGCGTGATTATAGGTCATAGTTCTAGAGGAACAATGAAATCAAGTGTCGTTACCGTGCATTTTAATCCATTTTTCAGATCTATTTCTCAGAGTTGATTTCGTGTTGGTTTTATTAAAGAAACATGACCCAATTTGATTGTGCATTTGTTCTGACTTGGTGACTTGGGAAGACTGGCATTTAAATTCCTAGGTTTTCAAAGAAATAATATCTTTGATGGTGTTAATAGAGACATTTATGTAAAATACTAGGTCAGAAACGATGCGGAAAAAAAAGGATGATTGAGACTTGGTCCTCGCTGTTTGAGCTAAGGATACCCAGGTTAGTACTTGGCTTAGGTCTCCTCTCCAAGACTTTCATACAATGACCCAAAGGGGGCTGGTGGCTTCTAGCGATAGTTAGATTTTCATTAAATCTAAGCTATAGTTAAATCTTCTAGAAAATTTGGATAATGCTGAAGTAACATTGTGGGGGACATTTTTGACATGGAAGCGTGTAGGAACCATCGATGATTTTCACATTAGAAATGTTCCCCACAATGTTACTCCAGTATAACTCAGAAAATTTATATCTAAATCATTAAATTTATATATCTTTTTTTATTTTTTATTTTTTATTTTTATTTTTATAAACTTGTATCCTTGTAGATAACGAGCTTGGCATGTATTTGAGCTTTGTCCAATCCATAGACCATGGTTTTGTCTAAGGACTAGTCTCGAGGCATATGCAATGCCCGCACATCACACAAGCCAAGTAAGTGAGAGTACGCCCTCGTGGCCTCTGAGGAATTAATGTTCATACTATGTATCAAATTCGCAACCTACAGGCATTAACCGCTTATTAGTCCGAAATTTTTATTGAACCAGCTCGTCGAGGTGGTTCTACCAAAACTTTGAAGGGGGCTGACCGCTTCAAAGTTTTTTTTTTTTTTTTTTCCTTTTAAGGTATGTTTGATTGCATGGAAAGTGCCTTTTCATGGAATTTGAAATCTATGGAAAAATAATGGTGGAAAATATGTAGGGTTAGAAAATCAAATTCCATTGTTTAATTTTACTTAGATAAAATCATGGAAAAAATATTTGAGGAAGATGAAGAAGAAGGAGGAAGAGGAGAGAGAGAGGCTTGGGGCGAAGGGAGGATGAGGAGGAGAGGAAGAAGAAGAAGAAGAAGAAGAAGAGAGATTGAGAGAGGGAGGGGTGACCAGAGATGACGATGGTGCGACGACAATGATGATGGACAAAGTGAATGTGATGGTGGCTATGGAGATGGTAGTGATAAAGAAGAAGAAGACCTATAGAGGTGGGAAAATGAAATCCATGATTTGTGGGACTTTTAGAGAAGGATGGAAAATCATTTTTCATGTAAAATTGAAATCAAACACATGAAAAATGGTTTTCCACCCTATTTTCCTTGTGTAAGCAAATATGCCCTTAAGTCTTGTGTTTGGAATTCATGTTAGTTGGTTAGTCAAAACAATTGAACTTCTTTACTTTGTAACATTAGTTTCTTTTTATGATGAAGCATCAACTAACCAAAGTGGACACATTCAAACTGTTGATGGTGTCTTGAGATTTACCTTACCGACTCTTAGATACCATTCTAAGGTTCTAGACTATGAATTTTAGAATCGGATTTTGGGAATGGATCGGTGCATTTAGAGTTCGATTTTAAGATCTTACCCAGAAGAATCAGATCTAATCGAACTATTTCAAACCAATATAAATGACAAGACCTTATTGGATTTAAACCAGTTTTATAATTCTTGATTTTTCATTCTAGTTGAGATCCATAGACTCATGAAAAGTGAACTTGTATGTTTACACACAATCTTGACCGTGAATATGTAAGATCCAACAGTTAGGACAAAAGATGTATCCCGAGAATAAATTAAGGATTTCTAAGATAAATCTCAATTGTTGTATATCACCTATAATCGGTGGAGATTGTGTGTGAACGTATGAATTTAATTTCATGAGTCTATGATTCTTAATTCTTTTCATAAATACTTTTAAAATCTTTTAATAATTTTCTTTTTGTGTAAAAAGTAAAGGTGTTATTATCAGTATGTAATAAGAGGCTTCGTTGGCCCACAGTACAGGATTGTTAGATTAGAGGGCCAAGTTGAATTATTGGTTCAAAAGGTCCAAACTTAAACCCAGTCCATCAACACTCAAATTACGTGGGGGTGGCCCTAATAGGGCAACAAAAATCTTAGCCCAGACCCGGCCTTGTTTAATGGTTGGATTGGCCGAACATATTCTAAGTTATCATGCTAGATAAGACTGCTCGATGGACCCTCCCAAGCCCAAGAGCGGCCCTTATGAAGCAGGCCTAGCTTTATACCCAAATGGGCTTAGTAAGACTATCCAAAAGCGGAACATCGATAGCCCTCTTATAAATAATAAAGACAATATTGAATGAAAATTGGTTCTGTAGCCTTGCACATTGACATTAAAAAAGAGAATAACATTGGCGTTTTAAAACTCGGACCAAAGCAATTTGGATAGCCAATTTTTGTAAGTTTATCCTTCAACAAATAAATAACGTAATTTATGAAAAAAATTTAATGAACTAAAATTGGTCCAACCAAATCGAACTAGGGTTTGACTGTAATCTGAGCCTCCCAATAATAGATTAGCTTTAAAACATTGTGCAACATTCCACTGATTTCTAAAGAGAAAATAGCGTTATTATTTATTTTAATTTTTCTAGACAATAGGGACTAGTAATTAGTAATCAGTAGGTGAAGGCGCGTTTTGAACCCACCACCTTATATCAACAATTGCAGATTTTAAGAGTAATTCCAAGGGGAAACTCCATTTTGATATTCTATAATTGAGATGTGAGCATTATGGACCATCATTTTGGATGTTCAAAGTGTTTGCACTTCAACTGTGTCTTTCAAAATGATGATCCATAAATATTTTAACATTTTTTTTTTTTAAATTCAATCCAAAATGAAAATCTTATGAAAACCTACTAAACTATTTGGAAGATTTAGAGCTAGAAAAATGGAACAACTATACCTATCTTCTATTTTGGAGTTTGAAAATTTAAAATTTCAAAATGGAAGAGATTTTGGAAGACTGCGTTGGAGATCCCTCTATTGGATATGCAGTCTAAAATAGTAATTAAGGGAAATGAAAGAGATTTTGGAAGACCGGTTAGAGTTGCTCTAACAACCTCATATTGAAAAACACTAATTAGACTCTAAGATGCTTAACATTGATAATGTTCTCTATTTCAATATCTCGACTACCATTCTAGGGGATTGAGATTTTTTGTTTGATCAAAATTTGCGTTTGGTTTGGACTAAGGAACTGGGCATCTTGATGATGAATATGAGTCTGATCATTATGTAGACTATATAACGACTATTTTTCTTCGTTTATGTTAAATTTGGAAATTCGATGGCTATTCATTTTGAAAATCTTAAATCGAGCAAATATTTTTTTTACTTTTATGTTTTAAAATATGATCTATACCATGGCATCTAAGAAGGCTGTAGTGTTATTTTGCTTAGCTGGCAATTCAGGTGATCCCAACGACTCTTAAGAGTAAGATTTGAAACTGTATTTTCGAGGGAAAGTTATTCCCGCCCATTTAAACACTCAATTTCAGTACCTAATACGCGTAGATAAAGGCAAGTTCAGGTTATTTACGTAATTTGATAAATTGAATTATTCTTTACGGAGATAATCAAACTGACGGACACGTGTACGTTCCGGATATGGGTACTAGTTAACCGCCTTTTGACTTACGTTAAGATGTAAATCCAAATCCGTCCCCATTCCTCAATTTCGCCTAAGCTCTGATCTTTGTTGCGAATTGCGTTTGATAGGAGAATAATCGCTTTAAAACCAACTGAAATTTGACAAAAATTTCCTAAAAAGTCCACAGTTCTACGTCGAAGAGAGTATGTGGTGTCGATTTCGTTGAAATTAATTGCATTTTGATCTTCAGATGAGCTGATTTGAATTGAATCGCGTCTTTTCGAGCTCAATCGAAGGGGGATCCGGAAGGTTTCTCTAAATTTAGGTTTTTATGGGTTTGATTTGTCCATCGCTTCTTTGATTCTCCCAATTAGGGTTTTGAAGTGTTTCAAGACAATGCCTTTGGATCTCGTCGAGTTCCTTCATAGGCGTGAAACGATGATGCTTTCGGAGATCTCTTTACATGGAATATCTTATTCTCGTCCTTTGAAACAGCTTGAAAAATGGAATCGTCGTGGTAATTTGAATTAACAATCTTCGTAGCATGGAATTCTTGTTATATTAGCGTTTTCTTCTTTCTTCCTCTTTCCGAACTTCAACAAGATAAAGGAAATATCAAGAAATCGGACGGTATTTTTCCCGAAATTTGCTGGGCCATCCAGATCTAGAAAATTGGGATAAAAATTTGATTTTGCAGATTGGCGAGATAAATTCTGTTGCCTTAAGAGGTAATGGCCTTAATCTATAGTTGTTTCCTTTTTGTTTAATTATAGTAGCATAGTGTGCATATTAGATAATGAAATCAAATCAGTGTTTTAAAAGGTGTTCGAGGTTCGCTCAGATTAGGGTTTTCTCTAAGCATCTTTTTCAATGCCTTGTGTTAGTGCACTTTATTTGGTGGTTGCAATTTCAGGTTGTCTGAAATTTAAAACATGGAAGACTTATTAATTATTGGTTTGGAATTGGAAACATATAATAAATGTTGCCCTTTGTGTCTCACCCCTAAGTAGAGCAGTCAATTCCTCCCAAAAAGGATGTTGGATGGCTAGGTGACGACGGTTTATGCAAATTGATGCAGTCTCAACCAATTGGATGATATGAGAACAATGATGTGGTGCCACCAATGGTATACCATACTAACTCCATCCCACCAATGAAAAGGTGAAGCTCAAGACGGGGGTACTTCAGTTATTTCTTACCAATTCTATTAATATGAGATTATGAGGGGCTTAGAGCATGACGAACATTAGAACTATCTCGCGCGATACTCTGTTGCTCTTGCTCTTACCTTTAACTTTATCCTCACCTTTCTCCAAACTTTTCTTTCCGCTTTTGGCAATAACGAGCAAACGATCCTTAATTTGGTTTAGGTGGAATGTGGGTTATGTATTGTAATCAGCATTTTCACTATTCATTTGGACTCAAACGTCAACAAAGACTTTATACACCACATGCACTAACAAATCGCAAAGGTACTCAAATTGAAAGATATTTGTCTATTTATCACAGGAAAATTTGTAATGATAATCGCTAGTATTGTTACCATGCTTAGGCGAGCTTAAATGCCTCGTGCCTTGGAGTCTTGGCTTCTCTAGGTTTCCACTTTTGCAATAGTGGTTGCCTAGGCCCTGTTTTAGGCGTCGAGGGTCAGGTCAGGCAAAGTGCTTGAGGAAGCTTTGACCACACTGGTTGCTTTGAGTTTAATTAAATAGAATTATATTTACCAATTCAAATTGAATCTCATTTAACAGATACTGTGCATTGGTTGTATAACTCACTTGGGAAGGGTGTATTGTCATGTTCATGATTTGTTTCTAGTAGTTTTTGAGGTATCTTTTATCTTGTGCTATAGGGGCAGGTGTTAACCATTTTCAACCTTTGGTTCGTAAGGCTGCTATAGTGCCATTTGTAGTTGATTATTATGCCAAAAGGTCCGTTTATTGGCTAAGATATTCTGTTGGGGGATGGAATGTGATTTAACTTTTTTCTCTTTGAACTATTTGCCTTCACTTATGTCAATTATTTTATCAATTTACTTTAAGTGTATTCAAGTTCTTTCTGCAAAAGTATGTGCTTTTTTGTTTGGCTAGAAAATTTGGAAAATTAATGTTTTGGGGTTATTTGGAGTCAGTCTATTAAAAATACATCTTGACCTTGTTTTCACTTGTAGTTCTTAATAGGGATTTGTTTATCTTTTAATCATGCTTAGGTTATGTTCTCGTGATTCATGTGTGGGAATCACTTTGATGGGTTCACATATGATAATTGTTCTACGTTAACTTGGTGTGAAGTGTTGGGGGGATATTCAAAACTTGTATTAGTTACCTACTGATGTCTTACATTGGCTCTATAACAATGCCCTGCTGAGTTGTGTATGTTTGGATTTGAAGTCTCTGGGCTACATGGTTATTGTTGTTTAGTTTTTTTTTGTTTGATTGTTTACTATGAAGTTGGATGAACTTAGCTTCTCTAATTAGAATGTTTTGGCAGTTTTCTTTCCTCAATGGACATTTGCACTCTTTGTGATGACTCAGTTTTTGAATATGTAAGTAGCCCTCATGAATTGGAACAGTCTCATGTAGACAGTAAACAATGTTTGTGTGGAGAAAGTGCTACCATTAAAGACAATGTGGTAGCAGAACTTGGAAATGCACTTAGTGGGTTCCTACACGTTCAAGATGTCCTGTCATCAAGCTGTATTTCGGTTTCAGATGAGAACGATGTAGATAAGGGGAAACTATGTGCGGAGTTGAATTTGCTTCCGGACAATTCCTCTGGTGTGGCAATTCAGAAAGTATTGAGCAAGTGTGCTATGTTTCCATGCTCCAAAAAGTTGCCATCAAGTCTTTTGCCTATAGATGGTAGAGATGAGTTTCCTGATGTTGCATCACGTCGACAATGCTCTTTGGAATCTGAGAATCCTGTCTGCAGTCGCTCAATATCGTTGCCTGTGAGTTTCCTTAGCTATCTGCCACTAATTCAGAATTCCATTGAAGCCCAACAATATTTCAGATTTCAACTTAGGGCCTGTTTTCTTTACATCTCAATTGTTTTGACAGAGTTTTAAAGTTTGTTCACAATAATGCTGTTTGGGTCTCGCGTGCACACAAAATCTTCCCCCGGGACCCTCTGTTTCTCTCCTTGTGGAGTCCTCTGCAAGACCTTCTCTATCTCCTGCACAGCCCCAAAACACTGTATAATCCAAACTAAATCCTATCTGTAGGGACCAAGCAGAATTTGCATGGATAGGTTGTAGTAGTTGATTTATGATAATATATTATAACATGTTCCTGGAAACATGATTTTAGAAAATGAGGACCAAATATCTTTAGAAATGGGATTGAACCATCTAAATACTGCATTCTGTCTGTGTGTGCCCATGATGACATATGACTGATTCCGACTCAACTTCTGAAACAATCTCAAGGACGGCTGCATGTCATGTGATGTTGTCCTTGATGCATGAAGATCACTGGTTTCTTTTTGTAGTTTTTTATTTTTTATTTTTTTATGTTTTTTTGATTTATGGAATTTCAGTTGTACAGGCATACCTACAATTGTATTAGGGGTCCAAGGAAAGGTAAGAGGAGTCAACATGGCTAGTTGTTATAATCCTAACTAAAATGGTTTGGTTTTCAAGTTTGGATCAATAATCTATTTAAATTTTGAAGTTTCCATGGTTTAGGCTGTAGGGCTTTAATAGAGAGATCAATAATCTACTTAATGGTTTGTTTATGTTTTTCCATACCTAGACTCCTTTGAAGCTAGTGTCTGCCATGAAAGGTAGTCGTGAAAAGCAAGGGATGCCTCCGAAGAAGTTAACACTGACATGGGCTCCTGATGTGTATGATCCACCTGTTTTACCCCCCTCGCACACAATGAATAGCCACTGCCAGCAACGTTCCAGGACCAACAAGAAGAACAGCAAGCACAAGCATAAGGGAAAATCTTCACGGGTAAGCAACGGTAACAGGAAGCAGTATCGGAAATATATTGGGAAGCATGAACTGCATTCCGATTCGTTGGCGATCAGTGATAAATTGGAAAGAAGAGAAGTCGATCAGTCAACTGTAGAACTCGCGGACTTTGCTGTCATTGGGCCAGACTCAAATTGTGGGAGGAGCTTCCTCAGGACGTCACTTAGTAATGTTCACATCTCAGTTGCTGAGGCCACATGATTGTAGTAGGTCTTTGGTTTTGTTACCTTCGCTACTATCTGAGTTTTGTACATAAATAAATAAAGAGAACTTCTATTGCCACACCCACTTTTGCTAACACCACCCCAAGATGTGTGCTAATTCTTTGGTGATTTCCATATGAATTGGTGTGGCATTAGCATAAATTGGTGGGGCAATAGAATCTCTCTAAATAAATCTTCAGGTAACCTTATTGTGTATATGTGGGTTTCCCTTTTAGTGTTCTATTTGGTTGTGGTGATTACTTGCTTCATCAGTTTCTTCTTTTATTAGAGTTCATATTATAGTGGTGTGGTAAATCACTTATTGGATGAACTTTGGGTCATGGTTTTTAAGTCCCAGTCTTTCAGCGATACCAAGTTAACCCTATTGAGTTATCTTGTCTTGAATGAGAGAAACTGTTTGGTTGAATAATTATTTATTAATTTGTATTTATATTAAACTAAGGATCGGGATTCGGAAACTCATGGAAAAGGAATTCATTTCTTTACACATAATCCTGAACGTGACATTACGAAACCCAATAGTTTGGATAAAAGAAGTATCTTTAGAATGCATCAGTTATTTCTAAGAAAAATCTTGATCATTCGATTTCATATTTGCATGGTTGGGGTATAAATTCATTTTCATGATCGAAACACTCTCATTGTCAGCCTAATAAAAGAGAAAAAAGAAACTCCATTTTTCTCTAAAAAATTATCATCTTCCAATCTCTTGGAAGTTTTAGTCATGTGTTCAAGTTCAACCACTTGTAGTCATGATTTTTCTATCGAAAAACCATCATCTTCTACTTTCCCTAAAATCATATATTGTTCTTAATGTTTGAAGGTTGGAGGAGATAGAATCTTATATAAAGGTAAAGATGAAGCTTAAAAAAAAAAAAAAAAAAAAAATTACCTCAGAAAATGATGGTATGGTGGAGGAAAATGAAGGATTATTTTTAGGTAAAGGTTGAAGATGAGGTCATTTATGTAATTTTCATTGGTCTATCATAGAGTCAGCGGTCAAAGTATGCCTTTAGTTTGAAAACACACGGAGTATCTCAAATATTCCCCAAAACATGGAGGAGTTTACTAAATAACCCCTTTTTTCTCCTTTGCAAAATATCGAATAAGAGGTTGAGAGAAGCCATCTCTCCCCTATCCCTTTAATTTTCTTCACTAGAGATTCTTCAACTCGCTCTCTCTCTCTCTCTCTCTCTCTCACACACACACACAACTTCCACTCCTCAAGTTGAAATCTTCTCTGAAATTTCTTTCTCTTATTTCTTTTCAGACCCTCTTTAACTCTGCTTCTTCTCTGTCTACTAATGGGTATTCTTCTATATTATTCCTCTACTAAATCAGTCTCATTCCGGTCCTGTTTCTGAAATTTTGGAGTTTTTTTATATAGTTTGTGAGAAATTCTTCTATTTTGCATCAAAGCAATTGAGACCCTTCTACCGTATTTCACTATTTCATAGTGTCTTATACCCTCTATTGTTTCTATTTGTTTAATTGCTACAATGGCCTTCTCTTCTTCTCTGAAAAGTTATCCATGGGTTCTCCCTCTAAAGCCACAACACCCATCTCAGCATCTCTCACATTACCCATCAAGCTTAATCTCCTTGGCTTCTCTCCAACATCACAAAGACCTCACTATATCTCCAGACTCCAATTTGAATCCATTTTCTGTCTTATCTTCCTCTCCTATCCATCAAATTCCACCAAATTTCACCTCAAAAGATCTCCTTGGTGTCCTTCGCCGTCAGAAAGACCCAGAAATCACTCTTCGGCTTTTCGATTGGGCCTCAAAGCAGCCAAATTTCATACCCACTTCATCCATATACGAAGAGATCCTTAGACAAGTTGGAAAGGTGGGATCTTTCGATAGGATGAAATGTCTCCTGCTGGAGATGAAGCTCTCAGGAGTTGAGATTAACCAAGGTACATTTCTTATCTTCATTGAAAGTTATACAAAATTCAATTTATTTGATGAAGCTGTTGGTGTGCTTAAAGTGATGGAAGAAGAATTCGGGTTACAACCAGACACATTTACGTTTAATTTCTTGTTGAATATTCTTGTCGAGGGAAACAAATTAAAACTTGTCGAGTCTGTGAACTCTACCATGAATAATAGAGGTGTTAAACCTGATGTTTCGACTTTCAATATTTTGATCAAGGCTTTGTGTAGAGCCCATCAGATTAGGCCTGCCATTTTGATGATGGAAGAGATGTCGACCTATGGTTTGGTCCCCGATGAGAGAACTTTTACTACCCTTATGCAAGGATTTATCGAAGAAGGAAATATGGATGGAGCATTGAGAATCAAAGAAAGAATGATGGAATCTGGATGCACATTAAGTAGTATAACGGTTAATGTTTTGATCCACGGTTTCTGCAAAGAGGGTGAAGTGGAGGAAGCTTTGAACCTCATACAAGAAATGTCCCTCGAGGGATTCCGTCCTGATAAATTCACGTTCAACACATTGGTGAATGGTTTATGTAGAGTTGGGCATGTCAGTCATGCTCTCGAGATTCTTGACGCAATGCTTCAAGAGGGCTTTGATCCTGATATATTTACTTACAACACGTTGATTTATGGATTGTGTAAATCAGGCGAGATTGAAAATGCTGTTGAGATTCTTAATCTGATGGTATTGAGGGGTATTTTTCCAAATACTGTCACGTATAACACATTAATCAGCACTATGTGTAAGGAAAATCGTGTTGAAGAGGCCACCGAACTTGCTCGTGGCCTTTCAAGTAAGGGACTTTTACCAGATGTATGCACATTTAATTCGTTGATACATGGTCTCAGCATGACGGGAAACAATAAAATCGCTTTGGAACTTTTCAGGGAGATGAAGCTTAAGGGGTGCCCACCGGACGAATATACGTATACTATGTTGATCGACAATTTTTGTTCTAGAGGGAGACTTGATCAAGCATTGGACCTACTAAAAGAAATGGAATCAAACGGATGTGCACGAAATGTAGTAACATATAATACTCTAATAGATGGGCTTTGCAAGAATCGGAGGATCGAAGAAGCGGAGGAGATATTCGATCAGATGGAAGTACAAGGGGTTTCGAGGAACTTGGTGACTTACAATACCCTTATTGCTGGCTTGTGTAAGAGCAAGCGAATGGATGAAGCTTCTCAACTTATGGATCAGATGTTAATGGAAGGATTGAAACCCGACAAGTTCACGTACAATTCCTTGCTCTCTCACTTCTGTAGAATAGGAGATATAAAGAAATCCGCAGATATTGTCCAAACGATGACTTTAAATGGGTGTGAACCGGATGCTATCACATATGGAACCCTCATTAATGGGTTATGCAAAGCGGGTAGAGTCGAGATTGCTCGTAAGCTTCTCAGAACTGTACAAATGAAAGGGATTGTTCCAGCTCCACAAGCTTATAACCCTATCATCCAAACGTTATTTAAACGACAGAATACGAGAGAAGCTGTGAGGCTTTTTAGAGAGATGACGAAGAATGGTGATCCTCCGGATGCTATAACTTATAAAATTGTTTTTCGTGGACTCTGTTGTGGAGGAGTACCAATAGGAGAAGCTGTTGATTTTATGGTCGAGATGATGGAGAAAGGATTTTTGCCCGAGTTCTCCTCGTTCTCTATGTTGGCTGAAGGACTCTGTGCTTTATCCATGGAGGATACACTTATCAAGCTTGTTGATCTGCTCATGAAGAAAGCGAACTTCTCAGATAGTGAGGTTTCCATGGTAATGGGTTTCTTCAAGATTCGTAAAATTCATGATGCGTTGGCAATCGTTAGCCGTTCGTTGAATAGCCGAAAACCTAGAAATGTTTACAGGTGATGATCCAACCCAAGAAATTTCCTGCCGAGCGTGCTAATATGAAAAATAATGACATCTTTGCATGAATTAATACGTGTGGCATGCATCTTAAAGGGAGAAATATTTAATCTTGTAACATTAGTCTTATTTGAATCAACATAAGAACTTTCCTTGTACTGAATATTACATCAAGCTAGAGCTGGAGTTCTCAATGGGGGATGATCTACAACTTTTTGGGTAAATTCTCGTATTCTACTACCTCTTAAGTTTAGGTTCAAAACTCTAATTCATTTTATGTTCTTAATGTGTTAAGCTTTGATACAAACTGCGATCATCGACAAAACTGATACCATTAGTTATGGTTAGATTCAACATAACCTATCATTTATTTTTTCCTTGAATTTTGGTGTATGAAAGTTGTCTCGAGTGTTAATTAAGAAACATTTTAAAACTCTCAAGAAAACTCTATGATCAATTGTTAAAGTTGAAAGAGACTAAATAACTGATTCATTGTTACTCAAGCGACTTAGAAAATGCATATAAGCTGAACATTGTATGGTGAATTTTAGTGGAAATCGCTCTGAGAAGTTAGTTTCAGAAGTAATGAACTACCAAAATCTAATCCATGTTCATTTTTCTTTGATTCCATGGCTCAATTCCTTTGAACTATTTTATGGGTCCAAAGCTGGAACCCAATCTGATGGATTGACTTCAACACTTGTATTGGCGAAGTTGTCTACCATGGCCACAGTTGCTCAAAGTGCCTAGAAACAGTTTGTGTCAGTTAGAACCTAGAAACTCTTCATGTCTATAGAAGGTTGAGGTTTCTGGTCGAGCAAACTCTAAAAATTTAGAACCTGACCTTGAAATTTCAATTTTTATTCAGTTTTAAAGTAAATTACGAGAGATTCATCGCTCACACACTTGTTGGCAATGGCTGAGAACCTTCTCGATGACAAATAAAGGAGAACAGAAACACAATGGATGGCCTTGAGGAAGCATTTGGATCTTTCAATCTCGTAAAAGATGTAGCTGTACTTGTAGATAGAGTTGAATGATGAAATTGGATTCATGTTGTGGATCTCAATAATTAGGACAATGTGTAGATGAAGATAATGATTTGGATACTTACATTCTACAACAATTGCATGACCAAACAAGTCTGGACTCAGAGCACTGAAGCTGAATTTTGCGAATTTTCCTTATTCTTTTGAAGGTGTATATTTTCCTCCACTCTTGAGTGTGTCATGCATCAGTCAAGCACTGTGACCCTCTTATACTCATAGTTCTCCCCTTCTCCAAAAGGTCTGTCTTTTGGAGTAGTTGGGTTGGTTAACATGGTATCAGAGCGTTAGGTTTATATAAGTCATGGGTTCGAATCTTTTCACTCTTATGAGTAAGGAGGAGTGTTGAATATACATTTTTCCTCCACTCTCGGGTGTTTCATATCCCAGTTAAGCCCTATGACCTTATATTTATAATTCTCCCGATCTTCAAAGATTGGTCTTTTGGAGTAGTTGGTTAATTAACATGGTATAAAAGCGCTAAGTTTGTACAAGGCATGGATTTGAATCTTTCCACCTCTACGAGTGAGGCGAAGTGTTGAGTGTATATTTTCCTCCACTCTTGGGTGTGTCGTACTCCAATTTAGCCCCATGACCCTCTTAGTTCCTTATTCGGAAAATTTTATGAAACATTTAGAGAATTTTATCTGAGTTTCAAAGTGATGGCATACCTCGTTGACCATGGGCTTTGGTTAGAGATTAATGAGAATTTATCCAAATACTCTCGACCTTTAGCTCACTCCTTCAATATCGGTATTGAGATATTCGAAGGATTGGGGATACCATTAAATAAATCAATGGGAAGGAAATAAATATGTATTTTTTGCTGACTTTGCCATCAAGTATAGGATACATGGGGTTTTGAAAAAACAAAAGAAGAAACCAACAAGAATTACCAAATAAATCAAAACTTTTCTCTAAAGAATGAAGCTTCTCAACTTAACAATTTTGAAACTTAAAAAAGTTGAGCAGCATTTTGAAACTTTGTTACTACATAAAGTTGAGACGTATTTTCTCTATTAATCTACATCATCAATTTGAAAACTTTGGCGGCCATTACGGAGTTAAAATTTGTCTTATATGGGTTATAAGTCATTTAATGGACTAATTTTTGTGAGGATGATCTCTATGGTGAGGAGATCATCTGCAAAAGATCAGCCTATTCTGAAACTGCTAACTCTAATTTAGAAGTTGGAGAATCTTGTCCCGTCATTTTTTATCGTAAATTTGTATAAACCACTTTTGATGAGGTTAGAACTTTAGGAACAGGCTGATTTTTTGTGTGAGAATGATTAATATGATGAGGAGATCATCCTCTCTCTCTCTCTCTCTCTCTCACACACACACACAGATCAGTCCAGTCTGAAAATTTTAACCTATATTGGATAAATTTTGGCTCCCATCCTTAAAAATGGCTGCTAGGAACCTGATATAATAAAATTACCCCTGTTTTTTAACTATTCATTTCAGCATCCTTGTCTCCATCAAGTAATCTCACAAGTCTACGCATTAGAGGAAGAGTGCACGTCAAGCAATATAATTTGTTTGAAAATCAAATACACTTGTGCACTCATCTGAGCCTCAAAGGAAATTGAGCGAGAAAGTCACTTTGAATTGTCCAAACGCATTGATTCATCAAAATTTTGCGATATAAAAAATTGTCCATTTTTAATAATTTAAAGGTTTGTAATTTATAAGAGTAGAGTCCCCCCTGACCTTACTAGGTTAGTAAGGATTTCACCCTTATTAAAAGTTGCTGAGCTCATCTTTTGACATCCAAAAACATGATCTGATACTTCAGGGTTGTAGAGGATGGAACTCTATAAATAAAAAAAATTTAAATTATTTTTCACTATTGAATTTCAGTTTTAAGTTTGAGGGTTATGTGAAAGTTCGGTAACTGTCCATTTTCAAATCCTTGGATCTAGTTCAAAATAAATTGTTTTTTGAATTTTTTTTTTATCCAAGTTTTTCGATGAAACTTGAGGGCTGTGGTATTGGATTTCTGATGTGTTAATCCATTTAAGTAAAATGACATTTAGTAAGGGTCAAAATCTTACTATGTTTGTAAGGAAAGGGTTTCACATAAAAATATGGCAATAAGGTTAAGCAACTATTGATATAGCTTATGGAATATTTTAGGATCACGTAATTTCCACGTTGTGATCAATTTTTTTAGATACCCCCTTATGTTTTCAAATAAATGACATACTACCCTCAAACCACGGTCTTCTAATATAGGTCAATAAAAATTATTTAAATGTCCTTTTCTTCGACCTTCACCTGAAGTTTTTTAATTTTTCTCCCTAAAATTCATTATATATAATCTCTTGAAACTCTATGATAAATTGTTTTTAATATATTCAATCTTATCTTAAAACACTTGTTTCAAACCTAACTAAATTAACATGAAAATGTAAACCTTAACTAGGAAAAATAGAAAAGTCGCTTTGAAACTATTTCTCCCATCTTGAAAGGGCGTGAAATCATTTTCCCTAAAATCCTATCGTGCCTTTAGATTTGAAGTGAGAGAATCTCAAAGTTGAAGAAAGGTAAACGAATTTTATCTACAGTGTCTAAAATGATAGGTTTGGAGAATAAAACAATCCGATTTTTTCTAAGGGTGCACTATGTGAAAATTGGAAGATTCGACAGAAAAATTCAACAGGTCAAGGCCCACAAATTTTGGAAATTGAATTTTGAAGACTCGGGACTGTTGAAAATTTTTATGTTCCCTAGATTCGACGTGTTAGAGCTGTTGAATTTCTCCCATCTTCCATTAATTTGACAATTTCAACCCTTTACAAAAAATCACAATGAAAAATTTAATGCCTTGATATGTTGGATATGGGTTTTTTTTTTTTTTTTTTTTTCATGTTGTGGTGTCAATGGGTCATCTTGTATCATATTGATGTAAATGTATTCCGAAAATTTACCCAACTTGAACTCTACCCGTTTAATAATCACGTCAAAATCTTAGATCGAACTCAAATCATTTATTAACAAGTAACACGACATAACCTGTGTAACTTGTTTAATAAATATATTGGATTGTGTCGTGTTCAGGTTGACTCACATAACCCGTCAACCTAAGACGATTAAAACTTACTTAACTTATGCACAAACTTTAAATAGGATCATGTTGGGTTATATGCGAATCAACGTGATTATAAGTTGATTAACTTATGTTTCTTGATTTAAATGAGTTTTACAAAGGTCGGGGTTATACATAAGTCGACATGACACGTTAATTAAACATATCAAACTAGCTTGACATCCCTAGCGTGGACACAACTTGTTTGATAACCAGGTATGACCAATCGACACAATTACAGCTCGAATTCTATTAGGATCAATTCAAACTCATTAATTTCATATCCTTTTCGAGTTGTGTTTACCGGAGCGGTTAAGAATTGCCACCCCTAATATTGGCTAGAGGTTGGAGACCGGGCATCTAGGTCATTTTCAGTGAATCTATTATAGAAGACTGAGATCAAGGGGCATGGCATCAATTCGAAAACATATGGAGGGGTATCTCAAATACTCACCAAAATCTGTAATATATTTTTAATTTTATATTTTATTTCAAAGTCTTCGACGTCGAGAGCAGCACAGGAGACGAAGCAGAAACCCAAATCATCATTTTTTGTTTTGAGATTCTTCGATCTCTTCGATGGAATTAGGGTTTATGGAGTAAACAAATCGAAACAATGCATGAAAGATGAACGAAATCCATTTCGAATCTATACTCTTTTGTATGTCTTTTAGCTCGCAAGATTCTGGCCGGCAGCAAGCAATCCACTCATTTTGATTTTTAACTCACGGACTGCAATTAGGGTTTTATTTCTTTATTTAATGATCTTGGTTTCTGATTTGGGAGCAATTGTGGTGTGAATTCGAAGCCATGGATTCTCTTGATTCCCGAGAAGAAGAAGCACCACTTGTTTCCTTGGATTCTCCATTAGAATCCCCTCTAAATCACACTAGAGATGTTCATATCTTGAGCTGTGCGTTCTTGTTGATATTTCTAGCATATGGAGCTGCTCAGAATTTGGAAAGTACAGTCAATACGGTGAGCTTCTGTTTCAGTAATTTACGGTTTTCGAATTTCGTTTGATGTTTCAACCATAATTTTGATTCATTGTGATAGTTTTGAAAATTTGCATTTTAGGTTTTTTTCTAATTTGTATTTATGTTCAGGAGGAAGATTTGGGCACTACATCACTGGGGATTTTGTACGTCTCCTTCACATTCTTCTCTTTAGTGGCATCGACGGTGGTCCGAATGCTGGGATCGAAGAACGCTTTGATCCTCGGCACTACTGGGTATTGGTTGTTCATAGCGGCAAATTTGAAACCATCATGGTATGTGTTAGTACTTACGATCACAAGAGTTAAAGGTCGTAACGTTCCGCACAATGATGGCCTATATGGTTTTGGTGTATTTATTAGATTTCGTACCTAAAATGGTATCAGAGCATGGTTTTAAATCTCGTCCGAGACCGAGATGACTTGTCCAAGTTGTCTCGGTATCATCCACCAACGAGATGAGTTGACAAGTTGTCTCAAAGACAAGGCTTGTTCTAATTCTAAGGTTATTTTTTTAAATCTCATCCAAGACCACTCAAATAAATTGGATATCTCGTCCAAGACAACTTGGTCTCGTTCATGAACGAGATGAGACGTCAAAACAAGTATTAAAACCATGTATCAGAGCCAGCATCACGTCTTGGGTTTGAGCCTAAAAGGGACAACTTCGAGAAAAGGGCTTTATAGGGTCCAAAAAGAAGGGTACCATAGTGGTGGTAGTGAATTATGACCCCAAGAAATAAGGGCTGAACTCTTTGCACCATTACCGTCTAGTTGTTGCTAAATTGTTACATAGAATATATAACTACTTATTGATCTTTGGGTCACCAGTTGGATGAGCATTACTCATTTATTTATAGAGTCTTTCTAACATGTTTATGTTTTTATGTGCGGCGATTTTTGTGGCTTGAAGACAACTTTAAACTCACAGATTTAGCTCACTACGTGTAAAATACCTTTGTATAGGTATACAATGGTGCCCGCTGCTCTATACCTTGGTTTTGCTGCTTCAATAATCTGGGTTGGGCAGGTAGGCTAACATCATGTTCAGAGTTTCTTCCATATCTTTATTTTCTAAGAAATTGATGGAATTGAAGGAACAGATTAATGTGTGCTTATTCTGGTCCATCAGGGGACATATCTCACTTCAACTGCACACAGCCACGCAATACATTACCAGTTACATGAAGGAACTATCATTGGTACCTTCAATGGAGAATTTTGGGGATTGTTTGCAAGTCACCAGGTGCACTTCTAATGAGTCTAATTAGATGTTGTTTCTAAAAGAGTAGTCTTTTATGGATTCTGTTAGATGTTTATGCTTAAGTTTTTATTTATTTATTTGCTAAGTGACGCTTATGCTTTAGTTGTAATGCTGTATTTTTCAATGTTGCAGCTCCTTGGAAATCTGCTTTCACTGGCTCTGTTGAGAGATGGAGAAGTATGTCTTTTCTTTTTTGTGTTAAGTTTCAGTTATTGTACTGACATGATTCAATTAATTACTGATTTGTCATTATATTTTGGTGGTTGAATAGACATGCCTATGTAAAAGGGATGCTATAAATATTTCAACATAGGCTATATGGACTAATTTTTTACAATTGTACATATAACTTTTATTTGCAATTGTCACAGAATGACTTCAATCCACAGAGTTTTAGTTTTTTTTATCATTTTTTTGTTTTTGGATTCTTCAATTAAACTAGCAGTGTGTTATGCTTCTTCTTTGCAAGCCTTTAGGCTTTAAAATCTCAAGAGATAACTAAGGGTTCCTGCATTAGGCAAGGCTAGTGACAGTAAGGAAGCTGAGTTCGAAAATAGGATTCATTAGCCACCTGTAATTTAGGGACTCGGAGCATTAAGGGATGGTATTGTTGAGGGACGGGGCCAATATTTTACTCACATGGGGGTAACTAAGAGTTTAAAAAAAAATTGTGGGGCAATAGTAACAGATTTCTATATCCACCGTTGTTATCTGCTGCGATAGCTCATTATTTTGGGGGCAAGTGCCCCCATTGGCCCCACTGTAAATCTGCCCCTGGTATTGTGGTTGGGTCAGTAAGAAGACAAAGAGTTAACATAGAATTTGTACAGACATAGAATGTGTGTGTGTGTGTGTGTGTGTATGCGTGTGTGCTTGGGTAGGTACATAGCATAGAATAATTACTAGGTACAGGATGACTACAAGCTTTTATAAGAAGGGGATAAATATGCTAAATGGAATAGTACATTTGTAGATGGTAATCTTGTGAAGATTAAGTTTTAGGTTTTTTTTCTATTAAAATCTATATAATAGAACACACCGGTTGGTTCCACTCCAATTACAGTTTTGTGGGGGGATAAACATCCCATCCAACTATAATGGAGTGGGGTCCACACTACCCCACCTTTCCTCTTCTCCCCTTTTAACTTTACTATCTTTCCTCTTTTACCCCTTCAACCCCAAAGAAGATGCTTGTGTTCCTTTCTTTTTCCGTTTTTATCCCCTTAACCCCAAAGAGGATGTCCATGCCATAGGCATGGACGAACTCCTAGTGGTCTTACTAGAGGAGATGGTTAACATCATTAGTGCTTATGCACCCCAGTTGGGACTAGATTAAAACATCTTTTATTTGATTATTCAAGATAAAATTTTGTAATAATTTGAACTATAACTTCATGTTTTTGTTTACTATATGAAATTGTCCACTTTCTATTGCCTTAATGGCCTAATTTCTGCTGATGATTTGACATACTTGGACATCACTGCAGGGAGGGAGTACGAGTGGCACAACCTTGTTATTTGTGGTCTTCCTTGTTAGCATGTCCTTGGGGACTATTCTAATGTGTTTTTTAAATAGAAGGGATGGTAAAGGAGAGGAGGGACCACCCAAACCTTCTGCCAGTTTTTATTCATCTGTGGTCTCGCTTTTGGAGTTGGCTATTTCTCTTTTGTTTGACAAACGAATGCTGTTAATCATCCCTCTTATTGTATATTCAGGCTTACAACAAGCATTTGTGTGGTAAATAGCCAATTTATGGAGTATTACTTGATCAATATCTGTCTCATACTGTCTTCTTTTTTCTCGTGTTTCATAAATTTAACAATGACTTCTTATCAGGGCTGAATTCACCAAGGAAATTGTACAACCAGCTCTTGGTGTGTCAGGTGTTGGCGGTTCAATGGCAGTGTATGGGGTTTTTGATGCAATAGTAAGTAAAAAAATGATAATGGATAGTAAGTAAAAATGATAAGTTGTTGGCTCAATGGCAATTTTTGACCGATAAGCAGTTAATGCCTGTAGGTTGTGAGTTCGATACCCGGTATGAGCATTAATTCCTCAGGGGCCACCCTCAAGGGTGCACCCTCACTTACCTGGTGCATGTGATGTGCGGGTGTTGCACTTGCCTCAGGACTAGTCCTTGGACATGACCATGGTCTATGGTCTGGGCAAAGCCCAGATACAGGTCCGGTCTGCTGTCTACAGGGATACCCGGTTATCAAAAAAAAAAAAAAAATGATAAGTTGATTTGAAATAACAGTTTATTTGAATGGTCTGTATTTTTTCAATTTCAATTGAACTTTGGAGGAAGTTAGGAACTTAGAATTGTTGAAATGGACTTTTTTCTGTGACAATGGTCTTCATGGTATGCACACCTCTGTTGGATTGCCCAACTTGATATCCGTATGCCCCTATAAGTAGGAGTACAAATAGGGAGTAAATATAGACAGAGACGTCAAACATTTAATTTGATCTGTATGATGTTTTATTGTCTTTCTTACCACAGGTGAAGAATGCAGAAGACCTTTTCTTTTTCTTTGACGAATGATTTCTGGGCATCATTTTGTTTTTGTTAGTCTAAACGTATGGTTGGACTATTTGTGTCAGTGTTCATTGGTTGCTGGGCGATTTACATCTGGTCTCTCTTCAGTCACTCTTATTGTCTCTGGGGGAGCATTTATTCAGCTGGTTGTACTGTTATGGCTTTTACTGAAATACAGGTAAACTTTTCCCGGAAACTACTCTTCTTACAGTTCTTGTAGAACTTATATAGTTTCAAGTGTAACATATGATCTGAAGCAATTTTATTTTGGACTATGTTTTATTCTATTGCAATGCAGCTTAGTTAGTGGAGTACTTAGCTATGTATACCCACTTCTCATGGCAGCCATGTTGGGTATTGGTGACGGGATATTCAACACACAGCTGAGTGCTTTGCTTGGAATGCTCTTCAGGCATGACATGGTAATGGTTTAAACATTCAAAGGCTATTCTAACTGATGTTTTTAGTTACTTTCTGCTAGTCTCATAATACAACAACTACAATGCCTTATCTCTCACCGACTTTGCCCAGAGTCAAGTCTTCTGTTATTATGACCATCCACGCTCTTTAGGTTTTCCTCTCGCTCTTTTAGGACCTTCAACTTGGATATTTCTTCTTATTTAGGTTATAATCGGCCTTGAACTTGCCCAAAATTTTGAGGAAGTACATCATCTTAACTCTGTATTGTGTTGTTTTTTGGGTATCCTTAGATCAATAGGGGTTCTTTATTTATGAGTTTGGGTTCCTGAGGGTTATTGGATCTCGTGTGGGATTTTATCTTAGCTGTCTTCCTGATGCCCTGGGAGTTCATAGAGAATTCTTTGGTTGAAGTCACAGGTTGGGCACCTGTTTTGGTAAATCAGGAATGTGGAATTCTTATTAGAACCTTATAAGGCTGCAACTTGGGCGTGTTGGGGATCAACCATGCCTATGGTCAACCCAAACCCAAT
This sequence comes from Akebia trifoliata, assembly GCF_017979445.1. Classification (NCBI taxonomy): domain Eukaryota; kingdom Viridiplantae; phylum Streptophyta; class Magnoliopsida; order Ranunculales; family Lardizabalaceae; genus Akebia; species Akebia trifoliata. The sequence continues at coordinate 778,726 of NC_141382.1, read as the reverse complement.
CCTAGTCAGGTTGTTCGGGTTAATTCATTCCTCATTAATAATAGATAATTTAGTAATGAGGCTTATATAAAGGTAAGGGGTATGCAAAAGAACTTAAAATTTACAACTATTTCTTCTAAAAATGTATTTCAAAATTTACATATGTAAAATTATAAGCAAATTTAAAACAGAAGGAGACAATGATTAACTGTTTATTTATAGATAATTGCAATTTTAAAATAAAAAAACTTAAAGTTGTAATATAGTCATTGTATGGCAATATGGAATTACATAAATAAATGCATTAACAACAAAGCAATTGTTTATTTAATGAAAAATAATCACTCATCAGTTTTGATATATAGATAAACAAAAGCATACATATTGAAATATGTTTTGTGAATGTAAAAGATACCAAGATATAAGAGATTTTTAAATTATTACCGTATTAAGTTTGGTTTTGGGCAAATTGGGTTGCCTGATACCTATGCCCGAACTCAACCCGATTAAAGTAGGGCATTGTTTTGTTGCTCGAACCGAACCCAAGCTAACTATGCCCAACCTGACCCAAGTTCGGGTAGTTGCATCCATAGATCCTTAGGAATATGACTTAAATGGGTTTAACTTAAACCATGACATTTTCATTTCGATGATCATTTTTTTAATTTATTTATTTGTGGGGGGACAGGAAGGGGCCTTCGCACAGCTCAAGTTCTGGCAAAGCGCATCGATTGCAGTCGTGTTCTTTTTGAGTCCACACATCACACTGCAGGCAATGTTGGTGGTGATGCTTGCTGCCCTCTGCATCTCATTGGCTTTGTTCCTATTTCTAACTCTCCAGGTAGAGAGAGCATTCTCGTCTAATGAATCTTGATAATGGCAAGGTAACACGGGCTATTTCTGTGAACGTATGTACCAGAATCATCTCCCGATTTAGATATCTCAAAGTTTTATTTGTTCAAAGAAGAGATCTTGGTGACCTAGCAAAAAAAGCCTACTTACAAAGTTTGCGATTTGAAGAGTAATAATAATGGAAACCTCCTACAGATTCTGTCCCCCATGTGAAAAAAAAATTACAGATGATAGAAAATTTGGATGTCATGTTCACACTTGAGAGGCATCTTGCCATTCTTCTCTCAAAGGAATCTACCCCTACCCTACTCACTTCCTTTTTTTCTCTTTGTTTCCTATTTTTATTTTACTCTTCTTCAGCAAGGAAAGCTTCTTTCAATGGTGCCTGTAGTTTTCTCATTCTCTAAAAAGAATCTCAACGGGATGCGGATCCGCCTTTTGGAACTCTTTTTGAGTTTCGATTTGCCACCCAGTTTTGCAAACCACCCCCCCACCCGCAGAAAAAAAAAAAAAAAAAAGACTGCATTTTTTTGAATATCCTAGGTGGACTGAGTCAACTCCGTCAACTGAGCCGACTCAGTGATTTAGCAACTCGGACACTGAGTTAACTCGTTTGACCGAGTCAACTCGAATACTGAGTCGAATCAGTGGTGTGTGAGGTAACTCAGTGAGTGCTTAACTCGATCGCTGAGTTAACTCGTTTGACCGAGTCAACTCGTTAAAAATGAGTCAACTGGGCTGAGTTAACCAATAGACTGAGTCCAACTCAAACAGTGAGTCAACTCAGTACACCGAGTGACTCGGTCAAACGAGTTGACTCAATGACCGAGTTAATCACTCGCCGAGTTGGCTCGTTTGACCGAGTTAACTCGCTCTATTTTCTTAGCTGCGTTATTATAAGATCATTCTAAATCAATCATGGAAGCGCGCAAATCCAAAGGCAATGAGCGATCAAGATGAAATTTGACTTAAAAGTTTCGTTTTTTTTTAAGTGGACCCGAAAAATTCGTTGTCGAAGGAGAATGGGAGTTAAGGTTCCAGCTGAACTGCCTGGACGATAATTCTGACACGTTTCATCCTAACAAGAAGACACTAGGAGGCAGTTTTGGCACTAAAATTCTCAAAACGGGACAAATATTTAAGAGTAAAACTGAGGTACACCACAGCCACTTAAATCTGTTGGTTTTTATTTTCTCGAGATTCGTTCAAGGCTAATGATTCACAATCCCTGTCGTAGTCCTTGGGTGTACCCTCTAATAAAGATCACAAAATAAACGGGCTTGTGCAATCATAACTAACGCAAGAACAGGGGCAATTTCGTCAAATCAAAAGCCGATATGAGGAGTTAGTTCGTGGTCTCCCTCTTCGTCTTCGCTCACCAACTCACCCGCGAAAATCACATAGTAGTTGAGATTAGGTTTCTCTCCACAACCTCTTAAGAACCCTAACCCTAACAATACAATTACGAACAAATTTTAGAATATAGAGATAACGGTATGACTCTCAGTTTCCTTCCGTCAATTATCCGTCAGATCATGATCCGACATCCGTTACTTCTCTACGCTGCGACATGGACAGTTCTCTTAACGGTGACAGTAGCAGTAGCGTCCTTGACACCAGAGGTGGCCTTCGTTTCAGCAATATCTCCGTTGTCGTATTTCTCTAAAGCATGCGAGGAGGAGGGTTTCGTTAGGGTTCCGTTAGATATTCCAGGAGAGGTGTTGTGTTTGCCTGCTCAGCTCTTCAAAAGATCTAAGATGGACTACTTCGTACCTCCAGTCTTCGCAGCAGTTATCGTTGCGAGTTCGGCTTTTGCGGTTCGAGCCATGGGTTTGTGGGAAGACGAAACCGGTTGAGAAATTGAATTACAGTAGAGAGGTTCGTTCTAACGTGCGCACCTTGGTCTCTGTTTTTTTCCTTTTAGTTGTAAGTTACAAATCTGTTTCCATGGTACATAATGGGATCTGTATCGTTTGCTAAGGATTTAATCAGATTCTGATTGGATTTTCTCATTTCGATTTTTTTTTTTTCTCTGCAAAAAAACTTGCCTCAAACTAAGATGGGGCCGACTAGTTGCACACCAAACTTAAAATTTTCCCATTTTATTAAGGGATAATGCTGAAGTAACATTTAAATGTACATTCTGATGTGGTGCTGCACTCATAAAAGCGTTGATATTTTTCATCGAGATACGAGTGAAAAGTATCTATGGTTATGTGTGGCTTTAAAGTTGAACCACGTTTGATGCAGAATATCAGCTACCAAGATAAGAAAGATATTCTTATGATATCAAAACCTAGCTTAATTTATCTACGCATATACACGTGGCATACACATTTGAGTGAACTTACTTTATTTTTACTTTTTAATTATTTTAAAAAAATAAAAAAAAGTTGTTTGGATTAACTTAAAACTTGTATTTAAAAGTTAAGAATCTAAACCTTTTAAAGGGATGGGACCCTAACTTTTGCTTATTACACCCTAATTTATTACATTATTTATAATTATCACACCTATTGAAGATCAAAATACACACTTCAAACATCACAAAGGTGGTGTTCAAATTATAATGTCAACATTACAAAACATTATAATACTTATTCAAACAATTTTGATAGATGTTTACAATTATTATTAGACTCGTATAAAATTCAAAATCCAACTAAAGAGAAATACAGAAAAAAAGAAAAATTCGCAAATGACACAACATTTAAAATTACAACTCTACCTTTCTTTTCTCTCCAAACTGATGGTTTTCTATTGTTAAACCAAACAAGGTTCCAAATTAGAGAGAAACAAGATTTCTTTTTTTCCTTTTAATGAATTTCTTTTCTCTTCATTTCTCTCCATCCAAACAGAGAGTAACTACGGTCTACTCAGCATTTGTCATTCATGTAATATTTTCAAAGGAATTGCAACAAGGGTACGCTCATTCTTTAATCATTGATCGATCTTTTCTTTTTCAAGTTTTTCGTGAGTACACCTTGACCTTTCAAGTGAGACTAATCTTACGATCACACCAACACTCCCTCGGAAAGTCCTATGTGCGTCAACCAAACCTTGGAGGGTAGTCCCAGGGAATCATTTCTTCGTGAGATTTCAAAGACTTGACCTACCCTTCACGAGGCGTTTATAAGGCTCGGCTTTCCACTAGGCTAACATCATTGACGGTTCTAAAATTGCTAAACCTAAATTGCACGCAATAGTACTTAGAAATGCAATTTAAAAAATGAGTCAGGCTGGAGTGACCTCGTCGTGGTGGTGCACGCATATTCATAGATGCATTTTACTCGTATCTTGGACAAAACGCATTTACGAATATGCATGTGCCACCACGTTAAGATGTCCCTTGTTGAGGTTACTCACCATTAATCTTAAAAAAAATAGATAAAAGATCATGGGGCCGTCAAGGTTAGGCCATACCTATAAACAATTAGGTTCTTCATGTGGTCTCAGCATGAAATTGTTTGTATATGCCATATCCATTACTGTTGGGTACGCAACATAATTGTATCTAGGCTGTCAATACACAGTTGATTCTCCAAATCCGATTTAAATCTGTAATTGAATAATCAAATAATATTATTGAAGATTTTTTAATAGAGTCGTGCTGGGGTGACACAAAGGTGACAAAAACTCGTGGTGTCGTGTACATTATCGTACATATTTTTTCACGAGATACGAGTAAAAAGTATCTACGGTTATGTGCGTGCCACCACATCATTTTCGTCACCTTTGTGTCTCCGTTTGTGTCATTCCAGCATTTTCCTTTTTGATATTAGATTTGAATGCGGACAAAACTTTATATTTATATCCTTGTTGGATACGCCGATTACATATAAATAAAAATCGTTGAATAATCAACTTATTAAGAAAAATAATTATAGTAAAAAAAATAATTATCAAAATAAGGTTTAATTTTTTTACTATAAAAAAATTATAATTTTTCAAAAACTATCAAAACCAATTAAAATAGTTGACCATCCAACAAAGCCAGAATGTCGAACATTTTCTTAAGAGGAAATTATTTAGAAGGATCTTGGTGGATGGATTTTTTTTCTTCTAATTACTCCTTAAGTTTTAGGCTCCTCTTAATGTTTCATTTAGTAAAACTTTCATTTCTAATCAATCCTTGAACCTCACTCTACAAATCTCTTACAATTGAAATATCAAAATTATCCTTACCATTCAAACTCATCATTTTCGTCCCAAAAAAAAAAAAAAGATTTTGGACATCCTAGTTGAGTTTCCATTCCAATTGAAAAGATTTGAGAAGGAAGATGTCATTTTCAAAGATTTTTCAAGTATTTCGAAGATGTATGTAAAAAGTTAGATTTTTTTTTTTTTTTTCGTTTTTAAATGAAAATCGATTAAGGATTATTCTTTTGGTTTGAAATCATCTACACAAGTTGTTATTTCAAGTTTTTAATCGATCGTTCCATGAATTTTTAAAAAAAAAACTCACAAAACGAAAATGGGTGTGTTTTATCAGTGTCGAGCTCATCACTTTTTATTTTTGGGTTTACCATTTTATTGTCTAGTTTGATTTTTTTTTTTTTTTTTAAATTGTTGAACTTAACAATAAAAATTTGTGAGCTCGACAATAAAAAGTGGTGAGTTCGACAAGAAAGTATATCATTTTAATTCGCCATGCCATTCATGATAAAAAAAAAAAAAAAAAATTCATCAGAAATGATTGGAATCGTGGTTGAAAACTTAAGTATGTGAAGAAGATGAAAAAAAAATGTAATTTAGGTATTTCAAAAATATTATAACCTAAGATGAGGTTGAGGGACCATTAAGAAAAAGAAAGTTTTACTAATGGACTATCAAGCAACTGCCCAAAACTTTGGGACTAATTAGAAAGAAATCCTTTTGTCAGGGTCCTATAAGTATTTTTTTTTTAAGTACTTCGATTGTCCAATTCAAATCTACCCAATATTCTTTATTATTTTTCTGATTGACAACACTTCATCTCCAAAGTTTTTAAGGAAGTAAACAACTTCCTCATTTTGGACAATTTTAAGTATTATGGAAAAGTTAAAATACTGGATAATCTAGAGGTATCATAATATATTGGATAATCCAAGGTTTTAAATCTCAATCGTGATAATCTGACTACCGCACGTGGCACACTCAATCGACTCTCTTAATGTGATAAATTCGGAACCGTAGATCTGTACAGCTTGGGATAGTGTGCCACGTGGGATAGTCAGATTATCACGACTCCTTATAATTTTTCTAAACAACAAATAAAGTCAATTGTGATACCCACTTCAACTTTAAAAATGGCTATGAGAATTTCTACCATAGCATGCTTCTTGTCTAATAAGAGTGAGAAATCAGATACCCAGTGGACTCAGGGAGCCTTCTTTGTAAGGCCAGTTGTTTTCCAGAGCTCTGTTATTTAAACTTATCTGTGTCTGAAGATGGTTAATTTGATTTGTTTAGAAGTGTGGGTAATTGCCCGATAAAATGTAGAATAGCTACTGTTTGTTGAACATGAAACTTTTGTGTAGAAAATTTGAATTTTCTGTATTTTCTTATGAGAATAATGGTCAATTAATTTTCTTATGAAATGTTTATATACTTTTGACTATTTAGTTGGGAAGATCATAAAATGGAAGCTCATTCGAACTCGATTTATTTTATTTTATTTTATTTTATTTTAATAGAGGTATTCTAGGATATAATACACGAGTCAATTAGCACTGAATTCTTTCAATTTTTTGTAACTAGAAAGTGGGAAAAAAGAGATGGGTTTCTTTTGGAAAACATAAGAAAAAATATACAAAATGATCAAATTTATGGAAATGAAACTAAGTTGCAATAATAAGATACATTCTATGATAAGTTGTTCAATCAGACTGAAGGGGTGGTAGAGGTAGTACATGTGTTGTTGATTGTATCATCACCATCAACAATATTAGAGATACGTGCCATCTCGTCATTTGCATGGACACTACTATCATATTGTTGGACCACTAACACTGAGGACACCACACCATTGGTCGATGAGGCCAATATGTCCCCAACAGGCCCGAGCTCAGGATGCTCCGCAGCTCGATTGGCTGCTTGTTCTGCCATAACTCTGTATGGGAACCGTCCCTTCCCAACTACGATCAACTCGTATTCTTCGCTCCTTCCAATCTCCAACACCTTTTCTACAATATTGCTATCTACCATCTCCTCATAGTTCACTTTCTCCCATTTCCTTCTGAACTCGGAAACCATTGCCTCGTCTAGTTCCTGTTGTTTTCAAAAGGAGATACATGTCAAATGCCCTTCTTCCCCTTATGGACTATGGAACTTCTTATACTTTGAATGTGTCAATTAGCTTAGTTGGTAATGTCTATTAGTTTTGATATCACGGACTTGTGTTCAAAACCTGTCCTTGCCCAAGTTGTTGATCTCAATTATCGGCTGACAACAAAATAAAGCCTTTTTATTTTGTTCCCCCAAAACTCTTACTATCTTCAACTTTGAGTTTTGGTTACAAGATCACCATTCTTTAATCATCAAGAAGAAAATGAATAAATTTTTTTATCTTGGATAACTTAGTAAAATTAATTAAGGATTGAAGATGATTGATATTTGGAGAGAAAAAATTATAAATATAAATCAAAGTTTTACCCTAAAGATAGAAGAGGTTTTGGAAGAAAATCAAAGGATTTTGACAAGAGGTCGATGATGGGGTTATTTCAATCATTATCTATTGATCTATCATAAATGACCACAGTCAAGGCATGTTGCCATCAGTTTGAAAAATGCTAGGGGCATCTCAAATATTTACTAAAAATCAAGGGAGGGGGAATATAAATTAAGCACAAAATGCGTACCTTTTCTCCTTCACGGTCCATAACGGCTGTCGAGGAGTTACAGCTAATCTCAGTAGAGTCTAACGTCCGACGTAACATAACGCCGTTACCCTCCGTTTCCTCTCTCTTAACGAACCTAACAACTGTCACTCTAACGGTTGGGTGTTGCACCATTCTCTCTACTAACTCCAACGCCTCACGATCATCGGGCCCACCAAAGAACAATAAACATACCCTGTGGGTCCCACTTCCTAATGAACGGTCCACAAGCACTGCTACCGAGCAAGGCGCGTCCTTTAGGACCCTTTGATTTACCCCTCTCCATCCGGGTCCCATATCCTCCATTGCCACGTCACCTTCATCTATCCCTTGTTTGTGGAAAGGCAAGATCACCATAGTCACCCTCTTTTCTTCTGCCACGTGGCAAATATCCTCATGCATGGTGGGCAAGGCCGAGATGGCAGTCATGGGGCGGACCTTGACTCGGCCGAGTTGACTATTTGTCTCGAACGCGATTGCAACTCGGCCTTGTATCTCTCCTCTGAGAGAATGGTCTCGGGATGGGTGACCATTCTTACGGGCACGTCGAGCCATTAGAATCGATGATGATCGCTCGGTTAATTCAACAAGGTGCATGGTGTAGAGCTTGAGTTGGAATTTCTTAGTGCAACGAGTTGACTCAATGAGTTTGACAAGCGAAGAGACGTTGCCTGGGCCATAGACACAAGCGAGAATTCGCAACTCCTTGTCAACTTCGATTATCATCGATTCACGTTGTAGTCTTCGATGTGTATGAGAAGAGACAACACGTCCGGGTCTGTAGATGGCTATAACGGTTGGTGTAGTCATGAAGGTGGTGAAGAGTGCCATAAGGATTAAGATTGCAAATATCTCATCGTTGAGGACCTAATGAACAATTAAAAGATTAATTAAGAAAGCAACTCTAGATTAAACATGAGTTGAGATCCCATAAGGTGTCCTGTTTCTATAGATAAGAATGGTGTCTATATGGTACAATTAATTAAAATGTGCCACATAGACACCTAACTTATTTTATAGGAATGAACCACACCGCATTGGATCCTAAGTCTTTAAACATTCCCTATACTTTGGTCTTTTGTTTGAGATATCCCATGTTTTGCCCCCTTCCCAACCCAATTTCTAGGTGATCGAGGCATCTCTCTAATTTTTTTTATTAATATTTGAGATAATTCTATTATTTCAAATGGATGATAAGTTCCCTTCGACTTTATTCTTATTTTATAGATTAATGCAAAAAAATAAAAAACACAAAAACATTCATTTTCAACCTCTACTCAAAATAGTTAATTTTTCTTTCTAAAATCATCAATTGTTTTCACATTCTTCAACCTCTATGATAAATAAATTTTAATCTATATAATCTCAACTTCAATCCATCATTTTGAACTTTGTCTTAATCCTTTATAGAAAATCTTAAATTTTTTGTCAGGTGTCAATTTATTAAGTTGGTATAAATTTTTCTTGAAAGAATTTTTTTTTTCTTTGTTGATCTGTTCTCTTTTATATTTTGAATACAATATATGAACACCAATGTCCAATAGATTTCATAATCATCTTTATCACAAAGCCTTATCCCAAGGCATATTTTAACTATTGGAAATTGAACCGACAAGAACCAAGATTCGTTATATATAATATATTTTGATTAATGGGTATATTAATGTATGAATAAAGTGCGCGATACCCTCCAAAGAAAAATATTCCATAGCAAAAGTTAGAACGTACCCCAATATATATGAAGTGACACCATATTTATCCTTTGTAAAACTTACCAAATTTGAATAAGTGCTGAACTTTCTTGGATGCCATTATTTTGGATGTAAAAAAGCATTCAATAAAGTTTGACATAATAATTATTATCCTTCAAAGAAAAATACTTTAATAACCTTATACGAATATAGGGTGGGTTGATATATATATATATATATATATATATATATATATATATTTTTTTTTTTTTTTGCTAAGCAAGCAAGGTTATTAATAATAAAAAAAATACAATTTGTTAGGGATTGGTAATACTTTCCTAATGATCAAGTGGAAATATTTTAGGGGATCCAATTTTTTTTTGGGAGGCGGATGCTATGTAGCACAACTATCTTATAACGCCATTGTAATCATGTTTGGACAATTGAAAGAGTGCCACATCAGCGATACAATAAAATCTCACTCTTAAAAAAATGAGAGTTCAGTGGCCGTTCATTTTTAAAGACATGGATCCAGCAAATTATATTTAATTTTTTTTTTTTTTTAATTAGATCTTAACCATGATCACAAGATGGTTGTGATGTTAATTTTTCATACTATTGCTCTCTTTCTCTCTCATTAGTGGAGAGAGTGCTATAAGATGATTGTGTTATAGAGGATTCGTTTTCTTTTTTTTTTTTTTTCCTTTTTTCGTTAAATAGTTTGAGGGACTGCGTCAAACACTAGTCTCCATCTTCAAACAAGGGTTGGTATCTCTAAAAATCATATTAATCCCTAAAAAATTATAATTGATCTCCTAAATAATTTTGTTTATCTTTTGTCCAATCTCAATGGTATGTTTGATATTATCAGTCAAGCAAACTAGAATTGACTATTTAGGTCATTTAGTTAATTTTCTTTTTGGCTTTTTGTTTTAGGTGATATTGCTCCCACTTTTCAAATTTTAAAATCATGAGTGGAGGGTCTGCTGTCAGAACCAAAACAATTATTGAGGCATTGTTCTCTCCCAAACGTAGGACGAAAAAACACCGGATGAATAAGTACTTTTTTATATATATACTCAAATCTAATAGTTGGAAACAATATTCTTTAAAATAATTTTAGGAAATTTTGAAAGAAGTGTTAGTTTTCTAAATCAATCTACCCAAATAACTCAAAAACGCATTGATGTGGCATGTGCAAGACTTGTTGTGGATCCTGAGGAAGAAAATCTATGGGTTTTTGAGTTATTCTGGCAGAGTATTGAATTAGAAAATCATTATACTTTTGAAAAGCTCTCTTTTTTTTCCCATGCAATTGACATTTTTTTATGGATAATTTTGTCATGATGAAAAACGTGTGTTGAACAAATATTTTATTATCATCATTATTTTTTTTCAATTTTCAAAAAAATCATGATAATCTGACTACTCCACGTGGCACACTCGATCGACTCTCCTGACATGACAAATTTAGGAACTGTAGATTTGTACGTCTCGGGATACAAAATTGCACTTCCACATAAAATGTGTATCCCTAGGCGTATAGATCAACGGTTCCTGAACTAGGTTCAGGAAGAATCGATTGAGTGTGCTATGTGGTATAGTCAGATTATCATGACTCTTTTCAAAAAGTTAATACTTTTTTTATATAAATATAATTAGGCAAATGTTGAATTAACTTCATTGAGTGCTGACGTGACAATGCAAATAGAATTGTAGATTTTTTTTTCCTTGTGTCACCAAGAAAAAAATCTATGATTCTCTATACATTGCCATATCATCTCAGTGTTGAGCACAATGTCCTAGAAATTAGGTTAGACTGAGTCATATAATTTTTTAGAGTCTTGATAAAATGATTCACTAGGTGATATACTCAATTGACTCACTGACTTGGACAAGTTTGGAAATCATAGATCTTTTCGCCTCGGGAAACATGGCTCCCTTTGGGATATACTTTTTTACGAAAAAGTCCAATCGTGTATACTGAGGCATATAAATCTACAATTCCGAATTTGTCACATCAATGAGTCGATTGAGTATGCCACCTAACGATTCATTTTATCAAGACTCTAATTTATATTATTTATTCTTTAATAATTTTTTTAAATAATAAAAGAGTCATCCTAGAGTAGGTGTGCAGGACATGTTTTCGACATTGAGATGATGTGGAGGTAGGTGTGTATAGAATCATTGATATTTTTCCATCATATCTCGAGGACAAGCCTCTATGGTTCTGTGCACACCTCCACATCAATTCAGTGTCAAACGTAGTGTCCTGAACAGTCACTTTAACATTTTTCATAACAAAAATAGTAAATAGAGAGTCAGGACTGACCTTCTTCTCCTTCCCAATGTTGAGAACTATAAGCTCCACCAACCCCTTAGTGTTCATCAACACTCCAAGAGTCAAAGACTCCCTTGGTGGTATCTTATGCAACATGGCTACAACAAATGTCCCCAATATTTTCCCTGCACACGCAGTAGCAATTACCAGCACCAACAACCCCCATGCCTCCAACCCATGTATCTTACCCACATTAGTCTTCAACCCACTAGAAGCAAAATAAAGAGGCAACAACAAACCCGAACAAAATCCTCGATTCTCTCTATCAATTTCCCCGCAAACTCTCCTTCTTTCGGTATCATTAATCCAAAAACAAATGAGCCAAATATCGCATGTATCCCGATTAAATCCGTCGTTAACCCGGATAACATTACCCCGGCTAAAGTTAGACATATATACCCTTCGTGGACGGGCTTATTCCCCGATAAACATCTCTTACCCACCCAATTCATTGCGGGTCGAACCATAACCAACATGAAAACAACAAAAGCGATACCCGAAACAAGTATCCATATCGACACCAATGGGTTTGTATGGTCGTCTCCCCCACCGGTTCCTTTACCGGCTAGAGCTACGGCTAGAGCCAATAAGACCCAAGCCACAACATCGTTGAAGGCTGCAGCCGCTAAGGCTGTCTCACCCACTTGTGTTGTTAATAGTTTCAACTCGGCTAAAATTCGGGCAAGGACCGGAAATGCAGTGATGGAGAGTGCAACTCCAATGAAAACTAGGAATTGGCCGTACCCGACATCTTGGGCTCCTTCTACTGTTTTTCGAAGAAGGATGGTGATACCGATGCTGCAGATGAAAGGGAGGGATACTCCAACTACAGCGATACCAAAAGCCCTTCGTCCGCTTCCACGAATTGTGGTTAAGTCGAGTTCAAGACCCACTAAGAATAGAAAGAATAGAAGACCAATGCTAGCTACTGATTCAAGTATCCGAGTACTCCATGTAGGGAAAATTGTACTCAAGTAAGCTTTGTTACGGCCTAGTGCAGATGGGCCGAGTAGAATTCCACCCTGCATACATGCATGCACCATATATAAATAAATACAGATAAAAAATATTGGAAAAATTAATTAAGAAAAATATTTCACCAATATAACAACTTGAGTAATAGAAAATCAATTTTTATGTGAATGAATAAATTAAGATGGAAAATTATATATAATTAAGGGGACTATGCACGAACAATTATCTCGGCAATGACTTTGGGTTGTCGGAGTGGCTTGAGGAGAAAGGCGAGAGAGCGGGTGATGATGATGACTATGGTGGTCTGGATTATCAAGAGTGGGAAGGCGTGGTTTAGAGGGTTGTCGCCTTGCCATGCACCGTTTGATGAGGTTTCGGTGGACGTCGGTAACATCGTTGTAATATTGATGAGTGTCATGGTGATGCTTCCTCTTCCTTTGGGTGGGCTGTGCGTGTAATAGTGGAAGGACTAGGATTTCTTTTAGGTTTAAGAAGTGATGATAAGTTGGAAGGAAATGGGATTTATATAAAGTGAGGTGAAGAGGAGGGTCATTGAGGTTGCGTGCATTTCTTTACTTATTTTTGTGAAGTCATGATAATCTGACTCACTTTTTTGTACGCTCCATTCACATAATTGTAGATCATTTGCTTTGGGACACACAAGGACAGATCTTTATGATTTTGTACGGTTCTATGAAGGGATCGTACAAAAGCACTAGTCAAATTATTGGGATTCATTTTTGTTTTTGTGGTGTATAAAGGTATTTTGATAATTTAAAGAATAATGCTAAATTGACCTCCTACAACACTGTGCTGATGTGGAGGTTCTGGATGCCAATGATTCCCTGAAATCTTCTCCATCAAACAATATTTATTCTTTGATGCACATACGCATAATATATACCATACATCATGCATATAAAAGAGAGACACACGTGGCATTTATTAACGAGTCGAGTTCGTCATAAATTGGGACTAGCATCAAGCTCCAAACACTATTTACATCGTACCCACCTCCATTGCTCTCTCCTCCCGCCTCTTTTCACATAGTAACTCTCTTTAAATAAATTAAAAAAAGAGTCGTGATTTTCTGACACCTCGTCTGACACACAACCTTTAGTGTGTGGCATGGGTTATAACCATAGATTTTTTCCCTCGGGATACATCTCCATAAATATGTGCCATTGTGTATCCCGAGAAAAATCTATGATTCTAACACATACCATGTCATTGGGCGTGCATCAGAGGGGTTGTCATAAAATCATTATTTAAAAAAATAAAAGTCTGTGGGTGATTGTCAAATAGAAATGCTTAGTATATGTATGCCATAGTTTTCTTTCTTTTTTTTTCTTTGTAAATGTTTGCTCAAGGTTTAAAGTAGATTCTTACAAGAATCATGATAATCTGGCTCGTCACCCCTGACATGACAAGTTTAGGAACCATAGATCTACTTTCCTCGATATAGAACTGCACTTCCCCATAAAAGTGTAGTTTTGTATCCCAAGGAGAGCAGATCTGCAATTCTGAACCTATCATGTCAGGATTGTCGATCGAGTCCACGTGAGTAAGTCAGATTATCTTGATTCTTCTTACAATTGACACAGGGGACATTGGTTGATGCAGTTAAATGCATGATGATTGGTGGGTGGTGGGTGGGCACTCAACTGTCATAAGTGGCCACTTTCATCTAAGAACTACTTAGGCCACCTATTGATTGCTCCACTTTTTCTTCAAATAAGACACATTAATTTAATCATATGGTAAGTTTAATGATGACCATGAGTATATCTCTTTAAAGCAGAGCTTAATCAAATACATATATTTTTCTCTTATTATTAGAAGAGACATAATTATGTCTCTTGTATATTACCAAGGGTCACACACTCCTAGTTGGATCCTTAGAGCATCCAATATCAACACAATTGTCCCATGTGGGAAGAGATCTGGCTTACCTAATGAATCAGATTCCAAATATTTTGTTTTTTCCTCTTAAAAATTTTGGAAAGTCAAAATGGACAATCCATTTGCCTAAGTTCTAGGTTCCATTTTTGTTCACGTTTATCATATCAACTAACTTAATTCATGTGCAACTGAAAGTTTAAGTTTCAAGTTATTGTCGGGTAATAATGTTTTATGCATCAATGTTTTTTTTTGAGAAGAAACTACTTCTCTGCATCTCGCATCAAATGGAATCATTTTCTAAGTGTATTCTTCAGGAGATAATACCCACTAATAATAAGGTGGATCAAAAAGGTAATATTTGATATGAAAATGATTAATCAATATAATTCTTTAGACTTATCTGAATGGAATAACATAATTCATTCAACCGACCTCAAAATTTCATATAATACTATAAAGATAATGATAATATTTTATAATGGGAGGTGGGGATGAAGGATCATTAAGATAGAAAAAGTTCACTAAAATTAAATAGTCGGTCTATTTGCACACACCGAAATGGTTCATTACACCCACTCAAGTGACTTTTGTAAGAAAAAGCAAATTACAATTTTAATCTTTCTTTTTTGTTTAATATTACACACACCACTACCTACCAAACAAAAGCCTAAAATCCACTTTCTTCTTCTTCCTTTCTTCCTCCTTCGCTCCTCCTCCTCATTTTCTTCTTCTTCTTCATATTCATCTCCTTCTGAATTTTGTGAGAGTTTGAATAAATGGAGATTAGGTTTTTTATTATTATTTTCAATTCTTTAAAATTTCTTATTATTTTTTTGCCCATTATTAAAATCTTAAACGACGATTTTGAATCAAAGAAATCGAATTTATTTTGACAATTTTGTTTGATAGGCTCAGACCGAACTTGTTTTAGAAAATTAGTAAATACCTATCGAATATTACCAAACTGATTCGATAAAGTACCTATTGAACAAAATTTTCTGTAGACCATTGTACAACCGATTCGATAGGTACTTATCAAATCTTACATAATAGTTTTGATAGGTATTTATCGAACACAACTTTCTCATATGAACAACTTCGACTCAATTGATAGTATTAGGGTAAGGAAAGTAAGTAAAATCAAAGTTTAAAATTCTTATTGAAATCTTTAAAGATGAAAAAAAAAAATGCGAGAGAGAGGGGGGGGGGGGAGAAAATGAAAAAATGATTAGCACCTTTAGGTCTGTGTGTAGTAAGCAAAGGAGGTTAAAACCATAGTTTTAAATCTAGGTTGGATGTCTCATCTCATTCACGAACGAAACCAAGATGAATCGTCTGAGTCATCCCGATTGACAATATGTTTTTTTACTATAAAAAAATCTGAAAAAAATTCTAAAAAAATATTTTTCATGATTGTTTAATAGATTTTAGAACCTTTGCTCAATCATGGTTGAAGGGATTTTTTATTCTTTTTTCCAAATTCTTGCTCAATTATGATTTTAAATCTTGGTTTAAGAGTTTGCCCCAATGACCTATTGAGCCATGAAAGAACCTACTTAAAGGAGAGAAGAAATGAAACCCCCTATTTAGAAATCAAATCTGAACTCTTAAGGAGTTTACAAAAAAATCAAAGAAATCTTAGGTTTTTTGTGTTTTATTTCAGTTTTGAAAGAGAACTACAGACGAACAAAAATTTGTTCTTTGTTTTCAGGATTGTTAATGCATAAAGTGGAAATCTGACTTATCTCGCCTGAGATTTGCGAAATCTTGATCAAACCATCACGTTTGTCTAGCGAGACAATGTAATTTTTGAGTCATTATTTTCATCTCGGATGAGATTTAAAATCATGATTAAAACAGATTTATTAGGTGTGTGCAAAAGGGATATTTTTTAAATTAAGGTGAGTATCACAAGCAAGTGAGTGAAATGAACGTGTGTGCAAATAGACCCACCCAAGCTTAGATGGATTATTAAGAAGTGAGGGAGGGGCTATTAGAAAGAAATTCCTCTTATAGGGTCTATTAAGTAATTTTCTCTTCTTAGAAGCCCATCTCTGAGTAGAAATTCAGAATCTCTTTTCTTTAATCCCCAATCTTGGCTTTGAGAATCAATTCTAGGGTTTCTCGAAAATGTCCAGTGCATTGGAGATGTCTCTCGACGATCTGATAAAAAACGAGAAGATATCTAGCAGAAGAGGTAGAGGGCGAGGTTTCGGTCCAGGTCCGGTTCGTCGATTTCCGAATCGCGGTTCGAATCGAACAACGCCATACTCGAAGGCAAAGGTGAGAGAAATCTTGAATTTCTGATTTCTGTGTGTTTGATTTCGTTGATTAACTCTAGGTTTTCATCTTTTGATTCTAACTTGTTTCGAATTTCGTATTTCTTATTAAGTGTTTTTGATCTTGAATGAAACAGGAGGTTCAGGCGTCGGATTCACTGTGGGCACACAACATGTTCACAACGAAGAGTGGTGGTGGTGCGTCTACCACCAGACTCTATATTTCCAACTTAGATTATGGCGTCTCAAACGAGGATATTAAGGTAAGATTTTCTTACTTTTTTTTTTTTTTAAGGAAAAAAGAAAAAGAAGAGAGATTTTGTAATCGACGAACCAGACCTGGACTAATACACACACATTCTCTTAAGGAATGATACACACACACACACACACACACACACACACACACACGCACGCACATTCTGTTATTTAGCCATTCCTTCACACAAACAGTGTCATCTAATTGGAAGTATCAAGAACTATAAACTTAGGTTATGTGGTTTTTAATATGACTTTAATTGTGTAGGGACTCTTTTCAGAGTTTGGAGGCTTAAAACGGTATTCGGTCCATTATGATAGGAGTGGAAGATCAAAGGTATCTCAAACAACTTTGGGTCTTCTCTGGTCCTTCAGAGGAACTCTGTGTGTGTTTTGTGGTAGTTTAAGAAAGATTATTTCTCTTAGGGAACGGCAGAAGTGGTCTTTTCACGACGGGCAGATGCTATATCAGCTGTCAAGAGATACAACAATGTTCAGCTCGATGGGAAACCCATGAAAATAGAGGTTGTAGGAACAAATTTGGTGACTCCTGTTTTTATGCCTCCGGTTACAAATGGCATGTTTGGAAAGCCAAATGGTGTATCTAGAAGGTATGCACTTTTAGTAAAATACATTTTGAAACTTTGTAGTTCACAGTGATATTTATATTTACTTGAGTTTTTTTATTTTTCTCTTTTCTTGAGCATTGTTAAAATCCTAAGATTTAATATTTGAATTCTATTGTTCAAATCAAATCTTAAACCCCTACCACCACCACCTGAAAAAAAAAAAAAAAAAAAATCTAATGTTAGAATCATTTATACGGAGGTCTTATAATTTATGACTGAATCCTATCATTCAAAAATCAGTTGTGATCTGAATGTTATGACTTAAACAACTTGTGTATATTATAAAGTGAAAAAGGACTCGAATGTTTCCTTCTACACCCTCCCCCCTCCTCTCCAAAAAAACAACCTAACTTATAATAATTCAACAATGAACATTTATGAGTGTTTCTCACCAAGATTCTAACATCTCCTTACATGATGACAAAGAATGCATGTCTTTGTACTCAATTTGAATGAGATGAGAATTGAGAGTTGAGACTAATGGTGAGAGATGAAACTAATTTAGTGACTTGATGATACATGATGTTGAATCTTCTTTTAAGAAAGGATCTATTATTTGTATATCTTTGAGTTCAAAATTATGTGATTGTAACACATTTTGGGTTCATCAAGTAAATTGATTTTATTATTTGGAAGCATTTGTATTTTGTACAACAATTTTTTGTATTATTTGATGGTGTATGGAGTAGTTAATACTGGCTCTTCATTGTTACTACCCTCAACAACCACTCAGGTCAGGAGATGACTGATTCATTTCTCAACCATGGAATGGAAAGTTCATATACGGAACAGAGTTGCTTTACACCCATCTCACATGTTGATTATTATTTTTATATATCACATGCCTTTGAATACTATAAGACTGAAAGCTGCAATTCCGCCTTTTTTTAAAAATTTGTAATTGATCTATGTTCAGTTTTGTCTATGACATTCATATGTACTGGGCCTGATTATTGTTTTTTCTACCCTTTATGATGACATTGGAACAGTGGACAAAGAAGGGGTGGGGCTGCGGGACGATCTCGAGGTAGTGGCAGCTTGGTAGGCCGTGGTTTTGGGAGGGGCCGAGGACAGGGAAGAGGCCGTGGTGTACAGATATCTGCTGAAGATCTTGATGCTGACTTGCAGAAGTACCATTCAGAAGCAATGCAAATAAACTAACTCCTCCATCTCCTACATTCCTTGAGCTTCTTATATCTCCTGCCTATTTTTTTCTTATAAAATACTTGCCTATTTTTTTCTCGAGAAAATAGGGAAACGTGATTCTTAGGGAAAAATTTGTAGTATCAGGTTTTTAGAGCTTAGTTATTCATTGATAGTTGTGATTTCAACATGGTTACTTGAAAGATGACTGAACTGTGCTCTTCGTTGTGGCATTGTGAACCCCTTTTTATATTTTTCTCAAGCGCTCTAATGGGGATCTGTTTATCGATGCCAAGAGTAAAGAAAGGTTGGCCCACCATAGTGATGGGGGGGGGATGGAATGATGCAGTACCTGAGCACGCTTCACTACCCATCCATGACAAGTATTTCTAAACTAATAAGCAGGCGATGTCAGTTACAGAGGTGGTTTTCCATGTTTAAATTGTTGTCTTCTACCAAGCATCCGCTTTTGTAAATGATGCCATTTTCTTTTAGCTAGTTAGGTTTACAGCAGTGGGAAGTGTTTTTCCTGTTTGGAGTTTATGTGCCCTATTTTATTTTTTTGTGGAAATTGTATACATGCATTCCTTGGGGTCATAACTTGCATTGCAGGAAAACGGGTCTCATCGTAACTTGTGAAAGGAAGCTCATAGGCCTACTTAAAAAGGTTTAGTCCATGGGCTTGGAGTTGCACAAATGTGAGAGAACTCTGGTACATAGCCTACATAGCCTTCAACCTTGCCAAAGAGCGTCAATTTTGCTTAATCCTTCAAAACCAAAGAAAAGAAAGGATTTTTAACAAGAGATTGAAGAAAAGTTTAGGGATTTTTTGGAAAGAAAAATCAAGGGATTGTTACTGATGGATGCATTTAAGTCATTTTTTGTGAGTCTCTCAGAGAAACCACATTTGACAGGTGCATCATAAATTTGAAAATGGGGATATCTCAGATATTCACTAAAATCAGGATGATTATGTTTAAACTATAATCTTGTATCATTTTTTTTTTTTTTTTTTTTGAGAAAGATGTATGGTTCATTCGGGCTATTGACTAATTTGTGAATTTCTCAAATTTGGTTGAATAATTTATTAACAATAGACACCAAAATTCAACTTGACAGATGATTTCTGGCCATTGGATTGAAAGGCTTTCATCAAATGCAATGGCTGGGTCCCATGTTTAAAGTGAGCCATGTAAGTAATACTTTGCATGACCAACACCATGGGGGGCTCTGACTTAAGAGAGAATGATATTCTCACCCTGTTAATTTTGATTTTTCAAATTTAGTTGGGATTGTAAGTAAAGTGAGGGTGCCAATAGAAGTTTTTAATATATATATATATATATATATATATTTGGGTTGAGAAAATAATGGATTCTATTTGGACACCAACTTTTACTTTCAAACTGTTGGTTACAGGTTTATATATAGATTGGTGCATCATAAGTAAAAGTTGGTGTGCTAATCTTTGTTAATAACCATCTCTAGAAAATAATTTTTTTTTTTAATATTATTAAAAAAATGATTTAAAACATTTAACTATCAAGTATTTTCTGAATTTTAGCTCGATAATCTAACATTTTAGCTTCTCAATTTTTTTGCATTTCTAAAATAATCTTATATAAACGGTTGGATCGTCCAACATTTTTCTGACATCACCTCTAATAAGTTAAATATCTCTATTTGTTAAATGGAACAGATTGCCTAGCACCACATAGGCACATCCAAGAAATACTCTTCCATTGTTTTTATTGCACAAATATACGGTCTTACGTAAGATTAAAAATCCCATTTCAAAGAAATATATAGGTGGAAAAAAATAAAATAAATGATCTCAACCAAAACATTCATTCATCGTCAATATTTGATTCTTGTTTCAGCCAAAAACCGAAATGATCTGCCAAAACAGTCCAAAATTTTGAACCGTGGACTAAACAATGGAGGTTGAGGTTACAACTCCTTATTACAACATTCTTGCATGGATCTTGGAGCCAGAAAATCAATCCAGTTCATCCAATTGGACCAATTCATTGACTAGACAATGTCGATTAGTGATTATATCACAATCCATTGTTGTGATGCAATAGTTTTTAAACAATGGAACAAACACAGTACAAGATGAACATGAGACTGGACAATCTCAATAAGTGAGTATATCATCTCCTTAATGATCCCAGTTCCCATACCCATAACAAACTAGAGACCCTCATCACCCTTTATTTTCTCAGTTCCCATACCATAATAAACTAGAGACCATCATCACCCCTTATTTACTCCTAATCATTTATATGAAAAAAATAAACACATTGGGAGGACTGAGGACTGGGGAGTGAGTGATACTCCCAGATCATCTCTACCTTTGTCTAGAGGCAGAATGTTTGTTACCTATCACTTCTTTTTGGATATGCCAAGCCTTTGACGGAAATCCTCTTCCATTAGAGGCAACCCCTCACGCAAGCTGACCTTGGGTTCCCATCCTAGCAGTTCCTTCGCCTTTGTGATGTCCGGCTTCCTTTGGCGTGGATCATCTGGCGTGTTCTCCACACTTTTAATAGTTGTCTCATGGTCAATTAGCTGCAAACCACATCATCAATTATTTATTGTACCAACAAGATAGAAACCTCAAATCTAAAACAATCCAGAAAAAGAAAAAAAAAATCTAATTGGATGTCTAACTAATTCATCTAGTCTGGTCTTAAGCTATTGCACAGTTGGTTTGACACATTGCAAAGCAACTTTGAGGTCGTGGGTTCAAAGTCAGCTTTACCCTTATAAATTTAAACCAACAAGCATTGGGCATAGTGGCCAGGGCCAGCCTCCCTCCAAAAAAGGGAGAGGTCTTGATTTCCAGCCCCCTTGATGGCCACCCACGGGGATGTATCCCGGCTTACTTGGTATGTGTGGTTTGTGGGGTATTGCATGTAACCGGGGTAATTGGGCGATAGTCAGGCACCCTTGCCATCAGATACAAAAAAAAAAAAAAGTATCCATCTAGTGTTATGTGGGCAATTATCCATATTTTTCTCTGACCACCTCCAAAAGAATGTGCCTGCTCGGATTTTTATAGTTATCAGATTACGTTGAATTTTGACATAAATCTCCTTGTTAAAGATCAACCAAGCATGTGTGTGCAAGTACGACAACAACAGATTAACAACAGAGTTCGTCAGGCTGAGACCTTACATTTCCCATTTGAATAATTTGTTATTGTCCTAATTTTGTGATAATATATTTCCCCATGCTGATTCTTCTTTGTTTACTTGGGCTGTGAGCACCGAGTCAGAGTCAGAATCAGAATCAGATTTCGTAGAAAACGAAAGACAACTCAATAATCAGCCAACCTGATTTTTTGGTTCATTTACCAAGACATAATCAGACCGGTTTTGAGTTGAATTGAAGGTGCCAAACCTTAATCCTATATAGGGGTTAGCAGAGTTGGGAAGTGGGCGGTGCAAATATTAATTACCTTCTTCACTGTCTCAGCAAGTTCCATCATTGTAAATTCACCTAAAATATACAGGCAAACTTACTTAGAAGCAGACGAGATTTAAAGTAAGTCCACCCAAAATCCAAATCTAACCAAGACAATAGTATTAGCCATTCAAAATAATAGTATTTTAAGCTACCTGGGTTCCCAATGTTGATCGGCCCGGTGTGATCTCCCTCCATGAGTCGAATAAGGCCGTCAACCTTCAACATTTGAGAAGAAAGAACAGAAAAATGAGGGGTTAATAAATAGTTTAAATATCCAATTTCAATCCATAAAAATACGTAGTCCTGAACACGTACAAAGGCCAAAATAACAATCTCCTCCATACCATATCTGAGACATAACAGAAACTCCGGGTTTGCGTTCCTGGAGCTTGAACTGTCAAGGCTTCACCTCTCCAAGAGTAAAAATCAGAAGCATAAGCGATGGCAATGCCATTAAAAGATGTGAGAGGATAAGTTTCTACTTCCCTCTACAATAAAAGAACACAGTGACGGTAACATAATCAAAAGCCATGAAAGAAAATTAGAAGTTACCGGAGAGCTTGAGCTATAAAATTGCTGACGACACGCCCATCATCAATATTCATGCGTGGTCCATATGTATTGAAGATCCTAGCAATCCTTATTTCTGTTATAAGATCCACCCATATACTTGGACGAATAAGTATTTATATTGAAGAACATTTACGCTAGACATCATAGAGTAGCAAACAATAAAATATTTTATGCTACCAATGCCATGCTGCCTGTGATAATCGAACATCAAAGTCTCGGCTACACGCTTCCCCTCATCATAGCAACTCCTGACTCCTGCAATACAAGTCATGGTATCCTTCAATGGTGAGAATATGTTCTTATGGAGTGTCTAATACAAGCATTTAATATATTCTACAACTTGTAATCATTATAGTTTGCCTTGTTCTTGTTCACAAAGTTAAGGATTCGAGATGATAGGTTAAGTACAGAATACTGAAAATAGAACCTTTGCTTCTTCCCAAGCACACCTTAAATATAAATAAATAAAGAGCTTACACTCACAATCTCGATGGAACTACAACCACTAATGAAGTTCACAGATTTCGTGTTGCTGACACGTTCACAGATTTCATGTTGCTGACATGAATTAAGTAATGGAATGGTGAACAAGGTGAATAGTTCTTGGGAGATATGAAACTGTAAAACATATTTTCTGTTTCCTACATTCTTATATACATTTCTTGAAGTTCCCAAGTAGCCTTTCATTTTAAGGAGTCCTCCTTTAATCAAGAGGACAGTGCAACACTATTAGACACTAGAAATGAGTTGTGAACATACCAATTGGGTTAACGTTGCCCCAGTAGTCTTCAGTTTGGGGATGCACTAGGGGATCTCCATAGACCTCTGAAGTTGATGTCAACAAAATCCTGTTGGAAAGTTCTCACACCATAGTAAAAAAATAGCTGGTTTACTAAAATGGAAATAAGTGATCAAAACTTTTCAAACCCTACAACCTTGCTCCAACACGCTTAGCAAGTCCAAGCATATTCATTGTGCCAATAACATTTGTCTTTATTGTCTGTTAAAACATTAATAACAGGCTAGTCAGACCATAATTTCATAAAGGTTTCTAGGAAGAATTATCAAGGACTCAATATGAATAGACATGGCCATAAAAAAAATGGAACTGAAAGGTTTTTAAGTACATGATTTTATGAGCAGATTACTGTCCATTAACAAGCTATAGGTGCATCTTCCCCTATTTTCTGACTTCCAGGAAGATTTACACTTAAAGCCACACCTGCCACCATTTGTTGAGCTTTCACATTGGTCCCTTCATCAACTTGACCAATGTTGACAGATTTCTAGTAGCTATTTGTGCAAGATAATTGAGCACCCTTTTTCCACAAATGGTTAAAGGTAGATTTCACTGAGATTCTTATAAATAGGTGAAGCAACATGTCGATAGTGTGCCGGGTTTGATGCTACACTGGATACGGGGGCAACCTTACTTGTTAAAGGCATGATAATTGAGATCAATTTCAATTTTGTTTTCTTTGTAAAGTCCACCCCCCCAACCACCATCATTGACTAGTTTAGATTTGACGATGATAGGAAAACAATGACAAAAGGAAGGTAGACTTCATCCTCCACAAAGAAAAAAAGGTGCAAGAGAGAGCCTACTGTGAGTAGGATTCACTAATGCAGCAAGAAATGTGTTCGTGGAGGTTCTTTTTCCCCCTCATTCTAGGAAGGTTACCTTGGCCTCCTTGTTCTTTCTTTTTTTCGGGGTTTAATGAAATTTGTATAATAACAAAAATTGGAAATTGGATAGGGTAAATATTTAAATTATCATTTGTAATAAAATTAGAAAAAATAAATAAATAAAAGCCATTGATAAGCACCTTTACGGGATTGTATTTGTAGAAAATTGGAGAAGCGGGACAAGCAAGATGGTATATGCGATCAACTTCTACTAACAATGTCTCTGTGACATCTGTAAGAAGAGTAATTACAAAATCCAACAGTAAAATACAAGTTCATGTTATGCAAAACCCTGAAAACTCAATACAGAAAAATGAGAGATAACACAAAGATGACAAGAGTTTGGGATGCAACTTGCCAGGTTTAAAGCATCGTATCGATTGAATGTTTCGGTTAATGAAAAAATTGATACAATATTGGCCGATACATTCTCAAAACATTCAATGTTTCATATTAGTCTTGGCCTGTACCGATACATCTTGGCTGATACAGTCCGATATTTTAAACCATGGCAACTTGGGCAGGCCCAAATTGAGACAGACAGGCCCGCTAACCTTTTTAAAGTAGTGCTCAGGCTCCAATTTATGAGCTCATCCTGAAATTAGGTCAGTCCCAGGCAACCCAGCCTAACTCGATCCCTATCTACTAATAATATCAGATCGTTTACACACACTTCTAGCATAGAAAAGCCAATTTCGATCAAAGAACTGACAGAAACCTACACTAATGATCAGATTTGTTCTATTGAGACCTTCACATCTCTCATATGGCAATGTTTTCTCTATATCACACCCCCACCCCCCACCACCTCTCAACACAATGCTCGGCCTGTTTCCTCTTGTCTCTCCAGACTTGCACACAACCTCTACTCATACCCAACCTTGGGCTCAGGCTGAATTGTGCCCAGTTCAGGTGGGTTTGGCAACCAACCTGACCAAGTTGTAGCCCTACGTAGAGCATAAAAGTAGAAAAGAAGGAAATACCATGGCGAATGAGCTCAAATCTTGGATGACCAATCCATTTTCTCAGGTTGTCCTTTGAGCCAGTGAAGTAATTATCAGCGACAATAACCTGAGAAAAAAACAAAGAAGACAGACCAAAAGTATAAATTTTGAGGAATAAAGACATTTTATTTCTTGACACAGCTAATCCCTTCTTTTCATGGTCATATTTGCATAGTATGAGTTTTATCTCTCATTTATCAAAATGCTTTTTCTGGGACCAGATCACCCTATACTTGTATGATATATGAAATGCTTATTACAATCCAAAAAAAAAAAAAAACTGACATATATATATATATATGGGGACAGATCATGGGACGTATGTAAAAACAAAGTAATAATAAAAATAATTTAAAATATGGGTTAGAGGTTTTAGATTGAGCTGATTTTTTGTGATGATGATCTCTATAATGAGAAGATCATCCTAAAAAAAAAATCAGTCCAATCTGAAACTTCTAACCCCATCAAAAATGATTTAGAATGTGGACCGTCAATTTTTTACCAATAATTTGTAAACCACTTTTGATGGACTTAGAAGTTTCAGATTGAGCTGATTTTTTGTGAGGATGATCTTCTCATCATAGAGAACATCCTCACAAAAAATCAGCTCAATCCAAAACCTCTAACTCATATTTTGAACAACCATTGTTTTTACATATGTCCCATGATCTGCCCCCTATATATATATATGGGAAATGCTAGTGTCCAAGACCTCATGGGGACGTTAGTATTCTCCAATACTTTTTTTTTTTCGATAATACCCCACCTATTTTGTCTTTAAGTGAAAAAGACAAAGGTATGTTAGTCTTTTATAAAGTACATTTATTATGTCATTAATAAATGCATTTATTATGTTGGCATGGATTGTCAAAGCATTCACTACAACAAATATTTTTAATTCAAAATACTTAAATGTCCATAGCATTTATTATATAAACAAGCATTTATTGTATAAAAGACTAACGTACTCTTGTCTTTTTCACTAAAAGATAAAACGAGGAGGGGTATTATTGGAAA
This sequence comes from Akebia trifoliata, assembly GCF_017979445.1. Lineage (NCBI taxonomy): Eukaryota > Viridiplantae > Streptophyta > Magnoliopsida > Ranunculales > Lardizabalaceae > Akebia > Akebia trifoliata. Next base: position 752,063 of record NC_141382.1, on the reverse strand, counting down.
AAAAATGTTGGACAATGCTAATGTTCCTATGAAGTATTGGACGTTAGCATTCTCCTATGTATATATGCACGTACCTCATTTTTTTCATTTTCCATCAATCTGTCTACTAGGTGAGAACCGATGAATCCAGCTCCCCCAGTGACCAAAATTCGCATATTGGACTGCCATAAACAATTAGTGAACTCATAAGATAGTATGAAAAAAGATGAAGCAATTGAATGAAACATGCTATTTGTGAAAGAGCTCAAACACCCATGATTTATCTTTCCCAAACTATGTCTGAGAGGTAAACATCTGTTCAACATATAAGTTATCAAATGTCAATGAAAGAAATTAGCATTATCAATCTATCAAAATCATAACAAACATACAAAATCTGACATAAATAAACACAAAAATTGACATGTTGGGACTTGGGACACATGAAAACAAGAGCCATACATGCGGCTGGTTCGGGGGGATTTGGGGGGGGGGGGGGGGGGCATCGTCTATCTGATGTCGTCAGCCCCGAAAATCCCACAGGCCAAAATCAATCAATCCATCATCCAAACAGTTTCAATTGATAGACTCATACATTTCTAGAGCCCTCACTGTTATTTTACTAATCATCCAAATAAATGAATACGGTGGATGGTCACAATTATGGGATCAACCGATTTTGGCGTAAGAGGTATCCCAAATAGGATCCCTCAAATGATAGATTCTAATACCCCATGGGAGACACATTCTGCACAGTATCCAATACCAGAGTCCCCAAAGTTCACAAACACAGCTCAGTCTTCCTCTAGGAAACGAGATACTTGGTATGGAGTAAATGAATGCAGTTCAATTTCCCCTAAGAAACAAGTTACATGATAAGGAACACAATTATATAACATGATATGGACGTTATCTTTTTTGATGCTCTAGAAAGCCTTTAAGATGTCAAAAAGCAACAAGGAACCTAAAGGTGATCATCAACAATGAAATGTGGAGAGTTCATTGAACTCCGTTGGTATAACAAAAACAAGGAGAAACACTTTGCATCAAAATATCCATTGAGAAAAAAAAAAACTGCATATAGAGTGATGCATGTTACATTGGATTTCTAAGGAAAAAAAAGAAACTTTCCATGAACCTCTACATGTTGAAACTTTCCTCGAATAGGACAGAGCAACCCAAACATGGTTTTGGACAAGTCATCTCAATAATGTCCATGACTCGTCCTTCACATTGACTCGTTCGAGATCTGAGATGACTCATCTGATATTTAGAAAATATCGGCCACGTTAATAAAAATTCATCCGAGTCAATCAGGTTTTTGTAATTATAAATAAAAATAATAATTTTTTAATGATTTGAATATATTTTAAAATAATAAAATATGATCTTGTGATTGAGCATCTTCTAATCAACCATGTTTCATAAAAAGGAAGTAATTTTTTTAAATATAGATGTATATTAATAAACAATTTTAAACCAAGTCAAATGGTATTGGTTTTGGTGATATAAAATTACCATTCTTTTGTTTCTAAAGGGTTGATGGGATTTTTCCACTTTTGTGGGGTATTTTGGTATTTTCCTTTCATTAACTTATAGAAAACAAAAGGGGCTTTCCTAGATGGTAGTTATGGTCCATAAAATTGTTTTTCTCAAAAAGTGATTTTTCTCTTTGGTAGAGAGTGTGAGAAAGCATCGAGTCTCTATGCGTGCATTTTTCTCCTCTTGTAAGTCTAAAAGTTCAAGGTCATTGATGGTGATCCTCACATTGTTCTTACGGATTTGTGATAGCAGGAGTGGGATCAGGATTTCTTGTTTGGGTTCTTAGTAGAGTTGGGTGTAGAGATTTGGTGAGTTTCACCAGGGTGTTGGAGCTAAGTATAAACCTCCATTGTTGTAATTTCTTCCTTGATGAGTCGATTCTACTTGCCGACTTGACCATAGATGTAGTTCCGTTGAGGGTGAACCACCTAAATCATGTGGTGTGGTTATGTGTTCTTTCTCACTTTTGGAGTTTGATTGTTGCAATTGATTAATTTGTCTTTAGAGGAGATTAATTTTGATAACAGATTTTCGTATGTGGCTTGGGATCTGGCCACAACAAATGGTTTATCTCATCAGAGATAAGATGATTCGGGCAACCGAGTTCTTAAAATGAAGAGACCCGTTAAACATCCATGAAAAAAAAATGCAATTTTTACCTGCAAAAATTTGGAATTTCTCAAAGGAGATGGTGTTGGAGGCTTCTTCAACTCTGACAGGTGCCCTCCATTGGAAGATTCCTTCGCCATTGTTCAGATCTCTCAAACCTAAATGATAGAACTCTACATCATAGTTAATAGAAAAGAATATTGGGAAGAAAAAAAACTCATTTTTTTTAAACACAAACATTAAATTAGATAAAAATACGATTTTTGCAAACAGATTCCTCCACATTCATCGAAACAGACCTAACAGTTACAGCCACAGAAGAAGAAAACCCAAGCCTAAAATTTGTTTTCCCTGTCCATGAAACCCTAAGATCAGAGATTTATACAAAATCGAGACGATAAAAAACAAAAACAAAAAAATCGAGATTTCTACCACCAACCAACTCGGAACTCGGAACTCGGAAGAAATTAAGAACAAAGAAAGCTTGAAATTGAAGGAAACGATTCCAGATCTGAAACTCACTATTATTAAACAACTCGATTGGCAAGTGACAAGTGGCAACAATAAATTTTACCTTATCAGTTACTATCAAGAATCAACAACTGTATTATCGATTGTAGGAGAATGTGTCCACGAGAAACACGTTTTCTCTTGTTAATGCGAGAGAGAGCTTTGCTGTAGTTGGATAGATACGAATTTGATGCATTTTCATTTGAAATGTCACAAATCCTTACTATTAAAGCCATGATAGTCTGAGTCCCCACACCCGTCCCCATTCTATCACAGAATTTTTTTAGATCATTTGCCTCTAGATACACAAAACAAAGATTTATATTATGTGCGTCTCTAGGCAAATGATCTACCTTTCTGTTATGGGAGTATATGCTAGAGGGGGGCATCAGAAAATCATTATTCTTACTATTATAAAAAGAGAGAAGGCGGGGTGGAATTGGAAGTAGTTGGACTCCAATATCACAAATGCCCCCATCTTTACATTTAAACCTGATATAATCAAAAGTCATTTCGATCAAAAAGCAATAAATTTGTCACCCACAACAAGAATTACGTTACTTACTTTTCAAAATTATAAAAATATTTTTTTTTTATCATCAATGTTTTAAATTATAATAAGCTCTTTTTTATCATCAATGTGACTTTGCACACATCATCTTCTAATAATGGACAAAATTAGAGTTCAAGGAATAATCCAACAAGAGAAAACATCGAAAAAAGTGATAAAATATGAAATTTTTGAAGAAATAAAAATAATTTTCATTTGACATTTTGAGAATGATTTTTGTTAAAAGTGTAGACAAAATTATCACATAGTGTTAACGCTTTAAGTGATAGTTATGCCAACACTTATTTTTGAAAACTTCAGTAATTAATTGTGAAAATTTTCATTTTTGTCACCATGCATATTATGACATAATATATTCTTTCAAGGCTATTTCTTTAATGAATTTTCCCTACTCATTCGAGATGCTTATTTACAAATCCAATCGTATTAGAACTCATCACTTCGATCATTTGAGAAACAATGCCTAACCCCAAGGATGTTATTAGGGCTGTCAATAGTTTAGATCGAATTCGGAATTCGATCCATTTGAAACTAATAATTATGGATTAATTCAGTTCAAGAATTTAGCCACTCTTTTTTTTTTTTTTTTAAGCTCATGAATTTTGTCCTCGACATCCATGTGGCCACGATCATGCTTTTTGAAGCCACAAGGTGAGCCCAACGACCCTTGTTAAGATTTGAAATCTTACTAAGTAAGGATAAACTCGCTCTTTAGAAATTCTCCTGTCCAACTTAAAGAGGCGGTTGGTTTAGCTTCTAAAACCCGATTCTTGCCTATAATACAATTGTGGACTTCGATATACATTTCCCGATTCTCTAATAATCAGAATCAGAAATTGTCTAAAATCAGAAGTGGTGCACAACATGTAAACCCCACATAAAAAATCTTGCACATATACCATTTATCTTTAAGGAAGAATTGAATTGGCAGGAATTATAAATAAATAGTGCACATGTTTCTCACTAATTTTAATTTTTTTTAATCTTAAGTGATATTTTTAGGTTAATTACATGATCTTTCATACCATTATAGAAGTGGTGGACTAATGAACTTTATGACTCTAGGTTCTCAAATCAACTTTCAATATTTGAGATCCTAAATTTTATTTCCATACTTTGATATTGAAAAACCAAAACAAGAATATCAAATCATAATCTATTCATCAAAATATTTGTTCTGGGATCTAATTACTTTGGGTCAGATGAGGAGTTGGGTTTCAATCCGATTAAATTAATTAGTTGAAAAAATTAGAGTGAAGATTTCCCTAGCCTTTTATGAAAATATTTTATTGCCACACCAGCTTTTACTTACCCCAAGGTGCGAGTTAAAGTGTTATTAGTATCATATAAATTGGGATGCTCTTAAGTAAAAGTTGCCGTAGCAATAAAATCTCTCCTTTCTTACAAGGAATGTTTTAATTACTGAACTGATGAACATATGGAATATTTTTCAAATTGCTTAGACCCTTGTTCAATTTGGTCTGATCAATGTAGGTTTATTAAATCAACAAGTGTTGGTAAAAAAAGGGAGAGATCTTGAGTTTAAGTCCAATGTTAATCACCCACATGGATTTATCCCTACTTACTTGATATGTGTGATTTTTGGGGTATTGCATGTACTTGAGGATTTGAGTGAGATATAAAGTTTTAAGAGGTCGGTTGCCTTGCATTGCTAGTCAGGCCTATGGGTATGGGATCTCACCATAAAAATAAAAATAAAATGTAAGCTTATTAAACTAAAGGGTTGGAGTGACCTCAAGATTGGACCTCATATTGCACATCTTAACGAGAAAGTGGATAGGATCATAAATGCTTTTTCACTTGTATCTCAAGGAAAAGCATTTATAGTTTTCGTACACTTTCATGTTAGGGTATGCGATGTGAGGTCCAATATTGAGGACACTTTTATTCAAAACTAAAAAAAACTCATTTGTTGAACCAATTCATTCCAAAATTCCGCTCTATAGATGGAGCCATCGGTTAGGTTCGATTTTTAAAACAATGATTAAGACCAGTTTTCATGCCTAACCATAAATGCTACATTTATTTACTAGTGTGGTTTAGTTGTGTGTATTCATTGTATTTTAATAATAATAAGATATTAAAAAATGATACATAACATTCCGCCACTGTGGCTGTAGTTTAGTGGTGAGAATTCCACGTTGTGGCCGTGGAGACCTGGGCTCGAATCCCAGCAGCCACATCATTTTTGGTGTTTATCTGATATGACCTGCCTTATTTCTCCTTCAAAACCGGCCTACTAATAGCGCTTTATACATTTATTTTTTATAACATTGTCACTCCAACATGCCTTTTCATCAAGATATGAGGTGGAGACACACACCCACATCAGAAATATTTACCTCACCACCATTCAACCTTTCCTCAAGTGAAACTAAACCGAAACTCATCTAAGGAGTAGTTTTCTCGAGAAAAATATTGTTGGTATTTGATCACACATGAAAAAACTTCAAAAGACAAATGATTTTAGTTTTGAGGATAGTGAGCATAATTGTGGGAGACAAACATTAGCATTTTTCCATCTTGATGAGAAAATCATTTTCCTAGGGGTTGGATCGATAAACATTTTCTACTAAGATAGAAAAATTGTTATTGATATAAAGTGTTTTTCCTGCAAAATACACAATAAATCATGAACAAATCACATATAATTATAAAACATAGGGATCTCTCAAATATTCATCAAAATATGGAGGTTTCTTTAAAATTTTGTTATTTTAGATATTTCAACAAATAATTCTTGAAATGGTGTTTGTAAGGATATTGTTGTAATTTTTTTTTCTTTGGGCTTAGACTCGTATCTCACTTGATTTGACACATTGCAAAACAAGTTCAAGGTAATGGGTTTAATTTCTCTTAAGCATAAAAAAAAAAAATAATAATAAATAAATAGAAGGGTATTGTTGAAGAAATTAGGCCTCAAACTATGTATATTTTCATCAGGATACAATTGATAAATTCATGCGGTTGACGTGGCATGTGCACAAAATCATTGATCTTTTTCTTCGAGATACACAAGGAAAAAATTTCCACGTCAATTTATCAGTAGTCTAAATTTTGGGAAAATTACAACTTATTCACATTTTCTCCTTAATGTTTTATTATTTTTCTAATTTCATTTATTTTTTCAATCAATCTTCTTCATTAACCTTCTCCCAAGTAACCATTTTATTTTTTCCTACCGAATCCAATCTATTTATCTTTATTCAAAATTTATTCCATTAATTACTTTATAATATTTAATCCAATTCTCCTTAAGAATTGGATCCAAACACTCCACAATATTCAAACTTACAAGTGTATTTCCGTGTGGACTAAAATGATGGCCTTTTTATAAAAGGAAGAAAACTCGAGGATGTTTCTGTAATTTCACAATTATTTCGATTACAAATTACAAACTTGACTCCAAAGTCCACAACACAAGCAACAAAAAGGATCGAAGTGGAGAACCTGTTCATCTATCACTGTAATTTGCTTCGATCCACTTTTGTTTATTTATTTTATTTGTTTCTCATATTTTGATTCATGTTTTTTATTACTAATTTACAACTTGAGAATCAGATCTACTGTTTTAGATTTTGGACTTAAATTAAGGTTTCTTGAATCTAGATCTACTGTTTGTCCGTGTTTCTCTGCTTAGTGTGGGTTATGCTTTGTGTGTGTGAGTGTGTTTGTTTGTTTCCTAATTCGAATTGAAGATTTTCTTTAGTGTTTAATGGTGTTTAATGATTATTGTTTGATGTATGGAGTTAGATCTAGGGTTCGCTAAACAGAACGCGTGGCTCTGGACATAGTGTAATGGAGGAGCGAACCCTAGGTTTTGGGATAAATAAGGCTTTGATGACGATGACACATGAACTTGTGCTTAGAGGAAAATTCAGATTAGTTCATCTTACCTGTTTTCTTTTATATGGACAATCAAATTTTTAAGAACAAGGATCTGTGGTGCTAAATCAGTAAAACAATTTCAAAACTAAGCACTTAAATGGGGAATCCGGAAGGCAATAATTTCCTTGGGATTCCCCCCAAACATAATTCTTAGTTGGATGCACACAAACAACCATAAGCATAAAGAAAATATAACAAGAGAAAATGAGTTATAGAAAACATTTAAGGTTTTTTGATGGTGTTCTTTGTCAAATCTGTAGACTATGTCCTCACCTTCTGAATTGATCCACTATTCTCAAGAATATTACAACTATCTTTCTACAAGGCTATGCCTCTTGGCTGGATTTTCCTCCCATTCTTTTGTGGGAGAAGGTCTCTTAACATAAATAAAAATCTCTTATTAAAAATAAGTAAATTTCTTTCGTTATGGTAAGAGCCTATTTGGATAGAAAGTAAAAAAGGTAGAAACTAGCAAGGAAGAAGGTAGTTTTGGGAGAAAGTAACCTTTAGATGATAGAAATTAATTTCCTTTTGCTTTTTAAAAAGTTAAAATTTTTATTTTCTGAAAGTAGTTTTCTAAAATAAATCCAAACAAGTTCTTTAACTTTTTAACTTTCAAATGTAAAAAAGATACTTTTTTTATTTGTATCCAAACGGGCTCTGAATCTTATCAATTAAGTTGAAAATAAATAAGAATCATGATAATCTGACTACCCCATGTGGCACACTCAATCGACTCTCCTAATGTGACAAGTTCGAGAACTGTAGATGTGTACGCCTCAAGATACAAAACTGCACTTCCCCATAAAAAATGTGTATCCTGAGGTGTATCGATCTATGGTTACCGAACTTGTCATATCAAGAGAGTCGATTGAGTGTGCTACGTGGGGTAGTCAGATTATCACGACTTAAGAAATAACTCTCTCTTCAATGAAGGGGATGGATAAATTATGATTTATCTTGGATGGGAAGGTGCATTTATCGAGATTATTTAAATAGCAAATTTTTAGATGTGTCTGGCCTAGTCTAAATATAACTAAATACATCAACACAATGTTCATTTATCAAAACGTTCTCTCTTCAAAAGTAAGTAATTCATACTCAAAAGAAAAATTGTTAGGTTATGCAAAAATACATTAGAAATTATTGCATCCATAGGTGAATTTTATTGGAACTATTTCTTTGCAAAAGTAACAAAGAAGAATCCCAATTTATAGACTTCTAAAACCCCGAGCTTACTATTCCTGTGTAAGTTAACACTAAAGAACTCCTAGAACAATTCAATTAGTATCTAAGCTTATCAATTTCTTTTTCTTTAGTAAGAGAATTCATTCCCTAAAGTATATCGAACAACATAAAACCCTTTCGCAATAATTAAAATAAAGAAAGACTCCCAACTTGTTATAAGTACATTAAAAACTGATCTAATATTTGGGCTTCACTTGGTTTTGAATACTCAAATTGATTGCACGTTCCTTGGGCTACCAAGATACTATGCTCTTGCATCATACCCTCTCATTTGAGAAGCAATTGACCTTGAATTTGGATTTGGATTCAGTTACTGCAATATGCCTTTCTTGTTGAAGAGGACTTTTGACTAATTAGTCCGTCTTCAATTCATTCTTCTTGGTGTATGTTTAGACGTTTCTCTTGATATATTGAATCTTCTTATTATCAATCATGCTCTGATGTTAGTCAAATATGCCTTGTCAACTCTGATGACATTGGAATGAGACACTTCAAAGTCTGAGATTAGATAGTTATCTAGTCAGCTTGATTGTCCTTGAATTTTGAAGGCACATATTCTGGAACCAACAAAAGACTGTAAACTTTTGACACTCTGATAGGCAATGCAACGAACATTTTATCTTTAACTTATGTTGGTATGTCATACGTCTTTGATGTCTCCAACTCAATCACCATGCATCATAGGAGTTTTGGACTGATTCGGCTTCTCTAGATTCTTCCTGTTCAACTGTAGCATCTCTTGGAGAAGATTTATTTATTTTTTCTTTTATAAGTATAAATTTCATTAAAAATAAAGAAGAAATACAACTGACCAAGGAGGTCGAGGTGACTTACCAGGGAATAAAAGCAAAAGAAAGCACTAGCCTAAATCTTCAATGTAGTCCCACTTAAAATCAAAATCCTTAAAAAATAATCCCCTATGGTCCAATGATAAATCATTGAAACAGGAATGCTTTGATATTAAGATTGACCCTGTGGAGCTCCTTATTGCTACCTTAATTCCAAAGAGCCCACATAATTGCAAAGGAACGAAATTCTAAATCATCCACCCTTGGGAAGATACAACATTACTATATCAACAAGGAGCTCTAAATCTGACAATTAGGGAAATCTAATATCACAAATTGGTTTGAGGAAGATTTTTTCATCACATTTTCTTAATCCTTATCTGGCTTTTTAGCTAGAAAAAGATTTGGGGTGGAAGTCTCTTATAAGTGAACGTGGTGTTATCTTTCTGAAAAATATATGTATATTTGTTGGAATATAGAAAGCTTGTTGTGGCAATCCGTGGTTGTCCCAACAACAAGTGACATTGATCCATTGGATCACAATAAACAAATTTTGGATATTTTTCTCCCAATGTATACTTAATGAAACTGTTTTCAGAATTGTACAATCTTTGTTTTACATCTTAAGTTTGATGTGATAATTCTAAATTGCTTCTATTAATATTTGTGGTGGTGTTGTATGTTTTGTCTTGTTGCAGATGATCGACGACCAAGACTTGGGATTCTTTGCCAATTTTCTTGGCATTTTCATATTTGTTTTGGTAATAGCTTACCATTATGTAATGGCTGATCCCAAATATGAAGGCAACTGAAATCCTCCTTTTCAATTTTTCATTATTCTCTCTAGCGGATAAAGATGAATTGTTAACTCTTCATTGAGATCCAAACTGATACATTGGTGTTTTTAACCATGTTTCAAATGGAAAAATATTTTTGATTTATTTGTTTAACCTAATATGGTGATATAATTTTTGAGGTGGATCAGACATTTCAAACAATCTAAAAATGGAAATGAAAAGGTTTTGATTTACTTAATAAAGATATTACAATATGATTTATTTATATTCTTGTAGCTCCACTCATTTGTTGCAGTATAATTTCTGATTTATTCTTGTAGTTCTATCGATTCTCTACACAAGTTGTTTAGTGGCAGGGACTTCGATGGGTAGCCTTCTGAACTTCTAATGGTCGTGTCATCGGTTTGGTTTTCCGCCAACTTACCTCTTATTTTTAATCGCTAATGATTTTCTGACTTGAAAATTTTCACTCACTTCTGTACTTGGCTGATGTGGCAAGGGTATAGAACCATTGATCAATTTCCTTGTGTATCCCCAAATAAAAGATCTATAGTTTTGTGCCCTTGCCATGTCAACTGCGGGCGGACACATATTTGTGTTTCAACTATTATGGATAGTTGTTAATGATCGTGAGGTGGGTATGTTATTTTATACGTGGATTGGGGGGTGGGGCAGCCTTCTCAACTTCTTATGCCATGTCAACTGCAGGCGGGCGGACACATGTTCGTGTTTCAACTATTATGGATAGTTGTTAATGATCGTGAGGTGGGTATGTCATTTTATACGTGGATTGGGGGGGGTGGGGCAGCCTTCTCAACTTCTTATGATCATCTCATGTTTCATTTTCGTTTGCTTACCTGGTATTTTTCAATGGATAAGATTTTCTAAGAAAGCATAAAGATAGATATTTACTATTTCTTTATATCTCGATGAAAAGCATCTATGCTCGCATACACTTTCACCTCACGATGTGCGACGTGAGGTACAATGTAGAGGTCACTCTGGAGCACGGCTCTTTCTTTATTTGGGTGTATACCATGTTGTCTAATATCAAATTTTCAATTAATTGGTGTTATAATTAAGAAAATGGTGTGTCAATGGATACTCAACAAAATTATATCCAAATGAAAAGCTTCGTATTGTCCCATCACATCCATTGTTTGTGCTCTAAAATTTTCATTTCCAATCTTATTTGAGGTCCACAAAACTAAGAAATAAGGCACAACTCTCACCCAATGCATCCAAATTGATGAAACACACAATACATCGAATACAAATTCAACCAAAATAGACAAACAAACACGCTATAGTCAATCCTTCTCTCTCTCTCTCTCTTAAAGATGAAAACGAGAGCCGTTGATGATAAAACAAACAGCACGAAACCCAGAAAGCAGCGAAGAAAACCCCATAAACAGAAATCCACCGAATCCCAATGCGATCGAGATGTAAGATTGGACGCAAAACGCATTTGACACCGTACACGTGTCTCTTCCATTCAAGGTACGAACCAGTGCCATTCCAGCCGCGTCCGCCGACAATAGCAGGTAAGCAAAAACCTTCCAAGAAATCGCAAATTTTATAAGATACGTGTCGTATCGAAGAAGATAACTTCACACACACACACACACGCACACAGATTTACCTGATCGTGACTGAAATCAAACCAGACCTGTACAGTCTCTGGTAATGGAGTGGTTCCTTTCGAAATCTCCCAAACTGAAGCACACATCTCCGCTAAGGAGTAAAGGGCGACAATCGCATTTGCAGCTAAAACAAGCCTGCAAATTGATTCAAATTGGATCTGTTTATGTTTTTAACTAATAATAAAAAGCCCTAAAAATTAGGAGACAAATTGAGCTCAAAATTTACCTAAAACCATCAAAATCGCGCCAATTGGGAGATTTGGAGCCTCTAGAGTTGGTAGCCATGAAAATAGTAGAACTAATACAAAAGCAGAAAGAGGCGACACGGAAAAGGAGAATCAGATAGTTAAATTTTCGAATCTTTTGTACGGACAAGGTTGACTGGAAGTGATGAGGTGTGATGCGTGGTGGGGTTTCTCCATTTCTAAGAGATTGAGGAGATTGCATCGTTGATGTTCTTTTTTGCACACTAAAACACAGATTGAGATTCTCTATTACTGTTTTTTTTTGCAACCTAAAACACAGATTGTGATTGAGATTGAGAGAGAAGGAAAAGAAGTCATGAAAGAAAGAGAGAGAGAAATAAAAATGAAGTTCTCTTTCTTCCCTTTTTTCTGGATTTTGGGAGGCTATTTTATGGGGTTGATTTTGGTTTGAATCACGGGAGATGGCGAGGATTGCATGAGAGAGAGAGAGAGAGAGAGAGAGAGAGAGATGGGGGGAGGAAAAGAAAAGTGAGGAGAGATAAAAAGAGGATACTTTCCTTTTATGTTTTTTTTTTTTTTCTTTTGGGTTTACGTTTGGAGCTGATTGGTTCAGTGTCACTGCTCGTTCCCTATTTGGTGAATTGTTTTCAAACTTTTTGATGCGAGTCTTCTTCAAAGTTCTGAAGCGCGGAAATGGCCCATAGTTTAATTATTTATCGGATAACTTAGAATACATTTATATAATAATGTTAATTTTTTGTATAAAGATTAATAGAAAATAAATTTCTTTTCTTTCATGTATGCATATACACATGAAAAACAAGGAAAATTAACAAGCATAATCAAATTTCTTTAAAAAAAAATAATAAATAAGCATAGATCTTCACTATTTATTTTATACCAAAACTAGTGATAATTGGGTCGATTAAAATAGTTTGTTCGTAAAAATTGGTTAGTACTAATTCATTTTAGTTTAGGAGTCCAATACGAATTATATTGCAAATTGATTCTATGGGGGATCAAGGAAATGAATTCAGGTCTAAAGCCTTCTAATAGTGGGAAGTCGGTTGCCAGTACAATGTACCAACTTCAAGTCCACTCTCCACCAGTGAGAGGCGAGTGAAAAAGGGGCTGAATGAGGCCCTAAGCGAGCAAACAGACAGGACAATACACAGTAATATAGAAAAGGAACTACTTACTATCAATGATAATTTGAATTGCAACTCTCATAATTTAATTCAGTAATATAGACCTTCGTTACTTGATTTGTTTGTCAACTTTGGTTCAAGATTTTTCACCCATGAGTTGGAAAATTCCTTTAGATATAATTCAAGCATGCAAGTTGCAAGTTCATATAATGTTAAAAGGCTTAAAGGGTTAAATAGTTTTATTTAAAAAAAAATTCTAAATTTTCTTTGTTTTTACGAACAATCATGAAAACGATAGTACTTTTTTATTGTTACCTAAAAGATAATATATATATTTTTTAAATTATAAAAAAATGAACTGTCCAACAAGGTTATACATATTGGAAGGTCAAATAATGGAGTTTATGTTTTGTAGAGCCCCGATTGTATGCATTCAAGTAAGCCAAAATTCAAGAAATTAATGCCTAAAATATCTCCCTTTTTAAAATTTCCTTGGATTGTGACTTGCATGGTATGTATTGGGGTGTGGAATGAGGGTTTCAATCCTCTACCATGGGTGCATTCAATCCTCACTCTTTTATATATATATATATATAAATTTTGAAAAATTACTATAATTCCCATAATAAACATTAAAATCAATAATATTTTGAGAGTTTTCCTTCTTTATGTATATGCATAAAAAAGAAGATTCCTAATCATACTCAAAAATTTCAAAATAATAATCCAAATAATTTGCAATGCTTGGATTTTGCAAATTAGTTAGTTAGTCCGTCACTCATTGTGTTTCATGAACTCAAAATGAATCCTAAACTATTTCACCTTGTACTAGGTTGCGACTTTGATTCAAACATACTGCTACACGTTTTAATAATTGAAATGCATTAGTTGATTCTTCCCATGGACTTTTCTTTGTGAAATGATTTAATGGGAGATTGGACTTGAATACTGTCTAGGTTATTTTATTATGATGAAAGTGTTGTTTCAGAAGTCAAACATTGACAGCGCAGATTCAAAAAAAGACTTGAGGACACATTATAATCGACCCTCATTAGATTAGTTGACTTTGAATCGTGAGTCAAAGCAAATTATCATCAAAGAGCATATTTTCTCTAAATACTTTTCATCAAAGAGACGGTTGAGATTTCATAGAGATTAGTATTCAACTTCTAAGGTTAGTACAATCTTTTATAGGGATACTTTTCTTGGGAATCTCTAACATCCCAACAATCCCAAAACGTATGGAGACTCAGTCGTCTCTCTCAATGGCCCACTAAGTTAAAAGTAATAAAATTGTGATTGTTTTACTAAAAATAATATCTGGAAGAAACCATAGGTTAGCATCTTATAATATAAACAAATGCATGATTCACATTGCAAATAATGTAGGGGGAGAGAGAGACTGTGTGTGTGGACTTATTTTTCATTGTACTTGTTTGTTAGTATAGGCTATGCATGCAAATTATCATAGAATTGATTTTTGGAAAATCACAAGAGTGACACAAATGATGTGGTGGCACACACATAATCATAGATGCTTTTTACTCTTATCTCGCGAAAAAGCATTTACGGTAATATGCACGACACCACATCATCGTGTCACCCTTATGTCTCCCTTTGTGTCACCCCAACACCGACTCTTGATTTTTCATTTGAGTAATGCTGGAGGTCATGGGCGAATTTAGAGTGGGGGCAATGGGGGCACTTGCCCCCATAAGTATTTTCAAACATACCAGGAAATAATGGACTATTGCGGCAGATAATAATGGTGGATAAAGAAATTTGTCGCTATTGCCCCTACACAAAAAAGTTACTCTTAGTTGTTCCCACAAAATTCTTTTACACTCTAAGTTGCCCCTACAAAATAATGTCCACTCTTATGTTGCCCCCACAAGGGTAAAATCCTGACTCCGCCTTATTGGGGGTGACATTGGGATTTAATTCGATTCTCACATTTCTGACATGGAGGTGTGCACATATCTCAAGGAAATACATCTATAACTATCACATCAATACAATGAGAATCACAGTGAAAACGCAAGGATTTTCCTTTTTATTTTGAGTAGTTAGCTGTTTACATGTGTTTCGTCATTGCAACTTGCAAGACCTTAAAAAAGAGTCTATGTAGAATTAAAATGAAAGAATATATGAATTTTTGTGAGTAATGTTAGTATTAGGATATGTTGTAGTACAATAAGGTGCAATGTGATATGTGAATTTTATTGACTCTCTTGAGTTAAACAAATCCTAACAAGAGAGAGATTCTATATATATATTATAATCTAATTCTAATTTAATAAGATTTATATATATCCTTGATATTCTTATAAAAGATGATTTATCATATTATAATACACCTTATTACAATGCATCATCCTAACGATATTCATGTGACCCTTCAATTAATGAGCTGATTGTGCATTTACAGGTTGTTTCTCACAATCATGAATTAATCATCGGACCGATGGTAAAGATATGGAACCAGGCACATGTGAGATCCTCCTCATTTATGATCGTTGCTTTGTTATTGTACAACTGTTCATACCATGCATGCATATTGTCATAAATAATTGCACAACTTATCATTTATTTCAAATCATACCGTCATGTATGACGTGTCGTGACTTTACAATTATAATATGTGGAACCGAATGGCACTCTTGAGCAGGGACTATTAATCATCATTTAACACATTACTTATTGGTCAAGGGAATTATGTAAATTATTTTTTTTTAGTGAAAAAGTGTAATCTATGACTACAAGTTGTCTATTCATAATGGAATCGGTGTGATTCGTGATCTTACCTCAATTTTGAGGGAAATACGGAATTTTTGGTGTGTGTGATTACTTATTGTTTCTCTTGTTCTGCTTACGAGTTGTTTCTACCTTCTTCAATCGCCCATCAATCTGCTACCTCTTTCAATAGCCCATCACGCGCCTACCCCAAATATTTATTTCTTTGATACTTAAAATATCTATACCCTTTCAATCCCTTCATGTAATTGCCACGGGTCCTAATGTAATGGGATTTTTACTTAAAATTAATTATTTAAGTAAAAAATAATAATTAAGTAATAAACATTATCGTAAATTTCAGAAAAGAAATGGGTGAGTGGCAAGCCAACTTTATGTTTTCAAGAAATATGACATAATTGGCCAAAACGATCCAGAGTTGATGAATAGTCCTTCTCATTAAAATCTGAGTAGCTAGAGGAAGTTATGGAGTCAATATTTTCCTAGGCTCCCGAGGAAATATTTTTGGGTAAAATTAGTTGAAGAATTATTATTGAATTGTGATAATCTGATTACTCCACGTGGCATATTCAATGGACTCTCCTAATGTGACAAGTTCGAGAATCGTAGATTTGTATGCCTTAGGATACAAAACTACACTTCCTAATAAAAATATGTATCCTAAGAAGTACTAATCTACGATTCCCAGACTTGTCACATTAGGAGAGTTGATTGAGTGTGCCATGTGGGTAGTCAGATTATCACAACTCATTATTATTTTCACGGGAAAAGTACTTCTTTAAAAAATGATTTTTTACCCGTTAGGGAGGAAAAATATTATATGACCCAACTCTAATGTTTTAGTCGAAATTAAACAAATACTCTTAATGACGTTTGCTATGCACAATCAAACCCATGATAAAGATTTTTTTAAAGAATTTGTTATCTCAGTTGTTTTCCCACAAATTAATTTTCACAAGAAAATATTTTATATAAAATAGCCAAAGAGAGAAAAAGAATTAATAATCTAGATAGCCTACATTTCTATTCCCTCAGACAATATTTCGATGCCAAATTAAACAAAGGGTTCTTCCCACATGTCGTTATCTAATTTAATTTTGTGTCTAAAGACTTTTATGTGAAATTAAATTTCAAAATTCCCTCTTTCACCTTGAAAGTTTAGTTCCTAGTAGAATCAGCACAGTACAACCATAAGAGGAAAAATGAAATAAAACAGCCTCAAAAGGAAGCAAACAAAGTGGCATCGAAATGATTGCTATAATCGCCAAGCATGGAGTGGCCAAAGACATGTAGATTAACTTAACGACAATTAACTTGATTAAGGTGAAATATTTGGATTGTCTAATCTTAGTTACGCTTGGTAGGCACGCCCCATCCACATCTAACGTTGGCCAAAGACAATATCAACATCCACCTTGTCCATGTCCACCCTGATTATACAACTAATAAATTTGTATCATGTCTATCATAAGTTATGAATGTATGGGTTATGA
This sequence comes from Akebia trifoliata, assembly GCF_017979445.1. Taxonomy (NCBI): domain Eukaryota; kingdom Viridiplantae; phylum Streptophyta; class Magnoliopsida; order Ranunculales; family Lardizabalaceae; genus Akebia; species Akebia trifoliata. Next base: position 734,866 of record NC_141382.1, on the reverse strand, counting down.
AATATGTAAAGATTAGTCTGATAAAATGAGGCATTTACACCTACATGGTTGATGTGACAAGTGCATAGAACAGTAGATCTTTTTCCTTGTGCATCCCGAAGAAAAATATCTATAGTTCTGCGCACTTGCCATGTCAACTGTGCACAAACTGCATGCATGTTAGCGTGTCATTTTATCACGTGACTCATACGTAAACTTTGAAGAAATATTATGCGGGAAGGTAAGATTCTTTTTGAAATAAGAAGTGAAAAGAGCAGCACTACTCAGAAGAAAAAAAAAAAAAAAAAAAGAGTTTAGTGGTGGTGGTGGTGGCACCATTGAATAGCAATGTACCACAATCATGTATTTAGTGAAGCTTAAGCTCTCACACCATGTAAAATTTTATTAATAACTTGGAAGATTATTACATGAATTCTACTATGATACTCTAGCACTAGTCATTAGATTTGAATTTTTATGATAGATTATCAATTATAGATACAATCGCTTTTTGTTATTAAAATGTAATGTCTATATTATTAGAAAATGAAATTTAACCTTATTTTTCATCTCTAAATCAAAATCTTAACTTCATTTTTTCATTTTCGCTATCACCATAGCTACCATCACATTCACCATTTTCGTTGCTGGTCACCTTCTTCTTCTTCTTCTTCTTCTTCTCTCTCTCTTCTTCTTCTTCTTTTTTTTCTTCCTCCTTCTCCTTCTGCATCAACCCTGCTTTCTTCTTTTTCCTCTTCCTCCGTCCGCTTTAACTCTCTCTTTCTCTTTCTCTTCCTCCATCCGCCCTAACTCTCTCTTTCTCTTCCTCCTCTTCTTCTTTTCTTCTTCCTCAATTTTTTTTTCATGATTTTGTTGAGATTAAGTTAAACAATGAAATTTGATTTTCCAACCCTACCCATTTTCCACCACTATTCTTTTCATGGATTTCAAATTCTATGTAAAGTTACTTTCCATGCAATTAAACACACCCTAAGAATGATTTATCAAACTAACTATATGTTACATTTTTATTATTAAAAAAATCTCTTACATTATCAAATTTGTTATTCAACAAACCTTATAGTGGGACCCACATCTTTTGAAAAAAAAGATTGAAAGTACCTATGGTACCCTCATTTCTTTAAATTAATACGTGTTATATCCTACTTATATCAACATCCATACTCACCAGAAACATGGAAAGAGTATGATGTGTATTTGATTAAAAAGCTTAGGGTATCAAAGATATTAATCATATTAAAAAGCTAAGGTGTTAAGTAAGAAAAACACTTTTCTTGGTAAAGAACTTTAATTATCTACATTGATTGTAAGAAATAGTGAGGAAGATTACAATAAGAGAGATTTATCGAAGTGACTAGTTGTGACATTTTTATTTAAAAAACTCTCTTACTTTATCAAGTTTGTTACTCAACAAACTTTGGAGTGGGACACACATCTTTTATAAAATATTGAGTCCCTTTAGTAACTTAATTTTTTTTAATTAATACACGTTATATCTTATCTCTCAACATCTAATCTCATCGAAAACATGGAGAGGATATGTTGGGTATTTGATTAAAAAATTAAGAGTATTATAAGTATTAATCATTTACAATTAAGTGAGCCCCACTCCAAGGTGGTAAGTAAGAAAAACCCTTTTCTTAGTAAGGAACTTCAATTATCTTCATTGATTGTATAAGACTAAATAGTGAGGAAAATAACAATAAGAGAGATGTATGGGAGTGACTATATGTTGCATTTTTATTTAAAAAACTCCCTTACTTTTATCAAGGTTTGTTACACAACAAACTTTAGTGCGACCGACATCTTTTAACAAAGATTAAGTACCTATTATGCCCTCATTTCTTTAATTAATTCTTGTTATATCTTAGCTTCTCTCAATATTTATTTTCACTAAAAACGTGGAGATGATGCAAGGGGTACTACAAGTATTAATCATTTACAATTATTTGGGCTCCACTCTAAGGTGGGTTAAGTAAGAAAAACTGTTTCCTTAATAGGGAAAGTCTCCTTACTAAATCAATTGGGGCCTTCAATATGACTTTTTTTTATCAAGTCAAGACGATGTGACATTGGATTCCTAATGTGATAATACATGTGGGCCCAATGACCCTTACTAAGATTTGAAACCTTACTAACTTTGCTAAGCTCCTTGTTAGCAATTTGGAATATGACAAAACTTCAATTCGTGAAAAATTCGAGTTCTATTCAATTTTGAATTACAAAAATTTAATCTAAAATTGGACAAAATTTTGATAAATGAAAAATATGCAACATATACTTCATATGTGTACTAACTATTTTATCTCAAAAATTCGACCATATAATAGTGATGGTGGTGATCAAATTGGTGATGATAATAATGAAGGTGGTGCTAATGAGGGCACTGAGGTTATTTGTTCCATTGATTTTTTTTTTTTAAAAGACAAAAGTCAAGGGACAAATCATCAATTTAAAAAATTAAGGTGTGATCTCAAATAAATATAAAAGGATATGTCATTAATTTTTTAAGGATAAAGGAGACATTTGTCAAATAAAAATGTAGATTCCTCTAATTTTTTTTCCTTAATCACATCCACTTCAAAGTCACCACAAAGTCCAAATTCACACTTTGCAACATACAATAAATTATTTTTTTCAAACTTAAAAGTTCTAAAAAAATGCATTTTATTCTTTTAAAACTTAAAATCCATGAATTATTTAGAATAATTCAATAATTCCGAGAATAATATTTTCATTAAAAAAAAAATATTGATGAATTTTTTAAGAATTAAATGGGAAATTGCTAACAAGGGCCGGGCTAGCCCGGTTAATTAATAAGTAACGAAAAGGAAATTGTGGAGAGAAGAGATTTGGTGGAAAACGAGGGGTGTTTCCGTTATTTTATATCAGTCTCTAACAGAAGACTACATCTGGACTCAATACAATAACTACACAAGGATCAGAACTACATCAGACTTGCTACGAAGCATTTTCTCACGAGTCGTGTTGGGGTGACACAGAATTTTCTGTGATTCTCACAATTCTGACATGGAGATGCATACATAACCGTAGATGTTTTTTTCGTATCACGAGGAAACACATCTATGGTTATGTGCACATCCCACGTCAGATTTGTGAGAATCGAAGTAAATACCCTATGTCATTCCAGCATTTTTTTCCTTTTCTCAATGACAGAAGATAACCTTCAGCTCACGCGTCGAAGAACACTCGTGCCCGTAGGTTAGCGCTACGATATCGTGCGCATATGTGAGCGTAGCTGGACAAGCTTGCTTGAAGAATTCAGAATAACTGGACGGTTTACATATCCGAGGACTATTATAATGGTTCCTACAACACAACTCGTCCGTACCGTACGCCTCACATCCACTCTTACATGCTACAACCGGTCCATCAACAAGAGGACTGCGCACCTGCAAGGCACTTGGACACGTGGCAAGCATATTAACCTTACATCCGACAACTGGGCAAGTCCCCTTGCCCTCATGTGGGGTCACCGTTAAGGGGATGTTAAAGCCATCAACAAGGCTAACGCTGTAAGAGGATAAATCGTTAGATCCGTGATGGAGGCTAAATTGCGCCAGAGTGGCTGGTGTTTTGCCTCCCATGCCGTTACATTCGAGGCTTCCACAGTCGCCAATGACGCAAGAGAAGTTGTTGTTGGTGTACGTGCAACCAGTACGTGCCCACAAGCGGCCGGACCAGGGTTGGACCGGGGCTGGGAAGGACCGATGGTTAAAGCTTTCGAGGAAGAAACCGCCTTTTTGGAGAACTTCGTGACCCGAATTGGGTTGGATGGCAGGCCAGACGGGGAAGAGGCAGTGGTTGACGACTGTTAAAATGAGTTGAGCGTCTGTAGCTTGCGTGAGGGTGCGTAGGATAAGGAGGAGGGTGAAGGTTAAGAGAAGAGAAGAGAGGGAGAAGAAGGCGTAAGCCATGGCTATGGTATTTGGATTTTGGAATTCGGGAAATTTCTGAGGGAGACGGTTAAGGAAAACGTGGGAATTTATAAGCTGGAAGAGTATGGGATTTGATCAAGTACTACTGTCAAGGTTTTGAGAAAATAAACTCTGCCACGTGTTACTTGATCCGAATTATGAATATTTGACCCCACTTTGGGTGACATCTATCTTTTTTATTAGAACAAGAGAAAGGAGTTGCCGTTGAGGATGGGAAGGCAACGTTGTGGGTGTTTTTAATTGTAAAATTGAAATTTAAGTGGATAAAAGGTGTCTAATAAAAATGATTTTTTTATGTCCAAATTACATTTTGGGCGGGCCAAGTCCAATTAGTGGGTCCAAAAGTGAGTTATATGCTCGGCCTTTTAGGGATCAGATCGATGTCAGATGCTAAGCACGCATAATGTGATACATCAATAGAGATAATATATTGTTGAATATACCCTACATCCTATTTGATGCCGATCCACTTAATAAACTTTAGTTATATGGTAAAATTTTGATATGGGAATAAAATTTCACTAATGATTTTTTGACTACAAAATTTTCATTCTATCTGCATTTGGCTGATGTGACAAGGGAACACAACCATTGATTATTTTCCTTGTATATCTTAAAGAAAAATATTTATGATTCTGTGCCCTTGCCACGTCTACCGTGTACACATTTAGTGAAAATTTTCAAATTAAAAAATCACGACTCACAAAAAAATTTCAAGTGAAATTATCTACCTTTATCTTTGTCACTTATGTTTATATAATTTTTGAAAATATTAGATGGAATCATATTTTTGTAATGCTCATATCAATCATATTGAAAATTATAGAATTTGATTCTTTTGAGACTGAAAATTCTTTCTACAAGTGATGAGCAAAGGTTGATGTTTGATTTTAATGTTTTCACTTTATTTAATTGTAAAATCATGTGTGTTGTTTGTGTTAAAAGCGAAGCAATGAAAACAACAGAAATCACCCATAAAAAACACAAGGATATACAGATTTGACAATGTACCTACATTTACAAATCAGACAAAAATAATCACTATTTTCTATTTTACTTTTATAGTCCTAGAGATTTCTATTTATAAAATCGAGAGTTGTTAAAATGAATCTATCCGTCCAAAAAATAGAAAATTCTTAAAAAAATATTACATTATTATCTTTTTCGTAACTTGACAAAAATTTGGGTAGGGTGAAAATTACTCCTTACTCCCTCGATTAAACTTTGGGCCTAGAGATGAACTTAGTACGACAATCCCAAAGATTAAAGGTTGCAAGAGTAGATTTACAATGAGGGCAATGGAGCACTTTTCCCCCAAGTGTTCTTAAAAATTATAAGAATTTACATCAAACATTTATGTTGTGAAACACAACAAATGCTCTCCCTCGACAATCTGTAATACACCGAAGTGGCAATATTTTAATGCAACGGGGCCAATCAAGATCGTAGCCTTACCTGCTAATCTACCTACCAAACAAAGCCAATCTGGTGGACAATTTTTAACCATCATGTATTTAAAATATTATAGTAAAAGATTTAAGTAACGTGGCATGTTCGAGCTGCTCTAACTTCCAATTTCATGGAAGTGCGTTTTGTTTTCCTCTCCCCTAGTGCTTTTTAATTACAAAAGCTCTACAGATAAAAGCATTAAAGTGCTTCGCCTTATAAACCCATAAACCATAGATGTGGGTGTCACTTTACTAAAATAATTAACGTCTTTAATTTCGAAGATTAATAATATTGATTAAGAGATAGATCTCGAAAAAAAGAAATAAAAAGGAGTGCCCATGACAAAAAGACGCATAATCCAACATGATTTCAATCTCACAAAGGAGGGAGAGGGGAAAATAGGGTGACAAAGGAGCAATAACGTATCCTTGCCAATGATGTTGTAAATTTATTTTACACTTTAAAATGCAATTAATACACTTTAAAGTGCCATTAATACACTTTGGAAATTGGATTTTGTAACCAAAAAAAAAAAAGAGGACCTTAAAAAATTTATTTTTTACTAAAATACCCTCAAATTCAAATCCATATTTGAGATACCCTTTGGTGTTTTAAAATTAAAATGATGTCATAGTTAGTCCCTTGACTAGAGTCTTTTGTGAAAGATAGATAAAAATAATAAATAAATAAAACCCTAATCTTCAACTTCTTGAAAAAAAAAAACTTTGAAAATTTAGTTCAAAAATCCAATCTTCAATCCTTAGAATAAAAAAATTTGTTTTATTTATCAATCCTTGGTATTTCTCTTATTTATCATCTTTCCATTAATTTAGTTAGAAGAATATAAGAGTTACCTTATATTGAGGGTATTATAGGTATTAATCATTTATAATTATGTGAGTCTCACTCCAAGGTGTTAAGTAAGAAAAACCCTTTTCTTAGTAAAGAACTTTAATTATCTTCATTGATTGTATAAACTCCCTTACTTTTATCGAGGTTTGTTACTCAACAAATCTTAATGGGACCCACATCTTTTAATAAAGATTAAATACTTGTTATACCCTCATTTCTTTAAATTAATTCTTATTATATTTTATCTTCTCTCAATATTTATTTTCACTAAAAACATAGAGATGATGCAAGGGTTCTTGATTAAAAAGTTGAGGGTATTATAGGCATTATTCATTTACAATTATGTGGGCCCCAATCTAAGGTGGGTTAAACAAGAAAAACAGTTTCCTTAGTAAGAAAAGGCTTCTTACTTAAATCAATTTGGGGCTTTTTAACATGACTTATTGATCAAATAAAGGAGATGCGATGTGGATTGCCAATGGTGATAATACATGTGGGCAATGACTCTTACTAAGATTTGAAACCTTATCAACTTAACTAAGCTCTTTGTTTGCAATTTGAAATACAACAAAATTTTGATTCATTCAAAATTTGAGTTCTATTTGATTTAAATTTGATAAATAAAAAATATATAGCATATGTTTCATATATATATATTATCCGTTTCATTGGTGATATTAATGTTGGTGATAATGAAGACATTAAGGTTATTGTTCTATTGATTTTTAAAAGAATACCTAACTCAAGGGATAAATCATCAATTTGAAAAATTAAAGTGTAATCTCAAATAAATATAAAAGAATATGTCATTATTTTTTTTAAGGATAAAAAGGGCATTTGTCAAGTGAAAAATGGATTCCTTCAAATTCCTCCAATTTTTTTTAAACATATCCACTTCAACATACAATAAAATATAGTAATATATTTTTTTTCCATGAAATTTTATAAAAATTTGTAAAAAAATGTATTTTATTTTTTTCAAACTTAAAATCCGTGAATTACTCAGAATAGTTCAATAATCTTGAGAATAATACTTTCATTAAAATATAAAAAAAATTGGTGAATTTTTTAAGAATGAAACGGGAGATTGCTATCATGCTCAGGCTAGCCTCGTTAATTAAGTAACAAAAATGAAACTGTGGAGTGAAGAGGTTTGGTGGAAAACAAGGGGTGTTTCCGTTATTTTATATCAGTCTCTAACAGAAGACTACATCTGGACTCAATATAATAACTCCACATGAATCAAAACTACATCAGACTTGTAACGAAGCATTTTCTCAATGACAGAAGATAACCTTCAGCTCACGCGGCGAAGAACACTCCTGCCCGGAGGTTAGCGCTACGCTATCGTGCGCATATGTGAGTGTATCTGGACAAGCTTGCTTGAAGAATTCAGAATAACCGGACGGTTTACATGTCTGAGGACTATTATAATGGTTCCTACAACACAATTCGTCCGTACCGTACGCCTCACATCCACTCTTACATGCCACAACCGGTCCACCACCAACAGGACTGCGCAACTGCAAGCCACTTGGACACGTGGCAAGCATATCAACCTTACATCCGACAACTGGGCAGGTCCCCTTGCCCTCATGTGGGGTCACCGTTAAGGGGACGTTAAATCCATCAACGAGGCTAACGGTGTAAGAGGAGAAATCGTTAGATCCGTGATGGAGGCTAAATTGCACCAGAGTGGCAGGGGTTTTACCTCCCAAACCGTTACATTCGAGGCTTCCACAGTCGCCAGTGACGCAAGAGAAGTGGTTGTTGGTGTACGTGCAGCCAGTACGTGCCCACAAGCGGCCGGACCAGGGTTGGACCGGGGCTGGAAGGACCGGTGGTTTACGGTTTGGAGGGCGAAACCGCCTTTTTGGAGAATTTCGTGACCCGAATCGGGTTGGATGGCAGGCCAGACGGTGAAGGGGCAGTTGTTGACAACTGTTAAAATGAGTTGAGCGTCCGTACCTTGCATGAGGGTGCGTAGGATAAGGAGGAGGGTGAAGGTTAAGAGAAGAGAAGAGAGGGAGAAAGCGTCAGCCATGGCTATGGTATTTGGACTTGGAATTTGGGAAATTTCTTGGGGAGAAGGTAAAGAAAAACGTGGGAATTTATAAGCTGGAAGAGTACGGGATTTGATCGTGTACTACTGTTTAGGGTTTTGAGAAAATAAACTCTGCCACGTGTTACTTGATCCGAGTTATAAATATTTGGCCCCACCTTAGGTGATCTCTATCTTTTGATTAAAACAAGAGAAAGGACTTGCCCATAAAAGTTGAGCATGGGAAAGCAACGTTTGATCTTTCACCAACAAAATAAAAGTTGTGGGTGTTTTTTAGTTGGCTGTATTCTGGTAAGTGCTTTAAAAGTGAAATTTAAGTGGCTGAAAGGCGTCAAATAAAAATGATTTTTTATGTCCAAATTACATTTTGGATGGGCCAAGTCCAATTACTGGGTCCAAAAGTCAGTTATATGCTTGGGCTTTTAGGGATCAGATCGATGCGATATGCTAAGCACGCATAATGTGATACATCATCAGAGATAATATATTGTTGAATATACCCCACATCCTATTTAATGCTGATCCACTTAACAAACTTTATTTATGTGGTAAAATTTTGATATAGGAATAAATTTTCGTTAATGATTTTTTGACTTGAAAATTTTCACTTCATCTACACTCGGCTGATGTGGTAAGGGCACACAACCTTTGATTGTTTTCCTTGTGTATCCCAAAGTAAAAATATTTATAGTTCTGTGCCTTTGCCACGTCTGCCATGTACACAATGAATGAAAATTTTCGATTTAAAAAATCACGACTCATAAAAAATTTTCAAGTGAAATTATCTACCTTTATCTTTGTCACTTATGTTTATATAATTTTTGAAAATATTTGATGCTCATATTAATCATATTGAAAATTGTAACATGTGATTCTTTTGAGATTGTGAAAGTTCTTTTTGCAAGTGATGAGTAAAGGTTGATGTGTTGATTTTAATGTTTTCGCTTTATTTAATTGTAAAATTTAGTGTTGTTTGTGTGAAAAGCGAAGCAGTGAAGACAACAAAAATCACCCATTAAAACACACAAGGATTTACAAGTTTGGCAATGTGTCTACACCTACAAATCAGATAAGATTGATCACTATTTTCTTTTCACTTTTATAGTCATAGAGATCTTTATTTATAAAATCGAGAATTGTTAAAATGCATCTGTCTGTCCAAAAAATAGAAATCATCAAAAATAAATTTTTTTTAAGAAAATATTACATTATTACCTTTTTCGTAATTTGAAAAAAAAATTGGGTACAGTAACAACTACTCATTACACCCTCGATTAAACTTTGCGCCTAGATATGAACTTATTACGACAATCCCAAAGATTAAAGGTCACAAGAGTAGATTTACAGTGGGGGCAATGGAGCGCTTATCCCACAAGAACTTTTAAAAATTATAAGGATTTACATCAAACATTTATGTTATGAAAAACAACAAATGCTCTCCTTCGACAATCTACAGTACACCCTAGTGGCAATATTTTAATGCAATGGGCCCATTGAAATCATATCCTTATCTTCTAATCTACCTACCAAGCAAAGCCAATCTGATGGACAATTTTTAATCATCGTGTATTTAAACTATTATAGTAACAGATTTTAGTAACGTGGCATGTTCGAGCTGTTCTAACTTCCAATTTCATGGAAGTGCGTTTTGTTTACGCAAATAGTGTGAATGCGTTTTGTTTTCCTCTCCGCTGTGCTTTTTATTTAGAAAAGCTCTACAGATAAAAGCTACTAAAATAGACGTGTGAGTGTCACTTTCGTAAAATAATTAACGACTTTAATTTTGAAGATTTATAATATTGATTAAGAGATAGATCTCGAAAAAGATAAATAAAAAGGAGTGCCCATGACAAAAAAAACGCATAAACCAACAGGATTTCAATCTCCCAAAGGAAGGAGAGGGGAAACTAACGTACCCTCGCCAATGATGTAGTAAATTTATTTTACACTTTAAAATGATTTTAATACACTTTAAAGTGCAATTAATACACTTTGAAAATTGGATTTTGTACCAAAAATAAAGATGACCTTAATTTATTTTTTTTACCAAAATACCCTCAAATTCAAATCCATATTTGAGATACCCTTTGGTGTTTTAAAATTAAAATGATGTCATAGTTAGTCCCTTGACCAGAGTCTTCTGTGAAAGATAGATAAAAAACGATAAATAAATTAAAAAAACCCTAATCTTTAACTTCTTGCCAAAAAAAAAAAAAAACTTTGGAAATTTAGTTCAAAAATCCAATCTTCAATCCTTAGAATAAAAAAAGTTGTTTTATTTGTCAATCCTTGGTATTTCCCTTATTTATTATTTCCATTAATTTAGTTAGAGGAATATGAGAGTTACCTTATCTTGAAAGTGTGTTGGAACCTAGATGCCTTTTACTTCAGCATTATTCTCTCACTAATAATTGTCGATAATGGATCGCTTGGAATCTTTGGAGGAGATGTGAAAAGAATATGTGGAATCCCTTTAAACTAATAATATTGGTGGTCCTTGTCGTTATTCTATAATCAATAAAAGCAGCTTTTGGATCTAAAATATGTATTTTTCCACTTCAAAGTTAAAATAAGTAACCTTGAGTCTATGCTAAAGTATTTTTCTTTCTTCAAAGTTGAAACAAGTCCTCAAGGCATGGAACTATATCAAAGTTCAATAAAAACTCATGAAAGCTCTAGAAGTGCGGAACAAATCATTTCATTAATGTTCGTAAAGGGCACGGGCAGCCAATCATACAATCTAACAAATGCAAAATTAACATCTATAGTCATAGAAAGATACTGAAGTCATCCCAGGGCCTATGCCATTCAACCATCATTGAGATTTGTAATGGTCCTCTTTAGATACAAAGTAGAAAGTAACCATAAAATAAAATAAGACTCATATTGGATAAAAAGCATATAAGTAGAAAGTAGTTGAGACGAAAATAACTATGAGAGAAAGTAATTTTTAAAAAGTAACTATTGGAGAAAGTAATTTCTTTTTATTTTTTAAAAAATTAGGATTTTTTATTTTTCAAAAATATTTTTTTTAAATCAATTTAATTTAATTTAATTTAATTTTTTTTTTTAAAAGCTTCTTTTTGAAATATAGCCAAATAGGCACTAACTTTAGGAGAACATAGCCTTATGAAAATAGAAAGTAGACTCCTTTTGTTTTTTTTAGAAAGTTGAGATTATTTATTTTTTAAATTCGTTCAATTCAAACAAGTAAACAGACTGTTTCTTTAGCATTCACATTCAAAGTTTATATAGTTTTAGCAATTATAATCTTTTGGCATTTATTTGGCTAATTTAACAAACAACCTCTAAGTCTATACATTTTTTTTGGGCTAAACAAGCAAGGTGGTTATTGTCAACGTGAAAGAGGGTTCAATAGGAATTAAACCCAAGTCGTGGGATCAACTCTCCACACTCCTTTACTAACTTAGCTAAGTCAGCACCTTCAACACTTAAGTCTATACAAAAGGAGTATCTAATCATTATCTTAAGCAATATATCTCTATTTTAAAGTGTTCTCTTGTGGGTTTAAATGGCTCCGAGAGTATATGAGTGAACTTTTAAGTTATTTATACATGTAGGTTTAATCAAATATCATAGAGGTGATTGTATGAATGTCAAGAGAGTTTATATCTAAGTCAGTGACATTGAGCACCTACAAAAAAGCTATGATAAGAACAACAATTTTTTCACACCCACAATGATAGAAGCCAAACGACAATAAGGAAAAACCCACACCCCTATTCTTATTAATTTCAATCTACATGACTTAAGATTCCTCATACTTCAACAAACAATTTAGGAGACAATTAAGTTTAAAATGTGTTCCCAATTTCCATGCTTGAAATGCCCAACCTCCCCAAGCACTTCATCGCACTTCAATAGCATTTGACATATAACATATAACGATTCATTATCAGAAGCCAGATTCATAACGATTAGAGCATGATACTTGGGAATTCATTTTTAGAATCTCTCGGGAATATCATCTCAATCTTAGCCTTACATTTGACATAGAGCCCTAAATCATGTTTTGAGATTGGTATTTTTCTAAAGAGATAGGTTAGCGTGACCAATATAATCATATTAACACCTTTTTGGCCTATATATATTTTAAAAGAGTATTATTTTGCCCGATGAAAACTTTGATATGGACGATCATTGAAGTTTGAAATTTAAAATTCAAATCCAATAGTGAAAAATTATACTTTAAAATCATTTTTTAGAGTTCTTCAAATTTCTTCCCATGTTTATGAGTTCCAAATGGATGCACCGTCATGGGGAGTGGATACTTTGCACTTTTTCTTATAGTCCCTCTAGCATTTATAGATGATTGAGAGAGCATCATGTCGACAAAATAATAAATCACAATGTTTAAATTTGCAAGTTCAGTGATCTTACATTTTCAAAACAGTTGATTTGGCTATAATTAATTGTTTTTGTTTTTTACTCTTTTCTCTTTATTTTTTTAAATCTGATCTAAACCATGAAATCTAAAAGGTTGCGGTGTTATTTCCTTGTTGACTCTCTTTCAGTTATGAAGGAAATGCTTAAAGAACCTATAAGGAAAAAGTGCTAGAGAGGACCATTCTCACCCGGACTTTGATGACTAAATCACAATGCCACGCACAATGTTGTGCTGGAATTGCCAGGAGTCCAGTGGGACAAATTCCCAAGCCCATAATGTTGGGCCAAGATGTTCAATGGAACTAGCTCCTAACCCAAACGCGGCCCAAAATATTGATTGGCTAAACAGGTCTAGTAACCCTACCCAAACTCCCATACATCCTAGACTAGTCTGGGCCAGACCCAGCCCATGACAACCATTGCCAATTTACCACTGTTTGCATTTGAGTTAGGGTTGAAACTTAGGTGGGTTGGATGGTCAACCGAGGCTCTACCTAAATTGTAGAACCCTCAACCCGATCATTAGGTTAGAGCTCATTAATTCAAGCTAAATCCGATATTGAGTTTCTAAAATTGGATTGAGCTCGGATTAGTCCAAATTATATAATTTTGGGCTGATTGGACGAGTTAGGTGGGTCTAATTTCATTTTGATCAATACATAAATTTTATTTTATATCTCAAAAAATAAATACAATATAAAAATTAAAATCACTAGTAAATAAATTTGAACACATCCTCTAAGTCTATTAATTTTTATATTATAATTTTTTTCTTTAATTTACAAATATATTTAAGAAGAGAATATTAATATTTTTTAAAAAATAATAAATAAAAATATATTTATATATAAATATATATCATCGGGTTAGGATAGACTTGGATTGCCCTAAACTTCAATCAGAGCAATCTAACTCAACCCAAATTCAATTCAAATTGAGATTTTCTAGCCCAAGCTCCACTCATATTCGATATGATCCAACCCAGTCTCGCCCATCAATCAGGTTGAGCCCTGGTTGATGAGTAGGGCTTGAAAAATCTCCCTAGTCCGGATCAATGGCATCTCACCTATTGAAGAGGTCCACTACGTTAACTCTGTTCAAGATAATCAATCTGAACCGCCAATGCTGCACCGTAATCTGGTCAAACGATTAGTCTAACATTGGGACGGTCTGGATTTCTCTAGTATAAGAATTTGTTGTAATTGTAAACGACTTATATATTAGATTAATTAGCGTGACTTTTCTCTAAAGAGACGAAAACACTTTTTGTGAGTTGTCAGCCGTCCATTTGTGTTTTGATCTGCCTTCTATACGTGTTTTGATCGAACGGTCAAAAGTCCATTAGAACATTCCAGAATCGATCTCAAGTATATATTGAAACGACTCACATCATGTTACTTCTCTCGTAGTAACCCTAGCTAGGTTTTTTGTTTTAGCGTTTTCGTTTGGAGATCCAAACTTCTTCTTACTTTCGATCTCTCAACTTCTCCTATTTTTTGATCGAAACAAGGAAGAAGGATGGCTGGTAAAGGTGAAGGTCCAGCGATTGGAATCGATCTCGGGACGACATACTCGTGTGTTGGAGTTTGGCAACACGATCGTGTCGAGATCATAGCGAACGATCAAGGAAACCGGACTACTCCGTCGTATGTAGGTTTTACGGATACAGAGCGTTTGATAGGTGATGCGGCCAAGAATCAGGTCGCGATGAACCCGATCAACACTGTTTTTGGTGAGTTTTTAAGATTTATGTCCTCTTACAGTTAGATCCGTTGTTTTTATATAATTTTATGAGATATAAAATAGTTTGTAGAGCTTTTGAATCTTCTAGTTCCATGTTGTCTGTATATTAGGCGGATTTTGAAAACTTCATGAGCATTATATCTTGTTTTGTTTACCAGATCTGGGTTGTAATGTGTTTTTCTTCTATATCTAGATTTGTGACTATATTATTCTGTTCGGTTGAGCATAACTTTGTGAGTAAAATTTATGACTTCCAATCGATTTTTGTTTGTTGTACTGTGTTTCACTTTGTTTTTCTTCTAGATCTGGACTTAAAATTAGATTGTTCTGTTCGATTGAGCATAAATTTGTGATTTTTCTTCAAAATGTGTGACATAGAGCCACTCCAACAGTCCTTTAAAACTTCACATTCAAATATAGAGGATTTGGCAATTGAACCAAAATCAACCGTCCTTCATTTTGAAAGAAGCCTCTTTAAATCACTATTCATTGCTTCATATTTGAAGAGGAGAGAGAAGATTTGAAGCTCCAACCATGGTTTTTAAACTCAGTATCGCGTCTCGTCTAGTTCAGCTCCGATACCGAGTCGTCTCGGACGAGTTTTCTGATATGTTTGAGACGTCTCGTGAGATAACTCAAAAAATTGAATGTGAGACGCAAAACTCGGTCAAAAAATGACTTTGTGAGTTGGTTCGTTCATCTCTGATACCGAGTTAGCTCTCGGTCTTGGACAAGTTTAAAATCCATGGCTCCAACACTTATCACTATTCACCTTTTCCAATAAACCATATTGTGTCCCTTTTTTTATTTTTTGGTATAAATGTCAATTTTAGCTTCCTATTTTCATGTGGCATGATTTAAATGTCACTTTTGTCCCCTGCTAATTTCAAAGTCTTTTCATTTTATATTTTAAAAATCAAACCAAATCAATTAATCTATCAAGCTCAATAGAAAATTTTCACAAATTATATTTGATTGTGAACAAATCTTTGTAATGTTGTGATTATACTTTGAAACCAACCTTTGTAATGTTTTGAGAGAGAGTTAATTTTTTTAATTGGGGTGCAATAAGTTAAAGTTGGAGTGCCAATAACAATTCTCTTATTTTTTCCCTTTAAATTGGAGTATAATGAGTAAAAATTGGAGTGCCAATAGCAAAACTATTTTTATTTTACCTTTTTAAAATTTTTTTTGTGTTTGAATATTGTTTAGAGTAATGAATAGTGATTTGAAGGTGGAACCCATTGGAGTAGAAAAGTGGCTTGGAGCCTTCATTTTGAAATGAAGAAGATGCCAATTTGAAGGCAACTTTTAAACCTCTCCATTGGAGTTGTGCTCTCTCAATGAGTTTCTGTCATACATCTAAGGTCTCTATCTATACTTGGTAATGTAAATCTGGAGTTAGTGCAGGCGTTCCTGTAATAATTTTAACTTTTAAAATAAGTTATTACTTGGGACTATGCCTTACTTATTAGTTGACATGTTTACTTCACATCTTTTATGCCTTATTTTTTTTTTTATTTTTTTTTTGGGTTTTTGTTAATCCCCTTTAAATCAGATTATATAGTTAAAATTTAATCTCAATTGTCATTTGCTTTGTTATTTAGATATTTATCTGAATTAATTGTTTAAGTTTTTTTTATTGAAATAGTTCCTGATAAACTATTTTATTCCAGATGTTTATGCTTTTATTTTCCTTCCAAATTTTGTTATATAGGTCTAATCACTTGGGTTCTCACAATCAATATGTTGCTATGATTTTTAGCTATATATTTTTTAAACCTATAGAAAAAAAGTTGTCCTGATGTCTTGTATATTTATTCATTTATGTTATGATGTCTACAGATGCAAAGCGATTGATTGGTAGGAGATTCAGTGATGCATCCGTCCAAGGTGACATGAAGCTCTGGCCGTTCAAAGTCATTCCAGGCCCTGGTGATAAGCCCATGATTGTGGTCTCCTACAAGGGTGAGGAGAAGCAGTTTGCAGCTGAGGAGATCTCCTCCATGGTCCTTATAAAGATGCGTGAGATTGCCGAGGCCTATCTTGGTTCTACTATCAAAAATGCCGTGGTCACCGTCCCTGCATACTTCAATGATTCTCAGCGTCAGGCTACTAAGGATGCCGGTGTCATTGCTGGCCTCAATGTTATGCGAATCATTAACGAGCCCACGGCTGCTGCCATTGCCTATGGTCTTGATAAGAAGGCAACAAGTGTTGGTGAGAAAAATGTTCTCATCTTCGATCTGGGTGGTGGTACCTTTGATGTCTCCCTCCTCACCATTGAAGAGGGTATCTTTGAGGTGAAGGCTACTGCTGGCGATACCCATCTTGGAGGTGAGGACTTTGACAACCGGATGGTAAACCACTTTGTGCAAGAGTTTAAGAGGAAGCACAAGAAGGACATTAGTGGCAACCCTAGGGCTCTTAGGAGGTTGAGGACATCTTGTGAGAGGGCGAAGAGGACACTCTCATCCACTGCCCAGACCACCATTGAGATCGATTCTTTGTATGAGGGTATCGACTTCTACACCACCATCACTCGTGCCAGATTCGAGGAGCTCAACATGGACCTTTTCAGAAAGTGTATGGAGCCTGTTGAGAAGTGTTTGAGAGATGCAAAGATGGACAAAAGCACCGTCCATGATGTTGTACTTGTTGGTGGATCCACTAGGATTCCCAAGGTCCAGCAGCTGTTGCAGGATTTCTTCAATGGGAAGGAACTTTGCAAGAGCATCAACCCTGATGAGGCTGTTGCCTATGGTGCTGCTGTTCAGGCTGCCATCTTGAGTGGTGAGGGCAATGAGAAGGTGCAGGACCTATTGTTGTTGGATGTTACTCCTCTTTCCCTTGGTTTGGAGACAGCCGGAGGTGTCATGACCGTGTTGATCCAAAGAAACACCACCATTCCTACCAAGAAGGAGCAAGTGTTCTCTACCTACTCGGACAACCAACCTGGTGTGTTGATTCAGGTATATGAGGGCGAGAGAACGAGGACCAGAGATAACAACTTGTTGGGCAAATTTGAGCTATCTGGCATCCCTCCCGCTCCACGTGGTGTTCCTCAAATCACAGTATGCTTTGACATTGATGCCAATGGTATCCTAAATGTCTCTGCTGAGGACAAAACCACAGGGCAGAAGAACAAGATCACAATCACTAATGACAAGGGCAGGTTGTCAAAGACGAGATTGAGAAGATGGTTCAGGAAGCAGAGAAATACAAGTCGGAGGATGAGGAGCACAAGAAGAAGGTAGAATCAAAGAATGCATTGGAGAACTATGCATACAACATGAGGAACACCGTGAAGGATGAGAAAATTGGAGCTAAGCTTGACCCAGAAACAAGAAGAAGATTGAGGATGCCATTGATCAAGCCATCCAGTGGTTGGAAAGCAACCAACTAGCCGAGGCAGATGAGTTTGACGACAAGATGAAGGAGCTGGAGAGCATCTGCAATCCAATCATTGCCAAGATGTATCAAGGTGCGGGTGCTGATATGGGTGCTGGCATGGATGAAGATGGTCCTTCAGTTGGTGGAAGCGGTGCAGGTCCCAAGATCGAGGAGGTCGACTAAGAGTAAGTAGTGAGAATTTGGGTCTCGTAGTAGTTTTTTATTTATTTTGGTAGGGACTTATAATTTGCTTAAAGACTGCAATTTGGATTTGGCCTTTTTGTGGGGGGTTACTTGGTTGGGATATAATGCTATTGCCCCACCCTTTTGTTTTGTTCTTAATTCTGCGAACATGTTTCAACTGTTTTTGGCCTTAATCTTCACTTAAGGGATTATGTTTTTGAATGCGCATGGATTACGGTTTTATTTTATTTGAATCTAAAAATCATGGGGACCATTATATCAACATTAGTTTTAGAAATCAGTGTTAAAAAGATTTTTGTTATTATTTATAGTTCTTTCCTTTTCAATCTCAGTTTTTACGTCAAGTCTGGAAGGCTGAGGTGTTGGATTTGCTAATTTTGAAAATCCATGTGGGCCTCATAGGCCTGTTTGGTAAAATCTCTCTTTAGTAATTATATTAAGCCTCAAAGTTGCCCCTATTTTATTCTGTTTTAAGTTGCAGTAAACTTATTTGAATGATATAAATGCTCTACTCGATAGAATTCTGAGTCAAGGAAGAGAATGATAGAATATTGTAAAATAATTTATTTGATTGATACAATACTCTACTTGATTGAATTTTGATTAGTGTACAGTCGTGCAGCTGAATAGCTTTCATTTCTCTGAAGGCATATCAACCTCAAATGGCCTATTCAGTTAAAGAGCCCTTGAACACCATTTGGGGGTTAGAAAAGTCCTATTGAGAAAGATATTAGACATCTTACCGAGCCCCCCTATAGAACAAGGAACAATGGTTTTGGGTTCATGATTTAAGTGACATTAGTGGTGGTTCATTTGAATGTCTAATTAATTTTGATGACCCAGTGATGGCCTCATTTGGAGGTGGAGGGTCAATTGTCACCCTTACTGCCTCTTAGATGGTGAAAAACCAATCCTTATTTTATGATCTTGAAACAACAAGGAAAGGTGAGGAGCTAGCCCTTAACCTTAACCTGAGCTATTCTTTAAGCTAAGTTGTCTCGGATTCAAAAGTGGCAGTGCAATGCATTATTGAGGATTGGCATAACCCCATGGAGAGCTAGCTGACATGTGAAGCAAATTAGATTTCTTATAACCCCGTTTACTTTAAATAGAACGATAAAAGAAAAATCTCAGTCAAAGTTGGAAAGAATTAGCTTCTAATGAAAGATTGGGGGCTTGGTTTGTGAGGTAACAGAGCCTTTATGTTTTATAGTGATTTTGAGCAGATATTTCATCTGATAAAACCATTTAGATGTGTTAATGTAAGATTATTGATCATGGGACGTGACTAACAGGAACAGAGATTGAGGCGATTACAGCAATTCTGTAAGAAATTTTTTTTTTTTAAAAATCTGTTCTATTGGGAGAAATTTTATTCTTTTAGTTCCACAGCTCTAAAACCTTGTTCTTGAGTAATGCATGATACAAGTTTTATCATTTCATATAATTTAGGTGGTATTTAGGTGGTTTAATGATTATGTAATTATGCAAATATTAATCAAATACATAATAAAGTAGATAGGAGTGCTTTTTATTTGTTAATCCTTTGTTCGATATTGCGGTACCTTTCTTTTAATTTGCTTGATGACAATATTCCTCATCTGCAATTGTCTCAATGCTACAAATTTTTTTCAAAAAACAAAATAACTCAATAATTAAATTGGCTTAATTTTAGAAGTTTTTAAGTACAAAAATGACCTACAGCATCGTATTTATCCGCAACTTTAGCTCAAGTAAGGCACCACCTTAGAGTGTTGGATTGGATCTTATTTCCACCACCACATCCTCGAAAGCTATAGTGTTAGTGGTGGATATTTCTGAATAATTGACATATAGAGGTGGATTTTGTCGCCACTACAGAGCTTGATATTTTAAAATAGAATTTTCTTTAGATAACTCTTATATCAGTGGATAAATCAGCCATTAAAAGGTTCCTACTAAAAACTATACATTGCTTATACCGCAGCAATAGAGCCTGATATTTTCAAATCGATTTTCGTAGATAACGCTTATAGCAGCGGATAAATCTGCGGTTAAACATTCATATTAAAAAAAAAAAAATACATTGCTTATAACGGCAGAATAATCTGCCGTTATAAAGCTTGATATTTTAAAATTGATCTTCTATGGACAATGCTTAAAGCAGCGGATAAATCCACAATCCGCTGTCATAGACGTTGATATTTTAAATCCAATTTTTCTTAGATTATGCTTATAGCAGCGGACAAATCCGCAGCTAAAAAGTGCCTACGACAGACTATAAATTTCTTATAGAGACAACTTTTTCCGCCACTACAAAGCTTGATATTTTAAAATCGATTCTGTAGATATTTGTTAAAAATATTCAATTCTTGTATTACCCGATCTCCTATCCTTTCTATTTTTATTTTTATTTTCTAACGAGGGTTCTATTTCCTCCTTTTGGATTGTAATCTATATGTTCTAGTCCTTCCTACAATTTATGGTAGACTCCTAATAATGAATTTGACACTTGTCTCTGCTATTGTGTCCAAGAGTTATGCCATTAGGTGTTTCCCTAGATTCTTGATCAACGTCTCATAGACGATACAAGTAATGTGACTCGAAATGGGGGAAAGAAGTAGCTTCATAAGTCGTGAACAAAATGGAATGCTAGACCAAGTTCGCAATCCTCTAAGAAGAGGTGGTTAGCATACATGTTTTCTTTCTTCTTTTAATCTCTACTGTTTCTTTTTTTTTTTTTTCATTTGATCATGTATTTGTATATTCCATGGATTTGTTTTCCTGTTAGGTATATTTCCATTATCATTCAATAGAAAACATAATTTTGGAATGTTATAGTATGGGAAAATGGCTTATTCATCAGGTCCAATAATTTTTCACTGCCGTTTTGCATGAGATTTGTTAGCTCAGATGTCGAAATCCTGATTTTCAAATGGGTTTTTGATTCATGAAAATTGTGGTTTTGTATGATTTTATGCGCACTTCACTTGCTAGCAATTCATATGATTCAAATAATAATTGTAGCAAGTAGAAAAGGAATGGGCACCCAAATAATATTTTACTTCATTGTTGCTATCCTCTATCTCATTCATCTTATACTCTTTTTTTTCTTTTTTTGTTTGTGATATTGATAATATTCCATCTTATATACATGTGTTTTTATTTGACTAAATTTTAATAAACCTTGAGTCATTGTGAATATTTTACCTATTTAGTATTTAAATAAATAAATCAGTTATTAGTGCCGTTAGAAAGTTATCTTTGGCAATAGCTTTATGTAGCAATTTCATTGTAAATGGATTAGTTTGAATGAGAGATACACACAGTTCAATCTCAAAATCTGATCAAGAACAAAATATTTTAAGAGAGATGGTTAGAAATACAATCTTTAAAAGAGTACGTGTGGTATTAAGATCAGATTCAAATAGTGTAAAATTTTCCACTTCCAATCCAAAGACTTGGTCTAATCAAATGTTCTCATCTTTAATAATAGGTATACTCTCTTTAAAGTATTTTCATAATAGTTCTTAATGGCCCTAGCTATAACATAAAAGAAGACTGGTGTGTTGAGGTTGTTAAAGGAGAAGCCAACACACATTGGATTGTTTATATATGTAATTTTCTTTCTTGTTGAAAGGCCACATAGGACCTTGATGGTTGCTGCAATCTTTTGATCATGCTCTCAGCAGAATACTTACTTCAACAAAGAAACTTTAGAGAGAAAACTAAAGTAGATGCAGAACAACATTATACTTCCAACTTCTCATTAATAAAAATATAATATAAATCCTATAAGTAAAAATAGTTAAAAGCAACGAAACAGTAAAATAATAAGAAAAAAACGAATGGCCAGATAATCCCAAATGGCCATCCAAAAAAAACCAAATTCAGAAGAATCCCACCAATCTAAACGGCTGAAGTATAAGATAGATAATTAAAACAAAAACGGAAAATTTACTGTCCACCATTTAGTCTACCTCCTCAATCTTGGGGCCAGCACCGCCACCACCACCACCACCAGCACCAACTGAAGGACCATCCTCATCCATACCTCCACCCATGTCAGCACCCGCACCCTGGTACATCTTGGCAATGATTGGGTTGCAGATGCTCTCCAGCTCCTTCATCTTGTCATCGAATTCATCAGCCTCGGCAAGCTGGTTGCTGTCCAGCCACTGGATGGCTTGTTCAATGGCTTCCTCTATCTTCTTCTTGTCTGTTGGATCAAGTTTCTCTCCAATCTTCTCATCCTTCACAGTGTTCCTCATGTTGTATGCATAGTTCTCCAATGCATTCTTTGATTCAACCTTCTTCTTGTGCTCCTCATCCTCCGACTTGTATTTCTCTGCTTCCTCAACCATCTTCTCAATCTCCTCCTTTGACAACCTTCCTTTGTCATTGGTGATTGTGATCTTGTTCTTTTGACCTGTGGTCTTGTCCTCAGCAGAGACATTTAGGATACCATTGGCATCAATGTCAAAGCATACTGTGATTTGAGGAACACCACGTGGAGCGGGAGGGATGCCAGATAGCTCAAATTTACCCAACAAGTTGTTATCTCTGGTTCTTGTTCTCTCACCCTCATATACCTGAATCAACACACCAGGTTGGTTGTCCGAGTAGGTAGAGAACACTTGCTCCTTTTTTGTAGGAATGGTGGTGTTTCTTTGGATCAACACGGTCATGACACCTCCGGCTGTCTCCAAACCAAGGGAAAGAGGAGTGACATCCAACAACAATAGGTCCTGCACCTTCTCATTGCCCTCACCACTCAAGATGGCAGCCTGAACAGCAGCACCATAGGCAACAGCCTCATCAGGGTTGATGCTCTTGCAGAGTTCCTTCCCGTTGAAGAAATCCTGCAACAGCTGCTGGACCTTGGGAATCCTAGTGGATCCACCAACAAGTACAACATCATGGACGGTGCTTTTGTCCATCTTTGCATCTCTCAAACACTTCTCAACAGGCTCCATACACTTTCTGAAAAGGTCCATGTTGAGCTCCTCGAATCTGGCACGTGTGATGGTGGTGTAGAAGTCGATACCCTCGTACAAAGAATCAATCTCAATGGTGGTCTGGGCAGTGGATGAGAGAGTTCTCTTCGCCCTCTCACAAGATGTCCTCAGTCTCCTAAGAGCCCTAGCATTCCCATTGATGTCCTTCTTGTGCTTCCTCTTAAACTCTTGCACAAAGTGGTTAACCATTCGGTTGTCAAAGTCCTCACCTCCAAGATGGGTATCTCCAGCAGTGGATTTCACCTCAAAGATACCCTCTTCAATTGTGAGGAGGGAAACATCGAAGGTACCACCACCTAGGTCGAAAATGAGAACATTTTTCTCACCAACACTTGTTGCCTTCTTATCGAGACCATAGGCAATGGCAGCAGCCGTCGGCTCGTTAATGATACGCATAACATTGAGGCCAGCAATGACACCGGCATCCTTAGTAGCTTGACGCTGGGAATCATTGAAGTATGCAGGGACAGTGACCACAGCATTTTTGATAGTTGAACCAAGATAGGCCTCTGCAATCTCACGCATCTTAATGAGGACCATTGAGGAAATCTCCTCAGCTGCAAATTGCTTCTCCTCACCCTTGTAGTTGACCACAATCATGGGCTTATCACCTGGGCCTGGAATGACCTTGAAAGGCCAGAGCTTCATGTCACCTTGGACAGGGGCATCACTGAACCTCCTGCCAATCAATCGCTTTGCATCTGGAGAAGACAACGAACAATACTTTCAGAGAAAGTTCCAAGATGGAAAAAAAATTCAAAAGAATTTCCAAGAAATACACCACAATAGAAAACATAGGCATAAAATAAATGACTGCAAAAAAAAAAAAAAAAAAACTCTTCATACAGGCAGATATGATTATTTACGAACAAAAGCTACAAATTAAAAAAAAAAAAAAATGGGTGAGCACATGAAAGTGACTAAAAATGATTAATATCTAAGCAACAAGGAATAGAAGCAAAGCAAATAAACATGTTTAGGCTTGTTCATTTGAAGGCATGGTTTTAAAACTCGTTTTGACATCAAATCATGTCTTTGAGACGACTTGTCAACTCGTCTCGTTGGTGGATGACACCGAGACAGCTCGGACAAGTCATCTCGGTCTCCAACAAGATTTAAAACCATGATTGAAGGTTACTTTGTATTAGCCTACGGTAAATCAAGTGGAAGATTCTGTGGGCCGAGCTCCACATCAAGGCGGCTGGAGGATTGTAGTGGGAATAACACAGGGCATCAGGGGATTCAATCCTGATTTAAAACTTTTTGGTGTTAACTTTCTATTCAATTTCATAGTTTTTTTCTAGGGCAATTTCATGCTTATGAACTATAACTCCATTTTAGGATTTCTAAAAGGGATTTTCACATTTTCTGACAGAAAGTGAGATTGAGAGATTGTAACCCTGGTCTTCACATAAAGAGTGAAACTATCTCATCATCGCTCACGGACATAGGTAACCTTGCCCAACTACATAATCCTGAATCATTCTTTTTTACAATTAATTTGTGTTCTATTTTTTTATGTTATCATGCACCTATTTTCTACAAAAACAATACAAATAGATCCATGGATCCTGTTGATACTTTGTACATTAAAAATCACAAAGAAACAATTTTGTTGAGATCTCAAGATAGAGCTTATCCAAAAAGCTATGCAATGGTATATTTATAATAATAGTAATAATGAAATCTCCAATGAGTTATGATCTAAATAAATTTCACAGATCTAACAAACCAGACCTAGAGAAGATCTTTTATGAAAAGTATAGATTTGAAAAATTCATCATCATCAACAACAACAACAGCAACTACAAAATCTTAAATTAATTAAATCACATAAAAAACAAAAATAAAAAAGTAAATTTTTTTTTTTTTTTGCCTTTCAGCAAGTCAGGACTAGAAAACTCTCTACGAATTCAATTTCTATTTAGATATTGTAAAAAATCATATATTTTTGAAATATATAAACAGAATAAGACGACATCTAAATGCTTCAAATCTATCATAAAAATATAAATCAGAAAAGATGCATCAACAAACAACAGCAAATACAAACTCTTAAAATACTTCAATCATTTATATATATATATATATATATATATATATATATATATATATAAATTATGATTTCGGCAAGGACGGACTTTAAATTCGAACATTCAAGTTTCTACTGAAGTACAGTAAAACATTGTAAATTTTCAGAATATATCCACTCCAAACGGATCTAACAGTCAGATCTAGAAACAAAAAGCATCAGATTTAAGAAAATGAGATCAAAATTTACCAAAAACGGTGTTGATCGGGTTCATCGCGACCTGATTCTTAGCCGCATCTCCAATCAAACGCTCCGAATCAGTGAAGGCAACATACGAAGGAGTAGTCCTGTTCCCTTGATCGTTCGCTATGATCTCAACACGATCATGTTGCCAAACTCCAACACAGGAGTATGTCGTCCCAAGATCGATTCCGATCGCAGGACCTTCACCTTTACCAGCCATTTCACTAGATCAAATCGATCAAAATCGCAAAAAAAATCGAAATCTGAAGGTTTGAAAAGAAAGAAAAATAACGAGATTGGTAAACGAAGCAAATCGCAGACTAGGGTTTGTGATTTAAAAAAATGAAGGGAAAGCTTCATAATTTATAGGTTTAGCGAATTTTTTTCGAGTTTCCAGAATGTTCTAATTGAATTTCAGCCATTGGATCTAAAGTATTGGACGATTAGGAATGTCTTTTGGGATTTTCCAATGAAAAACTAGAGATATTTTTTATTTTTTTAAATCTTTTTTAGGATCTTTCCTTTGCGTGTAGACTCCGTCTCGTTCACGGACGGAGACTTTAAAATCTAGACCGTTCGATTTCGTTAGCCAGATTGGAGAATAACATGGAGCCACGTAGTCACGTCTCATTGCGAAACTCTATAACCATTCTTGTCCATGAGTTTGCTTCATTTCCCTGTATTTACATAAGTGGAGAATTTCATTTTCACTTCCAACTTTTGTGTCAAATAGAAGATTCAAATGCATGTAATTTTACCTTTTTATCCCTACTAATTTAATAAATTCCAGAAATAACCCTTCCAATGTAACCAAATCAAACCATATAACTCAACTCTGACTATTAGGGTTGTCGACGGTCGGGTTCAGGTTGGGATTGGTTGAGTTCTAACTCGACCCGGACCAGGGCCTCCACCCTTATTGGGCCTAAATTGGTGGTGCTCATGCTCGAACATGATCCTAAAATGATAGAAACCACTTGATATTGTTTTCATCAAAATAGGGTTTAATCTCTGTTCTAATGGGAAAAATGATTAGAGATGAAGTTCAAGTTTGTATTTGTAAAACGTTTTAGTCATCTTTTCTTGAACATCATACATCAATAAATATGATAGATGTAGGTGCCAGCTAGCTTAGTTGCTAAAGTATTTGAGTGATGATAGTAGAGATTTGGGTTTAAATCTCTCCATCATTGAGTCACGAAACTCATTAAAAACATGCTAACCAATAAAATATATATATAATAGAAGGGTGAGGTTAGGTGTGGTTGGGCATTGTTAGGCCCTAGTCCGACCTGAATTTTTATTTGATCAATGGTAAGTAATTTTTTTTTTTAAGAAATAAAATTTGACTATTTTTATAGATCCCTGATAATTGGTCAATATCATGGATCCATAATATCATTGATCACTGCTCATTGATAATTTTTCAATAAACATTGATCAATGATAGTAACTTTAATGGGTTTTGAGCCAAAGCAATAGGGTTAGCTTGGACTAGGTTTAAGTTAGTTTTATCTTACTCTGTATCTCGAAGAAAAAGATCTATAATGTTAGTCTTAGTTTTGTCCTTGACACAGTTCAAAATATCATATTGTATTACAATGTATCGGCCGATGCACATGGATATCGATCAAGACTGATATAAAACATTGAATGTTTCAGGAATGCATCGTTATGTATATCAGAATGTATTAATAGTTTGGGCTTTATTCTCTCTCGTTATCTCGATGTGAGTAGCCCTTTTTCTCCTTCCTTTATATGGCTAAAGCAGTGGGTTGATATTCTTGTTCTCTCAGTTAAAGAAGTTTCTTGATCTCAATTTCATTATGGATTTGTTCGGACCAAGCCCGGTCCCTTTTACTTTTGAATTTGCCTCTTGAAACCCAAGCCCAACTTAGGAAAACTAGACATCTCCCGAAAAATACTTTTAACATTCGTTTCCTAAGATCATCTCCTACAAACTTCCTTTTCCTCTTGATGACCTCTTTAAAACCCATAACGCGTTTGGTTTGTCGTTCTTCCATGCCTTGGTCCATTAGTTGCAATTATTGAGCTGTGATGATTGGGCCTTATCAGGCCCATAAGTGCTGTAGAAGATATTACCGGTTGTTCCACATTTCATGCTGTAAAGATACTATTTAATAAGGAATAATATCCCCAATGGTGCATAGTACAACTGTGGTAAGAAAATCACAGGTTTCCTTGAGATCATTAACAGTTTCTTGGAGACCCATTTTTCTTGGAAATCTCTAGGAATATTCTCCTATCTCAACACTTGAAATCGGGCTAATTGCCCCGCCTTGGTGATAGGGTTTTGGGGCAACACAAGCCCAAACCAAAATTAAGAAAATAAATCCCGAGCCCAATATGGACTTGGCCCAAATTTTCCTAGTGGGAGCCTGATTCTTGTTGTTCATATTTAAACCCAACTTGGAGCAGTTTGGGGTGAATCCACACCCAAACCAATATTTATTTATTTTTGCACCTTCTAACTAAATAAATATAAAATCAAATATAGGCCCAATGTGGACTAACCAACTAAAATGGACTGTAATTATGTTGGACAAACTGTCCAGAAATGTTTGGGACGGGAAGAAAATTAGGGCTGCAACTTGGGCGGGCTGGCCCAGATTCAACCAGATTGCTGGACTAGCTTGAGTTGAGCTTAGGTTAGAAGAAGTTAACCAGGTCTTAATTCGGGTTGAGCTTGGTTAGAGGAACCCAACTCAGCCCAAACCCGAGGCTATTAAAAATTATAATTATTTTTATATTAATTATATATTTTTACTAAATTTTAAAGGGCATTTTAATTATTTCTTGTTTAAATTATACAATTTTTATTATTATTAATTGTATTTCTTACTTAATATATATATAAAGAAAATAGGTTGCAGTTCTAAAGAGGGGGAAGGAATAATATATATATATATATATATATATAATATATATATTATATATATATATATATATATAGAAAGAAAATAGGTTGCAGTTCTAAAGAGGGGAAGGAATATATATATATATATATATATATAGAAAGAAAATAGGTTGCAGTTTTAAAGAGGGGGAAGGAATAATTTCATAGAATTTTAAGGGTATATCTTCTCATCCACAAGAAATTCAATACATGATTTCACTAAATCCAAAACAACCAATTGCCCATGGATAGTTTTGTAAATTGTGAATGCCCTCAATACATGTGATTTCATGTGATTGGTCGATCTAGGCTTCCTTGAAATCCCATATTAATTTTTCTAGGAAATTTTTTTCCTCATCTCAACCATTTGTTGTCCAAAAACATTTAAAACCAGAATTTTCCAGCTTAAAACATTAGAAATTATTCAAGTACTGGTAAAATAAACCAATATTCTTTGATATGACCTGCAAAAGTGAGTTCAAGCCAAGTGTTATATTTGTTGATCCTTGGGTCTCCTTATTTTTGGTGTAAGATCGGCAAGGAATTTAAATGGATCTTTTTTTAGGACTTTCTTATCCGTTGGGAGTGTGTTTGTAATCTGTCGGAGTTGTAGCTTTGTGGTTGTCTTTTGATTTTTTTTTTCTTTCTTATGTTGGTCATGTCGATCTGCCGCTTGTATTTGTTGTTCCTTTAATCTATATATATATATATATATATAAACGAGTTCATATAAGAGAATATTCTTTGATAGAAATATTCTCTGATTAGACTATTTATTATTAGTTATGTGCCACAAAATCCATCATCTCCAACCTTTAATAGAAAATAACTTCAATGTCTTCATCATCGACCCCGTCAAAGCACCTTCATTATTCTTCCCAAAAGTGGGTCATCTTCAACTCTAGTGGTACCCTTGTCTTCAACCCTAAGATTCTATCTCCTTTAACCTTCAAACCTCAAGAACAAATAGATTTATATTTATATTTTTAATTTCTTTTAATGGGTTTTTGGATTAAAAAAAAATGAATAAATTGAGAAAAAAGTTGAAGATTGAATTTTTTTTTTTTATTATAAAGAAAAATCAAGAATTCTTTACAAAAGTTGAGTGAGTACAAGGTTGAAGAGATGAGGTTAATGAATTAAAATAATTTCAGTTAGATCGGTAGATAACGGCATTTGTATCATTTTCTATTAATTTCTTAAAGAAGACCAAAGCCAAGGGGGTATGTCAATTGTCATCAGTTTGAAAACATTGGAGTATCTCAAGGGTTTTGTTAACATGTGCCCTAAGGGCACAGGCCGGCAGGCGTGCATTATTACAAAATTCTCCAATTTTGCAAAAACATGTAAAATTCTCAGAATAAGAGAGTAGTCCATTAAATTGATGAATTAATTGGTGATTTATCTCAGGAATAGGATATGTTTTTAGGGAGGTTGAGGATGATGGGTTTTGGAAAAAAATTCAACAACATTATTTGTATATTTTCTGTAACTTTTCAGATATTTTTATGAAACTTTCCCAAATTTGTACGAATTAACTGAATTGGACCCTACTAAATAATTATTGAATCCAAACTTTGTTACTAAGGAGCCACTCAAAGCACCCTAAAATTAGTTGGAATAATTGAATTAGACCTTTCATATGAAGATAATGCTGACCAGGTTTAAACCCTTTGAACCTTAATATCCTAACCAAATGTGAAAGAGGGTTCGACCTCATAAGCCAAGTAAATCAAAAGCCTTGGACTTTTTAGACCACATGATTGATGATTGATGCTTGGTCGGGCTCTACTGGGTACAAGATCTTACTTTTATATATCTTGATGATCCCATCAATTTCTCTTAATTTTACACAAATGAGGGGTGGCTTTATATTCCAAATGTCTGAGATGGGCCCCTTTTACAGCTTTAATGATGTTGGATAATTGCTGTGAAGCTATACGTTTAGGTTCCCTAATGGATAAGATATATATTGGACCCCTTTGATCACATCAGACTAATGAAATCCATCGGGTACAATTCTAATTACATCCAAATTTACATCATCAAATTTAAAGTGAATTTTATTGCCAAACCAAGTATTCTTATAAGAGTCTTGTTGGAGTGATCTCAAGATTGAACCCTATACCGCACATCTTGACAGGAAAGTGGATAGGAGCCATAGATGCTTTTTCACTTGTATCTTGACGAAAAGCATCTATAGTTCCATACACTTTCAGGTCAGGGTGTGTGAGGTCCAATCTTGAGGTTACTTTGGCCTTCTTCTTGTTATTATACCTCAATAAATAGAATTAAATAGATTTTAGAGATTTGGTTCTACAAACACGATGACAAAATTCACAAATCGATTAATATGTGATTCTCTATATAACATGAATCAAGTATCAATCGTCACCTGAATTGATTTGTGGTTCGGTCTGGTAGAAATGAATCTGATAACACAGGTTTATAAATTCCATAGTTTTGAAACTCAAGAAAGGAAGCAAATTGGGGGTTAGTATTATAAAATTGACCAAAACAAAGTATTGTTTAAGTCGGGATTTGTACCATAGATTATTGCCTTTGAAAGAGGGGGACAATGTCGTCAATGGTGGCCTTCTTTTCAGCCTTAAGTGACAGTTTACAAATGGTGTGTTTCCAACAAAGGTCCTATAAATAATATTATTAGAAGAATCCATAGTTAAATCGATAAAGAGAGTAAATCCTGAATTATTAAAGTAGTTTGGATTAAATAATTTACTAATGAGGTTTCACACTTATTTATAGATATTCTTTCTTCATTCTAAGTCTAGGAGGTCAACAAGGGATTAGCTACCCCCAATTGTTGAAATCTTTTCCTTAATTGGTAGTCGAATAACTGACAGGACCGACAGTGTTACTCATATGAGACCGAGCTATGGACCTTGGGGTAGTCTTTGGTCTACCTCGGCTTGGTAAACACGATGTGCCTTCCTGCTTGGTATGTATTTGGCAAATGTGGTTAGCTCCTAGGGGTGGTACCTCAGCCTTGTAAATCTAAGGTGCCTTCATTATATTAGAAAGTCTTAATTTGACCATTCAACTTCAGCTGAGGTGATGGCGTTGGGGTTGAGTCTTATTGTGAGGTTGTTGGACGGGCTGGGATTAATCGATTATGCTGATGCAAATCTCAAGATAATACGTGAATGAAGGATTGGGTGTACAGAAATCTGACCCTCACAACTATGTTAGTTCAATTGCTATTAATATCATTCCATTAAGAATTCATAGTCTCTACTCTAAGGAGTTGGAAATATTTCAAGAGTGAATTAGCATTTCGTAAGCTGAAAATAAGTTATTTATGATTTCGGCCACTTTTCATTTTAATTATCAAAATGTGAGCAATCAAGTTTTCGGTAAAAAAATTCAGAATGAAGCGTCTATTTCGCAGGTTCAAAGTGAAATTGTCACTTTAAACATGCGAAATAGTCACTTTAAAAATCTCCGAATTTGTTATCATTCATATTTTGGTAATTAATACAAACAGTGAGTTGGAATCGTAAATTCGTCAAAAGTTGATCTTTTTCAAAAATATCTCATATTTCAAACTCATCTCCTTCATCAAAACTTTAAGGTCACGTTTAATAATTTAAGATCATGACAAGACGGTAGTTAAATTTTTATTAAAATTGCAAGAGTAGAAGATTCAATCTCTTTCGTAAAATACCATGGCCGTCTTAAGAGAAGACAACAGGGAAAAACAAATTTCTCTTGATTTTGATCTCCTCTGAAATCTCTTCTGTGGCTCTATTCAATACGCCTTAACCTTGTCAAGTTTTGCATTTTGATGTTTTTGGTTACGACTTTGGAAAAAATTTACGATGATTTGTCGGTGTACATTTGACAAAAAAAACAAAATTTGCCTAGTGGTTTTGTAAATAGTAAAGATATGCTTTTACATAAAGAAAACAATATTCCCTATCCTGGTTTTTCATCGGACCCGCCGGTGTACTGTTTCCACACATGCTTCCCAAAAATCTGTGGCGAATACAAGCACTCATTTGGTAAAGTTTTACAAGACTAAAAAGTTTTATTTATCTTGATTTTATGCCTCATATAACATAGATTTGTAATTTTTTTTTTGCTTGAAATCCACATTGCAAATGTGGAACAAGCACTCGCAAAGACTCGATATGACCCGCAAGACTTTGTTTTCATACGGACTCTACCTAACAATAACATGGCCTTGGACTGAGAACAATCTTGTAAAGGATGGGAAAAGGGGAATACTTCAAGGGATTTCAAGGAAATACTTACTTATAGATAATAGAAAATTAGTACTATTTTTTTTTCCTGAAAATACATGTTTAACTTCGTATCTCAATGTTTGTTTAATGGAGAGCCTTTTAGAAAAGTCCCAAAACACATGGGTGGGAATGTTTTTGTTGAATTATGTAAATGGTTTTAAAACAAGTATTCCCTCTACCCACCGATTCCAGGTGGACTAGCTTGAATCATCTCATCTTAAATAAGATAAATTGTGGATCTATAATTATTTATTAATAATTTTATATATTCAAATAGTCATAGTTTTAACGAAAAATTGGATTTGAATATGCTCAGGCACAAGATCATAATTCTTCGTAGATAATAAATATTTAAATCATTACAAAACCATCATTTTTATCAAAAATACAAAAAACCAATTCAGTCAACTAATATTTTCAAAATAGCAAACAACTTGTATCACGAACAAGTCATGTGATGTCTGGCAATGTAGATAAATCCAAAGACGACCGATCTACAAGAGAGAACAATTTTCCAATTATATAATCAGTTGCCTCTCAAAAGAATGTCAAACAATTGGGCATCTTATTAAAATTGAATATCATGTAATGAAAATAATTCCCACCTTACCTGGAATAGAAAATTTTCCAAAAATGGTAAAATTCCTGACTCAAACATGCTAATACTCTTAAAATTACTAGCTAGTCAATGGAATTTTGTAATGGAATTTTTGGTCAAGCATGTTTGCCAAGATCTAAGCATCAATATGCAATAAGAGTGATTCTGAAATATACTTGCAAAGTTATGCCCCCGGGAGATAGGGTACACATCTTTTTTTTCTTTCTACCATTCCTTTTGACCTTCTTTGGATCAATCCCCTCCTCAAACTCTATGTATTCTTATTCTATCTCTTCATCAAAATATAAAGTACGATTAACACTAAATATCCCCATAATTCACGAACAATACAGAAATAACTCATCAAGTCATCTCGAGGATTATTTTTAAAAGAATAATGCTGAAATGACCTTAAGAGTGTACCTCACATTGCACATCTTCACATAAAAGTGTTTAAGAACCATAGGATTTTTTCATTGAGATATGAGTAAAAAAGCATTTACGAATCATATGCACTTTCACGTTAAGGTGTGCGATGTGATGTGAAGTACAATCTCGAGGTCAGTCCAAACAACTCGACTCATTTTAAAACCATGGTTTTGAAGGTCCAAATTCCCAACTTCCAGTAAAACACTAGCCTTAAATGACTTATAGCGGGCACTCCAATCAAGCAAACGATTCAGATGAAAAAGTAATCCTGAGTATCCCAAGAGATGAATTTCTGGTTCTTGTTATCCCAACCGTCCGTTTAATATTGACCCTCACACGGCGTTTGAGGTTAGAAAATTCCAACCATCTATGTACACGTGGAGTCTCTGATACAACAAGTTTTTGAAAGAGACTAAAACAGTGAAACTAAGTGACCTAGAATTTTCAAAGGGAAAAGAATGAAAATCAGTCAGAATTTCAATATTATATTCCCATGCATGAGAGAGAGAGAGATAGAGATAGAGAGAGAAAAGACCGGAAAACAAAGGTACCTTCTGACAGTGACACTTCCACAATGCCCACCACCATGACTGGCTTTTTCCTCAATTTTTTCTTATTAAAAAAAAAATATATTATTTATTTATTATTTATAACTTTTTAATATTATTTCTCCGTTAGGGTTTCCATCGTATCTCTCTCCACTTGCTTCCATGCATGGGGAGCCACTTCCCACTTTTTCCCTGACTAGTGCACCCAAGCATCACAAAGAAGCTTACCCGTTAAGAAACTTCATTCCTACCCCTCAAAACCCTAAATATAATTACAAAACAAAAAGAGATGTAGAGAGAGATCAAGAACAAAATAAATAAATCCCCACATTTATCTTCTCTCTCTCTCTCCCTCTCCTTTTCTTTCTTCTCTCTGTAACTCTCTTCTTCAAGTGATTCTCCACCATATCTCCAAAAACCAATCAACCTTTACAAAAGAAAGAAAGAAAAAAAAAAATCAAGCACCATGGTTTTTACATCTGTTCCTCTCTATCTAGATTCACCCAATTGGCAGCAGGTTAGGTTTCTTCAATTTCTTTCCTCACAAAAGAAATTTAAAAGATAGATATTCCAACCCTTTTGTTTGATCTTGTTGAATATACCAGATATTTGATTTCTTTCTTTTTATATTTTACAGCAACCAAATCATCAACAAGGAAGTAGTAGTGAGAATCCTCAGCTTCCATCGCAGTCGCAGCCACACCCTCAAGCCTCTGGTGTCAGCCCGGGCTTGATCAGGCCTGGTTCGATGGCCGATAGAGCCAGGATGGCTAATTTGCCCCAGCCAGAGGCATCACTGAAATGCCCACGATGCGAATCCACCAATACGAAGTTCTGTTACTTCAATAATTACAGCCTTTCACAGCCACGCCACTTTTGTAAGACATGTAGAAGGTACTAATTATGGAGTATTAAGTTATGATGCATTGTAATAAGATGAAAGAAGGAACATCAAATCATATTCATGAAGATTGGGTCTAGATCAGATAAGAAATAATTTTTTTTCTTATATAAATTTTATTAGGGTTAACTCATGTGATTAATAATCAAAATCAATAAAATTGTATCTTTTTTTTAATATTATTATTATCAGGTATTGGACAAGAGGGGGAGCACTAAGGAGCGTTCCTGTCGGAGGAGGTTGCCGGAGGAACAAAAGAACAAAAAACAATAGGTCAAAATCTCCAGCTACAGAGGAAAACCAAAAGGGTCGCAGCAGTTCGACGAGTTCAGGTCCATCCAATAACATCACCTCTGATACAATTAGTCCTATTCCGGCGCCACAACTACCTTTCATGGCCTCTTTACGTCATCTCACCGATTATGGTGCAGCCGATATGGGCTTCAATTTTAGTGGAATTCACTCAGCCATAGCGCCAGCAAGCGGTGCTGACTTGGATTTCATGATGGGTAGTAATTCAGGTGTTGGTAGTTCTACACTTTTGCCTACTGGAGGAGCTGAACAGTGGAGATTACAACAATTTCCATTCTTGACTGGTATGGAGCAACCCACGGGGGGATTGTACCGATTCGAAGGTGAAGGTATTGAGCCACCGGCCTACAACACAGGATCTGGTCAGTTTTCATCGAAGCCATCTGCTTCATTGAAAATGGAAGAAAATCAAGGGTTGAATTTAACAAGACAGTTTATGGGTAATATTCCTGGAAATGATCAATATTGGGATGGCAATGCTTGGACAGATCTCTCTGGTTTCACTTCTACCTCAAACCATCTCTTGTAATTTTGATCTACCTCGGTCGCTGAAACCTCAATCGAAGCATTAATTTAAATTTTTTTTACCTGAATTACTACAGCTTCGACTATGATGAGACTCCGAATCGAAGAAAGCAGTTCCCTTCAAGTACCTAACAAGTGCAATATCAAACATTAAGAGTCTAAGATGTTGAAAATGAAAGATGGATAGAGGAAACTGTGTTGGACTGAAGAACTACTAATATATATGGTAGGCTTTCTTTTTCGTTTTTGTGTTTTTTTTTTTTTTTCTTTTGTAATCTATGGAGGTGTTATACAGAAGTCGGTGTATGAGATCATGGAGTTTGATATCTGACATGAAGGGATGGTTGTTTGAATGGATCAAATGCACTGTAGTGAGTGATTTCAGTAGAAGTTCTTTTGTGATAAATTGCCTCACATATACTTTCTTATTTACAAATGAGCCTTACATCAGAGATGAGAGACTGCATTATCAACACACTACTCTTCCAACACAGTACTACCTTATTTTCATTTTGTAAAATTAGTGGTGAATTGTCATGTTTGTAGCAATTGATCAACTACATTGTGGAAGAAGAACACAAATCAAGATTCAAGATCCATGTGTTTGAAATTGCCTGTATGAGACATTAGAGTTGTTATGATGTGTTCGTCCAAGAAATCTAACTAAATCGTAGTGTGCAAAAGCGGCTCTATGTTGAGAACGAAAGCGTGGTAAGAAACTAAAAATTGAATGAAAATGAGATTCGGAGTAGACAACTAGGAGTTCGATTATTTCATCTTCAAAACAAGAGCCAAAAGGAAGTTGTATGGCATGAAATTAGTTAATTTCTGAGGCATATATAGTAAAGTAGTGCTGGAGCTTTACTGTTTTGTTCCATTGTCGATGATCAATCTTTGATGCTGAAGAGGGCATTAGATATTAAAGAGGTGGATTGAATAAAGATGCATGTATGAAGATGGCATCTGTGTGTGTGTGAATAGAGAGGGATGATTTGGTAATAATAACACTAGAACAGTGAAATAATATTTGTTGGATTCAAGAGAGTGAGAGCTGCACGGAAGTAGAGGGTTTGTTGAATTCATGAGAGTGAGAGCTGTACAGAAGTAGAGAGAGATACACATTACACAAGAAAACACAATCTCAAAAAACGCCAAAAATCCCACTCAAAACCATGCACTCTAAGTAACTAACCAACCGACCAACCTACCAAACTTAGATTGTTTGTCGAATTCCGTAAGAAGAAATAACGTAAGCCCAAAGTCATCATATTTGTAAAAAAAAAGATAGAGAGAGAGAGAGAGAGAGAGAAAGAAAAAGAACTAGAAAGAATATGGAATTTTTTTGTTTTATTTTATGTTTTTTTGATTCACATTATATCCATTTTTCAACTTATTTCCAACCAACCCTCGAGTCTTCTCCTCAAGAGAGAGATAGCCAGCAACGCCTGAAAAGGAGTTGATGTGATTCAACCCTATACAAGATGAAGAAAAAAAAATAGACATTTTAATCCTAATTAGTGTTGAGTGAGGCTGGTCTTGAGTTAAAATATTATTTTTCATTTGGCCTTTTACAGAGTTGAATTTGATCAACACCCAAATTATTACCACTCTTTTAAGACTGACCACCCTCATCAATTTCTAAAATTCAACATGCCTCCCATGCAAAAAAGATAATATTTTGCCTCCCTTTGACCTAGTCTAACTTGGATTGGAAACAAGT
This sequence comes from Akebia trifoliata, assembly GCF_017979445.1. Lineage (NCBI taxonomy): Eukaryota > Viridiplantae > Streptophyta > Magnoliopsida > Ranunculales > Lardizabalaceae > Akebia > Akebia trifoliata. Next base: position 697,310 of record NC_141382.1, on the reverse strand, counting down.
ACTTTTCTTAACCATTGCTTTATCTCAAATGGTGGGCTAATTTTGGCAGGTGTGATTTTTAATCTAGCTGAACTAGATGGAATTAGTCTAGCTGAGAATTGACTGGTATCACCAACATACATTGAAATAAGTTGTGTGTATCATGGTTTAAGAATTCGTGGACTTGACTCAATTGAATTTTGAGGTGACTCAATCGTGTCGTGATAAAATTGACATTCTGTTCACACAACACATCAACATAATAACAAAAAAAATAGGCTTTATTTTGTTGAAAAAACGCGTTTAAAACACATCTTTTATCTTTGATGATTAAAACAATAAAAAAGTGATATTTTGAAAAAGTTGTGTTTTGTTTTTTAAAATAAATTCACATTTTTTACATTTTAATCAAAAATTTTTTTCAAAAAATGTATTATTTTAAATAAAAGATATGTTGATGAGTAGAGTTTTTTTTTTTTTTTTCATCATAACATGTTTAATTATGTTTGATAACATGTTATATTGGAAATATAGAATAAATTAACATGTGATTTTTTTCAATATCTTTTTTTTATCTTTTATGTTTCATCAATTTTGTTTTTCGTTTCTTTCTTGTTTTTGCCAAAATTTTCCCCTGCCATTTTAAACCCATGCTCCAACTTTGTGACTATGCATATCAAGAACGTTAGTTTTAGCAAATCAATTTATCATTTTTCAACTCAATATTAAGACTCGTCTGGAGTTAACTCCACTGAGTAAGTGACTTGACTTCACTCTCTATTTGTGGTAAAAAATGATCATTTATTTTTTTGTCAAAAAGGATATACAATAAACTCTAGCATTCATTTTTCATTCTCAAGAACATAAAAGCGATGTTTCTTTTATCACTTGAATCTTCCTTACTAAATAATAATACTTGCACCATGTTCCAAACTCACCATTTATGCTTTTGATTGCATATGGAGAATCCACGCATAAGTGTGTCAATCCTCTTTAACTTCACGAGAGCTTCAACTTTGGCATGGAGTTCAATATGGATAATTTCTCCTTAGTTCACACCTACCAATGCCCCAAAAATAAAATCTCCCTTTGAACCCCAAACCAAAATCCCCTATGGACCATCTTAATTTCTTATTTTTTTTACAATACCATTCAGTAGGGTGCCGTCCTAGAAATAGATAGGATGAGGCTTGGACATGATGCCCTTGTTACTCCATTTATTTAGGATTAATTCTTTTCTTATTGATGTATTGCTAGGTATATCAACATCATCAAATATTACCCTCAAACATCTTTTGAGATCACCGCCTATTTATGAGTGTATTTATCTTCAAATATCCTCCTATTCCTTTCATGCCATATATGGTAGATAGTTTCCAGGAAAGCCAGACAACGCAAATCATGTATTATTTTGCTAAGATAAAGGATGCCACACACGTATAAGCTTTGCCTCAATCTAATTAGCCGATCGGATTATGTTCTTGCTAATGTCCAATATAGCAAGAGTGGCCTCCAAACCCATCAGCTATAGGGACATTCCCCTATCAAGTTCTGCATGGAGAGTAACTTTCTAGTTACTGCCAACCACGAAATGAAGGAATATTGGATATTCTTTTTATTTAAAATAATTCTAGTCCATGGTGCCTCTTCTCAACCCACTTTCAAAGCCTTGCAAGTACTCTTAAAACTAAATTCACCCTTAGGCATTAGATTACAAACACCTTCATCTTCAATTGATCTAGAGAGCTTTGGATGATTGTAGATGGCTTCCACATCTCTCTCTTGTTTTAAAGAAACTTATCACTAAGTTGGGGCCATAGAAGGCCCCTCCCTTATATTAAATCAAGCTCTAGAATAATATGGAATTGTTAGGTTCCACATTCTCTTTGATTCTATCAATTATATGGAGTTGCCAATTTTCAACATTCTTCCTCCAGAATATCTGAGAGCAATGCATCTAGATGGTTGTAAAATTTGAACATTACTCGCTTAATATATTTAGAAATGAATGGATATCCTCCTTCAAGTTAAGGATTTCTCCAAACGAACGAAGAGGATCCATGACACATGATCACTCATGTATGCTTTCATAATTTTTCCCTAGCCTTCATGACTCCTTTCCACACCCATGAAGCATTATGCGGAGGGCATTACTGATATCCTCACTTCCAACCTATCTAGCTCAAACCTAACAACTCCATCGGGATTTAATCATTGCCACAATCCATAAATATTGTACCATATGATCCAGACCTTAATGCATCTATAATACTACTGCCTCCCTCTTCAATGAAACTACAGACACAATTCCAACTAATAGGATGGAAGGATTAGCTAAAACAAAGCGCCACTCCAAAGGAAATGAGCAAATAAGGAATCAATTTTCTAAAAAAACTCGAATCCAATACAATTGAAAACTACTTAAGACCAACTTAATGAGCTCAAAATGTCCCACAATCAAATGAGAGGAACTGAAATTTTCAACCCTCCAAATTTTTATAAATTTGGTCTAGCTACTAAAGGTTGACAAAGAGAAAATGGCATATGTATGAAAGAAAAATAAAGGAAGACCCAAATATTTAACTAGAAGAGACCCCTTTAAACACAAGAGAGTCATTATCACACCTTTGTTTAAGAAAGAAACATTAAAAAAGACACTACTCTTTTCATTATTAGCTTAGAAACCAAATATATGGTAGAATTCATCAAAAAGATTTATAAACCCATAATTTCTTATTTTTGGAGAAGATGAGAACATCATGACCAAATTTTAATATAGAAAATAAGAAAAGCCTCCATTAATATAGAAAATATAATAAGGAGAAAGATGATCCCCCATCAAAGGTCACCCTAAGTAGGAAAAAACCAAACCATTGATAATCGTAAAAAACGTAGGAGTAGTGATGCACCCATCAATTAAAGAAGGAAAATAATAAAATCTTATCAAACTCGATTAAAGGTCTTTCTCCAATAAATGACGTCTGCTCTCTTCTTTTTGTAGTTACTTGTCGTATTGCTTTTCTTTCACTCTCTCTTTCTCTTATTCTTCTACCTCAAGAGCATCCCATGAAAAAGGAGATTTTGTTGCCCCCTATCACTAATAAAGCTTGATGTCCAATCCTTCTAATTTTGTAATATATTTAAAAAAATATTATACTGACTTAATCAAGTCGAGTCAAGTTTTTAAGTTTTAAAAATAAGGGATTAATATGCATAGAAAACAACAGTTATAATCTATAAATATAAATTTAACAGAAAAAATCTATATAATAAAACACAAATGTTAGACCCACTCCAATTATAGTTATAGGGGATAAACGTCCCCCCCAGTTACAATTTTGGAGTGGGATTCAAATAGTCCACTCCATTCCTCTTACCCCATCTACTTTATTATCTTTCCTCTCCTCCTCCCCCCTCATTTCGATAATATATCTCCAATTTTACTATTTTGTATCTTTTACCCTTTTCTTCAAACTTCATTATTTTTCTCTTTTATCATTTTCAACTTTGTTGTCCCCCCCCCCCCAATTGTCAATAGTGTCATTCTAATTTTATTATTTTTTCTCTTTTACCCCTTTTATTGTTTTCTCTCTTCTTCCTGCCTCTTAATAATATCACTCCAACTTTATTATTATTTTAATTTACCCCCTTGAATCTTAAATACCCTACGGTTGATATAGTTTTGTGAGGGATAAGTGTCTCATCTAATTACACTACTCATATTTCATTGTATGTCTTTCCTCTTCGACCCCTTCAATTTTATTGCTTTTCTTCTCTTCCCCTCCATCTTTTTTAATAACATCTTTCCTCATCTCCCTCTTTAACCCATTATCTTTCCTCATCTTTTTTTATTTTAAATTTTTTAAATAATACTTCTCCAACTTTATTAATTTTTCTCTTTTACCCCCTCTTAATCTTAAAGATTTTTAATAAAAGTCATGCTAGGGTGGTCTCAGCGAGGACACACGAGGGACATCTCGACGTGGTGGCATCCACATGCTCGTAGATGTTTTTTTACGAGCATACGGATGCCACTACGTCAAGATGTCCCCCGTGTGTCCCCCACTGAGGTTACTCCAGCATTAATCTTTTAATAATATTTATCCAACTTTATGATTTTTTTACTTTTATCCCCTTTACTCTAAAAAGATGTTCATGCCATATGAACTCTAGTAATGTTATAAGACTTGACTTTAGAAAAAGTGGAATGGAGGAATAAAATTTATTTATTGATTGATCTTAAAACTTTTGTATAAAACTTCATTCTTATTGAGTAAGGGAAAAAAAAAAAAAGAATAATGATTTTCTGACTCCCTCATATGACATACTCAGAATACTCTTTTGATGTGACTTGCATTAGAATTATAAATTTTTTTACCCCGAGATATACAATTGCACAATGTCAAGAGAGTATTTTGAGTATGGCATGTGGAGAAGTAAGATTATCACATCTCAAAAGAAAATACTATTATTCCACACAAGGTAAGCAAAGTTTGGCATGACCAACTAAAGTAAAGACAAGAGGACAGGGAGGTATGTTTAAATGATTTAAGGGTAGGAAGATATTACAAATTTACACGATGAAAGGTATAATAGACGTAAAATCCCTATAATTCAATCCAATCACGCAAGAAAGAAAGGAATCTGATTGTTGGATTTTGCTTTTTGCAAAAACCAATGCAAGGCCCTGTGTGCTCTGTTATAAGGTGTAAAGCAATCCAAGCCAACCGTCAAAAAAGCAAAGATTCTCTCTCTCTCTCTCTGCTGTACAAAGAACAAGATAAATTGTACTATGGCTCGGAAATCCAAGCTAGATTATCCATGTTTGATGCTTCTCTCTCTCTTACATGGGTAGGCGTGAGATTTATTCTCTCTTTTTTCCACACCAGCTTTTGCTTTTTCTACACCAAGAGCTACTTCTCGTAAGAATTATGAAAACTAATTTAAAAAAAAAAAAAATAATATCCCAGATTTGATTCCATGGTCCTCTCAGTCAGTCCTCACGTTCTCCCACGTGTGCTCAATCATGTATATATTTGTGACATTTTCTCAGACATTCTCGAACCCAAGATTTCCTCTTAATTTTTATTATAATTCCAAAAATTAAAAAATTAAAATAATATGATTTAAAAGCTCGCTTGGATCCATAACATGGGTATTCTTGTAACTTCCGCATAACAAGTGTGCATATGAGTAAATCTCTCCTTTATAATCATAAACACAAAATTCTCCTCGGAAGGGACTAATAGATTGTGAATCGATAAATTAATTGACAGTTTGTCGATTAAATATGAAATATAATAAAAAAATTTACCCTTCAACCTCAACATTTTAATTTCTTCAATATTTAAATGTCAAAGAATAAGAAAAGGATTTTAGAGAGATTAAAGATGATGGGTTTTGATAAAAATCTAAGTGCATCATTTTTTATATTTTCATAATTAATTTTTCTGTTTATTTATTTATTTTTTCTCGGACTTTGCCAAAAAAAGAAAAAAAAAACAAAATTCCTAATTAATTGGATTGAACTCTTAATGAAGAAATGTTGAATGCCAACTTCGTTACTATGCTTGTAGTAAGGATTCACAAAGAGGGCAATAGTGTCTCAAAACTAATTACCGAACTCAAACTTAGCTACAATGATTGTTTATGGTGGAGCTTGGAAGATGAGAATCATCTTTTAAAGATTGTATTTGATTATTGGTCTGAATAATGAAACAAATTGAATTAAATTCTCAAAATTTTAAAATAGCAAAAATTAGCATGATCGAAGATTTTTATTGGAAATAGTAAAAAATAATTAATTTCAAACTAAGGTAAAACCCTTTGAAACGACCTCTTGTTAGCCTTCCAATGATATATTGTAATAGTGATTCTCCGAGCTACTTACAAAGTTATGCCGATTGAAAGTTGTATAAGTTTCACAAATACATTGTTATTTGGTCTTTCAAGTAAGTATCTATTGATATAAATGCCCCAAGAATTTGTCATCCTAACTGATCATTGAGTTCGAAAAATTCTCCTCATGGAATTTGATCTCACCCATGGGTGTGCTCATAAAATGGCTCATGTTCAATATTAGAATAGTAACAAAATTTTCTATTTTAAAATGATTATTTCGCAGATTTAAAGTGACAATTTCACAAATTTAAAATGACTATTTCCAATTAGCCACTTTAAACCTGCGAAATAGTCCCTTTAAAAACCCTTGAATTTGTTATCGTTCACATTTTGGTAATTAAAATGAACAATGAGCCTGAATCGTAAATTCGTCAAAAGTTGGTCATTTTTTCATAAATATCCCATGAATCAATAACCAGGCTAGTTTTTGTTGGTTTAATATTTACATTTAAGGTTCAGTGGGCTCAATGGTATATGCACTGATGGATGTGGAGGATGATAGCTACCCGACTCCCTGATTACAGGATCATGGGCTAGACACCTTCTCATATTATTGAAGTTTATATTGTTGGAATTTAGAGGGTTGAATTTGAAAACCCATTAATATTCAATTAGTTCTAACCATATGGTAAATCAATCTATTAATCATAGGATAATTCAATCCCATGTTTGCTTTATGCTTTATGATTTTTTACTTTATTGCTTTTAGTTTAGTTGATAGTTTTATTTTTACCTTGAGTAATTTTAGTCTCACATCGATTAGGAGAAGAATTGATTTGCAATTCTTAAATAGTTGTACTTCTAATAGCTTTAAAATGGATAGAAGTAGTAGACGGGCTCACGCGCGCACACGGAGGTTCAAAAGGAAAACCCAAGGTTCCAATTGGGATTTGGATCCATCGGTCTGAAAACCTTAATTTGTGTGCACAGGTGCGCGCAGGGGGGTGCAAAATCTCCGATTTACACCTCACGTGGTGTGCTCACGTAGACGTTTTAAATTTAAATTCTGTTTATTCTGAACCAACACAATGTGTCTATTTGGAATAGGTTTGTGACTATTCTAAACAGTTACTTTATCTTTATTTATATAAAATGTTTAGTCGATTTAAATCACTTGATTTTTTTGCTATTTTAATTTTCGATTACTAGTACATCTTTATTCTTCGTTGTGAGAGCACACAACATCATCAAGTTCGAAGTTACGTTCCAATTTAGAGTATCCTTTTGGATACGTGGGTTGTTGAATCCTGCAGAACGAACGCCTACAGACTGTGGTACCATTGCAGGGGCGAATTTCGTTTTAGGACAATGTTTTGTGCAGCTTCAACCAATTTTTTTTAGGTAATATTTTTCTATTACATTCAATTGGAAAATTAGGATTTGTTCTAACTTTTTCTCTCTCTACCATAAGAAATCAGTACTTGAGTTGATATAAATTTACATGTTTTGAATATGTAAAATTTAATATTATAAGAAATTGATTGAAGTTTTATAGGCTTCTAAACCAACTAAAATGGGTTTATTGGTGGGCCTTCTTAATCAACCAATCAAATTATATCCCAGTTTGATTACGCCAGGTATCACTTCTTTCCATATTCTGATTTGGCCATGTTGTTGCCATACACAAAGGAGTAGCCTTGTACTAGCTTACGTGGCACTATATTAACCACTAGATACCCTATTCTCCATCCTAATATTAGATGATCGGTTTAAGAAGCATTAGTGCCAATTGGTGGATACCACCAATGAATGTTGCACTTGTCACGTATTTTCTTCTTTGTAATATGGGATTGATCCCACTTTCTAATTTTTATTTCAAAGACATGCCTCCAAAATTTGGTTGCTTACAAGCTCAAATTGGACAATTAGGGCAGTGCTGTCAATAGATCCAATTAAACCAGAAATGAGATCCATTTGGATTTGGATTGAGGATATGGTTCCATAAGGATCCAATCCAGTAAGAATTGGATTTGACAACCTATTGGATTGATTGTGGATCAAACCATATACCGATCCAATAGGGTTCCAAAATTGAAGGAGCTTAGTCAAAAATGCATCTAGGAGCTATAAACTTTTGGAGTGTACAAGTCCCTAAAAAAATTAAAAAAGTCTTAGTCATCATCATTAAGTTATACCAAAAGTTTAGGACTAGTTTCAAGAATTACGTTCTTCCATTCAATTTTGTTTGAAATTGTATTTTATGCTATATTAGCCTTTTGTTGCTCCTAATCTAATATATAGATGCACACGAAAGCGCACACGCATACATGCACAAAAACTATAATAATCGAAGTGCTTTCCATTATATATATCACACAAGAGGGGTTACATCATGTTAGTAACCAATGTAAAAAACTCCGTCACCTCCTAAAATAAGTGTCTTTTAAATCTACATTATGGTGTTTCTTTACACTACATTACCAATCTCTCAGAAAAAAAGAGAAATTTTTTTTTCTAAATTTAAATAAAGGAGGATGAGCCAAATTGGATAGTGTCGACTAGCTTGATTAGTTGGTAATATCTATGGGTGATGATATCATAGATTTAGATTCAATTCTCATGTCATCGATTGAATTACTAATCGTTAAAAACAAGTTTAACCATCCAAGAAAAAGAATTAACTCAAATTGAATCTATTGGTATTAACTATGCCATCAAACCCTCTTGTTACAATCCTCAATTAAATGAATCATTCTCCATTTCACTTTGTCTAGAGTCACATCTTCCGTTGTTGAAAGAAACTTAAAGAAATCTTTTGTATATAAAAATATTTTGTTATGCTTGTAAGTGGAGCTTTTAGTCTATGAGATGTTGCATTTCGCACTCGTAAGGGCCCTAATCCTGTCAAAATGTAATGTACTATCTTCTTGGCAATATAAAACCCTTATTTTTTTTGTTTTATTTGTACTTAAAAAGATTCTTTGTCTGTCACCAAGTTAACTAATATAAATATTTTTCTCTAACCTTTTTGTTAATATAGTGTGTGATTGGCATTCATACACACTATATGGTGTATGATTGATGATGAGTGTCAATTTCCATTGGTCAGTGGTGTTTCATTTAGTCTAAGCTCCTCCTTTACATCACTTTTCACTTAAAATAGACTGCATGGATGCTAGCACTAAGTGTCATTAGGATAATTAGCATTGCTTTTGGGTCTATGTTCAATGTTGTTATCATAGCGCCCTAACTTCCACATGATTTGAGAGAGAGAGAGAGAGAGAGAGATGTTTGACCATTATAGAGCCATAACATCCACTACATGTGTGTGTGAGAGAGAGATGTTTGACCATTATCGAGCCATAACATCCACAATGTGTTTGCGTGTGTGTCTGTATGTGAGAGAGAGAGAGAGATGTTTGACCAATATAGGAACTTAGACCTTGTGCTTTTAGAAAAGTACATGAACGGTTGTAACAGAGAATAGAGGGAACCATTGGTCTACCATCAAAAGACAAAGTTTAGAGAACTCATCATCAATGATTCTTCAAGTCCAAGAGTGGAGGATATTCACTTGGGTTTCTTTTATTTTTTATTTTTTTATTCTCATCGTTTCGAGAATAAAAAGGTTAGTTCAGTCAAAAAGTCGATGAAACAATCAAAGAATTTTTGTATTTGAAAAATCTCCCGCGTTTTTTGAACTGATGACATACCCTTGACAATGATCTTCCATGAGAGACCAATAGAAAATGACGGAAAATTCGTCAATTTGGACCCAATCCAAGAATTTCTGATCCTGGACTCTTAATCATAATTATAATGACATTAACCTCAACGTCTCCCCAAGAGAACTTCATTTTCTCCCACAAAGTATCTATAGTAAAAAAACTACATTTTCTTAGTAAAAGAAACTAAACATATTGTGTGGAGAACAAGCGGCAATCATGTTACAAAATCCAAGGTTGAAGATGAAGGGTTTTGAGGGGGAAAAATTAAGGGTACGCTTGATTGCACATGAAAAATAAGTGAAAAATCACGTTTTCTGTATGTTCGATTGGTTTTTACCCTCTTCCAAAAATCTAGCAAATATTAGATTTTATTTTCCCACCTATCCTATGGAAAAATAAAATCCACTCGACAAATCGTTAAAGATCGTATTTTTGTTATTTTAAGTTAGCCTCTCATGATAGAATAAAGTCAAGAGGTAACAACAGGGAGTATATCAAACAGAAGGGATGTAACTAAGTTACTTGATTATCACCTTTAGACACCATAGAGAATTTTGTGGGTCAGTCACCAAACATTCAATTATGTAATCACAATTGTGAATCCAAATAATATCTCTTGAATAATAATGGGGAACATTTGTCTTGTTAGTTAATTACTTTTTGGCCAATGATTTATTTAATAAACCTAATAATATTGATAAAAGCTTATCACATTAGTGTCCTACTTTTCTTATGTGATTTGAATTATGCCATCTTTTATATGTTATTGTAACTTGGTTCAATTAACGACCAACTTTCCTTGAAGCGTATGTATGCATGATTTTCATGAGAATGGATGATTTGAATAACATTTAGAAGAACAAATCTTTCTTTCAATCACATCGAGAAAGAAATCGATTTGAACAATTCTCACTGGAAATAGACAATTCATACCTTTCTTTCTCCTTGGATAATAGACCTGAGGTAACAACAAAAATGACCGAACCAGTATATTTTTAGACCATCAATTTTTATTGGGCATCCTTCTTCATGCATGACACTGGTACTAAATTTATAATTTGATTAATGCTGAAGTGACCTCAGGCTGGAATCTCATATCCCACTTCTTGACATGAAATGTATGAGAAACATAGATGCTTTTCATCAAGATACAAGTGAAAAAGCATCTATGGTTCCCATCTGCTTTCACGTCAAGAAGTGCAGCATTGAGGTTCCAGCTTGAGGCCACTCTAGTACGACTCTAAATTTATACTCCAAATACTCAATCTTAGTTCTAATTAATTATTCTAGTAAGTAGAAACTCTAGTTCTGTTTGATTTATAATAGACGATGCTAACAGTGGTAAATGATACATTGGTTAATTAAACATTTGTCACATTTCAGTCTCCTTTCTTTCACTGTGGATGGATCTTTATCCCTTCAATGTGTAGTCCCCAACCCCACACAAACAATATAATTACTTGCAGGCAGGTGATCTTCCACCTCCCCATCTCAAAGTAAAACCTCACCTTCACTTTGTAAGACTGCCTATAAACAAAAACAAGAAAGAAAAATAAACTCAACTCTAGCTAAAAAAACCCTTAACTAGGATGACCGCTGTGACTGCGGGGTATGAACCCAAACCTGCTTTTGCTGCTCATACACTCGAGCAGCTGCCCAGCCTTACGCTTGCCTCTGTCTGATCCATTTTGTGCCAGGTCTAACAGCGGGCCCATCACCCCAAGTTTATAGGCCTCTTCAAGATGACGTTGGTCACCAACAAACAGGTGAACAAGCACTGAAGCAGCATTTTCTTTGTTCCTGGGGGACCCGCTCCCAATCAGCTCCACCAAGACAGGCAGAGCCTCCACTGCTCCAATTGCCGCCTTCCCCTCCAAGTGGCTAGCCAATATAGCAAGCATGGCCAATGCCTCATCGACCATTCCGCCTACAGGTTCTGTCAACAGCTTCATCAGTGTGGGCACTATCCCAGCCATAACTGCCCTTCCCTTGTTCGCTCGGTAAATGCACAAGTTAAAAAGTGCCGTTGCTGCATCCTTTTTACCTCGCCGACTACCTTCACTCAGCAATATCACAAGTGCTGGGATTGCCCCAGACAAACCAATTGTCACCTTGTTTACATCCACCAGTGATAGGCTGAAGAGTGTGGCCGCTGCATTCTCCCGTGCCTCCATACTTCCCTTTTCGAGTATGTGAACTATACCAGGTACAGCCCCAGAAGTAATGATTCTTCCTTTGTTATGCTCACAGATGGAAAGATTGAGCAATGCAGTAACAGCATGCTCTTGGGTAAGAGGGTCTGGCGTTGAGAGGAGGCTTACAAGGGGTGGGATAGCGCCAGCCTCAGCAATGCAAACACGGTAATCAGCTTTTTGCTTGGCAAGAAGACGGAGCTCACCTGCAGCAGATTGCCGATCTTCAAGATTGTTAGATGTGAGCTTGCGAAGGAGTTCATCAACTTTTGCACGTTCGGCAGGAGAGCATAAGGAGGTGGTCTTGCTGGACTGGGAATTTCCCGGTCGTTTGGGCGGTTCCATACCATTGGCTTCGCACCACTGGGCTATGAGGTTGCGCAGGACATAGTTGGGTGTGAGGGTTATGCTGAAAAGGCTTTGTTGTGTCTTTGGGCATGTGTTATGCCCAGCTTTGAGCCATTTCTCAATGCACACTCGTTCATAGGTCTGCAACAGAGAAAAAAGGTGCCTATTACATCAACTTAAAAGAATATTGAATTCAAGAAGTACGGAGGAGCAACTATCCTGCCTACACTTTCCATGGCATAAATAATGGTGGTTCAGGGACTACAATTCAAAGGTTCGCACATGAAAATCTACTAGGGTAATGGTAGTGAGAAATTTTTAAGGACTTGTCCATCGTTTTTCCTAGCCAGTTAAAAGAACAACAGTACAGATAATTTTTATTTTATGGCGGAAAAAAAAAACAAAAGAAAACTGCACTGCATCTAAATGTTTGAAGTCCTGAATGGTGGATATACCTGCCCTGTGGATATGATGACTGGATCTCTCATCAACTCCAATGATATTGGACAGCGGAAGTCATCTGGTACAACGAGAGATTTTGGATTCCCTTCAGTAAAGGCGGGCCGTTGCCACTTGAATGAAGACACTTCTCACTTGCATTAGCATCCATGTCGAAGTTTTCAGTCTGCACAAAATCCTTAATTTTCTTCAGTAACATTGACATCTTTTCTATGCTCTCCCCGGGATCTCCACTACTGGAAACAACCATATCATGCAAAGCTAGCGACTCTTGTTTGAGATCAGCTATACTCATCAGCTGCAACTTTTCAGCCAGTCTCCTTAAGATGGCAGGATCCATATCTGCATCACTTCTCTTGTTATTAATGGATGAAAGATCTTTATACAGGTTAACATCGGGTGTATCGACCAACCCTTTGGCTCTTCTAAACTGAGCAAGCACTAGCTCAACCTAGACAACAAAAATCTTAGAAATAGGTCAGAAAGGAAAATTTAATTTCAAACCTCCTCAACTCTTCTTAAAGCCAAAAGTAACACACAACACTAACATATAAATGGGAATGGATCAAGGGACATAGGAAAAAACATATGTAAAAACAATGTAACATTAATAAATTTTCAAAATATGGGTTAGAAGTTTCGGATTAAGCTGATTTTTTGTGAGGATGATCTCTATGATGGGAAGATCATCCGGAAAAAAAAAATCAGTCCAATCTGAAACTTCTAACCCCATTAAAAGTGATTTAGAATGTGGACCGTCGATTTTTTGTCAATTTTTGGCAATAATTTGTAAATCACTTTTGATGGATTTAGAAGTTTCAGATTGAACTGATTTTTTGTGAGGATGATCTTCTCATCATAGTGACCATCCTCGCAAAAAATCAGCTCAATCCAAAACCTCTAACCCATATTTTGAAAAACCATTGTTTTTACATATGTCCCATGAATCGCCCCCCATATAAATTATTTGTGACCCTCAAAATTCATTCCAATAATCAACGATTAAGAAATAAAAGATTCTTCCATGATATGATAAGTTTCTTATTGTAGCTTCAGTTATTTTTCATTAGAAAGAAAAAAAAAACAAGAACTTGTTGAGGCCCTCCACAAATATTCAGTAGAAGTACACACAAAATTCTTTTGAGGGTAGATCTCTACCTGTTCCTTAACTTCGTCTGATATGTCAAGTTTTTCATAGGAAACTCCACTCAAAGTTTGCTCCACTTGAGCAGTCACTTCCTGGAATTTGTGCATTATTTGCTCCCTCTCTAGGGCCTGCATCATATAAAAAGGGGTCACTTCTAATAAATGCAGCTAAACATAAGTTATGAAACTGGTGTTAGCACCCTTAAGCATCGATTTATATGACCTAAGCAATGATCTTGCGCACTTTATATATCTATGGGACATAAAGTTCTTACATGTAGACCTATGGATTTATCTGTTAGCACACATCCATGTGCCTTTACAAGCATGCAAGCTCACATATGTGTCTTTGCCACACAATGTTCTAAAAACCAAATTTATGATCGGACTGAAAACCAGCCAAATTGACCAGATCCCAATTCTATTGGATTGGACCGATTTGCATTTACGAAAGAATTCTAAAATATGTATGATTAATTTACTTGTAAAACAATCAAACCTTCGATCATATAATACTGACGTTGTTTTCTTCGATTTCTAGGGTGTAAAGAGAATTTGAATAATCTTTTCAATATTTCATGAAAGAATAACATTACATCTTACTATTAAGGCTTCTTGGTCCTTAAAGAATCTTCCCATATAAAAATCATGTTGCCTTACCCAAAAATCCATCTTGAAAAGATTTTTTTTTTTTTTTTTTGAAACTTTCATACTTTGAAAAGGTCACAAAAACTGACCATTCACTTGGTTCGACGGTTGCACCAACAGTAGACGGTTCATTCAAATCATCAAGTAGGACCACCACTATGGCCCATTTTTAAAAACATTGGTGCCACACAAAACATCTACATGGAAGAAAGACAAAATCTAATGCCACCATTAAAGTGGTTAAATTTATCTTGGAATTAATTTAGATGTTCCATTTACCCCCAAACAAGAGGCATATCAACATTGAGGCATTCTCTGTGGCTGCTACAACAACTAATCCCTCTCACTGCCCAGTCACAAAAGGGTTGAAATCAAGGCAGACAGGTCAACTAAACTAGTATGGCAGACAGGACAAGATAAGGAATCAGAAACATAACATTTTATATGTTATACAACCATTTCTGCAATAGTTATCTAAACCAAGCTAGTCAGTCTCGAAAACCTATGAGATTTCCAGAGGGGGAAACATTGTAGTTGATACATATGAGCAAGAGAAACTCCTGCAATGGAGACAACATCCTTCCAGAACTTCATAGAATTACTCCACTTGTCACACCCATGATCATTTTTAGCATACAGAAAAAATATAGTACATAACAGTTTATCTAGTTTTTTTTTTGAAAGTAAATGTAATTGAGGAAAAGAAGGAGAACTACAAAGGAGAGGCCGAGAAGAGCCTCAAGAACAAACAACAAGCAAAAAGCAGTAAATCAAAGAAAAAAACAAAAACAAAAACAACATCACTGATGACATAAAGAGTCCCATCTAAAACAAAATCTCCGAGGTAGTCCCCGCGAACTCTATATTCTGCTTCGACCAAAAGTATAACAGACCCAAATTTCCAAGAATCTTGCACGAGTGGGACTGCTCTTGTTGTTGAACACTCTGTTGTTTCCTCGTTCCAGACTCCCAAGCAATAGCCGAGGGAAGCATAGCCCATAGGATCCTTTTTCTGATGTGGAAGCGTTATTGGTCCATTCAACTAACACCGAAGAAAACTTACGAGGGAGGACCCAGTGTCATACCGAACATACCAAGGAAGATTGACCAAATATTATAAGAAAAAGAACAATGGACTAAAGTATGATCAACAGATTCTCCATCACTCAAGCATAATGGACAGCCATTGGGATGATCCAACCCCGCACAATCAAATTATTCCAACGGAGAATCTTACCAAGGCGGCCAACCAAACAAAAAAAGATATTTTAGACGGAACTAACCTGGACCAAGTGATTGAGCCCAATAAGGGTCGCTCAGCTTCGAAAGAAAGCCATTTAAAGAAAGACCTGACAGAAAATCTCAAATCCTTAGCCCTTGTCCATTCCCACTTATCTAGTTCAGTGTCAACAATCAGGGAAATAGTCAAACATTAATAAATAAATAAAACATTGATGGCCCAATGCATGAAGGGTTATTTGAGCTATTTGTAAGGGTCTTTTGGCCAGTTTAGAGGGAATGATATTTTAGTAGTTATTGGCATTGGATTGAGCAATGTTGATCCAATAATGGGATAACTGAAAATGAAATTTAGGTGTCAACCACGAACATCAGACCATGTGCCAACAATAGTTCCATAGTGGAAAACTCAAAGGCGGAGAGTGAGATGTCTGTATATGGAGAGAAAGAGAGACTTCAGGCGATGTGCCAACAATAGTTCCATAGCAAAAAACTCAAAGGCAGACAGCAAGATGTCTGTATATAGAGAGAAAGAGAGACTTCAGAATCCCTCAATTCTGCTCCAAAACCATGAACTTGGATTCTCAAAGGAGAAAAAAAGAACTATGCAAAAGCTCAAAAATTGGAATATAGATGGCACCTCAGAAACTGATTATCTCGACCCCCACATCATTATACTTGTAGTAAATATCACATGGTTATTTTATTTAAGCTGAACAACTGTTTACGGTAAAGAATTCAAGATCCACAAGCAGAAATTAGGTTTTTTTTTTTTTTTTTGGTTAAAACCAGTGAAAGATTAATCAAAACAAACTTCCAAAAAATGATTTGGAAAGCATGATATGTACACAAGGGAGACACTCATAAACTTAAGCAAGTCCATTAATGGACAGGCAGATAAGCGACATATTTTTCCTATCCACATTCGTGAAAGATTCAGTAAACCTCAATAACAGGGGAAGATTTACTATGGGGGCACTTGCCCCTACACCAAAAATAAAAAAATTTAATTACACTATCCCCTTGAGAATTTGATATATTTTGAGTTTGCTCCCACAAACAGACTTTTAGCAGTTGCCCCCACCCCACTCCAGTTTTTGGGTTTATTAGAAGAACCCTTCTATTAGGTTAATATTTGGCGTTTGCCCACACCCCTACTGATGGCATTGCCCCCTGACTTAGGTCTTCTCTCATAGACTCATAAGCAATGACCTACATGCCTTTACCAACTCTAACAAAAATACCCATGAATTTTCGCCTCAAAAACCACTCATCTTCTTGTTCTTCAACCTTATGGGACAACTATAGTTTGCCCCCACTACAAAAAAATCCTGGCTCCGCCCCTGCTTAGTAAAAAGGAGAGAAAAAACCCAAACTCTGATCAAACACACCATCAAAATAAGACATTAAAATGAAACCTAAAATGCAAAAAAAAAAAAAAGGGATTTTTTTTTCATAAAGAGCATAACTGCAACAGATTGTTTTGTCACTAATCAATCGTGTCATTCCTTCCACCCATCAATTCACCCACTAAGAAAAATAATTCCAAATTTCACTCCTTGCCCACTCAAAGTTCTAATACATTCCAAAACATAAACGAAAAAGATCGATTTCGCATTGTTACTGATTGCTGGAGCAAACAAACAATACTAATAACATATTTTCACCAAATCTCAATTCCAAGGGGAAACCTAGTAGAGAATAGAATCAAATCAGGGTCAACTAACAGATATTCTCAAAACCTAACCCTAATCGAGAAGAAAACCAACCAAAGCATTCGTCCAAGCGCATTTTAGATCAAAATGTATAATCTAACTGAAGTAGAAAAACAGGAAGTCAAATCAAGTGCTTATGATACCACAAAGAAATCATTAAAAACACGCACCAGATACATCTTGCTCCCTTCGCTTCCGAATCTGAGAAGTTCTTTAGCTGATTCCATAGCTAGTTTCAACGAATTTAGGGATTTTACTATGTCTTCAGAGATCGAATCTTTGTTCTCTTTGATTTCTTCGAACATCGGAGTTAATAGCTTTAATCGCCTTGATAGATTACAAAACTGTTTCTTGACTGAGAATCTGTAATCTGAGATCCCAGAAATATCATTGGTGATGTCGATGAGATTCTGAACCAGTACTCTTTTCTCTTCTTCCATGGCGAACTAAGATCTCTGAATCAGATTCTCAGTGTGTGCTTGTTCGTACCAGCCGAGATTTCCAGGAAGAAACAAAAAAAAGAAAAATAATATTCTATTTTATCACTATAATCCTTTTACTAAAATTCATACTATAAAAATGACTATATAAATATAATTTTTTTAAAATAATAAATCATTCAAATCTAAACAGATATAGAGGTGGATCTGTATTCGACTCGATCATACTAAGATCAAGGGACTTCAAACCAAATTTGATCCATTGTTTTTATTTGGATCTACTCCAAGGGTCCAACCCACTCAATTCAAATTTTGGATCACTCGGACATAGATAAAATCTGACCAACACATTTTATGACATACCTCTTCCACATATTTTGTAAAATAAAAAATTGTGGGGAAAAAAAACATACTCTTCCAATGGAGGTGTTTTTGTTTTTGTGGATTTTCTTTGTTTAATAAGGGGAGGGCTACACATCATTCTATCTTATACAATCCCCTAGCCCAATAGGAGAGACCCATAATCTACTTGAAAATAATTGAATCACATAACGTGGTTAGATAAAAGTAATGATCTCAACATCATAGGGATCGGTCTTAATCTGATCTAGAATAGTATGAGTCCTATCAGATAAAACAAATACTAAAGAATTTGTTTCTAACTTTAGTGTCTAATTGTCTTTGGAGTCATCCTCGCCAAGACAACCTTATGAATATCTATCATTTGATTTTAAGCAAATTTGCATGAATTTAACCCCCTAAGAGTTGGCCTAGAGTTGAGTCGAGTCGAGCCTTGATAAGTTAGTCAAGAAGGCTAGGTCAATGAATTCCTTGGGACCACCCTCCAAAGTCCCGCTTACCCTTGACTCAAGCCTTGATAAGTTAGTCAAGAAGGATAGGTCAATGAATTCCTTGGGACCACCCTCCAAAGTCCCGCTTACCCTTGACTCAAGCCTTGATAAGTTAGTCAAGAAGGATAGGTCAATGAATTCCTTAGAGCCACCCTCCAAGGTCCAATTGATCCTTGACTTGACAAGTTGCATGTAGAACTTTCCAAGAGGGCAGTGCATATGATCATGGGTTTAGTCTGGGCTCATGGGGATACCCACAATACGTAAAAAAAAAATTACATGAATTTTTTATATTTGAATGAATTGATTTTATATATATATATATATGATGGTATCCACAATATTGAGAACCCGTTGTACAGCTTGAATCGTTAAGTGTGGTGTTCATCTGTACCCTTCTACTAGGGAGAATATGAATAGGTGGGGCTATGTGTGACTAATTATGCTCTTTCTCGCGTTCTTGATATGGATACTACAAGGTTAACAAATGGTCATTTTATTTAATGGGCTATGTGTCTCTTCGAGATGCACCTAAATCCACGCTCACAAACTCTTTTTTTTCCACAGATCAGATAGTCAATCTATTGACATTGTTGTATGTATCGAATTATAATCTTATCAGATCGGGGTTCTGTTTTGTTTTTTTATTATTATCAGATCTCAATATTAAGATTCATTAACTATCACATCGGGTTAAACCCCATTTTATATATAAAATCTAAGTAATATATCGGATTGAAACCTTATTAAATCCAAAACATTGATCTAGACTTGACGTTATCATAACGGATCGGATTTCGGGTTTGATACGATTCATTGACAGGCCCTACACAAGGGGTTCTTTTATAGAGGTTGCGAGGAAGGTATTTATGTCCTTTTTATTAGTTTATCATAGAAGACCAAGGTCAAGAGGTATGTCACTAGTTTGAAAATTCAAGGTGGTATTATAAATATTGACCAATATCGAGATGGGTACAGTCGAGTTAATTGTTCGAGCCTTCCGATTTCCGAAAGCTTTCATTCTTCCTGCTTCATTAGGGTTTTAAAGCCTGTTCGCAGAGGTCGACGAAGCACACTCATAGGTGAGTATTTTTATCTTATTTTCTCGTTCTTCAAATTTTGAGAATCTCTTCAGCTGAAATTAGGAATAACTGAGCAAGATAGGGTTTTTTTTTTCATAATTAAAGTATCAAAGATGGATCCTTTAATTGGGGGAATAATGTAGACGAACCCCAATTTAGGGTTTTCAAATTTATGACCTTGTGATTGGGTTATAGATGGGGCTAATTAAAGTATCAGAGATGGATCGTTTATTTGGGGGAAGAATTTGGTCGAAACTTAATATAGGGTTTTGAAATTTATGATCTTGTGATTGAGTAATTGCGAGGGAAAATTAAAGACTCAAAGATGAATCCTTTAATTGGGGGAAAGGTTATAGACAAAATCTAAATCTAGGGTTTTGAAATTTATCTTCTTCTGATTAGGTAATCGATGGGGAAAAATGATTTTCTCACACCGAAGGCGATCGCCAATCGAATCAAAGCAAAAGGGCTCCAGAAGCTTCGGTGGTACTGCCAAATGTGCCAGAAACAATGCCGAGACGAGAATGGATTCAAGTGCCACTGTATGAGTGAGAGCCACCAGCGCCAGATGGAGGTATTTGGCCAAAACCCTAATCGAATTATCGACGGGTATACTGAGGAATTTGAGGAATTATTCCTGGAGCACATAAAGCGGAGCCACCGATTCAGTCGTGTCGCTGCTACCGTTGTCTACAATGAGTACATTGCCGATCGCCACCACGTCCACATGAACTCCACACAATGGGCTACTCTCACTGAGTTCGTCAAGTATCTCGGACGCACGGGGAAATGCAAGGTGGAAGAGACTCCAAAAGGTTGGTTCATGACTTATATAGATCGAGATTCCGAGACCCTTTTTAAGGAACGTCTCAAGAACAAGCGTATCAAGTCGGATGTTGCAGAGGAGGAAAAACAAGAGCGGGCAATCCAGAAACAGATCGAACAAGCCGAACAGTTGATACCCAATTTAGAATCAGAGTCACCCGAACCATTGCAGCAGCCACTTAAAGTAGAACCTGGAGGCAAGGTCGCATTCTCTCTCGGTTCATCGTCTAAACTTGTTTCGAAAGAGAACGATGATTCCTTTAAAGTGGTGTTCGAAGAGTTAGAAACTCAGAAGAATGAGAAAAAGACTAAAACTGGTGGTAGTTATGGCAGGTCAGCTCTTGATGATTTGATGAAAGAAGAGGAGAAGGCGAAGGAGAGGAGCAATCGAAAGGATAATTGGCTGTGTGATGGAATTATAGTCAAGGTTATGAGTAAAGCCTTAGCTGAGAATGGTTATTACAAGCAAAAGGGGATGGTTATGAAGGTGATGGACAAGTATGTTGGAGAAATACAAATGCTTGATAGCAAGCACATTCTTAGGATTGATCAGCAAGAACTCGAAACTGTGATTCCGCAAATTGGGGGTCTTGTAAGAATAGTGAATGGAGCTTATCGTGGACTGAATGCGAAGCTGATATCTGTCGATACAAAAAATTATTGTGCTAAGGTACAGATAGAGAAGGGTATATATGATGGGAGGGTGCTTCAGGCAGTTGACTATGAAGACATTTGCAAGCTTGGCCAGTGAGTTTTGGGGGATGTAACTTGTAAAATTTCTTGGCAAGTTTCCTTAGTAAACATTTTTTTGGCCATTGAAGTATTGAATCTTTTTTTTTAATACTATGTTCATTCAATCTAATATCAGTTTCATTTGGATTCTAACTTATGTGACAATCGCGCACCAATCAAATTGAAAAAATAAATTATAAGACGTCAATAAGACTATGGGTAGGCAACGAAACAAACAGTCGGTTATTTTTTTTTCGACCACTAAAGACTGTTTCTTATAACCAACCTAAATCTTGTAACCAAACTTACTACTAAATACTTTTTCTAGTACTGGCACTGGAGGAATCCGTACCTCAAATGGTTATGCTTTATGGAGCTGAGTGTTGGATCGTCAAGAAAAACATGTTAATAAATTAAGTGAAGAAGAACTGTGGATGCTGAGATGGAAAGGTAAAATTAGAAATGAATGCATTTAAGAAAATGCAGTAATAGTTTTGATTGATGAAGAAGATGTTAGGATTTAAATTGGGAGTGGATTGATTTTTTCATAGAAATAAGTGAAAAAATGAAATCCAACCTTTCCTAGATTTTTATATGAAAAAGAGGAAAATCCATTTTTCATATAAAAAAAATCAAATACACAAAAAAAAAAAAAAAAAATACTATGTTAACTTCATCCAAGTTAATTGAAAATTTTCAGCTGGTCCCAGAACAGTATGATTCATCATCATCATTTAAGCCTTATCAGTATCACTAATAGTATCTTGACAACAATTCAACTATGAATCGTGCAGAGAGTAACGTTAAACCTGACATAGATTCTCACATTGCTGATGTGGAGGTGCACACATAGCCATAGGTGCTTCTCACTTGTATCTCGATGACAAGCCTCTTTTGTTCCATACAAAAATCCATGTCAGCAATGTGAGAATCGATGTCAATTTTAATGTTTCTTCAGCATTTTCTTTTGTTACTTCATTTTAGAGGATGGCTCGTCTTAAAAGAAGGCTCTAAAGTATCCTCATTTGTTGATCTCTGTCCTCTTTTAGAACCATTTTAAAATTCATGAAATGGCATTTTGGTCAATGTGAAATAACCTGTACCAATCGCATTTAAGTAGTATAAAAATAACATCTTCAACTAATACTCCAAACCATAGTAACAAAATTCAGATTCATCACTCATGTCGCAGGGTTCAATTCACTTAATTCGTTTAAAATTCCCAAATTTTGGAAAATATATAAATGATGTTTCCTTAGTTTTTTTTTACTAAAACCCATAATCTTCGCCATCCATAAAATCCTATCTTCTTCTTGAGATTTGAATGTTGGAAGAGAACAAAATTTTGAAAGTGAAGGGTAAAAATATAATCATATTTGAAGATTAATCAATAAATTGACCATTAGTTCATTGATCCGTCAATTTAATTGACTAGTCTCTTATTTGGAAACTTTTACAAAAATTATTATACATAGTCAAACTCACCACTCTCACCACTTTCTATTTATTATCGAGCTTACCAATTTATAATTATTGTCGAGCTCATTTTAAAATGGACAATAAAAAGTGGTGATTTTTATTTATCATCGAGGTCACTAATTTATATTAATTGTCAAGCTCATTTTTAAAAAAATGATGAACCAGAGAATAAAAGATAGAGCCTGACATTGGTAAAACTCGCCTATTTTCAATTTTTGAGTTTTTCGAAAGATTGACTAAAAACATGACATAACAACTTGTGTAAATGACCTCAAATCATAAGAATTATCCTTAATCAATTTTAATTCAAAAGCAAAGTTTAAAAAAAAAATTCTTACTTTTTTACATTTATCTTTAAAAAAATGATCATCACATACATCTTCAAAACCCTTGAAAATGACTTATTTCTTCCTTTTCAAATCCTTTCCATCAAAATGGTGTCCCCAAAATTTGACGGAGATACCAAAAATCCAATTTATTCAGACAAAAATGGTGAATTCGAATAGTAATGGCAATTTGAACATTTCAATAGTGAGAAAACCCCTAAAACTTAGGAATTAATTAGAAAAATATTCCTATATCAGGGTACTTTAAATATTTCTCTTTCTTCAATTGGATTGTGAATTTTTTTTTTTTCCCTTAAAGGTCATTGGATTTTGAAATTGATTTGAAGGGAACTTAGAATGTATACATATGAGTCATGTTCTTGTGACTTGTGTAAAAAACACATGACCACAACAATGTAAACGTGAAATCGGGATTATGTTGCATTTCATGCTTCTAAGTCGGGAATATGTGTTTTCTCAATCCAAAAGAGCGTCTAGTGAGACCAAAGGGAATCCGTAGAATGAGTTTCAACTTTGAAAACATCTCCCAATGATTGTTCCGATGCTTCCAAGGGATTTGACACCTCCCAAACCTTTTCCCAAATGGATATCTCGAGACATCTATAATAAAACACAACGACAAAGCCCACTTTAGGGGGGAACATTTATTATCTTTTCTCTTCACCCTCTCTAACTTTACTATATTTTCTCTTGTACTCCTTTAACCCATTTTATTATTTTTCATCTTTTACCCTTTAACCTAAAAAGAAATTAATTAATTACACCCCCAACTTTATTTTTATTTGTTTTTACCCCCACTTAATACCTAAGATAATGTTTATGTCATTGGCACAGGTAAACTCTAGTCAATACAACAAACACAATTGTAGGACCCACTTTGCTACAAGTTTTTTTTTTTTTTTTTGTAGAGGTGGGTTGGGGGGGTGTTAAACATCAACTCCAACTCCAACTTTGAAAGGGATAAAAGTCTCATCTAACTACAATTTTTGTGGAACCAACTTTATTGTTTATCCTCTTCGCACCTCTAACTTTACTATATTTTTTCTCTTATCCATTTAACAACTTTATTCTTTTTCATCTTTTACCCCTTTAACATCAATTTTTTTTATTAATACCCTCTAATTTTTTATTTTTTTACCCCCAAACCCAAAAGAAGATGTTTGTACTGTGAACTCTAGTCTATATAACAAAACATAATTGTAGGACCCAACATTTGATATAGTTTTGTGGGGGATGAACCTCCCATTCAACTACAATTTTGTGAAATCCATCATACTCACTTTATTACCTTTCCTTTTCACCCCTTCAACTTCATTGCCTTTTCTCTTCTACCCCCCTTCTCAAATAATACCCCTCTAACTTTACTTTCTTTCCTCTTTTACCCATTTGACCCATTTTATTGTCTTTCATCATCTCCCCCTTTCTTGATAATACCTCTCCAATTTTATTATTTTTCCACTTTTTTCTCCTTAACCCAAAGAATTTCTATATTTTTTCACTTTACACCTTAATCCCAAAGAGGATGCCCATGACAAGCACGGACGAATTCTAGAAAAACTCAAACACAATTTAAGACACAACACATTAGAGAAAAACTCAAACACAATAAATTTTAATATCTTCTAAATTTTAAATTTGAGCTAAGACTTGTTAGTGCATACTTGAGAGAGGCATGTCTGACAAATATTCAATTACACATTTATTTTAAATGGTGTGTGTGAGTGAGTGAGTGTTGGGGTTGGGGATCTGTTGTTTATAAGACTCTAGTCAACAATATGCCTCCATGCGATCATATGGTTTAAAATGTTTACAAATGTTGTTTACAGGGGAAGCGAACTTAGAATTTATTTAGTTTCAAGGGATCTAGAAACCTAAATGGTTTTAGAAGATTGGGTCTGAACAGGGTTCATGGTTTGCAGGTGGTGGTGTTTATTTTATTTCTTGGTTTACTAGTTCGACGAAATTTGTACATATCCTAGTTAATAGTCATTGTCTGCCTTGAAATTCAAATTCAAGTTCTTTAGATTTTCCATCCATCAAGAAAGAAGTGTATCCAAAAAGTTTAGTTCGCAACGGACGAACTCTAGTTCAATCTTAGACACAACACATTAGAGAGAAAAACTCAAACACAATAAATTTTAATATCTTCTAAATTTTAAATTTGAGCTAAGACTTGTTAGTGCATACTTGAGAGAGGCATGTCTGACAAATATTCAATACACATTTATTTTAAATGGTGTGTGTGTTGTGTGTGTGTGTGTGTGTGTGTTGTGTTTGTGTGTGTGTGAGTGAGTGAGCATTGGGGGTGGGGATCTGTTGTTTATAAGACTATAGTCAACAATATGCCTCCATGCGATCATATGGTTAAAATGTTTACAAAATGTTTACAGGGGAAGCACTTAGAATTTATTTAGTTTCAAGGGATCTAGAAACCTAAATGGTTTTAGAAGATCTGGGTCTGAACAGGTTCATGGTTTGCAGGTGGTGGTGTTTATTTTATTTCTTGGTTTACTAGTTCGACGAAATTTGTACATATCCCAGTTAATAGTCATTGTCTGCCTTGAACTTCAAATTCAAGTTCTTTAGATTTTCCATCCATCAAGGAAAGAAGTGTATCCAAAAAGTTTAGTTCGCAAAGTTAACCTAATAACAATTTGAAAATAGACGCCTTGGAATATCGATTAAGAAAAATCTCATACATGATTCAGAAAGATAAGCAAGAGATTAATTGAAAAATCGGGGAAAATAGGAAAATTCGAATGGAAATATGGTAGATTTGAAATCAAAGAACTGATTAAGAGAGTAAAAACATTTCTTGATCATCTGTTCTAGAGTTTGCAAATAGTTTCGATCAAACTCAATATCATCGAGCATAGACCTATGCTGAGGACTCCTCAGAAGAATCAACAATGAACAAGTTTAGTCTCTCCCCTGACATGAAGTCCACAGATGGCCAAGCACTGGTTAACTAATGTTGTTTCGATCAGTGTTCTAAAAGACCAAATTTGATGGTAAATCAAAACACCCTGATCAAATTGAAACTCAAATGGGTTGTGAACCAACATAAGCTCACTTCAGGATCAAAAAGTCGGGAAACAAAAATGACTTTGAAACAATTAACGACCATAAAACCATACATCGTTCCAATTTCTAATGAAACAAAGGCATAACTGGCAAAGCTAAATATGTGTGGGAAGAAAAACCAAGCCCATGATAATGTAACCAAGCTACACATTCTTGGTCCTCCTGCAAGAGTAAATTTCAGCCAACCCCAGATTTTTGGGATAAGGCTTTGATGATGATGAAGAAATAATAACGTTAAACCAACTCATGATTCAAAATGTTTAATGTAGCTGAAAAACCACTAATATCCAAAAGATGCGAAAATTGAAAAACATTTCTGCAGGAAACATGCCAAGGATTGCAAAAGCAGCTAATACTCAATTAGAAATAAGATTAAGTAAAAGAACATACAGTAGTCCGGTATGGGAGATATCTCGATCAACCAAGTCCATTCATCTCTACTTCTATTCCTCCGCATCTTTATTCTTCTTTTTCTTCTTCTCCTTCTTTTCACTTCTGTCTGTCTCCTCCTTGATACCATTAGCATCCTCAACTTCTTTGTTCTTCTTCTTCTTTTTCTTCTTCTCGGACTTCTCCTCATCAGAAGATCCCACTACACTCTTCTCTTTGTCCTTCTTTTTCTTCTTCTCTTTCTTCTCCTTCTTCTCTTCCTTCTCAACAACTTCCTCATTCTCTTCAACCTTTACCTTCTTAGTCAAAACAAGAGCCGGACCATCACTGTTTTCCTCTAATTTACGTTTATGCCCCACCCCACCTTCTTCATCCTTATGTTTCTTCTTCTTTTTCTTCTCCTCTACTACAACAACCTCTTCCTTCACGGAGACCTGTTCAGATGCAGCAGCATTGCCCGCAACCATGGCATCCCCTCCAGTCGGTAGAACCACATTTCTCAGCCACTCTGCAGGAGTCTTCTCATTTGCCTTTCCATGCTTAGTCAACAACCCCTCTGCAACCATCTTCTTCTTCATAGAAGCCCTAGGTCCCAATCCCCATTTCCTTGGATACGTATCTCGATCCATCACCACCCTCTTAATCTTCGCCACCACACCGTGGTCACAAGTTGCCATAACTGCCGTAGTCATCTCAGCTATACCCAATGCAACCGCCTCCCCCTTTGTTGTCATCAACACGACCTCTTCACCATTTTCAATATCGTTCTCAAACCTCAACAACCCAGGAATCATCAACTTAGCTCCGTAACAAATAGCATTAACCGCCGAATCCTTCACAACCAATCTCTTATAACTAGTTAAGAGCACTTCAAGCGGCATTATTACTCGCCTAAGATAAGTCTCATCCCTATAATTATCATAAACCCATTGAGCATCCATCACATCGTGCATCGTAACCATGTTATCTTTCTCACCCATAATCCCAGACCTAACTCTCCGAAGTTCCTGCATATGACTTCCAACCCCTAATATCAAACCCAAATGGACACATAGTGTCCTCACATATGTGCCCGCCTCACAAGAAATCCAAAAAACAACCAAATGCTTGTCAGAATCAAACTCAAGAAGCTTACTTTCGTATATAGTTCGAATTCGAAGTTGTCTCTTAACAGCAGAAATTAGTGGAGGGCGTTGGAAAACCGCACCAGTGAGTGTCTCAAGTGCTCTGGAAACCTTAGCAACATCGGGCACCGAAGAATGAAGTCGAGCAACGCAAACATACTCTTTTCCTGCACCTTGTTGAGATTTAACGAGACGGGTGGCTCGATCGATGCAGACAATTAGGTTTCCTGTCACTTTTGGATCTAGGGTTCCACTGTGACCAGTTTTTTCGACTCGAAGAATCCGTTTAATCCAAGCTACAACTTCATGAGAAGATGGGTTTGCTGGTTTATCAAGATTTAAGATACCGTACCTGATGTACTCTGCGAGAGGACGCTTGAGAGGAGAAAACCCAGAAGGGAGAGGAGTATAGTGTCCTGTACGGACATTGAGACGATCGTAGTTCTTGAGGAGGATCGGCCATTGAGAGGTATCTAAGGAAGGAGTAAAGCTTTGTGGTTTGATGAGGTAATTTTCCTTCTGAGTTGGATCGGATTCGAAGGGAACTAGTGATTTGTTGGATTCATCTGTTTCGTCTCTGTTTCTGTTCTTCTTCTTCTTCTTCTCTGAACGAGATAGCTCGACCTCTGACATTGTTGGTTCGGTTGTGGAGGTTTAAGGGTTTTAGGGTTTATAGGGAGGACGAAAAGAAATAAGACTGTTGGATTAGGGTTTCGTTTTTTTTAGGTTTTATTTATATAGAGCTACTAGGTAGTGTAAAAGATGTTTGATGCAGACGCAGTTGAGGTGAAAGAGTGGAGAAGCCACGACACTTTGAAGGTTTAGGGTTTTTAGAGAGAGGAAAGTTGACATAGTTCTTACATACGGTAAAATATTGCGGACTGCATGTTAGGAGAGGATCAGGACCGTTAACTTGGTGGACCTTCCATTAATCACAATCAAGTGATTGATTCAAGAATTCTGGACTTACGCATCCAAATAACTTCAGTCCAGAGAGTTGTCAATGGTTCGGATCAGATCCGAAACCGACCACATAAATTTAGATGGGTATGAGGATTTGGATCCAATAAGAATCCGATTCAATAACTATCAGATTGATTAAGGATGAATCTGTTGGGTTATGTCTTCTATTCTTGTATATGTAAAGTTGTCGTGAATTTAATCCGGATCTTTTGATGATCCGTTAATAACCCGCATGACCCGTTTAATTGGTAATGTGTGGGATTTCCCCACCATTACTGAAAGTCTAGGGGCGAAGCCCAAAGTAAAATATTGGGCTAGTTAATTTGATTTTGGATCCAACCCGTTTAACTTCTTTATAACCTTAAGCAGATAAAGGGTAAGAGATGAAAACCCTAAAAGGGTGTGAGAGATATACGAGAGACAGAGAGAAATTATAACCTAGTTCTTCTTTGATTAATATAGTGAAATCGTCGTTTTTCGCCCGTGGACGTAAGTCGATGCTTTGACCAAATCACGTATATCTTGTGTCGTGTGAGATTCTTGTGTTCTTGTTTGATTTATACTTCGGATCATAGGTTTAATCTAATAGAATCATCAGATAAGATATGAGAAATGATGTAAAAAAGAATCAAATTTAATTTAATCCAATCTAATTCTTATTGCTTTGATCTCGAGACTGATTCGATCCTTATCAAATTGGTACTGGATCCTACTCAAACCATTAATAGCATACCTTGGTCTTCAATAAGAGACTAATAAAAATGACCTAAGTGCCCTCATTTCAACTGTCCAAAAACCTTGGTTCTCTCCAAAGGTATATCTTCAAACTCTTCAACCTCCGGGGATGAACTCTTACCTTCCCAATCTTGTCAAAAACTTTTGATATTTCCACCCAAAAACCTATAGATTTGAATTTCATTAAAGTCCGATCTTGCCCTTCAGAGATTGGAGGAGAGTGAATCCTGAAGTAAAAAAATTTACCCATCAGATTCAATATGTGGGCATTTAGGTTATCTTTCGTAAGGAGAAGTACTTGGTTGAGGGGCTTTGTCATCATTTGAACCATCTCACAAAGGAATACAACTCACCACCTAAACCATGTTGGCGAGAATAGTGAAACTCACTTTGAATTCAGCCAAGAATCTCTTGAGGTTTCCCTTTGCACCCATATGTATAATAATTCCGGGGAATTGGACTTGGATACAAGAATCCAATTCTAGCTAATAATCTGATTCTCCAATCTCCTGTTAATCGACTCAGATAATAAAAATGACTCCCACAATTAAAATTATAAGTCAAAAAGTAAAATATAAAAAAGGCAAACCCAATTCTCAAAATCTAACAATCCAAACCAAACACCTATTCATGTATTAACTACCATTTTGTGGATCCCATCAAATTTGGTTCCTTTGGGAACCAATGTGTTCCATGGGAGAAGGGGGGATAGGAAATGGGCAGCCCACTTCAAAATTTTGACAGAACCCTCTTTTTTGGATTACACATAGCATCTTCGAGGATGTATCCCAAATATTGATGAAAAAGTAGGGATGTGAATTAAATATGAAAAGCCACATGTCAGTGCGAAAGAGGGTTCCTTCAAATTTTGAAGTGGGCTGCCTGCTTCAAAGTCAGATGGGGCACCATGAAGTCGGATTATAAAGATCTAGATTGTCCTGGTCTCAAACAACAAATGATGATATACTGGGAATTCAACATTTTCAGAACCCTACATAATAATAGCCTTGGCCTTGCAGGACACCACATACATAAAGCATGCAAAGAAAAGCAAAAAAAGAAAACTAAAGCCAAGTATTCCAAAATTGTTAGAACAATATAATGACCTTATCAAATCCAGTACCCTAAATTAATTGTCAAAATGCACTATTTATAATATTGAATAATCTACCCAGATAATCTTCATACCACAAGACTTGGAAATTGTTTCATCATTTCTTCTTCTCAGACACTCCAGCAGACCTGCACAAAAGATGACCACATATTGGAAGCAATTCGGCTAATGGATGCATGTAAGTGAAAGCAGATATGAACATCGATGGAGATGGTGGCAGCAGAAGACTTGGTTTTGACATGGTAGAATGGAGGAACATGATTTGTTTAGCTAAACCCAAATCTTTGGGATAAGGCTTTGTCGATGCCGTTGGTGTGGTGGTTGATATATAACTGATATAAAAACCAAACAAACACTAAAATCAACTCCCCAAGTGTTTTAAGGAGTTATAGACAAAATGGCAACTTGTGATAAGATTTAGGGTGACAATTGGCATTTGCAGTAGCTCTTGCTGGTTTTCTCTTTTATCCATTAAGGAGTAACTACTGTGTTACTTTGATCAGAGTGGTGAGGAAACACAACAGGCAACAAAGGATGCCGGAGCAGTTTACACGAAAGGCCTCTGTTGTACAAGATAAAAGGTGGGAAGGTAGACTTTAGACGGTATGTTGGTGAACATAAGGTTAAGGTTAAAAACTTAGTTGACTAGGCGTGAACCACTGATGAGAGATCATATACTTTATCAAGAAAAATTGACAAAGTAATTATTGCTAGTCTTATCTTTTGGGTTTACTGCATCTAATATTGTTGAACAGGAATGATATATCTGGTTTTCTCCTTATTCTTCTATTTTATCAGGGGGAACAAAAAAGAGGAGAGGAATCCCTTAGATGAAACAGATAGTTTACATAAGGCAAAGAGAGTATAGACTATAGAGATGATCATGAGACACCAACCAGCACAAGCAAGAGAAAAGAACCAAGATAAATATCAGACAGAAAGACTAGGATGCTGTCTCCCTCTAGTTGAACACCAAGAATTTGACACAGAGTCCTCTTAGGCTGCAGTTGATACTTCCCAGTAGAACTTCTTCGCCTTCACTACCAAAATAATGACATCAACAATTGATTCTGTCTCCAAATATATGACAATTATGCTTTTCCCCAAAGACACCAACAGATCAAATGGTGAAAGAACCTCCAAATCAAGCGACCACAAGGTAATGAGAAGGCACCAGTGCATCAAGAGACATGAAAACTTAAGACAGTATTTGGTTTTCAAAGTTATACACCAGTGCATCCAGACATATTTCTGGAATTTCATTCTTGACCTCAGCCATGAATTTTTTTTCAAAGGTATTGGGATACCAAGAGCATTTTTCCAGTAAGTTTATTTGTGTATTCAAGCTCCATGTGAATTTGGCGATTTGTGTCCCAAGCGCAAAGGCATATGCATTTGAGTAACTACATGTGTTTTTGACAATAAAGAAATACCCAAGTGAAGTTTTGGGGCCTGGGCTGCCACCATGCAGGAGGTAAAGTATACATTTCTTTCATTGTGAAAAGCATTCGTCTACAGCATACCAAGTAGAGCCTTACGAGTGATTTCCATACATCATCTTTACAATATTGGATGCGACTTAGATATAGTTTATTTCAAGTAGGCTTCTTTGGAAGGGAAAACAATTGGACCAACTTGTTAGAGACAAAACTTCCAAGCTTCCATCATGCACAATAACAACAAGGTCAGCTAAACAAATCTTGTTCGTACATTCCATTTTGTCCAAAACCAAGTCTTCAGTTATTAAGGGTGAGTTCGTATCTACCAAACTATACATGTATATTTGGACCGAATTAGTGCAGGAAAATGTCCTAGTAACTCCTTTACATATTTAGATTCTTTCACTCTATACTCAATCCATCCTCTTTTTTAATAGATGTTAATATCTATCTAAGAAAGAAAAAAAACTATAGACTAGTATATAAGAAACTAGTAGGTCCCATGTTATGTTTTTGTCAAAATCTTGAAGTATATCACAAGTGCAACCTTGCTGAACATGTTACATAGAATATTCAGAAAGCCAGGAGAATAAATAGAAAAGGATATTACCTCATCTTGCGGAGAACATTAGACATCTCCTCACGCTTCTTCTTTGCCCTCTTGTGGGTACCCAACTTTCTCTTGGCCACCTTCAATGCACGCTTGTCCTTCCCTACTTTAAGAAGCTCGGTAATCCTCTTCTCATAGGGAGCAAACCCAGCAACTTCCCTTATAAGGTTTCTAACAAAATGAACCCTCTTACTGGTTTTCTGAAACACAATATTATCAAACAAATAACCACCAAAATGAATATAACAAAACAATACAAATCACAAGTGAGATCTACTATATATAGGCTTAACTTTCCGCACCATTAATGCCTAGGTATTGTTCGTGTATTGGTTGGGTTACTATCATTTTGTATCTAAACCAACATGATGTCTCGAGCTAAAACCTTGGAGGCACAACTTAGGGTAAGGCTACCAATGTGGGCTCCTGAGGTGTTAATGCAAGTGGTATCTTACGACCCAAAGAGTTATGGGATTAGCCAGGGGGCGGAAACTATGGTTAGTTGTATAATTGAAGAATTTGAAGATGAATGGTTTTAGGGAGAAATTCAGAAGTTTTTGGTTAGAAGTTGAAGAAAATGATATTTAGGTCATTTCCAATTAGTCTATGAGAAGGGCCAGTCAAGAGGCAATGTCATCAACAAAAAATTGAAAGGGGGGGGGGGGGGGGGGGACAAAAATTGGAGGGAGGTGAGGGTGTGGGGGCAAATGGGGAGAGAGGTGAGGGAGTGGGGACAAATGGGGCATGTAATTAGTTGAAAATATAGGGGTGTCTCAAAGTTCTGTGGGGGCAATTGCCCCCACCAGCTCCTTACTAGCTCTGCCCCTGGGATTAGCTTTTGGAACCATTAACGCCTATGTATTTGTCGTGTATTGGTTGGATTTGTATCAGAAACACGTTAAAGCTGTGTAAAGTTATATACCCCTTTACGGGCAGATGGGCGAGAGGCCAATTCTCGCTTGGTGACGATGTGTCCTTTGTTTAATCCGACGAACAGCCCGCTGTTAGGTTGAGGTGGAGCCATCACCTGTTAACCAAATTTACAGAATAAATCACACATGAACAAATACAAAAGATCATTTTTAGATAAACTTTCTGTAAAATTTCGAGCAATGTAGAATATTTAGAATCAAAATATATGCATTTGATCTGAGATTAGAATATCGATTTGGTCTAATTGGTAATAGATTTAAGTACTACAAAACAGAATCATTTGAGCAAATTAGAGTTCCAATAAAGAAAAACAACGTCAAATTATCCACACACACAAAAATGGGGAAAATCATAAATTTTAGACTATATTTAGATCAGAAATTGTTGCAGATAAAAGAAATGAAGAATGTCGAATTGATTACCTCAAATTCGGTTTAAGATTTGAAGCCAAGGTTCCACACTAGCAGAAACGATACACTAGACACGAGACCAGAAGAGTTGGGCGGCAAAACCCTAGACTCACTTTCCTTGATAGTTGATAGTGACTACAGATATACGTCGTCCTACTTTTTGTTAATATTGATGAACTTATATTGCCACACCAGTAGCACCTTTGAGTCGACTTGAACTTTCATCAATGTTAGCCGGTTCGTGGTCGAATTCGAGCTTCGTCCATGGCCACTCTACAATGAATCCGGTTCATAGGGGTAGGTAGAGATAATTCGTTAATTGGTTCGTTTTGATTTCTTAGATCGGTTCGTTGGCTTGGTTCATTTGTGTTTATATGTATATATGTGAAAATGTTCAGCATCCTAATATTTGTCCTACATGGGTTAAAAGCTTTGGAATAAGTTGATTTTTTATGAAGATGATACCCACGATAAGAAGATTATCCTTGCTAAACATCAGTCTATTATAAAAGTTCTAACCACATATTTACAAGTAAAAGAATCATGGACCATCCATTTTTTATGGGCTTAAAAGTTTTGGAATGAAACTGTTTTTTGTGAGGATGATCGTTATGGTTAAGAGATCATCCTCACCAAAAATCAACTCATTCCGAAACTTCTAACTCACATAAGATAAATTGTAAGGTGCTGTACATGTCTCATATATATATATATATATATTATATGAGTCGAGTTAAGTATACAAGTTATAAGTAGAATTATAATGTTAAAAATATCTAAGTTCAATAAAAATAAATTAATAAAATAATTCAAATTTTAAATGTGAACAATTAAATTTTATTTGATTTGTTAAGCCAAAGTGTTGGCTTTATTAAACTTAATGCTTTGATTTATTGAACCCAATCAAAATTTAGTGGATTCGCGATTCACTTGATTTTACGAACTCAGTACAAATTATAACATGAATCGATTCTCTTCATATTGTTTATTTGTGTGATTGCATCTTATGTTTGTTTTTCGATTGCATCTGATTTCTTAACACAAACATCAACGAATTAAACAAATCAAGAATAAATTATGCAAAAAGAGTTTAAAACACAAATTAACCCGTATTTTTATAATATAAAGGTTATATATCAATATCACATGATAATATTTTTGTTATTCTCTCTTTACACTTAAAGATTCCATCATTCAACAATCACTAATCATTGTTTGTTATCAAATCTCACAATTATCAATCAACAATTGATTTTTTTCACTCATTTTACGTATCTCTTCTCTCCTCTTGAATTTTTTGAACTTGAGCCTTGGTAACTCAATTAATTCAAATATTATATTTTTTTTTTTGCATTATATTTATAATTTAAAAATTTTCCCATACATTCTATTTTAGAATAAATATTAAAATGGAATATGTGTAAAGGTATCAAAGTGTTATTGACTTGTAACAAGGCTTAAGTGTTTAAATACATTTATAAAACTATCATATATTCTTAATTTGCGAAGGATACTAATGGTGATTTTGAAAAATAAGATATAAAAATAATAAATCTTAAAATAATAGAGGAGTTTTCTAAATATTTAGATTAGTAGTATGAAAATTTTAATGCATATACACACAAATTTTTGAAATTTTTTTAGAGTATTGAAGTTGAATTATACCCGAATCTTCTTGTATCGAAGTTTTTGCTTTACTTCGTATTTTTTATCGAATTTTTAAATATACCATTAAATATATATTTCAAATCATACTTGAATCAATCCCGTAACAATTTTTTACTGTACATCGAATTGCTAATCATTGGCCCGATTAGCAAACAGATACATTAATGTTATTAAGGAAAAGTCTACAAAGAATCTTGAATAAGCTTATTTGTTTTCAAGTTCAATTTTTTTAAAACCCTACTTTGACTAAAAATAGTAAAAACTCATGATTTTAAGTCAAAAGCCCGTAATATTTTACTAATACCGCACTTCCGTATAAAGTGGGAGGTCCACTTTCATTGTTCCTTACTTTAGTCGTTATTATTATTATATATATTTTTTAAGAAGGCCTTGATGTACTTACATTCATGAATAATGAGATACCTCCCTTGATTAAACAAAATATGAGTTAACTCCTTCAATATTTGACCATTTGAATGTCAATAAAAACCCTAGATCATGTGCATCTCAGACTTGGGTAGCTAATTTACACTCGATCTTTTTATGTGCCACACGTCACTCTTTTCCGACAATAATCCATGAATGATTGGATCGGTCAGCACAGCTTTAATGGGTCGGGCCAAACCAACCTGTAAATGGCCCGGTGATAATAGGGCTTCAAATTCTAAACCAAACCCATCCCATTGGATCGAGCCGTACTAAACCATGCCCGATCCACAAGTTTTCCCATATATACAATAGGGCAAGGAATGTCAGGGCTTAACTCCAAAGCCCCAACCCAACCTTATATTAAACTTTGATATTCAACTCCATGGTACAAAGGATAAGGATTCCTTCATTGATTGATTTAGGACCAAACTTTTAAGGAGGCAAGTCAAGATTTTAATTTAAGGATGCATCTCAAGTATATAACATTTTATAGGGAGGCAAATAAAAATTGTTGAAACAATAACAATAAATTGAAAAGCTCCATTATTTCCTATTTGTCAGCCTTCCTAACCCCCCATCCGCCACCCATGTGCTAAACATGCTTAGCCAAAACTCTTATATTGAGAATAGACCTTAATATTTTTCAAATTGCAATTTGATCCATTAGGTTTTTAAATCTTGTCCGAGACCAAGATGACTTGTCTGATACGTCTCGTCATCGTCCACCAATGAGACGAATAAACAAGTCAAACGTATCCAACGAGATTTAAAACCATGGTTCATTTGTCTCATTGTTGAACAAGACGGCTCAAACGTATTGAAAAACTCTTCTGAAACGACTCGATCTGTTCATGGACGAGATGAGACATCAAAACGAGTTTTAAAATCATGTTTGGAGGTTGTTGACGTAAAATACTTGATTTTGATGTTAACATTTCCCAATTTTTATTTTTTTTTCGTTAGCCCAGGGATTATCCCCACCTTAAGTGAGACTAGCTTACCTAGAGTCAAACACACCATCCCACAATGTCACGTGTTACAACAGGTAAGTACTCTACATGGAGGGGCATATAGAGACTCGAAGACACGACCTGGGGAGCAAACCCAATCATGCCTTACCATCTCAACTAATCTTTAGTGAGTACATTCCGACCATAAAGTGAGAACTTAAGTATAAGTGGGCTACTTCTTTCACCTTTCAAACATAACTTAATGGCTGTAACTTTTTTTTTTTTCAAATCTCAAAGCTACAGACCAAATAGTTAAAGAAATTTCATCACAATGTCATAATCTCACATTCCCTCACACTAAAAGGTCACTCTCATTGCTCAAATTCTTACCTCGATAAATGAAGTATAACTCCAATTAGATCAGCCCAACTTTGTAAAGGCTCTAAGCATTTAATCAAGATCTCAATAATGGTTACCTGAATTATTGAAGGTTCTAACTTTATCAAGTTTGCAAAAGAGAATCAAACTTTAATAATTAAATTAAATTTCCCAAATCAAGCGAACAAGGGAAACAATGGTTGTTGGTTTGCTATTTATAGGTATCTCTTATTCCCACTAGAGTCTAATAAGAATCAGAGAAAAAGAAAAAAAGTTACAACATCAGCTTCACTAGCATAACCCAAACCTATTATATTCAAATAGTTCTAATTATTTTGGTTTAGATACATAATGGGTATCTAATACATCGAATTAAGTTATCAAATACATAGAAATTAGATACCTTAATTTCTAATTTCTTTTGACACCACAACTTTTACTAATTACACCCAATTTCTTAAATTATTTATCACACCCCAATTAAAGATTAAAACACACTATTCAAACATTACCAAGATTTTGCTCAAGTCATTAATTAACATTATAACATTCATTTTCAAACAATTTCAGTAGTTGTTTAGAATTAGGATTAGGCATATAAATCATAAACCGAAAAGATAAAAATCTTGAGAGAGAGCCCTATTATGGCACCCCAACTTTTATTTATTCTCAACCATTCGCTTACTTTTATTTTTATTGTTAATGGGGGTGTAAAGAGTAAAGGTTGAGGTGCCAGTACCAGATCTCTATTTTAACCATATCGACCCGACAACGCCACCATAGCTGCAACATGTCACACCAGCAAAAAGCAGTCCTGAATTACTTGATATTTATAATACATTTTTAGATGGCAAGTTGGTGCTAATCAGACACCTACCATATTTCAAATTTATCAAACTAATATTGATAACATAAAAAATAGAGTCGTGCTGGATTGATCTCATATCACACTTCTTGACGTGAAAGTAGATATAATCATACGTGTTTTTTACTCGAATCTCGAGGAAAATATCTAAGATTCCCATACAGGTGTGCCATGTGAGATCCAAACTTGAGGTAACTTCAGCATTATTTTCTAAACAAATCTGTGATAAACCATATAACTTCCTTGGATGAATTACATTTTTAGATTAATGCCTAAGTTCATATATTAGTGTATAATCATGTAACATAAGCTCACATCTGTCTCGCCATAGGAGTTATCAATCCATATATATATATATATATATAATAAGAGTTGTGATAGTTTGACTATCCCCCGTGGCTATGTATAATAAGAGTTGTGATAATTTGACTATCCCCCGTGGCATACTTAATCAATTATTTGATGTGACAAGTTCGGAAATTGTAGATCTGCGCTCCTCGGAGATACACGATTCCCTCGAGATACACATTTTTGTAAAGAAGGGCAGTCATGTATCTCGAGGAGCGCAGATGTATGATTCTCAAATTTGTTACTTGAGGGTAATCAATTGAGTTTGTCACTTGAGGGAGTCACATTATTGCTATTCATAAAATAATATTAGCAAAAAAAATGAGGTAAGAGGTCATCTTTCCTTGTTTATTGGGAGAACTTAAGTGATTGACAACTTAACCACTTGGGATGTAATTTTATTGGTACGCTTTATAAAGTAAGAACACATATTACTCAATAATTGATAAGTGTAGGTCCAATTCTACTCCCAAGGAGTTTGAGTAGCAATCTAACTCCTTGTCTTCCTATGAGCCGCGTGCCACACCGATGAATATTTCACCTTGATTGCTAGATTTATAAGAAAATGATTTCTATACATTTGATTTGAGTATCTTAATCTTAGGATCCGCATGATTGCAGAGAAAATACATTCTTTAAAAGAAAAAAAAATTCTTTGAAAATGGTCCTTTGGAAATAGGATCACTCAAAAAATGTTTGTTGATGCATGTTTGTTCGTATCTAGAAAAATGTCAAAAAGAGAGTTGATTTTTAGTTTCAGAGATACTAAAATTAAAATTTTGTCTCGAAATAGGTCAAAAAAGTTCTCACCTCCACTTACAAGTCTCTCAAATTAGAATATCCGTACCCTGAGGATTGGTAGGGTGGATTAACAGGCCCGAAACATCGGTCCCCCTCTCCCCCTAAAAAAAGTTAGAATATTCTTTACTTCCACAAATGAATGAAGCATCCCTGAAGTGTTAAGCACTTATGTATGTCAAATCAAGGAACCACGATGCATTGGATAGCTTATTTAGATCATTGCACGCAAGCAACCGGTTTAAGGGTCAAGGGGATCCACAAGACGAAAGATTACCTATTTTAACTGAATCCGTTCATGAAAATTGCAATCGATCTACAAAGGGCCACAAGATTGAACCACAACCATATGTGATTTGAGTACCATAGCTTGCAACGTCTCTTTGATAATGACCTTATGTTAGGATTTTAACATCATTTTACAATGATTATCAATATATCTGAATTTGGGGCCAACAATGCAAGCTTAATACTCACACAACCACCTGAGATGTATGCGCAAGTATGTATTATTGGCCCACTTAAGACATTGAAGCATGTCCATTCATGCCCACATAAATGACTGATATGGAGAGGGGGTAGACCAAACCATTAATTTGAGCCAGCTCACTTAGAGCCAAAATAGGGTTTTTTTTCTCAATAAACTTGTTGCACCGACATCCTGTCTCCTTAATTAAGATAAATTCTATTACCACACCAACTTTTACTAAGAGCACCCAAAGAAGTGGGTAATATCATGTGAATTTGGTGTGCTATTAATAAAAGTTGGTATGGAAATAGAATTTCTCTTTTTTTTTCACCAACCTTGATCCACTCAATGGGGTACAAGACGTACAAGCTACCTGTCTTGATTAGCCATATATATATTTTTTTAATTAATTAAATTATTTGCAAGTAATTAAAACAAAAGTTGAATTAGAAAAAAATAATATTTCTAACTCAACTGACAAAAATATAGGGTGTTTTACCCAAACCGCCTTATATTTTATTGAAATTATTGATCCAGTTACATTTTTTAAAATATTTATAAAAAGGGCTATATTCCCCTTTTTGGTATTTGTTGGTTTTTATCAAAACAGGTATCTTCTGAATGGACACTAAACTGAATTTACCTTTATACCATTTTTCAAATTCACGCAAATAAACTAATTTACCTTTATACCTTATTCTCAACGTTAAACCCGATCCCCCCCTCCACTATAGTTCTGACTTTTTCTTAAAATATTGTCTTTTTATTTGAGCTTTGTGAGAAGGGTAAAAAAGATAATATAACAAATGTGACCCCACATTGGTTAGTGGGTACCCATTTTAGTTAAAAATAAATAAATATATAACAAAATGGATATATAACCTTATAGATATATATTTCAAAATATGATTAAACCTTAATTTTGAACCCATACATGATGGCTTTGGTATTTTCTCCCAAATAAATTATTGCTCTTTTAATTAAAATGTGATAATTGTGATCAATCAATTTTTTTTTTTTTTTTTTTTGAGAATTGTCAGGGGCCAAAATATTGCACCATTTAGATTGGTCATGTGACATTACGACGCTCGATGCAGATGTGATCTAATATAGCATCTTAGAAGACCTTTACAT
Source organism: Akebia trifoliata (assembly GCF_017979445.1). Lineage (NCBI taxonomy): Eukaryota > Viridiplantae > Streptophyta > Magnoliopsida > Ranunculales > Lardizabalaceae > Akebia > Akebia trifoliata. The sequence continues at coordinate 656,418 of NC_141382.1, read as the reverse complement.
GGCATTGATGTTCAAGAAGCTAATTTTGATCCAAGCATGATTCACAAGTAAACTCATAAGCACTAAGGCCTCGTTTGGGAATATGGTGCATTTATCGGAAGTGCTTATGTCACTTTAAATCCCTTCCATAAGAATCATGGTGCAAAATTAGTCGTTTGGCGAAAATATTTAGGAAGTAGCTTTTGTAAAATAATGTTTTTGATTATTTTGATAATATATCAAAAGTTATTAACATGTAACTTTTAAGTTCTTTATGATTCCCACAAACATTGAAAACTAGTGCACCTTCTTCTACTTCTAACTAATTTTCATTTTCTACATTTTGCAGGAAGCAGAAGTCAAGTTGCTATCAAAACTAAGTTTTATACCAGTAAAGTACTTTTTGAGCGTTAGTATGGGAACGGCCCCCAAATGTATTCCCAAACGCTACCTAATTAATTATCCCTTTAACAATAATGAAGTTGATTTAGCTCACATAGTTGATCAAAACTTCTCTTGTATTACAAGTCATTTTGATACTTGTAGTGTGTTGATTTCCCTTGTTGAAAAAGTATGTGTTCGAGAATCCTTGCCTTGTGTCTATTTCATCTTGAGTTTGTTCTTTGTCCAACTTCTCACTTTTGACATTTTTACAAGTCTTGCTAGTTTCTTGATTCTATAATCAAATGTAGTTTTCTAGAAGGCTTAACCAAGTTGGTAACCTAATACCAAAACGGTTATGCATGAAGTATGAATTACTAGTTCAACCATGCTTTTAAAAGATATATCATATGAGACATATATCCACTTTGATATTTCTTTGTTTTTACCAAAATGGGTAGCCTTTGGTCAATTGCATTATTGTTAACTACATTTGGATTTAATACAGGTTGAAAATAAGGGTATAAAGGTAAATTCAGCTAAAGAGTACCTTTTTGGGAAACAAATCAGTTTACTTGTATGGAACTTAAAAATGGATAAAAAGTCATTTGGTTTAATTTTTCTAAGTATCCACACATTTAGGTAAAAATAATTTCCCAAAAGGGAATCTCTCCTTCCTTGTTATAAGTCATCATTTTCAATCCATATAATAATTTCAAGTAAAATTTCTATTCATAGCTCCCAAAATTATTGAACTCAAAGAAAATTACCATTCCATTTGTTCTTAAAATAGGTAAACATGGATATCATACAATCAATTTCAATTCTTATTAGATATTGAGGACCTTACCTATAATATCTTCAAAAAAAAATACCATTATCTCAAAACCTTATCCCAAGGATATTGGCGTCCATGATAATTGAATCATGTTCCTCCTTTCGATTCCATCTAGAGTCACATACTTTTTCATTGGATGTGTATTTATATAAGAGTCGCGATAATCTGATGCCCCCTTTGACCTACACCCCCATCACATAATCGTAGATCATTTGCCTCAAAATTAATAAGAAAAAAGATTTATGATTATGTGTATCATGATGCAAATGATCATGATAGAGATGTTTGTCAAGAGGGGGCATCAGAAAATCATTATTCTTCATATAATCATATCCATGTAACTCAATCCATTTTCTTTAACTTGTTCCTCTCATTCTTTTGAAAATTTCAATTTGAAAGTTTTTTTTTTTTAATGCCTGCATGGAACATGCCCAAATTATCATTCAACAATCTCTACTCCTACATTTTCTCAACTTTGTTTAGTTCAGTTTTACCTTTTCACTCATCTCTATCCTTATTACACTCACTTATTAATAAAATACTACTCAACCATCCCACATTCGATTTCATAAAACATAATTAATCTTATTATTATCTTATAAATTTTTTCTATTAACTTAATTAATATGCATCCATCGCATTGCACTCAAGAAACTCTATCTCCCCTTTAAACATGGAGCTCTGAATTTGTTCTTTGATATCTTCATCCTTCGTTAAAATAAATAAATAAATATATATATACTTAAAGCCTTATCTCACAAGAATGAATCGAGCATTGGATGCAACCCATGTGTACATACCCAAGAAAATCCATACTCAAATATTTACATTTTAGTTAAATAAAATTATAAATAATAAATTAATTAAACCTTCAAATTCATGTGAACTTACCATGTTATTATCTCTCTTTTACTATTTTTTTTTTGTAAGAAAACCAATCAATGGTCAAGATCAGGAACAAGTGGAAAGGAACGATCGTGATCTCACCTAAAAAGCAGCTTTGAATGATCTGAAGTCCGCGTGAAGACTTGGACAAAGACTTATAGACAAACTAATTTAAATGTATATGGGATCAAATTGTCCGCAAAATATCTGACTACTGCCCCGGTCAGTCTTACAAGCTGCCCGAAACTACTCTCTTTCTTTCATACTTAAAAGCGTGACCTTTCCCTTCAACAATCGACGCCACCACCTCTGCGGAAGGTGGCGCATGATAAGGTGGTGCGCCTCCGACTCCAAGGCTGTTAAGTGCGCTTAGAGATGGGGCAGGGAATGAGTTGCAGTGCGAGTCCTGAACATGGGCTCTTCAGTGCTGTTCAAATGGGAGATTTGATGAGTGTTGAAGCTCTGTTAGAGAGACAACCAAATCTCTTAAATCAAACCACCGTTTACGATAGGCACTCTGCACTTCATATTGCTGCTGCAAATGGTCAGATCGAGGTGGGTTTTTTTTTATAATTTTATGTTTTTTTCTTGGTTTTTTTTGTTATTTTGGTGGATCTAATGGATTTGTTTTTGGAAAATTTTGATTTTGGATTAATGGGTATCTTTTATGGTGGTTGATTGGTGATGGGTTAGGTTCTTTCTATGATTTTGGATCGATCTGTTAATCCAGATATCTTGAATCGTAATAGACAGGTAATAAGCTTTTGTGAAGTTTGATTAGGAAAGAAAAGAAAATTTTGGATTTATTTGATTTTTTGATTTGGGAAATGTTTGATCTTGTTATTTAGCTTAATTTTTTCCTTTTTGATTGGTTTAGACTCCCCTTATGTTGGCGGCAATGCATGGGAAGATCTCGGCCGTACAAAAGCTCTTACAAGCAGGGGCGAATGTATGTAAAGATCTGTTCTTGTTCTTCTTTTATTTGATTTTTTTTAATGAAATTTTGGCCTACAACTGAGAATTATAAATTGGGTTTCTTTTTAATTTACCAGATTTTGATGTTTGATTCCCTTCATGGAAGAACTTGCTTGCATTATGCTGCTTACTATGGTCACTCAGAATGCCTACAAACCATCCTTTCTGCTGCACATTCAACCCCAGTTGCAGATTCTTGGTGAGTAATTGTTTTAATATATTTTCTAAATCTATTGTTTATGAGATTTGTGTGATTAGATATCGAGGTTCTTGGATTTCAAGTTCAATTTGGTAATTTCATGTTTTGGATTGAGTGGTAGGGGATTTGCAAGATTTGTGAATGTTAGAGATGCTAAAGGAGCAACTCCTTTACATCTAGCAGCCCGACAAAGCCGACCTGATTGTGTTCATATTCTTTTGGATTGTGGAGCTCTTGTTTGTGCTTCGACAGGAGGATACGGGTAATACTCCCTTACACAAGGTCTTATCTTTTTCCGAGTTTTTGTGATAATTTGTTTATCTTTTAGATTGATAGACGATGGTAATTGCAGCTGTCCAGGGAGTACTCCAATTCATTTGGCCGCTCGAGCGGGTTCTTTGGATTGTGTACGAGAATTGCTAGCGTGGGGAGCAGATCGGCTTCAAAGAGATGCATCTGGGTAAGCTTTAATTTATTCGGTCCTATTGGATTTTTTTTTGTTGGGTATTATAGATGTTGAAATTAAAGAATAATTGTCATACCCAATTAATCGAAGTAGTTAATTCTAGCACTACGTTTGTTTAATCATTTTGTATACCATTAGCCATTATCACAATATATTTCTAGACTTTTATTAGTTGAAGAGATACTCTAGAAGTGGTTAATATTTGAGAAATAACTTGATCTTGGTAAACATCTTTGTGTTTTTATCTATTTATTTAGGGTTGTAAATGTCTGCAAATGAATTTATATAATGGGGTGGGGTATTTGCAGGAGAATTCCATACACAGTTGCATTAAAATACAAGCATGGAGCATGTGCTGCGCTGTTGAACCCTTCATCGGCCGAGCCTTTGGTCTGGCCATCACCCTTGAAGTTCATTAGTGAGCTTAATCCGGAGGCAAAGATACTATTAGAGAGGGCTCTCATGGAAGCGAATAGAGAGAGAGAAAAAAGTATCTTGAAGGGAACGGCCTACTCACTTCCATCCCCTTCATATTCTGATCCCGGGGTTGAAGATAATATGTCCGAGGTAATTTCTTCCGCACCCATTCTGGTTGAAATTCCATTTTTCGAATACATACACCACAAACGGAAAAAATTGGTATAGAACTTTACTAAATTACTCCTTAAGACAGTTTCCCAATAATTTCATATTTTTGAAGATATTAGCATCCCACAAGAAAATATTTACTCATTTTCCTCAATATAGACAGAATCGAGACATCATTATAGACATTTTATTTGATAGTACTTCACCCTAAGGCGATAACTTGTTTATGTAACCTTGTTCTGTTTTCATAATCAATCCAAGCTGAAGAAAAGGATTTGATTTCAAAGAAGAGTTAGAATCCTAACTGTTAGAAAGAACTTAACCGAATCCATATTTTGTGTCCTAAATACTGTCAGTTACATTAGTTTTAGTTTCCTCCTTTTTTTTGGCTTGAGTGGTTTCTACAAAGTTTGATCCTAAAGATTGAAAGTTAGTCTCTTGGGAGAAAAGTAAATTGTGTTCATAGGAAGCCTAAGTTGATTAAACTATCAGAATAAGAAAATAATGCCTAATAGTACATTGGTTCTATGCAGGTCAGTGAAGGTGAGCTATGCTGCATTTGCTTTGATCAAGTCTGCACAATTGAAGTCCAAGACTGCGGTCACCAGATGTGTGCCCATTGCACGTTAGCCCTGTGTTGCCACAACAAACCAAACCCCACTTCCACGTGTCCTCCATCCCCACTCTGCCCGTTTTGTCGCAGCAGCATTGCCCAACTGGTGGTAGCTAAGATAAAGATCGACAATGAAATAGACAGAGACATCTCCTCCTCGAAACTGAAGAGGTCTAGGAAATCTCGAAACTTCAGTGAGGGCAGTAGTAGCTTTAAAGGGGTATCGGCCATGGGCTCACTTGGGAAGATGGGCCGTGGTTCAGGAAAGGTTGCGGCCGACAGCAGTGATTGGGTGGACAAGCCTTGAAACGTAGTGATTGAGGACTTGTTTGGTTACATTTCTAAAAATCCATTTGCTTATGTAGATTTGGGGAATTCTAAGAGCAAAAGGAGAGGGATTCAAAATAAGAAGTTTTTTTTTTTTTAGGAGGTTTGGGTTTGTGGGTGTTAGTGTAATTTTTTTTTTTTTTTTAACTTTAGATTGAAGAAGCATTAGTATTGCCTTTGGAGGGTCTGTTACAGTGTACCTGAAGAGAAAGATTCATGTTCTTTAATGGAAATGTCACCCTTTCTTTCTTTCTTTCTTTCTTCAGTGTTTGCTTAGACCATAACAAACCTCCCTTTTGTCTTAGGAAATTGTGGGTCTTGAATGTAATATTGTTTTATTTAGGGGATGTAAATATAAAATTATTTTCTTGTGATCTAGAGAAAGAAGAAGAGAAAAAGCCTGTTTTGGGGGGGTTGGTTGTCAATTGTCATGTGACCATGTCTCAGTTCCATTGGTTTTCATAATTCCAACAGTTCAAGGGCCTCCATTATTTATTCAGATAAGTTTTATGACCCTCCCTTTAATAATGAATGGGACCCACTAGTGATTCATCAAGCCTGAAACTTGGAAGGATGAAGTCAGATTGACACGTGGCTCTCTGTAGGTGATGATGTACCTTGGCCTATACAAAAGTGAACAACTTAGAGAAAATCTCGATTATCGAGAGACTATAGGCGTTGGTCCCTCTCTAACAAGAAAACTAACAATTGAGGAGTGGGTACCACTTAAAGTTGGCGTGTACCTGATGGATGTATCTGACGGTCTGGATCTAGGGAGGAACAGTGGTTTTTAGAGTATGAAATGTGGAGAATACAAATAGCCAATCTCAGTCTCTCTGAAGTGACGTGTTCAATTATTGACTTACAGCTTGGGTCCCCACACTGCTTGATACTTACTTGGATAGAACTGAAACGCTACATCGATTCGTTGGTCCACGTGGCGAATAAAACAAGATTGCACGGTCTAAGATTCTTTTTTTTACGTGGAGTCGTTGATATAGTTCAAGAGAGAGAAGCGGACACTCAAGTTCAAGTACACGGATTGGTTCCTTATGTTGAGACAAGAAAAGAAAGTGACGTGGGTAATGGACAGATTGCCACGTAGCTGTTAAGTGCTAAACCAATGGATTTGGACTTGGATCGGATAGGATCCTATCCGAATATATAATTGGATTGGTTCAACGGTCAGAATTCACCCTTTGGGATAAGTATATTTGAGATATCTATCAGGATATATATAAATCCGGACCTTTCGATTTCATGTTTATTCTACGAGGATCGTGTGCTTTTACATAAGTCACCTCCACTTGACCATATAAATATAAAGAGTTTTTCAACTTTAGACTTTTTTTTTTTTTAATTACCGGGTATCCCTCTAGATCGTGGATCGAGCCCGTATCTAGGCCTTTCTCAATCCATAGACCATGGATTTGTCCGAGGACTAATCATAGGTCACGTGTAACTCCCGCACATCACACGCACCAGGTAAGTGAGGGTGCACCATCGCGGGTGGCCTCAAAGTAATTAATGTTCATATTGAGCATTGAACTCACGACCTACGGGCATTAACCGTTTATTGCTCTGAAATTGCCATTGAGCCAACCCCTCGGGGTTAACTTTATACTTGAACTTGTAATTTACTTGCATGAGTGAATAATTTATAAAAAGTAGAGCAAATTATGAACTCCAACACCAAATTTGAATAAAATGAACTAAGGAATCAGGTGCAGATGTTGGTGACAACATTGCCAACTAACTTAAGAAGAGCCATAACATAGGGATTGATGTGGCGGGCCACATAAACTTCGTTAGCTCATTCACCAGAGTGATTTGGACTGATCGTGACCCAGTGCCTCGGGGAAATGCTATCTCAAGTGCCAATGAGAGGATGTACGATGAAGAAGCGATTTTTTTTAAAAAAAAAAAGATTAATTGGGTTAAGGCAGACCTAAACCAGCTACAACCTCATATAACGCATCCCCCTCTTATCTTGAGCAAGAATAGGTAATAGAGCACTAGGGAGCAAATTACAATCCAAAAAAAATGCAATCTAGACTATCGTTTATCGAAACTAGCATATCAATAGCCCTGTTAGCTTCTTTGAAAATATGAGTGAAGGAGGCCTCTTGGAATCTTGAGAGAATGCTCCTAATCAAGAGGATCAAGTGGTGAACATGCCAAGGGCAGCTCCAAGTGTCATCGAGGATGTTCACCGTCACTAAGGAATCAAGCTGAATAGTGATTCTCCAGGTGTTGGAGGCTGCAGCAAGCTGGATACCTTTGAGGATACACTGTAACTCATAATGTAAAACAGATCTAGAAGTATTGCAACCCACTATTGCAGAGCTTGATATCCTGATAAACCCGAATCATCCTTTTAAGTGTCAGAACAATGTAGACTTGTTTTACTTACCTCAAAGTGAAAGCGACTTGGTGCATCAATCATGACAGAAACTAAGACAAAGCATGAGCTAATCAAAATTTTCCCTTTCCCTCACCTCCTTCCCTCCTTCGTAGTATAAATAAGGCCTCCCATAAGTCCAAAAGGACAAGACATCAATCTCAATCCCTGCTTAGTTTGGTTCTCAAACAAAATTTTTTAGTTTTTGGGTGAATCTATTTTCAGTAATTTTCACATTGCCCCAATGTTTCTAATCATTTTTTCTATTGTCATTTGAAAGAAATTTTTTCATAGGAAACAAATTTTTTTTTGGAGAGCAATTTCTGAGACGGCTGAGCCATAATCTTCTGCTTACAACATAAAGTCGGGAATTTCTTGTTTGATCAATTTATCAATAATGGTGAACTTAATGAACTCTAATCCTGGATGGGCCAGACAGATAAATACACATAAAACCTTATCCATGCACCTTTACATGAGAGAGAGATTGTAGATCCCAATGCAACCCAAGACAAATAACTTATAGAACCAGCCATGCTAGACAAACACCAAGAATCTTTAACAGACACAAACCTTAATTGAGAAGGGGACTTGTATATTATTATTGCATTTACCTTGGAAGACTCCCAATTTAGAAATTGTAAAGGTCAGAGGTCACTTGAAAGGAATATCTTGAAAACATTGCCTCTCCCAAACTCCAATCGCCAAATCCAGCAATCAAACAAACAAACAAATTACAAATCCCTCTCCTTAAATGATAAAAGATGCGAGTTTTATTCACTTCTAGATCATGAAATTCAACCCTAATTAAATAGAAACATAATAAAGTGTGTGAGGAGATGATACCCTTCAAGTGGTGGGCTATCCACAAATACATGAAAACAATACTGGAAATGTGTGCCTCGGTTACATTGGTCTCAAGCCTCACTAAGCTAACATGGTGAGTTTGGTTCTGAAACAGGGCGAGCTTCGACGAACTCGTCGGGTTCATAGATCATTGGATTCAGATTCCTTCTGTAATCAGTAGCAGCTCTTCGCTCCACTTCTAGAAAATGACCAAGGGATGGAGAATATTTCACATTCTCAGTATCAACACTAGCCTTTGAGCATAGAGAGGAAAAACAAGTTTTGGAAATGTAACTCTTCTTGCTTCTCAAAGGTTCAGCTTTTCTACCTCCCACTGATCTTCCTGACAGCTCTAGAACGCTAGAGACACCAATAAGACTCCCAAATGTGGTGCTCTTGTCATGGAAGAAAGACCCGGTAGACTGAAACCAATCATGGCATTGTACATATTTAGTTTAGTCCTATATATATTTACTTTCACATTGCGGAGGGGCAGAAATCAAAACTACTAGAAGTGAAATAAACATACGAAATGTACATTAGCCTAAATTACAATAAAATCATGTTTACATAACCTCCAACGGTTGGCTAGATGTTCAAGACCACACCTCAAAAAGCGGAGATCTTGAGTTCAAATCCTCCCTTACAGGCCATCATTGGGGATTTATCTCATAAATTACTTGGTATGTGTGGAGGGAGGGGACTGCACAAGCCTTGAGGATTAGTCACTCTAAGAAGTCCGGATGCCTTGGTTCCAAAACAAATAAAAAATAAAACATATATTTACAGCAATTCGCATAGAGTTGTGATAATCTGACTACCCCACGTGGCATGCTCAATTGACTACCTGACGTGACAAGTTTGGGAATCATAGATCTGCGCTCATAGGGATACGCAGTTTCCTCGAGATACACTTTTTTATGGGGAAGTGAGGCCGTGTATCCTGAGGAGCTCAGATCTATGGTTTCCTAACTTGTCATGTCAAGGTAGTCGATTGAGTTTGCCACGTGAGTTAGTCAGATTATCACGACACATTCACATATTTAGTTTTGTTGAGAACACATTGATTCAAATTTCTAGGATTCCATCAATTATGCCTCATGCCTTCATGGGGGAACATCCATTAGAAATGCACGGATGCCACCATGCACTATAAGTGTGCTTTTGTTGCTTTGATGTCGTCTTGTACATGCAATGTCTTGTAGAACATTTTGGGCTCACTAATGTTTTAGTGAGAGTTTAGTGGAACATATATATATATATATATATATATTTGTTAAAGTGTAGGGTAAAGCTTAGGGTGTTGAACATTTCCCATATATATATATATGGGTCAGGTTCAAACGACAACCATTTCTACACACATATAGACAACGTGTTTTGTCTTATATGGGCAAAAATGTTTGGAATGGGCTGATTTTTTGTGAGAATGATCTCTATGGTGAGGAGATCATCCTTGCCAAAAATCAGCTCATTATGAAACTTCTAGACCGTCCAATTTTTGTAAATCAATTTTGATGGGGTTACAAGTTTTGGAATGGGATGATTTTTTGCCAGGATGATCCCCTCATCACAGAGATCATCCTCACAAAAAATCAGCCCATTCCAAACATTTTTGCCCATATAAGACAAACACGTTGTCTATATGTGTGTCGCAATGTGTGTTACAGGAACCCGACCCTATATATATATAGGGAAATGTTCAGCACCCTAAGTTTTACCACACACTTTAACAAACGTTTTTTGTCCTACATGGGTTATAAGTTTTGGAATGGGCTGATTTTTGGTGAGGATGATCTCTATGATTAGAAGATCATCCTCCCCAAAAATCAGCCCATTCCGAAATGTTTAGCCTCATGTTTACACATTGAAAAATCGTGGACCGTCCATTTTTTGTAAATCAATTTTGATGGGGTTAGAAGTTTTGGAATGAGCTGATTTTTGGTGAGGATGATCTCCTCACCATAGAGATCATCCTCACCAAAAATCAGCTCATTCCAAAACTTCTAACCCATGTAAGACAAAACGCATTTGTTAAAGTGTGTGGTAAAACTTAGGGTGCCGAACGGGACCCATATATATATATAGGGAAATGTTCAGCACCCTAAGTTTTACCACACACTTTAACAAACGTTTTTTGTCCTACATGGGTTATAAGTTTTGGAATGAGCTGATTTTTTGTGAGGATGATCTCTATGATTAGAAGATCATCCTCCCCAAAAATCAGCCCATTCCGAAATGTTTAGCCCCATGTTTACACGTTGAAAAATCGTGGACCGTCCATTTTTTGTAAATCAATTTTGATGGGGTTAGAAGTTTTGGAATGAGCTGATTTTTGGTGAGGATGATCTCCTCACCATAGAGATCATCCTCACCAAAAATCAGCTCATTCCGAAACTTCTAACCCATGTAAGACAAAACGCGTTTGTTAAAGTGTGTGGTAAAACTAAGGGTGGCGAACGGGACCCATATATATATATATATATATATATATAGGGAAATGTTCAGCAACAAACATTTTGACAAACATTTTGGCAAAACATTTTTCAAAATATGGGTTAGAGGTTTGGAATGGGCTGATTTTTGGTGAGGATGATCTCTACGGTGAGGAGATCATCATCACCAAAAATCAGCCCATTCCAAAACGTCTAACCCATCAAAAATGATTTACAAAAAATGGACGGTCCACAATTTTTCAACTTGTAAACATGGGGCTAGAAGTTTTGGAATGGGCTGATTTTTGATGAGGATGATCTCCTCACCATAGAGATCATCCTCACCAAAAATCAGCCCAATCCAAAACCTCTAACCCATGTTTTGAAAAATGTTTGCCAAAATGTTTGTTGCTGAAAGGGACCCATATATATATATATATATATATGAAAAATCAGCTTGATTGATCACTTCTAGTAATTAGATTTGAGAATTTTTCAATATTCTTATACTCAAACTATCGTCTATACAACACTAATATATTTTTCTGTATAGGTCCGTCAAGACATAATCTACATATCCATGGTGTTTATGAGCACAAAAGACCGCTAAAATTTATTTTCAAGAGAGCAATTTTCAATTAAAAATGGATCTAAGTGTTCAACAGTTGAGTATCTTCATGTCAGTCTACTTTAAACATTGAGGATCTTCCAAAGAACAATCAAAGAATAGAATTTAAAATGCCCCAAAAAAGAAAAAGAAAACTGTACCATACATAATGGGTCTATCTAAATTTTCTCCTAAATCCAGTTTATCTTTTTAACTGACCTCAGTATCTAGATCTGATGAAGAATCAGTAACAGAACTTGGAGAACCAGTAAGCAAAGTATTGAATGAGATTGACCCAGAAAAATCATGATTCCTCACCAACTCAATTCTCACATTCAATGGTCTCAAACCCAGAGGCCATCCATCTTCCTGCAGTCCAAAATCCAAATCAATCAGACCAAAAACTTGAAAAATGTTCCAAAAATTCATTAAAAATACCATTGTTTATTAAAAAGAAACAGAACCCAGTATTCATAAAAACAAAACAAAGAGAAGAAGACAAGTTCAAGAGGAGAAAGAAAAGACCCATCAATGACACTTATTTGGGAAAATTCACAAATCCACATATAGAAAACCAGAAAGAAATTTGAGAAGAACCAAAGATAAAAAATCCAAAGAGCCAAAAGAAAAGACAAACAAATACCTGATGAGTCATAAATCCTTGAGGGCTTGTTGATTTGCTAAGGCGGCAAGTCAAGTGAGTGAAGTCACCTCACAGAAAGTGAGAAAATTTAAAAGTACTTGGGATGATTGATTTACTAGGAGAAGTCCAACTCAGTGAGGTCACCTCACAGAAAGAAATATCATTTCTAGAGTCTCTCTCTTTCTCTAATCTTTTTCTTCGACAGAAACTACAGAGTCAGCTACATTAACAAAGAGAAGAGGAAGAAGAAAACTACAAATCCCAAGAACAAACATGGACTATTGATGATCATATAGAGAGAGAAAGAGATGTCTTTTACATTTATAAACATTAATCTGGTTTCTTTGTCTGCTCTTCTTGGTTTCATTTACAGAGCAAAAGAAGAAAGCAACAGTAGAATTTTGTAGAAAGAAAAATGAAGATGAAGCTGTAACAGAAACAACAGGTTACCCAATAAATTTACTAAAATACCCCTCCATGGAGGATGTTGATGATATACGGTCCATAATATTTTACCTATAAAAACAAACAATTTTCCCATCAGCGAAAAGACTCTTTGACATCTTTGACCATATCACTACCGTCCATAAATGAGGGGTGCCATAACATTAACAGAGTTGGCCAGTGTTGGGTTTTTCTTACATGTGGCAACAAATGATCCATTTCTTTGGGCAGCCACTTTGCTTGCCACATGTAACTTAAAAAAAAAAAAAACTTTTTAATCGAAAATATCATTCATCAGAAATTAGGGACACCAAAGACATATATAGAAAAGGTTGAGGTTAATTAGTATACAGGTAAAAGTGACGAGAAGGGAAGAATCCTATCATGCACGCGTAAGATATGTTCTCCTTTCTTTAGTGTACTTTTTTCCTCGGGCCCACTTTCAGTTCTGTCTTGATTCAGCTAATAATGTTGCTTCGCTTCACCAAGGGTGCTATGTGGCATGATCTCACTTAGGACAATGACATGACCCATACATTGTTTATTCAAGCTCAACCAGAGCTCCAGCTTTTAAACTTGGATTAAATTTACTTGGCCACGGTTCTCATGAGTCATTCTTTGGAGTCGAGTCAAAGGATCCTGACCCATGAGAAAATATTGATTGTTCTTGTTTTGTTCGGTGGTGGTGGACGTAGGCACACTATCAAATCACATAAATACTTGTGTTTTCGAAAAAATATTAAAATGTAGATTATTAGATAGTAACGCTGAATTTTATTAGTAAATGACATTATGCACATGGAGATGATGGTGTCTAGCCTCATGTGGCGATAAGGCACATACATTAAGGTCTAAGCCACATTAGAGAATTTATATACATGAATGTAACACATTCATGAATCATACATAAATTAGTAATTAGATTCCAAAAAAGTATAGCAGATTATAAAACAAGTTTCAAGCTATGGAAACATGTATATACGAACGGACTCTCATAACTTAATTCCTCGAAAAACTATCGACAGATACCTATATTTATCTTTGAAAATTGCAATTCATGGTGAGCAGTCGAGTTCTATTGCTATTTTTTCCTTCATAAACAGCTTTTTCCCATGTATTTGAAGCTAATCATGATTATTCTATCAAGGAAAATGCTGGAATGACACAAACGAGACACAAAGGTGACAAAAATGATGTGATGGTGTGCACATAACCGTAAATGTTTTTTACTCGTATCTCGCGAAAAAGCATCAACAGTAATGTGCACGACACCACGAGTTTTTGTCACCCAAGCACGACTCTTCTATGAAACAAGGCTTCCCTCCTAGGGCTGAAACAAATACTAGTCTTCGAAGATAAAAAGTAACTAATAACATCTGCAACAAAAATTGGAAATCTTTCCAATAATACGCAATGAAATTCTTGTCAATTGAAACTTAATATAGAGCTTCGATTGTTATAAACAAAGTTCAATTAAAGTAAATTGACAGAAACGCCTTATTTATTTCCATAAACAGTAACTCCCAATGAAAATGTCTTGTTTGATATCTTAATTGGGAAGGCCCATTAACCTTATGATATTCAAACCATCTCCTGGACCCTTAACTAGGCCCACTAACTAAATTTTAAAAATAATATTAAATTGCAAAAATTTGGACTTCCAATGGATTGGATCATACTGAAGTCCAATCCATTCTGAACTGAAAACTCTGGATATGGATCATGGATTTGGGCTTCCATAAAGATTTGATTTGATAAATTATTCGATCAGTTCTGGATCAACCATTTACCCATAAGATATGGCACCTAGGGGATAAAATGTACCGTAGTATGTAAATTATATTATGTAGTTAATGGGCTTGGTTTGGTAGATATATGAGGATCCATAAATAGACAAATTGGTCCTTTATTATCTACATATATCATGAGCTGGATTTGGGTAGAACTCAACCATAATCGAATCTGGCTGATCAGATCAGAATTGGTCTTGGATGAATCCGATAAAGATCAGATCCGATCCCATAATGGATCCAACAAGCAAGAATTGGATCAGACACATGTTGGATCAGTTTTTTTATCTGATCTAGATATCAGGATCGAAATCTAACCATAACACTTAGATCGGATCGAATCCATTTGATATACAAAATATAAATAGAACCTGATATATTTAAACAAAAAATGTATAATTTATTTACTTTTTCAAAATTTATTGGATTGGGACATTATTGATCCAGAATTAATCCAGTAGATTATTGAATCATTCCTTATTTGAAACCAAATCTCCGATCTAGATCCAATTTGAACAATTGGGGTAGGGTCTACCTCAAACATATTGTTCGGATGGCTTCTAGAGAAGTACAAATGATAACTAGAAGCTTAATTATTGCTGATGAAGAACGCAAAGATCTTCAATAGTTCTAAATGTTATCTAATCTATTTTCATGAAATTGGTGTAAGACTTCAAAAATAAAATTCAGAAATCATGAGTAATTGACTCTTACAAATAGAAATCTTTTCAAATCCAACATATTATTCCAAATGTAGAATATGTATAACAAAGTAGTTACAAATGGGTGATGTACCACTCTAGGGACCATTGATGATGATTGTAGCTAGAAACTAAGGTATGTTGTCGAGTTGATAGGTGGTTCAAACTGTTTTATTTGATTGGTACATGAATTATTCGTTAGGGTTCATTAGTTCATGAACTTTTTAGAATTATTAAGGAAAAAGTACCCAAACGATCATGTATGTTACCCAAGTTACTGGCCCAGCCATGCTTTTAAATTATTTACCAAAAGAATCACATATCCATTTTGGTATTTGTTTATATATTTAATTTTTTCAAAATGGGTGCTTCGTTGTAAGTCACGTTTGCAATTGTACTTTCTTTATGCCTTTGAACCTTAAATAAAAGATCATTTTGTTTTTTTTTAACCAAGTAGTAAAAAAAGTCAAAACTATATTTAGGATTTAGGGTTGAATCATGATAATTTGACTTACCCATGTGGCATACTCAATCAACAACCCTAACTTGACAAGTTTGGGAACCGTAGATCTGCAATCTTTAGGATACAAAACTATACTTTTATATGAGGATGTGTAGTTCTATATCCCGAGGATTGTAGTTCTACGGTTCCGAACCTATCACGTCAAGGGTGTCGATTGAGTATGTCAAGTGGGTAAGTCAGATTATCACGATTCTTTAGGGTTTATAGCAGGTTGAAAATAGTGGTATAAAGAGATATTGAACTAAATGGGTATCCTTTTTGGAAAAAAGAATCAGTTTATTTATATGAATATGAAAAAAAACATATAAAGGTAAATTAAGTATAATATCCTTTCAATGCATACCTATTTTAGTATTTTTTTTTTTTAAAACCAAAATGGGTGCATAACCCTTTTGATAAATATTTTTAAAAAATAAAAATAAAATAAAAGAAAGAATGATTTACAATAAAAGAATCTTGCAAATTAGGTCACTAATTGGTGAAAACCATGAAGGATGTTCGCCTTTCTTGGAACACTAGATTTGAATTTAATACAATGTTGTTCACGAAAAGAGATCTTCGAAATTATCACAGAAAATAACCATCATTGATGTTTGCCTTTTCCAAACAAGAGATGATGCAATGAACCACGAAAAGAAAAGTGCCACATGGCACATTTCTATTTTAGGTCCAAATTCATGAAATTTTTGACCCTTCATCACCTACGAGCCAAAATCAACCTTATTGGTGATTTCAATCCAATGGCTTTGAGTATTTGTTGTTATTAGCTTGAAAAGAATAATGCTGAAGTGACTTCAAGATTGAACCTCACATGGCTCATCTTGACATAAAAGTGTATAGGAACAATAGATGCTTTCATCGAGATACGAGTGGAAAAGTATTTATGGTTCTTATACACTTTCACATCAAGATGTGCAATATAAGGTACAATCTTCACGTCACGCCAGCATGACTCGCTTGAAAATTCAATTTTTTTTATCCATGCACACGTGTTAATGAAAAAAAAAAAACTTAAATTTCCCAACCTTGGAAAATCACCAACCAAGCTATTTTAGGTGGGTAGGTCTAGATGTGTGGATCAAAAATATGCTATGCGTTTGGCTCATGTGTCATGATGAATGTTATTAAGGATAAATCGGCATCTTTGAAAATAAAACACATGTCATCTCGAGTTATGAGGCAATCGATACGATCCCAACCTTCTTTAGATTAAGGTGGTAAGTATCGAGCTTGTCATCTGACTCTAGATGGGGTAATGGAATTGGAAATAGAACAAAGTTTTTGGGGCATAATGTTTAACTGATTTCGAAGATTGTGAAAGTCCAAATGACTCTTGGCGCTTAATATCTAAACTATTTTTGAATGATTTGGATGGTAAGTGTGTTTTAGTAAGTACATACTTAATGCTTGTAGAACTTAATTAATTAGATTGAAGTGATATCAAGATCAAAGATCAATCCAAAAGTGACCTTTCTGAGTATTGAAAGGGAATCCAAGTTAAAAGTGACTTTGGAGGGGTATAATGAAATTAAGTTATTAACAAATAAAATAATCAAAACTTTGATACCACTAAATTGTAACCAAACCACAGAATCTTTCAATCATTTTCTCTCTCAATCAAAGAGGTAATTTGTTTACATTTTAATCAGACTTTAACTAAGAGGGGCAATTTAAATATTTTTTAATTCATCTAAGTATATATAATATTTTATAAGCAAGTGAGATGAAAAAAAAACTCTAGATTATGTTGGAAAGAATTGGTATATTTTCCCCAAAACTAGGTTGACTTTAGACATGCATCTCATTTGCATGTGCTCTATGGAGTTTCACAAAATCCAAAGACCTAAAATTATAAGCTATTGTCATCCAATGTAACAGATGAAGGGTGCATGAGTTTGTGATGCCATGTTACTTAAAATTATTTCTTTTCTTTTCTCTTTGGGTGTTGGGGTGGGGTTGATAGGGATGATTTTTTTTTCTTCAATTTTGATCTCTTCTTAGAAGTAATAAATGAGACTTTTTTTTTTTTTTTATACAGAGATTGAAGCTCTCCATCAACATCACCACTACGATTTGAGGAGAAATAGAGATTTTCTAGAGATCAGTTACGATTCTTTAGGAATTAGTACACTTTTTCATAAGGAATACATTTTTTCTTAGGAATCCCTAACATCCCAATGATGGAGAGAAAAATTCCTACCCATTACAATTGAGAAGAATATAGCAAAACTTAAAGTAAAGATTTATGTGGTTCAGCAACGATACCTATGACCATAGACAAAATCCAATCTTCTTCATTGAGAAAACTAAAAGGAGAATAATAATACCAAATCAAAGTCCTGAAACTCTTTTACACCCCTCTCTCTATCTCTCTCAAAACCTATAAGAAGAAAACCTTAATCTTAAGTAAAATATGGAATAACATTATTATATGGTTTCAAAAGAAGAACTTATCCTAACTATTAGATTAAACCTTAATCTAACAGCTGGGATAAAAAACTCAATAAATAACAATTTTCCTAATAAATGAGAGTGGTTAAAGGATAAACATAAGCTGCCTTTCAGATGCCTCGTTGTCCAAACAAACATCCAAAAACACTTATTAAGTTAGTAAGGAAAGTTCCAAGACCTCACTTCAATGTGGCATCCAAAAACATGATTGGATGTCACGGTATACGTATCACATAAGTTTAAGAAGTATGTTTTTTTTGAAAAGTAAAGATAATTTTTAATCATTTGATTTGAATTTTAACTTCGAGTTTGGTGGCCTTCCATTATGAAAATCTTGAATCAATAAATTTTTTACTTTTTAAATCTGGTCTACCCCCGTGAACTCAAGAGAGCTATGGACCATGGTATGCTGTTGAGTCAGGCCACCTGACTCAACAACATACTAATTAAGCTAGGGAACATAATTAACTTATCCACAGCTAAAGCATTGACAACTTTTTTTTAAGATCAAGGCCAACAATCATGAAAAAGTTCATTTCCAGTGATTGAGTGATGGGGGATTGATGAGTTTGTGGGGGGCAAGTTTACAATTTATGTAGTAGGGTGGGTCCATTGACAATGATGGAAGTCATGTTCATTGGGATGCATTTGAATTTTATTTTATTTAAATGTAGCGACATCGTAGACGTATCGAAAGAAAAGAAAAAAGTTCAAATTTCTAAAATCATTTTCATGGAAAAAGATTAGTTTACATTTTGGAACATGTTTAGTGGTAAGATTATTGTTCGGTAAAAGACTTGAGAAGCGTTTCCGATCAAAAGCAAAAGCTGAAAATGAGAAAAGCAAGAAAAGTTGCCTAAATCAGTTTCTCACTTCCAGTGTTCGTGGAAGCTAATAATGGAATTTAAAAGTACATATTTTTTTGGGATGGCAATACCCTTAGGTTTTTAAGTTAATGACTAAAATGACTAGAGTATTTGTAGGATATCAATTAAAAAGAATAAATTTTAATATAATTAATTACCAGAATGCTAAAGAAGTTGTTTCCTAAACACTCATAAACAATCAAGAACAATGATGAATGCAGGCGGTCTTGGTACGCGACTGACATGGCAAGGGCACATAACTGCACATCTTTTTCCTATATATCCCGATGAAAATGATCTATGGTTCTGTGCCCTTGCCACATCAGCTGCGTATCAAGATCACATGCATTTATCACGACTTAACAATCAATTACGCAAAAGTTCTTCTATCAAAAATGCAAAACACATATTGTTCCCAAACGAGACCTTATGATTTGTTAAAATAAAGTAATGGTACACAAGCTTTTCTAAGATTCTGGGAAACAAGTCTTCAATGAGAAGTAAAAGAATTATAAGTCTCATATTCAATTATTTACTATTGAAGTAATTATTTTTTGTCAATAATTTGGTGAAAACCATGCATGGAGGATGTTTGTCTGTCTTGAAAAATTGGGTGGGAATTTAATACAATCTCCATACAAAAATAGATCTTGGAACTCTAACATTTAAAAAATTAATAATAATCTTTTTCTATTACATCTTGTTAGGGAATCCAAGGTTACTGATTTTATATGTATATATGGACTATGGAATAAAAAAGAAAAATATAATTTCAATCTATAATATTATCAAAATTCTCACCAAAACCTCCATTTTTCATTTTCATTTTTATGTTTTTTATCACATAGTCTGCACGACTTGAGAACCAAGCCTTTTTCTTTAAACAACATAGAACCTGGTTTACAAGAGAATATGGTTCAGTAAAGTAGGGATGCTATGCGTCCACCTTTTCCATTGCTTGTACTTCAGTGTTGATCTTTGCATCTTTAGCTTTACCATATCACTAGATCTAGGTCTTGGACCAATACCCACCAAACCCAAACGAAGATATCACCCTTACAAATTAAAAAATAAATAAAAAGCTGTTCATATATATTAATTCATGAAACTGAGCAAACCCCCACACTATAACACAATTTTATCTCTAAATACAGATAGGATCTCTATGATATAAAAATGAAAAAAAAAACAAAAAACAAAAAGAGGAGAGAGATAGAGAGAAGAAGAAATCATTTTCTCAAGAAAAATTAATTTTTCTTAGAAAATGATCCTTACAAATTGATTTCCTCGTAAAATGTTTTCAGATGATCAATTGCACCAAGGAAAATATCAACAAGGAACTTCTTTTTAGGTGGGGTGGGGATAATGATGAGAGAATGGCATTAGAATTTCCCACAATAGCAAGAAAATCATTTTGGGAGATCTAATGGAAGAATATTTTCCCCCCTAGATGGGAAAATACAAAAACGAGCAATCGTACACCTGTAAATCAAAATTTTCCAGAAAAATCATTTTCCCATTGATTTTCGTGCCCTATCTTGCATACCCATTGAAAAAGTTACTTCTTGTAGTAGTTGTTGTTGCTGCTGCTGCTGATGATGTTATCACCTCTCGCTTTCTTGATCTTACGGTCTTGATCTTCAACAAGTGGGGGAAACAACAATTCAATCTCTTTGGACAAATCAATTCGGATCAGATTCGATGTCACTTTTCTTTTCTTCAATGGAAGTGATTTGGGTTTTCTTGGTGCGGGTGGGCATTGTTGTTTCACTTCAGTTTTGTGAACCAAAGACGTCGGAGTTCGAAACCCATCATCATCATCTTCTACATTGAATCCTCCTAGTGTTGGAATTTTGAACTCTTCAGAAGAAAATAAAATCTGGCATTTCTCTTCTTTCTTTTCTTCCTCAATATTAATATCTTTTTCTTTCGGTCGATAATGATCATGATCTTCTGATGAAGTCGTAATTTGACAACGATCTGCAATAAAGATCTCTGAATTTGACACACCCATAAAGGAACAAATGGAGAATAAAATACAAGAAGAAGAAAAAAAAAAAAAAAACTCAAATGAGAGAAACAAAGAAAAGAGTGCAAGAGAGAGAGGTTACATTCCATATATATATTTATCCTATGTAGAATGTTAACTCATATTCGACCAAAACACCATCTTTTCTATTTGTTTTTTTGTGTTCTCCTGAGTTTCAGCTTCTTTGATTTGTTTGCTTTTTCCACGTTTTACAAGAGAGATATTAAAGGAGAAGCAACCAAACGGTTTTAACTGTGACAGAGAAAGTGCATCGGATCCTCTGAAGGGGTTCGAACTTTAAACTTTAAAACTCAAGACTCAAATTTCCAATGAGTCGAGTGAACTTGATGCTAACCGTCAATGGATTGGATCAGACCCAAAATCCGAGCCCTTTTCTTCCAATGACTTTGCATCTGGATTGTGGATTTGGGTTTCAAACCTGTTCGGCAACCGACATTAGGGAGTCAATGCCTTTGTTCTATATGGATTAGAAGTTTCGGAATAAACTAATTTTTTGTGATGATGATCTTTATGGTAAGGAGATTATTTTCACAAAAAAAATAGCGTAATTTAAAACTTCTAACCAATAAAAAGTGATTTAGAATTGTAGATGGTTAGAATTGGCTTTGGCTACTAAAGCTACCCTTATCATTATGTATTTTTTTATTTTTAATTGATTAATGGGAGGTTAGGCAGACCCCCAGTCAGAAAAAAACAAGATTACACCCTATCATAAGCATGCCTAAAAGCATCCTTACATATAATGTCTACCAACTGCTGAGATAGGTTCCTATGTTCAAATATAACTCTACTTAAAGAAGGAAAGAGCGAAGCAAGAAAGTTGTAGTTTTGCTGCATTCTCTAAAGTAGAAAGTGAATTCGATTCTTCGGAAGTAGCTACCCTTATATATATATATTATCTTCACTATTATAATAAGAGAAAGTGGAGTGGGATGGTTCACACCAAAATTTGAGTTGCAATAAATGCCTTCCACTTCTATATTTAAATTTAGGAAAATGCTGGAATGACACACGGTATTTACTGTGATTCTCACAAGTTTGACGTGGAATGGGCCATAACCATAGATGTGTTTCCTCGCGATATCAGTACAAATCATTTACGGTTATGTATGCATGTCCACATCAGAATTGTGAGAATCACAGTAAATCCTGCGTCACCCCAGCACTACCCATTTGGTTATTTAAAAAAAAAAAAAAAAACAATAAACTTGCAACTTGCATACTACTTATTTTTTTCAAAGTTACAAATATTATATAATCTTTAAGGAAAAAAAAAAAAAATTCTTTAATCAATATCTTAAATTTCAAATAAATCCTTTTGGTATATGCCACTTTCTAGTGTATTTTATTTAAATATATATGAAGTTTTTCTAAACATTATATATCAAATTGATTTTGATCTAATTGGGACCTGATCTGATTGTTATTGAATCAGATTTCGATCCCAATGTTATGATGCCATATTGAAAACTGAATCTTACTTAGGGTTGACTACAATACTTATCAGATTGGTTTTAGGTCTGAACAATCTTATCGATCCATATGGAATTAGTCAAATTAAGCCAGATCCAATCACGTCCCAAACCATCGATAGCCCTACCCACGAGTTGACTCATAAGAGTCATGTAAATATTGTATTATATATTTATAAGATATTACTTTTAGCATTACTAAGATTTAGATTATTATTATTATTATTATTATATGGACAAAGAGTTCTGCCGAGTTTGTAAATTGACCACAAAGTCGACTAGGACGAGTTTTAATACTATGGTTTGAGTTTAATTTGAAAGTCTCTTCTCCTTTACTTCTGTCTTTCTTGGGGTCCCATCTGAGCAAAATTTTCTATTTTGTCATGACATCGTCAATTTCTCGGATGCTTGATTTAGTTTGCAAGCAAGGAATGATAAAAGTGCACAACCACCATGACCAGGTGTTGAACAACCTTACCGAACTCGTCAGGGTCCACCATGGTTCTTAAAATAAATATTTCAACTCTGCACCCAACGTGTGAGTTGACTCATCCGACTCCCTCATCTTGGATGAGCCAAACCCTATAAATCGGTTTTTATATATTTTTTAAATACTTATTATTTTTTGTTATTATAAAGTTAATTAATAAACGTTCAATCAAAAATCTTACATGCATATATTATAAATATTTAAGAATAATTTACCAAAACGGTAGAGTTTTCGAAATTAATTCCGAAAACGGTACACTGTAGCAATTAATTCCGAAAACGGTAAATTTACCGTTTTCGGAATTAATATTTTTTACCAAAACGGTAAAAACAGTAAAATATTTTTTTTATACCGAAAATACCCTTTTTTCTTTTACATATATATTTACAATTTTAACCTTAAAACAATGAAAATCCAACTAAAAAGATTCACTCTCTTTCGGTAATCCAACAATCACATGTATTTATAATTTTTTTTTTTATCGAAATCAATTTTATTTTTGTAATTTCAGTCAAAAAATAAAAAAGGGCATTTTCGGTATAAAAAAATATATTTTACTGTTTTTACCGTTTTGGTAAAAAAATTTAATTCCGAAAACGATAAATTTACCGTTTTCGGAATTAATTGCTACGGTGTACCGTTTTGGTAAATAAACGAAAAGTTGTGCATGTTTTGGTAAATCTGCCAATATTTAAACTATTAAAAATTAATTATTTTATACACCCAAATCCTGATTGACTCATCTAAGTTTTCATAGACTTGGTTGAGATTTTCGAAATACAGGGTAACTATCTCATATCCTTGATGAGCCAATGTGTTGGACAATTCATGGCGACTTTCTTGTTTGGTTACCTTCAAGATCGACATGACTTACTCCAACTGTGAGATGCTTTAGCCGAGCTTTAAAATCATGGGATCTTCTTACCCATGAAGTTTGCATTTCCTCATCAATGGACAACGATTCAAATATCGTTTAAGTAGGTGATTTCTAGAATTTGATTCTTTTTTTTTACCAACGCCCTTGTCATCAGGCTGGTAAATGGCGATCTCCAAGCCTAATACAAAGTGTGAATCTATATGTAATCTAAAATATATATTTTTACAATCACTAACTCCTTAAGATCACTAGTGTTTTGTATTTTGGACATCTGTATGATATCTGTCAAATATTCTTTAATGCTTAAATTAGCTTTTTGTTAGAGGAGTAATCTAAAATTATTTTATTTTATCCTTCTATTTTCTTTGCAATCACTAACTCCTTGAAATTAGTAGATCATAAATGTTTTGTGTCTTGGGTATCGTGTGATGCCTGTCAAATAATCTTCGATGCTTAAGTTGGATTTCTATCAAAATAATAAAAATCAATAGAAAGATCCTAAAATAAAGCTTCATTCTCTTTATTTATAAGCCTGCCTTATTGAACCATAATTTGATTTTCTCTCTATTACGTTGTCTCAGGATCTTAGGGATCCATGATTGTTCATTTTTGGGACTCATGCTTATGGATCACCATCTCGAGAAAAGTGACAAATCTTCCAAACTGTTTTTTATGGATTATGTATTGTCCCAATTGGGTACCACTATTCTATCATCCCATTCTTAATCTTCAAGGTGACATGCCTTAGGTTCTAATCTTTTGTATATTTTTAACTATACAACTAAAATTTATAATCCATATTTATTTTTGAGCCTATATCTACAAAAGTGTGAGTCAAATATTTATACAATAAAATGGTCAAGATAGTTGACTAAATTTGATGCCTAGTTCTTCTAAGGCATGGCCAACCTGACAAAGTGTGTAGTGTGTTACATAAAGTTGACCGGGAGTCAAGTTGAAACCCCACTCCCTGAAGTACAAGATCTGAACTTCTATTTTCTTTTTTTGAGTGCTTTGTAAGCAACAATTGGGGCTAGTAACTTAGGATTCCCCCATAGAATCTGGAGGAGGTTAAGATGGATGAGATTTGGTAAATTTTTATTTTTTATTTTTAATATTATAAGTGGGGATTCCTTAATTATTCTTTCTTTCTTTAATCATGTTGAGCCATAATGAGAAAATGAATGGTGAGTAAAATGTGCTTGGTTTTCATCATCAAAGAGACAAGTTGAAACCTTTAGATGGTCTTTGAGATTCGTCTAATGTGATTCCCAAGGATTTATTTATATTGGATGTGGGGTAAGATAATTAAATACCATCTCCACGCACACTCTCATGCCCATGCCTCATAATTTTGCCACTATCACCAAAGTCAAACCATCATGACCCATGTCTAAACAATCATCCCTTCTCAATTTCAACCCCCTCCAAATACCCACTTGGTCTCCCTCTCTCTCTCTTCAAAACTTTCATGGAATCACTATGATTGAAGAGAGAAATAAATCAATGGAAAAGCAAATTTCTTGGGAAAATGAATTCTAATGGTCGATTGCACCAAGGAAAATATTAAAAAGAGAATTGATTTTTCATTCAGGGGAACGCTAATTACTGTAATCCTGAGAGAATAACATCAGAAGATGAGAAAATAATTTTTCTGAAGGGTTGGGTAGAAAAATATCTACCTTCAAGAGAGAAATTGTATTTTCCCACAAATCATGCACCTTTGGAATACAATACAAAAACCATACTTTGGGTTGGTTAGGTAGGAAAATATTTTTCCTTAAAAAGGGGAAAATCATTTCATTAGAAAGAAAAAAAAGATTCTTTTTCTCACAAAAATACACAAATATAAACTTCCAAAGTCCAAATCACATTTCTCACCCCGCAATCATGCAAACTTACAATACAAGACATTTTCCACAGTGGGTTGTTCCATTTCCACGGGTAAACAGTTTTTTTTTATGGTTTTTATTGAAAGGTACCAAATTACCTTTGAAAAGTTTTCAACTAATTATTTTAACGATACTTATTATGATATGACATTTCATCCACATCAAAGATTGTCTCATTCGGTAACTATTGTTTCATAAAAAGTGGTTTACAAGTTAAAAATTATGAACAATCAATTATAATCAATAAAAAAAAATAATAATGATGATTTTTGTAGGGATGATCTTCACAAGTTAGTAATTAAAAAAAAAAAAAAAAAGGAATTTGTGGTGTAAATGTCTTGTAATCTGTTGTGTTACGCAAGGTTGGAGGGTGTAGGGAGCAACGTCCCTGTCCCAATTTTTTTAAGGGATATGAAAAGGACAATCGTGTAATATTTTTTATGAGAAAATAGTAATTGTTTTTGTTCTATTTCTTGGATATAGGCACATTATCGAACTTATGAAAATCTTTGTGCCTTGTTTGTCTTTTTGCTATTTCATTTTTTTTTCCCCCACAAATTGTGTATATGATAGTCATGTTGAAGAGAACATACTCATATATGATTCAAAATATTGGAATTTGTTGATCAATAAAATCAATATTAGTTTAATTTGATAACAAATATTGATTCGGAAACATTGAATGTTTTGGAATGTATAGCATTGTAATGGAATGTTTCGATCAAAATGATATCAATTCTTCTCTTAATCCAGAAACATTACTTCAAGACTAGATTCTAAGTGATAGTCTTATGTAATATTGAAACGTAGTAGCCAAAGTTATTGATATTTATTTATTTTTATCAAACAAGGTATCTATCTTATGGTCACATATTTTTTTATTTTACCTTTTTAGCCTTATGAACCTTGGATAAAAGGTCATGTCTTTTACTAGATTATGAAAATTCGGGAGATATACTTACGCTTTTGGGTTTTTGATTTGGGTTAAGATCCTTTGACCCATGAAAAAAACACTTAATCCCAACCATTTAAACACAAAATCCAACTATTGATATCTATTCTCGGATCAAGTATCTCTAAGATTTGTGTCATCAAGATACACATAAATCTCAACTATTGGATTTTATATTTGAACAATTGGAATCATGTGTTTTCTCATGAGCCAATGGATCCCAACCCATATATAAATATTAAGATTGATATAAGAACTTCTTGATGAAAATTTGAAAACATAACTGGGCCACTAATTTTGGCAAAATATTCGGCCATTTTTTAGAACACCCATATAAAAGGGCTCTAATACAACATATAAGTAACTAATGCTAACTCCAACTAAATCTAAACTGTTACATATATTAGATTCTACATTGGTCATTCTTAGCTAACATGTTGAGACTTTTTTTTTTTAGTTAGATTAAGTAGAGGTGAAATTCTTAGGATTGAGATTTGAACAAATAGGCCCAAGCCCAAAACCAAGCTCTAGACTACTTAAGTTCTATGATGGGCTTAGTTTAAATTTATAAAGCCCAACCCAAGCTAGCCAATACATGACCCAAGTGTGAATTGGGAGAGGTCTGGACCTAACAAAGATCCTAACCCTAAATTTATTTGTAGATTAAGGGCAGCTCGAATTAGTTAGATAACCCCTTCCAAACCTGATCAATGTCCCTTTGGGTGAGAATGGGCCTCTTAGACTGTATATTTTTGTTTCTCTATATATTAAAATAAATGTGTACTTATTTTTCACAAAATAAATAATTGCTCTGTTATTAATGCCTTTGTTTATGTAATACTATATTGTTATACAATGTAAATATTGTTTAGTTGGAAATTACGATTAACTAGAAATGAATTAAGATGGTAATTTTCTTTAATCATCATTTTCTGTCTTTTTTAAATTTACTTATAATTTTACATATGTAAATTATGTAAATTTTAGGATAAATAATTGTAAATTTTAAATTCTTTTGCATGCCAGTCTTTATCATTGCTAAATTACGTAGTATTAATGGGGAATAAATTAATCGGGCCAACTCGACTTGGGTTGGGTGCGGGCAGGGTTGGTGTTTGTTAAGTTTGGATTAGGCATGGGTTGATCCCTAATCCAGCCCAAACCGCCCGAGTTGCAGCCCTGTGTTCTGGGCTCGTACCAATGAGAATTTGACACCACGAGCAATTAAACAAAAGGCTATTTCTAGATTTGATCCAATTATTATCAGATTTATTCTGGATCAAATCCGGATGGTTCCAGATCCGATCCATTGACAGACTAGGATAAATTCAAGATTCTAAAAATGGTACTTTAAAATTAGTCTTTATAACTGCTAAAACGGACCGAATAATCAGGAAAAAAAATTGTAACAACCAGAGATCCAGATCAGCGTGACCCGTATTCTAAACCGTAGATCCATATTATAAGAGCGAACGGTCCGAATTCGATAGAGTAATTTACGGCGCATTTCATTTTGGTTTGAGTTTTATTTGGGCGTCATTTCCATTTCAAAAACAAGGGGAACGGGAAGGCAGGATCGAAGGAGGTCGTTCTCCAGATCAGATTCTCAAGGAAAGCGAAATCTAGGGTTTCAGAGGTGAATTCTACTTCTAAATAATCTCCTCTTTTGATAATTTGTTGTTAGATCGATCCATTGAAAGATCTAGATCAGTTACCGATGATCGATCTGTAGTTTTCGTTGTGGTTTGAGATCCAAGGTTGCATTTTCCGATTATTCGAATGGATTCTTATTATCTTATGATATTTGATTCATGAAAATGTGTTTGGATAGAACTGCTAATTTGATCTGAAGAGTGTGCATGTCTGTTTGATCTGGATTTTAGTTTTAAGGTTTTTTTTTTTTTGATTTGGTTATTTTATCGTTGTTGGGTTCGATTTAGTTGGGATTGTGGCTTTTGATTGATATTTTGTAAATTTTTTGACTGGTGGTTAATGTGGATCTGTATTGGCTTTTTGTTTGGGGTATTGGGATGGTGAAGTAGGTTTTTTGAGATACTAATTTGATTTGAATTTTTTTGTGGCAGATTATTAAAGTTAATTTGATTCTTGCATTGTTGATTATTATCGGTTCATGGAAAATTCAAAAGCACGTCTGTGCTGATAAAAATTTCAATTTTTCTCCTCATGCAAGATCTGATTTTTTTTTACCAATGTATTAGAGATCTGCATTTCATGGTCATCTTGGAACACTCATTCTCACCAAAGAGGTTGTAGGATCAATTCTTGTCAAACCAAAAAAAAAAAAACATTTGTTGAATTGTGAATTTTTGCTTTAAAAAAAATGGTAATTTTTAAACACTTTCCATTCCCTGTTTCTCAAATTGAATTTAAATTGTAGTTCCATTTGATTGATTTTATGGAATTTTTTCTTTTTGGTTTACTGCTTGCTTCCTTTTGATTCTTGTTATAGGTATCAGAATGAATTAGGCTTTAGATCAATCAGTTTTGGCCCTAGTTTGTAATTCAGTCTATGAGAAAAGCATGGAATGTGAGAAGTTTGAGTATAATTTGTGTTTTTCATTTGAAATTTGGCAAAAATACAAAATGCCAAATTTTTTTTTGTTGTTGATATTTTGTAATTTTTCTATTACAAAAGTTATTTTCTTGAGTAATCTTTGTATAATACTATAATAAGTGTTTACTTTCTTGCTTCATCTTATGAAATTAAAAGGCTTTGAGCTTCTTTTCCTGTTTCATATGTAAAATGGTATAAGTTATGGGATTTGATTGCATTTTTGTTTAATTTATGAGTTTTTTTTTTCTTGCTCCCCTTTTAATTTGGTTTGGAAACTATCAATTCGAAGCATAAAAGCTTGTTGGGCAACCTGCCTCCAGCATTTGCCTGGCATAAGGATTCTTGTCATAGATTTTGGTCTAAATTAGGTTTCAGATAAATCAGTCCTGGCCATCGATTACAATTTGGCATATGATGTGATACATTTCAATCTTTTTCCTTTCAAAAAGGAGACCCAAAGATCATTATTCTAACTTTTCAATTTTTTTTTTTTGTTGTTGTGCTCTCATAATGTAATTCTTTGTTAATTTTATTATTATTATTTTTTTCATCTTCACTGAGAAATTTGCATCGTACCTAAATCTGGTATTCAAATTGCTTCGTTTTTTTAGGATAATCTGAGTCTAATCATTCTTCTTTCTTTTGGATTGTTGGACAAAGTTATTTTAATAAAAGAGGAAGAAAAAGTTCAGTTATTGTCAATTTTCGTTTATATATGTTCCATTATCTGTTAGATCTGTTTGGCTGGCATTTTGGGTTATCTTGGGTGAAGGGATGAAGTTTATTGTGTACATATCAGCTATTTTATCATGGAAATCCAATCTGTTTGGCTGTTAAATCTATTATCTCCCATTTTTTGCTTCTTGACTATAACCTGGTTATTCATGCAATGCTCCATTGCACTGGTGTCTGAGGCTGAAGTAGATTGCTGTATATTAAATGGAACTTTGCCTTTAAATATTGATAGGTGGATCAAATTGGGTATTTGTTAGTCTTCAATATTCAGGATAAAATAACCGATATGGGTTGCTAGCTTCATTAAATATGCTACTCTAACTTAAAGGGAATTTGGTGAGCTATCACTTTAGGACTAAATCAAGCTGATGCATTTGGAGTACTGTAGTTATTGCTAGCTAATTGAATTTGTGATTTGCTTACATGGGACAAACGGATGTATTTTTTCCCATGATTTCTTATGTGAAGTTGATGCTCTTGTCCTTCAGGTGATAGCTAATGGCAGACGGTGAGGATATTCAGCCTCTCGTGTGTGATAATGGGACAGGAATGGTCAAGGTACTGGCATTGTTGTTTAAGCACTATTATTTCTTTCCAGTAAAGTCTGAGAGCTTACATTTGGTTCTTTTGATTGGAATTACCAAATTTTAGGCGGATTTGCCGGAGACGATGCTCCTAGAGCTGTGTTCCCTAGCATTGTGGGTCGCCCACGTCACACTGGTGTGATGGTTGGCATGGGTCAGAAAGATGCTTATGTTGGGGATGAGGCTCAGTCCAAGCGTGGTATTTTAACTTTGAAATATCCAATTGAGCATGGAATTGTTAGCAATTGGGATGACATGGAGAAGATCTGGCATCACACGTTCTACAATGAGCTTCGTGTTGCCCCGGAGGAGCACCCAGTTCTCCTTACCGAAGCACCACTCAACCCCAAGGCTAACCGTGAGAAAATGACCCAAATAATGTTTGAGACCTTCAATGCTCCTGCTATGTATGTTGCCATTCAGGCCGTCCTTTCTCTTTATGCTAGTGGTCGTACGACTGGTAAGCATCTCAGTTACTTTGTTGTTTTCAATCGTTGTTTTAAATTTTGATTGAATCGAGGGCAAGGCCAGAAACTCTATTGAGTTGTCATAAACTTATATTGGATTTGGTTTTCACCAAGCTGCACACTTGAAAAGAAAACTGTAGTAACTGGTCCGTCGATCTCTCCATTAATGGTCTTATTGCGCCATCAACTTGTATTTTTATCGTGGCAATATTATCTGTGTCAGTTATAATTTTCATATTGTGACCTTTTTCTTTATAGTGACGATGTGTACACAACAACTGTTCCTTTGGTGCTCTGTACTTGTTGGGCAGGTATTGTTCTGGATTCTGGGGATGGTGTCAGCCACACGGTTCCCATCTACGAAGGGTATGCCCTTCCACATGCCATCCTACGTCTTGACCTAGCAGGCCGTGACCTCACTGACGCTCTGATGAAAATCCTGACTGAGCGAGGGTACTCCTTCACCACCACAGCTGAGCGTGAAATCGTGAGGGATATGAAGGAGAAGCTGGCCTACATTGCCCTCGACTATGAGCAGGAACTAGAGACTGCAAAGACCAGTTCCTCTGTTGAGAAGAGCTACGAGTTGCCAGATGGACAAGTGATCACCATTGGTGCGGAGCGTTTCCGATGCCCAGAGGTCCTTTTCCAGCCATCCATGATTGGAATGGAAGCTGCGGGCATTCACGAGACCACCTACAACTCTATCATGAAGTGTGATGTTGATATCAGGAAGGATCTATATGGAAACATTGTCCTCAGTGGTGGGTCCACCATGTTTCCTGGCATTGCTGACAGGATGAGCAAGGAGATCACAGCACTAGCACCAAGCAGCATGAAAATCAAGGTGGTCGCTCCACCTGAGAGGAAGTACAGTGTGTGGATCGGAGGCTCCATCCTGGCATCCCTCAGTACTTTCCAGCAGGTATGTTCCATTTCAAACATCTATAAAGACATAAACAAATACGCCACAAATTTACAAATAATTATGTACTCCATTCTGACCCAAATATTCTCTTTGATGCCTATGACTGTATAATATATTATTTATTTTGAATGCAGATGTGGATTGCAAAGGCAGAGTACGACGAATCTGGGCCGTCAATCGTACACAGGAAGTGCTTCTGATCATGCTTGATAATGGGAAAGGTTACAAAGAACACCATCTTATTTCCAGGAAAGAAAATGCAGCTTGCTTTCTTCCGTTCTCCACCTTCGCGTATTCCTTTTTTGGGTGTCATTTTAGCATATGGGACAATAGCCTTGAAAGGTTGAGGAGAGTTTTATCATGGAAATCCAATATTTTAATTATTATTTCTTCTTAGAAGTTATGAAAGTGGGTATGTTGTTTTGGCACTAGAAATTCTCTTTGACTCTAAATAAGATGTTCTTTTTTAACATTGTCATCGAAAAATAGTTATTTTATCGAAATGTTTCCAACAGGAGTAGTTCCATAAAAGCACTTAAATTGAAAACAGAGCTGCCCCAAGTGAGCCTTTAGTTTACTACCCATTCCTCTTGGGCATAAGAAGTATTTTCTCATCAGCTTGTGATTTTGAATGAATGAAATCCCACATACTTGGACTGGGGCACTCTTTAACCTTCCACCATCAAATTCAATGGGGGGTGGTGAGAGTTGATTGACAAGGATTAAAATCATTAGGAGGGCGATGCTGCGTGGAACCGTCAAAATCAACACGTGGCACAAACCCTTTACATGCAATAAGAGAAACCAACCTCCATAACCTTAAAGAGTCTCTACTAACACGTTCCGACTTGTGTGTTAAACATCTCAACGTCATGCTCCATGATGAAGTTTCAGAGGGTTGCAATAGAATCACTATATGATTAGAACTAATCCGAGAGATCTATTTCAATAACTGCCAAATAGATATAAATCAACATATGTCAAAATATGTGGAGAGACAATCCTAAGACGTGACATTAGATCAATATATAATTGATGAAAGCTATATGAAAAAAATGAGCCATTTAGTCAAGGTCTTCCAAAAATCTATAAGAATTTCCATGCCTCAATAATGGAAATTTTTGTTACTCATACCCAATCCTAAATAACCTAAATATCATC
Organism: Akebia trifoliata; assembly: GCF_017979445.1. Classification (NCBI taxonomy): domain Eukaryota; kingdom Viridiplantae; phylum Streptophyta; class Magnoliopsida; order Ranunculales; family Lardizabalaceae; genus Akebia; species Akebia trifoliata. The sequence continues at coordinate 623,277 of NC_141382.1, read as the reverse complement.
ATCTTCAACCTCTTGACAAAAAACCCTTGATTTTTCTTCCAAAATACATTATTTTAATTTATAAAATACCATCACTCCATTATTTTCAATCTCATCTTGATCCTTTGTATAAAAACCTTAATTTTTCTACAAAAAATTCCATCGTTATCTACTTCCCAAAAGTTCTTATCTTGCCTTGATGTATGAAGATCGTAGTAGATGGAATCTTAAAGTTGAAGATGACTAGTTTGGAGAGAAAAAAATCTATAGAGTTTTTTTCACTACAGGTTGAAGACCAAGGCATTCAGGTCGTTTGTTGTAGTCAATCACAGAAAATTGAGTACACAAAAGCATGTCATTTGTTTGAAAACATAAGGAGTGGTATCTCAAATATTCTCCACATCGTGGAGAGTTAAGTAAAAAACAACCATATTTTAATAACATGCCTAGGCCAGTAATTTTGGCCTCATACATGACTGTTCTAGTATTTTTCCCTTTTAAATTCAAACACAAACTTTGATATCTTGACTTCATCTTCAAAGTAGCTTAAAGACACAAAGAAACCTTCCAAATTTTAGTTGGGACTTTCAAATATGTCCCACCTTCACTCACACTTCTTGAAAACCATACCTTTTAAGCTTTAAATTACTCTTCCATGTCATCCTCTTTTTCTTCTAATTACATTTGCAAATCCACTTTTTATAGAGTAGGTGGTGTTTGTTTCATCAATGGAGTAGTTGTATGTCCCGCTTACGCAAGTTTATCTATCACCTTTGAACTAAACCAATCTTGTTCTTCTACTTCTTTTTTCGATCACAAATTAACATGTCTGTCATCCGAAACAAAAACCAGAACATGGGTACCCCTTTCTTCCATGAATTCAAGAAGCATGCTTCCTTCTTTCTCAAAGAGAAGTTCAAAACTGCTCGATTGGCTCTAACCGATGTTACCCCTTCACAACTGTAAGTCTGTTGTTCGTATAATTTATTTAGGTAGGCGGGTTGCCTCTGCTTTTATTTTCATACCTTGTGCTTGATCATTGTCCACGAATAAATTTCGTACATCTTATGATGCATGAAATTAGATGACAAACGATTTTAATTTGATTGAATGGTGATCATGATATAAATCTCAACTGCATTTACAACGGAGTGTTCTCCTCTGATTAGTAATCAAAAATATCGATTGTAGCGTAAGGGACATATTTATCAGTCCCCATCTCCCTATAAGTAGTCCATAAAAGTAAAAGCTGATTGTTATCTTATTTTGTGCGCCTCAAGCAAAATTCTCTGAATGTTAATCAAAGGAGAGTACTCCATTACAAGTGTAACTAACTAAGATTTGTTTCATTCCCCATACTTCAATTAAAAATAAAAATCGTTTGTTATCTTATTTTGCTGTCTCTCAAGTTAAGCGTGGTTTTGTTTTTTGTTTTTTTTTTTTTGCCCGGCTTGTGTATAAAGATTGACAGAGGAAGCCACAAATGGAAATTCGTGGGCTCCAGACACGCGAACCATGGGTTTGATATCGAGGGCTGCTTTTGAAGTGGATGATTATTGGAGAATAGTGGAGATTCTTCATAAGAGGTTAGTAGGCTTATTGTGGCTCTATATTCTATTCTGATTGATATGTGCTCTTGTTTGGATTTCCAATAGAACATTTGTTATTTCAACTTGTGGTTTCAGGTTTCTGAGATTTGATAGAAAGCATTGGAGAGTGTCTTATAATTCAATGATATTGCTAGAACATCTTCTCACTCATGGACCAGAGAGTGTTGCAGAGGAGTTTCAGAGTGATAGAGATGTTATGGTAGAGATGCAAAGCTTTCAGTATATAGATGAGAGAGGGTCAGTATAGTATTATTTTCCCTTCTACTTATTCAACAATTTGATCTTCATTCCAACAACAACAACAAACCTTTATCCCAAAGATTTGGGGTCTTGGTTCCTTGAATCCACTCTCCCCAAGCTAGGGTTGCCATTGAGACAAGTCAGACCGGGCCTTAAATGGCTCGATCCTAATGCCCCAAGCCCGATCCATGTAATCTGAACGCAATCCATTTAATAGTCGGGCCCGGCCAGTCCAAATACTGAATTACGTGTCCAACCCGACCCAACCCACACGTACTTGAGACTTTTAAAATATATATTAATGTTAAAATTAAATAATAGATAAATTATCAAATTGGATTGGGCCATCGGCCTAACTCCCAAGACTGAGTTCGGCCTGATATCTAAATGGGTCTAGTTATTCAATCCAGACTCATTCCATCAGGTCAAAGCCCAACCCTAATCCAAAGCCAAGTTTTTTTTTTTTTGTTATTGAGAGTGAGCACAGAACTACATATGGCCTTCATTGTCAATATCTAAATTCTTGAGTCTTTCTCTCACTTATATTTTTTTGATATTCCACTAGAATATTTCTTTTAAGTGGGCTCGTAATGCCCAAAGGATAATGATTTTTTTCCCCTCCCCCCACCATAGTTTATTTTTCTCAGGATACATAATTGCACATATTTATGAGGATGTATAGTTGTGTATCCCAAGGGAAAAAAAATTGTGGTTCTAGCCTATGCCACATCGGGGGGGTATCATCAAAGGAGGCGTTAGAAAATCATGACTTTGTGTCCAAATAATCTTAGTCAACCAGAGTTAGTTACTCTTAAATATTTTTTTGAAACATAATCATTTCTAATTTTATCTTTCTTAATTTTCACTCATTTTTCTTAACATCCTCATCTCTGCTACATCCAATTTATTAATACGATGTTTCTTGACCACCCAACATTCAACTTCGTATAAAATATAGTTTACCTTACTACCATCTTGTAAAATTTTTCTTTCAGTTTGATTGGTATGCATCTGTCACGTAATACTTCAAAAGTGCACCATCACTTTAACGGAATTGATCTTCATTCTAACAAGATACAAATATTTCAATGCAGATTCAATTGGGGAATTACTCTGAGAAAAAAATCTGAGAGGACATTGAAGTTGCTAGAAAAAGGGTCACTCCTCAAAGAAGAAAGGGATCGAGTTCGAAAGCTAACTCGTGGGATCGAAGGGTTTGGTAGTTTCTGCAAGCGGTCTTCTACGGAAATTGAAACATTCTCGAGGTGTAATTCTAATTTTAACAATTACAAGGATAAAAAAGATGATCATTTCTCAACCACAAAAGAAGGTACAAATTCAACTATGATAGAGCAAACTCATGAAGTCTACAATCCAGTTATTGTTGATAAGCCAATAAAAATTTGTGATAGTTTGAATGAAGTACCCAATATCGAGAAATCTAAAGGTGGAACAAGTTCTAAGGAGTCAAATTCTATTTTGGGTTGCAAGAAAGATGAATCCAAGATTGGAAATTTGATAGAAGAAGATCACCCATTCAACAAACATGAGCATCAGACTACTATGTCTCTCCTTTCTTCTAGAGATGAAATCTTTTAAGGATGCTAAGGGGTTCAATGGTTTGAAGAACCAATAAGCCCATTGTTCTTGTCTTTGGGTTGTGTTAAATTTGGCTTCTTAGAATAGGATAAACATGTACCATACTTGAAGGTAGTTGATACTCACGAAATAATACTGTACTTAGCATGTGTCATGTATGTGTAATTAAAGGGAATCTATTAAAAAGTTTATATATAAAATAATGGATTCTACTTTTTACAAATAGCCCGTCTAGCTCAGTTGGTAGAGCGCAAGGCTCTTAACCTTGTGGTCGTGGGTTCGAGCCCCACGGTGGGCGTAATTTTTATCTATCTGAACGATTTGAGTTTTATGTTTTATTTAAGAAAGAAAGATTTTACTAACTCCCTAAAGTAAGGGGTGCATTTGGATAGACATCCCTACTGCAGGGACTATCAAGTAATTTTCTCTAAATTAATTTACATAATGGTCCACCTCTCTAAATGCCATCTGGCACATTCTAGTGATAATATGAAGCTATGGCGTGTGTCAGAGGATTACTCTTTTAGAATTTTTTAAACTAAATATTGTTCATGGGCCATAAGTTTGTGCATTTGTCGATTTGATTCTAAGCCCAACTCATGAGACCATGCCCCCCAATTGCTTCCTAATGTCCCAACATTTTAGGGGCCACCAAAATTTGGGAAGGCTGATAAAAAATATCTTGTTTGAAATTTCAATCCGCTACAGGGATGTGGGAAATTTTTTATTTTAATCTAAAATTCTCTCCCTCAAGCTGGTAGAACTGATTAGCAAGGGCAAGGCAACTAACCATTCAAAGTACCATGCATATCTCTCTCAAATTCCCCTGAATATCCCACAAATCACCTATACCAAGTAAAGTAGGGATAAATTCATGTGAGTGGCCAATGAAAGGATTTGAATTCAAGACCTCTCCTTTTTTTGAAAGGATGCCTTATTTATTACGTCCAACGCTTGTTGGTTTAAAAATCTTTTTTTCGATCCATCACAAATTAATTTTCTGATTTGATCAAGTGGTTTTAAGAGAAAAGAGAAAGAGGGAGGGGGAAGGGAACCTCTAATTTTTCTCCACTTTTTTTCATGAAAGATTGAAAATTAGGAGATTTATTTTCTAAAAATAGTGGAGGCTACCCTTTCATTCATATTTTAGTTTTGTTCCCATCATTATCAAAGTATAAAGAATTGGGGTAATGACAAAAAAAAATCATCGTTTTGCTTTCAATTAGTTTTCTAGAACTTTCGGGTTTTAAAACCCAACACATCCAATCTCTAAGTGAACACTCACAAAATGATCACGATTCTTATAAAAATACTTTCATTGGAAACACCGTCCATATTCCCCAGACAAGTTATCAATTTCTTGGGACCACCCTCTAGGGTCATGTTGACCCTTGATTCAACCTGTTGCATGTAGGATTTTATGAAAGGGCGGTGCTTGTGACAATGAGAATAGTCCCCTCCGAAGGGTGGGGACACCCATGATATCAAAATAAAAAATAAAAAAATCTGACGACGAGTTCTAATCATATTGTTTATAGAATTTCTTTGTCATACACTTTGGTCCCATTTAATTTAAGAGTCGTGCTAGGGTGACACAAACGGAGACACAAAAGTGACAAAATGATGTGTTGTTTTGCACATTACCATAGATACTTTTCCGCGATATACGAGTAAAAAGCATCAACGATTATGTGCACGCCACCACATTGTTTTTGTCATCTTTACCTCTCCGTTTGTGTCATTCCAGCATTTTCCTTAATTTAAAGCTAAAAACAAGAGGAGAGGAGAGGAGAGGAGAGGTTGAAGGACCACTGTCAGGGAAAAGGTGGGTACCACCATGAATGTGGGCATCACATCATCTTTCTTTTTCCTCTCTATTAATGGGACCCTCAACCATGTGACCATGGGTCCATCTATTCTTCTCCTTCAAGTATTTTTTGAAATTTATTACTCTCTCTCTCTCTCTCACACACACACATACACAAATTATATAATAATTTGCCCAAACATCTTTTAATAATATATACCCGATGAAATGATTTGACCAATTTTTTCTCTTCCATCAGTTTAAAGTAAATATACTTTGAACATTTTTTTTTCCTGGCTATAAATCACTATAAATGTAGAAATTGGTGCGCGAAGACAATACAGATAAGGAAAAACATAAAACCACACATTTACACGACTCTACAAGATTTCCTACATCCATCCATGGTGGATGATGACGTCATTACATTACCTTCGTGAGGAAAAAAAAAGATTATAATCTCTCAATCTCACTTCCTCTCAACAAGATTGCCTGCATCCATCCATGGTGGATGATGAGGTCATCACATTATTTTCATGAGAAAAAAAAGATTATAATCTCTTAATCTCACTTCCTCTCAACAAAATTAGATACCTCCTTCATAGAAACTCTAAAACGAATTTACTATAATTTATACAAAGATGAAAATGTCTTTAGAGAAAAAAAAATTAAATTTCTTGTGCCTGTAGAGTCATTGCTACTGTATAATCCATTCTTCCCATATAGTATTTTTTTTTTTGTTTTGGTGAATCACACATACACATGTACAATAGTTAAATATAATAACTTTATATAGAAAAATATATAAAAATTTGTAGATGTGCCCTTTAGAGCAAATACATTCGTCCTTACCATCTTAACTAGTACTACTAACAATTAAAATACAAGACACAAACGTGACATTAATTAGCAGTCATTATTGGGGACAAGTATGTTTTACTTGATGTACAATTAATTATTAAACATTTTCCTTCCTCTTTACTTCATTAGAGGTCAGACTAAATCAAATTATTAGATATATTATAATATTTTTAAACAGAAAATTTTGGATTGGATTGACTTAGTTGACCTAGTAGTAACAGTTACCATTGCTTACTCAACATCTGATCAACGAGAAAAAGTGAGTGTTAGTTGAGGAATTGATTAATATAGAAGCTCATGGGCAAGAATGTGGTGAAGACTTACTAATTATTATGGATCAATTTTTACGATAAATCAACTTGACCCGATCTGAACCAAATTACTAAGCTATAAATCTGAGCTAATTATTATAAAATTGGTTTGGATTAACTCCAATCTCATCCAATCGCGATTGATCTACAGGTGTAAAGTTGATGATTCCATGTAAGGATTGCATTAGTCTTGACATGGTGGGCTAATTTTCCTTGATTAGATTGGGTTTGACATAATGTGTGTAGTGTTGCATGGATTGTGATGATTCCATGTAAGGATTGCATTAGTCTTGACATGGTGGGCTAATTTTCCTTGATTAGATTGGGTTTGACATAATGTGTGTAGTGTTGCATGGATTGTGCTATCTCTCCAAGTCATCTGTTACATCAAGATGAACTACATATATTTTACCTCTTCGATGTTGATTCACTAAATATTCAATTAATGCACGTCTGTTTATGTGGATTTCCATGAGTCTTGTAGAAAGACAAAGAGAAGAACCAAAAACAATTATGAATATCTTCTACTTCTATTTGATCTGGGATTTGGTCATACAAATTACAAAAGAAAAAAAAAAAAAATTGTCAAGAATAAATTAGGTTAAAAGAGAAATTAAATAATTTTGTAAAATTTGTTATAATTTTATAAAAATTAAATAATTTCATAGTTATTATAAACTTATTTGAATTGTTATTATAAACTTTTAGCAAGTTAGTGATAAGGTTGAGAGATTAATTAAAAAAAAAAAACAATCTAAAAGTATTATTTATTTTTATATATATATATATATTAGATATATATATATATATATAATATATATATATATATTATTAGGGAGGAAATATTCAACACCAAACATTTTGGCAAAACATTTTTCAAAACATGGGTTAGAAATTTTGGAATTGGGCTGATTTTTGGTGATGATGATCTCTACGGTGAAGAGGAGATCATCCTCACCAAAAATCAGTTCCATTCCAAAATTTCTAACCCCATCAAAAATGATTTACAAAAAATGGACGATCTACGATTTTTCAATTTGTAAATATAAGACTAGAAGTTTTGGAATGGACTGATTTTTGGTGAGGATTGGTGAGGATGATTTTCTCACCATAGTGATCATCCTCACCAAAAATCAATCAATTCTAAAACTTCTAACTTATGTAAGACAAAAATGATTGACTAAAATATTAGCCAAAATGTTTGGTATTGAACGGGACCCCACATATATATATATATATATATATATATATATAATTTTAAAGGTAAAAAAATTCTTCATAAAAAATGTTCACTCGATGAATACTCAAACTTTTATATATATTATATATTTTTCAAGATAAAATAAATCTTCATAAAAAATGTTCACTCGATGAATACCACAACTACATGGTACGACACACAAAGTATGGATTATTTTCTTAAGAATACACAAATATAATCTTCATATAAAAAATGTGCATGTGTCTCCCAAGACCCATCATTCATGGAGCATCTACAGGACTCCAAATTCTAGGAATTTGAAAGAAAAGAAAAACCATTATTTTTCTAGTTAAATTTTAACGGAAAGTTTTGACACTTCAGCAGCCATCTATTTTCCAACACCTTGAATTCAAGCTCAATATGTATATATATGCAAAATTTTGGATATGAATTTTTTCATGAAACATAGAAAAATGTTATGTTAGATTTTCAATGTGGTAATACATGTGGGTTCAATGAATCTTAATTAAAATTTAAAATCTTACTAATAAAAAAAAATATTTTTCATTTTTTAACATTAAAATAATTAGTCTTAGAGACTCTTTATATGTAGAGAGTGGAATCACACTCATTTTAACATTTATTTTTAAATAATCTCTTAATGTCAATTTTTTTATCTCACTCCTTAAAATAAAGAGATAACGAACTTCTAAAAATATGTTGAAGATGCTCTTAATCCTTACCTTATGTGAAAGATAAATTATTATTAGAGTCTTGATAACTTGACTTACTTTTTTGTATGCTCCTTTAACCAAAACGTACAAAATCATAAAATTTTTTAACATTTATTTTTAAATAATCTCTTAATGTCAATTTTTTTATCTCACTCCTTAAAATAAAGAGATAACGAACTTCTAAAAATATGTTGAAGATGCTCTTAATCCTTACCTTATGTGAAAGATAAATTATTATTAGAGTCTTGATAACTTGACTTACTTTTTTGTATGCTCCTTTAACCAAAACGTACAAAATCATAAAATTTGGCATTATGTATCCCGAAACAAAAGATTTACAGCTCTATGAAAGAAATGTACAAAAAAGTGAGTTAGATTATCACGACTCTTATTATTAAGAGTCGTGATACACGCTAAACAGTATGTAGTGATGTGGTAAGTGTACAAAATCATATATCTTTTTCTTCGAGATACACAAGGAAAAGGTCTATGATTATGTATATTTGTCACATCAATCACGTATTGACCACGTATGATTTAGCGTGTCATTTCATCATCAATCTATTATTAAATAAGCTATTGCAATCTGGCATCATGTGGGTCCCACCATGCAATACTAATCAAATTGATAAAAGTTAAGATAATTTATAAGTATTTTGTGTAGAAAATTAGAGACCCATTAGTTTTGAAAATGATTATATGTCTCTTTCACTATAGTCTTCTATCATACACCAGTAAATGACTTAAATACCCTCATCTTCAATCTTTCACTAAATTTTCTTGATTTTCCCTCTAAAAATGTGTTCTTTTCAACTTCTAAGGTAAAATGTACAACCACTTCAATTGATCATCTTGACTTTTGTATCCAAAACCATTGAAGGTTGATTTGGAAGTAGATTAGTGTTCTTGCCAAAAAATCAATCTTCCTATATCCCATAAACCTATCTTATTCATGATATTCGAAAGTTTAAAGAGATAAAATCTTGAGGAAGGCGTCGACTAGTTTAATTGATGAAGTCCATAAGAGATGATAGCATAAATTTGGATTCACTTTTCATCATCATTGACCCCCCCCCCCCCTCTTTCTCACACACAACTACAAGGACAACCAAAAAAACCTTGATATTGAACATAAAACAAATCGAATTTTGTTTGAAGATTAAGGTATCTCTATCATTTTTTATTAATCTCTTATTGAAGACCAAAGTAAAGGGGCATTCCATCAGCTTGAAAATTGAATATCTTAAATTTTTACCTTTGAAATTGAAGACAATGGGCATTTCACACATTTTATATTGGTCTTTCATGGAAGATTGAAGTCAGGGGTGATTTAACAATTTAAAAATCCAAGAGTTTTTCAAATTTCACCTAAATCAGAGGTGTATAAAAAAAAGTTATCTATCGTGGGTGTGCTATCAAGTCAATGCTCATACTTCTCCAATTATCTTTACATCAGAATAAAAAATTTTCTATTAATTTTTAAATATATCTTATTACTTTAAGAAATTGACTTTAGGAAAAAATTTAAACAACAATAAATATGAGTCCTGATGATATGATTCGCTAGGTGGCATATTCAATCGACTTCTAGATGTGGACAAGTTCAAGAGTTGTAGATCTATACATCTCGAGATACACTTTTATGGGGAAATACAATTGTGTATCCCGAGGTATATAAATTTAAGGTTCTCAAACTTGTCACGTCAAGAAGTCGATTGAGTATGGCAGTTGACAAGTCATATTATCATGACTCGTAAAATTATATATATTCTGGGGTGAGAAGATAAACGTTAGTCCAACAAATCACTCTCAAAACGTGGATTAAGTGGATTTTTTATTAAAGATTTCAAGTAAAGGACGATTTTCATAGTGGGAGCAAATCCTTTGTAGTGAGTTTTCCCTGCAGTACCCTATTGTGATATTAGACGATTGAAGGATAGCCACGTCACTTAGGTACAAAATTTGTTTCGTTAAAAAATTGAAGATCGTGGATCGTCCATCTTCAATGCCTTCATCAGACTTAACTAATTCTATTTTTTTTTTTCAAATCTGATCTACACCATGATCCATATAAAGATGAGTTGTTTGATTTTATTTTCAAGATTTCAATTACTACCAATTAAAAAGCACTACATGGAAAGTCACACTCATCTCTCGAGTCTAGATATCTCCTTTGAATTGATGATAAAAAATCAAACCCAACTTTCAAACGAAGTTTACTTAAATTGTGAGTCGGTTTAGCTTCAATAATTGATGCAATATGACCCTTTTACCCATTCATTTTTTATTTGAGTAATTTCAACATACACTTCCTTTAGTTTTGATGAATATTTGAGATGTCCTTTGTGTTTTCAAATTGACGAAGGCTTAAGGGATGGCCTTATGAGTGAGTGAGTGGGGGTTCAAATTCTAGTAACTTCAATCCATTGTCCATATGTTAAATTCAATTGGTTGTTTTCGATTTGATTCCTAAGGTATCTAGAACCAGAATCATATATATATATATTCCTGTTTTGATTTTTATAAGTTCCAATTTTGATCATAAAATGAGCGGAATTAGATCCGGAATTACCAAAAACCTAGGTACCCTTTGATTTCGATTCTAGGTAAATAGATAGGACAAAAAAAATATCTCGATTGATAGTAGGGTTTCATCTCATTTACATATAATTTACAAATTAATGTAAAAAAACAAATTTCTTCAACAAAAAAAAAACCTATATATCATTTATAACAGCATTAATAAAATAACTAAATGTTATTTTATATCTAAAAACCATTATCTTTATAAGTAATAAATTTATGGGGAAGGTAACATGTTTCCCAATGAGTTTACCACTTTTAAAGTTAGTGAACTCGCTAATAAATTACTAATAAGATCGTAGGTAATATTAAAGTCAAATATCCTTTATATTTTAAATAGTGAGTTCGTTGGTATTTTATCAACGAGATCGTTGATTAGTAAGTGATGAACTCGTTAGAGAGAATTACCTAAACTCCAAGGGAACCTTAATGAAGTTGTTGTGCATTTTTATTACATAAAAAAATCCTCTCTTCGCAGCTCTGCCAACTCCAAGGGAACCTTACTTTATGAAGTTTGTTACCAGGAAAAATCCTAAAGGGGGCATCAACGTTATAAAATTAAAATTTATGCAATTAATTTATTACTTAATATACTAATCGTATCAATTTGTGGCATCCAAAACCATGATCTAATGCAGGATTAAAAAGGATAAAGTTCTAAGAATTTTAAAAAAAATATTAATTTTCAGACTTTAAAATTTAATTTTAAATTTGAGAGTTGGAAATCATCTATTTTACTTATCAAAAAAAAAAAATTCAATACCTACTCTACCATCCAGCCCAAAAAGGATTTTTTTTTTTAATTCAATTTTTTCATGAAATCTACAAGTCTGTTTCATAATTTGATAATCATGTGGACCAACAACCCTTTTTAAGATTTGAAATCTTACTAAGTTAGCACGGTAGCGTGATTCACAAAGTAAGGTTTGTACAATTAAGGGAGTTTTTGTAATAAAATTGCAACAGATGGGTCCGCCCTGTAAATCTCTCTAATAATAATGAAATTGAACACGAAACAGTCAATGATTTGTTTTAAGATTTTGAGCGGTAGAAACGTCTGGAATTCGACCACTGTGTGTACGTCATTGATCTCAGATTGCGCCACGTAGAAATTTTTGAACCACTAGTTCTTCCCTCACTCGCTCTATAAATATATTGGATTCTCTTCTGAGTAAACTTATTCTAGAGCGTTTGTTTGGTTTAGTTTAAGTATTTCTTGATCTGAGAAAATGTCTTGTTGTGAAGAAAAGAGTGTTTGCGATGTTGTCGACAAATCTGGAAACGGTTCTGGAGGGTAAGATCTGGTTTTGATTAATCAACAATAGAGTTTGTTTTTTCCATTATTTTTTATGAAATTTTGGAAAAAAAATTCTAATTTTTCTGGTTTGGTTGCAGATGTAATACATACGCAGACTTCAGTGTGGAAGGAAAGAAGGTGAACACAGCTGAGACTGTCATAGCTGGGGTTGCACCTGAGAAAGAGTAAGGTTTCATCTCAAATATTTTTATTTTTCTAAATTCTTTAATAATGAAATTTATTAAAATTTTGGTTTTAATGGCAGATTTGTAGAGGGATTGGAGATGAGGGAAAGAGCAGAGAATGAAGGTTGCACTTGCAACCCTTGCAAGTGTGACCCTTGCAACTGTTGAGAGAGACATATTATATGAAATAATGTAGAATATGGTCGTGTGGGGTTTGTTGGGTTTACATATGTTGTTAGGAGTTTGGGTGAAGGTTTTATAAATAAAGTGACCATGGCATCCATGGCTGCTTAGCAGAAGTGATGTATTTATCTCCCTTATAGTGTTAAAATTAAGTAAAAGATTGTTTAGTAGTTATTAAGTGTGGTTCTCTTGTCTATGACTATTAAAAGTTGGTTTGATCTCTCTTGAATGTTTTATGTAAAAGACTCTTATGTGTACTGTGAAAATTGAAAATTATTGGAAATTGATAGTGTATGGTATGCCTTAATAGGTGTCTGGTTTTATTTTTATTTTTTTTGTTTTTTGGTTTGGTGTACTGCGAAAATTGAAAATTGAAAATAATTGAAAATTGATAGTGTATGGTATGCCTTAATAGGTGTCTGGTTTTATTTTTATTTTTTTTGTTTTTGGGTTTGGGGTTTTATTTTTATTTTTTTTGTTCTTGGGTTTGGGGTATTCTGAATGGTAATAAAACTTTGGATGATTTTGAGCTGATATTTGTTCTGTTCTAGTCCTTGGGCCCTTTCGTTGGAGTCTTAAGATGTACGCTCTTGGTAAGAAATTGGGGAGAGTGATATTCGTTGAATCACTTGTCCTTTGTTGAGTCCCTCCCTCTCCGTTGGGAGAGAGAGAGGTTGGAGTCTTGGAGGAGATACACGCTCTTGGTAAGAAAAATCTAGGTATTGGTCAAGAGGTTGAAGATGAATAAGGTAGTTTAGTCATTTTAAACAAGATGGGTTTTTTATTTTTTCATTTTTTTTGGCTGGGGAGATTTATAGATTGATTAGTGTGTTAGAGATATGCGCTCTTGGCAAGAAAAGTAGCGTTTTGGATTAACAGGATGAAAATGAATAAGGTGGTTTAGTCATTTTGTATAATATATATTGTATAACTAATAATTACACCACAACCAAACTTAAAAAAGAAGAAGAAAAAAAGGAGAGGATATCCCATAATTTTAATAAGTTTTCAATTTTCAATTTTGTTTCATTGGTAAATTGGGGTTGAACACAAGTTTACATTATCATAAGCTTCGCCGTCGAAGTTGCATTTGTACTAAGCTATGCATATAAGATTGTCTTTAATGAGAACAGTAATTTGTACTTGGGTGGACTATGGCTCCTGATATATGACATTGGAGAAAGGTAGAAATATGACTATAAGTGGTACTTTCAAATTTTGATTAGGATGTTCATGTCTCTGTTAAAGTGGGCATGGTAATGACATTTTGCAACAAAATGTTCTTTTGAAGTTTCTAAAATAATGAGAAGAGTCCAAAGAGCATTTGGATGGTTGAAGAAGAATAGAGAAGAAAAATAAGAACGGATGCAAATATAGATTTTCATGTGCTTCCTTCAAGATTGAAGTATGTCCATGGGCCACAATGATTTCATTAGGAAGAGAAAATTCTTAACTACAGATTACTCATTTTTTTAAAATAGAACATATATATACATATGGGTCCCGTTCAACAACAAATATTTTGGCAAAACATTTTTCAAAACATGGGTTAGTGGTTTTGGAATGGGTTGATTTTTGGTGAGGATGATCTCTACGGTGAGGAGATCATCTTCATAAAAAATCATCCCATTCCAAAACTTCTAGCCCCATGTTTACAAGTTGAAAAATCGTGGACCGTCCATTTTTTGTAAATCATTTTTTATGGGGTTAGAAGTTTTGGAATGGGTTAATTTTTGGTGATGATGATCTCCTTATGGTAGAGATCATCCTCACAAAAAATCAGCCATTTCCAAAACCTCTAACCCATTCCAAAATCTCTAACCCATGTTTTGAAAAATGTTTGTCAAAATATTTGTTGCTGAACATTTTTATATATATATATATATATATATATATATATATATATATATATATATATATATAGGGAAATGTTCAGCACCCTAAGTTTTACCACACACTTTAACAAACGTTTTTTGTCCTACATGGGTTAGAAGTTTTGGAATGGGCTGATTTTGGTGAGGATGATCTCTATGATTAGACGATCATCCTCCCCAAAAATCAGCCCATTCCGAAATGTTTAGCCCCATGTTTACACGTTGAAAAATTGTGGACCGTCCATTTTTTGTAAACCATTTTTGATGGGGTTAGAAGTTTTGGAATGAGCTGATTTTTGGGGAGGATGATCTTCTAATCATAGAGATCATCCTCACCAAAAATCAGCCCATTCCAAAACTTCTAACCCATGTAAGACAAAACACATTTGTTAAAGTGTGTGGTAAAGCTTAGGGTGCTGAACGGGACCCATATCTATATATATATATATATATCCCGTTCAGCAACAAATATTTTGGCAAAACATTTTTCAAAACATGGGTTAGAGGTCTTGGAATGGGCTGATTTTTGGTGAGGATGATCTCCACAGTGAGGAGATCATCATCACCAAAAATCAGTCCATTCCAAAACTTCTAGCCCCAGTTCACAAGTTGAAAAATCATGGACCGTCCATTTTTTGTAAACCATTTTTTATGGGGTTAAAAGTTTTGGAATGGGCTGATTTTTGATGATGATGATCTCCTCACCGTAGAGAGCATCCTCACCAAAAACCAGTCCATTCCAAAATCTCTAACCCATGTTTTGAAAAATGTTTTGCCAAAATGTTTGTTGCTGAACATTTCCATATATATATATATATATATATATAGTAAGGTTTTACATAAGAACCGTGTTGGAGTAACATTAAGGTGGAGTCAGGAAAATGTTGTGTGCCCCACAACATCGTGTTCTACAACAACAATACAACCGCCTCCAAAAGAAGGAATAACTATACATATAAAAAGTAGCAACATTAAGGTGGAGTCGGAAAATGTTGTGTGCCCCACAACATCATGTTCTACAACAACAATACAACCACCTCCAAAAGAAGGAATAACTATACATATAAAAAGTAGCAACTTTACCCCTTTTTGTCCTTCAATGGTGCCTATCCATCTCTGTCTAAAATGAATCAAAATGGGCCATCTTCATGTTAAATAAACCAAGATTTTTGTAGAGGCAAGGCAAAAAGGGTGCTCCTTTGAACCAATAACCAGAAAATCAAGCCTTGAAGGTTAAGGTGGAGTTGGAAAATGCATTTGGAAAGCACTTTTGGAGTTTCGAAGTATTTATTTTGCAACAAACTTGACAAAGCAAAAGCTGAAAATGGGAACAAGCGTGAAGCTGCCCAGACCAGCTTTCGGAGAGGAATTTGGCGTGTATAATTTGGATAATTATAAGTGTGCAGCAAGACTAACTATGCTTTATGGAGATTATGTTGGCCAGTCAAGAAACATTGTGTTAATAGAGCGTGACATGACATAGATGAGGAGGATGATGAGTGAAAAAGTAGGAAAAATAAAGTAGAAATGAACACATTTAAGAAATTTTAGGAGCAGATCCAATAGGCGATAAATTTAATAGTAAGTCAGCTGAGATGGTTGCGCAAGTACAACAAAGGTGAAGTGTAATACCAATTGGAAGAAATATTAAATTTTAAAGTCGTAAAAGAGCGATAGTTAGACCCAAAAGAACTTAGATGAAGATAGTAAAAGTAAAGAACACCCCAGCCCATTTTTGGTGTACCTATTGCTCTAGGCGATGCTTATCGTAAAGATTGTAAAGGTATAAAATTAAATTCTGCTCAGAAATTTTATTTATTTTTTCATTTTTTATTTTTTTATTTTTGGTGCCATATTTGAGCTTTTTTATAAATGGGTCCCAAGAATAATTTTATGAAAAAATCATAAAATCATCCCAAAACACTCCTACATGTTAAGTCATGTTTTGCTTTGTTGAAGGATATTTAAGTCCCGAATGTGTAATTTGGTGGTCAATAAACGTTCTGTTTAGACAAAATTGGAAATAATTTGATTTTATCCATGTGCTTTCCTGTTAGAATTCAAATTTGTAACCGTTGGAAACCAATTTATGCATGTTCAAGAGAGTGTTTGAAACATCATCTCTCATTTTTCTTTCTATGGTTGAAGAATAATACATCTATAAGGTAAGCAAGCCATTAGGCACTTTGACTTTGTTGAGAAGCATTGGGCACTCCTTTAATGTAGGCTTAAGTAAGCCCAAATAATCAGCCCATTACATCCTTCCACAGCCTCAAGCTTTAATGTGTGTTACGGCCCAGTTGTAACTAGTGGGTCCAATGCCCAATTCTGTCCCTCATTTTGTGAGAGATCAAAGTAAATATGCCCAAAATCTATGTTTATTTTAAAGGACTTTCGTTGGTTCAACCCATTTCTTTTGTGATAATTACCTCCATGGACTTTCATTGAAAGAGTTCATCTTCTTTCCTTATCTTTATTAAATCTACTTCATTGTGGTTCTTAGAGGCTTAATCTGATGCCAAAAAGCCCATTGGCCCAACATGAACCCCCACTTTTTGTGAGATTCAATAGAGGTCATTGTGAATGATCAAATCGACATTAAGCTCATTTATTGATCCATTGTAGACCATTTTGTTATTTTATCAGTTTCAGATTAAAAATCCATTAGGTTCCGATCTAGCCTAAATCGACAATTGACTTAATTGAGACCCATCTGAGTTGAGCTTATTACTGCTCGATCGTCTACTCTCTCTCTCTCTCTCAAGAACCAAGATAAACTCATCTTTTAAATCAACGGCATGGCATTGGCATCAAGACTCATCAATAAACAAATACCAATCTCTAACAAGCTGACAAACAATTTCGATCATTCATCGATAATTTAATTACTAAAACAAGGGTTGTCACATTAAATGTAATTAATCGCAAGTACCTTATTCAACTGACCATGTGATTGTAAGAAAATATTATATTAGCTATGTAGTAGTTTATTAAGGTGTGTTGAAATACATCAAATCTTTTAATGTTGTAGGTAGGGTGGTTCTGTAACTACATGCATGTGTTATCAGATCCACATAAATCTCAAGTGTTGGATCTTGTATCTAAATAGTTGTGATCATGTGTTTTCTCATGAGTCCACAGGTCTCAACCCTTTTCTATTTATCAAGAATTTAACTGGAGATAAAAGAAAATATTCGGGAAATTCAGTCTATCTTAAATATTTACAGTGTTCAACGCGTAACCTTAATTTACTTCAAAACCATTACATCCTTATTTCCTTCTAGAAAATTCAATTTTAAACTTTATCAACATTTCTTTGGATTCAAACGTCTTTTTTTTTTAAATTTCTGTCAATCTTAATTTCTTGATTTGAAATTCGAGTTTATCTTCTTAGAAACAATATTACACCCAGAACATATTTTAATTAGTTCATCAACATTCACCTAAAAGTCTATCAGATAGAAAGAATAACTGTTGAAGTGTAGCCCACTGCATGCCATGATTTAATTTATTGTAAGATGCACCACCGCAAGCAATCAAAATCATGCCAATTCTTCAAATATGTGCAACTCGAAGAAAATAAAAGCAAATAGTCATTGTAGTGGACAGAGATATTAATGATGGACACTTGTGTCATTTAGAATAAAAATAGTTAACATTGTGGCACAAAGAACCTGTAACAAAGTTGAAAAAGTTTAGACTTTAAAGAAGAAAATATAAATAATAAGTCGGTTTGGGCCTACCAGCAAAAGACTAAATTAACAATAATGCTGAAGTTAACCTCAAGCTTGGACCTCACATCGCACATCCTCACACAAGAGCATATGGAAATCATAAATGCTTTCCTCGATGTACAAGTGAAAAAGCATATATGGTTCTTATCTATTTACACATCAAGAAGTGTCATATGAGATCCAATTTTGAGGGCACTCCAGCACGACTCCTAAATTAAATATTGTTATCCTTTGTATTATTATAAATAAGAAATGAGTTATGCTGGAGTAGCATTGAAATGTACATCAATTCTCACATTGCTGATGTGGAGGTGCACACATAACCATAAATACTTTTCACTTGTATACCGATGAAAAGCATCTATGGTTATGTACATACTTCCACGTCAGTGATGTGAGAATTAATGTACATTTTAATGTTACTTTAGCATTTTCCATAACAAATTAATGAGTTATACATTAAATATTTGTAGCATTGAATGGTATTTGATTGATTCTTAATAATACCCAATGATTTTGTTTACAAAATGAAACCCATTTTATTTTACCCAAACAATATTATAATTTATCCAATTGATTGATCGTTATTCCAGCTGTCTCCCGTTCTAAATTTTGTCTTCCATTAGTTGAAGTTGTGGGTCATTTTATTCAATATTATATGAACATAAGAGTATGAGCCCAATATTTGATCAAGATTACTTGAGATGTGTAGAGCTATCAATGGATTGGTCAAACTCAAAATTTGATCTATTCTGATTAAAATTTTTTACCTTTGAAATTGAAGACATTGGGCATTTCACACATTTTATATCGATCTATAATGGAAGATTGAAGTCAAAGGTGATTCAAGAATTTGAAAATCCAAGAGTTTTTCTAATTTCACCTAAATGAGAGGTGTATCAAAAAATTATCTATCGTGGGTGTGCTGTCAAATCAATGACTTATACTTATCCAAATATCTTTAGATTAGGATAAAATATTTTGCATGAATTTTTAAATATATCCTCTTACTTTAAGAAATTAACTTTATGAAAAAATTTAAACCACAATAAATATGAGTCCTGATAATATGACTCGTTAGGTGGTATACTCAATCGACTCCCTGATGTAGACATGTCTTATAGAATTTAAATAAAAAATAAAAAAGTTAAATACAAATATTTCTATCAACTATAATGTAAAACTATTAAGTAAAAATTTATGTAAAAATTTAATAAACTAAAGTAATGTCTACTAGCAACAAAAGTAATTAAAAAATAAAAATATATCATTGTTCTATTATAATATTTAAGAAATTATAATCATAAATCTACTTTATCCTTAGAAGATTGTCCACTACGAGATCTTATAAACCTCTTCAAACTTCATTTTAATCCACTCTAATGTAAATATGCGATCAATATTCATTAATTCAACAAAAATTTTATTGTTAGAAGACTCTTTGAACAATTTGTCAACTAAAAACATCCATACTGGTCCACACTGATAAATGTCATGGAAAGTACTCAATAGGTTGATGCATGAGATATCTTTGTTTGCATTCTACATCATTTTTTTTTTAATCTGCCTCTATACTGTTAGTTATCACTCAAAGCATTTTATAGACTTCAACATCATCCATTTTTGCACTCCTTTTTCGTATTTACATTTGTAGTAAAAGAGGGTTCAAACTTATTTGATATCTTATGATGTCTTGTACGTTTCTCTTCAATAGATTTTTCAATTGGATCAATTGAAGTATTTGGTGTTAACTCTTCATTCACATCATTAATATCTGCATTCAAATTATCTAGAGAAACACGATTATCTTATATGATTAAAGAAGTCTCATTTGGAATCATACAATATTTTTCCATTGCAACGGTCCTACCAAATATTTGGTTTAACTCATTTTCGTACTCTAATGTCTTATATCAAAATTGATTGAAATATTTATTTGACTGATAAAAGATATAAAACATAATCAGAAGAAAAAAAATTAACTAACTCATTTAACTTCAATTATCTTATGAAAAAAAAATACCAAAACATATGACTTTCATTATTCTTCAGTTGTTTCAAAGGATCCAATATGTACATCCTATCCTAATCCAGATTTCATCTTAAGATTTTTTTTTCATGCTTTCCATTTATCCTTCACGTAATCCCAACGATTCTTGTATTGACCTTTGATGTAAGATTTTTTTTACTTTTCTTCAAATATAGTTGTAAAATAATCATGCTTTTTTGATATTAGATTTTCTCATCTTTTACTATATTTTTTAACTACTTCAACATAACATTTCACCTAAATTTTATGTATCGTTGAATCCCAATATGCCTTTACTGATGGTTGATTAGATATTATCTTGATAAAAACTACAAAAACTAAAAAGATATAATATAGTAAAAAAAAAATTAAGCTTTTATTCGCATGACTCAAACAAAAGTCTTATAAGGGCTATTGGTGAATTTATAATTTTATAAGAAGCTACCAATGGCATCCCAACATGATTTTATAAGAAGCTATTAATGGCACCCCAACATGATTTTTTTCATGGCATTTAAATTAAGAGATTTTGTAAATTGAGATACAATAAAAAAAGGCTAATAGACAATTGGGCGATCCATAGATCAATGACCTATACATTGTTTTGTTACAAAGATAGAAGAGATTATTATTAAGATATCGTGTGGTTCATAGCTATTGCAACCTTAGTTTCTATAGTTTTCTTGTTATAATTAAAAGATAGTGAATAGAATGGGCTCAAGGAATACAATCTACATGTAGGAGGCATTCAAAATGTGGCTTTCAGTGTATAAAATACAAAGCACAAGTTTATGTGTTATTTGGTTAGCTATTAATCCAGCCTATGTACCTTTTTACTATGTCATTTATCATAAATGTGGTAGGTTGAGTTGCACTAGGGATAAACCTAAGCATTCTCAAGATATAACCATTCAACCCGAGTCATTTACCATAAATGTGATAGATTGACTACAAATTTTGATAGTTAAGACACTACATGCTATAATTCATAGGACACTTATCGAGTATATCTTGGAAATATTAAAATAAAATGAAAGAAATGACTATTACACAAAACATAACTTACCTGAGTTGAAGTTCACAAAAAGACTCTCTAGTTACTCTTGATGTTGGTGTATGATCTGGAACTACTAACGACCAAACACATCTCTCTCACTATCTATTCTCTTTAGCTGAAACTTAGGTAAAATGAGCCAACCTAACAACCTCAGCTCGTAACTGTTTGGTAGATCTTTCTCTCTCTCTTCAGGTACTTCTAAGAATCTGAGCTCACCTTTTGTTATGTTTTTCAAGAGATTTTGAGCTCTTTAATGGAAATTCGATCGAAAATAACGCGAGGGTTTGAAAGAAAAAGAGTTCGAAGAAGAAAGCTTTTAGCTCTTTAATGGTGAATTTGATTGGAGATGACGAGAATGGAAATCATAAACAAATGAGAGACAATGGAGAAAAATCTTCAAAAAACACCAAGAGGATGTCGAAAAGATTTGTTGTCATGTGATTTTTACGGAGCCTCATTCACTTATTGATGGTCGAGAGAATCAACTGAAATTTCTGGATTAGTTGAAAAGAGTTTTAACTCTAACCAAACAACCAAGTTTGGAAACTAGAAATGTGTTCAACATGTTGAGGCCTTCGCACAGCTTTTCCAAACACTATAATAATGGAAGTGGATCCTCTGTAGTGAGTTTTCCTTATAGTACTCTGTAGTGATATTAGACAATTGAAGGATAGCCATGTCACTTAGATTCAAAATATGTTTCGTTAAAAAAATGGAGATCATGGACTGTCCATCTACAAAGCCTTCATCGGACTCAAAGAATTTTATTTTTTTTCAAATCAGCCATTTCCGAAATTTCTAGCCCTATGTTTACAAGTTGAAAAATCGTGGACCGTCCATTTTTTGTAAACCATTTTTTATGGGGTTAGAAGTTTTGGAATGGGTTGATTTTTGGTGAGGATGATCTCCTCACCATAGAGATCATCCTCACCAAAAATCAGCCTATTCCAAAACTTCTAACCCATGTAGGACAAAACACGTTTGGTAAAGCATAGGGTGGTGAATGAGATATATATATATATATATATATAGGGGGGGGGTGTTCAATGGCCAACTTTTTGGCAAAACATTTTTCAAAACATGAGTTAGAGGTTTTGGAATGGGCTGATTTTTGGTGAGGATGATCTCTACGGTGAGGAGATCATCCTCACCAAAAATCAGCCCATTCCAAAACTTCTAACCCATATTTACAAGCTAAAAAATCGTGGACCGTCCATTTTTTGTAAACTGTTTTTGATGGGGTTAGAAGTTTTTGAATGTGCTGATTTTTGGTGATGATGATCTCCTCACCGTAGAGATCATCCTCACCAAAAATCAGCCCATTCCAAAACTTCTAACCCATGTTTACCAGTTGAAAAATCATGGACCGTCCATTTTTCGTAAACTGTTTTTGATGGGGTTAGAAGTTTTGGAATGGGCTGATTTTTGGTGATGATGATCTCCTCACCATAGAGATCATCCTCACCAAAAATCAGCCCATTCCAAAACCTCTAACTCATGTTTTGAAAAATGTTTTGCCAAAAAGTTTGCTAAAAAGTTGGCCATTGAACGCCCCCTATATATATATATATATATATAGGGAAATGTTCAGCACCCTAAGTTTTACCACACACTTTAACAAACGTTTTTTGTCCTACATGGGTTAGAAGTTTTGGAATGGGTTGATTTTTGGTGAGGATGATCTCAATGATTAGAAGATCATCCTCCCCAAAAATCAGCCCATTCCGAAATGTTTAGCCCCATGTTTACAAGTTGAAAAATCGTGGACCGTCCATTTTTTGTAAATCATTTTTGATGGGGTTAGAAGTTTTGGAATGAGCTGATTTTTGGTGAGGATGATCTCCTCACCATAGAGATCATCCTCACCAAAAATCAGCCCATTCCGAAACTTCTAACCCATGTAGGACAAAACGCGTTTGTTAAAGTGTGTGGTAAAACTTAGGGTGCCGAACGGGACCCATATATATATATATATATATATGGGAAATGTTCAGCAACAAACATTTTGACAAACATTTTGGCAAAACATTTTTCAAAATATGGGTTAGAGGTTTTGGAATGGGCTGATTTTTGGTGAGGATGATCTCTACGGTGAGGAGATCATCATCACCAAAAATCAGCCCATTCCAAAACTTCTAACTCATCAAAAATGGTTTACAAAAACTGGACGGTCCACAATTTTTCAACTTGTAAACATGGGGTTAGAAGTTTTGGAATGGGCTGATTTTTGATGAGGATGATCTCCT
Organism: Akebia trifoliata; assembly: GCF_017979445.1. Classification (NCBI taxonomy): domain Eukaryota; kingdom Viridiplantae; phylum Streptophyta; class Magnoliopsida; order Ranunculales; family Lardizabalaceae; genus Akebia; species Akebia trifoliata. The sequence continues at coordinate 599,747 of NC_141382.1, read as the reverse complement.
CACCGTAGAGATCATCCTCACCAAAAATCAGCCCATTCCAAAACCTCTAACCCATGTTTTGAAAAATGTTTTGCCAAAATGTTTGTTGCTGAAAGGGACCCTATATATATATATATATATGGGAAATGTTCAGCGCAAAACATTTTGACAAACATTTTGGCAAACATTTTGGCGCCGTCTGATTTAATGCAAATGAACGGTTCAGATTCAATCTCTTCGATTTAACGTATAAGTTATCCGTTTTACATTAATTACAGAGCCATCCTTATACTTTCCATTATTTAGTGTTACCTCCCTCTATCATTAAACTAAAAAAAAACAGAGTGAGACTCTCCATTCTCTCTCTCTCTCGAATGGACTCTCTGTAAAACCCTTTCTCTCTCTCTCTCTCTCTCTCTCTCTCTCTCTCTCACTCACTCGCAAACCCTCGCTCGACCTCTCTCTCGCGAGCTCTCATTCTCTCTCTTGCGAGCTTTCATTCTCTCTCTCTCAAACCCTCTCGAATGAACTCTCTCTCTCAAACCCTCTCGAATCCCTCTAGCTCTCGACAGAACTCGATAGATTACGAGAGCACAATATGGATCAAGGGATGAAGCGAGTTAAATAGGAGAGCCACCACACCAGTCTTTCTCATACGGCCTCTACTACATCTAAATCGATAGAAAAGCTGAAAAATTCAAAAATCGTGTTTACCGAATGGAATCACGTTCACGCCCTTCCCTTCCTCTATCAATCCGATAGTGATTGAAAGCTTGATTTCTGATTATCCGATTCCTCTTTTGTTGTCCAGCTTTTACAACAAAATACGATGGAGCCGTTAGATATTGATCGAAGGTTTGAGAGAGGGAGAGAGAGGGGTTCTGTCGAGAGGGACGTAGTTGCAGCTAGAGAGCGATAACGAGAGAGAATGAGAGAGTGAGAAAGCGGGTTTCAATGAGAAAGAGAGGGTTCCACAGAACTCTGTTTTTTTTTTTTTGTTCGATTGAATTTAAAGAGAAGAGGGAGGAAATACGAAATAATATGTTATTGAGGGATGGCGCTGTAATTAAATATAAAACTTATAACTTAACGCGGATAGGTGTTGGTTTTAATCTTGTCCGTCCGATTTCTTCGTATCTGACGGCTCCAAAATGTTTGCCAAAATGTTTGTTACGTGGTTGGGCGCCGAACGGGACCCTATATATATATATATATATATATATATATATATATATATATGGGTAGCGTTCAAGGGCAAACTTTTTAGCAAACTTTTTGGCAAAACATTTTCAAAACATGGGTTAGAGGTTTTGGAATGGGCTGATTTTTGGTGAGGATGATCTCTACGGTGAGTAGATCATCCTCATCAAAAATCAGCCCATTCCAAAACTTCTAACCCATGTTTACCAGTTGAAAAATCGTGGACCGTCTATTTTTTGTAAACTGTTTTTGATGGGGTTAGAAGTTTTGGAATGGGCTGATTTTTGGTGATGATGATCTCCTCACCGTAGAGATCATCCTCACAAAAAATCAGCCCATTCCAAAATCTCTAACTCATGTTTTGAAAAATGTTTTGCCAAAAGTTTGCTAAAAAGTTGGCCATTGAACGCCCCCCTATATATATATATATATATATAGAGAGAGAGAGAGAGAGAGAGAGAGAGAGAGAGAGAGAGAGAGAGAGAGAGAGTTTTATGAGTTCCAATTTTGATCATAAAATGACCGGAATTAGATCCGGAATTACCAAAAAATTAGGTACCCTTCGATTCTGATTCTAGGTAAATAAATAAGACAAAAAAAATATCTTGATTGATAGTAGGGTTTTGTCTCATTTACATACAATTTTTTTCGTCAAAAATTATAAAAAATATCATTTTCAAATTGATGTAAAAAGAAATTTTAAAAAAAATACCTATACATCATTTATAAAAGCATTAACAAAATAAATAAATACTATTTTATATCTAAAAACCATCTTCTTTATAATTAATAAATTTATAGGGAAGGTAACATGTTTCCCAATGAGTTAGCCACTTTTTAAATTAGTGAATTCAGTGACAAATTAGTAGTAAGATCGTAGGTAATATTAAAGTCAAATATCCTTTATATTTTAAAGAGCGAGTTAACTGGTATTTTATCAATAAGATCGTTGATTACAAAGTGACGAACTAGCTAGAAAACATGTTTTGGAAATAAAATGAATAGCATACCGAATATAAATTTTTTCATATTCAACTCATGAAAGGGTAATTTACCCTATTTTCTTTATTTTAAATTGTGACGTAATAAGTAAAATTTGAGGGGTGTCAATGTAGTTCTCTTTTTTTTTTTTACTTTAAAAATAATAATCGAAAAAATAGTAATTTAATTTAGTTTAATTACCAAGAGAAATTTACCAGACAGATCTAACTATTGTATTTTTATTACATAAGCTCCCTTGGAGCTCCGACAACTCCAAAGAAACCTTTATAAAGTTTGTTACCCAACAAACTTCACTTTATCTTGTTTGTTATAGGGGAAAATCCTAGAGTGGCATTCACATCATAAAATTAAAATTTATAGAGTTAATTTATTATTTAACATACCTTGTAGTGGATTCTAATCACATCAATTTATGACATCTAAAAATAATGATTTGATGCTACAGGCTTAAAAAGGATAAAATTTTAAGAATTAAAAAAAATAATAATAATTTTCCCATTTAAAATTTAATTTTAAATTTGGGAGTTGGGAAACCATCTATTTCCAACACCTACTCTACTATCTAGCTTAAAAAGGTTTTTTTTTTTTTTTTTTAATTGAACTTTTCCATGAAATCTACGAGGCTGTTTCATTGGATTGCTAATTTTGATAATCACGTGGATCCAACAAGCCTTTTAAAGATTTGAAATCTGTAGCGTGATTCATTAAAGTAAGGTTTGTTCAACTAAACGAATTTTTGTAATAAAATTGCAGATGGGTCTGCCCTGTAAATCTTTCTAAGGAATTAGACACAAACAGTCATTCCATCATTTTTTTTATTACCTTTGTGTCTTTCCAGCATTTCCCTTTGTTATAAGATTTTGAACCGTGAATACGTCTGGAATTCCACCACTGTGTGTACGTAATTGATCTCAGATTGTGACACGTAGAGAGTTTTGAACCGCTAGTTCTTCTCTCGATTGTTCTATAAATGTCTTGGATTCTCTTCAAAGTAAACTCATTCTCGAGCGTTTGTTTGGTTTAGTGTTTCTTGATTTGAGAAAATGTCTTCTTGTGAAGAAAAGAGTGTTTGCGATGATGTCGACAAATCTGGAGAGGGTTCTGAAGGGTAAGATCTGGGTTTGATTAATCAACAATAGAGTATGTTTTTCCATTATTTTTTTTTGAAATTTTGGAAAAAAAATTCTAATTTTTCTGGTTCGGTTGCAGATGTAAGACATACGCAGACTTCAGTTTGGAAGGAAAGAAGGTGAACACAGCTGAGACTGTTATAGCTGGGGTTGTTGCACCTGAGAAAGAGTAGGGTTTCATCTTAAATATTTTTATCTTTCTAAATTCTTTAGTAATGAAATTTATTAAAATTTTGGTTTTAATGGCAGAGATGTAGAGGGATTGGAGATGAGGGCAGGAGCAGAGAATGAACATTGCAATTGCAACCCTTGCACGTGTTACCCTTGCAAATGTTGAGAGAGATATATTATACGAAATAATGTAGAATCTGGTTCTGTGGGGTTTGTTGGGTTTAAATATGTTTTCTGAAGTTTGGGTGAAGGTTTTATAAATAAAGTGGCCGTGGCATCCATGGCTACTTAGCAGAAGTAGTGTATTTACTCTCTTATACTGTTAAAATTAAGTAAAAGACTGTTTAGTAGTTAATAAGTGTGGTTCTCTGTTACCCTTGCAAGTGTTGAGAGAGACATATTATATGAAATAATGTGGAATATGGTTGTGTGGGGTTTTTTGGGTTAAAATATGTTGTTTGGAGTTTGGGTGAAGGCTTTATAAATAAAGTGGCCATGGCATCCATGGCTACTTAGGAGAAGTGGTGTATCTACTCTCTTATATTGTTAAAATTAAGTAAGAGACTGTTTAGTAGTTAATAAGTGTGGTTCTCTTGTCTATGACTCTTGTTAAAAGTTGGTTTGATCTCTCTTGAATGTTTTATTTAAGAGACTCTTATGTGTAATGTGAAAATTGATGATCAACAAGTGCACCATGGAGAATGATTGATGACCAAAATATGTTGATTATCTAAAAATTAATTAATAAGTCAACTATTAATTGATAAATATCTAATCTGGGGAAGTGTATAGTATGCCTTAATAGGTGTCTGGTTTTAATTTTATTTTTTTTGGTCTGGGATATTCTGAATGGTAATAAAATTTTGGATGATTTTGAGATGATATTTGTTCTGTTCTAGTCGTTGGGGAATGATAATCACTCCTTCCAGTTGTTCTGTTCTAGTCGTTGGGGAGACTGATATTTGTTGAATCACTCCTAGTCCGTGGGGGAGAGAGAAAAAGAGGTTAGAGTCTTGGAAGAGATATACGCTCTTGGTAAGAAAAGTATAGGGTATTGGTCAAGAGGTTGAAGATGAATAAGGTACTTTAGTCATTTTGTCAAGTCAGATTTTTTAATATATATATTCCACCTTCAAAGCTTTAGAACAAGATAGGGTTTTCTTTTTCTTTTTTTCTTTTTTTTTTTTTTTTTTGGTTTGGGTGGGGTTTTCTTTTTCTTTTCTTTTTTTTTTTCATTTTTTTTGGGTGGGGAGATTGATTGATTGATTGGAGTGTTGGAGATATGTGTTGAAGATGAATAAGGTAGTTTAGTCATTTTGTATTATATACATTGGTATAACTAATAATTTCACCACAACCAAAATTAAAAAAGAAAAAGAAAAATAGAGAAGATATCTCATAATTTTAATAAGTTTTTAATTTTGTTTCATTGGTAAATTGGAGTTGAACAAAAGTTTATATTATCAACATTCTTAGGCTTCACCGTTGAAGTTGCATTTGTACCAAGCTATGCATATCAGATTGTCTTTAATGAGAAGAGTAACTTGGACTTGAGTGGATTATGATTCCAAATATATGACTTTGGAGAAAGGTAGAAATATGACTATAAAATGGTAGTCATGAGGCTTAATTAGGATTTGACGTTCGAGAGTGGAGGAAAATATACACTCAATATAAGTGGTACTTCCAAATTTCGATTACGTTGTTGATATCTCTCTGTTAAAGTGGGTACGTAAGGAAATTTTGCAACAAAATGTTCTTTTAAAGTATCTAAAATAATGAGAAGAAGCCAAAGAGCATTTGGATGGCTTAAGAAGAATAAAGAAGAAAAATAAGAACGTGATGCAACGCACAGATTTTCATATGGTTCCCTCAAGATTGATGTCCACGGATCGCATCGATTCCTTTAAAAAGAGAAAATTCTCAATTACAGATTACTCTTTTTCTGAAAATAGAAAAAAAATATACACACATATATATATATATATATATATATATATATATATATATATATATATATACTCCCAAAAAATAACCTAAATAAGGTTTTACATAAGACCCATGTTGGAGTAACATTGAAATGTACATCATGGGGGATATTTCTGACGTGGAAGTGTGTCAAAATTATAGATGCTGTTATCGAGATGTAATTCATATCTTGATGAAAAGCATCTATGGTTCTGACACACATCCACGTTAGAAATGCCCCCCACGATGTACATTTTAATGTTACTTCAAAATTATCCTTTACATAATATCGGTGAAATTACGAAAAATACTTTAGTGAGCACTATGTTTAATAATAAACAGTACTCACTACTCCTTGTTGATTTGAACCATCAGATCCACAAACCATAACAAGAATTCTAGCTAATGTGCCCACAACATCGTGTTCGTTGACAACAATACAACCACCTCCAAAAGAATGAATAACTATACATATAAAAAGTTGCAACTTTACCTCTTTTTGTCCTTAAATGGTGCTTATCCATCTCTGTCTAAAATGAATCAAAATGGGCAATCTTCGTGTCAAATAAACCAAGTTTTTTTTGGAGGCGAGTCAAAAAGGGTCCTCCTTTGAGCTAATAACCAGAAAATCAAGCTTTGAAGATTAAGGTGGAGTTGGAAAATGCATTTGGAAAGCACTTTTGGAGTTTCCAAGTATTTATTTTGCAACAAACTTGACAAAGCAAAAGCAGAAAATGGGAACAAGTGAGAAGCCGTCCAAACCAACTATTGTAGAAGAATTTGACATGTATAATTTGGATAATTATAAGAGTGCAATAAGACTAACTATGCTTTATGGAGATGATGTTGGCCAGTCAAGAAACATCATGTTAATAGAGCATGACTTGACATAGATGAGGAGAATGTTCAGATGGATGAGTGAAAAAGTAGGAAAAATAAAATAGAAATGAACACATTTAAGAAATTTTAGGAGCAGATCCAATACGTTAAATTTAATAGAAAGTCAGCTGAGATGGTTGTGCAAGTTCAACAAAGGTGAAGTTTAATACCAATTAGAAGAAATTTAAAATTTTAAAGTCGTAAACGAGTGGTAGTAAGACCCAAAAGAACTTAGATAGAGATGGTAAAAGCAAAGGACTCCCCGGCCCATTTTTTGGTGTACCCATCTCTCTAGGCCATGCTTATCGTAAAGAATGTAAAGGTATAAAATTAATTTCTACTCAGAAATTTATTTTTTTTCATTTTTTATTTTTATTTTTGGTGCCATTCTTGAGCTTTTTGTTAAATGGGTCCCAAGAATAATTTTATGAAAAATCATAAAACCATCCCAAAACACTTGTACTTGTTAAGTCATGTTTTGTTTTGTTGAAGGATATTTAATTAAGTCCCGAATGTGTTCTTTGGTGGTCAATAAACGTTCTGTTTAGACAAAATTGGAAATAATTTGATTTTATCCATGTGCTTTCCTGTTAGAATTCAAATTTGTAGCCGTTGGAAACCAATTTATGCATGTTCAGGAGAGTGTTTGAAACATCATCTCTCATTTTTCTTTCTGTGGTTGAAGAAGAAGACATCTATAGGGCAAGCAAGCCATTAGCCATCCAACATCTTTGACTTTGTTGAGAAGCATTGGTCCCACTCCTTTAATGTAGGCTTAAGTAAGCCCAAATAGCCCATTACATCATTCCCCAGCCTCAAGCTTTAATGTGTGTTACGGCCCAGTTGTAACTTGTGGGTCTAATGCCCAATTCTGTCCCTCCTTATTTTGTGAGAGATCGAAGTAAATATGCCCAAAATCTATCTTTTGTGATAAGTACCTCTCCATGGACTTTCATTGAAGGAGTTCATCTTCTTTCTTTATCTTTATTAAATCTACTTCATTGTGATTCCTAGAGGCTTAATCTCAAGCCACGAAGCCCATTGGATCAACATGAACCTTCACTTTTTGTTGAGATTCAATAGAGGTCATTGCCAATGATCGAATCGACATTCGGCTCATTTATTGATCCATTGTAGACCATTTTGTTATTTAATCACTTTCAGATTAAAAATCCATTAGGTTTCGATCTAGCCTAAACCGACAATTAACCTAATTGAGACCCATCTGAGTTGAGCTTATCGCTGCTCCTCTACTCTCTCTCTCTCTCAAGAACCAAGATAAACTCATTTTTTTAGACTCATCAATAAACAAATACCAATCTCTAACAAGCTGGCAAACAATTTTGATCATGCATCAATAATTTAATCACTAAAACAAGGGTTGCCACATTGAATGTAATTAATCGCCAGTACCTTATTCAAATGACTGATTGTAAGAAAATATTAGAGTATTAATTATGTAGTAGTTTATTAAGGTGTGTCGAAATACATCGAATCATTTAATGTTGTAGTTAGGGTGGTTCCATAACTACATGCATATGTGTTATCAGATACACATAAATCTCAAGTGTTGGATCTTGTATCTAAATGTTTCCAATCATGTGTTTTTTCATGAGTCATTCTTCATGAGTCAACAGATTCCAACATTTTTCTATTTATCAAGAATTTAACGGGAGATAAAAGAAAATATTCGGGAAATTCAGTCTATCTTAAATATTTACAGTGTTCAACGTGTAACGTTAATTTACTTCAAAACCAATAAATCCTTATTTCCTTCTAGAAAATTCAATTTTAAACTTTATAAACATTTCTTTGGATTCAAACATCTTTTCCTTTTTTATCTCTGTCAATTTTTAATTTCTGGATTTGAAATTCGAGTTTATCTTCTTAGAAACAATATTACACTCAAAACATATTTTAATTAGTTCATCAACATTCACCTAAAAGTCTATCTGATAGAAAGAATAACTGTTGAAGTGTAGCCCACTGCATGCCATGATTTAATTTATTATACAAGTCATCAAAATGATGCCAATTCTTCAAATATGTGCGACTTACGAAGATAATAAAAGCAAATGCTCATTGTGGTGGACAGAGAGATTAATGATGGACACTTGTGTCATTAAAATAATTTACATTGTGACACAAAGAACCTGTAACAAAGTTGAAAGAGTTTAGACTTTAAGGAAGAAAATATAAATAATAAGTTGGTTTGGGCCTACCAGCACAAGACTAAATTAACAATAATGCTAAAGTGACCTCAAGATTGGACCTCACATCGCACACCCTACCACAAAAGCATATGGAAATCATAGATGCTTTCCTCGAGATACAAGTGAAAATGCATCTATGGTTTCTATCCACTTACATATCAAGAAGTGTGATATGAAATCCAATTTTGAGGTCACACCAGCACGACTCCTAAATTAAATATTGTTGTCCTTTGTATTATTATCAATAGCAAATGAGTTATGCTGAGTAACATTGAAATGTATATCGATTCTCACATTGCTGATGTGGAGGTGCTCACATAACCATAATCATAACCATAGATGCTTTTCACTTGTATCCCGATGAAAAGTATCTATGGTTTCGTACATAGATCCACGTCAGTGATGTGAGAATTAATGTACATTTTAATGTTACTTTAGCATTTTCCATAGCAAACTAATGAGTTATACATTAAATATTTGTAGCATTGAATGGTATTTGATTGATTCTTAATAATACCCAATGATTTTGTTTACAAAAATGAAACCCATTTCATTTTACCCAAACAAAATTGTAATTTTATCCAATTGATTGATCTATATTCCAGCCGTCTCCCTTTCTAAATTTTGTCTTCCATTAGTTGAAGTTGTGGGCCATTTTATTCAATATTATATGCACATAGTAGTATGAGCCCAATATTTGATCAAGATTACCAGAGATGTGTAGATCTATTAATGGATTGGTCAAACTCAAAATTTAATATATTCTGATCTAATAAAATAGGATTTGGATTAATCATGTCATGATTTGATTGGACCTTGATCCGATAAAACGCAAAATATTATGTTAATTATATTATAAATTTTATTTAAGTATGTGAAATTTATTTATATATATTTTGTATATAAAATCCGATTTGATCCAAGCTAGACCGGATCCAATTGTTATTAGATCAAAACTTAGATCCTAATATATTATATATGGGTCAAGATCAGGGAACAACTATTTTTTACAATGACAAGATGTCATTTATTTTATATGATCCAACGGCATCCAGTGGTGGTGTAAAAGAATTTGACAAAATGGATGGCATCCAAGTGGTGTTGTAACAAATAGTCTCCTGATTCTGGTCATATATATTCATTGCATTAATATTACATAGAGGCCGACTAGCCTTACTAAGTTAATAAGGATTTCATCCTCATTACAGGTCATTGGGCTCACCTTGTAGCATCCAAAAAACATGACCCGATGCTTTAGGGTTGTATTGGACAAAATTCTATGAGCTTTGAAAAAAATTCCAAAAAAAAAAAATATTTTCACCATTGAATTTCAATTTTAAGTTTGGGAGCTATGTGGAAGTTCGGTGGCCATCCATTTTCGAAACTAAGATCAAACTTAAAAGAAATTATTTTTAATTTTTTTTTTTCCTTTATTGCAGGGCATCCCCTACACCCTTTCCGATGCAATTAGTTCCTACAATCGCACGTCCAGAGCTACAATAAGGGTCGATCCAATGATTCCAACTCTTATAAGATTGGCCCATATCAACCCAATCTGATCTGAACAAGACCCATGGACAGCCCTAGAAATGAGGAACTAATGGGAGATCTAAAGAAAGATGAAATGAACATGTATATGATGAGAATGGGTGTATGCATGTATGCATGCATGTAGATGCAAATAGGAAGGAATTGGGGTCCCTAGCATATATATATATATATATATATATATATATATGATTAAAGGCGAATAAATAAAGATGGTTCCCCTTCCTATGCTTTTTAGACCATAAAAGTATTGCAGATAGAAAAGGACTGGACCCTCTCCCTTGTGCGTTGCCTACTGCAAGACAGCTTTTCTCAACTCCATCATTCAACCCAACCCAACCCAACCACCCTTGAACCCTCCCTTTTCCCTCTCTTACTAACCTAACCAATCCTACCAGCTTAGAAAAGCACCAACAGACACCTAGTGATCACCACAATCTTATCCATCAAACTTGTTTGGTAACATTTCGAAGTCCAATTGGAGGTGGTTCATCTTTAAAATTCAGACTTCAAAAATTTTATTTCCATTTGTTTTGCTTGAGATTTCAGATTTTAAAATCAAAATTCAAAAATTTTGGACCAGTGACACAAGACGCTAGAAGAAACTTCTAAAGTCTGATTTCTAATTTCCATACTTCAAACTTTACAAGTGTTACCAATTTTTTTTATTTTAAAGATAATAAGATAAAATGCCAAGTATGACTCCAAAATTATTAGAATGGGCACATTTTTAAAAATATTTATCAAAATGTATAGATACCCATTTTGGTATTTATACGTTATTACTAAAATCGGTACTCTTCTACTATTATTTTATCAAATTTACCTTTATACCTTGGGTATAAAGTTAAGTTAAATCATAGAAGTAACCCAACTTTAGTATCTTTTTGGTCAAAAAAAAAAATCAAATATTTTAGAAACATGTATGAACGGACAATTTTGTCAAAAGGATTCCTTCGTTCGCAAAATACCATTGTTCCTAGGGATTCCCTAATGACATTGATTTTACGAAACCTGTACTGATCTAAAGGAAATTTGTGTTTGAACAGCTGAGATGTAAACATTCTTTTAGGGATTATCAATTAAAATGGATCCCCAAAAAACCTATATTGATAGCTAGAAGAAATCTGTGTTTTTTCTCTCATCTCAATGGTACATTTGATGGCGAGCCTCAAAGTTTAAAAAAGACCTTCAACATTTATTAGAGAACTCTATACTCACTATGGACACCAATGTCCTCAAAACAAATTTACAATAAAAATAGGGCAAAATTTAAAAGAGAAACAAAAAAAAATTATACCCCATCATAAGATGGCATGTAAAAAAAAAAAGTCAATTTACCTAAAGAAAATCAAAGAAGGAAAAAAAAAATGAACAGAAAGAATGAATAAAGAGTGGTTTAATGAGCCATGGCAACAGGATGAGAGTATGTGATACTCCTTTGACTTGGCAAAGCAAGCATGGCAGTGTGATCCAAGAAATCCTTAAGTGCAACCACAGTTTGTAGAATTGTTCTAAGATCATCGGCACACGAGAACCCAGGACAACCCACCTGTCGAACCGCATAAATGTAGAAGGTGATGCAGCCTTTTCTGAACTTGAACCGAGCCATCTCACACCCGCTTAGACCTCGTAAAAGTTTTCGATTTACTTCACCAAGCGGAATCTCGGGAGGCCAAATGCGATCTATTGTGGACTTCATACTCTGGGATTCGAACACAAAGAGAAGTACTTTAGACTTCTTGGTGCCGAGGCCTAATGTGAGTGTGTGCCATGCATGGTGAGCCAAGATGGTGAAGTTGGTTGGCAAGAAGGCTGTGGTTGAAGGGAAGGGGAGATTGGTTTTGAGATTGTTATGGTGGTTAGAGGGTGAGAAAGCGAGAAGGCGTAAGAACTCGAGAGGTGCAGCTCGTCGAATGGTGAAGGATTTTACGATGAATTGGCCTCCGAAACGGAGTCCCTTGATGTCGGAACTTGGCTTGAAAGAAAGATCCGATGTACATTTGTTTGGCTGTTGATGCTTCTGTTTTTTGTTCTTGTTCTTCTTCTCTTTCTCTTCCATGGCTTATGAGAAATGACAACCACCCAAACTAAGGCTTTTGGTGCTATATTGTTTGATTTATCTCAACTTTGTATTTAAAGATTATAGTGTGATGGTGTCGGGAATTTGATGTTTTAATATCTGGGTTTAGTGTCTCTCTCATCGTTTGGTATAAGTGTACATTGTTTCTACTATTATTAAAGTAAGCTTAGAAACAAAGTAGGCTGGCATTATTGATTACTCACATTTTTTGATGAAACACCCTCATGATGTGATGTTGCCATTTCTTCTTTTCCTTTCTCGACCTCTTTTTCTTTTCCATTCATGTATGCATCCTAGCATGTTTATATGTATGTATGCATGCATCCATGCAATGAGGCATGATGAACTACTGCAGTGTAGCAATGAGGTTTGGTAGGACATCACGCCAAAAGAATCTTTGGTAACCAACCCATGACTTACATAAGATCAAACACAATAATAAAGCACTCATTCGTACACAAGTGGGGTTACGTTAATTTAGGTAAAGTTTAAGAGCAATTCTATCGCAAATAAGCATATCTGTGAGGCATCTCTGCTAAGCATTATATTGTGGAGAGTCCTTTTACCTATTCAAGAGGTCTTCACGCCAACCGTACTAACAAAAAATCAATCTCCACAAATTCAGCCACAATAATCTGTCTCACAACTACTACCATTTTTTTTTACTGCCAACGGATAGAGTGAGAAATTCACTCTTCATTTGCCTTTTGCACTCTCTCTCTCTCTCCAGAAAATTTCGAAAGAGAGAGCCATAGCCATAGTGCGTTAGAGCTCTTTTGGAAAGCTCTGACTCTATATAACAGCAGTTAGGAAAGAATACAGAACGAGAGTCTGAGTGTGCTAGAGTTGCTCTAACCCACTAATTTGAAATATTTAATCATCAAGTTCAATTCAATAAAATAAAATAAAAAAATACTGCAAGAATCTGCCCAAACTAAAGTAGGAATCGTTGTAGTAAAAGCGACAAGCATTGCAAAGCGTACAAAATAAATTTAAAAAATCACCAGAAACATTGAGCAAGAAATCCATAAAGAGGTAGGTTCCTCAGCCCGAGGAAGATTAGCTTTATCGACCAGGTTGGCCGCCCTTAGTTCCACCGGTCCCTCTTAAACAATCTGATGCATTGCAGCAATGCCAACCCCAAATCTTTGGGAAAGGCTTGGAAGATGAAGATAACATACCATTCCCTTTAAGTTTCTCATGTTTCCGTCCTTTCAAGGACTTCATCAAACCGTAAAAGATATCAATCTCCAGAACAATTTTCACCTTAGAATATAAGGTCTGGAACTGTGTCGCACTAGATTCAATCAAGTAACCATGATCAACTATGGTCACTCTATGATGAGTAAGATAACCAATAGTCAAGATCTTATCAAGGATGGCCGTCCAAATAAAAAAGGCCACGTTGGATGGATCTCTGAAACCCCAAATAATGAACATTGGGAGATTGCCTACTTGCATTATTAGTTTAGTTGATTTAATTATAATCTCATAGATATCTAATTAAACTAAGTCAATGTTCATTAGTAATGGTAGAGTACGTGATTAAATCGCCGAATGACATGGACAATCAATAACCTTTTGATTTGCAAGGATAAACATTAAACATGCCGATATTTAGTAAGCACAGCCCAAGCAGAGCAGGCTAGAAACACACATTAGAATGCAACTCCAAACCTCCACCATAGTAATTGCCATTGCAGCTTGGGCAATAAATAAAACATACATTGTTGAACATTTATATACATGAACCCCCACTATAGGTTCAAGATGGAGAAGATTCAGCTCCATCATGGAGGGCACAACAAACAGTCGCTTTGTGGTGCCCTTGGTACACTTTGATTGTTTCACCTGTCGCCGTTGTCCACAGTCTTGCCGTTGTATCAGATGAAGCTACCATAACAAATTGCACATTTTAATTTTTTTTATTTTTTTTAAGGAAAAAAATAATAATATAATAAGCTGCATGACCAATACCTGTGATTAAATAGGCACCATCTACAGAAAACACACAGTCCCATACCCATCGTTGATGACCTGAAGACATACATAATAAAATGAGATTCAACTTTTGGAAAGCTAGATAAAGGGTACAGAAAAAGCTTGATTACAAGGGATGTGAAACTGAGATTTACCGGTCAAGGTTCTCTCTAAGGTGAAACCATCAACATTCCATATCTTGACAGTAGTATCAGACGATGCTGTGGCCAGATATCTAGAGGAAATAATATCAGTGGGAATTGTAGTAAGATCTCACTCAGGAAAAAATACAGTGCAAGGTTCTAAAGTAAAAAGGTGAAACAGACACCCTCTTTGATGCAAAGGAAAGACATGAGAAAGTGCTTCAGAGGAATCAAACCTGTGAGGTTCACAGAACTCAGGTGATAACAGACACTTAAGGATGTACCCATTGTGTGCTTGTAGTTTATGAAGCGGCTCAAAGTTGGTCATAGTCTGCAGTAGATTTAAGTTTCGGGTAAAATGCAAAATGGTCAAGGAATTAAATAGTACAATATCAAGGTTAAACCAAAGTAGGTTTATTACAGCTTTTTATCATTATCATATAAATTTAAATAATAACAAATAAATAAAATAACTACACGACAAATGAAATACCTGGGTTCCACGCAGCAAGCGCCAGACATAACATGTTCCATGATTGTTTGCAGCAACAACTAAGCTCCCATCCCACATAACCGTCAGAGACCTTACGGCTGTATCCACCTCAGGCACCTGATTTTTGGATAAAAGATTGTACTGCATCTATATGTGTATCTTCCTTTTCAAATTCAAACAACAATACACCCCTATGCGGCTAGGCATGCAATGGCAAGCAGAAAGCCTAAACTTTGCTACCAATTTTCTTTTTCAAAAACCTCGTATTCTTTCAGAAAGTGAAGAAAACCTTACTGTATCACACAAAATTGACTTTCTCCTGGTAAAAATCCCACTTAAGATGATGAGAACTTAAAAAACCTTTATTCCCATAATATTTAGCAGATAAACTATCTAAGTTTTCCAAATTTTCATATACAATGTGTATATTTCCTAACTATTCTCTTAATATTTTTTTCTCAGTTTTCTCAAGTTGAGTTTTTTCTTTTCCAAATTTTCACACATGGTGTAAATTTTCCAAATATCTAAGAGAATAATTAGACTTTCATGGGAATTTACTGGCTAAAAAACTTTCTGTACAAACTTTGTGATAGTGAGCCTAGAACCGAATAACTGATTACAAACACCAAGTAAACCATATCAACACGTACCAACTCACAACTGCAAGAATTTGCTGTCAAATCCCACACTCGTATGTTTCCATTTTGGTCCCCAGATATTAGTTCCGTCTGCAGACCATAAATCAATTTCAGATTAACAACCAGTGGCACTGTGACATGCCATACAATCTTGTTCGGAGAAAAAGTAAAGCAAACCAAACAGGACGGTTATGAGAACCAATTTTCGGATTACTCAAGAAAGAAAGAAACTGAGACATAATGACCCCCAATGGATAAAAGCTGCAAAAATGAATATCAAGATAACGTCGTATTGTAAAGGTCTTTAACTTGGACAGTCAACATAGCTTGACTTCATAACCAAACCCCTCCTTAGAATAGGTCGACAATGTTTCTCAAAAATACTCAGCAGTCATATTTGATGTGGAACCTAAGCCTCATTCTGAAACCTAGACTTCTTCACATATTGCATCCCAAAGGCCAACCAAGCATGAAAACCATATCATTGCTTTCAAGTGGCATTACCCAAGTAGTACTAAATTCATGGGGACGCAAGTTATCATCTATATCCTAACCAAAGGAATTTGGAAACCTATCATGAATTATAATCAAACCAAAAAAAAAGCCTACTAATGTTCACGCATATTATGTCTGTAGTGGTGACAGAGAAGGATAAGACAGACCTGATTAGGATGTAGAACAACAGTGTTAACGGCTGCACGGCTTTCATATTCCCTTTGACAACCTGGAGCCCTGTAATTAATTTAAGATAAGAACAAAAAAAAATTCTTCAAGGCTTAGCAAAGGTTAAAAAAAATTCTTCAATAATCATTTGCAAAAATTATTTCCTTGCGAAGAAACTTTCATGACCCTTGACTTGATTGACTTCACAGCTTTAACTGGAAATGAATGTAGGAACAAGATCCATTCAGCTAACCGCACATAATTCAGACAAGGCTTAGCTACTTTACCTCAAATCCCAAATCTTTACAGTACCATCTTCAGAACCTGAATACATCCAATTTCCATCACATTGGAACCCCACTGCCATAACATTGCTAGTATGCGAATCGTAGCTCATCACCTTCCATTGAACAAAGAAAAAGATTTATAGGCCAATAAGAATGCGAAAGTATAACCTTTAAAGAAAAAAAAGTGGTGAGAAAACAAACCGGTTGAGGGCTGCTTGAGTTAACTTCGAATAATCGAATGTGAGGATTTCCAGCAGCGGCCAGGTACTGCTTGTCTGGGGTTATTTCTAGCCGGTTAACTTGCTGCATGTATCATGTTAACAAATCAATTTTCAAATATAGGGAGACATTAAATCATCAAAAGTAGACCTGTATTTCCTACATCCTAGAATCAAACTTTTAGATGAACATTTTTTTTTACATCAAACCCCATTTTAGATGAACATTCAAGACCTAAAAACGCTTCATTTCTCCAGTGAGATTCTTATTAAATTTCCAGGTTAATAGGAGAGTCGAAACTTCATGAAACCTTGTATCTATCTTTAGCACTAGGGAAACTTGTTGAATCAGAATGCAAGTAAATGTTTTTCGGCCTTCTCTAGGTGGCATCTTCCTCCCATACATAAATTTTTTTTTTGATAAGTGTCTTCCTCCCATACATAAATGGGAGAATTTATTGGGTTGGGTGTCCTTTGAGTTCGAGAAATTCCCTCATTACTTTCTTTCTACTTGTCTGAGACTCCCTTTCCTGTATGATGATTCCTCAACCAAATCCATTGCATGTCATCCAAAAGGATAGCAATCTAGAGACCCTAATTGAAGAGACTCCTATGGTGTAGTAGTTATAATCAGCGTAACACCCTGTGATGACAAAGAAAATTTCCCTGGCAAGACAAGAAACCCAGGTTTTGGAGCTTCAACGGGATGGGATTGTGGCTCAACCAGAACAGTAGATAATTCACAGAAATGTACCATGTGTCTTGAACCTGGATTATGTTGTAAGCAAGGTGATGCAGCTCACTTGAATATCATGCAATTTGGGAAATTTTCAGGAGGCCACATATATCATAAAAGCAAAGAGAAACTTGAAGGTGTGGACCTTCCTCCCTCCACTCAAAACTCATCAAAAGGCCATTGGAATACCATCTCCATCTACTTTGATGGGTTCTAGCTTTTGGAGGCAGCTCTAGACTCTGTTGCATTCCTTCTGTAACTATTTAGTACCATATATTACTCGCCCACACCCTCAAAGCCACACGCACACACGCACATACACACACACAAACTCACAAACCCCCACCCCCTCATGCACACTCGCGCGCACCCCCAAACCCACCCCCACCCCACACCAAACTCACGCACACGGATTCCTTACACATGCAATTGGATATTGATCGACTTAAAACATGGAAATTACAGATTAAAAAACATAATCTCAACTAATAAACAAATGATCTTACAGAATCCGGGTATTGAAGTGTTCGGTAGCAACGACCACTCTTCGCCTCCCAAAATCTGATAGTATGATCATAGCCCGCCGTCGCGAGCAGCACCGAAGGTTGACTCATTTTGAATTTGATATCCTCTTGTCCTGCTCCCACCTCCATTGATATAAGAATTTAATCAAACAATTACAAATAGAATTCATACAATAATCCACATAGAATCGAGAACTCATAATAAGAATTGTTACCTCTTACTTGTACCGATACTTATTCCATTACAATCAATCTACCTAGAATAGAAAAACCAAACATTTTGATGAAAATTCTCAATCGCAAGCACTAATTTACAGATTTGATTGAAGTTTTCTTGAATTAAATCCCAATAATAAGAGTAAGTTAAGTAGATGAAGATTAAGAACACTACCTTCTTGATCTTCTTCGTTTCCAGATTTCCATCTCATCTTTGTTTTTTAAGTTTTTGATAGTTAGGGTTTTAGAGAGCATTTACGATCCAGAGAGAACGAAACCACGTAACGAGTCGGCGGACTTTCACAGTTTCTCTCCATGGTTTTAAAACCCGGTTTCCTGTCTCGTCTCGGCACCCAACCCAGTGACTCGGATGAGCGGAACCCCTGTAAACGGTTATATATTTCGTATTTAAATAACATTTACTTTTATACTATAAATTGGATTTTAGATGCTCAATCTTGATGTCAATAATTAAATGTTTGTGCTTTACACATAAAAATTATATTTTATGATAGAGCATATAATCCAGTTTATAAAATAAAATGTACTAAATATTATTTAAATATAACTATAATAATTTTAAAAAAATAAATATATGTCTCTTACATAAAATGACATTTTATGATTGAGCTAATAGAAAAGGAAAATGAGGAAGCGGTATTGAAATTGACATCGATTTGCACATTGTTGAAGTGGATGTATGTACGAATCCATGTTTTTATGTCATTTTTCGTTAGTCTTCATGGAAAAATATGATCGAAGGTACATCATCAATTTGAAAACAAGGATGTCTTAAAAAAATAAAAAAATTGACTAGATTATTATAAGACCAATTAGTGCCTTCGATGCTCGACCATCAATACACATAAGCAAAGATAAGGATGTTAAAAACAATAAACAACGTAAGCATGACTAAAGAATAATCCTGAATCTCGCACAGGAAGGAAATTTATTCTCTCCTAGGGTATTTCTAAAACAAGGATAAATTCAAATTAGAAAAATCAAATTTGGGGAGATCTTGAAGAAAATCTATAAATAAAGTTTCAACCAAAGGCAAAAGTACGAAATCATTTTAAGTCTAAGTTGTTATTACGCTAAATTGAACTCTAACTTGAGAGTCAGAAGATTTTTGCAATGAAACTTGTGAAAACATCAATTGGAGATTATCTAAGAAGAAGGGCTGAAGAGATCTAATGAAAAATACACCCACAAACAATATGTTGGACTATCAAAAGAATGAGTTCAAATTAATCTCGACCTTATTGGATCTATAACGGGGTCCAATGCTTAATGTATCAAGACAGTTTATGATTGAATGGCAATATTTGGATCAAAATACAATTTGTTAGACGATTGGATTGGAAAAAATTCAATTTGGTAATAAAACATCATTTTTTGTAGCAATAATTTATATATTTTCTCTAGTATCATCAAATATAGTCTCTATCAAATTGAAACGTTTCCATCCAAAATTGATTTGTCAAATTATCAAATCGGTCCGATACCCAATATGAGCAATAATATTTCCTCAGGGCTACCCGCGAGGGTGTTCCCTCACTTACTTGATGTGTGTGATGTGCGGACATTGCACTTACCCGGGAGAGAGTCTCATATGCCTTGGCTCATCCAGTCCCCTAGTCAAATGTAAGTTCGGATTCCAAGCACCCCCGCTATATCTTTTTTTTTTTTAATCAAATCAGATTTCGGGACAAGAATCATCAACCTGGGCTTACTTGATAGTAACAAATCGCAATTCATATTTAATTTAAAACCATTGACAACTCTTATAGTTAGACTAAGAAAATACTTAAAAACAAAATATTTATTGAAAAATACTAATCTCTAAAAAATTGATGTTTTTCTTCTCATCCAACCATATGTTTGATGTAGATTGTTTGAAGTAGAAAAAAGTCCTCATCATAACCATCTAAATTCGGTTGTTATAAGAATCTTAGCCACGCAAATTTGTTGGCCTCATTATACCAGGTTCTTTAATTCTCTCTCTTAGTATGATGCACAGGATTAAACCAACGAACAATAGAAAGATCTCCACCATCCAAATCATGTACTCTATCGTGCTCCATATATTAAAAAAATCCTAACCAACCCAATTAGTTAAAACGTCTCGTTCAAGAAACCCTCTTTAGAAATCAACGGCAAAGAAAGAACCGGGAAGCATTGATCCAACGGTTGAAACATACGCGGGTTGCCCACAAGGGCAAAGTGCCGTTTGAGGTTTAAATGTCTGTTTTCAACGATAACGGCAAACGACACGATAAGTTAACGGCGAAAAACCATGACGTTAGTTGCTTTGCTTGTTTGATAACAAGTCCTGATAAAATGACTGGCATGCTCAATAGACTCACTGACGTGGACAAGTTTGAAAACCGTAGATCTTTATGCCTCCGGATAGACATCCCTCCGGATATACTTTTTTATGGGGAAATGCACTTGTGTATATCGAGGCGTACAGATCTACGGTTCCCGAACTTGTCAAGTCAGTGAGTCGATTGAGTATGCCACCTGGCGAGTCATTTTATCACGACTCTTGATAATATCATATTTATTCTCGCATCCTTCTCTCTCTTTCAACGGGCGAGGTTTTTTGAAAGAGAACTCTCACAGAGTTTTCTTGGCTTCGAGGGCTCGAATCTTTCATCTCTCTCGACGAGCTTTGGCTTCGATTCCCGCCATTTCGATTAAACGAGGGGTACTTGAGTTTCAGATTTCTAAATTTTTCGTTCATTTTCAATCTCAATGTTCGGTTGTTTTGGATCATTTCACCTCAATTTTCTTTAATCGAGTAGCTTTGATTCATCTGAGGTTGATCCTTTTTTTATCAGAAACCCTAGAATTCTGCGTGTTCTTTATGTTTCGCATTTTTTGGCTATGTTTGATCTGCTTACTGCTTTCCGATCTTTAGATCTGTGCTTTGTATCTTCTTGAAGTGTTGAGATATAGAAGTATGGTTTTTGGTGAATTACTATTGATCTGGGATTGTTGTGAGGAGTTCTGATTTAATGGTTTGATTCGACTGTTCTTGATGAGTTTTGAATCGATTTGTTTTTGTCTTTTAGATGATTGTAGGAGGAGATGCCTGAGGTGAAAATCGAGCAGTGTTGTATTGAGAACAAGCAATCGGATGCAACATCGAGTTCCTCTGTCTCTGAAGGAAGTTGTAGCCCCACTCTTCAGTCTCCTGGGATTGGCAATGGTGGTGCAACATCCCCATCTCATCGGTAGTGTTATAAATTCCCTTTTTACCGTTTTCAATCTTGAGTTCTTTAATTATAACTATACTATTAGGATTAGATACTTGAAGTTGCGTATAGGTTGATTGCAGTTGAACCTTCAACAAACTTGAATAGGTTTCAAGGCTTAGACCCATAGCTCAGTTGGTTGACATATTGCAACCTCAACTTTGAGGTCATGTGTTCAAGTCCACCTTACCCTTCTAAAATAAAATTTTGAGTTGGTTTTTGGAGCTCAAATAAGCTGAATCTGAATTTTTTTGGTTCAATCAACCATTATCATCATCAAAGCCTTATCTCAAATATTTGGGGTCGGCTGAATGAGACCCGTTCCTCCATTCAAATGTTCTTAAGGCCATGTATGTTATTGGTCTTCCTCTTACTTTTTCAGAACCTTCAACTTGCACATTCATTCTAACAGGATATCATTCTTCATTGCACATGACCAAACCATCTGAATTGACTTTCCCTTAGTTTAACATGTTCGTTTCAAACTTCCTTTTTAGTCTTTACACTCTTGAGACACTTAATATATGAATATGTGACTACCCAACATTCAAATCTATAAATCATAGCTGGTCTTATCATCTTCGAATGAAGTTTTTCTTGTAATTTGATCGTGATGCATCGGTCACATAACCCTATAGAAGCACCTCTCCATGTTAACCATTCAGATCTAATTCTATGGACACATCCTCCTCAATTTCTCCATCCTTATGGATACACGAATAACAGAACCAAGGTAGCTCAAATGGTTGGTTTGAGTTATTTCTTGCCATCAAAATTTTCTGGTCTTTCTTCTCTATTCATGCCATAACTAAAAAGTCACTCTCCCCATACTTTGTTTTGGTCCTACATTTTTTAAAGCTATTCGATTCCAAAGAAATTCTCCATAAAATCTTTTCGGTTGGTTCTCTCTATAGTCTCAAGAATGAACATTGCATAATGATTTGAAACTCAATTATGCTATCTAGAATTCACAGAAGCTCCATACTGATTTTTGGGCTTAATTCTGCTGACTTAAATTTGTTTGTAGGAGAACAACTGGTCCTATAAGGAGAGCAAAGGGTGGCTGGACTCCACAAGAGGTTGGCAGTTTTATCATGACCATATGTATAGAAATTTATTGCTTAATAGGCCTGCCAGAAGCTCTTAGCCTATAATTCATACATAAGGAAATTTTTTTAGGTATTGGGTTAGTGTTTAGCATATGAAGTTGGGATTTGAACCTAGGACATGGAAACAACACTTCACATGTCTTACCACTTAGCTAAGTTGGCACTTCAACATAAGGAAAGATTTGAAGTTCGGATTTAGCTCAAAAAACCCTTTCTTTTACTAGTAAACTAGTACTTGGATCAACACAAACTACAAGACCTCCCTTTATTTTTTTCATACAGGCGTAGCACAGATGTGCTTGCACTCATCCATGTTCGTTTACTATTCCTTCAATAGTCTGCCTGTGTTCTATTACTCTTTTTTGGTCTCAATGAAAAATCAGTTCATTGACCTCTAGACCATGGTACAGGATGAAACATTGAGAAATGCTGTTGAAACTTTTAAGGGAAAGTGTTGGAAGAAAATAGGTTCGTCTCTCTTATCTCCAGCACCTTTTATTTATATTTATTTTGGAAGAAACTAGGTTCGTCTCGTATCTTGCTTGTTTCTAGATCGCGTGCATAAGTTTATCTACATCCTTTGTTTTTTTTTTTTTTTTTCAAACTGTGATTTGATTTTTGGCTTTAAGATAATCCATTACTGAACTGTATTGTACTAGAACATGTTTTCTTTTTATAGTTCTCTCGCTTTCACATTTAGCTGACTGCACTGATCTCTTCATTCACCAACTTTAGTTCTTTTATTCAGACAAATTCCCATTAGTAGCTGGATCATTTGAACCGTAGGTGAAAACCAGAAGGGTACGCAGAGTTTTTTTGACTAGTTAAACAATTTCACAGTATATTTATCACAGCTTTATCATTTATAAGCTATGCTATTTTAGTGAGTACCTCAAGATACTATTATTTCTACTGTTTACCACATAAAAAGCTGGCTTTCAATTGTGTGCCACAGCTTTAGCCTGTGGTACACAACAAAGCCTTAGCTTTTGTACTTTTTGTAAATCTTCTTTGATTTGTTGAAATAATTCCTTCCACCGCTCTCTGTTACCCACCTATCTTTATTAATTAAAAGAAAAATATGTTAAGATGATTTTTGAAGTGTTAGCAACCTTGTTATAACAAGGTTACCCTTCTCACCTAATTGAAGATGGTGGTCTATTCAATTTGCTTGAGCACAACAATGTCTTGGACAAATTGAGGCAAGCATTGGTACTTTTTCATGTTGCTGGTGCAAGAAATAAATATCTTGCTCTAGTTCTTGTTATTTAAGATTTAAACAAGCCAAGACATCAACTTAGGAAGGTCATCTCCGAAGTATATGTGATGGAAGCTTTAATTTACAAATTACTAGAGGTTTCTGAACAAATGCAAAGTTCTCTTAAAGATTTGAGCTAGGTACTTAAGAGGGAAATATTGACCTAATAGATATATTTTCAATCTTTATATGGTGGCTTGGAAAAGTAGATACGTATCCCCTTAATAGGATTAGCTTGGTTAAAGCAACACCATTCATTTTGTCAGTTTCCATATGTTCATGTACTGCAGTAGTTATTGCCATAGTCACCAAGTTTGGGAATTAGTTGGCAAGGTGGAAATTGGGGAAAAAATTGGCAAAATTCAGAAAATTTGGGAAAATTTAACAAAAAATAAAAATAATTATAAAAATAAAAAATATTCTGTACATCAGACATTTATTCTGTTTTTTCATCATATCTTCAAGCAAAACAACATATTATTGAACATCTACTCATGAATACATGAGTATGATAACAATTTTATTTTTCGCTAGGCAAGCAAGGGGTTAGTGGTTAGTTGTTAGTAGAGGTGATTTGAACCTATGTCATGTGATCAACACTCCTCCAGCCTTTACCAACTTAACTAAGTTGGCACCTTTGAATATAATAACATGCTTCCACACAACTATATGCACTAGAAAGTGTCTAACCCCATTTATTCTAATTTTTTCAACGTATCTTTTGAGCAAAACAACATGTTATTGAATATTTACACATGAATATATGAGTGATAAAATGTTTCTACTCACTTACAAGTACTAAAAAGTGTAACCATCGACATAACATATTAGGCAACAATACATAACATGATCACATCAACATAAATGTCACCAAAGGTCCACATCATATTCAAGGTTTATATTGTTCAAAATATTAAAAAAAAAATTATAATCATGGATCCAGATTAGGATTTATTAACCAATCAAAACCATCAAATTCAATATTACCTCATTTGTGTTCTCATTCTTTGCGCTTCATCAGCAAGTGGTCACCATCATCTTAATCAAGGTCATCTTCCCTTTTCTGATGTATCATTTGTGAAATTTGGAATTATATTTTTCAATTAGTACATATGTGACATGACACAAAGCAATATGCATCTGCTATCTCATGACCATGAGTCTGTGATAACTGATTTTATTATTATAGAAATAGTATACTGTTTAATTAATGTTGGCTTTGTAGACAGTCTTATGATTGATTATTTGTTTATGCAGCTCAATTTTTTCCTGATAGATCCGAAGTACAATGTCTTCATCGATGGCAGAAAGTTCTTAATCCAGAGCTCGTCAAGGGACCATGGACTCAAGAGGTTTGTTGGCTACTTCAGTATTTGGCCACTAATAGTTCTTGCTGTTTTATTTTTTTAAATTTAAATTCATTAAAGAAAGGAAAAGAAAAGCACAATCAGAAGGAGATCGAGGAGACCTACGTCAGAGACATGAACAACTTTTTTTTTATTTATAAGTAGAGACATGAACAACTTATTAAGCAAGAATCCTTACAATCCTCTTTCTCCTTTCCATTAAAAACCCTTTATTGGGCTCCTTCCATAGGACCCGAAAAAATTTCTTGCAGAATTTTGATTCAAAGGTTCTCATTTGGTGTATAGGAAGATGATAGAATCATTGAGCTCGTATCAAAGTATGGGCCCACAAAATGGTCTATTATAGCAAAATCCTTGCCAGGTCGCATTGGAAAGCAATGTCGTGAAAGGTAATTTAGATGAGATGTTGTTATGCTTTATTCTAGACTGTATTTGCAAGGAAATGCTGTTTTATTTTATTAAACCTGTACATTTATTTGCTTTTTTTACATTATTGAATTTGATCCTGCTGCTGAAACTATTAAATGTTATACTGTGCACCTGAAGTTCTTTTTGTCCCTCAGTTTCTTTGGATTGTTTTATAGTTTTGTAGTTTTCATACTCCTAGCTTTGTACAGTACAGATGATCAATTCATGTCATTTTAATTCCATCATCCATTCTGACTATGATTTCTTTCAGAGACTCGTATTGCTGGTCCTTTCTTAAAACTAATGCTTTTTAATTATTTTCAGGTGGCACAATCATTTAAACCCAGTGATAAAAAAAGATGCCTGGACCTTGGAGGAGGAACTTGCGCTCATAAACGTCCAGAGGATTTACGGGAACAAATGGGCAGAAATAGCTAAGGTTTTACCTGGCAGGTATGAGTTTTGGTGTGATATAATGGATTTAAGGAAGAAAAAATAGGCACCCCTTGGACCATAAATATAGTCTACCTATGGAATAGATATTTTTTTATCATAGATGAGTCCTTCGCCTGGAAGATCTCCTGAACAAAAAATCAGTCAGTGAGATGATTTTAAGCATCTAATTCATCAACTTTTTTGGAACTCTGCACTATATTTTCCTAACCATATCAAATAATGGGATGGGTTGAATGATCATGATTATCAAACTGGATTGACTTCTGGCATAGGAGATCTCCAGTGGTTAGGAAAATATAGTGCAGAGTTCCAAAAAAGTTGATGAATTAGATGCTTAAAATCATCTCACTGACTGATTTTTTGTTCAGGAGATCTCCCAGGTGAAGGACTCATCTATGATAAAAAAGAGGAAAAAAAAAACAGACTAATGATAATAGGAGTATAGGATGTGCTGAAACGTACACAGTCTGTACGTGGCTGACATGGCAAGGGCACAAAACCGTAGATCTTTTTCCTTGTGTATCCCGAAAAAAAAGGTCTATGGTTCTGGGCCCTTGCCATGTCAGCCGTGTACGTTTCAACGTGTCCTTTTATCACGACTCAAAAAAAACAAAGGGTAAGTGCCCACTTCACTTCCTATTATTAGAGGAAAATTTTCAAAAGACAAATGTACCCCTCATAAGTGAGGCCTGGGGTACAACAACAACAACAAAGCCTTATCCCAAAGATTTGGGGTTGGCTAAACAAATCTTGTTCCTCAATTCCACTCTGTCCAAAGCCAAGCTTCTTTATTAAAAGTTCATATCTGGTTTCACTACCTCCAGCCACGTTCTTTTGGGTCTTCCTCTCACAAGAGTTCTGATCAGATCCCTGATAACTGACGGTAAATTTACAAAAAATAAAATAAAAAATTCAAACTTCGGTCCATACCCCTACTGCAAAACAAGGTACTCAACACCGTCAACTGGTGGATTCCATCTCTCCATTTGGACGTTAGTAGAATATTCTGGGTACTGTACATTACTTTTATGTAAAATGTATTTTACATAGTAAAAGTCAACAATTTTCTCATGATTCTTTTCAACTTGAGATTTCTTAGCCTTGGGGGTGATTGAAACCATACGTGGGATTTTGAAACCATTGTTTTTGTTACCTCTTACTGTCACGGTTGTGATACACCTCAATTTTTTCTATTGAGAGGCTCTAAATCATGGTAATAATTTTTATCCCATCATCATTGCAGAGTTATTTGCCTTAACATACAGCTACTTCCCCAGCCGGGATGGTTAAAGAGAGTCTCCTTAATAATGTGTAGTCGTTTCATTTTAATTTATTAAATGGATATTATCAATAAGCTGGGCTTTGATTAGGTTGGATATGATATCTTTAATGCTTTTGCTATTGAGTTTGGGTTGTCTTGATTTTAACCACCATGCTTTGTGTATTCAGGACTGATAACTCAATAAAGAATCACTGGAACAGTTCCTTGAAGAAAAAATTAGACTTCTATTTAGCTACGGGGAAACTTCCCCCAGTTTCAAAGAGTGGGCAAAATGGTTCCAAAGATATATCCAGACCTACAGATACTCAGAAAATTTCTGTTTGTACTAATAAAGGGTTGGACTCAACTACCCAAAATTCCTTGGGAATCGCAGATTTGTGTAAATTGGAAGAAAACTGCATGGATAGTTTGTATTCAACCCCTCCAAGCCTAGATACAAATGATTTGGTAGGTGTACCATTAACTGTTCCCAGTAACTCTGATGGCGTTGAATGCAAGCCACGGGCATCAAATTTAGATCTTAGTTGTACCAAATCTGATTCAACACCTAATTCAGTGAAGTGTAGAAGAAGCGAAGAAATTAATCAAGATGAAAAGGCTATAGGAACACCATTCCAGTTCAGAATTCCAGCATTTGGTTCATTGTATTACAAGATACCACAGTTAGAGAACTTTGGTAGTCCCTTACATTCAACCCTCAGAGACAGATATTGCTCTATGCAGCCGGAATTCAACTCAAATTTGATTATGTCACCTAGCAGTTTCTTCACTCCACCTTGTGTGAAAGGTACTGCCACTGGTTTGGGTTGGCAAAGCGCTGAATCGATATTAAAGAATGCTGCTAAGAGCTTTCCAAATACTCCTTCCATAATAAGAAAAAGAAAGAGAGAAGTTTATGCTCCACTGCCCTTGAATAGAATTGGTCAAACGGATGGGGTAGAAATCAAGGACAGTTTACATAACCCTGAAGAAAAAGTAAGGACAGGGACTCACCAAGATCAGTCGGGGTCTCTAAATGCAAGTTTGGAGGATTTTAATGCCTCTCCTCCATACCGGTTAAGGTCAAAGCGAACTTCTGTTTTCAAGTCCATGGTTAAGAAAATTGATATCAAATTGGATGAAGAAAAGTTCAACAGTTGCAACCAACCAATGAATTTTTCAATCAAAGGGAATTCTCATGTTACTGAGGATTGTTTACAAACGATAAAGTTGGGGGGCACTTAATACATAAAATGTGAGTATTTTCTGGAACTATTGACTTTGTAAATTGATGTGCTTTTTAAGTTCCCTTGGTATGCGATTTTTTTTTTCCTTTCTATTTATTACTATCCCACAATGTTTATTAGATTTTGAGTAGTTAAGCTATGTCCCACAGCTGGCCCTGACTTGGAACTCAGTCAAGATCCATGACCTGATTTGACATGCCTTGAATGTGTTGGTCTACTCTAACACAAACATCTTTGCAGAGCACCAATGGTGGAATAAATGGGATTTAATGGACTCGTGTTTGTTGTGCAGCAACATCAACCAGTGGAGCTATGAGCTCCAGCACTGTTCATAAGCTGCTTAGTATTCTAGCTACGTAACATAATACTGTTGTTTGTAGTTATTGTGCACATTGTTTCCAATTATTGTCTCATTAGAAGGAATGTGAAGGTTTTAAAAGAGTGGGAGCAAGTCCAAAACGAATATGGGTTGAGGTATAGTGAGGGTAGATATGAACACCCTAGAATTAATAGAAGACAAATTAACAAAAGACATGATCTTAGACAAAATTGAATAGAGGAACAAGATTCATTCATCCAACTGCAAAGATCCTGGATTTATGCAGTGAGAACAGATATGAATACACTAGAATTAATAGGCAGAATTCAGTGTAGCCTGTGTAGGAACAAGATTTGTTCAGACAACCCCAAGTTTGGGATAAGCTCTGATAACAACGATGATGATGTGTACATATTTACGATCAAAAATCAAAACAAAAAATAGAGTAAAGTTGGCCTTTTTAACTTTTGGGTTGTTCTATGTTGATTTTTTTTTTTTTTTTTTCATTTATTCTACTTCATATGTTTTAGCATTCAAGCATCCAAATGCGGTGTCAAAATCTTTCAGATTCTTTGCGCGTTAATAGTATTTTTGTCTGTTTAGTTTGAGCATTTATCTCCTAAACTTCTTTGGACATTTGTTGGAGATTATTGTAGTTTTTTCTCCCTTAAATAAACACAAACACCTCTTTTAACTTCTTTTTTTTCCAATCAACATTTCTCTCTCCTTGCAGTTGATTTAGTGAAAGGAAGTTGGAGTTGATCTAAGTTGGCTGCTGAAGTTGCACATAAACTTGTGCATTACCATCGTCATTAATGCATTATGTAGCTGATTGTTCTCTTTTCCTCGTGCCAAAATAATTGAATACAGGACTCATGCCGTGCAAAATTCAACATAACTGATTACATGCAAATAAGGAAGGTATGTCCCATGTTTCCCATGAAAACATTCAGATTGTTATCAACAGTAGTGTACTGAATGTTAATTTCAAACATTCATTTGATTTAAGTAACATTCTAAATCACAGATCAATCAGATCTTTGACAATCTTGCTTTCCCAATCATCTTTGAACGCCATTCTTGATCAACCCAACTATTGTCAATAACTTGGTATTTTCTTGACTCACCTTCTCTCTTCTTCCTTACTTACAAAAGGGCTTGTATTTTTGTCAGTGATAAATGATCCAATAATCTTTGTTTATATGATGGCGAAAGGGCCAAGAATTTGTTTTCCAAATATGTTTCTTAACCCATTAAGATAATTGTAAATAATAGAACTCTTTATTTCTTATATTAACTTGCATTGGAATTTAGAGAATCACCTTTAGAAACCCAGATTATGTGGGTCACAAAATGGAAAAGTTTATATTCTGAAAGCCCTTTTCAAGGAGAAAATGCTATTGTGGAACTGATTTTTGTTTCATTTCCTTTTTCTTTTCTTTTTTTTATTTATATCTTAGATGAACTCTAGTAATTAGACAGAGTTACATCCAATGGGATTTTTTTGTGCAAGAAGATTAAAGCAGTGATAAATTTGTTTTCCAGGAGTCTCCCTACTCCAATCCTTTAACACATTCAAACTTTCTGTTAAACCAAGTATCCTTACAGATGCTGTTAATGGGCTGTCAAAGGGTTGTATTTTTGCCTGGCTCGGCATCGACCGGTTGAGATTGAAGGGCCATTTATTTGCTTTAGGTTGTTGATGAAGTAATTGCTCATGTTCTCAAGAGCATGTTTCTTGATGTGTTACTTGCAGATGATGTAGTATCGATTGATATGAGTGAAGACTGAATTAATATAAACTATAATTATGAAGAGATATGTTAATAGTTCAAGGGATTTAAGATAAATAGCACTAAGACTGAGTAACTCCAATAGGTGATAAACTAATAAAAAGTTGATTAAGATGGTTTAGGCATATTCAACAAAGGCCATTACAACTCCAATTAGAAGAAATATTTAAGTTGAAGGTCTTAAAAGAGTAGGAGGAAGACACAAAATATTGTAAATTGTGAAGATAGTAAATATAAAAACAAAAGACCCGACTTTGGAGAGATTCAAATCGAGGAACAAGATTCTTCTAGTTGACACCAAATATTTGGTATAAGGTTTAGGTTTTGTTGTTGTCTTTGTCATCGTTGTCGTTGTTGAAGTATATGAGGGGCAATTTACATCATTTTATATTAGTTTCTCAAAGATGATGGTGGTGGAGAGAGTTGTACTTAGTTCAAAATAGAGGGTACCTCAAATATTCACCAAAACCTGGAGGGTTATGTCTAAATTGTCCAAAAAATTGTATATAAAGGCATTCGTGTAAAAAATTGATAAAAATGTATCCAAATTGCAGGACATTGCATCCAGACTCTAGAATCTAGAGAAGAAGAATCGCTATATATTCGATTTTATAGCCTTTAGATTTACTAATTATTTCTGTCCTTCAGATTAGAATATTTGTTTGATGTAATATCACTGGTAGGTTTCGTTACCAAATCAAACAAGGCAAGTGTAATGTCTTGGTCGAAAAAAGCAAAGACGTCTATTTAGAAAGACTTAATGAGATTGGCAGTTTGTGTGTTCTTCCACTATGTGGACTAACAGAAAAACTGTACTCGACTCTAATGTCTACTGAGTCAAGTCACTGACTCATGAGTCAACTTGGACAGGTCAAATAAAAATAAATTTTAAATATGGGAGTTCGATGGCAGTACATATATATATATGGGTCGCGTTATTACGACCCCCTTTGCGACACACCTTTTTGTCTTATATGGGCAAAAATGTTTGGAATGGGCTGATTTTTTGTGAGGATGATCTCTATGGTGAGGGGATCATCCTGGCAAAAAATCATCCCATTCCAAAACTTCTAACCCCATCAAAATTGATTTACAAAAATTGGACGGTCTATAATTTTTCAACAAAAATCGGACGGTCTAGAAGTTTTGGAATGGGATGATTTTTTGCCAGGATGATCCCCTCACCATAGAGATCATCCTCACAAAAAATCAGCCCATTCCAAACATTTTTGCCCATATAAGACAAAAAGGTGTGTCGCAAAGGGGGTCGTAATAACGTGACCCATATATATATATATGGGAGGGGTTCGACGGACGTTTTGGAAAACGTCTAAGAAAACCACGTTTCTCATACATTGGATGGAGAGAAACGGACAGGGGAGATGGGGAGAAACGTCACCTCAATGAAAGAAACAAATTTCTTTATTTTTCACAAAACTCCCTCGACTTTTCCCTTGTTTCTATTTGTTTTTTTTTTTTTTATAACAAAACCTCTCCCCTTCCCCTCTGTTTTATTGAAACTCGACAGAAACCATACAAACCCATCTCTCCTCTCTGTTGCTTAGAAATTGCCCCAGAAGTCCTGAAACTCTTTACAACCCGAGGGATTCGTTGAAGTCCCCCGTTGCCTATTACCCTTCCACTCTTCATAGTAGGGAAAGCCGTGGCCTTGAGGTCCGTAGGCATTTTAGCACCCGCGTTCTGAAGGTTCTGAACGTCAACCATGACCTTCTCCTCCTCTTCTTGAGTGTTCTCTATCTCAATCAATGGCATTCCCGAGAGTGTCTCAATCACATATTGATTAAACAAGGACTCCTGAATTCGATCAAAGTAGGCACTCACATGAAAGGATGATGCCAGGACCTTAACAAGAAGAGCCTTCACAAGCCATAACAATGTACCCAACAAGAGACATATCAAAATCTTGGTAACATAAGGAAGGATCTTGTTATTGACCTCTCGTTCAACTTTCTTGTCGAACATAAAATGCCAAGTAATCAAAACCAGACCCAACCATAAACAATTCTGAACTGCTTTCCTAACACCATAAACGAAATGTAAAACCCATTTTCGAAGAAGGAAATTACGTTCTATAAAGAAGACTACAATTCGAATTCCCCAACCAGAGACCAACCTCCCACAGATCAAAACAAGAACTAAGAGCTCCCATTTCCATAGAGGGAGATCCCATAGCTTCTTCTTGGCAAAGTAAGGTATCGAAAGACTGCAAACGAAAGCTGCCACAATTAAAATGAGACTCAACCATTGAACGATTGTTAACAAACTGAAATTTCCTTTCTTGAATTCTGGTGGGATGTTCTCTACGGCGAAAGGATCCTCTTCATCTTCATCATTTATTCTACCCAACATACCAGATTTCAATTGCCCTGATTTCACTGTTTTTCCTGATTTCGTATATTGTTCGTCTGGTGGAGGGTCCATTAACCTCGATTTCAAGGTCTTAGTCTTCAAGAAGCTTGAACTACTCCGAAACGAAGCATTTGAACTGCATCCCAAGACCTCTCCTTTATCACCTCCTTTATCATCACCACTGTGATTCTCCTCATCTGATGATTCTTTGCACCGTCTTCGAATGGATTCAGTAGTAATCTCACCATGATTCTGGGAAGATTCTCGAAACGAAAGCTTGACCTCTCTAAGTGAAACTTGCCGATTGTTTGGGCTCTCCGAGGAGAGATGGGTTTGTATGATTTCTGTCGAGTTTCAATGAAACAGAGGAGAGGTTTTGTTAAAATAAAAAAAATAAAAAACAAAGAGAAACGAGAGAAAAGTCGAGGGAGTATTTTGAAAAATAAAGAAATTTTGTTTCTTTCATTGAAGTGACGTTTCTCTCCATCTCCCCCGTCCGTTTCTCTCCATCCAACGTACGAGAAACATGGTTTTCTTAGACGTTTTCCAAAACGTCCGTCGAACCCCTCCCTATATATATATATATTTATATATATTATTTTTTTTTTTCTTTTTTAAATTTAATTATCGACAACAAATTTTATAAATCTATCTCAAGATTCGTAAAATAAGATCGCAAATAATTTTTTATTGATTTTGATAAAAATGAGATATAAATTTTAATGTTATCTTCTAATTAACAGTCAAGTACAAAAATAAAAATGACATGTATAGATTTCTTCTCTCCGGACTTCGTGTCTGATCAACTGAAAAAATTATTTTGACGGTGATTTTATTTGTGCTTAATTTTCTTAGAGACTTTTATAGATTTTCTTCTCTCCGGACTTTGCATTTTATCGTCTAAGAAGATTTTCTTGACTTTTGAGCTTGATCTTCTATATAATGGGACCTAATTTGAACCATATGAATCCATTTCCAACTTTTACGGCCTTACTTTGATTTATAAGGTTTGCTGGGGCCTTCTCAAAATTTTGATGCCCACACTAACGTAATGTAAAGCATGGCCCTAGAGGGGCTGAATTCTAATTTGGAGCAACTACTGAAGAACACTTTCGATCATCGAACCATGCTATGAATTGTCCGTGCCGTGAAGATCATTCTCATAAAAATTTTAAACCATTCTAACACATTTTACTTACAAAATTTGACATAAGTTTAAAAATCTAAAACATTATTAAAGTAGCTTTTTGATACTTCATGTTTGTTGTGGTTTGTGGAGCTGATGGTAATGATCAATAAGGAGGTACATTTAACCAAGCCAAGCATCCCATTGATAGAGCTTGGTGTTGAGCTTGTTGGGGGGTTGGAAAGGGGAGCCAATGGACCCTTGCCCGGAAGATGGGGTTCAGGGGCGGAGCTCCTAAAAGAAAATTTTCTAAGGGTATTTTCATAATTTCACTAATATTATGTAAAATATTTTCCTAGAGTATATATTTTTTCTTTTTCGATGAAAGGGTGTAATCTATAATTATGAGTTTTCTCTTTACAATGAAATTGGTCTGATCCATGGATGTACATCAATCTTGAGAAAACCACGTAAAATCTCTACATTTCTATGTGATTGCATCTTATTTTTCTTCTCGTTCTCCATTGCTTATATTTTTCTTAACAATGTTGGTAATGACTCAATGCACTTAGACCATCTAAAATATTACCTATATGGATCCCTCAAGTCGGAGTAAATTATATGTATATATAACCTTAATCTAACCTCATCAAATACTATTTCAAATTGATTGGATACCTCAAAATCCAATTGAGTTGAGTTGACTCGTCCAAGTTTGAATTGACTCAAAAGTTTGTGTGTGAGAAAGAGATCCCCTTTATCCACCCATCATAAAAAAGCAAGGCAGATCAATCGATACACACACAGTGGCTTTATAGATTCTAAAGATCACAGACTTAGGTGTTGTTTGTTAAATTGAAAAAGATAAGTACTGAATAGCATTAAGCACTGAAACTTATAAGCACTAAATTCAAGTGCTGAAAAAGTTGTTTGTTTAGATGCAGATTCATGTTTGTTACACATTGCTGGAATTAGTCAATTATCTTTTTTACCCTTATAATCATATTATACATTGTTTGCATGTTTCCCATTTCTTATTAAATACAATAAAATATATTATTTTTTTATAAAATTAAAATATAATTCATTTTTAAATAATAACTAATACTCAAATTTTCAATTTATAAATAATAATTTTTATTTCTAAAAGTTCACAAATTTTAAATTAAAAATAATGTCATATAAGTCACCAAAATTTGAAATCAACATTGAAATAACTTAATTTGGGGTGAATAATTTTCGATGAAAATGAGATGTGTAATTATAAAAACAACCCACACCATAGCCAATTTTTTTTTATCTTATATGGGTTAAAGTTTTTGGAATGAACCAATTTTTAGTGAGGATGATCTATATGGTTACAGATCATACTCACCAAAAATCAGCCCATTCAAAAACTTCTAACCACGTCAAATTAGTTTTCAAAAAAAAAAAAAATGGACGATTTACGATTCTTGAACTTGTTTTGATGGGGTTAGAAATTTTGGGATCGGCTGATTTTTGATGAGAATGATCTCCTCATTGTAGAGATCATCCTCACCAAAATCAACTCATTCCAAGACTTTTAACCCATATAAGACAAAACAATTTGGTCATGATGTGGGTTTATTAATTTCTGGGGTGCTTATATACTTATCTATGGGATATAAGAGGTAATATCCTTTTGAGTATAAGGGCATACTTATCCATGCTCAAAAAAACAAAGGGTATACTTGTTTGTGCCAAAAAAAGCAAAGTGCTTACCACTTCAACATTTTTTTTCAGCATCAAAATAGCGCTAAATTTTTTTCACTTATTTTTAGCAATAAGCGCTAAAAATATAGAGTAAACAAACGCATTGTTTTGACAAAAATACTGATTTTTTTTTTTCAGTAATAAACACTGAAAAATAGCGCAAACAAACACCACCTTAGTACTCTAATGTTTCCATGGTTGGCTCATGGTCACATATTACCTTTCTTAGAACTAGCCAAGAAACTCTCCCAAAGAAACTTCTACATATATTTATGTTCCACTCCTACCAACCTAGACTCCATCAAAGAACACAACCTTACCCACAAAACCATCGACCCTTTAATACAATTGGTTGATCTCCATCTTCCTCTCACCCCAAACCTCCCTCCTCACTACCACACCACCAAATCACTACCACCACACCTCTATTCAACGCTCAAGATTGCCTTTGACATGGCTAAACCTAAAGAGAAGTATAATATGATGATGCAACCAGTAACTTTTCCATTGATATTGTGTAATATTTATACAAGTAGATCAAGCCATGGTTGGTATACAGAACCACAATTCAAGGCTAAACATATGTGGGTAATTTCCTAATAAGTATAAATCAAGAGATTCCATTAATGTGAGGAATTTGCTTTCCTAATATTAAGCATAAATCAGGGAATTCCATTAATGTGAGAAATCTGCTTTCCTAATATTAAGCATAAATCAAGGGATTCAATTTATGTCAGAAATCTGCTTTCCTAATATGCCCCCGCAAGATGGTGCTCCCGTTAGAGACACCAATCTTGGATTGAAGAGAATGAAAGCGTTGTCGAGAGAGAGGTTTAGTAAGTCCATCAGCCAGTTGGTCATTAGAAGGGACATGAGTAACACGAAGATCACCATTCTGCACCTTATCACGAACAAAATGGAAGTCAATAGCTATGTGCTTCATGCAAGAATGAAAGACCGGATTTGCACATAAATAAGTAGTACCAACATTGTCACAATAGATAACCGGTGGCTGCTTGGAAGGGATTTGAAGTTCATGAAGAAGAGATTGGATCCAACATATTTCAGCTGTGGTAGATCCAACAGACCGGTACTTAGCTTCAGTTGAGGAGCGTGCAACAGATCGTTGTTTCTTTGAACTCCAAGAGATAGGATTTTTACCAAGAAAAACAACATAGGCACTAGTGGAGGTGCGATCATCCTTGTTACCCGCCCAATCAGCATCGGAAAAAGCATGTAGAATGGTAGGGGAGTTCTTGTGAAGGAATAAACCATGATGCATTGTGCCCTTTAGATATCGTAAAACTCGTTTAACTGTACTCCAATGATTTGTTGTCGGCTTGTGCATGAATTGAGACAATTTGTTGACTGCATAGGCAATATCTGGTCGTGTAAATGACAAGTATTGTAAGCTACCAACGACATGACGATACTCAGTGGCATCTGCCAGATTAGAACCATCTACCAAAGAAAGAGTAGTTGTTGTAGAGATAGGAGTTTGCACATCATTAGCATCAAGCATTTTGGTACGATCAAGTAAATTACGAATGTACTTTTGTTGGGAGAGAAAGAGCCCCGTTGCGGTAGAGGTGACCTCAACGCAAAGAAAATAGCTTAAAGCACCCAAATCTTTGATAGAGAACCTGTCACCAAGTTGCTGCACAACCTTGTTAATCAGCACTTGAGAATTTCCGGTGAGAATAAGATCGTCAACATAAACAAGGAGTAATAGCATAACATCCCCATGTGAGTATATAAACAACGAATTATCAGATTGAGAGTTAGAGAACCCAAGAGATAAGAGATAACAACGTAGTTCATTATACCAAGCACGAGGTGCTTGCTTAAGACCATAAAGAGCCTTGTGAAGCTTGCACACAAAAGATGGATTGCTGGCATCAATGAAACCTGGTGGTTGTTGCATGAAAACATCCTCGGTCAAATGGCCATGAAGGAAGGCATTGTTAACATCAAGTTGACGCAAGGACCAACCAGAAGAAACGGCAAGACAAAGAACAATGCGAACTGTTGTGTGTTTGACAACCGGACTAAATGTTTCAGTATAGTCCAAACCTGGTCGTTGATGAAAACCCTTCGCTACTAGACGAGCCTTATAACGGTCAATAGAGCCATCAGGGTGCTTTTTTATTCGAAACACCCATTTGCATCCCACAAGGTTTTGATTGGGTGCAGGAGGAACAAGTAGCCAAGTACCATTTCGAATAAGAGCATTGTATTCATCGGACATTGCTGCACGCCATTGCGGGTATTTAAGAGCTTGAGTGGGTGAGGTGGGCTCAAAGAGAGGGTCATTGATGAGTTTGACAGCTGTGAAGAAACGCGGGTTAGGCTTGAAAATATTATTTTTGGATCTTGTAATGGGTGGCGAGGGTAGTGGTTGTTGGTTAACAGTAGGTGATGAAATTAAAGGTGGAGAGGGCGGCTCCGTTTGTGGTATGAAATCTTCATGTAGAGACTTGTCAATAGAGGAACAAAATGAAGAGGGCATTAACAACTGACCATGCACCATGGAAGGTAGAGAATTTTGTTGAGTGTTTGAGGGGATTTGATCACTAGGAATTAATGAGGAATTATCACATGGAGGGTGAGAGATTGGTGAGATATTTTTATGGGAAGGAGTTACCAGATGGGTGGTTGAGGAAAATGTGGGATTTTGAATAGAAGAGGATGTATGGGTTGGATCATGGATAGCAGGTAACCAATGTGAAAGACATTTAGATGAATTTCTAGGTAAAAGGGTATCAAGAGACTTGTTAGGGAAGGTGGATTCGACGAAGTCAACATGTCGTGACACAAAGATTCTTTTGGTAAAGGGATCAAAGCATTTAAATGCACTTTGAGTGGAAGAATATCCAAGAAAGATACACGGCATTGATCGAGCCTCTAATTTATTATGTGTATATGGTTTAAGCCAAGGATAACAAAGACACCCAAATACTCGAAGCTTGCCATAATTAGGTGAGGTCCCAAACAACTTTTTGAAAGGAGAAAGCATATATAGAATTGGTGTAGGCATTCGATTGATGAGGTAGGCAGCTGTAAGAAAGGCATGAGACCAAAAGTGGAGTGGTAGGTTGGCTTGACTGAGCATGGTTAAACCTGTTTGGACAATGTGTCGATGTCGACGCTCTGCAGTCCCATTATGTTCAGGAGTGTGCGGAGGTGTAAGAAAATGGGAAATACCATTGGTCTCAAAGAAAGCTTTCAGTTTGAGAAATTCCCCTCCATTGTCAGAATAAAATGAAATTAATGGTCGTTGAAAATATTTCTCCACAATAGCTTTGAATTTTGGAAAGATAACAGAAACTTCAGATTTCTGTTTCATGGGATAAAGCCAGATGTATTTCGTAAAATGATCAACAAATAAAAGATAATACTTGAAACCATCATGAGATAGGATTGGAGAGGGTCCCCATACATCAGAATAAACCAATTCAAGCGGAGATTTACTACGAAGAGATGAAACTGAAAAAGGAATCTTGTGCATTTTATTACACTTGCAGGAATTACATGACTCAAAATGACGAACAGAAGATGATAAAGGTAAATTAGACGTACGAATAACATGACTCAAAATTTTTGAAGATGGGTGACCAAGGCGATTATGCCAAGCTTGAAGACTCGCTTAAACAGTAGCAAGAGCAAGAATTGGAGAAGATGAGGTCGGTGCATTGGTAGGCCACTCATAAACGCCATCTTTATTCATTCCTTCCATTAGACGTGCCCCCGTATGAAGATCCTTCACCACAAACGAAGAGGGTAAGAATTCAATGGAAACATTGTTGGTGGAACAAAATTTTGAAACAGAAATTAAATTCTTTTTCATGGTGGGAACACAAAGAACATCATAAAGGAAAATAGGCTTAGAGGAGGAAGAGAGGTTGGTGGTGCCAGTGTGAGTAATTTTGAGAGTTTTACCATCACCAATCATAATGTCATCGTGACCTTCATACTCCGAGTGAAGAGATAGATTATTAAGATCAGAGGTCACATGATGTGAAGCACCTGAATCAAAGAGCCAACTAGGAGCGGATTGAGAGGGTTGAGCGACAAAATGAGCACGAGGCGGAGCAAAGGAAGGGCGCGGCTGTGCAGCAAAATTTGGTGAATACGACGGGTAGGATGGTTGAGACATCCACGGCATAGCACTAGGGAGTCTACGACAGTTCTTTGCAACATGTCCTGGCTTATCACAAAATTGGCACACAACTTTGTTGAAATTGTGAGTAGAATTATTACCATTTTTGTGTTGGTAATTTTGACCTTGGCCGTGACGTTGTTGTTGATTGCCACCGAAGTAATTGTCATTTTTGCCTTGCCTATTTTGATGGTGGTTGCTTCGGTTGTGGGAGCCCGATTTGTTGGCAAAGTTGGCAGTAATGGGAACAACATCAGTTTGAGATTCTCGTTTGAGATAAGCCTCATAATCGCTAAGCTTATTGTGTAACTCTTCAAAGGAAATAACGGTGTCACGTGCACGAATGGCAGCATCTATTTCCTTGTAATCAGTCCCAAGGCCATTGAGAACGTGGAAAACAATCTCATCATCATCCAGTGGTACACCGGCAGTTGCCATGGAATCAACAAGAGTCTTGATATTTTGCATGTAGGCAGAGATGCTGGTGGTGCCTTTGGTTGTCTTGCTTAGTGTGTCACAGATGCTCATGATACGTCCACGAGTCGGCTTGGCGTACATGGTTTCAAGTTTGGACCAGATATCGCTTGAAGATTTTGTAGAGGCCACAAACGGTATAACTTGTGCAGAGAGGGAAGCAACAAGAGCACTTCTAAGGAGATGATCTTGTCGGATCCAGAAGGTGTGATTGGGGTTGATGGTTTCTTTGGTGTTTTCTTTGATTGTTGAAGGAGGACAAGAAATAGTGCCATCGACATAGTCGAAGAGGTCATAACCGATGAGAAGCGAATACCATTGTGTGTTCCAAGAGATATAATTCTCTGGATTAAGTTTGAGAGGGGCTTGGGCAGCAGAGTTTATGGAAATCAAACTATTTTCAAGGTTAAGGGAATTTGAAACAGTGAGATTTGTTTGACTGGTTCCAGTATTTTCTTCAAACATTTTGATAGAAGTGAGGAAGAAGAAGAGGAAGAAGAAGAAGGGAAGAAGAAGAACAGATAAAAAAATAATGCTTGTTTAAGCCAGGCTCTGATACCATAAAGAGAAGTATAATATGATGATGCAACCAGTAACTTTTCCATTGATATTGTGTAATATTTATGCAAGTAGATCAAGCCATGGTTGGTATACAGAACCACAATTCAAGGCTAAACATATGTGGGTAATTTCCTAATAAGCATAAATCAAGAGATTCCATTAATGTGAGGAATCTGCTTTCCTAATATTAAGCATAAATCAAGGGATTCAATTTATGTCAGAAATCTGCTTTCCTAATAAAACCATCCTTCTCAAACCACATGACCACTCTAAAACCAGATTTGCTAATTTATGATTTTAGCCAACCATGGATACATGAAATTGCTTGCTGTCTTAAATATCCCAGCCATCAATTTCCTTACTATAGGTGCTGCTGCTTCTAGCTATTTCTATCACATCTGCAAGAATCCTGGTGTGGAATTTCCATTTTCAAAGATATATATTCTCGAAAATGAAGATAAAAAGATTTCCGAGTTGCTTAATTCTTGTACGAATGACACAGTGAACAAAGATCGGTACATTCAGTCCATGGATCAATCTTCGAGCATCATCTTGATCAAGACTTATAGAGAGATTGAAGATAAATACATAGACTATCTCTCTTTTTTATTGGGGAAGGAGATTCTACTTGTAGGACCTCTTGCTCAAGAGCCCATAGAAGATGACAAGGAATCAGAGTTTATAATTGATTGACTTGGAAAGAAAGCTGTTTCTTCAGTTGTGTTTGTTTCATTTGGTAGTGAGTACTTCATGTCAAAGGAGAAGATAGAAGAAGAGATGGGTCATGGATTAGAGCTTAGTAAGGTTAACTTCATATGGGTTATAAGGTTTCCAGAGGGAGATAAAATTAGGATTGATGAAGTATTACCACTAGGCTTTCTACAGAGTTGGAGAGAGGGGATTGGTCGTAGAGGATTGGGCCCCACAAGGGAAGATACTTAGTCATTGTAGCATTGGTGGGTTTGTGAGTCACTGTGGATGGAGTTCAGTGATGGAGGGAATGAAGTTTGGTGTTCCTTTTATAGCTATGCCAATGCATATTGACCAACCTATAAATGCTAGGTTGGTGGTGGAGCTTGGTGTAGGTGTGGAGGTTAAGAGAGAGAGAACAAGGATGGATATGAGAAATTTGAAAGAAAGGAGATTGCAAAGGTGATTAAAGAAGTGGTGGTAGAGAAGGAAGGAGAGGAGGTGAGGAGGAGGAGGGCAAAAGAGACAAGTAAGAAGATGAGGAAAGGAGAGGAAGAGATAGATGTGTTGGTTGAGAAGATGCTTCAACTTTGTGAGAGAAGATAAGTGATTTGAGAAGCGACTCTTACCAAGAATCAGAAATAGAAATTGCCCTAAGGTCTAAGAAGGGTAGATAGGTTAAGGAGGAAAAGGTCTGATCTCAACTTCAAGAACCATATTCAAAGATTGCATGAAATTAGTTTAGCCTCATTTTTTCTTTTACTTCCATCTTTTATTTCGACAATGGGACGATTAAGCCTAACAATTGAGTTTGGCTAAACCAATCATGTTCCCCCATCAATTGACTTGTCCATGATCTGAGTCAATTGGGATTTTTATTTTTGATATATAATAATTAATAAAATTTAAATCTTCTATCTTATATAAAAGGTAGATTCCATGACCGAGCATCTATTAATCCTTCTTATAATAAGATAAGTCTGTCAAACAAGTTTTTTTTTTTTTTTTCAGTCGTAACTTTTTCTTATCATAAAAGCTGACAACATTATCATATAGACCCTTAGTTTTTAATTTTCTAAAATTTCAAAAGTATCATTTTTATTATGTTACGTACACAAATGCCTTAATTATTTTAAATTAATATATATATATATATATGTATATAGTATATGTAATAATAAATATATGATATAAAATTATTTTAAAAAAATTTAATATATACTTACAAAAATATAATACATGTGCATTTACACATGCCACCTACTAGTATTTAATAAATTTAAATCAAACGCACATGCCACCTACTAATATTAAATAAATTTAAATTTATTTAAATAGCTTGACTCTTTGGGGAAAGATGACTTGAACGAGCCAACTTGACATCAGTGACGAGTAGGATTTGGCCTTCATGTTAGTGATGTTTTAGTGAGCCTTTGATTATTTTTTCTTATGAAGAGCTTCTCATCCAACTAAATCAAGAGATTCTTCCTCTCTTTTTTATTACATTATCTTTTCTTTTCATTTTTTCATGAGGAATGGTGAAAAACCACGGATTCTATCAAAAAGCAGATTTAAGAGTTTGAATTTCATATTCTACCGTGATATATAATACAAAGAACTTAACTTTTGATGCACAGTTTTTTACTTGACACACCACCATTGTTTTAAATCATTGATTGCTTATCATCAATGATCACATCAACAAAATCCATCTACATATATGTGGTCATGTTCAACAGCCAACGTTTTATCTTATATGGGTTAGAAGTTTCAGAATGAGCTGATGAGGATGATCTCCTCACCATTGAGATCATTGTCATAAAAAATCAGCCCATTATGAAATTTCTAACCCCGTCAAAAGTGATTTACAAATTGAAGAATTGTGGATCATTGATTTTTTACCTTTAATTTGTATATCACTTTTGATGTGGGTTAGAAGTTTCGGAATGAGCTGATTCATGAAAAATATTCAAAGCTTCTAGATACGTCAAATTTGAATGGACCCCACAGGCCCACCAAATTTTGACTGTCTTCACATATTGCATTGATACTAGGCGCTCTCATCAAATAAGGATCATAATTACCAACTACGACATATTGCATTGATACAGAGTGCACCACATATTGCATTGATACAGAGCGCTCTCATCAAATAAGGATCATAATTACCAACTACCATGACTAATAGAGTACTAGTGATATATTACTCCATAGCAGATGATTTGTAATATCATCTTGTGTTTCTTTGAATTGCTTTTCCATCAGAAGTAATGGATTTGTTCTCTCAAACAACAAAATTTAATAAATAACTTTTTAAATAATAATAATATATATGAATTAAAAAAAGAACACGTGACAAAAAAGAAACTGTTATGATCATCAATTTAATGCTATAATCAGAAAAGAATTACAATCAACCTAGCAGCAAACTTATGCATCTGCTCGAGAAAAAAAAAAGAAGTAAAGCAATTGAAATTCATGAGGAAAACAACATATTAAAAAATCAAAAATCAAAAATTTCCTATGCCCATGAAATATGAGGCAAGGATGTCACACTAAATAAAAGCAAGAAAAAAAAAATACAA
The DNA here is from genome assembly GCF_017979445.1 of Akebia trifoliata. Lineage (NCBI taxonomy): Eukaryota > Viridiplantae > Streptophyta > Magnoliopsida > Ranunculales > Lardizabalaceae > Akebia > Akebia trifoliata. The sequence goes on along the minus strand of NC_141382.1, from coordinate 555,499 downwards.
ACTATGAAAATGAAGCATCATGTACAAGCAAGTACCAATTGGTTTTAACCTGGAACTCCTTGCTGCTGCAGATAAATCGAAGAGAAATGCAAAACTCCCAAATGTAACTTGAAAATGTCTCCACAAAAATATGGCATGTCACTATTATTGTTGTTGTTGACCATGCGAATCCATCCGTCCATGCTCTGGTTCTGGTTTATTACTTTATTTTGTATCCGAAAGAAAAAAATAATAATCTTGCTGAAAAGAAGCCTCTGATATAGTGCACTTATTTGTCAAATTGATTTTTTTTTCCTGTAAATTTCTGTAAATCTATATTCATAGGGCCCTAAACGAGGCATGTCTACGTCTTTCGAGCTTCACCCTCCGATTATTATCATTGTTTATGGGTTTCAGTGGCCGTTCTGATTCGATTTCAGATTGAAGAGAAGATTTTAACCTCCACAAATGTCCAATACACTGTTTGTGATCAGACATGCTAGTGTCAGGGATCCTCTTGTCATCTGGATTGGTTCTCCTCTTGTAGGTGGAATGCCACTTGGCTTGCAAATACGCAAACGACCTCCAAGGAGGGAGAGGCATGGAGTTTTGCTTGAGAGAAGATCTTGCAGCTTCGGCCATAACTTGAAGGAACTGATTCAGCTTGGAAAGAGAACCCACGTAAACCACTGGAAGAGAATTCAATACTGCGTCGTAAGACTCTACTGCTCTTGCTATTTCAAAATGGCTTCGGAAGTCGATATCAATGATAAAGCGTTCAGAGTTCCCACCATCGCAGTGAGTTACCACATCGATATATTCATGATCACCTTCATAATAAAAAAGAAATGTCAGAATTGATTGATCTAGTAGCAGCTAAAATTTCTTCTTCAACATCAAGAAAAGTAACCTAGGGGCCATTCTCAGTGTCGGAGCAATACATGGTGGTGGTCCAATGCAGGGATGCGTTCAACACCACCACTATGTGGGAACAGCCTAAGAGATGTATTTCAAAATTGACCCAAACAAGTGATCCTCACAACTGATCATTGACATTCTATAAAATGCCATAAATTGTTTGGCAGATCCAGAGAAGAGAGCTCCTATTGACACCCCAACTTTCACCTATTACACCCCAATTAAAGACTAAAAATCACTCTTCAAACATTGCAAAGGTTTGGCTCAAATTATAATCTCAACATTATAACACTGATTCAAACAATTCCAGTATTTGTTTAAAATTATGATTAGGCTCATAAAATCCTAGGCCACAAAAAATAGAAATCTAGCCAAAAAAAATTGATGGATTTGTGGGGATACCTCCAGGGACCTTCCCACAAGTCTGCCACTTGGATGCACATACAGCTGCATCATAACCAGAACATCTCAGGAGTTTTACCAGTAAAAACCTTATGCAGCTGGCATTGCATGGACTACAATTGACATAATGAATGTCTGCCTCATTGATAGAAAGTACTAGCGAATGAACTGCTGACAACAATTGGCTCTCGAACTGATCAACTGTGTGCTTATAATACTGCAATGTGAAAAATAACAGATATTAGTAAAATGAGATCAATTAGAAACCCAAAATTATAATTCAATGAGAATCAGGTCCATAAATGGAAGGTCACAAGCAAAGGAGCTGAATCAAGATGAACTGTAAGTTGAATCCATCACACCCCATGTGCATGTCTACCATTAATAAACCTATCACATGCCTTGAATTATATGTAAACCTTTTGATGCACACTTGAACAGGTCATACGTACTGAAGGATCACATTGTTGCAAGTCAAAGACTAAAAAAAAGGAGGGAAGGCCGAAAAGACTGATGTATCAAGACAGTGAGAAAGAATTTGAAGAAATGCATTAACAGAGGGTATGGCCCTTGATGCAATTAAACGACTCAATAGAATTAATATGGAGAACCAGAAATAAATTGCATATAATACTTAACTAATATTTATGCTAATCTCTATACTAATCTCTACCCCTAAAAAAAGGGTAATATTGTCCCTATTCTAAAACCAAAAATGATTGATCACGTGAATATCACACTAGACTTTCCCCGTCTAATTTCAAAAGGCTCAGGATCAAGTAAGGTGTCCAGTTCCTATAGAATAGGAACAGTGCCTATGAGGAAGGTTTTGATTTGAGTTTAAAACGCATAGGCACCTAACCAGGCCGTTTACTAATTAGAACACAGCCCTAGGTATTTAATCCCCAATTAAAATGTGCCACGTAGACGCCGCATATTGCTGTAGGAACGGAACACCCCTCTGGATCGCAACTCATTTCCAAATAGGAAAAGTATGCCACATGGGCACAGAAGGAACTTATGTATATCTTTACGTGAAAGGAATAAAACGATTCATTAACCCGGATGGATGACCATTAAATTTTCAATCGCCTCCTTCAATCGTCAGCTACATGTATCTATTATAAATCTAACACCCCCTATGAGAACTATTTATAGGGCTACAGCTTGCATTTTTTGTCACGGTCTCCAACCAAGAGACAAGAACTTAAATATGCCATACCATGAAAAAGACACAGGATGTAAGTTATTACATATACTAAAAATGGGTTCTGTTACATATTTTTCAATTTCATGTGTCTTCAAACACTTGTGGAGCCAAGCAATTAATAATCCTTCTACAAATAACGGTTAATGACAACTAAAATTAAATGGATCTAATATAAGGGTTGTCAATTAATGATACAAATATTCCAATTATCTTTAAGTTGCTGTTTCAGATCATTTTTACAAAAAATTGTACACATTCAATTTTTAAATCTACTATTATGCTACCAAGAGAACAGATAAAAACCAAATAATACCATAGGTAATCTCTTTTTTAGGGGTAGGAATGCCTACTCAACTGTACACGCCCCGTATTTGACAACCTTGCATTATTACAAATAATTCCAAATTACCATTTACTTTAAAATAAAATAAAAAACTACCCATATAATTTTGGTGAGTCATGTTGGAGTGACATTGAAACTGACATGTTTCACACATTGGCGTGCACAGAATCATAGATGCTTCTCACTCGTAACTCAATGAAAAGAATCTATGGTTCTGTACACGCATCCACGTCAGCAATGTGCGAAACGATGTCAATTTCAATGTTACTTCAGCATTTTCCAATTTTGGTTCTTCAACCCAAAGGCCAAGATACGGATCCAAGCTAGCAAACCTTTACATTCGCCAAAAAAAACAAAAAAAAAAGGCTCAAATTCAATGAAAAAAGATCTTGGTGTATATGATGATTCACATTTAAGCAGAACTTCGGAATTTCCCAAAGAATTAGCCATGTGAACAGGAAATAAAAAGATTACTGTGGTACCAAGAGTTCTAAATGTTTCCTTATGTTTCATGATCCTTTCTAAAACTATAAGTAGATAATGTAACATCACATACAAAATAGCAAAAAACTTCAGATTAAGTCTAATTAATTATAACAAAGCAATCAAAAAACCTTCCAATAAAAGGAAAGAAGACCTAAAAAGAGCCTGTACGTTAGGAATTAGGATCATTCACATGTAACTATTGCATGTCCATGATGATAGAGGATCCCTTAATTCTTTCTTAATTTGCATTATTTTCTTGGGAAGTGAACGAAAATAATTGAACGTTTTTTGCTGTCATCCGTCATATAGATGGGAACACTGGCCTAAAAATAATTGAAGTTGACAAAACAATTGGAATTATAAGATAATAAACTCTGAATTAGAATCAGAAATTAAGATAAGGGTAATTCAAAATTAAAACTAGTACATTCAAACAACAACTGCAATGTTAGATCTTCACTGTGAAACAAACAAAAATTGAAACAAAAAAGTTCAACATTTCCATAAAACAGAAGAAAATAACACCTAGAAAAGAGACTAACCGTAATCTTCTCAGCAAGATTGGCGAGATCAGATAACCCAGAATCGCTGTCACTGCTATACCTCGAATCAGCCCCACCGCTACCATTCTCCATGAAATCGCTAACCATGACCGCCAAGTCATGCTCGCTTTCATGGCTGAAACCACCGATCTGACCCACAAATTGACCACCAATCCGTCTAAGCCACAGATCCCCTGCCGCTGCCGAGATGCGGCAATCCATCCCTCCGACATCACGGGCCGGCACAGCGGCGGCCCTCGGTTCTAACCCCCAAGTTCCCAGCTTTAACTCTACTGTTCTATTACACCAACAGAATTCAGCAATTATTCCTCGATCAAACCCTAATTCCTCCAAAATAAAAAGGGAAATGCGAAACTCATGATAAAAATATCATCTTTTTAAGGAAAACAGGGTGATAACCTGGAAACAGAAAGCTTTCTTTGAATCAGAAAAAAGCCCCATACGCAAAATCCCAAACCATAAAATGAAACCCTAGTTTGAATCGAGGAGAATTCCACAATAAAATCAATAAGATTTTGTTGGAGAGAATCAGTAATTAAAACTGCGAGAAAACTCAGAATCCTTCATTTTCCCAATTCATGGATCGAAAATAGAAGATCAGAAACAGAAAGAACAATGAACCCTAACCCTAGTTTTCTTCCGTGTATCGTAATTTAGATTGTTTTTTTCTCCAAATGGTGTGAGATTGAGAAGGAAGAAAAAAAAGGCCCGCTGCAACCCAAAGGATGAAAGACGAAGGGAATGGTGAACGAGACTCTTTTAATAAGACTTGAAAATGAGTAAATGACCATTTTACCCTTATGTTAAAAATGGATAAATATTTGAATCTGGACGGAAAATCAGGTTCATTCGATATCAGAAGTTAGTTAGAAATTCAAATTTCATGCAGTAATAAGAGAGATAATGATCTCATAAGACGAGATACATTATCTTCAGTGGGCCCTACAGCTTTGATGGGATGTAACTGAAGATCAAATTTTTTTTTTTTTTTTGAAAATTTCAAGAGAAACTTTCATCATTTTTATTTGGTAGTCTACGAGGGATTATTTTGACTTAGAAAGTCTTCTTTTTCCACTATTAATATTTCAATTAATTTAACGTTGTGTAACACGTGCTAGTAGTACACAGACATTTATTTAGATGTTAATGATGGTATCTTAGTAGTAAAACACCTCATCCATATGTTCCTAAGTTTGCTCACACATGAATATGGGTCAAATTTTTCATCAATGTCCAACACTTAGTAGGTGAAATATAAGGGTATGTTTGATTGCATGGAAAGTCACTTTCCATGGAATTTGAAATCCATGAAAAATTAGTTGTGGAAAATAGGTAGGGTTGGAAAATCAAATTCCATTGTTTGATTTCACTTAGATAAAATCATGAAAAAAATATGAGAAAAAATAAGAAGAGGAGAAGGAGGATGTGACGACGACGAGGGCGACGGTGGCTGCTACAACGACGATGGTGAAGGCGGTGGCGGCAGCGACGACGGTGGCGGCGGTGACGATGAAGGTAAGTGAGGAAAATGGGAAGAGAACTTGGTGGTGGTGGTGGCGGAGGAGGTGAGGGATGGAGAAGAAGAAAAATAAGAAGAGAGAGAGAGAAGGTGGTCGGAGACGGAGTCGACGGCGACGGCGATGGTGACGACGACGACAAGGTTAGTGTAATGGTGGTGGTAGGGAATAATTGATGATGGAAAACATGGGTGGATTTCATTTTCCCACCCATATGGGTGGGAAAGTGAAATCCATGATTTAGTGGACTTTTTGAATGGGGTGGAAAATGAATTCCATTTTCATGTGCAATCAAACACTTGAAAATTGTCATTTTCCATGGAAATTGATTTTCCACCTTATTTTCCATGTGCAATCAAACATACCCTAAGGGGATTTTTCCTTGAACACTATCCTTTGGGATCCTTAACATAATCAATTCTTCACTTTTCTAATTTTGAGTATTGGTGTGATATTTTTCAAAAAAATTCTGATGTCCAAATTAGATTTTTTCAATATCTGAATCACATAATAACTTAAGTAAAATTAACCCTTTTTTTCAAGTTTCATTCTTCTTATCTTTAAATTAAAAATAGAATATATTGATTTGTATTTATAAAAGAAAAGGAAAAATAAATAAAAAAGATAGAAGTCCATTTGATTTCTAAAAAGGATTACTAATCCTTCCACGGATACAGGTGGTGCATGGTTGTTGTCAGATCGTGCTGTAAAGTGTTGGGTTAAGTCCCGTAACAAGCATAATACTCGTGTTTAGTTGTCACCGTCTATCGATGATAAACCAAAGGAATGTGAGGATAATGTTAAGTCATCATGTCCATTACGTCTTGGATGATAAATGTACTACAATAGCCGAGACAAAGATTTGATCTCTTATAATTATAATCATCCATAATTGACAAATGGATCCAACAAACAATTACAAAATTAGAAACCATTATTTATTGTTACCTTATAAAATGCGTACCATTCTAAACGCTAAAAGTTAGTCTAGTGGTCAAATTCAAAGGAGATTTATATTACCCAATGGGTAGAAGTTGAAATATCATATTGGACCAAAATCTCAAACACTTGAGAACAAATATTTGTGTCCAAGAAGGAAAAAAAATTCAGTGGACACCTGGCAGTTTGATGTTCATTTAATAGCTTAGCTGGAATTTTCTAAAAAAGTAGAGCCAACTGTTTAAAGTATATGGTTCAAATAAAAGGAAAAAAATACATTGTGAGTTATGATTCATTAAGGGTATAACGGGAATTATATAATATACGTTAAGTTTTTGCCTTGCAGACCAAGTTTGTTAGGAATCGAAAAGGAGAGAAAATAACGGTCATTGACGGTGGCGGTGCTGGCGTCTTTCTTTGGTCCCACTTCCCAAAGCTCGAGAACATCTTTATCTACATTAAAGTTTATCACAAGATCTAGACGAATTATGGATCTCGAAGCTTACAAGCGGTCTGATTGTTGGTACTACGGTACTTTCGGGTTTACGGCAAGGTGACCTTTTGACCTTAACGCGCGCAATGGAACTTTGAGTGCGAATCTCATGAGGCCCATGACCATGAGAGAGTCAAATTCAACAAAAAAGAAAGGACAGAAGCTCAAGACCAATTACCAAAAAAAAAAGTGTCACGCGATTCTTATGAATTGAGTCCCACTGGCCTTATGAAAATAGAGCGTAACATGATTTTAAATCTCGTCCGAGACCGAGACAATTCTGTATCGTTCATCAATAAGATAAATTGACAAGTCATCTTAAATCTGATGTATTTTTCAAAAGTTACTCCATTATCTTATTATTGATTGAGACAACTTCAATAAATTCAAACAACTTATTCAGATGACCCGATTTCATTTATAGACGAGACGAGATTTAAAACTGTGAAGTCTTTTACTTTTTAACAGAACTGTTCATTTGTATTTTTCATTCCTTCTCAATTTTAACAGCAAATAAATATTTTAGGTTAATTCTTCTAAAGTGTGAGAACAATTCGCCATGGGTATCAATTATAAAGTGAGAAATTGTAGGTTAAATTGTTCCTTTTTTTTTTTTTTTTTTAAATATCAAGTATGTGTTTTTAATGCACTTAAAAATAAGTATATATGATTAGTAAAAATTAAATTTTTTTTTTTTTTAAATCTGGTATCCCTATAGACAATAAAATGGACTTGTATCTTGGCTTTACCCAACCAATAGATCATGGTCTTGTCCAAGGATTAGTATTGGGTCTCGTGCAACACTAGTACATCACATGCACCAGGTAAAAAAGGGCCCTCAACCTTCAACCGCTATTCAGTCTCTACTAACATAATAACAAAATTTGGATCTAAAAATTATTTGAAGGAGATTCAATTACATTAATTCAAATAAATTTGAATTTTTTATTATAAAACAATCAATTTTTTATTATTTAGTTTATTTATTTTGGTGGGGGGGAGGAGGGATGTAAAATAATGTTTTTGATTTTTTTTTTTCAAAATCCATCATCCTCCATAAAAATATTTTTTTAATCTTGAAATTTCTATATTGAATAAAATAAAATTTTGAGATATCAAGCCTAAGTCAAGATGCCCTACAAGTCCTAACATCTATGATTTTAGTGAAATTTTTTTTTACTCTTACGAAGATTATTGGTCAATCATTGTTTATAGTCATGAACCCCACATCTTCATTGAAATAAATCATGACTATTGATCGACCATCGTTAGCACTGAGCCCCTACTGACCAAAATTTTTGGCTCCGCCCCTAGTTGCACTGGATGTTTTCCCATGTTGGATCATATCATGTCCATGGTATACCCGAGATACCATTTTTCTCCCGCTCATAACTATTTGGCACGAAAGCATTCCCTTTAACACTGATCTCCATGTGACGTGTTTGATCCTAATGTAACATATAATTTTGCCAATAGAACTGCATTGATCCAAAACAAAACCTTCATGGAATCTGTATTTCAATTATTAATGTGCATGTTCATATAAAAAATATACCTGACAATGTTTCTCACAATTTATTTATTTGATTACTAAACTAAATGAATTTCTTAACTAAAACTATGATTTAAAACTAATGGAAGCACACTCATTCAAATAAACCAAATTGCCATAGAATCGGAACGAGATGCCAAGTATTTGGGTCATTATTAATTTGAAACCAGTTGGAAGAGACCCCACAAATGAGGAATCAAACATTATTAAGGACCCAATCATGTTTGGTAATCCACCAACTAATGCCAACGGTTGTCTCTCTTTCTTTCACACAAACGACCAACAAACAAGAGATGATTCTCTCAATTGATTTTAGTGTTCGAATAGATAAGGCTGTTCGACATCGATGGGCACTGTCGAGCACTCGAAGGAATAATTGATATTATAGTCCCACTGCTAGTTTAATTAAATTGCGATAGGTCTTTAAAATGTTTGATTAAGATTAGATCTCTTTTTTTGTTGTTAATGGTGACCAACGGCCAATGATCTCAAGTCACGGGAAGTCAAGAGATTGGGTTGAGTTTGTATGTCGTTTTGTGTGTGGGTAGCTTTTGTAAACTTAATAATTCTATAGTGATTCGTTCTGGACGAGGTTTTGTGATTTTTTTCCAAATGGGTTTTTCTTATAAAAATTTGGTGTGTCGTGGTTACTTGATTTATGTGATTGCAAGTTCTCTGATTATTTTCTGCCATATATGCTTACCTGCTAAATTAGGTCAATAATTAATTTAATCAAAGATTCTGTTATCATCGTTGAGAAAATCCATATTTTCCACATTATCGTGTAAAATTATATTATTTCAAGTTCTTGCAAATATTAAAATTGAAAAATGAATCTAAATAGCTTATTATTTCTGATCATTTTTAACTTTCTGCATAAATTGAAAATATTTTCAAGTTTTTACCAAACGATAATTGTATTAGATAGAAGCCAGTGTACTAAACACTTATCCGTAACTGTCATTAACTTGGTTAAAGTAGCACTCTTAGTTTAAGTTTATCTTCAAATTATTTATTTGGGATTAAGATGCTGTTAGTTAGATTCCACTACATAATTTTCATTAAACTAAGTGTAGCTTTTTATCAAAGAAAAGCAGCCCACTTGTATTATTAAGATGATGGCATGTTACTGTAATGTGATAGGTCTCTAAAGCTTCCACTTTATTGGTCATCAAAATTAATATTAATCTAAGCTTCTAGGTGTTAAGCATGCAAATTAAGGAATCAAACATCAAGGTTTGGTCTAATAATTTAATAGCTAATTGGTATAATTAATACCCTCGATTCCACTAATTTTTTAGTACAATACTTGCCCCGGGAATCTTATAAGACTGGGTCCTAAGAGAGAAAGAAAATAAATCCCATCCTAGAATAATTTGAGATCTAGACTAGATCCTATGTCTAAATCGAGGTCCTCATTGTGTTGTGGTTTGTGGAGCCTAATAGTACTAATCAATAAGGAGGTATTGTAAATTAAGTCATGCATTCACACTGGTCAACAAGGAGGTACTGTAAATATATAACTGTGATTTTGCTCTTTATAGTGGAATTCGTATGATCCGTGGATACACTTCAATCTTGAGAGAATCACATAAAATCTCTGTGTTTTTTTGTGTGATTGCGTCTTGTTTTATATTTGTTTCGATTCGTTTTCTTAGTTCGATTGCACCTATTTTCTTAACAATCTGGACTATGTGAACTGTGACATTGGCCCAAATCACATGTCATCCCTCTAGGGTTTAGAGATTAAATCAAGTTTCAAATAATAATAAAAAAAATACCCCCTTATTTTTGTTTGATTGAAGGCCCCAAAAATGAACAGCCATGAAAAATCTCATACATAAAATGTATTGATTAACAATAAAAAATATTTTTATTTATTTTTATAGTTTTCATAGAATTTTGTGCTCTACATCCACATGACCTCTAATTATATTTTTTAGGTGCCACATGGACGTGTGGTCCATAAGTATACCTCCAAAATCATTGATTGTGTCTTGCAACTTAAGACCACCTTACCCGATATTCTCCAATCAAATGAAGTTTGTTGTCTCCGCAACATCGGAGAATGTCTATACTTAGTTTTCTCAACATGTATGTATTCTTGCATGCGACAAAGACAATAATGAAATTTCTTTTTTTTTTCTTCTTAATTTTTTGGATGGTGGACAACGGACTGATCAAATCATGATAAGATAGGATTCGAAAGAGAAATATGAAGCATAGGAGAACACATGATTTGTATGTTTGCTTTGTCCACTCATTTTTCTCGTCTTTTATTTGCTGAAGGGAAAATTATTTTGATTTCTTAATTTTGCAATTTTAATAATAAAATTACTAAAAGACTCAACAGCACCAAATGATGAGAACTTATGCCACTAGGCCACTTTCTTTAATAAAACACCAATAAAAGAAATTAAATGGGATAATGAGGTAGTGTTGATAGCCAGCCATTCTCTTTTAATCATCATAACCCATTTCTACTGATGAATTTGGCCTTGTAAACCTTGATTTCGCGGAAACTAAGTGGTTCCATGACAGATTTTTCCTCAAGACAATGTTCGAAAATTTGCAATCTTCGAATGAATCAAAAGTTTTTAGATGTTTTTTAAAGTTCGGGGACATTATTTCTTGAGATTTGATGCTCCTATAATTCTATAAGAGAGAGAGAGAGAGAGAGTATTAAATGATGTATTCCTATTTTTATTTGGTTTGCTATGTATTAATTCATGAATTAATGTATTGGAGTGGCAATATAATTTCTCTAAATAAAATGACATTCTTGGAATAAATTTGAATATTTGTTAATCATATCCATGTTCGACATGAACAACGTCTACCATCGTTCCAACATTTGTGGTAGAAGAAAAATAATTAAGTTAGTAAGGAAAGTTTCCTGAGCACATCATTTTGTGGCATCCAAAAACATGATCCAATACCACAAAACTATAGAGGAAAATTTCCAAAAATTTTGAAAAAACAGAATAAAGGATTATTTTTCATCGTTGAATTTTAATTTAAAATTTTGATAATCATCCATTTTCAACACCTTGGATCAACATTAAAAAAATATTCTATTTATTTATTTATTTTGAATTTGAATTTTTCCATGAAGGCTAGAAGGGTGTAATATTGGATTTGCCAGTATGGTAGTCGATGTAAGCACAATGACCCTTAAGTTAGGCAAGCTGGTTTGTCTCGTATTAATATTAGTAATTGTTTGAAAACCAAGTAGGTTTCATTTAAATCTCCATGGTTTGAGACTCGAGCGATTCTACGTCCCTTCATCAGCTCAAGCCTCACATTATACCATGTAATAAAAGATGTTAATCAACTTAAAAGAAATTTTATAAGAGAGTAGTAAGATCGATATGCTTCATGAAGATAAATGTTGGTTGGTAAAAAAGTACCTTGTTAATAGATTGAACATGGTAGAAATAATGATGATGATATGAATGAGTTGAAAGATTATGAACGATCAAATTAAAAAGAAAAAAGAAAAAACATTTGAAAAAAAAATGTAAGATTACGCCAAATAGAAAATAAACTAAAAGAAAGTTGATTGGGATAGTTTGAATATACCTAATGAAGGTAGTTTACAGGTCAAATAAGAGAAAATATTTCAATTAAAAAGAAAGTTTGACTGGGATGGTTTGAATATATTCAATGCTGTTTACAATTCCAATAAAAAAATGTATATATTCAAATTAAAGTTTCTAAAAAAATTAAGAGAAAAACTCAAAAGAATATGAATAAGAGTTGTGATAATACGATTCGCCAGGTGACACTCAATTGACTCCTTGATGTGACAAGTTCAGAAATCATAAATTTGTACGCCTTGAGATACAAGATTGCACTTCCTCATTAAAAAAAAGTGTATCATGAACTTGTCCACGTCAGAGAGTCGATTGAGTATGTCACCTAACAAGTCACATTATTAGGACTCAACAAATAAAGATAGTCAAAACAGATATGAACTCCTTTCAATAATAATAAAAATTAACTTTGAATTGCATGAAACAATGAAATGAAATTCGTTTAGCCAACCCCAAATACTTAAAGAAAGGCTTTGTCATGCATTACCTATTGATCATTCGATTAGAAACCTCAGTTAATTGACCCTCTTCCATCGTGCCATGGCCAATTGGGCTTAAGCTTTGTCGCGGATTTGGACAAGTACCCATTCTTAAAGAGGATGCTAAGTTTTTACCCATTTTTAGAAGGAAACATTAAAACTTTAGGCGAGTCATATTGTACTTTATAGAGGTCCAAGCGGCATTGAACCTTGATCCAATTAGTCGTGACACTCTTCCCCACTCGATCCATCGACGTCCTCATCAATATTGATTTTGATTCATACTAGAATTTTTGGAGGCCCAAACCCACACCAAAGCTGGCGTTATTGACCTTGGCGGAAAATGAAATTTGTGTATCCTCCTCGAATTATTGTCCTTCCAAAATCTAGTGGGCCCACCCAAATCAACCATACATCAATTGGCACAAAGCAACAAAAAGGATACCAGTGGTTGATGATGAAACCAACACATAAGATGGCATGTTCATACTTCGTATTTAGTTCAGAGGACATTTCAGTCATTTCACCAACAAGATACCAATGATTGATGATGAAACTAACAGATAAGATGGCATGTTCATAGTTCATACTTCATATCTAGCAAAGAGGACATTTCAGTCATTTCACCAAAAGAATTCGAGATTTCATACGAATATTCTCGACGGAACCAAACCAGAGTTCTCCATATCTATCTCTTATAAACAAAGAAGTTTTTTTCTTCGATTCTACTTATCCGTCGAAATGAGAAGAAAGTTCTTAGTTGGCGGTAACTGGAAATGCGTAAGTTTTCGATCCAATAATCTCATTAGTCGTTTTTTTCTTGAATTTCAATTGATTTTTTAGTTCTGAAAAATCAATTTAAATATAATAGTTTAGATTCTCAATTGCTGAACTCCATCAATTAATGTAGCTCTACTGTTGTATACATTTGTTGAATTAGGATTTCATATTTTAGTGTTTTTGATATCTGATTATGCATCTTCTCTCGATTTCACATGAATACCCCACTTGTGATTCACTTATCCATGCTTTACTATTATTATTATTTTTTTTAACTTTTGATTATATAATTATCGTAAAAAAAAAAAAAAAAGGAACTTTTTATTATTATTAAATAGTTATCTTTTTCAAATGGATATCATGCAGAATGGAACCATTGAAGAAGTTAAAAAGATTGTTTCCATACTGAATGAAGCTGAAGTACCTTCTCAAGATGTTGTGGGTAAGTTGCTGCATTAATTCACCAATTTTTATTTTATTTTTTTGAGTTATTTTGGTCAATTAGACCTTCAAGTTGCTGATGTTGTGAAACTTGTTTTCTTCTTGAAGAGGTTGTTGTAAGTCCTCCATTTGTGTTTCTTCCCATTGTCAAGAGTTTATTGAGGCCCGATTTTCATGTTGCCGCACAAAACTGTTGGGTGAAGAATGGTGGTGCTTTTACTGGTGACATCAGGTATGTTCCATTGTATCCCAAATCATCTCTGTTCCATTTCGGTTGTTGGGTTGTATTTCTTTGAATTATTTTAAATAACTCCCATGCAGAGTCTTTACTTGTTGATTGTTGCTTTACATTCAGTAACAAGGTTTAAATTGTTTTTCAATTGGTTAGTTGCTGATGCACATCTTGTATGCTTGCGTTCCCAATGGGTGCCTTGAACTAAATTAAAAATGTCACTAGAGGCTTCGGTTACTTTTCAAGTGTCACCCTTTTATTTTATTTTTCTTATTAAATATAGAGTGATGTATAAGAATTATCCGCTTATGTGGTGGTCCTTGACAAGCTTGATATTTACTATTAAATTGTTGACAATGTATTGCCAAATTGGTGCTTGTATGTAACTATGCAGTAATCCATGAAGAGGAGTCAATATAGCTATCTCTAATGATTTGTATTCTATTTGATGAAAAAGGTGCTTTAATTGCCGTAGGTTGAGCACTATTATTTTTAGACTCTCTTTTAGTACTAAGATTCATAAGATAAGGTGGCACAAAACTAAAATGTTTATTATGTAAAATATATTGATGATATAGTGGAAAGTTGAGGTGAAATAGGACATAAGGATGGTTGAATGATTTGTATTCTATTTGATGCAAAAGGTGCTTTAATTGCAGTAGGTTGAGCACTATTATTTTTAGACTCGCTTTTAGTACTAAGATTCATAAGATAGGGTGGCACAAAACTAAAATATTTATTATGTAAAATATATTGATGATATAGTGGAAAGTTGAGGTGAAATAGGACATAAGGATGGTTTGGGGCATGGATTGAATGCGGCTGATTGGTGCATGGTTTGAGAAAACATCATCTTGGTAGTTGCATTAATTAAGAAACCATAGGGTTCGAGTAGAACAAGGTTTTCTGTTTGCACCTTTTTCCCAGAGCATTGAGCTATAACTCAGTGGTACATTATGAAATACGCCTCCAATAGAAACTTTATAGATTAAATTTACAATATAAACCACAGTGATAGTGAAACAATAATTTGGAATATTTCCATTTCTCTGATTTGTGATAGTTTACCTAATAGATGGAATTTGATTTTTTTGGTTGTTGGAATTCAATGCTTCCTAATTTTTGCTCTTGTACTTTAATTTCCTTGTGCACTGGAAATATTGATGTCACGCATTGAGGACTGAGGCAGTAACAATTTCTGTTCATACTTATTATAGAAACATGAAATTGATGTTCTTGTTGACAGTGCGGAGATGCTTGTGAATTTGGGCATTACATGGGTCATTCTTGGCCATTCTGAAAGAAGGCTTTTGTTAAATGAATCAATTGAGGTAGGCTGTGTTCCATGAGGAATGCATCATCTACTGTTGGTTCACAAATGCTTCTCACTTTGAATTGGTAACTACTAACTACCATTCATTACTGTCTTCTCTGTATATGTCATTTACAGTTTGTTGGAGATAAAGTTGCATATGCCCTTTCTAAAGGCCTGAAGGTGATTGCTTGTGTTGGGGAGACTCTTGAACAGAGAGAATCAAATTCTACTATGGCTGTTGTTACTGCACAAACAAAAGCAATTGTTGGTACTTTCCCACCCTTCTTATATCAAGCTACTCATCATCAACATCAAGCTATCCATCTTTACAAAATATATCCATTCCGGTGATTTATTTCTCCATTCACTATAGATAGGTGCCTTGGTAGCATGTGAAAACATGGGAGTCTAATGGGCCGAAACTTATGCCTGGCTTTTCAAAATTTTGAATAGACTCGAGCTTGAGGCCTGCCTCATACAGTTTGAATTTACGGCCTGAAATCATGTTTGGCCCATTTACACCCCCTATACAGGAGTGGTCCTTACACAACTAGGGGAATCACTTGACCTTCTATTTGTGTGGACGTGGACCAATTCAAAGATGTGGTTTTTTGTGTAGTATATAGTATGCATGTGGAAATATATGACCATTGGATATGACGTCCTCATGTTCTTACCTTTCTTAAGTGTTTTAATGTTTCCTTGTGGTTTAGTCACTTACTTTATTTATTCTGGCAGAGAAAGTATCAAACTGGGCTAATGTTGTTTTGGCTTATGAACCCGTATGGGCCATTGGAACTGGAAAGGTTGCGACCCCAGCTCAGTCTCAGGAAGTAAGTTCTGGTGTTAATCCAATAATCCTTGTACCTTCATGTATAATTTAATGAATTACTATGGTTTCTTGTATACATGTTGGAACCTTTGGGATATTGTTGCAAGGACATTTTTCATCACCATCTGCTTATGTCATGGATGTTCTAATATGCTTAAAGGTTGTAAGGACTGTCTACCACCAATGGCGTTGCACCATATGTGGAAGATGTTCTTGGGTTGGGATTTACTGTTTTGATGGGTGTAATTTATAATCCTCGGATTCATGGACTTCTTTACATACTTTTTTCCATAATATCTCGGGCCATCAATAAGAATGGAACAATTTGATGGTGAGGCTCATTCGACCATGTTGGCGTGTGATCTACGATATCTTCCATGGACTAAATGGTTTTGGAACCCCCTCTCATGGGCTATATTACAGCTGCAATATTAGTTTCTTGTCTCACTTTGTCCTCGAAATCAATGGTAATGGTGTAGCATTAAATTGTGTCTAGTTTCAAACATATAATCTTCTCACTCTAAATAGTTTATGAACATAACAGGTACATTTTGAGTTAAGGAAATGGCTACAAGAGAATGTTGGTGCCTAAGTCGCTGAAGCAACCAGGATTATTTACGGAGGTTACCATTTCCTGTTTGTTGCACTCTTGCCTTCCCTGAGATTGCACCTGCTTTTTTGTAAATATTCCTATCGAGTATTAACTAAACAGACGATCACATAAAATCAGCATAGATTTTCACAAGAGAAACCTTTTATGACCCCAAGATAATACTAAGAAGCTTCAATAATTCCTCCACAGGATTTTGAAAATGTCATAGGAAGGGGAGGCAGGCTCACCCTATTTTTCATATTTTTAACTTCCATAGAACTTACCTTTTTTCCCTACAGATTTCTGGAAAATGATTCAAGTCTCTGGATTACCTTTTAGTTAAGAGTTGTGCTGGGGTGACACAAAGGGAGACACAAGGGTGACAAAAACTTGTGGTGTCGTGCACATGACTGTAGATACTTGTTTTGCGAGACACGAGTAAAAAGCATCTACGGTTATGTGCACACCACCACATCATTTTTGTCACCTTTGTGTCATTCCAGCATTTTCCTTCCGTTAATAATTTCAGAAAAGCAAATTTTAATGACTAACAAGCAATTTCGTACAAGCATTAATGACATTTGGGAAGAGTTGGAATGAATACTGGAATATATTAACCAAGTAACTAAGTAGAGCTCATCCTACATGTTTAGTCCTTTTGGAAGCTATTATGTTTGTCATGATTCCCTAATTTTATATAGTACTCTATATTAAAATTTCTAGAAACTTTGTTGTTAAACAGTTATTTTTCTCGACTTCCCTTCCTCGTCATTGCCTTAAACCCACTGTTTTTTCTCATTGCAGGTTCCGTAAGTGGTGCAAACTGTAAAGAGTTGGCTGCACAGCCTGATGTTGATGGATTTCTAGTCGGTGGAGCTTCTCTAAAGGTGGTTATTACTGTTATTTTCTATTCAGGTGTCTTTGGTTGTGGGGTTTTCAATTTGATGGATGAATGGAAAACTATTTTAAAAACAACATGCATGTCCTCTAGAGGAGAGGACACAGCTGGCACCATTTGATGCCCATACCATCTGTGTAGACTCCAAACGTCCTGTGATTTGTATGTGTTCTTTGTCATTTTATTCTGTGCTTTTGATGACTGATTCTCTTTCTGGCCTCAACTGTTTCTTTTTATTAGCCGGAGTTCATCAACATTATCAAGTCTGCTACGGTGAAGAAGAGTGGTTATGCTTAAAGAGTCTGGAATCATGTATCATGGTGGAAGAATTTGGAGCATATCAAGTTTAAAAAAAAAACTTTTTTAGATTTTAAGTATATGTTTTTATAGTAGGGATGGTGCCTGGAACTTGAAGTGACCGAGGACAGGATTCCAATTATGAATAAATCTGAGAATCTCTCTTTCCCTCTTTGATTACCCATGTTCACAAGGTTTTCTTCCCATCTACAGTGTACATGTATTTGGGAGTGAAAAAAAAGTGACTAAAGATGTTATAAAATAGGGTAAATTAGCATTTCATGTGCCGAATATGGGAAAATTCCCATTCCAGTACTCTATTCATTTTAATTACCAGCATGTTTTGGGAATTACTTTTCAGCGAGATCGTTACTATTAGAATATATACCTGTGATCTCACATTAAATATGTTACTATATATCTGATTTACATGTTCATGCATGTTTAGAGAATTAAAATCAACAGTGTACTGAAATGGAAATTTTAACAAAAGTTGTGCATGTTTTGGGAATTTTACCATAAAATAGGTCGGTTCAGGATTATTTTGGATTAGCTCATAATATTTTGGAATACTCCTCAAGTTTTTTCTCAACCTATTGGAACCATATCTTAAAGAGATATTTAGAGAAATCATTCCACATTTTGGTGGATATCTGAAATGCTCCTTTTGTTATCAAACTGATATGTCTCTCTTGATCTCTGCCTTCTCTAAGTGGTTAATGAAAATGACCTAAATAGCCTTCTCTGTAACATTTCGTCCTTCCCCCCTGATTTGTTTTTTCTCTCCTAAATCAGTCATCTTCAACCTCTTGGATCGAAGTTCTTCCCATCCTCTTTAATCTTATCTCCTACAAACCTGATAAGATCTTTGAAAAAAAAGAAGATAGAATCTTGGGTATAAACATTTAAGGGTGCTTTACAAGAGGTAAAAGTAATTTTACATGTTTTGCCAACTTAGTTATGTTTGGCCTTTACTTATCATATAAAAAGGAGAGCGGGGGAGGTATGGTAAGACATCAATTTGAAAATAGAGAGAGATCTCAAATGTTCACCAAAATGTGGAGGGGTATGTCTAAAAATTACTTGAAATTGACATGAGTATCATCTCATCAACAAGATGTTGTTCTTTTGTCGAGGGTGTTATCGGGTATTATTCTGGCTCATTACGACACTTTGGGAGATGATTCTTCTTGAAATCTTTATCAAAAGTATTGGATTCAATATAATCATTTTTAAGTTGTAAAATAAAATTTAAAAAGACAGGTTCATGTTATCTTTATCAAAGAGAATAAGTGGTGACGAAGTTATTAGTTGAAAAGAATCGAAAGTCTCATGAAAAGTAGATATATATGATACTATTGAATTAATATAAATGCTCTGATCAGGTCACTCGGGGCAGTGGTAACTCCAAAGAATGCCCTAAAAGGGGTGTCCCGCAGCAATTCTCATCCTCAATTTTCACAAGTCGAAGTCGATGGCTTGGGTCCAATTGTCGGCATAAATCAATTTTCATGTCTTTGAGGGAATTGACCCACATCTCAAAATACCCTTCTCTAATTTAAAATTTTCATAAAAAATGAATAAAAGAGTGGCAGGTCAACTTAACCTTGTTTGACCAACTTTTCATATATATAAAAAATGCTGTTGAGGTTTGAATTGAAGGATGAAGAAGATTAAAAAAAAAGCATTTTTCTTAGCTAATAATAATGTCCTTGCTTTTAGTTTTTTTGGTTAAATAAACCATAACTTAAGACATACCCCTCCTTGTTTAGGTTTTACTTGAAGAGGACTTAAAAATAAATAAAAATATGGGTAATTTAGACATAATTTAAACATACCCTTCCTAGTTTTGTTTTCAAACGGATGACATATTTCACCACTTTGATCTTCTATATTGTCATTGATGTAACCTCTTCTCAGATATTCCACTAAGAATAATGATTTTCTGACACCCCTGACAGTGGCATGTATTAGAATCTTAGATCTTTTTCTTGGGATACACAATTGCATATATTTATGAGGATATGCAGTTGTGTATTTCAAAGATAAAGATCTGTGATTCTAACCCATGCCACATTATGGAGCGTATGAGAGTGTTGTGTCAGAAAATCACAACTCGTCTACTAATAGTGTTTTATCCATTAGTCATTTTTCATGAGTCACCTTGACCCTTTAAAAAAATAAATACAATCAAACCCCTTGCATGGAATGGGATAATTAAATGATTCGAGGATTGATAATAATAAATATAAAAAAAACATTGATTCACCAATTTAATCAGTTGGTTTCCTTATCCCAAGAATTTCTTTTGAATTTTTAGAAAAATTTGTCCAATTTTAAATTTTTTTTGGGCTACTATTTTGCATGATAATACCCATCATAATAGTAGAACCGTTTTGTTTTGAAAGAATAAAATAAGAAATTGTTGCACTTTTGAGGTTTCCATTCGTCATTTATTGGAGAGATATATGCTTGAACTACTTAAAATTTTGTAAAATATCCATATAATAATATAGATTCTACTACCACTCCAATTCTTATATAAATCACCAAAGAATCGTCACACATCTTGGTGCAGCAATAGAAACTCCCTATAATAAAACACAAAGGTGGATTCCATTCCTTTGTCTCAAGATTTATACCCCCATAAATAATGTTTCTTGAGAACGATTGTCCTTCCTTTGTCTTCTCTTTTTCCTCTGATTAATAATATCTCTAATTTTATTGTCTTTCATCTTTTTTACTAATTTTCAAAAACATCCCCTACAACTTTTTATATTGCATTTTCTTCTTTTTCTTTTTCTTTTTTCCTTTTTTCAGTAGTATCCTTCTGAATTTATTATTTTCCTCTCACCCCCTAAATCCCCAAAAAAATGTCCATGTCAACTCCAAGTACCTTGTATAAGCTTTGTAATATAATTGTCATTCATGAATATATCCATGATGGACAAAGTCACAACCAAGATACAAATTAATGACACGTAGTAATTTTTTCTCATCTATTTGACTTTGACCCAATCTATTTAGAAATTATAAGTTTTGTTAAGTTGTGAACCCTTTCATGTAAATTTTAAGGGATTTTCAATTTTTCAAGTCCATCCCAAGTGTAAAAAGGTAGGTGTTAAGAGTTTTATTAATGATGCATTGTAATAAGGTGAAATGTGATACACCAAATTATTATCTACGTGATTAAAATAAAAATAGATCTAATTAAATTATATTAGATTTTCTTAAGATTTTATATTCTCTATACAAATCCTATACATAGAATTATCTTCATGAAGATTAGGATTAGATCCTATTGATTAAAATTTACTTTTTAAGTAAATTTTTCTACATAAATCTTTGTCGATATCTAATAAAAAATCCTCGATTTTCTTCTCAAAACAAGTCATCTTCAAGCCTTCCAATCTCTAAGGTAAATTATTTTTAATCGGTTCAACTCCATCTTTTTTTTTTTTTTTGAAGGGTAAGTTGGACTTGAACCTACAACCTCAAAGTTACTATGGAATGTGTCAAACCTACTAAGTTATGGATCTAAGCGCATTCAACTTCATCTTCTAATCATTGCTTTCAATCTTACTTTAACTATCACCCCCCCCCCCCTCCCCATTTAGGATCTAGATTTTTTCAAATTTTGAGAGTGGAGTGAAAATAAAAGAAATCAAAATCAAAATCAAAATCAAGATCTTCAAAGTTTAAATACGATATGGATTTTTTTTAAATAATTTCAATAGAATTTTTCACAAAAATTGGACTTATGAAAATTTTCACTTGTAGAAATATACATGTATAATCAAAATTCATATATCCAAGGACGAAGCCATGATTTTCTTTTAGTGGGGACAAACATTAAAGGGAGATGAGGAAGTGGGGAGAATAGGGTCAAACGAGGCATATCAATAGTTCAAAATACAGGGGTATCTCGAATTTAAACATAAATTCAAGGGTATTTAAAATGCCCAAAAGAGTTGAGTAGGGGCAATTGCCTCCAATGTTTCCTTACTAATTTCGCCCCTACATATATTCACTACATTCCAACCACCATATCATAACGAATATACATCACTTAAAAAAATATAACTATAATTACAACTTAAAATTGTATATAGATCAACTACGCATCTCACATCAATCAATAGTTGTCCACGTCATAAACATTAACTCATACTTTCTGAACATATACAAATAAATAGACACAATGCACATAATTCCAATACATATAAAGAAATTCAAAACTTCACAAAATAGTTCTACTAAACTCTAATCTCAGTTCACATATAATAAAAATAGTATTCATCATCTTGATCTTACGATCCCTTTATATAATGTTCTCCGTTAAGAATAGATATATCGATAACTAGAACATTTGTAATATTTTGTTGGTAAGGTGAGTAACAAGGAAGTTACTCAATAGTAAAATCATATTTTAAATTAATAGTCCTAACATGAATGAATAAATAATCTAATTCATTATAAATAATACAAGTTTTTAAATAAATAAACAAAACGAATAACACTTGAAATAGGTTAATTTTTAATAAAATGTAACGAAATATTTTCATCTCATAATAAAATAAAAATATATAAACTTGTCATAAGAATATCAATATTGATTGTGTATTTGATAAGAATGACAAGGAACACACTCGATATAAAAATACTGATCTGTATATTGATGTTCTAGTACTTAATCAATATGGAACTCACCATTAATTCTTGATTTTATGGTCAGTTTGACAATTTACCATAATTAGTTGATCATATTTTTCGGCTTAGGTTGAACGTTAATCCCTAACGGAGATCAATCGTTTGACTACTACGAATTGTAAATGATCATTTGACAAGTCAGCTTTATCGTATTTATGTGGTATGTATGTGTTCTCAATCAATCTAATCATCTACAAACTATCTTTATAATATAATTTGTTGTTTTTCAATAAAGATAAGATATGAATTTTCTGAATAGTAGGTACAATGATATTTTTAAGTGGTATTTCATACTATCGAAAAGAATATCAAACCCCTATTATTTTAAATTAATTGGTTGCTTCTAGAAAGAGCTATCGATTTATCTTATAAACATTCATTATCCCTTTAATGGATAAAAAAATAATAGTTATATTTTTCAAAATTCATTTGAAATAAATTAAAATAAATTTGCAAGTGTGATAACATTCCTAGGTATTATATAATTATAAACATGCAGTAATATATTGAAAACAGTAAATCATAAAACATTAAACATGTAAGAACATCGTTCCACGATTACCATTCTAATTACATCTCATACTTTATTATACAGTGCTCAAAAGTATTTTAAACTTGAAAATTCCTCAACACAAGCACATACAGTCGAGAATCTCATTTTTGATTCCAACCAATCGGGAATCTTATTCTTGATTCTAAATAATCAAGATTTTTATTTTTTATTTCAAATTTAAATTTAAACATTTCATTTTTTTTAGATTATTACTCAATAAAAATACAGTTTTAAATATAGGACATCTTAACTGATTTTAAAATGAACACTTTACAAAAATTACTATGAAAATGTTAAACAAATTGATTTTCTATTTACACTCATCCAAATTCATTTATTTTTATTCTACAATTTTTAAATATCAGATAAATACATATAAAAATAAATTATTCTACAATTGATGCATGAATTTTGAATTTAAATCAATAATAAATTTGAAACTAACTATCAAAATTAAAATAAAACACATTTCATTGAAAATTATACTACGAATTTGAAATTATAAGTTTCATACCTTCGCAACTAGGTTTTACGCGTCCCTACGACGTTAAAATAATTTTTTTTAACTAATTTCCTCGACGATTCAATAAAATAATTTGGTGACTAAATAGATTTTGACGTCGTGGATATTTTATTTTTCAGTGTTGGATCTTAATTTACGTTTAAATCTCGATTGAAGATAACGTATTCGAACTCATTATCAAAACTCATTCGTCTCTATTTCTATTTCTCTTTTCGTAAGTATAAATGAATATCAATTTATATTATAATATATAAAATGAATACACCTAGTTATCTAATCTGTTAACACATTTATAACTTATAATATATAATATAATATAATAATAATTTTATTTATATTAATTAAACCTCACCCTTTTAACTCTTTAATAATTTCAAATCAATCCCTTTTATATAAATAATTATACTTAAACTCAATTTTTATAAAAATAATTTATTTTAATATTTTAATAATATAAAAATAATAATTAAATGACATTTTTTTCTCCGTTATATACATTACATTAACCAATTCGAATTGTATATCTTGAATTTTTGAAATCTTTATTGATTTTTCTCTATTGATCAAAATACCCCTTACGCCTTAAGTTTTCTTAATAAATTAATATTTTCATAACTTATCATATCAAATTTGAATTTAAGCATTTTGACAGTCTAAATTATGTTTTTCGATATTTTTGAATTCAATGGTACAATTCCTTTGACCAAAAGAATTTTCTATATAATTTTGAGTTTCATTTATGTTGACTAAATATTTTAATTCTTTGATCATAATTATAGTAAGATTTCTCAAATTATACATTTCATTTGTAAAATTCTCTTTTTAACAAATCCTTATTTTAGATCGACAATATTATGATTTATTTTTAATATTTAAAAAAAAATTAAATAAGAAAATAGGTCAATCTAATTGACTTAATTCCTCGATATACGCAATAAAATTTTATGGCGTTACATTACCCTTTTATGCAAATCCTAGTGTTTTAAACTCAAAATTCCATATTTTATTTTTCCAAAAATTCATATCTTGTTGGATTTTTTGAAGGTTGAAGCAAATAAAATCTTAAGGTTGAAGGCCAGTCATGATTTTAAATCTTGCCCAAGATCAAGATAACTTGTTCGATACGTCTCGATATTATCCACCAACGAGACGGATATACAAGTCAAACGTATTTGACGATATTTAAAATCATGGTTCATTTGTCTCATTGTTGAATGTGACGACTCAAATGTATAGAAAATCTCATCTGAGACAACTTGGTCTTATTCAAAAAAGAGACAAGATGTCAAAACAAATTTGAAAACCATGAAGCCAATGGGAGAAATTTTATCATGTTAGTTTAGCTCAAGGGACATGTTATCAATTTGAAAACATAGGGAGTATCTCATAATTCTCCTAAATGTGAAGGGTCAAAAAAGTATAATATAACATTGTTGGAGAGGGGTGTGAAAATAAAATAGGGTCAAACAAGAGGCCAATTGGTAAAAATGGAATATAAAAAAAAAAGTCAAGCCACGTGCCTTGTGCACGTCACACTTGATCTCACTATACGTCCAGATCAAATGAGTGCGTCATTTAAATAGGAGTGATTCAGACGTAACGTATCCCTAACTTTTCAAACTAATAGCATAGACCTTAGTCTTCTAAAATAGACTAACGAAAATGACCTAATTGACCTCATCTTCAAAATGTAACGATTAAAGCTTCTCGGTAAAGAAAAAATTAAAAAAAATTCTCCACAACTTCACCCGTAAGATTCTATCTCTACTTCATCAATCATCAAACTTCAAGAACAATATAGGATTATTGGAAAAGTAGAATAATATGAGATTTTGGGTTGAAAATTAATCAAGAATTCTCTACAAGGGGTTAAGGCAAAGATAGAAACGTTGGATTGAAGATGAGGTTGAATAAATTAAACCTCAAGTCCTGACTTTGAATCTCTATAAGCCCTTCCACGAGGTTATTTTAAATTCCTACACAGTACAGGATGGTGGTACGTGTGACCTACCAAAGTATAAAAAAAAACTAAATTAAAACATTTCACCATAGAGATTAAAGAGCTTGTAGTTGCAAGTGTTTGCTAAAAAAATCAAAGGATTCTTTCTTACTAAAAATTGAAGATGAGGGCATTTAAGTCATAGTTCATTATTCTACAAGAATAGACCACAGAGGCAAGGAAGACCTTTCATTAGTTTGAAAACAATAAGAATATCTCAAATATTCATCTAAAGGTGAAGGGATGTGTCTAAATCACCATTTAAATGTTTCATTGATAGTGTGACGTAATGTAGATGGGGTTAAATGCAACTACCTAAAAAAGACATCTATTATCTTGAGTACAAGACACCATATTCAGATAGAATCTAATTGCATTTATCCAAAGTATAGGTGTTTAATGGATCGTGCATGCCACATGATAACTAGAAGAAAAAAAAAAACCCTGAGCAATTGGCTCAATGGAAATTTTGGATCGATAAGTAGTTAATGCCCGTAGGTCGTGAGTTCGATACTCAATATGAGCATTAATTCCTCAGGGGCCACTTGTGAGGGCGCACCCTCATTTACTTGGTGCGTGTGATGTGCGAGCATTGCACGTACCTTAAGACTAATCCTTTGATAAGATCATAGTCAATGAATTAGGCAAAGCCCAGATACAGGTCCACTCCGTTGTCTCCAGGGATATCCTATTAAAAAAAAAAAAAAAGCTTGATAAGTAAAAAAAGCATTGCAAGGGAATGATTGCAAAGAAATATTTGAGAGAGGGTTGAGCCAAATAGTTGACAAAAATCTTAAAACTCTGCTTATTATATTTTAGAAAAATCAGAAGCAATGATTTTTCAAGAAAAAATAAAAATAATAATGCATTAAAGATGATAGATTGAAAATGACGTCACCTAAACTTAGTTTGAAAGGAAATTCTAGTGGTCAAAAGGGGTATGCCATCTGTTTGAAAACACGGGTACATCAAATATTCACTAAAACTCAGAGGGGGTGTGACTAAATTCAAGTTTATCAATTAAGTTTTCTCATAAATACAAGAAAAAAGTTTTCTCATAAGTGCCTTGTGGCCCACTTTTGGGCCCACTGACACATGGTGGACTTGCGCATCTAAATCAGTTTGATTGGTGATTTTACCCTTGAATCCAAAATTTCACTTGATTAAGACAAAAAAGTCAACAGCAGAACAATGGTGATTGGTGACAGAGGCCACCTTCACGTGCTTGCTACGCAACCCATAATTTTAGACAATACGTCATTACAACGTATATTTACATTTATGGTATAGTATCAAGGAAAGTACGTCAATTGTGATGGTTCGACTTGCCGTTTGGGGTTAGAGGCTTTGACATTTTCTTATCAGAGATAGATGATAATTTTCCATAATTATATATCACTAATCAAACTTTTTTATTTTTTTATTTTTAATTAATAATTAAAGATGGTGTGATGACTAACAGCATCTTCATCTATTAATTTATGGTTCTTGACTGTTAAATATTTAATTTTATAATAAAATATAATTAACTTTAAATATATATTTTTTTAATTTAATTGATATGTGTTTCTCAAAACTATAATTATAAAGTGATATATAAAATTAATAATTTTAAGATAAATAAGACTTAGACACTTTGAACCTTACAAAAGTCATGTTAAACTTTTCAAGCCAACCAGCCGTGAACCTTACTTAAGTAATTATTTTATCAGGCAATCTCAAAACCAAGTACTGGATTATATCATTTGAACATAAAATAAATAAAGCTATGATTTTTTTATTTTTTTGTGATATTTTGAGTAATGAATTTCTATTATATATATATATATATAATATATATATATATATAATATATATATATATATATATTAAATAATAGGGAAATTCAAAATAATATTTTACAAAATATAACATTTTTTTAGAAATTACTGAAAGGAATTAAATCGGTTTAAGGGTCGAATTTGTTTTTTAAATAAAAATTAAATTTCGGCCATTGAACAGCGGGAATTTTTTTTTTATTAAATTTTCTTTTTTATATAAAAAAGTCAATAATTCCGATTACCTTTTTTTTTAAATTTTTCTGGCACATTTAGGAACGATTTTCGATGTTCCTAATACTCCAGAATATTTTTGATAATTTCTAAAAAGTTGTTACATTTTTGATAATTTCGTGGGTTTCAAACACTTGACCTACCCTTCCTGAGGAGCTTGACTTGCCACTAGGCCCACCCCTTGGGATCATCAAAGGCACCAATTTGCTATGTTCATTAAAGTGTGTTAGTGATACCATGTATCGAGTTCAAAACCCATTTACCCCGATTAATTACTAAACACTATTCCCAAAAATCTTAATGATCTAACTAAAATGAGGGCTACTTTTATCTTATAAATAGATGATATATTTATGTTGCTGGATCATTATAGATATACTAACTCATTAAGTAAAAAAAAAAAAAATGAAGGATGCTCATTATTTTAAAAATTAGGTGGCGTGTGCAAACACATATGTATCAAAATGATCAATTTGTAATTTAAATTTTAATTAAAGGGATTTTCAAATATTACATATAAAAAGATATTTTGTAATTTTAAAAATAACCAACGTGATTATAGGGTCATGTGAATGCAATTTTCTAATTATATTAATTTTAAATGTAAAAGTGAAGAGCCACTTGTACTCCGCCTTCTCTCATAATAATACTAACTAGAAGGTGGTTGATGCAAATGCACATGTATCAAAAGAGCTTATGTATAATTTAAAAATTGATTATAAAGTTTTTTACAATTATATTGTAAAAAAGTATTGAAAGTATCCAACGTCATTGGCTTACAATTTTCTTAGGTTTGATCAAAATGATTATGATTATATTAAGTTTAACGATAAGGTAGGGGGTTTTGTGGATCCAAATGGCAAAATTTGGCATCCAACCAATACTATTCCTTGCGAAGGAAAATTTTAATAAAATTTAAGAAGAAACGTTTGGACTTGGACTCATGGTTTTAAAATTCGTTTGACGTCTAATCCATGAACAAGATCGAGTTATCTTATTCAACAATGAGAAAAATGAATCATGATTTTAAATCTCATCCAATACATTTGACTTGTCTATCCATCTTGTTCGTGGACAATACGACGGGATTTAAAACCATGACTTGGAGAGAGATAGAGATAGAGATAGAGATAGAGAGAGAGAGAGAGAGAGAGAGTAATTTTAAATTGGGGGGTGGAATTTGTTATTAATATGTGGGTTTGGGGACTGTCCAGTAAAAATCCCTCAAAATATTTACAATCATTAGAAGAGGATCTATCCACCAACCGATACGTTAACGTAGTACAATTCTCTTAGTCAAAGTGCAGTGCAGTCTCTCTCTCTCTCTTTCTCTCTCATACTTTTTTTTCCAACAAAAGCGTGTTTGACAGAGTAGAGAGAGAAATCGATAGAACGCGGCCATCATAATAAAACAATAAAGATTAAAAGCTGCACGAGCCATTACTCTCTCTCTCTCTCTCTCTAAGACTAAGTCAACATTTCACTCGGTCTCCACTTCTCGAACTTCTTTTTTAATGAGCTTCCAGGAAACGCAGAATAGCACAACCCATTCTTTCTTTCTTTCTTTTTTTCTTCACCCTTTTTTGTTCTTCCCACCTCTTTCGTAATCAAATCTTGAAGATTCTCTATCTCTCTCTCAAGAAAAAAGAAAAAAAAAATAGGTGATTTTTAATCTTTTTATTTTTTTATTTTTGTTTGAGTGTTCGATTAGTGTTTTTTAATTGATTATATGGTCAAAGAAACTCATTTATGGTCAATCTTTGTGGATGACGACCTAACTTTACAGGCTACATCTGCTTTGTTTCACGGATTTGGATCTGTTTTGAAGGTTCTCTACATCTGAAACTCTAGTTTTCTCCTTTTCTGTGTGATCTGTAGGTGTGAAGAATCTTGTTTAAGTCAGAAAGAAGACGGTGACACGAGAATTCGTTAAGAGTTTTTTTTTTTTTTTGTTTCCATGGGGAATTGTTGGTCTTGGAGCACTCGAATCAAGGCTGAGAGTCCATCTCACACAGGTACTGAGATTTTTTTTTACTATTTTGTTTGTAATTTGGGTTTCGATGAATTTGACTAACTTTTCTTTTTTTTAGTTTGATTTCTATAAAATCATGTTTTTTTGGAGTTAAATTCATTTTGAACATATAATTTATGAATGTTTGTGGTGAGTTATCTCTTTATCTCTTGCAGATTTTCGGGTTTTCAACTATTTTTCTGTTTGATTTTTAGCATTTTCAGTTGAATTTTTGTGAAATTGTTAATAATTCTGTTTATTAGGCCTTAGTTTGCTTAAAAATTATGATATTTTGGATTCAATTTGAGATATTTGTCTTGGAAATTATTGATTTACGGAAGGCGTACTGGATTAGATCCACTTTAGTGTCGTCTCAGTTTTCGATCAAAGACCAAGTTTTTTTTTTTTTTATAAATGATTTATCTTGGGGTTGAGGTTGTGAATTAATTGAAATATGTCGTATTGGATTGGGTAGGGGCGAATTCGAGATACGTTAGTCACGATGGAAATGATCTAAGTGGTTCAAGCAGCAAGGTATCTTCATCTTCAATTCCTCCAACCCCTCGAAGCGAGGGTGAGATCTTACAGTCCTCTAATCTAAAGAGCTTCAGCTTCAGCGAAGTCAGAACCGCTACAAGGAACTTTCGCCCCGATAGTGTATTGGGAGAAGGTGGATTTGGTTCAGTCTTTAAGGGATGGATTGATGAACATTCTCTTACAGCTACCAGGCCCGGAACTGGCATAGTTATTGCCGTTAAGAGGCTCAACCAAGAAGGTTTCCAAGGTCATAGAGAATGGTTGGTGAGTACCATTTCCCCCTATTTCCGCTGTTTCGAAACTATAGCTCATCTTTCATACTTGTATCCGTTGGTTAGCATGTTTTAATTTTACAACATTAGAAAAAATATGCTGAAATTGATTCATTTTTGTGTCACTTGTGAACCCATAGGCGGAAGTTAATTATCTCGGCCAACTATACCATCCGAATTTGGTGAAATTGATTGGGTATTGCTTAGAGGATGAGCACCGATTATTAGTCTACGAGTTCATGCCTCGGGGAAGTTTGGAGCATCATCTATTCAGGAGTAAGTTGTTCACCATTTGAATTCTTTTAAGATTAGGAAATTCTGTGTTTCTTAGGCTCCCGATTCTAACTTTATGATTTTTCGAATTATTGTTGTTGATGTAGGGGGTTCTCAACCACTTTCTTGGTATCTTCGCATGAAGATTGCTCTTGGGTCTGCAAAGGGCCTAGCGTTTCTTCACAGTGCTGAAACAAAAGTTATATATCGTGACTTCAAGACTTCAAATATTCTACTCGATTCTGTATGCCCCTTGTGAATCATATCTATTTGCACTTTTAATTATATATTGTAAAGTTATTATTATTATTATTATTGTTGACATGACCCCCTTATTTATTGTAAATATGCAGGACTACAATGCAAAGCTTTCTGATTTTGGGTTGGCGAAGGATGGTCCAACAGGTGATAAGAGCCATGTCTCTACAAGGGTCATGGGGACTTACGGATATGCCGCTCCTGAGTACCTGGCCACAGGTATTAATATTAATTGGTGTTACATATATTTCTGTTTGCTTGTTTTGTTTAATGTCCATATGTAGTTTCTTTCATGCATAGCCCCCATCCTTGTGGTTTCCATTGTTCTTCAGTTAATTCTCGGGGTTGCATCTTCCCTTATTACTGAACTATCTTTGCTAACGACAACGACAAGTTCTCACTAGTTACTATTAACTTTCTTGATTTTTAGTGAAAAATGCAAATATATATATATTCCCCACTTCTTACTTATGTTTTCTCTGCTTGTGAAGGTCACCTGACGGCCAAGAGCGACATATACAGCTTTGGAGTTGTGCTCTTAGAAATGTTGTCTGGCCGGCGAGCAGTGGACAAGAACCGGCCTTCCGGAGAACACAACCTAGTGGAATGGGCCAAGCCTTTCTTGACAAGCAAACGTAAACTTTTCCATATTCTAGATGCCCGTATTGAAGGGCAATACACAATGGGAGGAATACATAAAGTAGCTAACATTGCTCTCCAATGTCTGTCCACCGAAGCCAGGTTCAGGCCAGAAATGGTCGAGGTTATTCCGGCATTGGAGCAGCAGCTTCAGGATAGTAAACAAACAGCAAAAAACACTCAAAATGAACGTGACCCGAACCATCAAAGGCGATCCAGCAATGGACCCAAGCATCACAGAAGAAGCACAGATGAAACTTCCAATGGAAAGGCCGTGTCTTACCCCAGGCCATCGGCATCTCCACTTTATGCTTAGATAAGTGGAAGAGCAGTAGAAGGAAGCTTTTAATTCTTTATAATTGGGGGGAAAGAAAAAGAAGGAAAAAAAATGCCTTGATGTGGGGAATAACAAAATCAGAAGGAAATTGAGCATGTTTTGCAACTATATTTGGTCAATTTTTGTATAGTTCAAGTTGACCTTCTTGTCAATAGATGTAAATCTAAATCCGCAGTTGCGGTTGAGGTTTGTGACGTAAAAAAACAGCATTTTGGGGGGGAATGGGTTGTTTTTGTTTTTTTTTTTTTTTTTGTTTCTGCATAGGGTGGTTGATTTATAGTTTTCCTCGTGCTCTTGCATTAATAATATTTATATTTTCTTTGTGAATGAAGATTTGAGTTTTTTCATTTGTTCTTATATTTTCTGAGACGTTTTCTTACAGAATGAAACTTAGATTTTTCTCCTTCTTTTGAAGTTACAAGTACATGTGTTTTACGTGGATGTTTGCTTCTTCTCCATGTTAATGCCCCTCACAGACTGGATGAAAAGGTGGTTGATGGGATGTGAGTGTGTCACCAACTCACCATTCCAAGAAAGTTGAACTTGAAAGAGCATCAGAGGAGAAAGCACGTGGATGTTTTGCTAGACATATAATGCCCGAGCATATCATCAGATTCATTATCTTCTCAGCACTGTGTTTCCCTTTATGCAATCATGCCACACTAAAATTGTTAAAATTCTTAGCTTTTTAAGAGGTTCTCAACACTTTAAATCCTCAACATTGTCAAATCCTCATTTTGCATTTGGAAGGATTTCTTTTTCAGATGTAATTGACTTTAGAACTAGGCCTAGGAGAATCTCTTTCAAGAGAATGTGATTTCCTCAAGTCAACCTGCCCTGGCAAAATGCGTATTCATCCACTAGAAGCTATCGTGAAAAATCCAATTGGACATAAACCACCAATCTGATTACTTCGGATGTTGATCAAGGATTTGGGTTCCAAGAAGGGCGATCCAATAAAATGTGAAATTATATATTGTATATTTAGTTAAATTAGATTTTGTATATCAGATCACATTTGATCTGATCCGGATCCAGATCCAATCCAATTTTATTGCAAAGAAAATGCTTGATTACAATTCATTAACTAGACAATCCCATTTTTCATGCACAACCACACAGGCATTTAGAGAAAGAATATATTTTAAAATGGATTAATTTATCCAATTTAACTGAAAAGAAAAATATAGAAGGTAGTGCAAAACATTTAAATTGTTTTGGTGTAGTTCCATACCAAAGTGTTAATACTTCAACTAGCCTACAATGAAACAAAAGTTGACCCTCATCAATAATAGAAATAAGCAATAAGATATTACCGAATTCTCATTAACCATGATCAACGTGATTTCAATGGATCAAGGAAATTTTAAACTGATCTTCATCAAATACTGGATAGAGATCCTTAAATATAGCATTCTCGCTAAAACCCAAATTCAATGAATTTAAACAAAAGCACCAGTATGGCATAGACAAGTATCATAAGTAGGTGCACTCAAAAACAGTATTGACAATGAACAAGAACAAGTGTTTAACAGAGTATACAGTCCCTCATATTATGTAAATTGTTCAAACACCAGTAACAATTTTTCTAGAATTAACACATTAAACTAAAGTTAAAGTCATAACCTAATAAAAACAAACGATTTGTAACGAGGATCCATATAGTTGCACAAAATAGTACATTGATGCCAACATCAGCAAGATGCATACCCATAAACCAAAGTTTACAAGGTTTTCACTTATCTGCTGTGTCTGGGCGACAAGTCTGCAGACCTAGATCGTGATCCAGATGGCAATCTTGAAGCTAGTCCAGGTGATCTCCAGTCCCGTCGTTCTTTTTCAGATTCATAGGTAGGCTTTCTGCAACCGCACATTTAGAAAAGAACATCGTGACCAATTTGAAAAGGACTGATATGCATTAGCACAGGGAGGGAAAAAAAACTGTTTGGTTGCAGCAAAACATTTTGAGTATTTTTTTTTCCAGAAGAAAACATATTCCCCATTTCATGAAAAAAAGATAGCATACTAGTGCTACTACACATTAATATAAAAATAAAGCAAATTTTGTCGAGAACTCACAGTCAAGGTGCCAATATTATAAATCCAATCATACAATATTATGCAATTCCTGGCTTTCAAGAAATTTTGATATTTAATTTCATTCACAAGGCATTGCAGGATACAGGCATTGGAGCATGTTGGGAAAGATTACAAGGTATAATATGTTCTCAATTGACAGATACAGTGAAATAAAAACTTCGACTCACTCAACATAGCCATTATCAGCCCGAGGATGATCGGCATTGCTGTATTCTGGAGAGTATGATCTTTGGTGCATGTGAACACCGTCTTGCTCTTGTAGATGATCCCTCGGGGATCTTGAGCGGTCTGCATTCCTTTCCCTTGGGGAAACAGAGTAATCATCTCGCCGTCTTGGGGCAGGAGAGAATGATCTGGCAAAATAAAGTACACAAATGTATCCTTTTTCCTGAACTACATCATGCAGTTTAAGTTGCAATTTAGGAAAAAGACCTCAGCTCACCTGGAACGATAGCGGCTTCTGGAAGCTGAAGGGTAACGAGGAGAGCGTGAATGGGATATAGAACGAGAGCGAGAACGTCCTGCAAACATATTGGACACACCCCAATTTGTACAGAAACTCATGCCAAGGAAACTAAGCACTTTACACGTGGGGATCACCTTTGGGTGCCAATTCAAACCCAAGTGTGGATACCAATAGAGCTGGTAGTCACATCAACACCTTTTCCCTCATGAAGTACAGAGCTAAAGCTAATATGCAGACAACAACTAGGCTTCCCCAGGATTCTTCAATACGTTTATCAAATATTCAAGTGAAACCCTTTCCTTACTAAAATAGTAAGATTTTGAGCCTTACCAAGGGTCATTTTGCTCAAATGGATTACCACATCAGAAATCCAACACCACAGCCCTCTAAGTTTCTTCAAAAACTCCGATAAAAAAAATTATTCAAAAAAAATTTCTTTTGATCTAGATCCAAGGTTTTGAAAATGGGATGGTTACTGAACTTCCACATAACTCCCAAACTTAAAAATGAAAGTCAACAGTGAAAATTAACATATTTTTGACTTTTTTTTTCAAAATTCATAGAATTTCGTCCTCTACAACCCTAAAGCATCAGATCATGTTTTTAGATGCCATGAGGTGGCCCAAGGACCCTTAGTAAGGGTGAAATCCTTACAAACTTAGTAAGGATAGGGTGGCTCAATATTCAAAAGCAAATGTCCACAACTTACCATAATAAGATGATCGCCGTCCTCCATAACCAGAAGAACCCCTGTAAAAGTTACAGCACATCAAGAAAGAAAGAAAGAAAGATATAAAATGGAGAATTTTAAACAGTGTTTGTCCGATTATAGAATTTGCTATAATAATTAAGAGATGAGGGACTAAAAACATCCAAATTACCTAGGCCTGCCTCTGCTGCGCATTTCCTCAGGCCTTTTCCTGGTTTCTGCAGCAACCACCACAGTTATCTCCCTACCACAAAAAAGTTGCCTGTTCATGTGATACTGAGCCTCCACAGCATCATATGGATCCACAAACTGCACAAAAGCAAACCCTCGAGGTTCCCTACATTGAAGACATACAAAATCTCATAGTAAGTATACAAGTCTGGAAAAGCACAACCCCTGATGATGGGAGGAGACCACATTGAGACAGATCTGGCAAACAATACCACTTACTATGCCTTTCCCAATTATGTAAAACTCGACTTAGATCACTCCTGAGAAATGTGGAGAAAGTTTTTAATAAAAAAGCAGCTAACAGTCCAAGCTTAGTGGCTAACCTTTTCTTCTTCTATAGTCAAGCATGTAGAGTGCATCTTCAAAAATGCAAGAAACTTGCAAATTCTTCACATGCTTGTAAATACATTGAAGCACTTGAAATCATCGATGCTCCAAACTTAAATCTTCTCATCCAATACCCAATTCAATTGATCAATCTTCAATCTTCTTCCTCATCAAACTTCAATTGATGTGTGAATTATATATTTTTCTCTTCATACAGGAACTTTCTTCATTTGAACATTATTCTTAACACTCTTGGGGACACCAGAATATTACGCATTGTTAAATGCAGACCATCATCATATGCGGGGCTTGGGCTTGTTTTAACTTCAAACCAAAACACCCCCTGATAAACCAGTTCAATACATAACTTACCATAAAAATTAAAAAAAAAAAAAAGATTTGATAGCAAAAGAAGAATTCCCCGTCGTACAAAAACTTTTCCATCTTATACAACACGCCATGATGAATGAACCCAAACAGGAAAAAAAGAAAGAAACAAATAGTTAAATGGGAACAGGGCTCATTAACCTCCATAGCTTGAATTACCAATTAAACATTAAAGAATCTTTGCCAAGAATTTAATTACTAAAATATATATAATATTTTGAAAGTGTCAAATAAAAAAAAAGGATGCACATTACAACTTGAAATATAATGAATGACGAAGTGCAAGATTAGTAAAAAAAATAATTAATATCATCACCACGCCCTGAAAACCTTACCCTGTATAATAATCCTTCGGCAAATACACATCTCTTACTGGTCCAAATCTTTCAAATGGAACTCGAAGGTCTTCTGGCCTACAGACACCAATAAAAGACTTGGTAGAACAAATCCCATAGAAAATAGGTAAGGTGTGGAGATGTGTATCCAGGGGCGGAGCCAGGATTTTGCTCATGTGAGGGCAACCAAGAGTAGAAAAGAAAAATTGTGGGGACAATTAAGAGTGAAAAAAATAGTTGTGGGGGCAATTAAGAGTGGAAAAAAAAATTAATGGGGGCAATAGTGATAAATTTCTTTATCGGCTGCTCAAATCTGTTGCAATAGCACATTATTCCATGAAATTTGAAAACTCTTGTGGGGGCAAGTGCCCCCACAGCCCCCAATCTAAATCCACCCGTGTGTATCTATACATAAACTAACTCATTTGAAACAGAAGCCTACCTGCAATTCATAGGAACATTTCGAACCAAGAGACTCCCATTATTTGGTTCATTACGTCCACCATATCCTCTTCTAGGGGGGCTTCTTCCCCGACCTCCATAGCCTCTCCTTGGAGGACTATGGTATGGTGGACTGTACCTCCGCATGGTATAGCTGCAGTAACATCACATTTGTTGTTTTATGTATCTTAAAAAAGAGGAGTCTTAGACCCAAAAAATTGAACTTAATTTGCATCAGTGAGCAAATATTACTGAATAATAATAGGGCAAAATGGAATAAATAAACTTAAACAGTTGAAGTGATGAAGTCAGAGATTAATCACTTTTGTCATTATGACTGGACAAGGTAGGCATCGATAAAAGTTCTGAAGTCATACCAACCATATGCAAAATAGCAAAAGTCAACATCCCACCTCAAAGATATCTAGGGAAAAATATTAACCTAATCAATCTGTAGCTATCACTCATATTAAGTGTTCACAAATGCCTATGATGTTAAAGCATGGTGACTCCTATGCCTGAACAGGCTCTCCAATTCTTCAAGCACTACTACCCCCTTTTTTATGGGTGAAAATATAATTTTATTATCAAATATCTAGAACAAATTTCTCATCGATGTTCTTCTAACACAAACTATTCCTCTCTGTCCCTAACTCCAAAGCCCTTTTCCTTAAGCTTTTTTTTTTTTTTGAAAAGTGTAATATATTGATAAAGGAAAAAAACAAATACAAAAGAAACAACTACAAAGAGGCCGAGGAAGCCTCACAAAGAACAAGAAGGAAAATACAACATCACTAATTACAAAAATCGTTCCATCTAAATACAAAATCCTCGAAAGAGAATCCTGCAAACTCTTTATACTGTTTTGACCAAAGGTACAAATAACCCAAGATCTCCAAAAAGCCTGCATGCGAGCTTCTCGTCTTACTATTGAACACCCTGTTGTTTCTCTCGTTCCAAACCCCCCAAACAATAGCCGAGGGAAGCATAACCCACAGAAGTCTTTTTCTGGGATTAAAGTCATTATTAGCCCATTCAACTAACAGGGAGGAAAACTTACGAGGAAGGACCCAATAGATGCGAAACCGACCAAGGAAATAAGACCAAATAGTAGAAGAGAATGAGCAGTGAATTAGGATATGATCCACAGACTCCTCATCCCTCAAACAAAGAGGACAACAATTAGGGGTAATCCAACCCCGAACAATCAAATTATCCAATGTGAGAATCCTACCAAGAGAAGCCAACCAAACAAAAAAGGAGACTTTAGAGGGGATAGACTTACACCAAACGATGGACCCAAACAAGGATCGCTCCGCACGAGTGTTAAGGCTCTCATAAAAAGATCTAACAGAGAATCTCGAATCCTTTGCCCTCTTCCATTCCCACTTATCTTGTTTTCCCTCATTGAGATGAACCAAGTGTAGGAGATCAAGGAAAGATATCAAGTCGTTTAGCTCCCAATCATTAAAATTTCTCTTGAACCCCAAATCCCACGTGGGACTAGACTCATTGCGTATCAGACACTGCTGGATAGAGCAATTCTTCTTAATAGAACAGGCGTACAATGACGGGAATTGAGTAGCCAGAAAGGATGTGCCACACCACCAATCCTCCCAAAATCTGACTCCGTCCCTTAACCCTACTTTGAACCTAATACCACTCTCAAAATCCTCACGCAGTTTAAGAACCCCTTTCCAAATGCTACACCCGTAAGAGCCTTTCGCCTCGCCAGTATACCAACCTAGCTTCCTCTCCCCGTATTTAGCCTTAATGATCTTTCTCCAAAGTCTCCCCCTTTCCTCCCCGAATCTCCATAGCCATTTTTCTAAAAGCGCTCTGTTTACTAATCTAAGGCCTCTAATTCCCAAACCCCCATTCTTCTTAGGCATGCAAAGTACTTTCCACTTGACCAAATGATACTTCCTCCTACCTCTCTTATCATTCCACAAAAAATTCCTCATAAGCCTTTCCAATCTAGTCTCTATTGACCTCGGAAGCATGAACAACGAGAGAAAGTAAACCGGGATACTCAACAATGTACTTTTAATCAAAGTTATTTTCCCTCCCTTCGACAGATACTTGAACTTCCACGTGCTCAGCCTTTTCTCCATTCTCTCAATCACACCCTCCCAAATTTTGGTATTGTTATAGGGAGCTCTTAATGGTAAACCCAAATGGGACGTTGGTAATATATCGTGCCTACACCCCAAAATTGTAGCCATCACCTGAAAATATCATTCACCTCTCCAACTCCGAAAAGTTTGCTTTTATGCAAGTTGATATGTAAACCTGACATGGCCTCAAAGCAACATAAAAGAACTCGAAGAACCCTCACCTGATCCCTCGAATGCTCCAGGAAGACCAATGTGTCATCCGCAAACTGAAGATGCGAGATCAATGGTCCATCATTCACCCTAAACAATTTACCTAGAGCTTTTGCTACAATAAGAAACAAGAAGGGGGATAGAGGACCCCTTGTCTCAACCCTCTCGAGCCCTTTTCCTTAAGCTTGTGTTCATCATTTTGACGTGTCAAAAGGTATCTCACCCTGCCATTTCAGTAAAAGAAGTTTGTGCCAACCAACAGATGGAATTTGACTTCATCCCATAAAAAAGTATTTTGACTCTTTCACTAGAAACCATGTTTTTTTTATGAAAATGACTCCCTCTAAAAAGATTAGTTTTCTTTCAAATGGCAACCCTCTCAAAGATAGGTTCCTTGATCAATTTTGACATGTATGGTGTCCCCAAAGAGAGTCCTAAGTGAGATGTAAGGTTTCATGTTTAACACCCAAGTGAATCTTCCACATTCATTGATACTCCAATAATGAAAATTTGACTCCTAGCCATGTTGCTGTGAAGACCTCAGATGACTTCAAAACATCTCGAGACGGTCCTTTCGCTCCAAAGGCATCAAATCAATGTGTTATCTACAAATTGTAGTATTGAATGGAAAAAGAAGAAGAAAAAAAAATCGCATACCCTAAACCCTGAGAATATCCCATCATCTTCAGCCCAGCATAGCCTTCTACTTAAAACTTCCATAACCATAGTGAAGGAGGGCATACCATCAATTTGGAAACATAGAGGGGTATCTCTAATATTGATTAAAAAAAATAAAAAAGAAGAGGGATAAATCTAAATCACCCTTGATTTTACTTATTTTTAATCAATCAAACGAAGAAAAAAAAAAAAAAAAAGGAAGCCTTGTGAAATCATATAATGGCTTCAAAATTTTAAAAAAAATTAATCAATCAAATAAAAAATTTGAAGCCTTGTGAAATCATATACATATATGGCTTCAAAATTCAAAACAAGATAATGAAGAAAGCATGCATCAAATAACCTCCAACCAAAAACCCTAGTTCAAATCACAAAATGTTACGTATCCACTTAAATCAGATCAGAAAAATAATAAAAAAGAAGAAAGAGATTGGAATTGATCTCGTTCGAGGGAGATCGGACCTCCTAGGCCACCAATTCGAGACGGTGAATCTCCAAAATCCAATAGGATCTTAATAATCCTACACAATTCGTAACTACCCTTACCCATTACCTAAGACTCCTTAACTAATTAAAATAATTAAAATAAAATACATCAAGATGCATCAAATCTTGATACAAGATAATAAATTTCTAGGCACATAACACAAAACTAACATTCTATAAAACCCTAAAAGCAAATAAGAGATAGAGGGAAAGTAAGAACAAATAGAAATCCCAAATCATACCTCAAAGCCAAAAACAAGGAAGACAAAATCTTTTGAGGGGCAAATTAAAGTTTCAGCGGGTTATAGTGATTTCAAGAAAGAAAAAACGAAATAATTTGTTTTGTTGCTCGTTAGGGTTTTACCTGCGAATGAGTGGGAAAGTAACAGAGAGAAAAAAAAGAGAAGATCGAAGCGCGACAAAAACCACAGATCGAAATTAAGCGAAGTAAACCCGCGAGATGCCTCGAGTCTCGACCTTGTGATAAACCCTAGAAAGCCCACTCATTAAGAATCTCGTATTATTATATACGAGGAAACCTGAGATGTTGATCACAAATTCCAGTCCCGTGTGTTTGGTCACGTCAAATAACTCCACGTGGCATTTCCTTCATGAGTGAACCAGTTCGAGACAAATTCCAGTTTATAGTTTATAGTTGGAAAATGCTGGAATGACACAGGGTATTTACTGCGATTCTCATAAGTCTGACGTGGGATGTGCACATAATCATAGATGTATTTCCTCGCGATGCGTAAGAATTGTGAGAATCACAGTAAATCCTACGTCACCCCACCCCCACTTCGAGACAACCAGTACCTCCAATGTCTCTTTCGACAAAAACAAACACTCTTCTTATCTTGAGATATGTTGGAGCTCTTAACTTCTACTTCTCCAAACAGCTTGATAGGGAACAATGAAACCCCACAAGAATCCAACCAGAGGGACCAAAATCTTTCTTTTTAAAAGCTATTTGAATTTTGTAATTATAATCCGAGTTATTTAAGAATTATTGAGTTTTTTATTTTTTTTCCCCCTTTTAAGAACCATGAGTTTTGACTTGATTTGATTTGATTGAGATTGGAGATGGGTTGGTAAATTTGATGAAAGTCTGTGGCTAGAGATAGCAAAACTCCAGCCCCCAACACAACGCCCATCACTCAAATACACACCATAAGAGTCACCACATGTCTGCCAATGTTGTTGCTGATAATCAGGTGTTGGAAGCTCCTCACCACAAAGATAAGGAGCTTCCAACACCAAACCAGAGTGGTGAACGATGAAGATTATAGCAATTGGTTACTGAATGTATGACTTTTTTTAATGATAGAAACCCGATACAAAATATATTGATGTGTTACCAAACAAATTACAACATTGTTACAGTATTCAACTCATACGTCGCAATACAATTAAAAGGAGGTAAAAGAAAGAAACAGAAGAAGCGTAGGAAGTATTATGAAATTTGAAAGAAAAAAAAAAAATACATAGTTGCATACATGCCCAACCATAAATCCTTCCCCAAACTATATTTAGTTATTTACAGCAGGAAGAAACGCAAATCCCTCACCATATGTTCCTGCAATGCCACATATATCCCTCCCAAATGAGAAGCAAAACTTCTGTCTCGAAAACGAAGGAATGACGAAAGCCTAACCACCGAAAGCATATACCTGCCATTGCCAGAAAAAGACAAGGGAAGCACTAATGTCCAATTTCTCACCGCCACAAAGCAAAATCACCATGTTCTCACCACTGGTGTCCAACTTCTCCAATCTAATTTCCCACTAACTCTGTTCCTTAAACTGACCATTTCTTTAAAATCAAAAGCCCTCCTCTTATAATTGTTCCCTTGTTTTGTTGATTCGCTGTCAACAATACATTCTTGATGATCCTTTTCCTTTACAACTTCAGCTTGATCAACAATTTGCAATATCCCACCACCATCTGATGGCGGCGATGTCTCGCTGATGATCTGTCGTAGAATCTCAACTGTCTCACTCATCTTAGGACGGGACTTTGGTTGCTTCATTAGACACTTGTTAGCCAGGGAGACAAGCTTCTGAGCTGATTTTATGCAATATTGCCCTTCAAGCCGTGCATCCATAATTAGATGGATTTTCTTGGACCCTGATACATAGGGTTTCACCCATTCCAAGAGCTTCTGCTCACTCCTTGGTAAGTTTCTGTCCACTGACCTCCTTCCAGTGATGAGCTCGTAGAGAACTACCCCAAAGCTCCACACATCACTCTTAGCAGTCAACCTGCCTGTTTGAACATACTCTGGAGCTGCATAGCCTACTGTACCCACGACCTGTTCAAACAAATAAACTAAATCAACTTTGAAGATCACAACCAATCTAAAGGAGTGTTAGCTATGTTGATTTACAAGGCAGCTTATTTTTGAGATACCATATAGTTACTTAGTTTACACACGCCCAATTATAATTTCCTACATAATGGATACGTAAGGTTTCAGGAAAATTATTTAAAATTTTGATTTGTTCTGAATACATAACTCCAGAAGTAGACTTCCTGTACTGACAATCTTAAAACTTACTGATGTTGAAACGTGTCCAAATCCTTCAGCTGGTCCCTGCCTGGCCAATCCAAAATCTGAGAGCTTAGCACTGAAGTCTTCATCTAACAGAATGTTTGATGTTTTAAAATCCCGAAATATTAACTGCATCAATAAGCCATGCATCATGTAAAGTTAGAAGGATTGCTCAACAGACAGCCAAAGAGATTTGTTAATAAGGAAACACTGCATAAACTAAGGCATACTCTTCTCCGTAAAATACGTGAGAGTAAAATTCCTACCAGGTCAGAAAATCAGAAATAAACTACTGAAGTTGTTCCAATTTTCAGCATCACAGCATGGCCATGCTTACTGCTCATAGATAGCAGGCTTGTGCATGAAGGAATCTGTGCATGCATAGAGTCGTGAATACTATGATTGTGAACTAAAAAGACTGAAAACATGTAAAGTGTAAGGTGTCAGCAACACTAAAAGTAGGGAACCCTTGTACCCTTCGATCTAGAAGATAGGATGACATTTACCGCTTCCCAAAACATTTTCATTGATCTCTCATTTTACATCATCCCAGTGTACTAATTTCTTCAGCTAGTATCTAATCTCCTATACTAATCCCATAAAAATAATAATAATAATAATAATAAACTAAGCTAATCTCCTATACTAATCTAAGAAGATAAAAAGGAAAGAAAGAAAAACAATCTATGTTCACGTATCACTTTG
The DNA here is from genome assembly GCF_017979445.1 of Akebia trifoliata. Classification (NCBI taxonomy): domain Eukaryota; kingdom Viridiplantae; phylum Streptophyta; class Magnoliopsida; order Ranunculales; family Lardizabalaceae; genus Akebia; species Akebia trifoliata. The sequence goes on along the minus strand of NC_141382.1, from coordinate 511,729 downwards.
ATTGTACTTGGCATTCCTATGTTCATATAAAGACATTAGTTGCAATCAATCTATGTTCTTGCAATAGTATGTTTAATTGTTTGTCTGTGATAGAATAGTTCCATCTGGGGTTTAACTTCCTTATCCAACCCCATAAGTTATATTATTCATCCAAAAAGCTGTTGAACATGCATATCAGTGCGGATATATGTTCACAGATCATTAAAATGTTACAATTAGATTATGAATGACACTTCCCCAGGACTAGGAATTCAAGTAGTCTCAACTTGTCCATGACTAAACTTCTAGGTGGTTGCCAGCTAGAAACCAAGTCAATTAGGACATGACTATGTTTTCCAAAAGAAATAATTACATAAGCTTGTACCAAGTAAACCATCCCCTTACTATATAATTAAGAGTGTAGAATTCCTATATGCAAAGTATAAATGGGAAAAAAAGGAAGTATTACCTGAAAATCCATTTCTTCATGAAGGTACGCCAATCCAGAGGCGGCATCATGGGCAATTTTTAATCTCATTGTCCACGACAGAGGAGATGACAGTGGCACTCGAGCAAAGAGATGGTCCTCCAAGCTTTTATTAGGCATAAGTTCATATACCAAAAGTCTTTGAATACCCCTCTCGTCATCTTCCGCACAATATCCCACTAATTTGACAAGATTTGGATGCTTGACTACACCCAAAAAATTCACTTCTGTAATCCATTCCTTGTGCCCCTGAATACTAGAAGGCAAAATAGCGAACAAACCTTAGACAAACTCAAAGCAATAGACTAGACTCACTTATTCACAATAATAGTTTGTGAAAAGGTTAGTACATGCAACAAAACAGATATTTTAAGATGCAACATGTCCCTAGGAGGTATGCTAGAAACAACACCAAATTTCAAGTGGGAGATTGTTTGTAAGAATACCATGTAGCTGCTCTATTTGGGTTTCCTTGACTTTTCTTCTGTTGCTTTGTTTTGTTTTCTTTTATGTTCACACTTATTCTTTTCATGTTCTGTTGTTCTTCAGGTATGTCAGCACGACTTTCTCTGTTTCTCTTTCATTTTTAATAAAATTCACAATTAACCCCCCTTCTATAGAGATTGAGAGAGGAAGCAGCGGAAGTAACACAACTCAAAAGATAATCTCATGAGCCAGGTTGGTGACTCATAGAAGCTACTTTTTCACTTAGACACTGGAAAAAAAGTTAACTTTTAGGTATGGTTATAATATAGACTTTGTAGTTGTACTAAAAATTCTAAAAGAAAAACCATAACGTAGATGAACATGCAACACCTCAAAAAGACATGGTTAGTTAACCAAACACACCTAATTTTTTAACTTCAAAAGCCCAAAAATGGATCAACTCAGCCTAGCGGGGCGATTTTTAGTTTTCACCATATGACTACTATTTCCAGTATAGAAAAGCAAGATAACATCCCAAAAAGACATTGAAGAATTATTATTTTAGGAGCCAAGCCCTAGTCCAAATAAATTAAATTGCTAATTCACTGTTATGCTAATATTGCAGAGACTCATGGCCAGTCAGAGACTACAACTAGACGATTAGTAAGTGTGTGTTTGGTAACACTTCTGAAAGTTTAACGAAATTGTGTTTTTTTCTTCATCGCAGTGCCTACTTCATTTAATGCTATTCAATGCTGTGGCCCTGTCCAAACAGAACCCAAATTTCTGTTCTTCACATGTTAATAGCAACCTATTTTCGTCAATTTTCATGACTAACCTGAATTACTATTCTACCACAGCCCCATAATGCAGATTAAGCAACAAACAGATAAAAATTCAGGCAAGCAAAATAATTACTGGCATATGATTTCAGATCAAAATGGAGAAAAAAAGGCAAACATTCACTAACCAAATTAACACAAAAATGAAGTTAAAAAAAAAAAAAAAAACAAGGATCTTGCCTGCAATCCACTACGATTCAACTGTTTCACAGCAACATCCATCTTCGCATGAGGATCATCATCAGAAATCCTAACAACTCCTCTATAAACACAGCCAAATCCTCCCTCCCCAATCATCAACGCCCGACTAAACCCTCTCGTAGCCGATCTCAACTCAGAGAACGCAAACACACGTAGATCATTAGCTCTCCTTTGAAACAAGTATTCATGAAACACAATCGAATCCGAAAGATCCCTAGAATGATCTGATTCGTATTCACATCGTCTATTGTCTAAACTACTCGAAGCAACACTAAGAGAACGAGCCCAAGAAACCTTAGAAACCCTAGAAATTGAACCATCATCTTCTTCTCTCTTCTCCCCGTTAGAGAAATGGAAACACTTCATTTTGAATCAAACTCTAAACAAACCCTAACGAAACCCTAGAAAAAGAAGAAGAAGAGATGGAGAAATGCAGACGCCTTGACATGAAGAGAGAGAAGAAATTGTTGTTGAGATAGAGAAAGAGTCAAAGGAGATGGGCTGATGAGAGGAGATCAACTACCTTGAAATCTTCTTGAATTTATTTATTTTAAATAAAAGAGAAAAAATTGGAGGGTAGGTTTTGAATTTGTTTTCTTCTCTGTGGTTTTGTGGGAAGTCCAGATCCAGTGCTCCCGTAATCGAGTTTCTAAATAAACAACTCTGTTAAATTTGACGCTATCGTTTTAAATCAAACCCAACGTTTAAGCGCGGGCGTTGAATAGGAAGACACGTGAAGTAACGCTAAAGTATCTAGAAGAGTTAGCTGGACCGTTTTGGTCCATTGTCGTATTTATGAAGATCGTGGAGCGTTTTGTTTGTCTGGTGGAGAGTGACAGAGACACTCACGAGGAGCTGCAGAGAGTCACAGTGTACCCACCATATGCCATATTTTATTTATGAGACGACTGAGTTGGATAGATTTGTGAAGTCTAGATAATATGACTCGTCAAGTGACATACTCAATCGACTCCCCAACTTGGACAAGTTCAGGAATCGTATATTTGTATGTCTTCTGGGGATACATTTTCATGGGGCATACAGATTTACGATTCTTGAACTTGTCACATCAAGGAGTTGATTGACTGAGTATGTCACCTCACGAGTCATATTATAATGACTCTAGATTTGTATCTTAAAATGCTACCAAAACATTCCAAGTGGACACACCATTCGGGACACCATCTCGATGTTGATTTATTAGTTAAAGTCTTTGAGGATTGATACGACACCTTGGGTACAAAACACATTGTCAACTATTGATTATTAGTCATTAATTTCATTGGTCTTTAAAAAAAAAATATTAGACTTGTGAATGTAAAGTATACATAATTTCTACAATAGTTTGTCAAGCATGTGAATCTTGATTATTGATAAAAAAAATGTGAGTATTTTCAAGAGAAAATCATGTTTATGGGTCATGTATCAAGTCAAGGTAAAGGTCATCGTGGAATAATTTGTCCCAATCAAAATGACAGAATTACATTTATTTTTTAAGACTCGTTACTTACTATCGAAAATTTATTCTTCATTATTCTAAGAAAATAGTTGTGTTGATAGATCTTTTGAAGAAGGTTCAAACATATTTAATCTTGATTCATTCGACCAAGTCATAGTTATGAGTGTTATATAGATAAATAAATAAAATAAATTAGAAGTGAAAAACTAGTAAAGTAAACTCAAATTATTGAGTTTTGTTATTTTATTCTTATAAAGCATATTTATATCATTCAAATTTGTTGTAAATAAACTATATCAATATATTATTATATGATCCTTTCAAATATAAACAAAATATGTTGGACTTTTTGTTTGGCCCTTTGCCACGTGGGAATCTCAGATTTTATTGCGGTCTGACTTTGCTTCAGGTGTGACAGGGTGCGCATAGAGTACCTCCCACTGGGTTCGCCACGTGTTTATATTTTATTGGACAATAAAAAGGTCATTGTGAGATACGCTTCGGATTTTGGTAGATATTTGAGATATACCCAAGCATTTCAAACTAACGGCAAAACCTTTGTTTGTGGTCTTTCAAAAAAGACTAATAGACAATGTCTGAAATACCCTCATCTTAGATCTTTAGTGAAAAAATGCCTTGTTTTTTTTTTAAAAAAAATCCATCATCTACACCATTTTGTGAAAAAAAAAATAGTCTTGCTAAAGTGACCTCAAGATTATACCTCATATCGCACATCCTGACTTGAAAGTGTGTAAGAACCATAGATGTTTTTGACTAGTATCTCGATGAAAAGCATCTATGGTTCCTACACACTTTCACGTCATGATGTGCTGTATGGGGTACAATCATGAGATCACTTCAGCATTAGTCTAAAAAATATTTAGTTTATTCAACGTCATTTTGCCAAGAATCACTGTAATTTTCTTCTAAAAAGCCGTGTCTTTAATCTCTCTAATATTCATATTTTGCTCTTAAGATTTAAAGGTGGAATGATACAAGATCATGAGATTGGAAGGTAAAAGTAGTTTTTTTTTTTAATTTTTTTTATATGTAAAATAGATGATGGGCTTATTAGGGAAAATTAATTGATACTGATGAAGTTGGAGATGAAGGTAATTTTGTCGTATTCGTGGTATATAACAGAAGACCATGATCAAGGGGCTTGCTATCAATTTGCAATCACACGGGTATCTCATTAAATCACCAAAATTTGAAGGGGTATGTTCAAATACCCAACAACATAGTTAAGGGGAAAATTATAAAGAAACTGATCTTCTAGAGAGGGCCTACCAATAAGTGGTATCACCCTCAATCAATAATGAGTGCATCAATCATAGAATCGTAGCTGCGCAGCAAAATAGTGTTTTTTTTTTTTCCAAGTTGCAATTATTTGCCGTTCCTCTTTCCCCAGCATGCATTGCTTAACAAAGAATTACGAATGAACCTACAAATGATGAATAACGATTTTCTGACGCCCCTCTGACACACCTCCCCAATCACAGAATCGTAGATCATTTGCATCGGGATACATCTTATCGTAAAATCATTTTCTTGTATATCTCAAGACTAATGATCTAGGATTCTGTGACGGGAGGTGTACGGGTGGGGGGAGTCAAATTATCATGACTCATTAATGATTTAGTAACAATCCTCTTTCTTTATTTTTTTTACCTCAAAACAAAGTATATAATGGGTCGTTCCGTATACCCCTATTACGACTCACATTGTGACACACCGTTTTGTCTTATATGGACAAAAATATTTGGAATGGGCTGATTTTTTGTGAGGATGATCTCTATGGTGAGAAGATCATCCTTGCCAAAAATCAGCTCATTATGAAACTTCTAGCCCCATATTTAAAAGTTGAAAAATTTTAGACCGTCCAATTTTTGTAAATCAATTTTGATGGGATTAGAAGTTTTGGAATGGGATGATTTTTTGTCAGGATGATCCCTTCTTCACAGAGATCATTCTCACAAAAAATCAGCCCATTCCTAACATTTTTGCCCATATAAGACAAATGATGTGTCGTAATATGAGTCGTAATAGGGGTCGTAATAACGCCATCCATATATAATATAATTTATAAAAGGAAAATTATGTTTCTTTTTTTCCTCATTATAAGGGAATTTGTGTCATGTGCAAAATTTCATATATATATATATATATATATATATAGATAGAGAGAGAGAGAGAGAGAGAGAGAGAGAGAATAGAGTCCAACTGTTATGTTTTATCATAGAGATGTTGAGTGATTATGCAAACAATTCCCTTAAAAAACTTTTGACATTATTTGAAATGATATGGCTTTTATGTTTGAGATTCACATAAGCAAAAGTGTTGGTTAATTTATTGAAAATAAACAATCTATAAGTGCCACCTATTATGAGTGTCACGTTTATAGCCCATTCTCATTCATAATCAGGGGCGAAGCCATGATTTTGTCTACACGAGGGTAACTAAAAAACTTATAAATTTTAAAATCTTTGTGGGGGGAAATAGTGGTGGATTTAGCTTTTCATCGTTGTTATCAGTTGAAATGGAGTATATAAAATAAATCATTATAGTTATTAAAAGATATTGTGGGGGACATGGCAGTGGGTTGTTGTGGTAGTCCTCCCCAAGATTAGTTGTGGTGCGCCCAAGCTGACCTGGACACTCGGTTAGTAAAAAAAAAAAACAAAAACAAAAAAAAAAAGAAATTGTGGGGGCAATTTAACACATTCCCCCACTATATATCCACCCCTACCCACAACGATGTTCTAAATAGTCGAGTTCAGATTCAAATTGCTCTACTTCATTCATTTGGCTTGTTGTTCCCTACTAAACACCCTCGTTTTGGGATTCACTGCCAAGGTTAAGGACTTTAGCTTCTCCTCCTACTTCAGTATGTTTCTCCAAGTACATTTAATTAGTAAAAAAAAATAACATCCATTTTAAATAATGTATCTATGATAATATAAAATAAAATAAAATTTCTATCTTTTAAAAATCTCTTAACTAATAACTAATTTTGCAATGAAAATAATTTGAATAAAAATAATAGTTTGGCACGAGTCCCTTTGCAATATATATATATATCATTTATCATAATTTAGATGCAAATATTTCTTTTATAATAGCTAGGCCAAGCTTCAATGTCACTCGCCTAAGACTTCATCTAAATAAACAAATAAATAAATAAATAATCGAGGCCTACACGTTGTGTCCCCATTCCAGTCCCAGACAATGAATTATGTTCATCATGATCAACATTTGCAATAAAAAAATTCCATTTTAATATAAGTTGTGATCCAAAACAGTGTCCCATTTCCTATGACAACGTTAGCTGTCTACATGGCACATTTTTATTGGAGTTCAAAAAAAGCGGTTTGCAAGTTCCCAACTTGGTTAAGAGTCGTAGGTGTTTTAAACTTCAACAAAAATACGCCATGTAGACATCTTATCTTTATCATAGGACCATTTTGAATCCTAACTCTTTTAATATTACAATCAAAATAAAAATTAAAATTGAAAAATAAATTAAAGGTTTACTCAAAATGACAATTCTAATTACATTTTGGAGGTAATGCTTCACCTCAAACTAGGATCATCAATCACCATGTCATTATGGGCCCACAATCAATTGATTCAATAACTTAAGGCGATGTTTCCGTAAGTAGTTTATTCAGATCCACGAACTTAGGCCGACCTTTGATTACTTAAAGTCAACTAAATTCTAAGTCAAATATTCAAAATAATAGACTTGAAAGAATTGATGCTCCATAATTGAATCGTAGAATGATTAGGTAGATTATAATAATATGAAACATTTATCAATAAAGTCAGGATGGCCGAGTGGTCTAAGGCGCCAGACTCAAGTTCTGGTCCTCGAAAGAGGGCGTGGGTTCAAATCCCACTTCTGACAATTTTTGTGCGTGTGTGTTTCCTATAATGAACTCATATTTGGATTGGATTGGATTGGGTTGGCTGATGGATTTGAACCATAACTATTAATTTCTTTTCTTCTCAGCCTAGAAAGCTAAAGCTTCCAACTCTCATTTGGAGAGTATATATTAATTCTTCTTGATTATAATTACAACCATAACAATTATATGTAACATAATCATAATCCAATATGATATCTATCCTACAAGAAAATATATATGATATGAAAATATGATATGGTCTCTGACCGATACTTCTTCGTCTCGGTCTCGGACAAGATTTAAAATCAATGTTATTTTTCTCGTTATTAACCTACAGGAAAACTTGTCCGAGACGCCAAAGTTTTAAAATCATGAGTATAATAGACCTTGTTATAATGCATCTATGATCTGGTGTATCATACGTACTTTATTATAATATGTCCAATCTAATAATACTCTATTAGCCCTTAAATTAAAATGCTCTGCTTATATCATCAACCCAGAACATGTGTTCTAGGTCAGAGAGTATTCAACCCAATTATAAAATGTTTTCTTTTTGGAAAATCAGTAGATCACTAAGCAAATAAGAGAGAGATCCAAATTAATTAATCATCATAAACCAAGGAGAATGATGTACACAGTCCAGAAATTGGTACTACTTTTCATTCTTCATCAAGTCTCTGATAACAGCAACAAATTACTTGGCTAAAACGACCAAATTAATTTACAATTCACAAGTTCAGATACGATCGATGAAAGTAGCCATATCTCCAGATTTGAAGTAATGGATCATCTCCCCAATGCGGCATTGAGCTTGTAAGCACGCATCAAGGTCACAACCTCAGGACCAGATTCAGTTTGTTCAATCAAACATAACGAGACAAAGTGTAGAAAGAGACCACCAAGTGATGCAACTTGATATTTTCGAATTATGGCATAACTGATGATAATTATTTCGATGCCAAAAGCCGAACCCAGTGTCATCCAATTACATTAAGCCAAGTATATTTTTAATAAAAAAAAAATGAGAGAAGCAAACTGGGCTTGGAGAAAAATGGCACTCTCTTAAATTAAGATTTTCTCATGCCTCACTATTTATACCAGATTCAGCTTCTGTAAGAGTAGCATCATTCTCATCCAACAGGTAGTCACATAGCTCCAAGAGCTGATCTGCGAGAGGCGGAATGAAGGGGTGACGTCCATCGTTGTATGCATGAGCATTGAAGGTGATCTGCCACACATCATGTCGGAAGTCCTCCCTGCTCTTGTAGTCCATCCTCCTCACCTTCTCCTTGATAGTGGAGAGATCCATAGGCTGCTTGATGATGTCCATATAGTCCGGGGCTTCTTTCTTCGATACTGGTTTTAGGAAGAGATATGATACAGTATATTCATCTTTTAACCGTTCCACAATGCCCTCTAAGATGTTTGCCAAACCAACCTGCTCATAGAAGTGCAACGACATTTTATTAAAACCAACCCCACACTTAATTTCCATGAGGCAGAAACAGAAGATACCAATATAGATATTATCTTCAAATTTGAATCAGATTAAAAAGTTGTAAGAGAACTGTACGGGGATCTTTAAATAGTAAAATTTATAGACGTGTCTTAACAAGCTACAAAAATTGTATCTAAAACATTTCATAATCCATCTTATAATGCCAAAGTTTGCTAGAACACACCAAGTATGAACTATTCTAATCACAGATAAAGAATCAAAACATTCTCTCATAGATAAACTCATAATACTCAATCCTTCAAATTGTGTAAATGAACATGCATTTCTCACCCAAAAACGTTTATCAAGACTGCATCAGATGAATTGGTCCCTGCTAACATACTATATTCAAGCATTTTATTTTAAAGTACATTCAACCTAATCCCTTAAAATGGAATAAAGATGAAAAAAGAAAATACTGGAGATGATACCCTCATACACAGAATGCTTGTGCAAACAAATATAGTCTATTTCATGTCCCAAGCCATAATTGCTTGTCACTAGGAGCGCTATTAACTTCATCCCCCACCCCCACTCCCACCAATAGCCAAAAAAGGTTACTTTTAACTGGAAATATAGTGAAAAAAAGGTGAACTACATTAAATTGGAGAGGCACTAAAATTATTGGTGGTTCTTTCTTGTATACATACAGAATCCAACATGAAAACAGAAAATTGTTGCAACTCAGGAAAAAGCAAGTAATGAAGATTACCTCTCCCTCACCCCCTCTACGACGCTTTGTTGGTGGAGCATATTCTGCACTGTACCTTCCTGACTCGGCCACAGGTCGCTTCTTTGCAGCCCGGTCCCGTTCTGACATCCTTCGGTCGGTTCTGCTTGACCTCGGTTCCTCCAAATACTCATCTCTCATCTCAGGCTTCTTGTACTTCTTTTTCATTTTCTTCGCTTTCTTCCGCTCCTGTTCCTCTTCTCTCCACATAACTTCACACCTTCTAATCTCAGCTAATCTTTGTTGTTCAGCTTGCATCCTCCTTTCTTCCTCAAAATGCTTCTCCCTCTCTTCTCTCATCATCTCTGCCTCTCTCCTCTTCTCCTCCTCTTCCCGCAATCGCCTCTCCTCTTTAGCTTTCCTCTTTACTGCTTTTTCAGCCAATCGTTTGTTCTCCTGTTTTCTGTGCTTCTCAAAGCTTGAAAGCTCTATCATCTTCTTGAATTTCCTATATTCCTCCTTCAGACCTGAGTTGACCTGGTCCACACTAATAATCCCCTTTGGTTGTTTAATAATGATTTTCTTGCGAGGTTGATCCCTGTCTGCCACCATAGGTGGTCGTATCACAATAGAGGGCCTCTGAGGTTCAACCTGAATTTCTTCAGGTTTTACCTTGTTGGAAATTATTATTTTACTGATCTTAGCAGTATGTTTATTACCCGTTTCAGTATCACCAACAGCATGTTTCTCAGAATTCTGGGAGGTGCCCCCAAGTGTAATTTTCTCAGGAAGCTTGTCAGCAGACCCACATTTTAGCTTCAATGGAAGGATCTTTGTTTTTAATCCTATTTTCTCGGTGTTTTCTGGGGCTTCCGCAATAGCTATTTTTGTCGCACCTTTAGGCGTTAACTTCTTCATTGTAGTCTTTTGTTGGAGCTGGGAAGATGGATCAAGAGAGCTGGGCTTTCCAAATAATCTTTCTGAGTTTGAGCTCTCAACCTGTACGTCCAAATCTTCCCCATACCCATACCTGGGGCAGTTCTTGTTTGTCCTCATATGTCCCAGCTGGTCAATCACCAGGATAAAAGTCAATATGGGCATTATTATGACAATTTTTGGAATAAAAGAAAAAACAAAAAAAAGGTGCCAAATTCACACACCTGACCACATGCTCCACAGACAAAACGTTCCCGCACAGGTTTATCCGTATGTTTCTTTTCTTTAAAAACCTTGTTTCAACGAGAAAAAAAGTTACGATAATAAGATACTACTTTACAGGGAACAAAACAAGAAATATAATTATTAATTCCAGTTCAAGATAAGCATGAATAATAAAAGCTACAACATCTCTATTGAAAATCACCTAATCATAGTTCATATAAAATTTTAGGGTCAACCTCAGACATTAAATCTGCAAATATATGAAAGGAGATTATGGAAAACATATTGCTTGTAAAGCAGTTTAACTTTTCCACATGGACTAGGATCCATAGCTCAATTTATTAACATGTTGCAATGCAACTTTGGGGACGTGGATTCAAGTCTAGCTTACCCATTGGAAAAAATAACTCAGATGTACCTAACATGCAACAGCAATCTATCTTATCCCGAGTCCCCGACACTTGATAATAGATCATACACCTTTGTCAAACACATTTAATTGAACATATTATTTCAACGACGTACCCTCAATGCACATTCCAATTTTTGGGTATCCTGGAACAAAACGTCTTGAAATTTGAATGTATTGCAATATTTTTGGTATGTTCAAAATGTTTCACAAAACATATCGGTACGACAGAAAAAAGATTTTTTCTGAAATACAATTGTTGCACAATGTTTCCAAAACATACTGAAACATATCAAATGCAATGCTTCGATAATAAATATAAAAAAACCATTAAACAAATTTTGCGACTGCTAAGATTCATTTGAACAAAAAAAGAAGGCTTTTTACAACATTATACATGCATCAAAGGCAATGTTTCAAGGCTTTATGTTGCTTCGTAAAGTTCCAAAGCATTTCTAATGTATACTGATAGGAAACAATGTGACTTTAATTCCAAATTTCATTTTAAACACTTAAAAAACAGTTTTCTATACTTATTTAGGAATCTATTTTTAGTGAACGCAAAGGTTGCCTCCGACTTGAATTGCATATATCATGCATTGCTATTTCAAGAACACAAAGCAAAGTTTATAATATTATCATTATAGGCAGCAGTAGCTGACGTAATAGAAAAAAAAATACATTGGAACAGAAGTTTCAAAAGAAAGATCACTGCACTTTTAAATATCCTTCAACTAATAATTGGCGAGTATATTAAATCATTGTGTCACAGCATCTGCCAACGAAAGATGCAAAAAAGTGATCCCATTCTGATGAAACAAGCACAATACTGGTGCAGGTGATTTCAACTGAAATTTCCATCAATACAGACAGGCTCAAGATCTGAACCAAGAATTACAGGGAGTCAGAAAATTTCGGTCTAATCTTTGCAGAGGTGAGAGGCACCTTCTCTATAAAGTTGATCCATGGTATGCCACTTCAACCACATCATCCTGGATGTCTTTCCTCTTTTGGTATGACTAACTGGGATTTAGAACCCAAGTCTGTTATTCTATATGGCTCCATAAGCCATAGAATGTATCTTGCCTGGTGGATTTTCATATTACTTTCTCGAAAGAAGATACAAGTACATTTTAACAGATGGTCATTGTGTGCAATTTTGAAGAATAAGATGAGTTTTAACACCAAATTTTCGCAAGCACACCAAAAAAAAAAGTGCATCGCAAAATATAAAGGCATCCTTCTGTAGCAACAACAAATGCAAGACACAAGGACGCAACCCTTGAAGGGTCACCAACACCCAAGTTAAAAGAACGCATTTTGCGTTTCTAGTAGTGATTATAGTTCCGATCATATTTGCCTTTTTCTTTTTGCCAAGTTCCTAGTCGTATTTGCAAATTCATAGCAGAAACACTAAAATCATGTACATTTTACTAGTAAAGACATTATTAAATGGTCAATTCGTATGTGCTCATGATGAAAGAGAATAAAAATTCTGTAAGCTACCTTAAATCCATCTCCTATTGCTTTGGTATTCTTTTTCAGTACGCCCATACGAACGATATCATTCTTTCCCATTTTTGCTTTTGATTTTCCAGAAAAAGACCTTTTAGCAAGAATACTTTCCACCTACAACCAGTAAAATGTAGAATTTGCCTGTTACTTTTTTCAGAGTTTACCTACTCAATAAAATGCATCATAAATTCACATTAATATAAAAAGTCACTGAAGAAATGGCTGCAAACATAATACAAAAGCAATCAAGCCAAGAGATTAAGAGTGGAAGCAGAAATGCGAAGGGGCGCACAGTTACCTCCTTTGGGTCACGAATGATGTTCTCCTTAGATGAAAATGATCCACCTGATTGCCAACCCAATCCACCATCCCGGACCCCAAGTCCTGTCTTTTTCTTCTTCCTCCGCTCGGCTTCTTCATCTGAAGAAAATAATTCAAAATCAGCAATAAAGAGGTTATTTGCTATAATTATTCACTCTAATATAGGTTGTCAGAAGCTATTCCATCATTACAAGAGGCATCTCCACAACTCTTTCTGTTATATTATTAATATTCGTTTATACTTAATATCATCTACCCACTTAATCTCACATGCTTCCATAGCTAAAGGTTTATAGAGCTATTGTTTAACTAAAAATATGCAATTTACAAAATTTCCAATGGAAGTAAATAAAGATTAATATAAAAGGAAAAGAAGCCAGAATTCAAACTTCAAATAAAAAAGAGAGCAGGGTAGCACATTTCTTTGTATATCATTTGCCTTCAGAATTATAGAACATTGAAGAAACATTTACAAGAAAAGAGAGCAATTAATTCATGGAATGTTCAAAATTCTATAGATTGAAGGTCCAAAAATGAACCATATAATTATCCTATAAATACTTTCAGATCATACACATTTTTAACATAAATATTTAATATAATACTTACGGAAATAACTCGGCCTCATAACTTATATATTTATTATAATTTATATAACTTATAATATATTTGTGTGGCACTAAATTCAGGAAGGCCCAATGGTAGTATCAAGGTATTAAATTTCCATAATTTTGGGAAACATTTCCCTCCTCCAAGTACATAATTGAAAGGCATCTACATTTATTTCCAGAAAAAAACAATTCATTTTAGGTGAACAACGTATTTCTAAGATTGCATTATTTCCTTCTTTTTTTTCTTTCAAAATCATGGGAAATTGAACTTTCGAAATTTCCAAAACCCATGTAGACCCTATTGTCCCTTCCTACACGCATTTAGGGATTTATATTTTTTTTTAGATAAAAGCATCAGTATTTTACATACCCCCCCCCCCCCCCCCCCTTTTGTTACAAATTTAAGTGTGAAGACCAGTATTTAACTAATTAAAAATTAAAAAATGGATACAGATGCATGAATTTAATAGTTCATAGTTAAAATACTTTGCATAGAGCACAATAAATAAACTGAGTGCACATGAAGAAACTCTAAAAAAAAAATTTTATAAAAGAAGATAAAGATGCATGTATCTAATAGCTCATAGTTTATACTTTGCATAGTACACGATATTTCAATGAACCAAGAATACAAATGAAGAGACTCCGAAAAGGCCAAATTAGAGAAAAACACAAGGACTAAAAAGGAAGTTGAGTTTAATGAGGCAAGAGGCAGTTCATCAAGTGTCACTATAGGGTAAAATAGGTCTATTTAGCCACAAGGAAACACCATTTTTAATGATCAATTTCATAAATAAATATATTATGTTTAACTGCATGCCCTTACATACCCAATCAGGTGTGTAACAAAACGCCACAGACAATAATTTTCCACATTGTAGTTGTTTATTTTTTTTTATGGCTTTGGAGTGTGCTTTCATGTTTGTTTTATCATTTACGGAAATTTCAACAAAAAATTCTCAATATTTCCATCAGTACCCTGAAAGAAGAAAAAAAAAATGCATTATTTCCACACCATTGAAAATTTCCCCAAAATTTCCTTCTCCCAGGAATTCGAAATATACCCCGACATCAAAATTTAACACCTTGGGTAGAATTAAATGTTTTGGCCTTCATGAACTATCAACCAATTATGGATATTAAAATTACCACATAGTGATTTACTGCAGCAGGTTTATGAGGCCCACTCACCATAACCATGGTTTTCAAATAATAACTCATCTTTGATTCCTAAATAATGTTTTCGATGATAAGTTTAGTACCTAGGATGCTACTAGTGTCCAAGTATGATCTGAAGATAAGTGTCTTCGAGTTGCAGTATTTCTTCTTTTGTTTGTTTGTTATTTATTTTAATTTTTTTGATAAGATAAGAATTTATAGATGGGAGGACGAGGAGTCCTCCAAATATATGAATATATTCCTTGTGAATATATTCTACATGTAAGTTTCTTATTTTGTAGTAAGTTAAGATATATAAAATCATAAGTTCAAGTTCCATTTAAAAGTATAGCAGTTGAAGTAAGTTTCTTATTTAACAATAAGTTAAGATTCATTAGACCATAAGTTCAGTTAACCTAATTCAAATTTTTTCTCAAACTTCGAAGGTTCAGATCCTTTTCTTTACAGTATTCTTTTTGGGTTTTTTACCTTAAGATCTTTCAGTTAGTCAAGTTTTGGGACCACAGTCCATCCAAACAAACACCAGACCATTGATGAGCTGGGTGCACAATATTCACCAAGAGCTGATGGAACTCGGGTCTGTCATGCATGTTCTTTTTTTTTTTTTGATAAATATAAAGATTTTATAAATATCAAAAGAAGAAGAATACAAAGGAGGCCGAGAGAGCCCCCAAGACGGAAAGCAAAAACAGAGAAGAAGACAAACAAGATCCTACTAGTTACATAAGCTATCCCATATAATACAAAGTCCTCGAAAGAGAACCCGGAGAAGTCCTTGCTTAACTTCGCCCAAAAAAACAGCAGCCCAAAAATCTCCATGTACGCCGAATGCGAATTGTTCTCCTTGCTTTGGAACACGTTGTTGTTTCTCTCTTTCCAAAGACCCCAAGCTATTAGGATAGCCCAAAGGTGTCTTTTTCTATGAGAGAATATGTTGTAAGCCCACCCTTCTAATATCATAAGAAAATTCTTCAGAAAAACCCAATACATGTGAAACAAAGACATGAAGGACAACCAAATTCCTCAGGAGAAAGAGCAATGAAGAAGAGTGTGATCCACAGATTCGCCATCAATCTTACAAAGGGGACAAAAATTTGGAGTGATCCACCACGAGAAATCAAATTATCCAAAGTAAGAATCCTCCCTAAGGAGGCAAGCCAAACAAAGAAGGAAATTTTAGAAGGAACAAGAGAAGACCAAATGAGAGATTCTGAAAAAGTATCCTCGACATTGGAAGAATGGCTTTGTAAAAGGAGTGAACAATGAATCTTCTAGCCTTAGTCTTGACCCATTCCCTCATGTCCTGATTATTCTCCCTGATTTGGATTTCGTTCAAGAGATTTAGAAGAGATGTTACCTCGGTTATCTCTCAATCATTAAAATTTCTCCTAAAACCCAAATCCCAAGAACTAGTGATTTCGTTACAGATCAGACAATGCTTAATCGGGCCATTCCTTTTAAGAGAACAAGCGTACAATGATGGGTATTGGTTTGATAGAGCCAAATTACCACACCACCTATCTTCCCAAAACCTCACCCTACCAACTAAACCTACTCTAAAACTGGCTTCTCTCACAAAATCGTTGGCTACCTTGAGAATACCCTTTCAAACACTACAATCATAAGACCCCTTGGCTTCCCCGCTGCACCACCCGAACCTCTTTTCCCCATACTTAGCACAAACAACCCTCCTCCACAAGCAATCCCTCTATTCACCGAACCTCCATAGCCATTTGCTTAAAAGAGCTCTATTCGTTACCCTAAGACCTCCATTTCTCTTTGGGGTGCATATCAACTTCCAATTAACCAAATGATACTTCCTTCCTCCATTCTTATCATTCCACAGAAAAAATTTCATACGTCTTTTCATGCATGTTCTCAGCCTCATAAATACACCAACTTCTACTAAGATCCAAGCAATCTAATACCACTAGAATGGTAACACATGTAAAAAGTTTTTATGTTCATGAAATCCATTTTTTTAACAAGTAAATGTTCATGAAATGCAAATAGGATTTCAAAATTGGTATATCATGAGGAATAGCTAAGGAACCAAATAATCCATACCATCCATGAGCATCCTGCATAATTCTGCAGCTTCTGCTGCTTCATCTTCAATTTCCTCCTCCGCCTGGGCTTGGGAGGGCCGCCTTCTCATTTTGAGTCCCCTAACACTATCTGCTTTTTCATGCTTAGATTCATAGAAACCTTCCTCGTCATCCCCACATTCTTCTGCATCCAATAAATTTTCAAGGTCTCCAGCAAAGGAATCAAGATCACTATTTGCTTCAGAGTCACTCTCATTTTCATCACCGTCAGCAGCTGAAAGACTCTGAACTTGTCGATCCCAAATTTCTTGACACTTTTCTCTGGTCTGCTGCTGAAGCTGAAGAAAGGACATTCGCTGGCCACGGGCATATTTGCTGATGGTCGTTGGATCAACCTTGAGCCCTGCTGCCGCTTGTTCACTCGAAAGCTTGCGTATCATAGCAATCCTATGCCACCTAGTCTGTTTTGCAATCTGTTCCTCGGGGACATTGAATTTAAGGAGAACCTGGAAATTGCAAACACTCCTAGAGGTAAGAAATACAATGGACTGCTGACTTGCATCCTACAGAGCAATTAGAAAACAAAATGGTGTAGGTAAATGTTCAAAACAGGATGGTCAGATTTTGTTCTACGGAAGACACAATTTAATAGTTTTTGGCACAACGTGCTGAGGACTTGACCCATAGCTCATTTGGTTGACATGCTGCAATGCAACTTTGTGGTGTTGGATTCAAGTCTGGCTGAGCACCCCCCCCCCCCCCCCCCCAAAAAAAAAAAAAAAAAAAAAAGAAAAGCCTTCTATATACATTAATGAATTAATATATTCCACTGTTACTAAAATGTGTGCAGGAAAAACATTCCATGGGTCCTCTTTTGGGCTGCATGGACCGACACATTGGCCCAAATGACACCTAGCTCTCAAGAATTTATGGCCTAGATTAGGTTTTTAAAAAAATCATTAAAAAAAAACAATTTTTTCCTGATCAAAGGCTTTGAAAATGGACGGCCCTTGAACTCCCAATTAAAATCCCAATCCAATGAAGAAAAAGGTCTTTTTTTTTCAAATCTAGATTTCTTAAAATTTTAGCCTCTACATAAATATGTGTGTGCGTGTGTACATCTTCAATTTTTTTTTTTTTGATCGGTCATCTTCAATTATTTTTAACCTATCCAATTCGTCTTCAACTCTTGTCATCATCATTAAGCAAACTTTGAGATTCGTGCGCCCACACGCAAAGTTGTATGTGTGAGAGATCAATATAAAGCAGAGATCACAGGAACGAACACAATTTTTTTAGATGGTTGATTCTTCAAACTACATCCATGGGCTGCTCTTGGAGAGCAGATCAACTGGTCATGATTTTGTATAGTTTTTACATTTTTGCCCTTTTATGTAAAAGAGAGAGCCTTTTATAACGAATCTCATCACATCAACCACCTCATTCGTCCTCAAAGCTTTTTCCCAAAAATGTGGGGTCGGCAGAATGAATCTTGCTTCTCTATTCAATTATGTTTAGAGATACTTTTTTATAATCCTAGAGTATTCCCGTATGCCTTCACTACCTCAATCTACAATTTTTTTGGTCTTCCTTTAACACTATAAGAAAATTCAACTAGCATATTCTTGCTAACCATGGTGGTAATCAACTTTCGTTGCACATGACGCGATAATCCTACATTATCCTGTATACACTACTCACTAGTATTATCTTCTGTTCTTTTATAAGTCAAAAAATATAGCGAAGAAGGCAGTCAAGGAGAAACAGGAAACATCAAGGGCAGCTGGCCCCCAGAAAGACCAACCCCAATAAACCATTAGGACTCACATCTCAAGTTCCATATAAAATCTTTGAACCTCCGCTCCCCTGCGCCAACTCTTAGAAAATTTACACCAAAAGAAAAGAAAACACAAGATAAGGATGCTGATCTCTCGCAACGGTCTAAACGCATCTTCAAAGATAGGGACATTCATTTCCTTCCATACCAGCCCAACATATGGCAAAAGACAGCGAACTCCATAAGATTTTTTTTGCACCCAATGCATATCACTCCTCAAACAACAACAATAACAAACAAGATTGTCGCACACCTGTTGCTCATAGCCCTTTTCAAGACCAAAATATTGGTCTTGAACTCCTCTAGTTGACAACCCCTCAACATATTCAGTAGTTTCTCCATAGAAGCTCTTGATCACATCTCAAACAACCTCCAGAATTTCCTTTACGTAAGCTTCCATGTCCTTCATGGCGTCAACATACCCTTTTTAACCGGTCATCATTTCCTCAATCTTTTCTTCTCCCCCAACAAGAATCTTGCCTATGCATACCTCCACGTTCTCCAAGTTTACACACCCCTTCTTGGCTCTACCGACTTGACTCGCCTAATCTCCCTATAGTTAACATGTCTTCCTTTAAGGATACCATCACCCTTGGTTAAACCACAACTTGTGCATTGTCGACCTCTAACGATGTTGCTCCCGTGGAAATCACGCAATTGAAAGCTCTCTCAACCAGGTTCCCCAAAGAACACTCTGATACCGTCATGTAGTGTGAACTAATCTCTCCGGTGTACTCAAGTCAACCTTCCCACATGATACCTAGGAGTTCCCTCAACTCTCTAAGACACTAAACCATTCATGAGAATACTCACATACTTTTGAGTTTAATTTTGGAGCATTACCGAGCTTGGTTACAAATGAAGAGTCTTCCCTCGAATATAGACTTAGAGAGGATATTCTAGAAAACTCCACCTATCTCTACAACTCGAAAACTTTCCAAAAAATTCCCAATCCTAAATCCAGAACATTCTTACTCTACACAATACAAGACAAACAATAAATAAGGTACACCAAAAGAACCCTCTAGATTTTTTTCCAGGATAGACAACAATGTTCTAACACCTTCCAGACTCTTCTAGATGTTTCTAACATCTCTAGAGCTTGGTGGGAAAGAGATACCTCAGGTTGCACAATATTTCTGTGATAATAAGCTTATTGTTAACAAAATGCGAAGTGGAACACATCAAAGCGGTAATGTCTACCCACACATTACAAATCACAGAACTCTCTCTCTCTCTCTCTCTCTCTCTCTCTCTCTCTCAATTGTAAATCTCGACTCTCAAGGTTTCAAAAGGTGTACTAAGTAAAATGTTAAAACCACAATTCGTGGTCTAGAACTCCAAATATCAAAGAGGGGGGAGGGGGGTCTACAGTGGAAGAGGATGGAGAAAAGAGTTCTTTTATTTTCCAGTCAGCATGTCAAAAAAATGTCAAAAATTTATGAATAATACTCACCAAAGATAATTCAAACGTATATCCACCCACAAAAAAAATTGAATCTTACTGTCTTAAAACACTGCGTGTAGACAAAGGAGGAAATATACCGGTTTCTGCCAAATAATAAGTTGTGCAGGTGGTGGGTCACATTCATCTTTAATAAGCAACAATGTAGCTATAGTACAGCAACACCACATTATGAAATATAAGTATTTTCATGTCCACCATGGTTTGTACTTTAACTTCTCGGTATTTTCTAGTTGTGTTCTATTGTTAATTCTTCCAAAATGTGATCATCAATTGAGATGATTTGTATAACCCCCCAATCAATGCAACAGACATCAATATCTTGGATGGCCAATTTTGTAGGACTTACTAAAGAAACATTACCAGGAACATGTTCATGTAATATAAACACACCTCACGTGCAGCCTCCATGCTCAATCTGCGCAGATCAGCATCTGTTCCAGTGACAGTTGAACCTCCTCGAGCGACAGCTGTCTTTTTCTTCACCACTGCACTTGATATCGGTGCCTTGGGAGCAACACGGACATAGCTGAAACCTAAGCCCCGACCTGATGGATCACCAACACCTGTAATTTCTAAGCGTTCTATATTTTCCCTATCCTGCAAATAAAATAACAAAATTCTAAATACTTCAAAATAACACAAAATTCAATCCACTATGAACCATATGTAGAATAATATATGTATCACTGAACATGTTCTCAATAAATAATGGATTTAATGCACAACCAAATTTTGAATATAGTTTGGCATAAGCCAGGGATTGCCAGAAAGTATGAACCACGAAGTTGACACTACTAATAGAAGAAACAATAACATGTAGTAAAAATATTTTCATATGGTTCCCCGATCTCACACAATGTCTTATTTATGTCTCAATCATAATCAATGAAACCTTATCCCAAAGATTTGGTTACTTTGTCTCAATCTGTTAAGAAAATGGTATGTCCAAACAGATACAAAGTGTCGGGTAACCCATACACAGATATGTACACAGCTTATTCCATATGTTGAGGTTATATTTATTAAAATGTTTAAGTTCATGATACATGCACAATATAGACAGAACATATATAGGGAGGTTGATATACATTAAGATCACATAAACAATACAAACAATAACTGGAAACCAAATAAATGTATAAATTTTTCATTCGGTATAAAAAAAAGTGTCTGAATGTGTCTACACGTGAATATGAGATCGTCAGTCAGGATCACATTCAATTTAGTGGGTCTTTATCTTTCAAATGGAAAAAATGTATCAGTTGCTAGATGGCAATGAGTTCCAAATCTTCATTTAAAATAAATTCCCATTCAAACCCATCACAGAATGCTTAGAAAAAATGGACTGCCCACGTTACATGGGCATTACTATAGAAATAGGTTTTGTAAAAACTTCACAATAATATCAAAGTGATTCAAATTTAAAGATATTGAATGGCAGAACAGGATTAATGTTGCCAAACACAAATAGTTGGGAATTGGGAGAGATCCCACCGTAAATAATAATTATGATATTTTCCATGCAACTTGAGATGGTAATCCGTACGACACCCAAGACATGTTTGCTCACAGTAGAAATAATCCTAGGACTTAGTAGTCCAGTTCTTTATTCCTTTCATTTTGATTGGTAAAAAGAAATATATCAAGAAAGATGGAAAGGAAACTAGAGATTAGCATTTGGTGCACATAGAATGTGCCAAGAGGCATCGTAATTGGCCCATGATTCCAATATCTTGTTGGCATCACCAATGAAATTCAGCTTGAAATGGTTCAATCTCAGTTCCAGTCGGATCATGTCTGGATCTGGCTTTGTATGCACCATGTCATATGTGATCCCAACTGGAACCTAGGATCCGTAAATTATATTGAAAACCTACAAATATAATGAACCAAATTGAATCCAATATGAGAACTGAACGTTTTTTATTTCTCAAAATGCATCAATTACTTCTACTACATATTTTAATTTATATAAACAAAGCTTACATCATTTGCATTCCACTAATCAGCAAAATTTGAAAAGGAAGGAAAAACCTCCTACATACATACATACATACTATCAAGAAGCAAGCATAAAGGAATAAGCTTGTGTATCTACTTGTTGGACAATGATTCGTCATTCACCATTGAGGAAGCAGAATGGATGCCCAACATTGCATAAAGCACAACAAAAATAATTTTTTTACCTGATTTGTACAGGCAACAAAATTGCTACTCAGATTCCATGGAGTTATCTGCACTTCCCTCTCAATGTGTGATGCAGCAGCAAGAGTTATGGCTTCATCAGGAAGTTGGTTCATGGCGGAAGTAAGGCCGGTAGGGTGTGTCAGCTTGCTAATTCCTAAACGTTTGAGCCGGTAAAGGCTAGCTAGCATGCTTTCGTACGTGCAGACCTGAAGACAGAAAATGTTTACGTCTCACACTGCAAATAAAACGTGACAAGAAGATATTTGCATGCGACATATAGATGCAAAAAGTATCAAATCTAGATTACAAACTTAGGCAACCTGAACAAGAAGAACCAACTTTGAAACCGATTATATTTGCAAAATACACTTCTAGGTATATAAAAAGATCATCTACACCAAATTGTACATAAACAGGATGCAGTTACCAATAAAAACATCAAAAGCCATAAAATCACAAATGCTCAATGACAACAATAAACAAAGAAGGAATATTCAATAATGCAATTCCTCAATACAATATTAAGAAGTGCCCAAATTTCTTCAATCAGCTTCAAGTTATGTTGAAATTTATTAAGGGGAAACCTTTTCCACGTTTGAAGTGAAATGCACTACATAATCAAAGCAACAAAGTTAATGACATGTAAAACCTCACACTCTCCGGTGTCACCATCCTTCTCAGTTCTTCCTCCAATGGAATGCGGAAATTGCGCCTCATAACCCAAGAAAGCTGCCCGTTGGATCCCCTCTGGCAGGTTAAAGACACATCAACAAATTTTCAGATTAACATAGAAGAATATAAAAATAAATAAAGCTAGCACGTTGAACAGGAGAGAGAGAGAGAGAGAGAGATAAAATTATCTCAGTTAATAGAGCAAACACAATCTTGCATCATCATCATAGCCTTATCCCAATATTGGGATCCGCTGAACAAATTTACAAGAAAAAAATAAAATGCAAACTACCTGTAAATCAGCACAATGCTTCAACCTTTTCCGAAGAAGGGATTCGGTCAGGTTAGGGAACTGGGCAGACAACTCGTCTGCTAGGACGCAAGGAAGCAGACCACGCTTCTCACTGACACAAAACTCACGATACACATACACCAACAGCCTGTTCCCAATATATGTCTGAAGACTTTTTGTCCCAGGAGAAATTACTTCCATGTGCGGCTCCTGAAAAGCACCATGATCTAAACTTAGCTTAAGCAACTAAAAAAAATTCAAATATAAGAGTTTAAAATAAACAAGTTCAACATACCACTAACTAGTCCACAATTCGCATAACGAACAAAAAAGATAACTCTATGAATGAAAACTAACAAAAGAAAATATTTAAGTTGGAAGATGAATTGAATATTTGTTTATGGATCATCGTCTGTGTCTCTAGTTTCCTCTCTCATTCTTGCAAGTTAGTGAATATCTTTCTCACCATTTATTGTACTCAACCTATGATATAAATAATCGTATATCATACATTTTGCCTCGCTTACTACTTTATTTTTACTTCTATTACGTGGCAAAGTTTTCATTTTACTATACAGACATACAGCTTACAACTTTTGTTAATCTCATCATATTTCAGTGAGAACCTGATACCTTAGTCTTAATTTACCTAAAATGATATAGGACTTTTCACTTCTCTCAATCTCGCAAGCTCTTAGACATCTTTTTTCACCCCATAAAACATGAAAACCATGATCACCAAAATGCACAACATCAAAGAAAGAAGCAGTTGTGTAATTAGAGTAAATGTAAAAGCACCATTCATAAAAGAATAAATAACCAACCTGTTGTCCAACAACATCTATTCTGTCTATACGTCTAAGGGAAAGTTTTCCCTTCGCGGAACGAACCAACAAGTAATCAGTTGAGGACAATTTATGGGGAAATATTGGTGCTCTGTACATGTTTGTTTCAAGGCACGACTGGCTGCAACCAGGTCTTATGTCTCCAAGGAAAGGGGATTTGTCTGCGGGATTAAGTGTGAGGACATTCCCTAGACTACCACTTCCACTACGAAGCAAGGAGGCATTTTGGTCATCAGGCGTCAATTTTTGATAATAAGTGCAGAGTCTTGCACCCATCCCAACATTTCCCAACATCAAAGGTCTTTCTTCACAGTACCTGCAAAAATCGTGAATAATAGGAAGTGGTGAGATTAAATCTTTCAAGAATCAACCATGACATAAACATGAAGTAGTAAGTAGTAACAGCAGTAGCTAACGTAATAAACTGACTCGGGTTTATCTATATGTATATATATATATATATATAGATAGATAGATAGATAGAGGAGTCTGTCAAATATTTTGCTTTAGAATGACAAAGACAGGACTCTTAGAAAATAGATAAAATAAGTTTTATTTGAGTTCCTACAGCTGTTCACTTCAATTTTTCATTCACTTCTTATTCCATCTAAAAATTTTAATTGTTCCAACTTCAAAAATCAATATAAACATAATTACAACTTTTTTTATATTTGTCTTTCTTGTGATTTCATCATTTTAGTAGGGTAATCAAGAAACAACGGATGCATAGAATTAAAGCGGCAGAGGAGCAGATGTTATTGCAGGTAAGTAGCAAGACAATGAAAAACAATGCGTGTCTAAGGGAACCCTGGAGTAGCCCAATAGGTAACGATATAAACCAGAGTTTATCATAATCATCAAAGCCTTGTACCAAAAATTCGGGTTGTAGTGCTCAACGATCTTACTTGGGGTCGGCTGAACAGATATAATTCCTCTATTCTTTTTTTTTTCTTTTTTTTTTTTCTTTTTTGATAGGTAAAAATATATTTTATTAAAAAATGAGAAACGGAGGTCGAGGTGACCATCCTTACAAAACGACAAACACTCCACAAAACACAACACCCTGAAAGCAAGAACTACTCCTCGCTAAGATTACAGATTCTATCCCACATGACAAGAAAGTCCTCAAAGAAAATTCCTTTAAACTCCTTGAAAATTTTAAACCAAAAAAACAACACCGCCAAAAGAGAACCTTCAACTCAAATACGTTCATATATACCCTCACTATCTCAATTCACGTTCTTTTAGCCTTCCACTGGCTCTTTTAGAACCTTCAACTTGCATATTCCTTCTAACTGCAGACGTAATTGGCCTTCGTTGCACATGACCAAAACATATCAATTGACTCCCCTTAGTTTACCACATAGTGAGGTTGCTCCTATATTTTCATGAATTGTTCATTTCTAATTTTATATTTCTTAGTTTTTTCACATATCCATCTCAACATCCTCATCTCCATTATGCTCAATCAATAACGTTGTTAGCCATCATTCAGATCCTCAAAGCATAGCCAGTCATGCTGCTGTTTTATAAACTTTTCCTTTTAGTTTGATTGGGATGCATCGGTCACATAGTACTCCGGAACCACACCTCCACTTTGGTCATGCTTGATAAAGATTGTCATCAACACCAACGAAGAGTGCTTTTGTGCTGGTTGAACGCTCTAAAAGGATGAGTGAGTTATCCAAAATGACTGTGGATACCAGATACTACATGGTTACTTCTACACTGCACCTTTTTCTTTTTCTAATTTCTAGTGCAATGGAAAGACAAGTCCCAATCAGAGAATAACTGTATTGGAGAGAATAAGTTGAAGCACAAATGTCAAGACACATGGAAGAATTATGATCTCACCAACTCGATAGCGTCAAGTTTCTTCCAAACCCGGGAAGGATGGTGCACTATTGAATTTCACGAGTCTCCATGGAGGCTCAATATTTTGTATTTAAATTCGACACTTTTGGATTATTTTAGGCATTATTTATCATAAAAATTAAGTAACAGAATTAGGAGTTGTCCACATAAAGTAGGGTCTTAATTATAAGTGCTGGGGTTGCTTAGTCTTTTATTATTTAAATAGTTGTAACTTGTAACTTGTAACTTGTCAATAGAGAAGTGACTTCTCTTATAGTTCTTGTAATGGCCCCTTCTCTACTTGTTTTTCTATCTGTTTTCTGTTGTTTATTGTTGTTTTCGTTGTCTGTTTGCATCAAGTTCAGAGAGTATAGAGAA
This sequence comes from Akebia trifoliata, assembly GCF_017979445.1. Taxonomy (NCBI): domain Eukaryota; kingdom Viridiplantae; phylum Streptophyta; class Magnoliopsida; order Ranunculales; family Lardizabalaceae; genus Akebia; species Akebia trifoliata. The sequence continues at coordinate 485,479 of NC_141382.1, read as the reverse complement.
ATTTTTTTTTATTATTATGGTCTTTATAGACTTAAAGAGAGTATATGTTAAAGTACCTTGATAGTTAATTTGGTGTGTGTTGGGAGAGTTGGGAGTCCCAAGTGGAAATATCAACCTAATTGAGGTCATTTATAAGAGATGCGATAACAAAGATGAGGTAGTGGTTACTTCATGAATCTGATAAAGCTGGTCAGTTTTGACATACATACTCCAGTCCTCCAAATGGAGGGCTCTGTAGGAGAATATAGAAGGCACTACTTGTATGTAGAGGGTGTAGTAATTACTTGTTTTTCCTATTTTCCTATTTTTCCCCTCATTAAGGGCATATAAATAATAAAAGGTGTGTATGAGCCCACACAACAATAACCTTCTCTTATTCCTTATTTTCTTCTCTTCTTCTTTTCTTTTCTCCATTTGACTAAGTGATGCTTATTAACATAAATCAACTGGATGGATAAAGATACCCTTATCCAATTATATAAATAGAAATAGTAAAATAACGGTACAATAAAGAACATAGTTAAGCAAAAGTAAATAATATACTATAGATAAAGAATACTGTTTTTTTTTTTTAAATAAATAAATTGCTAAACATATAAAGAAGACAATGTAAGGCAACATAAAATTTGAAATAACTCAAACCCTACAAATTTAGAAGTTTATTCACCTATACAACTTAAACAAACAAGTTACACCTAAATGAGTACATGTAAAGGTTCACAATAAGGTCCAGAAGTAACTTACTCCATTAGGAAGACATGTCCATCTTTCACCGAAAGGTCTGATTTTTTCTTAAAAGCTCCAGGAGGACGCAAGGACTTATTTTCACCAGGCAACTTTTGGGCCCTTGGCCACAAGTGAATTTTTGTGCGTACAAGATGAAGCACAGAGTTTGGTTTAACATTTTGTGAGGCAAGATTTTTTACATCTTCAAGCTCCTTTCCAGAGCAAAATATCTTTACCATTTCTGATGGTTTGAAATCTGCAGAAGCAAGGTTTCAACATATCTTATCACGAAATTGACCATGATGAAATGTCAACAAAATTTACACAGTATAGTCTGAGAGTTTTTATTAACATTAAATAGGAATGTCCGTAAATAGTTGGCCAATAAACAGTTAGCAAAAGAAAGAGACTTGACTAGCCTAGCTTTTTTGAAGCTTTTGCTTTGACAGAAGAGACTGTCTCCTCAGCATCCACATGAAGTTTGCTCCCTTTCCCTCCCATGCTCTTCAATATAATTTTCATAGGTCCCTGTGTAGATAGCTTGCCTTGTTCCCTTGCTGCCACTTCATTGTCATGAGGGTACCATTGAGCTTTTGGTCTATGAAAATTAGCAATACCTTTACTGCAAAAAAAACAAATATATCAAATCAGGCTCAACAGTTGAAGACCCCAATAAAAAGAAAATTAAAGATGGATCAATGTTTTAACACACTAAGAGCATTGACAGTAAATAAAAAACAGAAACAGATGAGCAAATTTCCAACAGATCAGTGACAACATGGGGTAATTAGATCGGTTTTGGATTAGATTCAGATTGTTAGCAGATAGTTATGCTTCATTTCATGGTGCCAAAGTCATTTTTAACTTTCTTCCTTTCTTTCAAAAGGTATACAAGTTTAAGGGTTCTACAAGAGTGAGAGGAAGACCCAAAATAATGTGTGGATTGATATGATGAAAGAAGATATGAACTCAATTTCAACAACAGAAAGACGTGACCCTGAACAGAACTGAACAGAGGAACAGGATTCGTTTAGCCGAACCCAGATCTTTGGGATAAGGATTCAACAATGAAATGATGAACAAAAAGGTATTCATTTTGTTTATAACATGATATAATGTAACAAAATCTATTACAGTAAGTCAATAATAACAACTTAAATTCATGTTGCTCAAAATCAAGTTGAGTTTCTGAGTTAACCCATCTGACTTTCAAGCAGAGTCAAGATTCTGAGGTTCCCAAATATGCTCATGAACTAGAAATTTGGAATCAAATACTATGCAACGGATTAGATAATAAAACCAACAAGGACCTATATAACACTAAAATGGGAATGTGCTTTGGAGACTCAGATTGATGCAAGGCGTCTCATACCACATCTGAAAATTAAAAACATGTCCTACATGAATTGTAGTATAATATTTTAGTTATATATTATTAAAATAAAATTAAGGAAAGAAACATTTGATAATTAACAGAAAACATTCACATTCATAAACAGCATACAGCAATTAATAGCTAATAAATATAAGTAAATCTATAAGGACAACAATCAACCAATTATATTTGCATTAACAACGTAATAAAGTAGTGTGAGGAGGATAGAATGCACCAAGACCCTTTTAGAAACTGTTTATAGCTTCATCATTAAAAATTAAAGGTGACAACACTGTATAACCCATCCAGATGTGTGGAAGGATGTAACAACACATGCATCTTTGTTGATACAACATCAACAAGAATGAGAACATGTCTATGTCCATATTACAAAAGTTGAACAAAAGTATAAATGTTCCTCTCTTTTTTTTCAAGACAAAGATGCCAGTGCCTTATTGCAACTGTTTAAGGTCGGCAAGATGAATTTTGTCCCATCATTCACCTCAATCTACAACCATGTGCTTGAGAGCTGAGACAATGAATTGGATTCATGTGAAATGATTTGGCAAAAAATTTCTTGCCAACATGAGGCAACTCTCCATCTGGGCTTATAACCAGCAATGCAAGGCTGAAGGTATTAGTTTCATGTCAAACTCGTGTTTTTTTTTAGTATCATGACAACCCACATTAAAGACGAGAATGTATTTATTCTGTTTCAGTTTTAATATCCAATAGAAAAAGGTGAACTAAACATTTCAATTTTACAGTTCATCTGAAATAAACAGTGAGATGGGCCAGCTAAACATTTCAGTGAACTTATCCACATACTTCAAAACTTCATAACACCTTCCTTGAGTAAAATAGATACAAAGAGTAAAATAGAATTATTGGGGGGAAAAAATGATTCTTACTTGCTCAATTTCGGTTTCATTGTCTGCAATTTCAGTGCAGGTATTGAATGCAGGACTTTGACACCATGAGCTGCACGTTTTTTTGAATGTGATTTCATTTGCTGCGAGATTTTCCTGTTGGAATAGTACTTGTCATTCGAAATATTGAATCGACCAACAGATGCCAACCCTTGACCGGGTAGATCAAAAGAATCCCCATTGCACGCCTTCACAGAATGAGTAATTATCATAGCCCCAGCATGGAAGCGAAGATGTCTACTATCCTTGGTCTCTAAAATTTCAAAAAGCATATGCTCATCTTGAAGATCATGGATCAATTTCGGTTTTGAAATAGATTGGTCTGGTTCCCATATAATTTTATCCAACCAAGACCCTTCCAACATGTCTGTGTTTTGCAAGGAAAGTTTGTTAAATTTCCTTATGGCATCACCCCTCTGGAGATTTTTGGTGTCATTCTCCTTTCTCACTTCTGAATAATTTGAATCATCCACTTTCAAACGAGATTCTAACCTCAAAAGTTGGGGATGATTCTTTTCTGAAAACACTGAATCGGAAAATTTTCTAGAGCCAAAGGGTTCCAGTAGAATAGGACAGGTACGCAGAAAAAGACTATGATTCTTCTCATCTGGCTCCATTTGGAACTCTGACCCCAAATTTGGTTGCCCAACCTCCAATTCTGTTTCTCTATTAGTAACTTCAGACTCAGGTCCATAGATAATGCAACTCTCGGAGGACTCATGATTCACAAGAGGAGAATTGTCCCAAATAATTTCATCTTCCCAGTTTTGCTGATCAAGAGGGTAAAATCGGGGACATGAAGGTGATTCCCATCCTGCAGTCAGATTTACAGTTACACTCTCTTTCATTGGCTCCGCACTGAGATATGAATCTTTCCTATGCTCATCAACCTGTGTAGGCTTTATATCAAACTCATGCCTAACACCAACCATCACTGATTGTGAATCACCATCCTTCACCAATGCATTATTATATTGGGTCAAATTCGGCTGTTTAGTAAATAAGCCTTGGCAGGAGCCCCGTAGAAAAGCCTCCTCCTCATCCTCCTCCACGATATCAGAAGCATCTATGACTTTATAACTCTCTGGAAGCATTTGAAGAATCACAAAAATTACAAACAAAAGAAACCATGCTAACACACATAAAAGAGGGAAACAGAGAAGTTAAAGATTTGCTAATAAACATAAAACTTCATCTGTTTTTATAAAAATTGTCACCACAAAGCCAGAAAGATGGCTATGATAGAGCTTGTTGTGCTACAACCATAATTAAGAAAAAAATGAATCTATCAAATTCCATCGTCTCAAAGATCAATCCTCCATTATGTCAATGCTGGAAAGAATTTCTTAAAAATCACAACAAAAACTCACAAACATTGACTAAGTATGAAAATGGCATTATCCAAATGTGACCACATACCTTTACGAATAGGATACCGGTGGTTTCTCTTGTCCCTTTTCTTCAAGGGCTCATGAATACCAAAAATTTCTGAGAAACGTAAGACCACCTTTCCATCTTCCATACACAAAATAGGCAATGAAGTTGCACTTTCTTTATTAAAAAGCTCCTCCAAAACTTCAGGTTCATCCTATCAGATCAAGTGTATTCACACCAGGGTGTAGAAAAAGTAAATACATGTGAACAGAACACAAGGAAATGCGTGAGTATAGATGTGTCTACGTCTTTTTTTTATGCCTACATCTATTTTAGAAGAGCAAAAAAAAAAAGCAAAACATAAATCTTGACTCTTGTATTGAGCTACTACTCTTTACTACTGATCCATTTTGTCATTTGTTGGGCTATTTGGAAGGAAAGAAATAGGACGATCTTCAAAGACAGAGGTGGGTGTAGAACTGCTCGTTGCCAGTAAATCCCAATCTTGTATTTTTCTGCTACTCTTCACGAGTGTATGGGTCAGATTTGAAGGTCATAATTAGACTGGGAAATACTGTACACGAGTCTTGATTTTTGTGTGGATTTGGGGTCGGAGCCTTGCTCAACACTATTTTTCAAATATGTCATCAGGTTCGCCCTTCTTTGATTAATAAAATTTTAGCTATTACATATCAACATGATACTAATAGTAGTACAAACATGCTGAGGTAGTTCGGCAACCATTCAATATCGTTTCACCATGTCGTGTCATATTTTAATTGAATCTAAGTTGCTGGATCGTTGCGGTCTGAATGTATGTGCCACCAGTCTGTCATCACTAACAATTTCTACTAGAAACACATGTAATTCATGAGTCCATTTTCACTTATTTCCTGTAACAACAAAAGGTCTCAACTCCAAGGAATTTTATCAATATATTATGCTTTTCAACCAAAAAAAAAAATACTACTACTATTGTACACTAACCTCCTGAAAATCCTCCAAATCAACAGCCAGTCTTTCGGCATCAAAAGATCTAGGAGAAGGCATATTATTCACAGGCCCTTCTTCCTCAGAAAATACTCCAAGATCCTCACCTGAAAAAAGATAACATGAAAGTATTCAAACTTGTGATGCAATGTCGGGAAAAGAGTCACAGATGAATTAGAGCTAAGTGTCCAAATATTAAAGAAAATATAGTAGTAAAAGTATAACAAATATATAATTATTTGATAATAACATTTTAACCAAGATAAGAATTACTTGACAGAATGGAAGAATTATATTAATGATTGTCAAAAGTAGCCTTCCTAGATAAAATTGTCTTACATTGGATGGGGGTATGGATTCATATTCAAAGGGATCTCAAGCCCTCAAAGTGACTACTCAAGGGAAAGAAGGAGAAGGCAACAAAAAGGCATTGTAAGAGTGCATATGGTCATGGACTCATTATTAGCGCAGCATGGTACAAAAAGTGGACCCATTTTAGAGTTCTCTAAACATTTTCTACAGGGGTGTTAAATGGGTAGCTTTTTGGAAAAAGGTGAATCTATTCTAAAGCACACAAAAAAAATCCAGGTCGGTTGAATGAAACATTTTATATTTATTGTTAAGCCTGTTTTTAATAAGTTCAGTAACTCAGTGCTGGCAGGATTTGAGCCCAAGTCTCTGGTATCATCACCCCAAAGACTTTACTAACTAAGCTATCTGGCACCTGCAGTTGAATGAAACTTGTTTCTCCATTCAAGTTTATATAAACCAAAGTCTCGACTCACAACCTTTAAAATTATGTGCATTGACATACATGTTAGATGTGTTTCCTATTTCACACAACCAAGAAAATGCTCTTCAAATAATTGCATGGAAGAATCACTAATTGAACAATATTACATTTATAGCTCCTAAAGTTAAATAAACATATTATTTATATATAAAAAATGACATACAAAGTAGACTACCGATTATCTTCTCATCAATAGAATGCTAGCACAAACAAATTCAAATAATTTCATGTCTTTAAACTTAACCACATAGGAGGTTCGATCATGTGCCCTATTAACTTTTCTTGTTAATGATCCTTATAACTTATAGACAAAATGAAACAACAAAGAGCTCAAAAAAAATCTACAAGATGACCCACAACTAGAGGTAGAATTATCTTAGAATGATCTTTTTGTCTGTGAAGAAACATGCCTCTGTTCTGGAAGGCTTGGTTCGTTGTGAAAAAGAGGAAGTTTGGGTTGGGAGAATGAGAAAAAGACAAAGCAGATGGCTCGGTTGGCCAAAAAATAATAGTTGCTGCGAAGGGGTATGGGTATAGGGTTGAAATAGTAAGAAATATTCAACTAACCATTCTCAAGGGAGGGTTGTAAATTTTGTTTGATAATCACATCGCAAGGGTGCTCCAAATTAAGTTCCAAACGAAGCGTACCTGCCAATTCTAAACAAGGTAAGAAAAGATGTAAGATGGAATAGAAAATACGAAAAAAAAAAAAAAAAATCTCATTTAAGAAAATCATGGAAAAATAAAAGCTTCTAATATGATGCAACAAAGTCATTAATAAAACCAAAAAAAAAACACCAACAAAGTGAAGCTACGAGAGGAAGGGAAACTCCTCAGGCATTTCAATGCGGCTTAATGGTTTAAAGAATTGATCTCAAAGTAATTTTCACTCAATTGAAAATTGAGACACCGAGGTAGACAGTATGAGACAAGCAAGATATTCCAAAATAAACCACCAACATATCGTTCTGATTACCATCGATATGTCTTACCTTCTGAAGAAATGGTTTGGGCTTCGGAACTATTATCCACCACTTTATGTTCCTCATCAAAACCCTCATCCTCGTCATAATTTTCATCGTCAAAAACTGAATTTCCATGCTCCAAACTAACCAGTGAAACTCCAGCAGAGAAATATTCCTGTTTTGGCAGCAAATGGTCTTCCTCAGAAGTAGCTTGTATCTCAGGCCCTTCATACTGTTCTTCAATATCTTCATAATCAACAGCATCTTCAGCCTTTTCATCATAATCTACCCACAGAAAAAACAAACCAACATAGCCATTAGGAGACAATTGAATCATCCTTAAGATAATCATATGAGAAGATTAATATTTGGTCTCAAGAAACTGTTAAAAAAATATGTAAGGAAAAAAATTCCAAGGTTAAAAACTTTAATATCCATGCATTTCATACATCAAGGCAAATAATATCAGTTTATTATTGTTAATCATTTTAGATCATTTAGGATGCCAATCCTGAGATTTGGGATAGATGATGATGGTTAGCTGTTTACTCAGTGCTTCGAATGTTTATTATATATGTGTGAATAGAACATCGATAGTGAAACCAAACTGTAAATATCAGCTCTTTTTGAAAGAGACCGGCCACCAACAGAAAAAGAAAATTTCCAGAAATCTCTAACGAGAATGTAATTAGCTATTTTGGTAAATGACATTTTCATTATTTATAATAATATTTTAGTTTACTATTCATACTAAATTATAAACTCATTATTTATAGAAAATTCTATCTTACCATTTATAGCGCAATTCATTAGTGAATTAGGTTTCTTAGCTAGGTCAATATGATTTTTTAAAGAAAATTTATGATATCTATTAGAGACAAAGTTCTCTAAGACAAGATAAACTATTTAACTCGGTTTATAAATATTTATTTATATATTTCATTGCAAGTAATAATATTTTTTTATAAAATAAGGTAGGCCAGAAGATGCTCAATCATAAGATCATATATTTATTAGGTAATAAACATTTAAATTACAAAAATACAAATTATTTTTATCAAAAAATACCTTATCCCGGTTGACTCGGCCAAGTTTTGTTGACTTGTCTGAGATTTTCAAAATATCGACCAAGTCATCACATTTGTTAAACGAGATGCTGTGGAATTTGAGAAACATTGATAATACGTATCATAAGTGAATGACACTGAGATGCCTCAGGCGAGTCATCTCGGTCTTGGACGAGATTTAAAACCATGACTTCAACTTAATTATTATCTCAGCTAAACCCTAAATCAATCCAATATTTTCAGCCATAGCCCTAAAAATCCAGTACCCCAAAACACTTGATTGAATCCCTTAAAAGCACTACAAGTGTTGTTTGGAAATCGTGTGTTCACTGTCATGGTTGGCAACTTGCACATGTTGCTAAGTAGTGAGTGTTTGGAAGATCCCAACTAATGAGAGTTATCAACTCTCAAGCTCTTGGTTTTTTGGGTATTTGAACATTCACCCTAAGAGGTGCATGTGACGAACATAAATGAAACTTTCAATTCCAATAGCTCTCTTGCCCCTCATACTCTCTTTATTCAAGTTTCTACATCCTGTGAGCCGCTCAAAAAGAGCAACAAAGAATACAACAAAGGCACAAACAGAGCACCAAAGATTCTCTTCTTTTTTTCTTTTTTTCTTTTTTTTCTTTTCAGTTTTGCTACAGTGGATGATGAGTTGGTTCTGTTGAGTTCCTGGTCGAGCACTTTTGGGACAAGTGTAAGAATCACCTTGGAAGAGAAGGGGATCAAATACAAATATAAAGAAGAAAATCTCTAGGAGGAGCCCTGTGCTTTTGAAGATGAACCCAGTCCACAAGAAAATACCTATGTTGATCCAAAATAGGAAATTCATCTTTGAATCCCTTGTATAATAAATGGACAAGGTTTGGCATGAGAAATCTCCATTGTTGCCTAGTGATCCTTGCAAGAGATCCCAAGGCAAGTTCTAGGCAGATTACATCGATAAGAAAGTTGGTTCTACAACTCTCTGTGTGTGGTGTGTAGATTGTAGGAACAGTGAAGTTGAGGATTAGGTCATTGGAATCAAAGGAGACTCTCGCAATCCAAGCACTACCTCCATATACTCTCCTAGATCTCAAAGACGCCATTGTTGAGAAGATCTCGATTCTGAAGATCTGATCTTCTACACTCTAAAACCTAATGAGTTTTTAGGAGAAACCCCTAATTCAAACTCCAATTTTGCAAGGGAAAAGTTCTCATATTCAAGCAAGTAATCTTGAAGCCTCTCTCGGGGAGAAACATAGGATAGAAGTTGGACTATCATAACAACCAAATATCATCACACATACACACACCCAATGGGGGAGATTTAAAACTTAATAATAAACAAACAGATAGAGATGGGCTGAAGATTTTTTTTAAATCTAGTTGTATTGCTCATTATCTATTGAAACACCAATTGCACCACTAACATTATCAAAAACCACATAAATTCAACCATTATTTTCAAATGAGATCAGTGTATTGAATTCACCAATGGCACTAATATATCATGAATTATTGTTGCATTGTGAATGACTATTACTTTCTATAAACATTGAAAATGAACCAGTTAGACATAAAATCACCTTGTTCAGAAGCATCTGCAGGTGTTTGTGACGATTTTATTGATAACTACAAATTAAACAATTCCACAAGTGTTAGAAGATAAGACTAAGATAGTAAAGAAGGCCACTCATATCTCAAATAGTATCCTTAAATGTGTACAGAACTAATAAGCATAATCATATGATGGGTATCTCCATACATCAATGTCTGTCAGAGATGAACCTAACTTGTCAGCCAGTGCAGCAAGATGCTCTTTTGCGTCCTGAGAAACAAATATTGTACATCCAACATCAATTTAAAAAAAAAAATACAACTATTCTTAAAGCAGATGTGGACGCCAAGAAAAATGTATAAAAGTAGAAAAGAGAAATACACAACATGAAATCATAGTAGAATTAAATTTACAGCGTTTACAATACGTAAAACATCACAAAGAAATGGTATTGTTTTCTCTCCTTACATGTAAGATGGAGAAAATGAGTCAACAAGAAATTCAATGTATTAAGGGATGTCGATTCAAAGCTTTATGGTTCCTTTTGAAAATGAGTGGTCCCATTTCAGATTCAAGAGAAAATTTAATGATCAAGAAGTCCAGAACATAGCATCTCTCACCAGTCTTACACAATTGTTTTCTTTTTTTCTCTCTGACGAGGATCGAAAGGTCTGAGCTTGAATCTGCCTTTACCGATCCAAAAAAAAAAGACAAAAAAGGTTTGAGCTTGCAATCAGGATGGTATGTTACAGGTTACGTTGTTTTACAATTCTCTATCCTCCATATAGTGTGGAATTCCCAGTTTATGTTGTCTAGTGCACAACAGTTCCCTTTAAGCTTGCTTTTTTCTTTGGTTTGCAGCCTTGGAAAATATTTTAACCACTGGTCACATATCATACCAGGAGTACAATCTCAGTAATTTTTTGTTTATTATGTAAATCTAGCGGTATTCTGCCAATCATTTGCTATAATTCATAGTTCCTTTTTTCCGGGAGATTTGTGTTCATTTCCTTTGTTGTTCCACACATGTTAGTGCTTCTCAAGATTTGTTGTTACATTGTTTCATAGTTGGCAGATCAAAACCTTTGATGATAGAGAAAGGATCCTACGTAAATTGATTCCCCTTATCGTATGTTAGGACACCCAAAAAAAAAAAAAGGAACACCAGAACACATTTATTACCATTAAGAAGCTTCAATTTGAGTAAGAATATGTAAATAGTTTATTAAATGTATACAGTTGGTCCTCAATACTATCAGGAAAACTACCCCAAAGTTGGACTTTTACAAAAACAAATAATAAATAAAAAGGGAGGGGGGGGAATTGCCTCATCAAGGTAATCGACGTCAAGATCGCCTGATCCATCAACATTTCCAAACATAAATCCCAACAAACGATTTCCTCCACCAGCCTCCTCGTAGTCCTCATCATCATCATCTGCCAAGTTAAAAATTCAAATCATTTAATAAAAGTACATCACAACACTTCAGTGACATCATAAAAATAGAATTTACAGCAGCAAATGAAGTGAGAAAAGTTCAGTTGGCAGTTACATAAGGTTGATATAGATTTTCTTCTTTGGCATGCCAACCTTACTGAAGCTTTAAGCGACAAGTGCCAATATAGACAATACCTGGTACTAACCTTAATGGAATAAAATTAATATTCTTTTTCTTTCTGGGAGTGAGGGGAGGTAATTTTAATTCTGCCATAGATCTTTTTGTGACCTAAATGAAAAGCAAATTTTGAAATTTCAAAATTTTGTCTGTGAAGTTCTAATAATGAACAGAATAAATGACAAGGATATCAAAACTAAAACCCTTTTCAAGCCCTATAGTCCAAACATAACAAGGTTTTCTCCTATGGTAACGATTAATCTCCATTGTGCTTCAATCACGAAAGGAAACAATGTGCACTTGGAGGGTATTTGAGATATTAATCACAAATAAAAGTTGAAGATAGGCTGAAATTTAGTTCCTTCTGACTTTCCACTTTACTATAAGGCATCTAACTCCATTCAAGAACACAAAAACAATCAAAGACATTCTTTTTTTCAGTCAGAAACGTTTTTAAGATTCATGGACACCAATTGACAGTTGTGGTAGTATAAATTTCTTCATAATTCAAACAATTAACTTACCCTCATCGCGATCGTGAGCATCATGTGAGTTGACACCTGACTCCTCTTCCATGTCGTTTTAATGGCGTTGCACTACATAAGAGGAGAAAGATCAATTCTAGTAATTCAGCTCAATTTAAAATTAAAGAAAAAAAAGAAATTCAATTTATCTTCAGAATAAGTAGAATAATAGAACAAAGAAACACAGCTGAAAAAGAAACCCTAACCATCAAATGTGAACTTTCTTAAAAGCCTGCAATCAAAAACCAAAAGAGTTGCATAAAATTCATTTAAAATCTTTTATTGAATTGGATTTTTTTTTTTTTTATAAAAAGAAAAAGGCAGGAGTAAGGACTGACCAATTGGATCTTTGAGAGGATTTATTGAATATTGTGTCGTCGAATACTTTGGAGTTTGAAGAGAGTGATTCGATAAGTTCAAATAAAAAGAATAGAACAGTAAATTAAACTAGAATCTAGCTAGGGTTTTGCATGGAAATGTTCTTCAATGAAGAAATCTTTGTTGAGGGAGAAATAGGGAGGGAGAGTAGTAATGTGGGAGAGGGAGCCTGATTGATGATATAAACAGAAATAAAATTAAAAAGGAAAAAAAGAATCATAAAAAGTGTTCCTAGGTTCTTAAATATAAATAAGTTGAGCAGAGAAGTCAAGGAGAATTTGTTGTTCATCATAAAAATAAAAAAAATAATAATGAAAATTCACTATTTTGAATAATTATATATAAATCATGATAAAATCATTGAAGATAAAAATAAAATAAAAAATTCATGCGTTCTTTAATCAGAAACAAAAACCCTAGAAAAACAGAGTATAAATCGAGCAACTAAAATAGGCAATCGATCTTAATAGATGTACTAATTCGAATGCGAGAGAAACGAACCTCCAGAGCTTCGTCGAGCCTTGATTTAGGACAAATGCTTCGAGAGATGTAATTTCAAGCTACGAGGGAACTGCAGAGCTAGCAGATGTTATATATAGCGAACATTATGGCCTGAACGTTGGTGGGAAGGACGGTCTATCAACGATTTACTCAAACACGTGGCCGATTTAGAGACGTTGATCTATTGGGTTTCGGCTGACTTAAGTAGTTTTGGAAATTACTTTGTGGGTTAGGGTCCATCCGCTACGTAACTTATCAGATTCTACCAGATATTCAATTGCGTAAATAAAAGGAAAAATTACTTAAAAGACCCTAACATGCGGATTTCTTTCTAATTAGTCCCTACGTTTTTATAGGGCTGTTTGATTGCATGGAAAATATTTATTTGACAAATGATTTATCAAGCAAAAGATGCAATGGCAAATTCTTTTTCAAAATCATGGAAAAAAAAAAAAAACTTGATAATTTTATTTTTAAATATCATTTTAACATTTAAATTATGAAATAGGTTTTTTTTTTTTTATTACAACTAACAATCAACCGAAAACATAAAGGCAAACGGCTAGAGCACGTACTTTTCTTCTCTTCAACTTGGATAGCAGCCTTTTGTAAAAGAAAATAACATCCCTCTTATAATGGACGTAATTTTAATTAGTCAGTATCTTCTCTTTTTTGAGAAGTTAGCCTCTTCAAAGATTGACACATCGGACTAGTTGTGAAAGCTTGCTTATAGATGTTTTGAACTAGATCATTTTTTATCTGTAATCTATTGCACCATGCTTAGATTTACTTAACGATAAAATAAAATTTTAAAAATATATTAAAAATAAAATTAGTCTGTGATTTAATAACTCTTAAAAATGATAAAATAAAATTTAAAAAAAAATGTTAAAATACTATTTTTTTAAAAGATTAAAATAAAATTATTTTTATTATTTTAAATTTAAGTAAGAGCCATGTTGGAATGACCTCAAGATTGTACCTCATATTGCATAACCTTTCATCAGATAATGTAGGAATCATAGATGTTTTTATTACTCGTATCTTGATGAAAAGCAATTATTATTCTTACGAGCTTTAATATTAGGATGTGTGATATGAGGTACAATCTTGAGGTCACTTCAGCATTAGTCTTTAACAAATTAAATTAAAAATAATTGGATGGTAAAACAAATTATTAGGTATGTGTGCAAAAGGGGTATTTTAAAGTTAAGACAAGTACTATAAGCAAGTGGGTGAAATGAGACATTCCAATGTGTGCAAATAGACCTGCGCTTCAAAGTAATAGATACCCTACTTATAAAGTAACCTTGGACATTCCACATGTTCCCACCTTATGATACCAATGACTTATTCGTGTTGTATGGACAGGCAGGGACACATTTACATTGGGGACACTTGCTCCCATAAGAATTTTTGAAGTTTATGAGTATATATGAGTTATTGCGACAGATAACAATAATGAATAAAAAAATTTGTCATTGTTGCCCCTACAATTGTTTTTACTCTATTGTTTGTCCCCGCAAAAAAAAAAAAAAAAAATTCTTTGATTGGTCCGATGAGGGCAAAATCCTAGGTCCACCCCTTCGGATAGGCACATCGTTTGGAGTACAAAACAAGTACTTCTGTCGTAGTTATTGGTTGATTTGGACCATTCAATTCGTTGTCCCCACTCCCAACCAAAGAAGATACCCTAATGAATGGTATTTGATTCAATCACCTAGCTAATATGAATGGTATTTGATTCAGTACTATTTGTTGACACTAAGTCAAAGATATTAGCCTTACAACTTACTGGAAGCCAAGGTCACTTTGCGGGTCCCACCATGTATTAAGTCTCCAACTAAAGGCTATTATGATACCGTGAGCCACCTAAACAACTCGTGTCCATGGGAACATATCACGAGGAATAAACTAGGATACGGGAAAGGCTATAATGGGATTGTCAATGGATTGGATCAAACCCAGATCCGATTATATGTTATAAACTATATTACATTTTTATTAAGATTTGTGAAGTTTGTTTGAAATTTGTATATAAAATCAGGTTTGGTCCAATTCAATTGTTAATGGATTGGATCAAGATCTTAATATTGAGTTTCAATAAAACTCGATCCAATAGGGGTCCAATCCGATCAGTATTGGATTTGATCTGATCATTGATAGATCAATACCAAATCAATCCCAATTTGATGCATTAAATACACCTCCAAACTTTAGTTTGCCCTCAAAAAATATTTTCTACCTCAAGTA
This sequence comes from Akebia trifoliata, assembly GCF_017979445.1. NCBI lineage: Eukaryota > Viridiplantae > Streptophyta > Magnoliopsida > Ranunculales > Lardizabalaceae > Akebia > Akebia trifoliata. The sequence goes on along the minus strand of NC_141382.1, from coordinate 470,445 downwards.
AGCATTTGTTTGCTCCCCGAAATGCTTATTTCCAAGATGTATTTAATGTAATCTTAACATGTGCCTCTAGTGCACATGTTAACAAAACCCTTGTTACAGTATTTGATTATAGCATAAAAGATGGAAAAATAGATGCGAAGCAATCCATTTGAAGGACAGAATTATCCAATAATGCCACTGGAGGAGAGTTAGAGCTTCTTTAAAACAATCATGTACTCCAACTAGATGGGCAACTAGCCAACTTTGGACCCCCTTTGGATGTCACATGGCACCTTCTCTTCATTTGGGATAGGTTCCAATATTTGATGATGATAAGATAGAACACTCGAACCATTGGAATAGAGTAAGGGGGGAATTGGTTAACTCAGCTTGTTCATTCAAAGACAATTGATCTCTAAGAATCTCAACCCCCCACCCCCCTTCCCAAAAAAAAGAGAGGGGGGGGGGGGGGGATGACGAGGTGTCTTGACCCATAAGCCCTAGTACATGGCCTCTTAGAGCATTATATCTCACCAAAATCTCCTAGGTACATGCATTACCCCACATATCAAGTAAGTCAGGACAAATCCTTGTAGATGACCAAAGAGGGGTTTGACCATCATGATCTCTATCTTTTTGGAGGGCCCCCCCCCCCCCCCCCGGCCACTACCCCCAACATTCATTAGTCATACCTAATAAATTAGTATTTCTCTTCCTATGTAATTAAAGCACGAGACTTATTTTGATAAGTGGACCTTGCTCAATAAAAAGTTGAGAACAACAATTACGTGCATTCCAAATAACTTATATCTGAAGATGTAGAATGTTGTATATAAAAACAAACATGTATCACGTGTGCAGATCTTAAACTAAAAAATAATTCATTCAAGATAGAATCCAATGAAATCAAGAACTATCAATTTCTGTATACAAACAAGAGGTTCCCAAAGACAAATGTAAGTAATTTTTTAACACGAACTATGTTACTTTGTCATTTTTTATTGATCACAATGACCATAGGGTTCACAAGCTATGGACTTTCAAAAGTTGATAACCATGACAGAAAAAAAAAAGGGGGAGACTAGGAGTGTTACTAAAGAAAATTAAGAACCTCAAATAGAATCAATGCAGGATTTTACTTATTATATCTATTTCTAATCAAATCATTCTTTATTCTCATACCCTTTTTACAAATTTATTATTATTATTATTAGATTTAATTACCAAGTAATTCTTTATTACTAGATTTGATTACCAAGTAATTCTTATTCTTTGTTTTACTTGTTCCTTAGATTTGGTCACCAAGTAAAGAATTAGATGCGTGACTTACATTATCCTTATCCTTCCAAGTTTATCGATTCCAAAGAATAAGATACATTCGTTATAGATAAATTAATGACACTATGTTATATTTATGGAATCAATTGTATCCATCACACCAGGCAAATAGTCCCACTTGAAAGGTCACTTGAGTGCTTGTAGGACCCACAAAATGCTTAGATTTATAGTCAAACAATATACGGAAACTATCATATATTATACTCATATATGGAAGCTGCGGGCTACATATAATTACAGCCACCTCAGCTTTTTCATCCACGCACACCAATTCTCTTTTGCTTACACTTCCTCACAAGACATAATATAGAAATAAATTAAAAAAAAGAAAAAAAAAACATGGGGCAGAATGTAAAATGATGATAGAAGAAGGGTTGAAGGAGGAAATTTAGAAAATTAGACTCTGAAGTTCTTGCCAGTAAAAGTTTGACCGAATTGCCAATTAGCAGGTGCGACGTTCCACGAAGTAGAAGTTCTACGATCACTGCCGGTTACACGGAAGGAAAGTGACTGGCCCACCAGCACAGAATTTGATTGCCAATTTTGTCCCCAGTTGCGGCTCATGCTCATCCATTCTGTATTTGACCCTTTAATGCTAACGCGCTCGATGTTTCCTGCTCCCGCGACGTTTGTGATCAAAACCAAGTTGAAGTAACGGAAACCGTTAATTGTAAATCTGATCCCTCCTTCCTTCGTACATGGCACTCTGTGTGTAATAAATGAGTTGTCGTAAGGGTACTTTGGTAAATAAACTCTAAAGAAACAATTCTTTTAACGTGATACCCGGGCCATAACTTATGACTTGGTCCAAGCAGGTTTCACGATAATTTGTAATAAAATTGATTCTATTTCTATGTGAAAATAAATGAAAGCGATTTAATGGAGAACGCATTTTTTTTGTTATTATTATTATAATAAATATAGGAATAATATTTAAATTTTTTATATCAAATATTATAAGAATTGATATTTATAATATTAGAGAACTGCTATTATCACATCAACTTTTGTTAGTGCCACACCAATTCTTATGTAAATCATCAAAGACATGTATAATGTTGGGATGGCATTAACATAAGTTGGTGTGACAATAGCAGCTCTCTAATATTAAGATCCAATAAAAGTCCAATTCAGCAAGAGTTGGATCTTACTTTTATCGAATTGGTTCTGATCCGAGCCAATCCTTATGAGATTGGTCCCAAATCAAATTCAATCCAATCTGGATCCAATCAATTGACAGTCCTAACCAAAATTAGGAAAACTGCAATTCTGTTTGTATCTCGGCCATTTGTTGGACCTTAAGCGTCCATCATCGTTGTAGCCTAGACAATCCCGTAAGATAACAGAAAAGACGGAACTGTCAGAGATCTAACATAACTGCTAAAGACCGGAAATCTGACCCACACCGAAAATAATGAAAGAGTTAAAAAAAAAAAAAAAGTGATAAAATAACCTGCGGTAAGAGACAGGGACGATTCCGGCACGATACTCAGCAATTTTAAGAAACATGGGCATGGCGAGGTCGAAGTGAGGGCGAGGAGGATTGCACCATCCACCATTGTCGCTCGGAAGAGCGTAGTTTGGTGGACAAAAGTTGGTGGCAGTGATGAAGATGGAAGGACTGCCAGAGTGACACCATCTTGGATCGTTGGCGCATTTGATCTCAAAACAGGAACCGCAGCTCAAACCCTCGTTGAACAAAGCTGTGCTTAATGCTGCTGTGTTCACGCCGTAGCCTTCGCTGTAGAGGTTACCATAACCACAAGCTCCACCTACAAATGAAAAAAATAAATAAATGTAAGAGTGACAGTGACAGTGAGAATTGGATTTTTGAATTTTGACGGGTAATGTGGGAAAATGTAGAAGAGAAGGTGATTTTAGAAATGGGTTTGGGAGAAAATGCAGGGAAATTATTTGAAAGATGAGATCTTTACTGGTATTAGAAACAGGGATTTGGAGTTTTTAGATAAGAAAAATGATGAACGACAAATGGGATTTCCTAGAAATGGGTTTGGGAGAAAATGCAGGGAAATTATTTGAAAGATGAGATCTTTACTGGTACTAGAAACAGGGATTTGGAGTTTTTAGATAAGAAAAATGATGAACGACAAATGGGATTTCCTAGAATTGTAGATTTCTGTGGTGGGTTCTGTTATTGACCTATAATTTCTGTGGGTTCTGATTTAATTTGTAAGCTAGCAGAGTAAAACAGAGACGAGTTTCGTGAGATTCGCCTGGAAATGCAGAGAAACATGTGAGTTTTCTCTACTGGGCATGAACATGCAGACTTCAAGTTGGATTAATGGAGACTATGTTTTTTTTTTATAAGTAATGGAGACTATGTAGATTTGACTTGTGAAAAAACAGAGTAAGAGTGTGGGGCTCTAAATTATTTGAATGAAAAATGAAGGAGTAAAAAAAACATATCTGGCACTAGAATTAATAAGAAAGTGAAATGACACCGGAAATCTGACACATAATCGGAAAATGGGTAATTCCGAACTCGAATAAACATTTACCCATTGTTCCGGAGGCGTCGCTGCCGCCATAAAAGGTTGCATGGGCGCTCTGCCAGTCTCCGCCGGTGTAAACGCCGGGGATTCGGGCATCAACTAGTGTCGAAAACCAGATTAGAGAAACAACACAAAGCACACTCACTACTGAAGCCATGTCTCTCAAGAAGAGAAAGTTTAAGAGAGAGAGATGTGATCGTCTGATGGAAAGAGCAAGGGAAGGTGGACTATTTATGGAGGATGTTGGTAGTCCTAGTGACACTCTAATTAATAGGGTAATTTGGATGGCCCCCTTCAGGTTTTGGAATATTTGAGTATTCTAGCCATAAAGGTTTTGTAATATTTGAGTATTCTAGTGACACGCCAACTTTTACTTTATAACACACCAGTCCTTTTAAAATTAATATGTAGATTGATGTGTTATACGTAAAATTTAGCATTTTAATAGAAGTTCTCTTAAATTATGCCAAACATTTTTTGTTACATGGATTAGAAGTTTCAAAATGAGCTAATTTTTGTGAAGATGATCTTTATCTTTTTTTTTTTTTTTTTACTTTGGTGGTTTACACGTACCAATCACCTTGCATGTGACAACAATTAAACAATTATTTTTGTGAGGATGATCTCTATGGTGAAGAGACCACTCGCTCAATTTACATGTTGAAGAATCATGGATCGATAATTATTTTTAAATCAATTTTGATGGGGTTAGAAATTTTAGAGTGAATTGATTTTTTATGAGGATGATCTAGTCATCATACAGATTATCCTCACAAAAACTCAGTCATTCGAAAATGTCTAACCCATATATTGAAAAATATTTGACTTTCTTTAGGGCCTCTAGACTTTTTACCAGTGCAATTCCTTAATGGCTAGTTATCCCATTATGAAGAATCATTTTGGATATTCAAGGAGTTTTAATCGTGCCATACAAAATGCTCATCATAAATATTTTTAATATATATATATATATATATATATATATATATATATTTTTTTTTTTAATTCAACCCAAAATAGAAGAGAACATGGTGACTACGTTGGAGAACTTAGAATCCAAAATGATTCTTTAAAATAGTAGTTGGGCGATGGAATTTTTTGGAGTCAAAAAGAAGAGAACCCAGATCTCATCCTCCATTTTGAGGTTTGAAATTTTGATATTCCAAAATGGAATAGGAGATGGAGTATGCGTTGCAGACCCTTCAAATGGGTTTAATGCTCCACAATGACAGTTGAGAGGGGATGGAGTAGGTGTCGAAGTTGCTCTTAGATATATAATCTTACAACAAAATAATAACTAAAACATATCAAAGAGATTTGATGATTTCATGGGGATTCTCCAATAAATGCAGCCTCACCAACATCTAGAAACCTTTAGTATTTCCCACTATATTATGCTCATATTTGATATTTTATCTGAAACATTGTTCGATTTAAGAAAATCTAACTTTTATTTTCTTATTGTAATAGAAAGTAAGGTAGCACTCAAAATTTGAGTTAGATCCTAATAATGCCCATTTCTGATTTTCTATCATATTATATAAAGTTAGATTTAACATTTTATAACAAAAATATAACTAAAATACACCATAAAATGATAAATTTACACTCAATTATAAAAAATTTCAATTATAATGGAGATTGGATCCCTATTTTAAAAAATAAATAAAAATAGTATCAAACAACTCGAAAATAAAATCTGAAAATTATTCGGAATCTATTCCAAATATGTTAGGATTGGATTTGGGCTTAGCTAACTTAAACTCGATGATCGTAACAAATTATGATCAGCACTATCTGAGCATCCAAACAATGCATGGGACCCATCTATCAATTTTCATAAATTCACATGTTCTACGATACCTTAACTCTATGTGATTCCCATCTCAACGACAGAAAATCTCGACCCACACCTACCTTATTTCAGAATTTAGAATAATTGCACATGTTCTGCTATTTAAACATATTTGTTAGGTTATTGCCATTCTAGTATTAAAATATATCGATACAAAATAAAGAGAAGATGGTGTGTAATGAATGTGGAAATTAACCAATAAAGATAGCAACGAATGTCCCATCATCAAATGTAAAAGAATCTCTAATACTTAAGATAGTTTTACTTATTATTATATTTTTTATCGAAATCTTATAATCCAATATTTGCAATTACTTAAAGATTTATATGAAAATGAAGCACGATATATGGGTACAAGAATAATATCAATGTGGGTCTCGACATGAAAGTAAGAAAAGGAGAAAAACAAAACTCTTGGGTCTAAAGATAGACTACTAGCATTGTCAAAGGTAGCTTGTCTATAGCTTTCATAAAAATATGTATTATAGTTTGTTTCTGGCAAGGATGGTACATGGATTCCATTCCTCTATACCATAAAACACTCCAATTTAAAGGCCTAAAAGTCTTCTAGACCCTTAATTAATAATATAATGTCGGTGAGTCTGGTGGGGTACATTGGTCCCACCAACTTAAGCTTAGCTTGATTTTCGGAAATAAATTGAATGAAATTGGAAACAAGCTTGTTCCATATAGATCCCATACAATGCCAACTTTCAGTTTTTACCTTTAGAAATTTCTTGAATATATGCTAGTTGATATTAAAAGAAAGATAATTTTGATAAAACCCTTCAAGTCTTGGTGTATATTTGAGACATCCTTTGGATTTTCAAATTGATGACATATCTCCAATCTCATGACCATAATCTTTTGTTAGTCAAAATAAAAATTATCAAAATACCGTAATCTTTAACATATTTTGAAAATTGTAAGAGCACATTAAAAGTTCCCGGGATAGAGAACTTCAATAAACAAAAAGTCAATAAAGTGAAACTATAGGGAGTAGATGATAAGTTTGGGGGTTCAACTCAAAATTAATTGGCAATGAGTGAAGATGCCTTGGAGTTTATAAGGAGAGAAACAAGGTAATGAGTGTTTGATGTGGGGCTAAACTCAACATGACCCCACATGTGTGGGCCAAAGCACGTGGAGATCTGAACTGGGTGACGTGAGAGAAAGAAAGGTCCGCTTTGATACCATGATAAATTTGAGGGTCCAACTCAATCAATTGAAAATGAGTGGAGATGCCTATGAGTTTATAAGTATAGAGACAATGCAATAAGTGTCCGATGTGGACTAAATTCAATAATTTCTTTATTCTGGTGTGCAAAATATTTACTCGATACCAAAACAATTTCTTTGTGATCTTAGTTTTCAGATGGAAAGTCGGAATCGTCTTAAACCAATTGGGTAGGGTCATATTTACTTGATAGAAATGTGAAGGGTAAAATATGTCCTGGTGTGCAAAATATAGTTCTTTCTTTTGTGTGGTTTCTTTTCTTGAAACACAATAATACTTTAAATACCCAAAATAGCCTCGACTCATTGAGAGGGAATGGGGAGAACGTTAAGTTGTCTTGGCAACCGCAAGCACGGGTCATGTGGCGAGGGGGAGCGGTTAGTACAAAGCATGTGAAGTGGGGGCAGCCAAATGTGAACCAACGTGTTTCTGAACTAGCCACCCTCCCCATGTGCTTAAGTTACAAACAAACCCTATATCACATCATTTCTCATGTCCAAATTGTCAAGCTTACATATGACCCACCCAAGTATAGAAATCATCGAGATCTGCGTTCTCCATTGTATGGTGGAGATCATATTTATAGGCAAAAAATTTGTAACCTATCTTTGAATTTAAGCAATTTAAGCAACTTAGCAATATTGAAGCTCCTTTGGTAGATATCATATCGATGCACAAAGACAAAGAAGAAAACAACTTAAACCAGAGTTGAATACAATTTGTTGGTCATCTCGAGGTATTTTTATTGAAGGAAAAAAAAATGGCACTACATTATCAAATCATAGTGTATTATAGAATAAATCAATTTGAGCAAATGATCACGAATGTAACTTTAGATGATGGTGGATCACTTTGATTGAAGAGTTCTCTTTTGCAAAAGCCATACCTATTGATTAAGGCTAATGATTTTCTGACTCGATTTTTTTTACTCGATCTGTACTTGGCTGACATGGCATGGGCTCAAAACCATAGATCTTTTTCCTTGTGTATCCCAAAGAAAATGATCTATACCAAGTATAGACCGAATGAAAAAAAAAATTGAGTCAGAAAATCACGACTCATTGAATAATTCAACTAGAGAGTTAAGGTGGGGTTGTCAAATAAATGGGATAAGGATTGGCCTTAGGGCTTATTGGGGAAACATAAGATTTGATAGAAGGGAAAGCTATTGGTGACAAAATGGACAAGAACTTGATGCCTTTTGCTGCATTATTCTTGTCAAATTGCTTTTGCAAAACAGTTTTGTTTTTATAATTTTAATTTTATGTTTTGGAATTTTAGGTAATTGACTTCACATTTCAAAAATACTCTGGGTATTCTAGTCATTAAATAAAAAAGAAAGGGTACTCTCATGATTTGCATTCATCACTTCAGAACCAAGTACAGTGGACTGGGGTCCTTACAACCTGTATCACAACAATATATTTTAATTAGTGTTGTTGTGGATTTTTTAAAAGAGTCGTGATAATCGTTATACCCTCTAACATATACCCTCATCATAGAACCGTAGATCATTTGCCTTGGGATACACACCAAAAAAAAAGATTTATGATTCTGCATATCCTGAGACAAATGATCTACGGTTTTGTGATGGGAACGCATGTCAGAGGTGGGCATTAGAAAATCATTATTCTTTTAAAACTTACGATGTTATGTATGTTGACTTATTGGGGAAACACATTAAGAAGGCCTACAAGCAAATATTATACATGGTATGATACCGAAATTATAAGAGAAATGTTGGAAATCATACTAGTGAAATTATGTAGCCCAACCATAATTTTTCACATTATTTCACTCATGAAGTTAAAATTCCAAGTTACCATTAGACTTGAGACAATAATTATCCATCTTAATCATTTCCCACATTTGAATTTTTTTACCAGCTTATTAACTTGGAAGCTACGTATCTTATGATTTGTAATAAATCATGTCGTCTACGAAAGAAATAAAAAATATCAATAGGAGAGGGAACAAGCTTCATTTTTACAGATTTACAAAAAATCATGGGAAATATGCTTAGTGAGTGAGATAGAGATATACTTTCATCTAATTTAATAAAACTAATAAAAGTAAAATAGATAGTGTTGGAGGAACAAAATTTTGCATAAGCTACACCTTACATGTGGAAGCTCGAATATATATCAAATCAAGGGTAAAGAATCTTGACAAAAAGATGGTTGTAGGGAGACGGCGGTCCCTATCTCCTATCGAAATTTTTGATCTTTTTCTTTTTTTCCCTTTCTTTCTTTTTCGTTGAAGGATTTATTCGTGTGTATGTATATATATAATTTTCTTGACTTAATTACCTTCAAAGTAAAACGACAACAACAAAGCCTTATCCCAAAGAATTTGGGTTGGCAGATTATTTTTTTTAAAGAAAATGAATTTTAGTAATATCCATGGAATGTTTGAAATTTAGGTGATCCCTACATGTGCAAGAATAGGTCTTCATCCCTTGACCAAAAGTCAAGTTCAGTGATTTCAGAGTTGGAGCTTGCTCTCATGTCTGGTTCAATGAACCACAATCCAAATAAATGGGAGATCTTTATTTAACCATTTATTAGATTTGTGTACCATCTACTACTGCATCATTCTCTCCAATTGATTTAACTCATTTTCAACTCTAAGCAACCCCTTTATTTTATTTTATTTTATTTATTTTTAAAGTTTCTCAAGCAAGCAAATGTGTTATAATGTACTCCATGTTAGGTCCACTATTTTCTGTTCCCCCTTTTATTTTTTTTCTTTCTGAGACTTGAGAGGCCAAGTACTCAAATGTTTCTAGTATGGGACTCACTCTAAATGCACTCACACAATTCTAGCTAATACACACCAAGCCAGTGGAAGCACAACTACCACAACAACAAACCTAACTGCTTTGAATAATACAACATAAGGGTCTCACCATAAGGAAGGAAAGAAACAAGAAAAAGAAGGCCTATTGGGGTTCAAGTTATCATACTAATTAATGAAAATAAACATCACATTCATGGTGAGACAAAGCATGACTCAAGTACCTAACCCACCATCTCTTAGCCCTAATTTATGTTCCTCACCAAACAAAAATAAATAAATACATGTGGGAATGTGAATTAAAACAGATTATGTTACAAACATCATATGCGGTTCTACTATTTCCCTAAATTTAATGCAATTATAATGATATATTCTTCTGTACAAGATATATTATGGGCTTCACTTTATTGCTGCAAAAGATGTATGGTTATTGAGGTTGTTGCTTCTCTAACCTTGGATGTTGTGTAGCCTTTATGTGGAATGAATCCTATTTTTCTAGTTAACTCTCCTTTTTAATCTTTCAATTTTAATCAAAGTGTTGAAAAGGTAAAAAAAATTCACCCTTGAGGAGGTGGAAGAGGATGGGATTTATGGAAGAAATATCAATGGATTTTGGTAACTTTAATCAAACCTTAACCAAGTTAAACACAGAAACATTCAAACAAGAAAAATCAATGACTTCTGCAATTATTTTTATCTCAAAAAATTATGAAAAATCAATTACAATAGTCATATATATATATATATATATATGCTATACTTAAAGTTATAATCCTAACATGACTTAACATTGATGTTTTTAACCATGAGAAGTTAATCCTGCATAGAATTGATACCTTGTTAGTATTTTTATCATAACTTATCAGAATTGCAAAATTTTGGACTCGGTAGATAGGTAACTTAATAACCTTTTAAAAGACAAAAAAATCAACTTAATACAACAAGATTAAACCCCTTCAAAATAAGGCCTAAAGAAAAGTGATATAGGTAATACTTAGATTCATATATAACTCATAAAATAATCAGAAGGCAACTAAATCATCAAACATAAAAAATAAACTGATTTAAAACTAATCCCAATAAAATAAAAGTGAGAAAAAATAATTCTTGATTCAAACAAGTGACAAATCAAAAAATTGCAAAATTTCCATTGAAAACCCGTGATTGTAGATTTGATTTGTGTTCCGCATTAGTAGTCCTTGTTTTGTTTCCTTTGGAGGTCATCTCGTCTTCTTTTTAGTAAAGATATTTACATTTATTTAAAAGAAGAAGAAGAGAGAATTGATGGACCATATCCTTTGACACCATCCTTTCTTTGTGATAGTGTTGGGGAGCCCTTCTTCTGTTTTGGCATGCGATGGGAAAACCCAAATACATTTCGTGAGCTCTTCAAAGGTCCATTCACTAAAACTTCCTGGAAGAGAAGAAGATTATTGCAGTTCCTTATTTATTTATTGCATTGTCATTGTGATGAAAGAAACATGAGGGTCCTGGACATGTTTTGGACCAAAGGTTCTTAGATACTCTTGGTGCTACTTTTTATAGGAATTTAGATAATGTTATTTTGAAGATTTTGCTTTTATATAAGATGGTTTGATAGAGAGCTGACGGTTGCATTTTTCTGTTTGCTCTATAGTTTTGGTTCCTCATACAGTTTCTTTCATTTTTCAAATAAATCTTTTTCCCCCAATCAAAAGAAAAAGTTCCAAATCGTAAGGAACATTTTTTCTATTTCCACTTATGTTTCTATTTTATTTTATCAGTAAGCCTGTTTTTAAAGAGTTCAGTAATTCGGTGCTGATGGGATTTGAACCCAGGAGATTCTGTTTGATCTTTCTTTTGTTTATAGTATTATGTGACTGTTGTATTTAACAAGAGAGAGAACCCAATAAGAATTACAATTGAAGGGATTGAACCACAACCTGTGAGGGTAATGCCTACTCGAAAGATTTGGGTTCAATATTATAAGCCCCGGGTCCTGCATCTTCGTATGTAGATCCCATGCGTCAGCTTCAGATCAATGTCCTCACCAATTTTTCTAATTTTATATAATTGAACCTAAATAACCAAAGCCATGCTTCAGAGAGTGTTGCTTGTATGCTGATCTAAGGTGGGGTTTCATCCCCATAAAAGAGTACTGATTAAAGCAAAGCAAAACAAAACAAAACCAAAACATCACAATTACTTATCCCATAAGATCATTGATCCGGACATATACAAGTAAATTCATAAATTCCAAGGAAGGTCAATGTTGTATCAAAATTGGCATACATACTGAACTGAAAGGGGTCATCAAGAGAAAAATAGAGGGGCCCAAAATGCCACATGCTGATACAGTTAGCCTAGTTGATCAGCCAAAAACAGAACAAATTATGCACTTTTAATCATCTGTTGATGAATTGAGCAAGCACTTGAATCTTGATTCATCGCTGAAGTTTCAGTTCTGTCATGTAATACAGCAATTCCAAGGGAAATGCGTTTAAGGGTTCATAATTATAATGCGGCTTGGGAGGCCTTTTCCTCATGAGCTGATGTTTAAATAGATAGATAGAGGGATGATACGTTTTCTGTTCTTTGGACTTGTCAATGAGATTTTGACCATTTTCCTAGGATCACAAGTAACGAAGATTTAGTTCCTTAGCTAATATGTTGATTGAAGGGCTAAGACCCATGGCTCAGTTGGTTTGACACATTGCAAAGCAACTTTGAGGTTGCGGGTTCAAGTCTAGCTTACCCATAAAGAATAAAAAAATATATGTTGATTGAAGGGAAGAGCATTTCTAGCTTACCTGTTTGATAGTCCAATCAGGAGTAGGTCCAACTCCATCGAGATGTTGAAGCCCTGGGAAGAGGAGTTAATTTAGATCCCCCTAAACCACTTCCGTAAGAGAAAGGATGTCGTCGCGTGGATGAGCTTCTTCCACCCGAACCTCTATTTCATCTCCAACCTGTATCCCAACTGACACCAAAGCAGAAGCTTGCATTCCCACCTGAAAAATATTGATCCTTTTACTTGTGTTGAGAGGTAAAAAAGCCACGTGCTTAACATGATTGAAATAAGCAAAGTTGGATGTTAAAAGATAAATAATAAATAGATAATAATTGATTACATAAGATGTAATAGGTGACTATAGGCAAGAGATACACGATGTCCTCTTCTATATCTGTGTAGCAGAAATTATGAAGATTTAAACATTAACTAATCAGGAAGAGAATGAAAATAATCTCTCTTCTCTACAATTTGATCTACCAATCATATCCATGCAAGGAAAGATAGAAAATAAGAAATCACCAAGAATAGCCATAGCTATATATGAAAAAACTAAAAAATAAATAGAAGATCTTGGTTCTCAAACCCTCAGTAGTTTATGCTTTGATATCATCATCATCAAAGCCTTGTCCCAGAAATTTGGTGTCGGCCAGTTTATGCTTTGATATAGGGTATATTGTTAAAATAGTAAGTGAACATATCATCATCATTATATGCTTTGCACCCTATCAAAGCCTTTCTCCATTCAATGGATCAGAATTCATGAAAGGATTTGGCATATAGAGCTTCTATTGCCACACCAATTTTCACTAAGAGCATCCCAAGATGTGTACTAGTTTCGTCTTTGATATCACATGGATTGGGGTGCTCTTACCAGAGGAAAAGAATCGTATAAGGCTGCAGCTAGATGCTGAATTTGTCAGGTCCTTTGGAAGGGAGCGAGAACTCTAATCAAAAGTAGGGTATCAGATAAGTATTGTCAATTAATTTTTTTATAAATGTGCAGCAAAAAAGTGCGCATTTCATTCGACACTCTAGCCCATAAGGGTTTTGAGCTTAATGGCTATGACATGATTGTTGAGATGCATGCAAACTTGTTTCTGCAGACAACCAATTATTTTTAATCTATCTGATTTCTAATACATAAATCAGCTGGAGAGAAGGACGAAACATGATCATATGCAGCTGCCAAGGGAAAGCTTTTTTACCTCCAACAAAAGTAAGCCTGCCATCCGGTCTTTGATGAATCGGAGGATTAAAGCACGGAACTTCTTTCCCTTGGGCTGCCTTCTCAGAAACTCCAATAGCCAATACCGAAGACTGCTGCCATAAAGCCTTTTTGCTACTCTAACATGCATGTTTATCAATGATGCGATCCCTTCCAATTGACCAGCTGAGAATGGAGGAGAATCTTCTCTAAGAAAGGCTTTCACCTGCAAATATAAGCTGAAGAGTTTAAATCATTAATAACTTTAGGATGCATAGTAATATTGAGTGGGAGTCCAGCTGCCCTGTCTCTTAGTCTCAGTTCTTAAATCAACACCAAGCTGTGTATAACGGATACGAATCAGTGTCTCTGTTTGATGCTGATACAAAGTATTGTCACCCTGACCCCTAAAAGCCTAATACACTAACACATCCATAAAGGCATTGCATATGTTGAGAGAGATTCTTCTCAAATAAACGACACATTTAGGTAAGCTGATATGTGTAAAAATAAACAATATATGAATGATAGCTGAAAAGGAATAGATTAATGCTTGTTTCTAAGAGTGTTAGCACATGGCTGCCAAGGTATTCAAGATGGAAAATTCTTAGAAAATGTAGTGTCCTTGCTGCATAGGTGCCAAGGCTACCAGGTATGTGTCTTTGACAAACTTTTTGCAAAAGAGTAGGCATTTTCACAAAAAATTTATTACATATTTTGGGGGATTAATATCATAATCACAAACTTTATGGTTAGTCCATAAAATGAATACATTGAATGCCTATCATATCAACAAGAACTTGAGAAACACACCTGGTAGTGAGCAAGAAGATCCATATATCTACGGATGGGAGATGTAAACTGCACATAACCAGGTATACCCAAGACTCCATGACGTATAGGCTTCCTGAAATCCATTTCTGCTGCACGCATTAATTTGACATAAGCAGAGCTCCTCACAGGTCCCTCTGGAAGGTGGGCGAATGCCAGTGGATCAATGTTCGATTGGGGCTGCCCTCTGTAGGGTAAAGGAATATTATTAAAGGAACCAAAAGTAGCTACAGTCTCCCCACACAATATCATCATTTCCATAACAAGTCGCATTGCAGGATCTGCCTGATTTTCAACATAGAGATTGATGGAAGGTTCTGGATCATCCGGATTAGCCACCTTGACGCGTGCTTCTATAGTAGCACAGTCTATTGCGCCCTGAGGAATTCATAATTATTCTTAGGGAAAATGGTTCATATAATGGAATCATATGCAACACAAAATCCATCAAATATATTACTGATTAAGAGATTTGTACTCAATACGAGTGTTCAATAAAGCTTATTTTTTGTGTGGGGGTGGGGGAGATAAGCTGGACTTGAACCAATGACGTCAAAGTTACATTGCAGTATATCAATCGACTGAACCATGGATTCAAACCCGAGTGTTCAAATATGTCAGATCCTGGAGAAAGTGGGAAGACCAGTACTAGGAATTACATTTGTACAATTACCCATAGTGCAAGAAGCTTTGGTTATTACTTGTTAAAAAAAAAAAGAAAAAAAAAAGAGGAGCTTGGTCATTAAGAAAATAAAAGGTAACCACCCAAGATATTCTACTGAAGAGATATAAACAGGAATAACAGAAGGTATGGATTTATACAGAATTGAGTTGAAAAATCTTCTGCTGCATTTTTTTCCTTCTTAGAATTCTTTAATGGTGAGAAGAAAAGAATAAACCAACATTTGTGACGGTTTGGATGGAAGTGTCCTGGTCAGTGGCACAAATTCTCTGGAATCATAAAACTAAAATATAGGTTCATTTTTTGTTTTGTTTTTCAAATTCTTTAATGGAAAATAGAAAAAACTACAGAAAATAGTGAGACAACCCTTTGTGAAGATTCTGAAGGCATGGATTTAGACAGAATTGAGTTGAAAAATCTTCTGCTGCATTTTTTTCCTTCTTAGAATTCTTTAATGGTGAGAAGAAAATAATAAACCAACATTTGTGATGGTTTGGATGGAAGATAAGAGTCCTGGTCAGTGGCCCAAATTCTCTGGAATCATAAAACTAAAATATAGGTTCATTTTTTGTTTTATTTTTCAAATTCTTTAATGGAAAATAGAAAAAAACTACAGAAAATATTAAGACAACCCTTTGTGAAGGTTCTGGTGTAAAAAAGGTCCTGTACAGTGAGACAAAATTACTGGAATTATAGAACTAAAATATATCGTAAATTAACTAGTTAGAAAAACCTGTTGTCGACGCCATTGTAACCGGAGAGCAGCAGCCTCAGACAGAAGTTTAAGTTCAGTCTCTTCTTCCAGGTTCAAGTGAAGCAACTCATTTGCACTCTCGTAAGTTAACATATAGGTGGGTCTGATAATTGAGTTCTCTACCTTGTATTCTGCAATGCTATAATCCCCACATAGGGTGTCTCAGCAAGATAATAATGCTTTCAACCCTTCATACAACCTTGAAACAACCACCTTTGATGGCACAAGGTAAACCTATAATGTTGTATATATGGACTTGTGCACATGAATGGATTAGAGCCCATATGCAACGAGTACAAGGAAGGGAAATCTTCTATGTCAAAAATCAAGTTGTCTAGAATACTTTTAACATATATATATTTTTGATAAGTGTAAAAGCTTTATTAGAATAGAAAAAAAGGATGAGATAGTCCCCAATACAAGAGAAAAGAAGGATAAATAAAAAGAAAAGATAAGAAAGAAACAACCAAAGCAGCCCGAAGGAGAACCCTAGCCACTAATCCACTACAAGGCACACATAAAGTGGTTGGCCTTGCCTGGTAACAAGTACCCAATACCCTGAATTTCCCTTTGTATGCACTATTTAGCATCTGCACACTGACTACGGATTTACCTGATAGAGAAGAAAACAACCAATACATTTGCAACCTACCTGCCATCAGAGTGCAGTGTAACAGATACTGTGACTGCAGGACAAAGCTTTCCTTGTTGCATGCTCATTCCCTCCATAGCAAGTTTCTCCGGGAACATAGGAATAGTAGTAGTGGGCAAGAAAATAGAGGTTCCTCTTCTCATTGCATCTCTACACACCGAAAGCTATCTTAGGAATAATTTAGTGCAATATAACATGTTACCTGTAAGTTCTACAGACACTTTAAAGGTACCTGTCTATTTTGCTCCCTGGCTGAACTAAGCTAGTTGGATCAGCAACATGTATCCAAACTTTGATCCGGCCATCCTCCAGCCTCGTTGCACTCAAGGCATCGTCAAGCTGCATTTTTGTGGTCAATTAGAACTTAAAGAGTAAGGGTGTACCAAACAACTGAATTAGAAAAAAGGACAGCAAATCATTTCGAGATTCCCCAGAGCATTATTTGTCACAACAGCTAGATCTATACCTCATCAGCTTCATCAACATCTATTGTATAGACCTTCAAGTGTGTAAGATCTTTCCTGTTCATCTGAAACACAAATAGCAACAAATGCATATAAAAAATAAGAATATCAAAATGGCATTGGCTCAACCATAGTCAAAGGTCCCATCTTGAGTTTCAGTGACAAATGCTCGAGGGATGTCAGACCTCTCTTTTCTAGGGGTCTCAACAAGGATCTTAAGAAATAATATAAAAAAAAACAAATGCTAAATATGAGATATTCTATTATGGGCGAGTGTTTCCTCACTTGCGAGTTCAATCAACTTTTTGAACACTCCCTTCTATGATACCACATCATCTACAACAATAGATTTTTAAGGAAATCTTGTTTAGTTGTTAACCATTTTGATTCAACTTACAAACTATCACAGCTATAGGTGATGTACCATCATTAAAAAGTGGGTTTGAAATATAATTTTAGTTAATAAGTGAGGAATACTCATATGTTCCTCGTAATAAACATCAAAATCTCGCTTTTTTTTTTTAATCGATAGTCTTCCAATGACCCAAAAATAAAATAAAAACAAAGATAAAAGATTTTCTAAGATAGGAAATTTCCTTAAGAAATTAATTTTACAAATTTCCTATAAATCTCTCTAATATCACAAGTTCTAAAAATTATGAGGTACTTGCAATGGAGAGGAGACCTACCTTATCGGGATCAGTGGAGTCTGCCAAAAGGATTTCAGCAGCCAACAGAATCTCATCTGAATGTTCAGAATGGACGTTGATCTTCAAGAGATCGAGATTGACATGTAATGGGAAATACCCAATATCCATGAGGAGATTTACTGCAGAAGACGACAACTTCGGTAGCCCCATCGCCTTGAGGATCTACCAAAATAGCATTATGCACATATAAAAAATTTGTGTATTCCGTTGATATATAGGGAATTAAAAAGAGTAACTGGCCTTCTAGTAGGCTTTCAACAAAGAAAAAGAGTTTTCTTCTGGCAAAGAATAGAATGCCATCTGAACGCAAATAATCACAATAATCACCAGGTTCCTCTTTACTAGCCTCTTAAATTTAGATCAGTGCAAGTATGGCAACTAAAACATAGGTTGTACTATACACTTGAATCATAAAATTACCATTCCAGCTGTTCTCTTCTGATCGTCATTATTGCAAGCATCAATGGCATAAGCCTCAAGAGACTCAATTCTGTGCTGAATTCTTTCTTCCGCCATCCATGACCCTTTGGGAGGTTTAGAATTTGGAGGCATCTCCTTGGCAGATATCAGTAACTTTACAAACTCCTGAAGTTCCTTTTCTGCTGCCTCCTTTGCATCCTTCTTCCGTATAAGTTCTTCAACCTAAATTTGCAACAAAAAAAAAAAAAAAAAGTAACAATACATTTGAAATCACTTAAAAAAATCAAGTAGGCAATGAGCCATGACTCACCCAAACAACTAAACTTGAATTACATACATTGTCGGTAGCAAATGACAATTGTGTTAAGATCCCGAAAGCATAAGGTATCCAATTAAAAACTGGCCTTCACAGATCCAGTTTTAGACCTTAGATTGGGGGGTTTCCAAAAAAGCAATCGCTGGAAACTTCAATTTCGGCAGTGCATCTTGAGAGTGGCATGCCATTACGGGTCCTACTGAGTTTTAATTTAGGAATGCCCACATACATGATACATCAGAGTCGGATAACGTACTAAGCATATCAACTAATGAAATACTTTTGATGCATTGTTTCAACTGTTAGCAATTTGATTAAAACCTAATTATGAGTTAAACAGATTGGAGATATACTATAGTTAATACTTATTATAGGAGAAAATATTAGAGCATCATATGTAAATTAGAAAGGATTAAAAAGGGGGCGTAGCAACTTTCCTGAGATGAATCCTATAAAATCAACAAAGTTCCACTATCAATCTGAAACTTTCTGGGATAATGAACTGAACTATTCAGTGACCTGACCAGAAGTTCAACAAGTGAGCAGGTCCCAAAACAGGTTCAGGCAAACATCAATCCCAAATTTTATTAAAAAATGATTCACAATCAGTAGAACTGTTTGAGATAAAGCCAATTAAATTGGAAATAATCAACTTGGATGGTCAATACATTTAAACTGATTCCGACTTATTTTTTCATTCTGTCCCCTATCCATTTCTTCATTTTAAATGAATTTATTTATAAATCATTTGACGTCATGGTTGAACTGGTTAACTGGCTCAGCAATTACTCTTGCTCAATGATTTTCCACTGTCACAAAATTGGAGCTATTGATAAAGCCTAATAGAGAACAGAGAGAAAGCGACCCAAAGCTCCTGCAAGCTGCACATTTATCTGCATAAAGAAGGTCTCATGTGTTCTCTGAAGTCAAACTAGGAGACTTTTTATTGAAAAACTGAGGTGTGTTTTTCTAAACTTTACAAAACACAAAATCAGTACTTTTGAACAAATGAGTCTTGAAGGTATTTGAGATGAACCCAAACTGAAGAAAGTTATCATGTTGTTTATAGTAATATTGCAAATCAACCCTAAAAGTATTAGTAGCTGACTTTGAAACTGCTGAGAAATGGCTGTTTCTTAACTGCCCAATTCAATAGTGAAAAAAAATAATCTAAAACTGTTCATTCACTCACGGAACTAAAGCAGAGGTGAAAAATAACATTCAAAATATGAGCACCTTTTTATTCTTATTTTTTTTAAGAAAACAGGACAAACTTTGGAGTAGATACTTTCTCAGACCTCTTCTTGAGTAATTAGCCACCCACCTCCCACTAATAATAAATCCCTTTTAATCTATATGCTATAGGACCTTTCCTTAATCTTCTACAGTTTTCTGATTTTCCAAGAACCTACAAAAAGTTTCATTGAAGTCATGACCCCACAACCCAAATTTTGGTGAACTTGCACACAAGAGCCAACCTGGTCAGTTATTTCTAGCCATTGCATTAGAGAATTTTTCATCCTGGGTTTGAAATCCAATGTTCTACTCATGGACCCGGCCATAATCAAAATTGCTGAAATCCAATGTCTAGAAATCACAATCCAGGCTGATCTTTTTTCGAGCAGGCCCACAAAGCTGGGCCAAAAGATTTATGTGGTCAGTGGGTGCAAAAGAAGTGTGTCGAATGGCATGTTTGGGGTGTGGAGTGATCGAGTGTTCAGTAACCCCAGGGTCATGACTAATTGTCCTTTCTCGTGAATCTATAACCACAATTTCTCTGAGTTCCACTTTGATTTGTTGAGGCAGCTAGGAAAACTCCAACAGAAAGTTTAGGTCACTTGTTGAAACTTAAAGGTGGTGTAATCCATTTAATCCTCCATATACTAGTATCAGCTTCAAAAAAAAAAAAAAAAAAAGGGAGGAAGAATACAAGAGAGATGAATAAAAGAAGGAAGAACAAACAACCGGGTAACAATCATGAAAATATAACGCATTAATGAATAATTAAATGATGGAACAGAACTGTTATACAGCTATGACCAAACAAACTTTTCTTTCATGAGCCCCATTACACCAAAATTACCACGTAAGAGGCAACAAAAATGAAAATGATAAATACCTGCACTGTAGAACGAGGCCCATAAACAGAACGGGATCCTTTAGCCTCCACTACACTGAAGTAAATTTCATCTTTTGATAGCAACAAATGGGCACAATAGCTCTCCAGAGGCTCCATGCTACCAAAAATAATCTGTAATTTGAGCATTATTAAGCTCATTAAAGAGGCAGTTGAACAGAACTAATCTTACAAGAAGATGTTACCTCTGCTAGTCCTTCCGCTGTTATTGACTTGTTCTTTTCCAGAAGCTCCATCCAAGCATACTCAAGCAGCGTTGGATCCTACTCCAAATAACAGTAACAATAACTTCATCCGTAAACAGACAACTATCCATACCTTCACCAGTACTTTGATAAAAGAACATACCAAGTTATTTTCAGCTCTTTCAATAAAATCCGAGATCTCCATGTGGTCAAAATTTTCAACACCAGGGACAATGTACGTAACTTGTTGGGGCTTAATTGAAGATGTAACCCCATTCTGTTTCGAGATGGTCAAAGAGAACAGTCCATCAGAATATTCAAAATAATGCTACTCTTTAAGAATGGAACAAATAAACAAATATCAATTTTATTTTATTTTATGGGTAAGCTGGACTTGAACCCATGACCTCAAAGTTAATTTGAAATGTGTCAAACCAACTATCTTGAACACACAGCAACCTATTCAACAAGTGGAAAAAGTTATATCTACAAGAACCTGATCGGTCACCATCCAGTTCTTTTTTCCATCAGGTTTCAGAGCAACAGCCAGTAATATTCTTTCAGAATCTTTGCGAAATTCCAGAAGTAATCCTTTCTGCAAGACCCTCTTTCCGAGTTTATCTTCAACAAGCTCTCCACTGCTCACCAATCCCATTCTGCAAAATCTACATATTTATACAACAAAGCCCCTTATCCCAAAGATTTGGTTCATCTAAACGAATCCTGTTACTCCATTCCATTATGTCCAAAGCCAAGTCTCTTGGTTATTGAGAATGAGTTCATATATGCTTTTGTTGTCTCCATCTACATTCTTTTGGGTATTCTCTTGCTCTTCTAGGACCTTCAACTTGAATAATTCTTCTAAGTAGGGCCCTTACAAGCAAGGTTTAAAATGTCATACCGATTGAATGTTTCGGTTAATTAGAAAACTGATACGGTATCCTGACCGATGCATTCCTGAAACATTCATTGTTTCATATCTGCCTTAGCCAATACCGATACATATTGGCTGACACATTCCGATATTTTTAAACCATGCTTACAAGCACCCCCAAAACTTGTTTTTTTTTTTTAATAATTAAGAAAAAATTGATTTTTCTTGCATTGCTTATGTGGATTGTTTTACTCCAAAAATTAGAAACCCATTAGCAAAAAAATCCAATCTAGAATATCAGAGCTGAAACTAGAATTTTACGAAAATTCGAACTCTCAAAGGGGGAGAAGAATTCAAGATGTCTGTATTTTATGAGTTAAACAGCTAACAAATATACAGATACAAGGGAAGGTTTGCTTACTTGATTGAAGCACGAATTCTTTTTCTAGCTCGAATTTCTTCGAGCTCTTCCATGACGCTGTCGACAAGGCTGTGAATGGAGCGGCTTCGAAAGCTGCCATGGCAAAGGAGAAGCTCTCTGGACCAGAAAACCGGAGAACTAAACTCTAATCTAGTGTTTTTGTGAAGTTTCGACGGAACAAAACGGTAGAAACGACAACGAAATGCAGAGAGAGGGGGAGAAGAAGCAGAGCGAATGATGGAGCAGCTGTTCACTGCTCGAACCGCCATAGTATATATAAACTATGAGCCCTAAAGAAGGAGAGTTGCAGGTTTCATGGAGGTCGATTGTAAGGAAATTTGAGAATAATCGATGGAGATTCTTCGCAGAAAAATAGTAGATTTCTGAAGAGAATTACAGGAACGAAAGGAAAACGGGGTTCTTTCGTTCTTGTCGATAAGTTGAACACTTGAAGTTGAACTTGGTAATAAGCGAGAAGTCTCTTTAATTTTACTAAAATACCCATTACTTTATGTTACCGAAAATGCCGCGACTGAACGAGATACATGACTAATCTGCCCCATATTTAACTAATAAGATAGGAGAGCTTATATTGCCACACCAACTTTTCTGTTATATAGTAGGTTGGGGTATTTTTTTGATAATTACACCCCTCACATTTTTTTCCCCTTCTACACCACTATCTGGTATCTGCACGTTTTGTCCAAGGTTATTAAATCGGATCAGATTAGACTCGAATCCTGTAAATTACAATTCACGAGGATTTAAGTTTCGATAAGAATCCAATCCAATTTGTAACCTAATGAATAAGTTCTTGATCAACCATGTTCGGATTAGATAATGCCCCAATATGATAAATGCGAGGAAGTACGTAAATTATATTATATATTTTGTTTTAAATATTAGTAAAGTTTATCAATATTTTGTATATCAGATCAGGACCCCTTGTATTCTTATCATATGGGATTTGGATCGTTATAGTGAGATCCAATAAAAACCCAGTCAGACAAGAGTCCAGACCCATTGTTATGTGCTTGGAGCCTTTATTTTTTTCTTTTTGGATAGGTAAAAAATTTATTTAAAAGAAAAACAAAAATTGCCCTTTACATTGCACTCCAATAAAAATATTAATAAAGATCCGCAAATGAATTTCTTTTTTTTTTTTGATAAGTGTAAATTTTAATAATAAAAAAAAAGAATGAATAAAGATGGTCGAGATTAGGGGTGTAACTTGGTTCGATTTGATTCGGTTTGAAGTCAAATTGGAATCAAACCGACATAGGTTAGTTCCACTAAATAAGAACCAGAACCGAACCAAATTCCATTGGAACTAGACTAAACTAAAGTTGGTTTGGTTCGAAGGATTGCCAGTATTCTATGAATTGTAAGTAATATTTTTTAATGAAAAAACAAACATATAATAAATATAAAATTTCATACAACAATCACTAATTTATCTATAAAAATTCATTAATTTATTCATAAAAAATCACTAATCTATGTCTTAACTCCTAAAATAATTTATAATAATTATTATGTACATATATATTTATTTATTACATAGGAGTTCGATTCGGTTCTATACAAACTTGATTGGAAAATCAAATCAAATTGATCGGTTCTCCATTTTCATAATCCATAACCAAATCGCAATTTATTCCAAACTGAACCAAACCACCCAAAAGCTATCAGTTTGGTTTGGTACTTGGTTTGAACTAAGTTGCACCCCTAATCGAGATGACTAACCAAAGACACACAAACTGACTCAAAACCCGCCAGTCCTCACAAATACGGGTTCTTAACAGCAGTTATGGTCCATGGTGTGTGGTTGAGAGCTGTATTAAATGGTTTGTATGAAAGAGAACTACCCTTGTACTTAAATGGTGTGGCTATATCATTATTTGGTATGTTATGTATTTTATTAAGAGTTTCTATTAACAAACCATTTTTTTTTCTTATAACTCACCACCTATGTGACAATAGAATCTCTTTATAAATCAATATGTGATTTAAAAAGGGGAAATTTTCTAAATAATTATAAGTATTTTTATTTATTGACAAAATACATTATGGGTACTTTCAGTTTTTCATTTCATTATTATAAGACTATTATGTCTTAATACTCTATGATAATTGCTAAAATGTCATAAAAAACAATTGAAAAATCTCTGCAATTTTGCACATTTAACAAAATGCACGATGAGTTACGTGATATATTACATGAATTAAGAACCGTGTGATTTTCTTGAGATAGGCATTGGATTTTAAATCAAATAAAAAATAACAACAAATACCCTTAAATCTGATGAAATTTTTAGATTAACCATTTTATTGAGATACGTGTTTTTATTTAAGAAATTAGTAACAAACCTGAAACATATATTGAGTAATGTAAGCTGAGATATATTTAAGAATGATCCCGATCAAGCGGTTGAGAATAATATTGCAAGAAAAAAAAATAAAAATAAAAAAAGAACTTGAAGATGCATCAGTCCCACATCAAGTTGAAGGATCTATCTAAATTAAAAGAGAACAAGAAGAACAAAAAAAAAAAGATGGAGAAGAAGACGATCTTTAATCCTTGCTCATTGATCTATCTAAAACAATAAAAATGGAGAAAAAGAATGAAGAAGAAAATAGAAGATGAGCTTTATAAGATATAGGGTTGATCACAGGTGTGACATGAACATCAACTCGGAGCATCAGCAGTTAACAATGTCACTCATTTCTATCTGAGACCATGGGTGTGAGCAAATCTAAATTTTCAAACCCTACAAAGATTTATCAGTTATTGTGATAGATAACAAAGGCGGATAAAAAAATCCATCGCTATTGCCCCCACAATTTTTTCCTCTTTTGTTTACCCAACAAAAAAATTTCCACTTAGTTGCCCCCCATGAGAGGGCAAAATCCCGACCATGGGGTCTATTTTATGTCAAGAACGGAAAATGATACTGTGACTCGTGTCCCCAAGATCAAGAAGATCGGATGATCCTCATGAATCCATGTGTGGAAGTTTCAACTAGAGACATAGGGGAAGAAAGAAAGAAAAAAATATTGAATGGCTACAGAATAACACTCTGACATACATAGCAATTTGTACACGCTTAAAATCGTAAAGCTTCACACACATTTGCGTTCTATATATATATAAAGCAAACAGCAGCAACACTAGGAAGCAGGGAGGACCCCCTACATGTTCTTGAAGTCGCTCATTCCAGCAAATATCTTCCTTTGTATGAATGTGCACATCAACTGCAAAGCTGAGAACATAGCGTCCTGATCTGGGAATCCGACGCATTTGAATATGGATATGAGTTGGTTCTCCCATTATTTTGGCATGTCAATGTCAGGCTGTTTACCATCTGGGATGACTGCAACAGTAGATTGAGTTTCATGAAAATCAAGTTCATGCATATTGCACAATATATACTTGCATCATGACAAGAAGGCAATATCCTTCCTGGCCTTGGTGATAACATATAGACACAATCAGAGGCCTCGCAGGAGATATCCGATGTCAAAAAGCATTCAGATCAAAAGTAGACAGACCACTTGATCTCATAAATATTTAGAACATGTTAGAAATGATTCAATTGAGCCAAGGAAATCTACTTAATGGGTCGTATTGACTAGTGGATCCTAATTCCTTGCGTAGTTGCATGTCTACCATACATATGGTAGACAAATCTTATTCATGCAAGGACAACCCAGGAGTGAACCTCTGAAATTGGAATACAAGAGAAACAAGAGTGGCAGCTTAATTACCTCACAAGACATGGGTTCTGTCTTGCAACTCCATTTAGAAGTAGGGACGCAGCTCAAATAATGGCACCAGGAACAGTGTTCATTTGCATCAAACCCTCGGAAAAGCAGAACCAGGCCAACAGTAAACCTGTAAAAAGTCGGCATGCTTTAGATCAGAGAAAACCCATGAGTTCTTTTATAAGAAAAAATTCAGATGAAAGATAACATATAAACATAAAGGTATCACCAATGTTTTTTCTTCTCCCCCTTCAAGTTATATATTAACTATATTTCAGTTTTTAGACAAATTGTGTGTATATATACGACATGCAACTGCAAGCTGGTTAGTAGTTAAGTGGATGAAGGTGGATTTTGAACCCAGGTCATGGAATCAACAGCCAGGAACTTCATCAACAAAGCAAGCAGACATTTTACTACTACTACTACTAATAAATTATAGCATAGAAACCAAAACGGATATGACATTTCCCCAAAAGGATCTGATATTCCAGTTGAAACCAAAAAGGTGGGATGAAGGGAATCAAATATAAAGTTGCAACCATAGCATAGAAACACTTGAAAATGCCTAGGAAAACATCCCCATATGTATTGCCTGGCTTCAAAGATTTAGCAATTCATTTTTTCAGACAGATGGGCAGAATGAACAGAGGAAGACAACGGTAAACTTCTCATGCGTTCCCTAGCCATGGAAAGTTTCAGGCACCCATGTTTGATATTTATTTGTTCTCTCCAATCTGTTCCAATGCAGGAAGCGGGAAGGTTAAACTGAATTTGGCCGGTAACAGACACAAGGCAATTAGCCCATAGAGATGAGGTTTCTTTGGAGTCACTTAGTTGACGACCAAGAAAGTAATGAAGCTTTATAAAAAATAGCTGCAATAAAAAACCATCTCCAAGAGCGACAATATGGATGTTGTTGATTGAAAGTCAAGCATCTCTCTTCCATATGATAACTACAATTAGCTCGTTGAGTTGGCGAGAGTCTCAACAGTAAGTTTTAGCTTACAGCTATCAAACAATCACCAAGTACAACAGATCTGAGACAATATCACACTGGGGGTTGGACAGTTAGGGGCAAATATGTCCTAAATTAAGTCAAAGCAAAACATGTCACAGAAGTGGATTGAGAAGAGAAAAATAGACTTCAGGGCCTTACCCAACTATTAGAAGGATGAGAGCGGTGATCCATAATACATACTGATACATCTTGTGTTTAGGTCTGGTTGACGTAGTAGCATATGCAGGAGGAACACTTCTTTGGCTCACCCATCCAAACTGAGGACGAATAAGAAACACAAAGCCAAGAAGAAACCCTGTAACAAATCCTCCAATATGTGCAAAGTTGTCTACATGTGGGAGGATCCCCACTGCTAAATTGATTGCAATGATGAACACAAGAGTCAATAATGCTGCGAACTGAAAATTCAAATTTGGAACTGTCAGGTAATTGGACCCAAAGAATAATTGACAACAGAGAGCAAATTTTACCAAAGCAAGTTCCATTACAAATATATATATATATATTTACCTTATTTGCATAGATTGTCCAATTTGTGATGAGTTCAGAAAGCATGCTTCCTAGTAATCCAAATAGGGCACCAGAAGCACCAACAGAAATATTTGATTGGATAAAAAGAGCAGACAACAAACTCCCACCAAAGCCAGAGATCACATATAGCAGCCCAATTCGCACTACAAGCGGATAGCAGAAATAAGTTAAGAACTTCAAACTAAATTTCAGAGGAAAAAACTTTACAGACAAGACAATGCAGTTAAATAAGTGAATAATCCAAAATTTTAAAGTTACTTGACCAAAATAATGAGACAATCTTTAAACATCCTCATAGACTCAAAAAGTATGTTTCCTATATGGTACAAGTGCTAATGTTCGATATGGATATGAAGCGTGCGTGTGTGTGGAGTACTTTAGTTCAGGTGACAGATACTATATTAAGGGGATTTTTTTTCTTAAAAGTGTATCATGTGTCCAATATGTGGGTACAACACAGTATCCAACTTGTAAATTCCTAGAAAAGGGAGTGCTCTTGTTACATAAGTTTCATAAACTTGAAACTGAACCCTAGGAAATTGAAGTTGACAAGAGCCCTGATTGTCTATGAAAACAAACCAATCAAGGTTTACAATTTTTTTAAGTAGTTACAACACAAGAGTGGAAAAAGCATAGTGACATATGAAAGACTTGAGCAATCAAAAAAGCTTACCATAAATAACTAAAATAACATGATGAGGAACAAATGAATGATGTACAAAATCTAATCGATAACATTCCATTTATCAATATTCACTACATTTAGTTCACATAACTCAAAAACATTAAATGAATGTCAAATCACTATACCTATAAGCAGCAAACAAACAAGTATAATTTCATAACATGGCATGCTTTAAACTTGAATTTAACCTATGAGCTTTTAATTTTTTTTAAATCAAAACAGAATCAAAGTTGAATACTTCACCAAGTTTTGATTTGATTCAACTCAGGTACATACCAAACCCAAATTCTTGCTCAAGCCGGATTCCAATGAATAAGAGACTCAACATATTGGCAAGTACATGGAAAACCCCAGCATGTAACCAAATGCAAGTGATAAGGCGCCATCCCTGATGTCTATGAACCACTTTAGTCACTTCTAGAGCTCCCATTTTATCTAGCCTGGAGGAATACAACATATAAAAGTAACTTTAATACAATCCCTTTCTATAGAAATTATTAACTAAGGCATGGAAAAACATATTCATAGTTTGCAATTCAGTTATTAATGGAAAAAACTTCAGCATTAGTAGTTCTGAAACAGCTTTTCAATATTCTCTATTGTCAAATTCAAACTTAGCATGCAAACCAAAGCAAGATTTTTGGAAGAAATGTTTCTAAATGTTGCACAATCAAGAATAAAAATGTGGGTGTTGAGATAGATGAGAAGAAATACTAGGAAAGATAAAAGTGGAAATAAATGCAATCATGAAATGTAAGAACATCCCCACTATGTGATAAGTGAGAAAGTTGATTGAGATGGTTTGGTCAAGTGAATAAAAGACTGATAACAACCCCAATGCTAAGAAACACACAGGTAAAAGGTTAGAGGAAGGCCAAAAGAGACTTTAGAATGGGAAAGTGAGAACATATATATGAAAGAAGACTTCGAATAGCAAGATTCATTTAGTCAACCACAAATATTGGGATAAGGCTTTGGTGATGATAGAGGTGAAAAATAGAGACACTCTCTTTGGAGGGAAATTCCATCATTCTTCCTCATAAGAAACAATTCCACTATGTAGAATATACATGTTCCTACCAAAAATATTGAAGCTCCCCAATAAACTTTTTCAGGCACTAATCACTTATGATCGAACCAAACCATGTCTTGAGTTTCTTTAGATTTTAAACAACTACTACAGAACCAATAGAACCACACAAACGCATAGAAGTGCGCACTGGATAGCAATAGTGCCCATCACCTACAGATTTTAAAGGAATATGATTTCCTTTAGAACTTCAAAGAGGGCTTTTTTCTTCATTCAACTAAGGAATCATTATAAGAAAGAGACCATCAATTTCTCATCTACAAAAACCTCTCCCAACCCAACAATTCCTCTCTACAAGCAGGCACTATTTCCTCCAAATGTTCAAATTTCAACATCATGATCTTTCTAGAACCCAAAACCTTCAATTAAACACAATGTAATTTCATGAATAAGGGTTCATCGAGACATAAATAAGCCTCCTACTCATTTCAGATTGAACTATATTCAGAAGTGGAAAATATAAATCAAATAAATAAAGAACATAATTCATTATTTTCATATAAATTGCACAATAATCACCATCTTTTAAGAAAAAGAAGGCAAGTAATAAGAACTCACGTCATCGAAGACGGCCCTAGAAGAGGATTCTCCTTAAATGGCTGAAACGAAAACCTCCCAAGAAACCCAGCAATACAAGAAAATGAATTCTTAGGGCAATTGTTAACGTACATGGTGATAGCAAACAAAGCAACATTTACAACCACGAACAAAGGTATCAACCATGGAAACCATGATCGAAAAGGGCGAAATTCTTGAAACAAAACCGAATTCGGTTCAGGTGGTGTATCTATCGATACTGGGTGAATTACATTGTCACCTCTCCTTGGATGAATCTTATTCTCAATGTCCGAGGGAGTATCGTTCCCCATCTCGAACGGATCTCAAAGATCAATAAATCAATCAAATTTTTAGCCGAGAAAGTCTATAAAATAAAATAAAATAAAAAATAAAATGTTAAGAGCCAAAATAGATCTTCTTGAAGAGGAAAAATAATCAGAGATTAGGGCACGGCTTGAGCAGAAAACTGGAGACGAAATTTATTTGGAAAGGTAACAGAAGGGATGCAAGTTTCTTCGCTAACTATAGAGAGGAGTTTATTTTGGGGAAAATGCCGCTAGATTTAGCGGAATTGGGATACGAAAAGAGGGCAGAAAAAGTCAAAAAAGGAAAGATTTTTATTTTTAATTTGTTCGAACTTCGAAAGCGAGTGGTTTACCTACTTCGCGTCGGCTGTAATCATATGACGGTAATTATTCTCAAATTACTTTTTGACCCAAAATTATCATTTTTAGATTAATTTAGACATGGTCCCTCCATTCTTTGTTGAATATTTGAGATACTCCTTGTGTTTTCAAACTGATGACATACTCTTGACCTTACGGAGTTAGGGGCGTTTGGCTCATATTGGAGAATCCGATTCTCAATTTAATTATGGATTATCAAAATCAAATTAGAGAAAATGATTTTCAGAATCTAAAATCTCATTTGGCAAACATTGTTTCTTAATATTGATCTTGTGGGGAAAAAAAAGTACCTAATTGCACATGTTGAGATTGAAAATGAGAGAAACATTTGTCCCAGAGATTGAATACAATAGATTTTGGGAGAAAATTTTATTTTTGGAAAAAGATTGAAAAATAGGGCATTTAAGTCATTTTCTATGTGTTTGTTAAGTGAATTATATGTTCAAGGGACATGTTAAGATTACCCAAAGAATTATGATGATTCATATTTTTATATTATTATTATTGCATGATGTATTCCAATATTATATTGGTGGATAGTTGGTGAGAATCAGGAGAAGAGGTCTTAGAACTGTTTTTTATTCTTCATATTTTTTATTTCTGACTATGAAAAAAATTAAGTCGATAATCTGAACCAAACGATGCATCAAGAGAGCTTCTAATGGCACCCCAACCTTTACTTATTCCCAATCATTTATTTATTTTATTTTTTATTTTTAATAAGGGTGTAATAAGTAAAGTTGGGGTGCCAATAGCAGCTCACTTATTTTTATTGCCAAAACCAATCATCTATGAATTGTAAGAAAATAAATTCATCCTCCTTTTTAACTTTAAGATCTATCTATTTTAACATTCATACATAACGAATAAGATTGGATTTTCGAGGAAGTAGAAAGTCACAAAGTTTTTGGTAGAAAAAAGAAGTTTTTTTTTTAAAGATGGAAGTCAATGTATTGAAAATTAGGTGAACAAGCTAAAAACTTGAAGGATGATGGATTTTGAGAGAAAAAAAATGGATTTTTGGGAGAAAATCAAAGAATTTGGGTTAGAGGTTGAAGACGAGATCTCAAATATTCACTAAAAAGTAGGAGAGGGGAATATTTCTAAGTTGCACACCATAACCTTACAAAAGTTTCCCAATGTACAACAGGATAAATCTAGAGACCACCATCAAGTTTTGAACATAGACCAAAGGAAGTAAAGCCCTATCACTAGTTTTACCATTGAGCCAACACCCTTGAAGTTAGGATCTATAAAATCTCTTAAATTGACTTCAACTTTAATCTTTATGATAAAATACTGACGTATTTAGTAATCCTTAATTATTTTATTTTACAAAATAATGTCCCAAAAAATCCATTGTTTGCCACCTTTGTTGTACTTGACCAAGTATTTTAGATAAGAAGTTTATTTATACCCTACTCATTGGTTTAGAAGAGGAAGTAATAGAGAAAATTAAATAATTAATCATAATATGTGAAGAGCAAATGACAATCGTGTTACCAAGTCTAAGGTTGAAGGCAAAGGTTTTCCAAAAAATATTCTAACAAAATTTTGAAGATGAAGGCATTTAGGTCATTTTATCAGTCTTTGATGGAAGATTTCTTTTCACGGGGTTTGTCAACTTTTTTAACATATGGGGGCATCTCAAATATTCACAAAACTATGGAGGGGTATATCTAAATTACCCTTTTTAGAATAGGTTTGGTAGCAAACCTTATAGTCTTGTACAGGAGGAGTCATAATTTAATTCTTCTAGATCCATTTGTTTACAGAAAATTCTATATTAAAGACTTCATCATTTCTTGGCCATATTTAATGAGATTAAATAAAGAACACCACATTTAGGGGTTGTTTGGTATTTGTCATGGTAGGATTGAGTTGGTTTACCAAAATTGGTTATGTTAAAAATAATTGTAATAGAAGTATTTTTTGTTGGAAACTCAATATTAGGATCCAAATCCAACCCAATAAATATCAAATCAAGTCCAGATGGGATCAAATTCAAATTGATATACAAAATATAAAACAGATCTAATAGATTATCAAATCAGATTTTTATCGGATCTCAAATCCTTAATCCTATTTCGGATCTGATCTGATCCATTGACAACCCTTACCTAGAAAAATGAGTTAGAAAAAAAAAAAAAAAAAAAAAAAAAAAAAAAAATATATATATATATATATATATATATATATATATATATATATATATATATATATATATATAGTGAGAACTCAAAAGAAGAAATACCTCTATATATATAGTGAGAACTCAAAAGAAGAAATACCTCTATTCTTCTTGAACAACTCCTTAAATTGGGGTTAGGTGTGATACATATCTTGTAACGTACCCCACATACAATACGACATTAATAATAATCCATTATTATAATGATTACCAAACGGCTCAATAATTTTTAACATGGATTATGCTTTTTTATTTGATTGGGGGGGTGGGCTGCAATTGACAGCAATTTTGTTTGCTTCTTAGCTTTGATTGATTATAAAAAGAGTCTTGATTTTCTTACACCCCCCTCTAACGCACACTCAGGTGTGGCATGTGTTAGAATCATAAATTCTTTCTCTCGAGATACACAACTGTATATCTTCATAAATATGTGCAGTTGTGTATCCTGAGAAAAAGAATTTATGATTCTAACACATGCCACACTGGAGTGTGCGTTAGAGGGGGGCGTCAGAAAATCATTGTTCTAAAAAAAAAATGAAAAATCAAAATGCAACGCAAGCAAAATAGACTTTTAAAAAAAATATGTCCAAACCCATTTTGTCGACTAAAACATTTACCTAACTTTAAAAAATAATTGTATGAATGCTTATAAAAATGAAATCGCAAAATTGACTTTTTTTTGTTTTTGTTAGGGAGGAGTAAGGTTGAAGTGTGGTAAATTATAGACAACAAGAAGGTGGGTTTGTTGGATCTATCTTTCCCTCAAAGCTACCTCCTTTGGTATCTTGATCTAGGACTTGAAATTAGATCAATTAGCTCATTGAAGTATAATATTTGTTGAGCTAACCACCCTTTGTCAATTTCAAAATTAAACAACTAAGATCAACCCAAGTTTTGTCTCAAAATTTTGGGTCAGTTTGAACAAATCTCAATCCTCCATTCAATCCCTAGAAAAAATTGTGAGCCAATCTGTTCTAGTGTTCACATAATCTTCCTTTGTGTGGAGAAATGATTCATCAAAATAATGTGTTGAGTTTAGTCCCGCATCTAACACTCATTGCCTGTCTCCCTTCATATAAGCTCTCGAGCCTTTTCACTAATAGTTAATTGATTTTGAGTTTGACTCCAAATTAATCATGGTAGCACAGCAGGCTTTTCTCTCCTACACGTCTACTTAGTTCATATCTCCATGTGTTTTGGCCCAGTCTAGTCAATACGTGTGGGAGCGTGTTGAGTTTAGTCCACATCAGACACACATTGCCTTATCTCTTTACTTATAAGCTCCTGGACTTCTCCACTCAAAGTCTATTGATTTTAAGTTGGACCCCAAATTTATCATAATGAATCACCCATTCCATCGACAGGGGCACATTTGATATCACAAAATGATTGGGAGTTCTTCTATTCAATCTTTTCCATTCTTTTTATTGTTGGATATCCCATTATTTGCTTTAACTTAATTCATGTTCTTTTAAATCATCAATTTCAAATTTCTTCTAATTGGAGCTATAATCTGTCTGTTTCATGATCCAAACCATTTCAATTAGTTTTCTTTTTTTAGTTTATCGTCTATTGGGGCTACTCCTATACTTCTACGGGTTTCTAACTTTAACGTTCTTTACTTTTCCACCCACTCAATGATCTATGGATCTGCGATGGGGGAGCGTATGTCAGAGGGTGTGTCAATTATCATGACTCATGATTCTATTTATTCTAAATGTCTTGAACTCCAAAACAATTTTGAAAATGTCATTTTTGCCTTTACACCTATAAATATTGTAATACTAGGGTTCAGATCATTTGATGGTCCTACCTATAAAAAAATGAAGATGATTGGATGATCCTTGCAATTATAGCTAATCCCATGTCAAAATATTTGGATCCCACACATATGTACACATGAAATTAATCTCTAGTTTGGTAATCTGGCTATTGTTACCATAATTAAAACTTCAATTTTTTGGCTGTTATATATGAAGGCCAAAAGTTGATCAAGTTTGAAGATTATAATCATAGATCATATATTTATTTGATTTTGACCATTTCAATCATTTGACTTCTATTTTGTTGTACCATTCACAATTGCAATCAAACCTTGCTTTTAAAATTTCTTTGGTTGACATTTCTTACATCTCAAGTGACGTTTTTGGGGGATTTGGTAATCTGTTCTTTAGTTTTATAACAGAAGATAAAGAAAATACAATCAGTTAAACATGAATATTCTCTGCTCCATCAAGGTCACGTTTCTTACCTAACTTTATTTAATCGATTACACGCTTTCACGTTTCCTTTTTTTAACATTAATAATTTTAATTTCCAAATCAAACATGTGAAGGAGGAATTTAATTAGATAGTTTAGATAGGGTTGGGATCCATTGACTCGTAAGAATGACTCAAGAAAATATGACACGCAATGGTTGAGATTCATCTAAGGAGTATGTGACACATACTCGAGATACATATTTTATTCAATGGTTGGATATTAGATTTTAATGGTCGGGATTTTGTATTTTTACGAGTAATTGGTGTTATGGTTTTGTAGAACTTGATGGTACTAGTAGGACTGCAACCTGGGTGGGTTGGAGGGTAAACCCAGGTTCAATCCAAGTAGTAGAACCTTCAACCTGAACTCAACTCAGCCCCAACCGTCGGGCCTAAGCCAACTAACCTAAACTTCTAAAATCAGGTTGAGCTCGGGATAGTCCAAGTTAAGTAATTTTGGACAATTTGGTTAGATTGGGCTTATTGAATAACCTTAATTTCATTTCAATTAGCAAATAATTTTTTTGTGTAATGAGGGGATGAATCATTGAATAAGGTTGGCTTTATGAACCCCGAGGGGTTGGCTCAATGGCAATTTCAGAACGAAAAGCGATAAATGCCCATAGGTTGTGAGTTCAATACCTAGAATGAGCATTAATTCCTTAGGGGCTACTTGCGGGGCACACCCTTACTTACCTGGTGCATGTGATGCGTGGGCATTGCTTGTGCCCCCGGACTAATCCTTGGAAAAGACCATGGTCTGTGGACTAGGAAAAAGTTCAGATACGGGCGCGATCTGCTCTACAGGGATACCCGATTATCAAAAAAAAAAAAATAGTCCTCATCAAGACATTAGTATTCATTTGAACAAGTATTTAAATTGTTTTTCTCGATATAAAATTTCTTTTTACATGAAGGTACCTTCGACTCCTATAAAATTCTTTAGTCTCAAAAATATTCTTTTATTTTAATTATAACAATCATCAATAATCTACTAAACCTTTGTTTCTGATTGCATAATATTGAGATTTTTTTCTCTATCATCGATGAGGAGAAGCGAAATAAAAAGAAGAAAACTTTTTTTTTCAGATGAGACAAGATCACAGATGAATACCAGTGACCAAAGAGCGAAGCCCAATTTACGTTATTCACCACTAAGTATTACGGTTACAAGAATCAACAATTAAGCAATTAACTATTGAACCATTAAGTATCCAATTTGATAACTTGTTGGATCAGTTTTGGATGAACCATGTCTTGATTTGATAATGTGCTCGAAAACAAGTAAATTATGAATATTTATATTATATATTTTATTACATATATGAATTTTGTCTTAAATTAATTCTAATTACGGAAAAAATAGGCGAATTAGAGTCATCAACTATGGATTGATTAGGACAACATTGAGATTTATATTTTTTCTTTTTGGAGCGTAAGATTGATCCAACGGTGTAGATTATTCAGCAAGTAAGCATGGGCTCCAGCATAAATATTGAAGCTTAGGTTTCCGGGCCTGGGCTTTGTAATTTATAGCAAACTTAGTCCAACCAATCAAACTTTGGAAACACATTAACATAAGGGCCTTCAAGGTCTTGATATCCCACCTTCCTAAATTGTGGTTTACTCTTTAAAAGTTCTCATTGATCAAAATCTTTTTCAAGAGACCAATGTAAAATGATGGAAATGAATCTTCAACTCTTCTTTTCCCCCAAAACCCATTATCTTCAATCCTAGATTTATTGGGGGCGAATTAACATAGGATAAAAATACAAAAAGCCTTGATTGTCCACCCACCTGGATTTATCCTGATTTACCTAATATGTGTGTTTTGTGGGGTATTGAATATGCCCAGAGGATTTGGTGTTTTAAAAGGCCAATTGCCTCGTCCCTACTAGTTGGGCCTATGGGTATGGACAACCCATCAAATATATATATATATATAGGGTGGCGTTCGAAGGCCCTAAAGTGAGCCAAACATTTTTTAATATATGGGTTAGAAGCTTTGGAATGAGCTGATTTTTTTTTTTTTTTGTTTTTTTTGTTTGAGGATGATCTTTATGATAAGGAGATCATCCTCACCAAAAATCAGCCCATTCCAAAACTTCTAACCCCATCAAAAGTGATTTACAAAAATTGGACGATCTACAATTCTTCAACTTGTAAATTAGGGTTAGAAGTTTCAGAATGAGCTGATTTTTGGTAATGATGATCTCTTCACCGTAAGGATCATCCTCACAAAAAATCAGCCACTTCTGAAACTTCTAACCCATGTTTTGAAAAATGTTTGGCACAATATTTGACTCTCTTTAGGGCCTTTGAACACTCCCCCCATATATATATATATATATATATATATATATATATATATATATATATAGGGGACGGTTCGAGGGACATCTTTGAAAACATATGAGAAACCCATGAATCTCATTCGTTGGATTTTGAAGAACAAACGGCTGAGATGCGTTGTGATGTCAATTCCAATTTACAAAATGAATTTTAGAATTTTTTAAAAAACTCCTTCATTTATATTTATATTTATTTTTAACTAACTCTCTCTCTCTCTCTCTCTTTATGTTTATCTCGACAGAACAAATGTGTTGGCTCTTTCTCTCTGTCTCTCTCGATTCCTTCGAACCCTATAAACCCATCAAAGCTTTTCCTCTTCATCTTCTCCTTCTTCTCTACCAAATGGGATACCTACATATACAGTTATTATCTCGAATGTGTGCGCAAACAGATGTAATATATCGGGCATCCACCTTCGTTGTGGCTGGTTTAGGTCCGCTCATCTAATCAACCCCAAAATCTTCAAACGCCTCAGCTACGATGACTGCTTAGTTAACAATGGCGATACCCTCATTAACGGCAACACCATCACCTTCACTTAAGCTAACTCCTTCAGTTACCCCTTATCTGTTTCCTCTGTTACCTGCCCTTAATATACTATTAGTTATTTACAACCAAAACCACTACTAAAACCATGAAGCAAATGTCCTGTGTTTCAGTTTTAGTTTTGCTTTTGGTTTATAGCTTGTTGTTTCCATTTGGTAGCAAGTTTATAATAATAAAGAGGGGGGAGTGAGCTGCTGGAATTAATTATTTTCTTGTTTAATTGCTTTTGCTAATTATTTGTGAGTCTTCTGGCCTATGAATTCTAATTTTAGTAAGAGGGAGTATGAGGGGGAATTACCTGAAAACATGGATTTTTCTAACTTCAAACAAACAATTATCAAGAAAATTTAATAAGAAAATGACAAACATTATATTTACGGGGTGAGTGGTCTAATGCTCCTTATTTATTTGAAAAGCTAATTTTAAAAATTATTGGCTTGAGATCAGGTCATTTTTATGATTTGGATTAGGTAAATAAATATTGCAGGTTTCTGTTTGCAGTTGGTAGGAGATCAGTGTTGGATTGCAGAGAAGAAGAAGAAGATGAAGAAGAAGATTTGATGGGTTTATAGGGTTCGAAAGAATCGAGAGAGAGAGAGAGAGAGAGGGAGTGAAGGGTTGAGTTTCGTTTTATTTCCTGTGATTTCAGTCGAATGAGAGAGAAGAGAAGGAAACGATGGAGTGGGTTTTCAATCGTTCGAAGGAACAAAATTCTGTCGAGATAAACATTAACAGAGAGAGAGAGAGAGAGAGGGAGTTGAAAAAAACGAGGGAGTTTTTTAAAAAATTCTAAAACTCGTTTTGTAAATTGAATTGACGTGACAGCGCATCTTAGTCGTTAGTTTCTCAAAATCCAACAAATGAGGTTCATGGGTTTCTCATATGTTTTCAAAGATGTCCCTCGAACCGTCCCCATATATATATATATATATATATATATATATATATATATATATATATATATATATATATATATATATATATATATATATATATATATAGTAATAGAGAAAATCAAGTAATTAATAAAATTGTGAGGGAAATTAAGCCACTACCGTATACATAAATCCCTTGTAGAAGATGAGAGTTTTTGGATTTAACAAATATGGGTTTGGTGTTTTGATCATTTTCCATTTATCTTTAGGGGAAAAACCTTTTCTTTTTTTTTTTGATAATTCTTTAGTGGAAAAACCTTCTTCCTTTAGTGACGCGTGGTGCCTCCACGTTTCAATGAATATTTGAGATACTCATGTGGTTGAAACTGGTTTGAGTCTGTCGTAACTCAAGTAATCTTTCAAGAAAAAAATACATACTCCTTGGCATCGATCTTCTTTGATAGACTGTTAAAAATTTACTTAAAAATCCTTGAAGTTTTTTGCAAAACTAATTATATGATGATAGAGATGGAGATGATGTCAACGATATTATGGTGTCTGTAGGTTGTGTATTCGATACCCAATATGAGCAATATTTCCTCGGGACCACCCAC
Organism: Akebia trifoliata; assembly: GCF_017979445.1. Classification (NCBI taxonomy): domain Eukaryota; kingdom Viridiplantae; phylum Streptophyta; class Magnoliopsida; order Ranunculales; family Lardizabalaceae; genus Akebia; species Akebia trifoliata. The sequence continues at coordinate 431,125 of NC_141382.1, read as the reverse complement.
CAGTGTGTTACCTTAGTTACCGGTGCATGTGATGTGCGGCGTTGCACGTGCTCGGGAGAGGGTCCATATGCCTTGGTTCCTGCCCTAGCTTATTCGGTCCTAGTCAAACATAAGTCTGGATACCCCCGTTATAATAATAAAATTAAAAAAAAGTATTGTTATCAATTTGGACATCTATATATATATATATATATATATATTATCTAGTCTACCATTATTATAATTTTTGCTATGGATTCAAGAGTGAATGTGTTATTATCATCTCAGTCTACCATTTTTTTAAGTGTGTCTTACAAAAATAGCCTTTGTATTTTGCTGAAATTACTGCCTCAAACACAATTTATAAATTAAAAAAATAAATTTATCAAAAAGGGCATAAAATCATTTTGGTATTTATTAATTTTTTTCAAGAAGGATATCCACACTTTGGTGATTTTACTTTGTCGACACTTTTGGAATGAGTCTGACTAGCCTTACTAAGATAGTGAGGAAAAAAGACCTGAATAAGACTCATCCACCGTCAAAAAGACTTTAAGATTTGTTAAACAAGTCATCGACGTTCATAAGTTTTGGGATCATAGATGCCCATTTTGGTAGTTTCTTCTTTTTCAATCATAACCTATCCTTGGTGAGAGGAAAACGAATATTCTTGTGACACAAGTTTCTCGAGGATCAGTTTTGCTTGTAGGACACATGTTCATCTCAGGAGTTTGTTGGATGCTCTAGAATCCAACTTTGTTGTATCCTAGAAAAGCCTACCACCTAGAAATTATCAGCCAGTTCTGGTGTGGGGTCCACAAAGAAGTGGGTTCAACATTCATGCAACCAATCGGTAAATGCCACTTGGCAATTTCTGATTGGCATGAATTAGGTGGGTCCAACTAATGGAGGATTTACAGACTGGTGGTACTTAATTACTTACCTAAAGTGACAGATTTGCTATTAATACATCACTAACCCTCTCCCTTTTGGACTTTAGTGAATACTTCTCCTGAGTTTTCAAAACTGATGAGACACCCCTTGACCATGGTCTTTGTCAAAGATAAATACAAAATAACCAAAGTACCCCCATCTTCAATCTCTGGCCAAAAATCCCCTGATTTTTCCTTCCAAAATTTATTGTCCTCAAAATCTTTATTTTTACTAAAAGATTACCAATTTTTGTCAAGCCGTTGAGGGCAAAAAATTCTTGCAAATATGATAATTCATTAATTTGATTTTCCAAGTTGCTTGTGCCCCTAAAAATCACAGAGCCGCCCACTAATGATAATGCAACTTTGCACAAAATTTCTTCTCATGATATGAGTTATCATATCGTGCGGAAGAAATTTAATTAATTGTTCAATTTTTTATATGGTTTCATCTTCTAAATCATGAGGAAGAAATTAAGTAAAAATTTTACTTCAATTTTTCTAAATATAAAATAAATGTTGGACCATATAGATGTCTGAAGAAAGAAAGGAGTTGTTGAGGAAAATAAATCAATGCTTACCAAATGAATCAAAGATTTTACTGTGAATATCGAAGAGGTTGAAGTTGATGTCAATGTGAAAGAAACTAAGTAAAATTATTTACCCTAGCCCACTTTGCTAAATAATTTAAGAGTTGAAGAACATAGATATTTGTAAAGGGTGTTTTGGTCATCTAGTATCCCACGAAGACCATGGTCAAGGGGTATGTAATCAGTAAGTAAACACTGAAGGGTATATCTCAAATATTGACCAAAACTTGAAAGTTAATGTTTAAATTACCGAAAGTTAAAAATAGAAGGTCTCCATGGTCCAAGAATATGAAGCTTGAATTATTCAATGATCTCTCTATTTTTGTTCAAAAAACGCCTTCTCTCTATTCTTCTCTGACCTCTCCTTTGAAGCAAACGTGTAACAATATTCTTTTCTCAGAGGCATCTTTCTTTGAACCTCCATTGAAGAAATGAGTCTCTACTTTGTTCTTCTACTTCTTCAACATAGCTTCATGGATCCATGAATCCAAAGAGACTTCTTTGTAGGAGAATCCATCGAAAGAAGATGGAGAAATCCAATGGTCACAATCAATTCTGGTTTGTTATCTTCACTTCAATCGTTTTCTTCATATTCATGTTGTACTTCAATTCTTCTACTTTAATAGATAACAAGAACATGGTCATGTCTTCCATGAATGATCATGCTTACTCTGGGTCAATCATGTCACCAGAGTCGAATTCGATGCTTGTTATAGAAAATGGAGACCAACCCATTAGTCGAATACCTGTAAACCACAATGGGTTGGAACTTTTTGATAGATTCAATGTTAATGAAGATCGGGATGAACCTGTTATGCCTACAGAGAATGGGTCCAAACCTGATGGTCAGGGGGAATCTTCTGATCGATTAATAGAGCCAGTTATGGAGAAAGGGGTGGAAAATGTTAATCAATTAGATGCTCAAAAGGATGAGTCCAAACCCGTTAACAAACAGCATCATACGGAGAAGAAGAATGGAGATGAACCCATTAATGAATTATCTGTTATGTATAGAAGGGAAGAACATGTCAATCCATCAACTGTTGAGAATAATGGAGCAGAGCCAATTAAGGAACCCATGAACCAATCATCGAGTAGGGAGAGCATGCTTGATACCGTTGACACATTAACAGTCGAAAACAATGAGGCTGAACGTGAGTCTGATCCATGCACGGGTAAGTATATTTATGTTCATGATCTCCCAAGCCGATTCAACGATGACATGATCAAGGAGTGTCGGACCCTTAGTCTATGGAACGACATGTGCCATTACTTGTTGAACATGGGCCTTGGTCCACAGATCAGGAACTCGCAAGGGGTCTTCCCTAGTAGGGGTTGGTTTGCTACAGACCAATTTACATTGGAAATTATTTTCAATAACAGGATGAAACAATACAAGTGTTTGACGAAGAACTCGTCCTTGGCTTCAGCAATATTTGTACCGTACTATGCAGGTTTTGACGTCGCACGCTACCTCTGGGGGTTTAACGCATCAATGCGAGATGCTACTTCTCTTGATCTTGTCAAATGGCTTGTAGCGAGACCCGAATGGAAAGTTTTGGAGGGAAGAGATCATTTCTTAGTTGCGGGAAGAATCACATGGGACTTCAGGAGGTTGACAGATAAGGATTCAGATTGGGGTAACAATCTTTTGTCCTTGCCCGAAGCGAAGAACATGTCCATGTTGGTTATCGAGTCGAGTCCTTGGCACAGTAATGACTTTGCGATACCATACCCAACATACTTCCATCCTTCAACAGATAATGAGGTATTCCAATGGCAGAACAGGATGAGGAGACAAAAGAAGCGTTATTTATTTTCTTTCGCGGGTGCCCCACGTCCTAGCATTAAGGGTTCAATTCGAAATAAGATCATTGACCAGTGTCGGGCATCAAGGAAGAAATGCAAGTTGTTGGAATGCAACAAAGGAGCAAACAAATGCAATAATCCAACTAATGTGATGAAGTTGTTTCAAAATTCTGTCTTCTGTTTACAGCCTTCGGGGGATTCCTTCACTCGGAGGTCTGCGTTTGATTCTATATTGGCTGGGTGTATACCGGTCTTTTTCCATCCAGGGTCTGCTTATGTTCAATATACGTGGCACTTACCACAGAATTATACCAAATACTCCGTACTTATATCTGAAGACGACATAAGAGATGGGAAGGTTAATATAGAATCGAGGCTGCGTCGGATATCTAGGGAGGAAGTGAGGGCTATGCGAGAGGAGGTTATAAGTCTGATTCCTAGGCTGATATATGCAGATCCAAGATCAAGATTGGAGACCCTTGAAGATGCATTTGATATAGCTGTTAAAGGAGTGATTGAGAGGGTGAATGGAGTTAGAGAAGGGAGGATTCCTGCTGTGGTCTATGATGAAGAGAACTATTGGAAGTATAGTTTGTTTGACACAGTAGGGAAACATGAATGGGATCATTTCTTTTATAGACCAAGGAATGCAATCTCTTAGTAGGAAAAAAGGGTTGTAAACTCTTTGTAGGAATAAAGAAAAACAAAGGAAGAAAACCATACCCAGATGTAGATGTAAAGAGGACTAAACCAAGCAAAAGTGGCTGTTTTTTCACTTTATGCAAAATTTTACTTTCTTCAGTCATAAATTAGTTTGGTGAGCTTGCAGACATGAAAGACTCGTTTCATATTTATCAGTTAACAATGGTACCCTTTTTTTCTTTTTAGGAGAATAGTAACTGAAAGGTGAATGCAAACTGAATTGTTTGTAATGGAAGCTAAAGATTTATAGAGTAATTGACATAAGCTTCACTAACATGGCTCTATAAAGAATTCAATGACTGCACAAAGTTCATACTGCCACCCCAAATAGTTAAGGAAGGAAAAGTTAATGAAGATTATGATGACAAGGAACACTATGCAAAACATAAGCAATTCTAGGAAATGAGCTTCAAACTGGTTTTTAATCTACTGTGATTATTTTTAATCCCACCCAAATCGGTAAAACTAACATAAAAATCACAAGTTCTTTTTTGGTGCTTGACTAGACAAACTGCATTGCAATATGCCAAACTATTAGTTTTAATTTGCCATGAAAATATCTCACCAACAGTTAAAATACTTCTTCACTTTTCTCTAAAGCAATAGCTAATTCCTATTGTTTTTTTCCCTTAATGGTGCACTCTAATGGCTGTTTTTGAACTGTCCTGGCACAGGGACAATGGTTTGAAAGGGTTGAAACCAAACTATATTTTATGAGATATACGTAGAGCCAGAAAGAGAATACTAAGGCACTAAACAGGTTGAGTTGAATCCAACATTTAGCAGCCAAGCAAGGATATGATCTGTTCTAGGTTAAATCTGACGAGTTAAAGTCTATCAAAGAATCCCACCCTCCCAAAATTTACCATCAAAATCAATCTCTTCTTTAGAGGCACATTTGGTAACAATGTGGTATTTCAGGTTCCCTATTTTGCCTCCACTCGGCATGCATGCACAGGTCTGGATCATGAATCAAGTGTGAAACTCCCACTAGATGACCCCTACCTATTAGGGCCATAATAAGCGAATTAGATGCACCCACGCACAATCCACGGCATATAGACCAACACAACGGTTAGCATTTTCTCCGGTACATCAAACTTTATTTACCATAAAGAAACTTGGAATAAAAATGGGATATAGTATTGGGACAAGCAAAGAACCAATTGCAACTATTGGGGTGCATTCACACCCATGCCCTTTTCTCTAACACAATCAAATTAAAACAGGCCCAATGTTACAATAATACAGCCATGTTAGCTGAACTGACAAGAGAGGTGCCTATGAATAAAAGTTACAGTATTCTCTTCCATACATACAATATGAGACTTGTTTGGTATACTCTAAAAAAAAGGGGGTCACCATCACAACCTGTAAAAGCATTTAGAGAGCCCGGCAAAGGTAAAGATCACTAAATTGATATAAGGGATTTTCCAGCACATGCACAATTGGTAAATACCAATGCGGATAACCAATTGACTCCAGTCTATGAATGGCAGGTTGGGGTAGCAGCTAAAAGAACTTGACCATACCGCGACCCTCTGCACTGAGCTTTGTCGCTTGAAGTTGCTTCTTCTTTGGAGCTTTCAACTGTTGCAGCTTCTTATTCATCTGCAATTGAACGTCAATTAGCTCTATTGACCTTGTTCTCACAACTTATTCAAAAATAGCATGAGATTCAATATGGATTCTTTTGTAAAGGATGCAAGGGCTGGTGTTTTTCAAAAGAATCTATAGCCAATCATTATTTTCCCGGGGAAAAGTATGCAAGCTCCCTGATCTGAAGCAAGGGGCTTAGCCCACCCACCTACCAATCAATGAGTTGTACCATATATAAAAGTATGTCCAAGATGTTTCATTCAGAGTTTTCCCAAGTATTTTTATTATGATTGAAGCTTTGTATACTCTTAAACCCAAGACAGAGAGTCAGCATTTTGATGCATCCACATGATGTTAACATTTACCAATACAGTCTATACCTCACACACAAACTTGATAGTGACACCAAGTGTTCATGAGTTAATTTATATTTCATGTGTACACTAGGTTTTTTTTTATCAAGTAAAAAATTCTAAGAGAAATCAAATATACTCTAGTATATTTCATGTGTATTCTAGTTTATGGACCCAAAGATACCAACTTCGATAATCCACACACACACACACACATCACACAATTCTAATTTTCCTAATCCCATGAAATTGGAAAATCTAGACAATACAATAGTTGCTTTGTGTCAACTTTCCATATGGTTAGCAATGTCAAGATAAACTAGTTTTTGGTCAAGATGATCATCATAGAGAGAAAAACTCACCATACTAAAGGAGTGCAAATGGGCAGTAAGAACAGGAAGTTAGTATAGGTCAACACATTCAAACTTGCAATATGAATGATTTTTGGATCATTGACAGACAACAATTTGGATTGGGTCATTTCATAATTGATAATTTAAGCTTTAAGATGTTGATTGAAAAATAATTTATAGTATTTGACATTGTAATTATAGTATCTAAGGACTGACGATACCTGGTTTCTATTTTTTATGTTTATGACATTTTACACTAAAAAAAGAAGGGTGAAAAAAAGAATGTGTCAAAGCAAATCATTCCAGCTACTATGATGCTGAATTTTTTTCCTCTGTAGCTAGAAAACAAACCTTTAGTCGGCGCTGATCCTGTACAACTTGTTTCGCTCGTGCTCTAATTTCTTCTGGGTCTATCTTTGACTGGGGACGCACCAAGAAATCCAATGGCAGGGCTTCAGGCCTAGTAGTATGTTGCCTGGAAGATGATTGGCCAGACTTCCGTTCCCTATATTGCAGTCAAAGAGAAATCAGAAAGCAGATTCGTTGAGGGTATCACATATTAAACATGCTAGTTAATTGACCCTGAGGATGGTAAAACAGATTCACTCTGCCACAACATCTTACTGTGAAAATTCAGCTAAATCAAGATCGTCATCTCTAGATTCGAGTCCAGAAGCTTTGGTCACAGGCCTAAAAAAACAATAACCCACAAGAGGAAAGAATATTAAAATAGAAAACGAAAATAATAATGAGGTGAGGCAAAGTAGTTTAGATTTAACAACTGCAAATAGCTAAATGCGTACTTTTTCATTGAAGGTCTCCGATAGGGAAGTCTTTCCTCATCAATGCCTCGCATGTCCTCAAACCGGGTGCTCTTGTTGAATATAGGTCGACTCTGCATACATATCCACTTATATTATCAGGATCTTATCCCAACCATTTGCAGTGGGCTTCTGCCCCCTTATAGTTACAAATACAACCATGATTTAATAGAGTATCAAATACAAAATGAGTGGAAATAGAACTAGTTCTTATTTATATAGATGCGGAATTTTGGTGTGATAGATTTCATAGTTAGATTTAATCATTGACTAGCATGGTCAGCACCATCCGTTCAACCAATTAGCACCATACCAGTATACCACTGGTAAACTATGTCTTACAATCCACCAGATAGGTACTGTATATTACCTCAGAGAAAGAAACATGTGGGAAAAGGTATTGCACTAGTCATGGTTTAAGAAAATGCACATAATCTGTTTATAAAGATAACTAACACCCCAATCCCGTTAAATTATTTGTCAAATAGTGCACTCCTATATAACACCCATTTAACTACTTGTGTCAAGTCTTTTTTAAATAACAGCAATTGCAAACATTATTTAGCATAACATTTTAAAAATAATGGTTTAAAATTGAGAACGATATACCTTTATTTAAATAACAGCCACTGCAACAAGGTTACATCCATTAAACTTTAAAAAATAAAAAATAATAAATAAATGAATTTCTAGTTAAGGTGTTAATTTTGTTATATATATCATTTTATTAAATAAGAAGGAAGTCAAGAAGACCTCCTAATTACAAAGCATAAAGTCATTAGCAAACCTGGATCCAAACACATAAGATTACATTTAAACAAGAAATCATCAACATTACTAGTCCTTTTAAGAGAACAAGTAATTGATATTTAGCCCTCTTGGTGTTCTTGTCTCATTGAGATTTTGCCTAAGAGCAGAGCTGGATGAAACTTATAGAGAGTGATTTCAACTCCAACAAGTCCCCTCTACCTAAAAGAAAATGTTTGAAAAGTTTTCAACCTTTCAACAGTTAAGGTGTCATTTAACTTCACTTTCATTTCCATTTTTAACATGCTTTTTTAAATTTTATTGGACATGAACAATGAGCACCACCATCGCAACATAACATAAGACTGTTAAAACAACTGCTACACCGCATTATGGACCCTTTTAAACATTAGGACTAATTTCCAACTTGTACGGTTCGTACCCATTTATCAACCAAATCCTTTGCAAGCTTTTTGTTGGCTGTGGTCTCCTCATCAGTTCTTGACAAAAACATAATAACCTACAAAAGAGAGAAATACATTAGTTTTCCCATACATTACTAAAAAAGGTTGAAATGCAACCTTTCATTTCGTAAGGGAAACCCAGACCTTTCCCAGACCGCTCTTCTTAAGTTGCTCCCTCCTATCATATTGCTCTAGATCGATCGGGAACTGCATAACAAAGGAAGCATATCATGTTCTAAGTGTTCAAGCTTGTTAAGACCAAAACATTATTACTTGAAACCAGAGAATGAAATGAAAAAGACCATTGCACATACATCAGTCAATATCTTCAGCACGGCAGTTCGGATATTTATGTTGGGTAAGCTTCCATCTGGTAGGGGTTCGAGCCAATTCTTCAAAAGGGTTAGTACTCCATGATCTAAGAATTCCAGTTGAAGCTGTTTCCTGCAAGAAGAGCAGATAAAGTGGGCAAGAAGGAATCACTAAATACGAATGTATCAAAAAACATAAACATCTAAAGGATCCAGATAACAAGGAACCATCTTACTTTGAGAGAACCTCGGTTAGAAGTGGCAGTTTCTTTAGTTTATTAATGGCAGGCTTAGACTGTCTATTCAGTTCTGCGTCTTCTTCAGCTGTAACTTCAAGCTCCGCCATAAGATGCTCAACGAGCAAAGCAATTTCAGCAGCACTTTTCTCACTTTTCTTCTTTTTCTTACCCGACTTGAAAAGCTGATTGATTTCATCATCCTCTTCACCCTCCTCTGCCTGACAGAATCAAACAATAAACTTGAAAAACTAACAATAACTTCTGAACAATCAATTAAAGTGTAGTACCAAAAGCAGCATAAAATATCAAGTGTACCCTATAAATTGGACACAAAACTCAACTCCCACATTAACACAAAAACAATAGAGCAAAAGTTTACACATTTTATATCCTATTAAACCAAGAGCACGAGACATAATGGAAAGAAAGGTTCTTTGCTAACCTGAGGAGCATCCCCAACAGAGCCAGCTTCGTTATCACTGCCATACTGGCCAGCAGGATCCACTCCAGTATCATCTATGAAGTTATCATCGTCCAAATTCCTGACACCCTCTTGATCATCCTATATCATATATATTAGAAAAATGAAACAGTCTTAATGTTAGCGTCGAAAGTTCGTAAATTTCCTAAAAACAACTCGATTCTACAAAGCCGAACAAATCAAACTTACCCATCAAAAATATCTAACACAAACATCCTTATAAAGTCACCAATTAAGATTCTTGCTGTGGTTTTAGGCCTTGGAGATAATTAAAAAAAATTGACTTTTTTTGGGGGAAAAAAATCAATCTTTCAGAAACTGAATATTTGTAGAATATAAATCAATACCTCTGAATCTTCCCCAGCAATTGTATCCCACAACTCTTTCATCTCAGGATCACCTCCATTATCACTGGCTCGTCCAGAATTCCCACCTTTTGAGCTCAATTTCGATCCTTTACCAACCTTCCAATCCGATTTCGACTTCTTTTCCTTCTTCCAACTGCCACCTTCCTTTGAACCCTTCCTCTTATGTGACGAGGGCTCAGGCTCATTGTCCGAATCATCCCTCAGAAAAGCCGGCTCATCATCATTAAAATCCTCTCCAACATCATAATCTGGTGTGCCCTCCTTCCCACTTTTCTTTATAAGTCTCTTCCTTGGCTTAGCTTTCGATCCTGAATCCAAATCATGGACTGGTGTAGGCGATCTCTCTCGTCTCCAATCTTCTTCATCTGGATCTTCTGCTTCCAGGGATGCTTCTCCATCGGATGGCATGTCGTCGAAGTCCATCAATGGCTCACCATCTTCATCGAGAGACCTGCAATTATAAAAATAAACTCTCAGAAACCCTTTTTTCAACAAAATAAAATCCCAAATTTGTTCGATTTGAGGAATCTGAAAGTGCTTACCGATCGTTTTCGTATCCCATGTCTGGCTCTGCTGTTGTTGCTGTTGAAGGATGAAAAATCGAGAAAAAACGGGGTTTTTGGGCACAAATAAAACCCTAGAAATCGAATTTTTCTGAATCTGAAAATATAAAAGCCGAGTTATAAATGTAATAAAAAGCCCTGAATCCGAATCTATCAGAAATAAGTCGAAGGCCCACTTGGGCCGTGGACTATTTTGGACTATTGAAGAGGATAAGGTTTTTTTCTTTTCTTTTTTGAGTTGGACACCCTCATCTTTTTAATAAATACTTGAGATACCCATATTTTTTCAAACTGCCCCTTGATCTCTGTCTTCTTTGAGAGACTAATGGAAATAACCAACATGCCTTCGCTTTCAACCTGTAGTCCTGCAGCAATTAAAAGAGCAATGATATTACCACATCGTTATATTATTAAAAAATCACCATAAATGGTTTTATTATCTGGTGTGATTTTATGATAAAAATACTTACCATGTTTATTTATAGGAAAAATTACTTAAAGGACACTTGTAGAAGTATTTCATATAAATAGTCATTAAGTTTTGCACGATAGTTTGATAGGTCATTTAGTAAAATAAATCTTTCTTAATGGTCCCTCGTTATTGGCAAACTCACCGCTTTTTTATTTACTATCGAATTCACCACTTTTTATCACTGTAGACCTCGACACTTTTTTTATTTAGTGTTGAGATTACAATTTTTACTATCGAGCTCACCGCTATTTACTGTTGAGTTTTTCCGACTAATATCTATGGAAAGATCGACTAAAAAGTTGAGATAATGACTTGTTTAGATAATTTTTAACCCAAAAGAACCCTTCTTGGTCAATTTTCATCTAAAAACTAAGATAAAAAAGTGAAAAAATACTAACTTTTTACAAACATCTTCAAAATGTTTGAAAAAATCCTTAAAAATGATTTCTTCTTCTTTCTTAAATCCTTTATGATGAAATGACGTCTTTGAAAGTCAATTGGGATGTAAAAAATCTAAATTTTGGATGAAAACGATGAGTTCAAATGGTCAGGACATTCAATTGTGAGAAATGTTGGTGATGAGGTTCATGGACCATTTAAAAAGAAAAAGTTTACTAAATATCCTGCTAAAGTACCGTAAAAAACTTAGGAACCATTTAGAAAGAAACTAAATGGTTAACATCCACCCCCGTCTCTCAATCCTTTTCGAATCAAGTAACGAAAATGGTTGCTTCAAAATACTTCCTCACTACCAATTTTTACTAGTCCTTCATCTCTACTAGAGTCATTAGTAAATTGCATTCGAAGTGGTTATATTTATTTTAAAAGCGTTGGACTTCAAAGTAGTTTTCTAAAGTTCTAATTTTTTATTGACTCACTCGCTAATCTCACAAAATAATATCTATATTATAAGCAGAAAAGACTTCAGCACTCAATAAGAATGAATTGTGTGGGTAACAGGTCCCTATTAGAATCAACCCTCAAATCCCAATTAAAAATACTCATAAACAATAGTTAATGTTAACTGTATTTAACTAAGATGCAAGCTTGGTATGTTCGTTTAAAGGTATGTGAGTGTTGATGAACCCCTTCACCTACTAATTAATAACCACTAAATCCTAACAAGATACTCAATATTAGATCAAATTGCAGAAAAACCTAAGTTTAAAGCTAATTATGGCTGAATTAAAACACATCCGGATCTAACAACTTAGCAAACTTAAACTGGGATATATGACCATTTTGAAAATTGAATTTAACTGATTTTCCTTCTTTCATACTTGAAATCAAGAAATCTTTCACGATAAATCTCGGAAAATCAAGTAAAATTGAATGTTTATGAAGATATTTGGACCAAATTAGATCAATTGTTCGTTGTTTTCTCCATAAGAAACTAAGATTGCAAAGGGCTTATAGCATGTTAGGGTTGGATTGATGAGAGAGATCTAGAACTCTGAGAGACGAATTTAGAAAACGTATCGGCCGACCATATACACCCAAAATGCAATTGAGTCCACAATGGCACCCACTTTTTGAGACATCTACACCCACTTAGTAGTTACACCCTTGGAATTTATAACGAAATTGTCAATATACCTACATGGTATATGCAGCAACCAAACATGTTTTCGTCAGTTACGCTAAAACTTCTTCCTTACAATGTCGTTATCCCACAGAGAACTTCATCTTCGGCTAAGAGTTACTTTGAACCTTGCAAGGTGTCAAACTTAATAATGGGAAAAAATGATAGAAAAATTAGGATAAATGATAGAAATTGATTTAGATTAGCATTAAAACTCTAATGTACAACATTTGAATACTTAAAAACATTGACAAATATTTTTAGAAAGTATTATTAACAAGAACTTGTTGATAATGCGTTAAATCTATACAAAAAAAAATTTGTTTGCTTATGTTGACGCTAAAAGGTCAACATGTGTTAAACCATGTCGACAAGACACGAGCGACATGGAATAAGTCATGTCAGATGTGTCCTTTCGACATATTTTTTGTACATAAAAATCATGTGTCGACAAGACACAAGCAACACAGCTTAATCAATGTCAATAGGACTCGGACAACATGGCTTAAGTCATGTCAGACGAGTCTTGTTGACACAAAAATTTTCTGCAAAACATAAAATACGAAAACGAAGATCGATAAATGCATGGAAAGATAAAAGTTTTATCTACAACTTTTGAACTATCATATTCGTTGTAATTATGGTCCTTTGATTGTGTTGTTTTCTTTTTAGATTGAGTTTTTGGGAATCATTCATTTGAGTTCAAACCGATGAAATAATTAATGAGAAAATTTAAAAATAGAAGGAGATTTCAATAGTAATCATCTTTCATTGTCGCAATCCATTGAAATAATGGTTTTTAGATCCTTTTGAACCCTAGAATCAATAGAAAGTGGAAGAACTAAGAGGAGTTATCTTCATCTTCTCCAATGGCATGAGAAAAAAATTAGGATTTTAGATTTCAAATGTTGAGTTATTATGATGGGTCCGAAGGCTAATACAAATGGGACCCATTAGTCATTTTTTTAAGTGGGTGTAAATGTCTCAAAAAGTGGTTGACAATATCACGATGCAACATAAAAGTAAAATTACATATAAGTTATGTTCGAATGAGGTTAGTTGATGGACCTAGCTCCCAAATACGATGAAATTTTCAATTATCAGAAGAGCCGTGTTAAATTTTTTGACTTAAAAAAACAGACTTACTCAAATACACTCAGCTGACATGGAATGTGTGTATAACCATAGTTTTTTTTTTCCAGAGCTATTCATCGTAAACTTGGATTTGTGTAAGAAAGTTTAATTACGCAAAAATCATGATTTTTTAGGAAAAACCACTTAAAGGACCTTGATAGAGGGATTTCTTTCTAAATAATCCCTAAGTTTGGGCGGTAGTTTGATAGTTCATTTAGTGGATCTTTTTATTTTTATTTATTAATGGTCCCTCATTATTGTCGAGCTCATTATCTTTATTTATTGCCAAGTTCTTTTTATTGTTGAATTCGACAATTTTTAAAAAAATGTCTAACTCAACAATAAAAATTGGTGAACTCGACGTTGGTTAAATCCACCCAATTTTATTTTTTGAATTTTTTGGACTAAAATACATGGAAATAACAACTAAAATCTTGGCATAACAACTTAGATAGTGATTTCAAACCAAAAGAATATCCTTGATCGATTTTTGTCAAAAAATGGTTTTAAAAAAAAATGAAAAAAAAAAAAATCTAATATTTTACGTACATCTTAAAAATATTAGAAAAATCCATTGAAAATGGTTTCTTCTTCATTCTCAAATCCTTTATGTCGGAATGTGATTGGGATGTCAAAAATCTAACTTTTGTAGATGAAACAGCGAGTTCGAACAATTAGGGTGCATTTTATGTTTCAATTGTGAGAGATGTGGGAGTTGAGGTTGAAAGACTAATTAGAAATATTTTTTTACTAAATAAATTATCAATAGAATCCCTAAAACTTAGTGATCAATTAGAAAGAAATCCCTCCGCCACGTTGTTTAAGTATTCTCTTTCTTCTTTATTTTTATATTTTTAAACACATGTGCATTTGCACATGCCTCCAACTAGCATATTTAATGAGAAAGAATTTATCCGACAATGTCACCGTTGCATTTTTTTTCTTTTAAAAATACCCTTGGAGTTTCGACAAGTCCAAGGGAACCTTACTTTATAAACTTTGTCATTCAACAAACCTTGGAATAGGGATCATGTCATAAAATTCAATCAGATGCGATTAATTTGTTACTTAACAGACCTTGGAGTGGATCGTAAACACATTAATTTGTGGCATCAAAGTCAAGTTATGATACCCAAGGGTTATAAATGAAAAAAATCTAACAACTTTGAAAAAAAAGAAGAAGAGAGAGTTAATTTTCACCATTGATTTTTTGTTTTAAATTTAGGAGTCTAATAGCCACAAAATTTCAACACCGTCGATCAAGCTCAAAAAATATATTGTTGAGAATTTTCTTCTTCTTTTAAATCTGATTCTTTCCATGAAATCTAGAATTCTATGGTGTTGTATTGTCAATTTTATAATCCATGTGGGATTAACATACATTAATAAGATTTGAAATCTTACCAAACTAGTCTTGCTAGTTTGATGATAAAGTAAGGTTTATTAACAAATTTGAATGAAAAAACAAAAATGAGTAAAATAAAGTAGTGCATTAATTGACACATGACATAAAATGCAACTTTTTTCCTATTCTTTGGGAGGAGTCTCTCTCGTAAACCTTGTTAGCAATTCTGAATACGACAAAAATTCGATTCATGAAAAATCTGAGTTCTATTCAATTTTGGATTGCAAAAATCCGGCTATATGATAATGATGGTGATGGTAGTAATGATGGTGGTGGATATAATGAGGACATTGAGTTTATTGTTCCATTGATTTTTAAAAAAAGGCCAAAGTCAAGGGACAAATTATCAATTTGAAAAATTAAGATGTAATTTCAAATAAATGTAAAGAGTCATGTCATTATTTTTTTTAAAGATAAAAATGACCTTTGTCACACAAAAATGTGGATTCTTCCAAAATTTTGAAGCATAGCCACTTCAAAGTCGATATGTGTTATATGTAATAACTTACAAGTTTACACTTTACAACATACAACAAGTTACAGTAACATTTTTTTCTACAAGTTTTATAAAGATTTGTAAAAATCGTAAAAAACGTGTTTTATTCTTTTCAATCTTAAAATTCGTGAAATTATTCAAAATAGTTCAATAATTTGAAGAAAAATACTTTCATTAAAAAAAATAAAAAATTCATGAATTTTTCAAAAATTAAACGAGTGATTGCTAACAAGGGTTATAACCACAACATCTCAACTTCACGTGGGTCCCACCCTCATGTTTATTGCCCTCTCTATGTTTTTGTTCTTTCTCTCTTTCTTCTTTAAATTTGGTTCTCTTCACATAAAAGTTAAAAACCTTCGCACCAACTTTCCTAAACTCTGGAACTAATGATGTTAAAACTCGTGGACCACTCCCTTGACACATCATCACTCTCCGTTATCATTTGAATTCAAACTTTTTTGCCTACGATAAGAAGAAGACGGCGTCAATGTCTTATTTTGTGAGATTGGATTTACTTACACCTATGCCCTTTCTCGAGACCAAAAACAATCTTTTATCTCAACCAAGTTCACCACCAAAGATCTCGAGGTGACATGTGCACACTTGGGAAGATCCTATATTTATTTTTTTGGCTGATACAATAGATATTAATCAAAAAAATCGAAAAACATTGTTGACTTTTTGAGATAACTAATATTGTTTTAAATTCGAAGATATTGAGATAAACGGAGTCATTAATCAAACCAATATGACAATTTCATTTGAGGAATTGAACACGTAAAATATTTATTATTATAATGAAGGAAGTGGAGAGTAGAACATTCTCAACACCAAATTCATTTTATTATTTTTAGAATTCTAAAATGTCTTTGCAATTAATTTTTATTTACTATTATAATGAGAAAAGGGTGAACACGTTACTTAATTTTTTAAATTACAAAAATACTTTTACATTACATTTAATTGCACATGGCACATAAAAGATAACTATACCCTTATAAGAAAGGCGTACTAGATTTTACAAATCATGTGCACGTGCACGTACCACATAAAAATAGTACTTAATGTAAAATCATGATATTTGTCGAACATTGAAATCAAAACAACAATGCAAATGGTTCTTCTTGGAAAGTTGACAAGTGAACTACTCAAGACATGTGGTTTTGTGCAATTTTTGAGTAGTTGGTTTTATATTGATTTGGTCACCAGCTTTCTTATACCTTTACGTAAATTTCTTAAATTTGCATCACCCCTCCGACATACGCCGCCGTCATATGTCCCCAGACATAGTATCTGTCATAGGTATACACACCTGCACATGTTTATGGAGATGTACAATTGTATATCCCAAAGAAAATCTATGATTTTAACTCATGTCATATCAAGGACTGTATGTTAGAGGGGGTATCAAAAAATCGTGACTCAAAAATAAAACCAACATTAATTCCTCTAATTTTATCTATAATAAGCAAAATCGCAGTTATCATTTCTCGTTGGTAGCTTATTTATATTAAAAAATAAAAAATAAAAATTCAAAACTCCATTACCATCCAAAATAAATAATTGTAACTAGAAGAAATTACTGAACTACTCCATAGTTTAATCAAAATTACAATAATCCTTTTTTATTAATTTCGTGTTTATGTCCCAAACCGAAGCTTTGGCAAACATATCCGGATTCCCCGTTGACATGCCAAACTGCCAACCCATTTTACGAGGCGGTTCTTAAGAGTCTTCCACGTGGCGGCTATCTAATTGGCTTGGGTTATAAGTGGATCACATGAAGTGAGGAACGGGTCTTGCTTCATGGTGGTTTAGGTGACTGGTTGTAGCCCGAACCATAATGGATTTTACTGGTTGGGCCGGTTATAGATGTCACAAGTATAAAACCCGGGGTTTATGGTTTAAGAAAAAAAGAGGTGGTTTTCAGAGGGTTTTGAAAAGAGAGAGAGAGAAATTAAAGCGTGCAAGAACGAATTCTGGTCCCAATTGAAATCTATTCGAATTATACGGAAATTCTTCGATCTTTTACTTTCCAGAATCTCGTAATTTCAGGCACCGATTTTTTCTCCGAACGGAAAATTTGGTAAATCCGACCGGGAATTGATCTTCAGAAGGTGAGACGAACGAATTTGTCAAATTTTTTTTTTTTAAATGTGAATTTCTCTACTTTGAAGGATTTGTTAAAAAATTTCGGATTTTTTTCCTGGATGTTATCTTTTAGACAATTTGCTCTTTTTGTTAAAAAAATAATTCATTGTAGATTATTTATTTATTTTTGTATTTTTTCTTGTTGAGAGATAGATTATTATAAGTTTTGATCCGAATTTCGGTTGAGATTTCGATATTTCGTCTTGATTTTTTTTTAATGATCCCATTTGTTTAGTCTTTATCTCAATTGTTTGAATTTCGTGTTGTTTGATCTCCCTTTGAAGATCTTGAGATCTGAAATTCATTTTCATTTCTCTTTATGGAATTTTCAGAGGAGATGCCATAGATTGTATTTTGTTTCCCTGTTAGATTTACCACGATCTAAAGATTTCTGGTTCGAGTGTACACAGATTTTAGTGAAGATTTTTTTTTTCTCTTTGAATCTTGAGATCCCATGGTTATGGTTATTTCGTTCAATCTGAATAAATTTTACAATAATACGTAAGATCTGTGAAGATAATTATGCGGAGATAACTTTCTATATTTCCATCATCTGGCACAATTTTTTGATTACTTTGATTTTCAGTATTCGGTCTTTCAATTCATTGGAATCCTTTCTAGAATCCTCAATTTTTATAATTAATCTCCAGTTAATGTGGATCTGTAAGAAAACATGGAATTTTCCTCTAGTTCTTAAGTTTTATCATATTGAACAAGTTATCGTCTCAAATCTGCATCTTTTTCATCTCCTCCCCCATTCCCCAGTCATTTTTAGTACATTTAGATAAAATGTTTTTTTTTTTTTTTTTTGCTCTAGAAACTCAGTTTCGTTTAATTTCTGCTTCTTAAGGGCAGAATTCCGTTTAGTTTCGTTCGTCCTCTTTTTTTTTTCTGACGCCCCCCTCTGAATTACGCCCACATCACAGAACCGTAGATCATTTGCCTTGGGATACGCAGACCATAAAAAAATTTATTGTGTATCCTGAGGCAAATGATCTACGGCTCTGTGATGGAAGTGTGGGTTAGAGGGGGGCGTCAGATTATCATGACTCATCTTTGTTTTATCTCCATTGCTCAATCCTTTTTTTTTGACAGGGTTTCATTCTAAGGATCTGCAAGCTGGACTTTGCATTGAGATATGTGCTGAGTTATTTTGGTATGTGTTTCTGAGATATGGTGTTGCAAAGAAGGATAAATTACGGATTTGATGGTTACCAGGTTCCTTCAATTCCCCGATCTTCCAGATCAGCTAGGGTAAATATTTGTTATCTTTAGTTGATGATCCTGTTTTCTTTGTTAACTGGAACACTCGCCTAATGTTCTCATTATTTCCTAATGGTTATAGGGAAGACGCTTGTTTAAAAAGAAAGTTGAGCACAATCATATGTCTGCGTTTGAACTGTTGGCTACCGTAGCCGGAAACATATTGCAAGAAAGTGAAAGTTGTCATGCTGATAGCAATGCATCGGCTGGAGGATCTCAACATGCCTTTTTGAAAGATACCACTCAACAAGAACAACAAAACAAAGAGAAACTGTCAAAAGTCGAACATTGTAATCCAGGAAGGTGTGACGAGAGTGTCGTGGGCTCACAAGGGTTCAGCCAAAATGCTCTGCTGGATGCACATTTAGAACTCACTTCCATGGTAGCTAATTCAGATTCCTCAGCGAAGGTTGGTTGTGCTGAGTTTGTGATTGAGAAAAACAGGAATGAATTTAGAAAGTTCCCAGGCAGAGTGGAGGATGGCTCTCTTGGCTATGGGGATTCTTGCAAAGGAAAAATAGTGGATGAAATTGAGAGACAGTTTGAGTCTGAAAGACAAAAGATCAGTAGCACCGTAAATGGAACAGTACCGGATACTTGCAGTTCAGAGTATCCAATGGAATTGGATACTAAACCCCCTGCACTAGTTAGCTCAGACAGTAGTGTTGAGCTACCTATGTGTAGGGATCACATTCCTCGTAATTTTTTTCCTGGATTCCAGGATGATTTAAATATAACTAGTAAAGATGATGACGAAAACTCTTCTCGGTTCACTAAACCTAGCACCGTAGCTATCAAGGCCTCTAGGCCACCGTCTCGTATTGGAGACCGGAGAATAAGGAAGCTATTGGCATCAAAATATTGGAAAGTAGCTCCGACATTGAAGGGCGAGGAACTTTCTAATACTGGTAATATGCTTTATTCTTGTGGGAGTATTAATTTTTTTTTATCAGGATTTTATACTAAATTAGAAAGAAAGTGAATGAAGCTTTTATGGAATTTCATCTTTATGTTCTTGTGATTGTTTTTTCCAGATTTGAGGCCTGTTTTCCGCAATAGGAAATACTGTTTCACCCGCCAAAGGTCTCAAAGGATCTCTCCCCTTAAGAGGAGGAAACTGTTCGAGCATAGCTCAAGATCGACATCAGAAGGAGGGATTAGTAGGGAGGCTGTTTCTAATTTTCCTAATAGGTGTATCAATGGAAATTCAACTTGTTCAGGTCTATTTCTACACCCGTACCCCACCTTCCTCACCCCCCCCCCCCTCATCATCCAAATTTTGCTAAGTATTCCTATCCCATTTGTGAAGCAGGCCGGAGATCATCTTCAGTTGCTGGTCAAGAATCATCCTCCCAATCGAGGGATTCTCATGGTAGGAGATCCGTCAATAGTGTGGTGTATCTTTTTTACTTCTTTTACTCGGTTGGATTCTGACATAGGATAAATGCTTAAACACACTGTTTTTTTTTTTCTTTACTCAGTAAAGCTAAGTATTAAGTCATTAAGGGTACCAGAACTCTTTATTGAGATTCCTGAATCCGCAACTGTTGGTTCACTGAAGGTATATATAATCTTCCCCTTTTCTCATATCATGTGTTGGTTAACATATTACATATTGCAGTCAGACAGTAACAAAGTGCCTTAGATTGGAGGAAAAAAAATCAAGGTGGATTTATTAAGGAGAGTCTGCACATATTATTCATGATGATTTATGACTTTCAGTTTATGTACTAAAAAAAGGAGTTACGGTCTCTGAGTTGTTACTGGATCTCTAATTGTCTATTTATTTTGTATTTGATTTGTTCTGTAGAGGACAGTAATGGAGGCTGTGAATGATATACTAGGAGGAGGACTATGTGTTGGTGTTATTCTTCAGGGAAAGAAGGTTAGGGATGACAACAAATCTCTACTGCAGACAGGAATTTCTCGTGATGATAAATTGGATACTCTGAATTTTACGCTGGAGCCCAACACTACTCCTGCTCCACAACCTCTGTGCCACGAAGATTCTCCATGTTTGGTTCCTTGCCACAAATCTCAGCCATTAGCCAGGTGACACAAATACTGCTCAATCTTCTAATAGGTCTCATTTTTTGGAGTAGGATAAGAGTTTTTCAAGAAGCTTGCTTGTCAACGGGTGGAACTTTCTTTCGAATTAACTTTCTTTCGATCTGTCACCAGGTACCATACCACTCCTGACTTAGATCCAGGGGCAACTGATACTTCCCCATACCCTCCTGTTAACAACGTGGGCGGTTTTATTGAAAGTGATCACGATTCGGTTCCCTCTCCTGACATAGCAGCAGACAGAACCACACCAGATTCCAGAGCACTGGTTGCCTTTCCAGAGAACATGGAAGCACTGGCTGTGGTTCCTTACCACAGGAAATCTAAGAGATCTGAACTTGTTCAAAGGCGAATCAGGAGACCTTTCTCTGTCTCTGAAGTAGAAGCACTTGTTCAAGCAGTTGAGAAGCTTGGAACAGGAAGGTATGTGACGATTCCTACCACACCACCCCTAGTTTAACCTAATCCCTTGGCCTTCTTTTATAAGAAAAGAATATTTTCTGGTATGTGTGATTGCGGTATATAGAAGCTTATCACACTACTTATTCTGCAGGTGGCGTGATGTCAAACTACGTGCTTTTGATAATGCAAAGCATCGAACTTATGTGGACTTGAAGGTAGGTTTTTTTGGGGGGAGGGCCTCTTCTATTGGACTTTAGGCTACTTGAGTTTTATTTTTTCATTTTTCATACTTTTCCTAAAGGTCTCTAAGAGAGAAAATTGGATTTTTGTTGGATTCATTTTAGCAGTATTGATAGGTTGTACTTACACTACACTTATGCCACCGCAGTCCATTCAGTAAAGGTCAAATTACTAAGACACTCCCACCAAAACTGCCTAAAAGACCCCTGGCTTTTAGCTGACTTGGTTTTCCAAGTTTCTCTCTTTTAATGGGGATGTTAATATCATTATATGTTCGTTCTTCGTCATTCCTTGTTATAGTTTGGTCCATAAGATTAAAAAAAAAAAAAAAACTTGGAATCAGAGGTCTGCTTCAATAGAATTGAAGCAAGCCACTTTTTGGATCTCGACCTGTATGCCAAAGCCAAACTATTGTAACCAAATTGAAGGTACCTTTTGGGTCACATTTTTGTGTGACTCTTTGACGAGCTTATGATGGTCCTCATATGGTGGGGTATTGGGGGATGTGCAGGATAAGTGGAAAACATTGGTCCACACAGCGAGAATCTCACCTCAGCAAAGGAGGGGAGAACCAGTTCCTCAGGAGCTCTTGGACAGGGTCTTATCTGCCCACAGTTACTGGTCTCAACAGCAGGCCAAACAACAGGTCAAGCAGAAGACCGAGATGTGCCTTGTTCTCGATACTTGTTAAAGAGGATATAGCACAAGTGCATGACTAGAGGAAGGCTCTGATTATTATTCTGTAAAGAAGTATTGACAACAAGTAGTAACAAAAGTAAGTTGTGTATTATTCTCACACTTAACCATATGATTCTTAGCTGGCGTTTTATTCTCCAACTGGAGAGGTTGGCTCTTGTAAATGATGACAGAATAAGAGCGTGCTAATGGAATCGGTATATGACACTGAAAACAGCCGCATTTTTTTTTCTTCTTCCCTTTTGATTCAATTTATTCTTCTTAGAATATGTCAAATAGATGAGTAGAAAATGAAAGTTAAAGAAACTTTTGGGTGTATTTATCAGGTGCAGTGTGTAATTTTTTATATTGGTTGGTTGGTTTAATGTTTGATGATAAACATTTATGCTTCATTATTTTTCGTTTGAATTTCATTTTTCATTGGTTTTTTAATATTTTATTTTTATGAGTAAGCTGGAATTGAAACCTGCAACGAAATATCAAACCAACTGATATATGGATCTTTAATAACCCCAGTGGATCCCCCACCAATATAGCACACGTGGGGTGGGCCACAGGTAAGGACATTAGTTCGGCCCAACTTTTAAGCTCCATTGGACGATTAATCGCCATGGCAATCTTCTCTAATTCCACACCGAATCCTACGTAAATCATCAAAGAATTGTGCATAGTTGGTGCGTCATTAGCAAAAGTTGGTGTGGCAATAGTAGCTCTCTTAATAAGTCAACGTTTCTTTTATCTTTTCCGGATGGCTTGTTAGGGTCAAACATCAACGTGGTTAGTAGAGAGGCACGCACGTGTAAGCACCGAGGTAGTGTTGAAAAGATTGAAACGTGACCAAATTTTTCGTTGAAATGGACCAATTCGTCCTTGTCTGCGCAACAATATCGCTGAACAGCATTGACTGCTGGTAGGGGTTGTTGCCTTGTAATGGTCTTGTACGTAAAGTCATATATTGTTCCTAGGTTTGGGAAGTTTATCTGAAATGAATATACTTAAGGGTAATCATGTAATTCTATATTGGGTTACGTTATTACGACCCTTTTGCGACACACCTTTTTGTCTTATATGGACAAAAATATTTGGAATGGGCTGATTTTTTGTGAGGATGATTTCTATGATGAGGGGATCATCCTGGCAAAAAATCATCCCATTCCAAAACTTCTAGACCGTCCGATTTTTGTTGAAAAATTATAGACCGTTCAATTTTTGTAAATTAATTTTGATGGGGTTAGAAGTTTTGGAATGGGATGATTTTTTGCCAGGATGATCCCCTCACCATAGAGATCATCCTCACAAAAAATCAATCCATTCCAAACATTTTTGCCCATATAAGACAAAAAGGTGTGTCGCAAAGGGGGTCGTAATAACGCGACCCTTCTATATTCATGTGAAATAATTTTCTTAATGTTGTACTTAGACCAAGCCAACACTTTATCGAACAAAATCCATCATAATTAACAACCAATCGGTGCCTTGTAAGTTGTAACATTGCTGTATTTAAGTAGGAAGCATCATCAGCAACTTTCCTTCTTGTTTACTCAATAATATCATTAGTCAATATCGACTTTTATTACTTTTGAGTGTTGGCATCAACTACAGTGGATGTGTAGGGTCATTTATGATGGTTATCTACATAGTGTCATGTACGTGTCGTCAGTCTGCTCGAGCCAGAGACGACTTAGGAAGCCATGTACGTATGTGTCCCTGTATATCTATCATTATAAATGAGCCTTTTGTGTTAGACTTGGGCCCACCATTTAGGCCCGAAATGGTTAGGTTCAATTTTCATTCTCTCTTCTTCGAATCCTAAAGAGAAAAACTTAAATATCTTAGGGAACGAATAAAAAGTTATGGAAGGCGTTGGCTAGTACTAAGCCAAGCGTCGTGAGCAAGCACATGCTTAAGAGGCATCATATCTTACTTAGAGAATAATGATTTTTTAACGCCCAGCTCTAAAATCATAGATTCTTTTCTTAGGATACACAATTACACATATTTATCGATATATACATTTGTGTGTCCCAAGAAAATAATTTACGTAATTCTAGCACATGCCGCATCAGCAGTGTATGGGGGTGTGCGTGTCAGAGGGGGTGTCAAAAAATCTCGACTCTATCTTATAAGGTGTTATTTTACAAATTAATAAAAGTTATCCTTAATTTTCACCCAAATATGTAGGGCACCTCAAAATCACCCTTCCACGTAAGGGTGATTTAGTTATAACCTTCATCTTCAATGTGTAACAATGAAAAAATTGTACGTTTTTATTTTGAAACTAGTGACATCTGTAATCTATTTGATAAAATTTTCACTCTACTCTTCAACCTTAATATTCTATCTAATTCAAACTTCAAATCAAGATAGAAATTTTGAAGTAAAAGATGATGTAATTTTTAATTAAAAAAATAAATATTTTTTTATAGGATTACAAGACGTTCAATTGAAGTTGAATAACTTCAAGGTGACTAGTTTTGGGAAGAACAATTAGGTTCAATATAGATGTACAAATAATTTAGTGTTTTTGTCAAAGTTAATGGGTTTTGGAAGAAAAATCAAAGGTTTTTATTATTATTATGAGTTAAAATGAGAGCATTTAAGTCATTTTTATTACTTTCTTAGAGTAGAGCAAGATCAAGGGAGCAAATCATCAATTTAAAAGAATAAGAGGGTATCTATAATATTCACCAAAACGTGGCGGGGTATGTCTCAATCATCCTATTGGTAGTTGCTTTCTGTTATTATACGTGGCGCCCTCTTATTTGCAGGGGCCTCATCAATTTTCCTTTTAGGAAAGGTCATCGGATGAAAAGTGCGAACCTTAGGTCCAGCTGCGCGGGACCCTATTTCTTCTTCTTCGATCCATCTCTTTATTTGTTCAAGTTTACCCACGTAGGATTTTGTTCCTAAAACCCCTAATTTGGTTAGTTTTTCTTCTATTTTAGATGTTAAATTACTTCAAATATCGAATTTCTAGGGTTTCTTTTTTTATGGTTTTAGTTCTCCTGTTTTTTCTTTTCTGATAATATTCCCCCGCGTTTGTTCCTGATAAAATTAGGGTTTCGTTTCTATTTTTTTATTTTTGTGGCAGAAGGGGGCTGAAATCTATCTAAATCCGTTGGTTACCTTTTGGAGAGGGATTTATTGGATCATATTTTGTTATTCGAAGGATCTAAGTTTCACCCTTGCTACAGCAAGGGTTTCGAGCAGGAATCGTGATCATAAGAGGTATTTCAATTAGGTTTATTGTTAATTTACATATTTCGTGATTTTTAGTTGATATTGGCTGTTTGTGTTGGTTGTATACTTCTGTTTAATGGCTAAAATTATTTTTGAGTTTGGTAGATGACCATTAGTGAATGTAGTTGATTAAAGATTCAACCTTTTGAGTTTGATTTATAAAATATTTCATGGGTACTGAATCATACTTTTGTTTATTTCAGATAAGATGCACTAGCCTTTTTAATTGAATGGATCCTGAAAGCAAGAAGTTTGGAAGAGGTATTGAATTTAGGATATCAAAAGTTTCTTGGATTTTTAGTTGCATTTTCTATATGAAGTTCTTATTGGAAAGTTAGAGAAGAAGAGATCTATTCATTTATTTTTTGGGAAACTTGGTCTCAAGAGTAACAATGTGACTTAAAGAGAACAAAATTTAGACGAGATGGGAGAGATATTCCTTAATGGACAAGAAAAGGGAAAAGGGAAAAGTGTTCTCTAAAGTAAAAAAGCAAAAGAAATATTTCCTCTCTTCTATATTAACGATTAGTTTAGCCTTCATTAACCTCAACCCATATCTTCCATCTTAACCTCTTGGAATTCTTTTACAACATATCTAGGCAAATCTCCAACAATAAAAAATATGGTTGTTGTGTTCCTTCCAAAATATTCTATTAGAGAGCATAAAGAAGAATGTTCCAAAGAACATTTGTTTGCAATATTATAATAAACAACGTAAAGACAACAAAGAATGTTCAACAACAAACAACTCTAGGAAAATCTCCAACTATGAACAATTTTGATCTTGAAAAATATGGTTGTTGTGTTCTTTCCAAACATGCTACTACAGTTACAGGGCATAAAGAAGAATAGTCCAAAGAACATTCTTTTGCAATATTTACGTGAACCAACATAAATATCCTAATGAAAATATTTCTGCAATATGAAACAACTGCTCCACACTTATCAAAAAAAAAAAAAAACAACTGCTCCACCCCATTGAGCAATCTTGCGATGGGTGAATAAGTGGTTGAAGCTCTAGTCATGGTCTTTTAACAAAATGCATCTGTTTGGATTCAAGGAGTGATTAAGCAAATAGTATGTTAAAATAATTATGACATGTAAGAGATAAGGGAAAGGCTTTTTAACATCTCTCTTCACGTTCCTGTAAGTATGAATTAACGGGGAACAACTTGTATGATGCTTTGTCCGTTGATCCAAAATCACAATGTTACCGTGGTTCCACTATTGGCTATTGCACCAACAAACTACCTGAAAATTTCTTTAATTAGTAGTTTTAGCGAGAAACGTCACAGACCTAGCTCCTTGTTGGTAAGCTCGTGATAGCAAGCTCTTAATAGAGGTAATTAAGGGTTGTAGAACACGTGAAAAATCTTGAGGGGCAACACAAGGATTATGGTGTCCTAGTGCTTTGAGGAGAAATCTCCTATCCATCTCTTGTCATTGTCTTCCAACTATTTTTCTCAACATCAATTATGTGGAACTTTCACATTCAAAGGGAATTGGTGGCCTTTGTTCCATTTGTTATCTTGCAAAAGAAGGAAACAAACACAATCGCATGAATACAAAGTTGAATTATTAATACTTAAAACGAAGGAAGAATTTCATCGTTCTTTTGCTTGAGACTTCCTGATTTAGGCTTTCGGTCAACACTTCCTTTTAGAAAGTTCCTTCTAAAGCTACTTATAAAAAAAAGTTCCCTATGGAGTTGAGTGTATTGCTCAATTTACGATGATGCAATGCTAGTCCTTGTTTTCACAATTCCCTCCTTGTAATCAAAGCTATTCTGAATGGAAGTGATCTAGATCGTTTCCTAGCATTCGACCAGCTTCCCATGAAGAAATTGTTTTCCTTTCTCTTCTTCCTTATCTTCGAGATTTTCTAGAGTCAAGGTTTCTTGTTTTCTATCCATTTGGTAGTAATTGTGACACAATCCTTTTGAAGGATTCATGAGGGTGGTAGAGGTGGATCTGGAATGTGCCTCTCAACTCCATGATTTTTAAATCTTATTTAATGGTATTTGGCAATACTTCAAAATATATATATATATATATATATATATATTTTTTTTTTTCTGGCAGTCATGTATAAAAAGAAAATCAATTATATGGTGCAAAAAAACCTACCATTTCTTGGTGTAGTATATATTCATTTTAATTGTTTGGTCATGTATTTTGACAATTTGGTTAATTGTAACCCTGTATTCTGGTTGCCTAGGGGCCCCAAAGCTCTTTGTTTCATCTTCTACCCTCCTCCAAAGTTTTGTAGGATATCTATGTTGAGGAAATTGGAATGTTAGAATTGTTTTGAATAATGATTTAGATCTCATTGAGCAAACAACTAATTGAGATTTTAAAGGAGCTAAAGATTTTTTGGAGGAGGGTTACTCAGAGAATGTCCAATGTTTGGAAGTTGGAGCCGCACATGGAAGAAAAAAATTGTTACTTCTTTAGATGGTATTGGGACGTGGAAAAAGAATATTTAAGTCTATGAAGATTTTTGAAAAAGTGAGTTGTTCTAGGTGGCACACGAGATAAGGTGTGGTTTCGGGAGGATTATTGGTGTCGATATGCAATTGTTTCTTGTATGTTATTTTGGATAGGAAGGATCCTTTGTTAAATATCTTTATGAGAGGTGGTAGACAGCATGGTACAAGATTTGGGCCTTGCAGGGAATGTCGGTGGTACTGAAATGAAAGATCTGGAAACTCTCTTTGCTTGTCTAGGAGAGCTGAGAGGAGCTTGTGAAAACACACTGATGTTTTCAGGCAGATTTTTGGGTGGGCCTTTTATTCATTGTTCAATCTTTCTAGGTAAATTGACGTGGATAAATCCAATTCGCTTTAGCGTGACTTTTTTTTTTCCTCATTATGGATGCCTGCAAAAATACATATATGCACAATTGACCATCTTATTAGTAGGCAAAAAATTATTCCAATATGGTTCTTTTGCATAACAAGTGAAGTATTTGTGCCCATCAAAGTTTGGAGGGATTTCCCCCTCCCCCCCCATATTTTGGTATGGGTTGGACTATGCCTAAAAAGTATAATCACCTAATCATTACTTGGACATCTGAAGTTTTTTCTTCCTATAGCTGAATTTTGAAGGATCCTCCCCTTTACAATTGGTCTTGTGTTCTTAAAGAATTCATGGGCTTAAAGATTAGAGAGTTCATGTACTTGGTTGAAGATTTGGGCTTCGTTTTTAATAAAAAAAAGTCTTCTTTACTTTGGTAGGCAAGTGATGTTCATTGATGAACCGCATTTGACCCTCACATAGAAGGCAAAAGCCACTGCTCAAAATGAAAGAGAATTGCAGCACTTCACAAAGGACCCAAGGCCTTTATGGTACCACAACCATAGTTTTAGGCACATTGCTAATACCCGGTTATGATCCCATTGTAACTCAGGAGTCAGGATTGATCTGACTCAGCTTTAGCTCAACTTTTCAACTTGAATTGGCTAGACAACACTAAGTCAGCCTGGGCCTTGGTCTCGTATTGATCTTTTATTCACATTGGCTCGGGACTGGATGGCCATGGTCCTAGTAGATTCGTTATCGATACCAGTCACCCATGCTTCTAAGAAAGTTTTAAAACCACAATTACAGTCAACATGTGGCATAAAGGCCCAGGCTGAGCCTTATGTCAGCTGGAATTTTAATGAAAATTTGACAGTTCCTATTTTCCATATGTTTTGTGCACATGGGTTTGGTTAACAAGGCCTCTTATGTGAACCTTCAGGGCCCAGGGAACTTACTGGTGCTGTGGATCTTATAAATCACTACAAGTTGTGGGCCCATCATGAGTTCTTTTGCAAGAGGTCGCTTCCTTTGTCAGTCTCAGAGACTCATTATCTTCACAGTATGGTGGGAGACACAGAAATTAGGAAAGGTGAAGGGATGGAGTTAGACCAGCTCTTTCAGAACACCTCGAATGCAAGAGATACAAATGCTCACATACAGCCTTTTGACTTAGATACTCTCAGGGAAGCCTTTCTGCTGAGAGAAACGACCCACATCGATCTGCCCTCTGTAAGAAATTTACTTCTCTTAATTATTAATTAATTAATTATTTATTTATTTATTGTGTAGTTGGATGGATCTTTTTCTAGGAGTACAAGTCCTACTTTGTTAGCTTGTGTCCCCAAATACTGCAGGTCATCCTGATGTTGGTACTGTTATACTTCTGGTAAGCATCGACTAAAGTGCTGATTCATTTCTATGATGGTGTTCAACAGGCAGAGAAAGGGATCCCTACCATTGTGGGGAAATCAAAAAGTGAGTCCAAAGACAAGGAGAGGAAGCATAGAAAACACAAGGACAGGGATAAGGATAAGGATAAGGATAAGGACAAGGACAAGGACAAGGACAAGGACAAGGAGCATAAGAAGCACAAACACCGTCACAAGGACCGAAGTAAAGATAAAGACAAAGAGAAGAAGGATAAAAGTGGGAATCTCGATCTTGGTGCTGAACATTCAAAGAAACAACGTGATAAGGTCTGGACGTTATTCATCTATGCAACCCTTATGCTCCGCATGGCTTCTTCTTCATTTTTCTTTCTGCTTGTGGTAGTCAGCATGATTGACTGCCAAAATAAGTACAATTAAAATTACACAAGGATAGGAAATCTCAAGTTGACTAAGATGTTTGAGCAATACTTGTTTTAGATGACATATCTACTGGTTAGTTAGCTACTCCTTGAAGAGAAACAATGTGATTCTCCTAATTTCACTATATAATAGCGGCTTTCTTTACCTAACATACATATGGTACAAAAACCAACTCTGACATGGTGACTTGCCCAAAAAATATATCAATATCAGCTCACTGACCCTAACTCTTTTTGGACCATTTTCCCATTCTAATGTGGACCATTCAAAATCTTGTGAATGGATGGTCAGTGATGTTGTATTTGGATCAACGAGCATGTGTAATTGTATATGCATGGTAGAGATTATGGATTGGTACAATGAAAACAGGGACTCAACACATTGTTTCTCCTTCTAAAATATAATTAAAGCTTCTCTCAAAAACTACATATTGTAAGTACAGCTGATTGTCTATGTTCCATTTCAGAAGAGGAAGCATGATGCTAGTAACGATCTATCTGATATTCACAAACACAAGAAAAATAAGGTAACAGAGGCATCTCACCTCACCCCTTAAACAAATTTTCTGCTTTTTAATTTTTTTCCCTCTTAATTAAGACCTGCGTTTTTCCTTGAAATGTTCCAGGAGAAGAGCTCAAAGATTGATGACATAGGTTTGGTAAAAGTTGCAGGCTGATTTATGTTCCGGGTCTTGTCTGTTCTTTTGTTTGCCTTATTTGGTTCCACTGTGGATTAAGAGGGATTTAATATCACTAAACTGTCAAACTACTTGAGGTACATACTCCCATACCTTCCTATCCCATTTTTTGTATATGCTGACTTTTCTGCACGGATTTCTTTTCATCTTATGAGACCGAATTAAATACTCATTGGAAAACCATAATACAGGTGTTTAGGGCCGCAGAATCCGAAGGCAATCTTTCCAGAGGCTGCAACAACTGGTTTTCAAGTTAATTTACATATATACTGATTGCATATGAAAGTGCAGACCATCTTGAGTAGATTTCAGAGTTGGTCAATGCATGTTTATTAGAACATGTGAAATAGATAAAACCAACATGCATTTCTAGGAATTGAGACTTGAATTAGTTGATCTAACAACTGTGTAGAATGCTAAGAATTTCATCGTTTGGTAAACCAAGAAATTGTTTAGCACCATATGAGTACTACCATGACAACAAGACCCCATTCCTAAAGATTTGAATGTTGTTCCTCCATGGTTCTGTCCAAAGCCCAAGAGAGTTTCCTGTTAATGAGAGTTTATTTCTGCTTTCAAGTTCTTTTGGATTGTCCTCACTCTTTTAGGACCGACCATCATATTTCTACTTGGGGCTGTAGGTTGAATTAAGAAAAAATGTTTGCAGGTGCCATCGTTGCCAACATGCTATTTGAATCCAGGTCTAAAATTACATACTCTACCACACTGGCGCCCCCTTATATACTTTTTGGTGTTTCAAGCATGTTAAGAATGTACTTTTTGGGGATTTGATGATCCCGCTAAGCCACCACTTTTGGATAAATGTTTACAATGGCATTTGAAGCTGTTGATGTTTTCTGTAGTTGGTTCACGGTTCACAACTTACGCTTGATAAGTTGTAAAGTGATGGCATATTTTCTTTTTTTTCTTTATTCTTTCTCGGGTATATACCAGTAATTGTAACTTATTTCAAGGGGTCTGGGAAGAGGAATCAAATATAAAAAAACTAGGATTGGAGTTTGGAGGTTTCTGGGACTAAATTTCTTTCTCAACGATGATGTATATAATAATGTTTAATTTTGTTGTTCTATGTGCATTTATTTTTTTGCCATGGTTGGACTTATAATAAACAAGTGCCATCAAACTGGGAACACCCAAGAGTCTGGTATCAAGGGAAATATCTAATCTTATCTGATCTTCTATCCTTTATGGTTAAAGAATAAAAATGTGGAGAAAAAATTACTGTTCAATAAACCCTCTTGACGGTTAAAAAATAAACATGGGGGAAAAAAATTCTGTACAATCCTTAATCATCCAACCGTTAGTTTACAATTCTTTAAGAAAACAAATAAATAAAAAGTAACATCTCTTGCACTTCGGAGTTCTGCCACTGAATTTCAACCCCCCCACACACACACCACCATTTACAAAATGTATTGTCAAACATCTTCTTGTTTATTAGGAAGTTCATCGAATATGGGTTCGCCCCAAGGACCAAACTCCAGTATCTCGGACAGGTGTCTGTAATAAACAACTGCTTTAAGAATCACACAAATTTCATAGAAAAGATTATGGAAATACTTTGATAAAATACTTACAGGAGTTTTCACAGAAGGGAACACGTTCCAAAATCGAAGGGTCTCATCTCCTGCTCCAGTCACAATTGTCTGCAAGAAAGAAATCAGTTTCAAAATACATGGGAGTTTCATGAATGAGAACCACCACCCCACACACAACACAACAAAGCACATTACCTGTCCATCGGGTGACATTGAAAGATAAAGTACTCGCAAACTATGACCAGTTAGAGTTGCAACCTGTTATTACATCCGACATTCAGTTCAGAAGACAGTTGTTTAATTAATTGCCCATGGGGCTATATAGAATTGAATTACTGGTTATTTCAGGTAAACTTTTAATATACATATGAAGGGGAGAGGATAACAAGTAATGGTGAAGCCTAATTAATACCTTCCCCATTGATGGATACTTCCACACCATAATTTGATTTTGGGAGTACCCATGAGTGCTGACTAGCTCATTCACATTCTTACTCCATACTAGATTACACACCTGCAAGAGAAGTAAGTAGTTGGGAATTTTGTAACTAAATGTAGTAAAAATACATTAGACCCCTTTATTTTGATTCATGGATGCAAGGATGAGAACCTGACTGCCTGTGTCGACATGGTTCAACTGGTTTCCATTTGTGGTGTTCCAGAAACGGATACACCTATCCGCAGTTCCACCTCCAGATGCAAGAAGGCCATTCTGATGTGGTGACCAAGCAATAGCCTTGACAGCAGCTGTGTGTTCTGTAAGTTTTAAGGTTGGCTGCTGAGAGTGCTGGTTCCACACCAAGAGCTGATCACATACGACATAACCAACTAGTTATTTAGTGTTTTGCTGAAAGTAGTTCGGGAAATTTAGAAACAATATTGTTAAAACTATTAAAGTACCTGATTATCGTTGCCACCCGATGCAAGTTCCCTATCATCGTGTGACCACTTCAGCCCACATACCTGAGAGGCATGACATCAAAGAACGTCAGATTGTTTTGTGTACCTGCATGGAATGTACACTTAAAACACATTGAAGAGGGTTTACCTCAGATTTATGACCCACAAGCTGACTAACATAGTCATTGGAGACACGAAGATCATGTTGAAGTATATTACGATCTCTACTACCAGAAGACAATATGCGTGAACTCCATGCCAAAACACCAGTTCTTGTTTGATGCCCAGCCATGGTTCGGACCTTCTTACATTGAGTGCCATCCCATACCTGTCGCAAAGTCATAATCACGGTTGAAGCTTAAACACAATTGTAGCATATGTAGCTGTAAGAAGAAAATCATTTGTAGATGGCTTACCTGAACTTCACCAAGATTTGTACCGATTGAAAGGTATGAGCCTTCACGGGTCCATTGGACAGAGCACACACTGTCGTTATGTCCTAAATCACACAATTTTGTCACCTGAGGATACGATATCAAAATGTTTAATCAAAGGATGAATCGATTTTGTAATTTTGTTGGAGTTCAGTGTGATTTTTAAATGGAGTTTTTGCAAGAACATGGTGGTTAAACACAACCCATAAAAAGTTAAATTTTTTCCTTATTTTGGGAAATAATATAATAGAGAGTCTCCAAACCTTGCTGGTTGATGCAGTCCATAGATAAACACAGCTACCCAATCCCACTGCAAGAACATTTTGTGAGGACCAATCTACTAGGTTCAGATAGAAATCATCTTGAAGCGATGGAGCATCCAAAACCTGCGAGACATTTTGCCTTCGATAAGCAACCATTTCTCTTATTTTGATGTATCAAAGCTGTCTAACACTTTTTTCCTAATCGAACCCATGGTGCCAATATCACATTAAACCCATCCAAGTATGAAATACTCTTGTATCTATGGCAGATTCGGACTAATTTATATGATTATGTTAGAAAGATATGTTCTTGGGGAATAAAAGTCTTTATCTTTAGAAATCCCACTTGCTTTGTTAGAAAAAACAGAGTTGCAACAAAGATTCATACCTTATGAGGTGTCTTGGGTACTTTCCGGGGCGGCTTGGGTGGCGTGGAGGCCTCGCCAGAGACCCCGACATCGTTACCTAAAACCGATGGAGAGTATGGTGAACCCAATGTCGAGTGCTCCGTCTTGAACCGCAATATGTTCTTGCTTGGGCTCATCGGTGAGGCCTGACCTGCAGGAGAAAGGGATCCAAAATCAGTTCCAAAAAGCTCAGCTTTCAACAATCTTGAATAATTCTCATTCCCCCCTTCTTTGACAGGTGAAGCCTTATCGATTAGTCCAAATGTGTGAAGTCTGGAAGACGATCTGCAGGGTATAAATCTATCGCTACACGTTGCTTTTGAAGGAGATGATAAGTTGGAAATCCCTCGAAAGGAACTCGAGAATGTTTCAAGATGCAGCGTGGTTTCAGTCATTCCAGCTGGGCGATTCAACCCACTTTTCCTTCTCTGGTTAGAATCCATTTTCGGGTTTTCTTTGGTTGAATCTTGGTGGTTCTGTTAATGGCTTTTGGCGGATTCAAAGATTTCTGGAGTTCGAAAGGAGATTCAAAAGACCTCTCTGCAAGCAAAGAGGGACTTTGAGTAACGGTAACTTTGGTAGGAGCCTCAGAAACGCTAACCCTTTCTTTTTAGAAATTAGAAATTAGAAATGAAGTTGGGGTTTTTTAAACTTTGCCGTACGATTCTCCAACGGTCGATTACATCCTTGAAGCTCACGTGATCTGTTTTGGGTTTACATCTAAAAGCTGCCGTTGAATGCTGAATCAGAAACTCATAAATCCGACACGTATTCCCATTCAATACAAACTTCCCAATCACTGATCCTGACTGTCAGATCTATTGATTGGGTAATTTACAAACACCCCTCCAAGTTTTGGTGAAATTTGAGATACCCCATCACCTTCAATCTCTTGTCAAAAATATTAATTTTTTCTTATAAAAATCCACTTCTTCGATATGTTCAATATTTAAGATAAATTTTTTTTTTTCATTTATATGAAAATTCTTAAATTTTATCCGAACCCATTGTCTTCAATCCTTGATTTTTTGGCGGTTTTAAAATAAAATCTTTATTAATTTTCTTCCCATCTACTAAAAATAGAAAATAATGTAATAAATGTTGAAGATGAAGGTATTTCGATTATTTGAGTTAAGTCCCTGATTAAATTCTATGGCCGAATGGTGTTACCAATTTCCAAAGTGTATTATAAATCAATTTAATAACAAATGGGGTGTAAACCAATGATTTTGTTTGTTATAAATAAAGGGATGAATTTGTTCCTTTCTTCGATGCCAATGGTGGATTTGTTTAAAAGAAATGAAATTCAATATCAATCTTAATCAGAATGTAACCTTTTTGATCAACTCGTTGGTGATTATTATTAAGATCTTACCTCAAATATATAATGTGGACACGTGATTTTCTTTTTTTCGAATATCTCTATCACTTTAGGGGGTTTTGAAGTCGCCACCATTCATATTGCAAAAGGGTGTGAATGGTCACCCGCAATGTATTCTTTTGAAAAATAATTTATTTTAGCGTTTTATGACTCTCGTACAAATACGGTTCATTTTGTCCAACCTTAAATTCTAGGTAAGGAGGGTCCATATTATGAAGTAGGGAAGGTGCTATGCACTTTACTCCATCCACTATTGGTGGTAAATTCGGATTCAATCTGTCGACAATAAATTTCAACAGATCTACCTCGAGATTCGTGAAATATGATCACAAATGATTTTATTGATTTTTGATAAAAGGTAAATACAGATCTCAGTGTTTCCTCTAATTAACAGTCAAGTACAAAAAGATGATGATGATATATGTAGCTTTTCTTATCTCCGGGCTTCGCGCTTTATCGGCTGAGAAGGTTGCTTGGATAGTGACTTTGTTTAGTGCTTGATCTTCTGTAAAGGTTTCTGTAGATTTTCTTCTCTCCAAGCTTCTTGTTTTATAGGTTAAGAAAGTTTTCTTGGCTTCCGGAGAAGAGCTTTATGCTTGATCTTCTCTTTAGTCGGAGTCCGAATCTCTGAAGAATTTTTGTTTTGTCTTTAGAGGATGGCTTGAGAGCTTTTTCTTCTCTAGAGGAAGAGCTTTTGTTTTCTAAGAGAAAGTGATTCAGATCTCCCCTCAATAAGTGGGGCTCTTGTATTTATAAACTTAAAGGTAATTTAGCTTTTCAATTATACCCCAACTTAAAGAGGTTTTATTGATTTGTTTAAAAGGTTAAATTTGTTCAAATTCAATGTTAAGGATTTTATGAATCATTATTGGGCCAAAACTCATTTATTTGGGTATAAGGCCTAATATTTAATATGGTTCACTTGGATTTGTTGGATCATAGGCTTTATCTGCGAAAACCCAAACCCAAACCATATGAGGCCTGTCCTGATTAATAGACCTCCAATTTAGATTTGGTGGGCTTTTTTGTTAACTTAAAAGATTGCAAGGGCCTGTTTAAATTTTGATGTCTACACGGTCGATTTTTGAAAATAAAATAAAATGAGAAGAATCGAAAATTTTGATATATGCCTTCAAGTACGAGGGACTTTGATGTTAGTTCAAACCATTGAGTACACCCTTATTGAAAAAGGGGTTCTTTGATGACTCAAACCGTTGTAGTGTGTGCAAAGGTGTAGAAAAAATGGATAAGTAGAAAAGGGGAGAGAAGGGTGAGTGTTCTTTTATCCAAAACCCATCTTGTTCTTCTTGACTTTCTTTGACTTGCTTGAAAGGAAGTTGAGAGTTAAGAGTTGAAGGTAGTGTGGTGAGTTGAGAGTAAACGGTTGAGTATTAAGTTTTTTAGAGAGAGTAATTTCTATTTTAACTTTTTGGGGGGTTAGACATTAGGTTGTGAATTGAGAATGAAGGAGATTTTTATAGGATTTAGGAGTTATTTTTAGGGGTAGAGTTGAGTGAAATGAGGAGGAATGGTAGAATGGTATGAGATTTAAGAGAGAGGTGTGGGTAAATTAAAGGGGATTGAAAGGCATCTGTGTAAGAGGGTTAAATGAGTTATTTATAATCCAAATAGGTTAGATCTTTTAACTCATTTGAGTTGAGTGTTAGGTGAAAAAGAATGAGTGGTGAGGATGGGGGTGTAAGAGAGTGATAGATTGGGTAAGTGTTTGGTGAGGTAAAGAGGAGTGGTGTTGGATTTGAGAGAATGGGAGGTATAAGATGGTGGTTGATTAGATTTTGAGAGGGTGAGGGAGATAATGTCATGTGTCACAATGTGTGAAGATTAGGGGTTTAAAAGAGTTGATTGGAAATGATGAGTGTTTGATTTGAGAGGATGGGTGTGAGTTTAGATTATAAATGTGGATTTTGTAGGAAATGATGATGGTAGATTAAGGTGAGGTATGGGTAGATAGATTTTTTTAGAGAAAAAGTGATGTGATAGGTAGGGGATGAGGGAGGTGAGTTGGGGTGGTGACATGTGTCCCACCTTGGTGATCATGTTGATTGGTTGTGATGTTGGATTGAGTTGAGTTGGGCTTGAGTATGTATAGTGTTGGGTTAAAGAATGGTTGGGCTTTAGGTTGTAAGTTGGGCTTATGTATAGTGATGGATATAGTTAATTTGAATGGGCTTAGGTGATGGATTTATGTTTGATTGTGTTGAGGAGTGTAGGATAAGAACGGGTTTGAGCTTATATTGGGTTGAGTTTAGGAGTGTAAAAAGGTGGTGATGAATTTGGGTCCATGGGCCACGTGAGTAGGCTTAAACCATTTATTGAAAAAGAAAAACTTTTGGTGGTATTGGCTTTAAGGGCCTAATCCGATTTTTACTATTTTTTGGGCATTTTACGTTGAGGGCCCGATCAAATTTTGGTGGATTGGATTGAGGAGTGTAGAGTAAGAACGGGTTTGGACTTATATTGGGTTGAGTTTAAGAGTGTTAAGGGGTGGTGAGGAATTTGGGTCCATGTGCCACGTGAGTAGGCTTAAGTCATTTATTGAAAAAGAAAGAGGACTTTGGTGGTATTAGCTTTGAAGGCCTAATGCGATTTTTATTATTTTTTTGAACATTTTGCATCGAGGGCCATATCAAATTTGGGTGTTTACACATAATAAATCAGAGAAAAAATAAAATGTACATTTGATTGTATTATTATCATCAAATTTATTATTGTTACACCTTCCCAGTTACATCATTCCAAGAAAACAAATGAGATTATTGGGTTTCACACAAAACTACACACTAATTAAAATAACAATATATATATGTATAAACCAACACCTACCCTATACCCTCACATTGTACTAGAAATGACACTAACATCAAAAGAAGAAAAGTTAGGAGACCAACTTAGGGAGGAAGAAGAAGAAATAAGAGGAGAAGATGGATGGGAAGAAGAAGAAGAGCTTGACAAACTGGTGGTGGTGGTGGTGTTTGATGGATTTCGAATTATTAAAGGCACAACATCTTCAAGCAACCCTTGTGGGCCCATCACTTTGTAAATATCTTGTTGTGGACTAAAAATAGGTGGTGGGCTTAATGGAATAGGGTCCAGTAGTGGAGGAATATCTTGGGCTAGGGGTTGGGCTTCTTCAGATTCTGGTGTTTGTGTAGTTGTTTTCTTGGACTTTTTGTTGGGTGGTAAGGCATGTTGTGGTTCGGCTAGAAGGAAATGAGGATAGGTGAAGTGGAGATGGAGCCCTTCATAGGTGATGATGAGTGTGTCTGGGTCCTTGCTACATCGCTCCACTTGCTTCTTTGCACTGCACCTTGGATTGGTGCACCTATAATAACTCCTGTTCCATGTTATAATACGTCATTATAATACATACCTTTCTATACTTATCCCAAAGATAAATCCTAATTGTTGATTTCAGATTTACATGGTCAGGATCATATATATCTGTTTTTTACATGAGTTACCCTAACCCATTGATAATATATATGTACAAAAATAAAAAATAAAAAATAAAAATTAAGAGAGAAGGCAAAGAAGCACAACGAGGATCTTAAATGCAGTGTAGATGGCTTTGGACATTTGCAAAGCTGGGCCCAGCCACTTTCAAAAGATCTTTTGTAGCTGATATTTGCAATTAATTAAATTAAAATAATAATGATGCATCTATCCCCACCTTTTCTCTCTTTTTTATCTTTTAACTTCAATGCCCTTTATAAAAATTTACTAGGTTGAATTTGCACATGTTAGGGAGAAAAACTTTGGATTGGGCTGATTTTTTGTTAGGATGATCGTAATGGTGAGGAGATCATCCTCACAAAAAATCAGCCAAATTTAAATCTTTTAACCCCATTAAAAGTGATTCAAAATTGTGAATTATCGATTTTTTACTGTTAATTTGTAAATCACTTTTGTTGGGATTAGAAGTTTCAATTTGAACTGATTTTTTGTAACCCCATAAAGATCATCCTCACAAAAAATCAGTCCAATCCCAAATTTTTATGGACAAATTTTATCTCCCAACATTGTCTCCCTAACGTTGTCCCCTGAATGCTATATGACTATTAACATGTAATACAAGGCATTTTTTTTTTCTACATATAATTCATTTGATTGTATTTAATGCTTATATGTATTTTATAAGCCAGAGATATTATATGCATTGTTTTGGTTACTCGTACAAAATCATTTAATTTTCTTCAAATATATTTAATGTCCATGGACATATAAGTCTGACTTAGAAGTGGTCAGGCTGCTTCAAAATTTTGGTGGAACCCTTAATAAAAGATGTGTTTTTTTTTATTTTTTATATATATTTTTTAATTTACACCTCTACTATAATCCAAGGAGAGGGTTCTACTAAAATTTTGAAGCGGGATAGCCATTTCAAAGTTTTTTTTCCAATTCTTAAGCTTGGGAATGTTGACATTCTTGTTTTAACGACAACATGAGGATCCGTGCCAGCTAGCTTGGTGGGTCAAGTCTTTGGGTGATAAATTAAAAAAAAAGGGCAAATCTTAAGTGACTTTGTACAACACTGCACTCAACACTGCGCTGACATGGCAGGATGCACCTCCCACCTAAAATGTCACGTAACATACTTTTTGGACTCACTGACCCCGTGAAAATTTGGCCCACCAATAATACAGTAAAAATTATTTTTCTTGTTACTTTTGTTACCTTAGTACTTGATTCTGACCACTGTGAATCATATTGACAAAATTCTGTAAAATTTTATGAAAAATTCATTATATTCTTTGATTAAGAGATCAATCGTTTAAATCAGCGAATAAATAAATTAATTGATGATTTATCGATAAATCTTCCAACAGGATAACATTTCACTCTTCAACCTCAAAATTTTATCTTCTTCCATCTTCAAATCCCAAGAACAAGATAAGGTATTTTAGGGAGGTTGGAGACGTTGGATTTTGTGAAGAAATTCAGAAAATCTTGTTTGTATAATTCTCAAAAAAAATTTCCATTTTTTTAGGAAACTTTTTTCAATTTATCTGAATTACCTAAAGTGTAGGTCATGCTTACATTTATTACATGGTTCATAAAAAAAGTACACATGTGTCGTTCGAAGTGGGGTGACATAAATTGGTTTTGAATACACATTAAATGGATTACAAGGAAATTTCAAACTTCTCAACCAATCTAAATAAATGAAAATAAGTCAATATATTTGATAATATAATAAATATTCCAGGCAATGTTGCCCACAATCTACTATTTGAAGAGTTGATGTGATCAAATTTTAAATAGCTTCTTATTTCGCATTTGTACTACCTTCTTTCCATGCAAAATCAAATGCAAAATGCGAAAGCCTTTTTTCTTGAATGACGTTTGAGGGAATATCAAACAGATTTATTAAGCAATCACTTTCTAGCTAGGGATTCCCTAGTGAAATTGATCTTAGAAACCTTTACTGATCCCTATGAAACATGTTTTTCAAATTAAATTTGAGGTTCTCCATGGGATGAATGGCTGAGATTGGAAGATTCCCTTTGGATTCTCAAAGAAAAAAATGGTTAAAAATAAAAGTGAGAATTATACCTTGGGTAGGGGCTATTTTTGATTGATTTCTGCCCATATTTCCTCCATTTGTAACCATCATCTCCCATTCCATTATTCCCACAACTCTTGATTTTAAGAGTGTACTTATTATCAATCTTACTTAATCCTTTCTCTATAATTGAAATCCTGTAATGTAAAATTGACTCAAATATGTTAGGAATCGAAGAACTAATTGTCAAAAAAAAAAAAAAAAGATTATATAAGAATAATGCTCACAACATACCCGCCTCCCACCGGAATACTTTGATCATTGGATCGATTGATATGGTTTGTTACCGATAACACACTCTCGATATCTTGAATTGTTGGTCCAGAGTAGACTTTGGAGACAAGATGGTTTGATATGGGTTTTGATAAAGGACTTGGTTCGCATTCAATGATCTCGGGCAAGGGCAATACAAAGAAAGGTGATTCGTTGTCGAGAAGCTCGTTCACAAGATCATCGTCCGACCACCCATCCGACCAATTAGCATTTAGTTTCTCCATTATCTTCAATAAAAACAGGAATCTTACTATGCATTAGAAGAAGAAGTTTGATAAAGAGAAGGTAAGAGTGGGAGTAGATAGAGAGGAGATTGTGGTGTTTACGTGTCTACCCATTAATATTTAAAGAGTTATCAAGATGTGGAAAAAAATATATGAGATTTATAGATTATTTAGGTTGACTTTTGAGATAATTCCAAACTTGATAAAATTTTTGCTTTTTATAATATCTAAGTACCCATTTCTTGTCTTTGTTTTTATCGGTATGGTACTTTTGTATTTTTCTATATGGTTTTGATCGGTTGAGGTGGGTTAAGGTAGACCAAACCCACCTGACCCGTTACCATAATTCAACTAAAGGCAGAGTCAACCACTAAACTATGATTAAATACACTTTTTAATTTTTTTTTATAAGTCTTGATCTTGGTTTATCTAATA
Organism: Akebia trifoliata; assembly: GCF_017979445.1. Taxonomy (NCBI): domain Eukaryota; kingdom Viridiplantae; phylum Streptophyta; class Magnoliopsida; order Ranunculales; family Lardizabalaceae; genus Akebia; species Akebia trifoliata. The sequence goes on along the minus strand of NC_141382.1, from coordinate 388,894 downwards.
TTATTATCATTCTTTAGATGATTCTCGAGGCAGTTGAGGGTTTGAGACCGCCCTAGAGACTAGGTATTAGTGAAACCAATCCTATAAAGTTAAGTTAAACATAATGGAATAAAATGAAATACTTTGTTAATTTTAGGAATGTTTGAATATATTACAAGAAATTCATCAAATCCCCAAGATCACTTTCCAGTATGTAACCGCATAACTTAACATATCCAACATCTAGTATTCCGAGATCGATGTGTGACATTTTATAGAGCCAAGAGTGGGTAAGGTAGTTTGTTGTGGTTAATAGCAACTCCAATACAATACCCATCCTTTCTCCCAACTACTGTTTTTGGTATTGGAGTTAAAAATAGTGTTTTCAATCCAAAACCTATCCCTCATCATTTTTTGGGTCTTGATATTTTCGATACTAAAAAAAGTTCTTCCCCTTGGTTACCCATCCTTTTGGAGGAAAAAATTTAGACAATTATATTGAAAATAAGTCAATTTCAAAAAAATTTAAATTTGAATTGAATTAAAAAATTATTAAATAATTTATGGGTAGCACGGTTGGAGTGCATATCATATGGATACCTATAATTACTAGTAAAAGACTCGTTTATGGATATGGGTAGAGGATTTTGCGTTGGAGATGCTTGAAGGCACTCTAGTCAGATTTTGATAAAACAAATATAAATCAAACAATAAGATTAATTGGTGATTTGTCCTCACTAGATCGGAGTTTTCAATCAAATCGAGTGATTAAAAATTAAACAACATAGGCATAATTCAAATTAGTAATTAAAAATTGCCTACAAAAAAGTGCTAAAGTCTATTAGTTTAGAAAATTGTTCAATTTTTAGTGTCATTGTCAATAAGTGGATTAAATATTCATGGCATCTACCAATCCAAAGATATGCAACCATAACATTTATTATTATTATTATTATTATTAGAATAATGATGAAGTGACCTTAGGCTAAACCTCATATCATACTTCTTGACATAAAAGTGTATGGAAATCATAGTTGTTTTTCATCGAAATACGTGAAAAAATATTTATGATTCCTATCCACTTTCATGTCAAGAAGTGCGATATGAAGGTCTAACTTGAAGTCACTCCAACACGACTCTTATTATTATTATTATTTAAAAAATAATATTTGTTAGGAGCGGGGGTTGTAATCTTGCATTTTCTTTTAATTAATAGATTTAACTTGGGCAAATGTTCATCATATTGATTTAGATGTTTGCATAAGGTCACTCTTTAAAGGGTTGAAGCATGTTGGATTGTTATCGTTAACTGAATCTCCACTAACTTGCTTAATAGATAGGAAGAGGAGATATAATGGAAAGAAAGTTAATTATATTAGTTTCTCCTCTTAGAGAAGAAATCAAGATATCTTTGTCAATCCAACTCGAGCCATTACTTGATGTTGCTTTTTGATTGTGATCCAGATTACTCACATGACCTAACTTAGAGTAATTTATCAATTTTGGATTCAACAAAAAATAAAAAAATAAATTACTACTGTATTATTTTATTTTTGATAATCATTCTACAAAAATCAACTCTGACCAAACACAGATCAACACGAGGCGTCATTTCAACCATTAAAGCTACAACTAATTAAAGAGGTCTTCAAGCGCCTACGCGCTCTGTGATTGGTTAGTTGTCAAATCTAATGATCCGAGGCTGCCAATCACAGCCATTGCTTTAAACTTAAGGAAAAAGTTTTGTTTATCCGTGATTTTGACTTTTTGAAAGTGGACCCCATTTTGGACCAAACGACAAAAGGTTGACTGGCAGAGTTGTTTAGTTTCGTCAGCATCAGCTATCGAGACGCGTGGGCGTAGTTTAAGCGTCATAGCTCTGTCGTACCCAAGACCGGATCTTGTGGAGGTTTTTTCGAAGTCAACGGTTGTGAGTGGGGCCCAATTTGTATTATTGGTGAACGTGTGGACAAAAGACACGTGTGAAGAGGTCCCCACTTGTGTCACGTGCAAGACATGGAGGGTTAGGAGCTGTCTCATTCCTGTCGAAACCTTGAGAGGAGTTAACTAATCTCGAGGGAAAATTAGACAAGACAGGGTGGGGAGTGGGGTCTCATGCATATGCACGTACGTGCGTGTGGTGGAGTTGTCCACATCATTCTAGAGCCTCTCGTGGATTAGCTCATCACTTGACCATTCAATTTAAAATGGTCTCTCCTTGACTTTTGTTTCTTGGAGTCAACATCGAGTTTCCAATCCATTATAGAACTTCGATTGACACTCACAAAATTTGTCAACAATTCAACAAAATAAAACTTTCAAAGATTATAAGTGAAATTCAGATTTTATTAGATTCATAAAATCCATGTTGGATACACAATCTCCATGAGTTTAACAACTTTGAAACTCTTCAATGCAAGAACCAAATAAAAATAAGTCAGCGATACTAAGTTATGTATCAAATCAATCACCAAGAGGTGATTATGATCTTCTTGGTCATGAACATTGTACTTTAAAAAAAAAAAAAAAAAAAAAGAGTTCTAACTTGTGTTGGTGGGATTTGAACTCAAAGTTCTGATACCATTACCCAAAGACTTTTATTAAGTTAGTTGCCACGTGAGAACCTTGTTTGTTAGGATATTTTGGAGGAAAACAAACATGTTTTCTTCAAAGAGATTCTAAGCCACAAATCAACATAAGTCTTTTAAACCTTATTTTCTTTTGGTGTAATTATTATTTAAATTTTGTTATCACGAAGTCATAAACTTTACCAATCAAACTAGCCGACACTTCTAGAATTTTTTTAAGACTTCATTTTTAAACGAAGTTGGTTGATTTATAAGGTGACTTTCCCATAATTATTTTATACTAAACCAATGTTATATCATGGTATATTGAAAAAAAAAAATTACGTGAAAAATAACATTTGCTTGTTCAAAGAAATATAATAAAAGATTAATTTAATTTTAGAATGGATTTTGCATGAATATTTTACATGAACGGAGACGGTGAAAGCATATAAGAACTTCCTCTCAATGATAGAATATTTAGCTTTACAGAGTAGAATGAAGGAGCATCATGACCTCAACTCTTTGGGATGAGATTTTTCTTCTTCTTTTAATTTTCATTGTTATATTTTGTACAGTGGTGATAATGGTGCAATTCTAGTGGTGTAGTACTGATGATGGTAGTGGAGACAATGTGGTACACATATTGGGGCCCAATAACCCAAAGGAATATAGCTAGTCCTTTAGACTATTTATGCCTTAAAGATTTGGGCTTGGGCCCATAACTCGGTACAATTACATTATTACAAAGCCCCTTCCTGCAAAGATTTATGGTCATCCAAATTAATGGCGTTCCTCCATTAATTCCATTCAGTCCAATTCCAATTCTCCATCTAAGTATTTTTGGATCTTCCTCTTGCTCTTGTGGACCTTGAATTTGAATATTTTTCTAAGTGTGGTTGTAATCGGCCTTCATTAAACATTCTCAAACAATCTCAGTTGCTTCTCTTAGTTTATTGTTCATTGGAGATATATACTCTTATACATTCTCTTAATTGCGTTCATTTCTAACTATTTTATCTTTCCTAGTCTTTCCATCCATAGCGAGTTGGTTGACATTTTAAAATGCAACTTTGTGGTCATGTGTTCAAGTACCCCACCAAGGAGAAAACAAAGAAGATTGCAATTAAACGTGATCGGTTTTTATTTTTTATTTTTAGCCAATTGGATTAAAAAATATATACAAAAAAGTCAGTTTGATTGGTGATGTTTAGTCATTGTAACCAAATAACCCCAAGAAGAAAGCCAGAATCGAATGGCTAAAACTTACCAACGGAAATTCTCAAATTAATGAGTAATGGATCTGATTGATCTTTGGAGTAAAGGTTATATTATTATTATTTTGTGTGTATGTGACATCTAATTATTTAGGTTTTGTATGGAATCTTTTAAATTCCTAAATAAAATTCTCTTCTTAAAATGAAATTTCTACTATTTTAAAAGCTTTACATAATTTCTAAAAAGGTAATAACTTCATTTTTTTTTTTTTAAAAGCTTCCTAGAAATTGTTGAGTGCTGATTTTCTCACTACAAAGTCTTCACTTGGTCAATACTTGGCTGACATGGCATGCTCACGAAACCATAGATTTTTCCTTGGGATACACAACTGCACATCCCCATAAAATATGCCGTTGTGTATTCCGAGGAAAAAAGATCTATGATTCCATGTATGTTCCACGTCAGCGAGTACTCGACCGATTGAAGACTTTCTGGTTAGAAAGTCATTATTCAATTGTTTTTCCTAAAATTCCATACATAGCCTTAATCTAGTAGGAGTTATGTCACAGAACTCAAAGTCTCTCCTTTTCTGCAAAGTGGCTCTTTTAGGGGCCGATTTGACCCAAGGGTTTACTTTCTATCCTTTATTGGACCTACCCACCAAAAAAACTTGTTGATTAATTCTAATTGTTCATGGGCTTGGAACTGAACATAATCCATTAATTAATATGTGCGATTAGGTCCAATAGGAGGTCCACCAAATATTTCCTACACCATGTGCAGTGCATTACAAATTAGAAATGTAGTAGGTATGACAAGGAAATAAAGCTTGAAGTATATCTCAAAATTGACAAAATTCTTTCTTTAATTTGCCTTTATTAAGGGTAAGGGTGTCAATGGGTTGGTTCCCATTCCTAAGAAACTTAGAAACATAACCATTATATATAGTTCGGTTATAGTTCCTGTTGGTTTCGCGTCCAGTTCCAAAATAAATGAAATCGGAATCAAAACCGTCAAAAATCACGGGTACTTTCAATTCTCAAGAATTGAATGAGAAAAAATGTGTTTCAAGTCATTATAAACCATTTTTTTCCTTTTAAAAAATTTACATATTATCAACAAAAATATTAACTTACTTATAATTTGTTATACTAAAGATATAAATTAATGATTTTTTTCAAAAATAAAAATTCATCTTAATTAAAAGTAATAAATTTTTAGAAGAGAATTCATTTTTAGCATCAATTGATAATATATATAAAAAATTGAAGATTTTTATATAAAATGCATTTATTTTGAAATAAAAAATAACTTAAATCATCTATAGTATCAAAAGAAATGACAAAATAGATTGGTTCCGGGTACCCATTGGATAGAACCTAACGGTTCCGGTTCCTATCGGTTTAGTTCTATTTTAGATCCAGCTCTAATCGGTTCCAATAAAATGGGAATCAAAACCGGGATTTTTCAATTCCAGATCAGTTTCGATTAAATGGGTACCCATTGACACCCCTAACTAAGGGGTTTTTGGGTAGTATTTCATCTTTATTTTTGAAAAGGCAAAAACACAATAATGTGTGGAGATAATGAAAGTAGAACACTCTTTCAATAATAGAAGACATGGCTTTGTACATGATAAATTTGGGGCCTAACTCAAAACCAATTGATAATGAGTGGAGAGGCCCAACAACTTATAAGGAGAGAAATAAGGCAATGAGATGTGGGATTGAACTCAACATGCCCCCGAACGTGTGGGCGGGACTAGGCCAAAGTACATGGAGATATGAAGGCAATGAGATGTGGGACTAAACTCAACAGTGCAGAAGAATAAAGGGTCATGATATTTTTACCTGATACAAATCTTTGGGATCATGTTGTGATGATGATGTTCTTAACCACGAATTCTTATAATTTTCCAATTTGAGTTGATAAGCCAAAAATAAAAATTCTATTAGTATGTTTATAATAAAAATTTGGGCATTTTGGAGATTCTATTTATAAGAGTTCTACTCAGAGGATGTCCAAGAAAAATCATAATGCAGCCCATGCGACACATACGTGCACGTCCACACACACACACATATATATGATAAAAGAATCTATTGTACAAATATCAAAGTATCTTTACCTGTAAGCACTACAAAAATAGTTAATACCTTTGAACGAAATTTTCGAAATATGAAAGTTGTGGAAAATGCTAAAAATATTAGATTCAGAGTCTTACGTACTTGATTTTGGTTGGATATCAGTTATGTAGTAACCCATTATACTAGTAACATTAGTCGTCAAATGAGATAACTTCAAAATGTCATATAACATTAATCGTGGTGCTAAATTTAGAAGTCCATTTCAAAATCATTGAAGGATAAAATACTATCCTAAAGATACATCACATATCCTAGGATAAATTCCGACCATTGGTCTTCACATTTAATGGTTGTGATTCATGTTTTTGGAAAGTACCCATGTACCCTTTTCATAGCTCTTTTAACTCAAGTAAGTTTTTCAACGGGGACTGCAATTTATTCCGACGATTTGTGATGGTGAATGATGAATGAAGGCGACATACTCTTAAATTTGAATATTTAAATATAACTTTGAATCTATTTCGATGATATGTGACAACAAAGACGAAGAAAGAGCGACATACTTATAATTTTGAAGATTTAATCGTAAAATTTGGTCGAATGCCCACTTCACCACTATAATATAATTTTGGATATTTCAAGACGATCTATAGAGTGTTGAGCTCGGAAGGATTTTTTTTTTTTTTTTTTTTGAGTTATTGATCTCAACGATTTCAATTTTTTTGTCATGACATTGGATAGATGTTTCTGAAATGCCCAAAATACATATATTAATCAGAGTGTAATGTTTGATCCAAGTGTCAGTTTTGCCATTATTACAGATGTATTTGGAGTCTTTTGAAAAGATAGTGTCAAATTGGAAAAATCAAAATCATTGATCTCTTTGATGGGTCCTAACCTAGATCTAAAGAGTCGAACAACTCTAACTTAGACCAACCCTAACTCCCATTGGTTTTAAGTTGGCTAGGCCCAAGCCCAAATCTTAAGGGCTCAAATAGCTTTTCCCAATTGAAACATATTCCCCTAAGAGCAAGTGAAAGAATCCTTATAAATCCTATGAGTGATGATAGTATGACACCCCCTTTCTAACAAACGCCCCCATCATAGAATTGTAAATCATTTGCCTCAGGATACAAAGAACCATAAATCTTTTTCTTGTGTATCCCAAGGCATTTGATCTATGGTTCTATGATGGGAGTGTTTGTTAGAGAGAGAGTCATATTATCATGGTTCAAATCATATATGAGTCGTAATTTTCTAACTCCCCCCTTTAACATACTCCCCTTTACTCTTCTGACGTGGCGTGTGCTAAAATCATAGATTTCCTTGAGATACACAATTGCACATCTCCATAAATATGTGCAATTGTGTATCCCAAGAAAACAAAATCTATGGTTGTAGCACATACCATGTCAAGAGAGTATGTGGCATACTCAAAATACTATATTGATGTGGCATGTGTTAGAATCATAGATCTTTTTGCCCCACGATACACAATTGCGCATATTTATGAGGATTTGCATATGTGTATTCTGAGGCAAGATATCTATAATTATAGTACATGTCATGTCAGAAGAGTATTTTGAATAATGTCAACTATCATGACTTATATTTTTGCTCTCTTCTCGTTCTTTTGTGGTAGGTATAGAATTAAAAGAAGTCCTTTTTTTCTTTATGGGTTGGGATCCGTACTCATGAAAACTGACAAACCAGAATCGATTAACATACTACGAAATTCAATGATCAAGATTTACCCCAAGCTTGGAATAGGACGCATGACATATTCTTGAGATATATGTTTTCTAAGGATAGTTGGATTTCATGTTCTATTGGATAAGATTTCGTGTTATTTTCATGAGTCATTGTACACCCAAATGACATCGAGCATATGACTCAGATAGATTCCCTAAGAAAATTTATCCTCTAGAAAACAGTTCTAATCCCTAGGAAATCATTGATTTCCCTCCCACTCTACCCTATGTTTGAGGATAAAATTACAAGTCCCATGAATGGGGTCTTAAATTGGCAAATGTGGAATAAAAAATGGAGAAGGTAAGTTTTAATTTTCCTTTCTGGAAAGTAAATTAGTGTTTTTTTTTTTTTTTTTACATCTGTAGCAAGTGGACTAGGGCAGGAAGGATTATTAAACATTTCTGATATTTTTTGGAACGAAAGGAATGTGATGGGTTACTGTTGTGTTGTGGGCACATCACCCGAACCTGACAGATCTCATCACCAATCAATCCTCCCATATCTTATTCATTTAGTTATTACAAACCCTAAATCCTCTCTATTTATAGCCTCCTCCCTCTTCAATTCTCACATCTCCCCCCCACTTGTATCTCTTATCTCTATCTATCCATCCCCCTTTTTTGTCCCAATTAAGTTCCTTGTATTACAACTACTAACAACACTACTTCTTCTTCCTTATCTCTTTGATCATTTTTTCTAAGTTGGAACTGTAGGTGTGATAGCTTTTTTCTCTCCATCAATCATCCCTCTTTTGTCTTTGCTTCAACACTTGTACAGCAACTAAGACCATTCTTTTTCTCTTTTGATCATTATATCTAGTGAAACCATAGGTAAATATCCTTTTTAACTAAAGTGGGAATCTATTATTTAATGATTCAAGAGTGGGTTTGCTTGCTTTACAGATTTCTATCAATCTTTATTTTCCCTTTTTTCCTTCATGGGTTGTGATTAATTAGGGTTAGAGTTTCTCTTTTCAATTTTCTCTTGTTTTACTGCATGGGATGATGAACGAGGATCTCGAGACATCAGTCAGTCTTTGCAAATGCATCATCATCAAGATTCCCATACTTTAATGTGATTTGTGGAGCGTTTGTGGTGGTCCCTTCACTCTAAAATTAAGCTCTCTATATGTGAATCTTGATGATGCTGCATCAGCAATAAATGACTTTTTTTACTTTTATTTTGAAGCTTTAAAGAAGAAGGAGCTTCAACTGTTCAAGTGATCTTATTATAGTGGACGCTTTAAGAGTATAATCAAGAAACAAATGAAGGTAATTAAAGTTTCTTCAATTCCTGCTCACTTGTCCTCAAATTCTTTAGTTTTTTTGTTTAAAATTTTCTTTTCATGTCTTTGTTATTTGAACATACCTAATAATCACTTGTGTTATTGTGGTTGATCATTGATGGGTAGGAAGAACTAACATGCCCTGTGAAGCATCTGGTGATGGTTAGGTTTGGTGTGTGGGTAGTAGAACCAAACATGTTCCATGAATTAGTAAGAATGAACGGTTAGCTTTGAGGTGCAAGGACAACTGTTACTATCAAATATCAATAAGTTAAAACATAAGATATTTGTTATTTGTGGAGTGGTTTCTCTTGCCTTTCACTATAGTTTCTGGTACTAAAAATTTCCAGCAATTCTCTATTTAGTGGGATTTCCCACCCTATATGGACCTATTGATCATCAGGATCAATTTGAGCTCTACCATCAGTGGCACATAGCCACATGTGTGCGACCATAAGGAGCATGAGATCATCATCTCTTCGCCCCCTCCCTCCTTTTTTTTCTGAGGAGTTTAGGATTTTGAAGAGAGTTTCACATAGGTGCACATAAATATTAATTAAGGGCCTCCAACAAGATACGATCAGAACATGACTACACTACATCTATAAAGTCTATGAAGGAACAAAACCCATAAAGTCACGGAACTATTAGATTATGGAAATGTGTTCAATACCTCTCTATAATCTAATAGGAATGAAACCGATAAAATTTTTGAAAACTTACTTTTTAACTGGGGATTACATGTAAGGAGAAAGAGTAGCATTGAGGTATGTATTGAGTTTTCCATTAATTTAGGTTTTCTCAGCCTCCTCTTTCTTTTTTATAGCATAATGTCATGGTTTAAAATTGGATTGATGATCAAACTGAAATTTTGCTTTACCAGTAGATAGGGGGCTCGATTTGGTTGGACCAATTTCTATTAATTAAATAATTTTACATATATATAAATATGTATATATTTGAAAGTTTTCTTTTTCTTCAAATCTTTTTCAAATATCATTCTATGAATCTATGAATCTATGAGAAGCTCCATGGAATCAAAGAAAAATTGTATAAAAAAAATAAATTGAAATCTTCTTATTTTCCCAAATCTTTATTTTTCTTCAAAGTTTCAAAGCTTCTTCGTGTTCAATCTTAAGATTCTGTACCAAGCCCTAAAAAATTGTTTGCTGGAAATTGATACTAAAAATGTTGTTTGAGTTATGCTTTAAGAAGATTTTTTATTTATTTTATGTAAAAAAGCCCTAAAAATACATTATTTATAGGTTTTATGCCCTAAAAAGTACATCAGTTATAGACTTTATTTGATACTAAAAATCTATAGTTATAATTCTATTTAAGGAGGTTTAATGAGAAAAACTTTTATGTTTCTTTAAAATTTCATGTATCTATTCATAAAAATCAATGATTTTGACTGTTGAACAATTGTTCTTGATTAAGTATCTGTTCTGAGTGAATCAGACTGGTATTTCTAGAAAATCTGATTGGAGCAGACCGCCCAGTCTACACTGCATTGTGTATCTTATATTCATAAAAGAAAAATAAAATTATTTAGGTGTTATACAATAGGAAATCAGAGTTGGGGGTTCTTAACATGCCATTTAATGTATTTTGGTATGTTTTCTATCACCCCTTCTCTATCTCCTTTTAACTATTTAATCTTCCTTGGAATTTAACAGGTTTCGTTTTAAAGTTTGATATCTATTTTTTGTAATGGAACTTCAAATGAAGAAGCTTGATCCTATTTTATCTTTGTCCATGTTAGTTTGGAAGTTGGAATGTAGAATCATAATTCATTGTTTACTTCTTCTAGTTTTCTTTGATAGCTATCTTAAGGATCTCTTGGGGATTCAAGATGAATGGAAATAGTAGAGAATGTCTTGGATATTGTGGAAATAGAGGATCAGCCGCAATGGATAGCGATTCCAAAGAAGGGAGAAATAGGAAACAATCACACAAATAAAAACAATTATTTGAGAATAGGAAAATATAATCTCAATCTTCCATTATACAAAATTTATAATATTAGTTCAGTTTTCGTTTTTTGGCATTTTTGGGATGGGGGTGGGAAAGGTTCTTAGGGTGGAGAGGTGGCCTTAGGGATAAATAAGAGCTTGAGACATTCAATCCACATATAACACTCTATACTCGTAGTGAGGGTGAATTAAGGGGGAACTCTGATTGTTTTTTCATCTTGAACAAATTTTTGTGGGTGCATAAATTTCTTCTTTGTCACCTAAATCAAAATTTTAGTCCAAAGAATATTTATTTACATTAGAGAAAATTATATACCTTTACCTTAACCAACTCCTCTTTTATGATTATAGGTGTTGATGGGGTAGAAGCTCTAGTAGTTTTATTTAAGTCCCATGTCCTAGTTAATGAACTTCTAACCACTTGGAGCCATGCATTGTTTGTCAAGGTCTAGGCTTGTTTGGTCATCAACGTTGTCTCTATAATTCTAGATTTTGTTAAGATCTCTTTACGTGCACATCTAAATTGTTAGAAATTCTCTCTATGTGAATATCCCTTTGTTAAAAGCCAACTTTCTCGGTGATGTGTCCTTCCTGACTAAGTAGCCAAGAGGGCCAACCAGTTATGAATCTTTATTACTCTCACAAGAATTTTTAATTGCCCCCTCATTGAAAAAGTCCTAGCTCCGCCCCTAATCTTAATTAAAACATTACATCTAAATTAATACCTTAACATTGTTCCCATGAAAGTTGGTTTTAATTTTTGGAATTATGTAGGTTTAGAGTAAATTACATGTTAAACCTAATATTGATTAATGTATATACATAAGTATAGTGGGCGTCATTGTCTTATCAACATAATACTCAAACAACACTTACAATTTTACTTGAGCGGTTACAAGAAGACACTTATTGAATCATTGGCCTCTTTTTTTGGTAGTTATACAGCTTCTTGTGATAGATGTCTTGAATCTAGTTAGTGAATTTCTCTCATCGCAACTTTAAATGTATTCACTGTCGAATCACGTAAATCTTGTTGTGTTTCTTCTTTTATTTATTACCGTCTTTGTGATTTAATCTGGGGAATCATGCTCACATTGCTCTGACCAAGATAATCCTAATTATTGTTGTATAGTTTCTTGCAAGATTTATGGACATTTTAATACACAATTAGTAAATTTTGATTACCATTTCTTTCCTTTCAGGTAATTAAGCTGGGATTTAATCCAGGACCCCTTGATCACCATGAAGAAGTATCACATCTGACAATTCAGAGAAATTTACTTTGAATCACTAATTTCTTTCTAAGATGCAATCCTTTTTAGGGTGTTGGGTGGGGGGAGGGGAATAAATATTGACCTCATCGTTATTTTTGTTGTAATATGTGATCTTTCTTCTCTGTTTTAATATTTTTTTAATCAACCAATAATCCATCTGCTTCAAATGAGATTTTGTTATGCATATTATGTCTCTGACTGAATCAGAAAAAAAAAAAATTTGGAGATTAATATAGAATCGTGATGATCTGAGTGCCCCACGTGGCACACTCAATTGACTCTCCTGATGTGACAACTTTGGGAATCGTGGATCAGTACACCTCAGGATACACAATTCCCTCGGGATACACATTTTATGGGGAAATGCAGTTTTGTATCTCAAGACATACAGATCTACGGTTCCCGAAGTTGTCACGTCGGGAGAGTCGATTGAGTGTGCCATGTGGGGTTGTCAAATTATCACGATTCTAATATTTAAAGAAGTTAAAATAATCTTCTAATCTTGACAAATCAACTTCCTTATAGAGAACTTCCCGAAATTAGTACATGATTTTATGATTTCGAATCTCCATATGCCCCTCCACCAATAACATATGGCTATTTAATTGTTGTACAAGTGCCAGGTGGGATGGTAGGTGTGATCCGCTAAAGGAAAAAAATAAAAATAGTATATGATTATTACAAATAGTATCCCTAATAAATAGAAAACAATAAGATAACCCCTAATTAATATAATTACTAAATTATGTGAGCCTAAACCCCTAGATGGAATCAACAAAGGCAATAAAGAGAGAGAGTAAATAATGCAAAAAATTCAATAAAAGATTTATAGTGGTTTACCAATGCTTATGTTCAATTAGCAAGAAATTACAATCCATATTTCTTTCAATACCTCCCAAACACTCGAGGATATTTCACATTTTGATCAACAAATACCGATCCTTTCTCCCCTTTTGGGATTATTTATAATGGAATATCCTTCACTGTTTGTTTTGTTCCTCAGTTGAAAAGATACATCTTGAATAATGGGAGAATTATGCATATATATAAGATAAATTATGATAATTTTTTAGGGTTTGGGATTTCTTGTTTTTTCATGAATCGAAGGGGATGCAAGTGTCCCCAAATCTGGATAGAGTGAATGATTGATGATTCTATATGGCCTAATGTCATATACATTACATATAAATATGGGCCTAGACAGCCAAATAAACAATAGCTCTTTTTTTTGTTTTCTGGTTTGGGGCAAGGGATATTATTGTAGCATCAATGGGCCTTGTCCTCCCTTAAAAACCCCATGGATAAATTATTAACTGGATAACAAGTAATTGAGTTTCGACCTCTCATCATCTGCACTATTTAACTCTCTCTCTCACATAAAGGGCTAGGTACCTCCAATCCAACCCATAGTTTTAAAAATAAAAAATACGACTCAAATGTCCACCGAGTTGAGTAAACGAAAAACTTGCAAGTCGACCTGATAGAGTCAAAGAAATATATATTAATTTTATAAACAATTAAAAAATAAATTTAAATACTTAAAAAAAATAAAAAAAAAATATGTTTTTGTTACTCCACAATAATGTTATATATAACCAAATAATTTGAGTAAAATTTTCTGACCTGACTCGGTGCATTTTCAAGCATTGCTGAATTGACAAGTTGTTTGACCTATCGAATTTGCGTTCCAAGTAAATTTGAAATTCATTTGAGTTGACTTGGCCAAGTTTTAAATCAACTCCACCTGTTTAAAAAATATGCCCCAAACTCAATTTTAATGATGAAATGAGAAATTGTCCTACCTTTCTCTCACATGTTTTAATATAAAATCAATTCAAACAATAACAACAAAGCCTTATCCCAAAGAGTACTTCACCAGACGAATCTTGTTCCTCCATTCTACTATGTCTTCTCTTATTATGGAAATCAATTCAAAGAGGATGAAAAAAGGTCAAGAAGAGCCATTTTGAGCCTAAACTAGAAAAGAATATGACTAATTCAATATTGAAACCTTAACAATCAAGAACTAACCTTGAATTGGGGTAGTTATGGGCTTTAACTCTTAATGGTTTAAAATCCTAGCATACCCATCAACTCAAAAAATTCATACAATCCAATAAATCGTCCAAAATCAATCTATCAAGAATCATATTTTGGATAGAACAATCAATCATAGCTCAGTTGGTTTGACACATTGCAAAGCAACTTTCAGGTCATGGGTTCAAGTCAAGCTTTTCCATCCGAAAAAAAAAAAACAAAAACAAAAACAAAAAATCAAAATAGTTTCGCCAATATGTATGTCCAACAATTGGTGGGCCATAAAAGACTAGGTGAAGTTGTGTAGCTAAGCAATGTTCTTCTGTACAGGATCAAGATCCTTATGATATGGAAATGCAGAAAACAAGAGGAAGATGAGCTTTAATAAAAGAGGAATTATTATGTAGAGAGGGACCACGGAATCTAAAATAAGGTAATTTAACTCCAAAATAAATTAATGAACTAATAAAACTATAATCTATATATATATATATATATAGATTAACCACTAAGTTCCATCTAAAGAGAATTTCAAGTTCTACACTGCTTGATTGTCTAATATTACTTGGACTAATGTCACATGGAGATAGGATTATGTTGGTCATAGGTCATCATCAACTACTCCCATGTAACGTGCATCTCCAAGGAATATTTGACCAGTCAAAACATCTTTGCTTTCTTTCTTTTTATTTTTTAATTTTTTAATGAGTTGTGATGAATGCACGCTACTGACGTGGCAAGGGCACAGAATCATAGATCATTTTCATCGGGATATGCAGAAAAAAGATGTGTGATTTTCACTCAGCTGCGTACCATGACGGTGTGCATTCATCATTATTCTTTTTTCTATTTATATTAATAATGGATAATTTTGATACAATTTTACCTAAAATTTTCATCTAGTCATCCCCTATTTATAGAGAAAAAAGAGGAAACCATAATTCAGCTCAAATGATCTTTGTCCATATTAAAATTGATCTATAATATAATATGATTAGAAGCCAAAACTGTCCTCAATCAGCTTTGGATTTTATCTTCTATGGGGAATCCAAATTGAATGTAAATTACAATGTTTTTTTTTGGAATGAAAAGGTCCCCATCCATTTTAAGTGATAAACAAAATTATCAGTTTTAAGTTAATAATCAAATGAAATGTTCACTGAAACTATTTTCACCAAATTCCTTTTGATGATAATTATTTACTTTTACCAAAATGGGTTCCTGAATTTATCTTTTTTTTATATAAAAAAAAATGTAAGTAATTAAGTTTGTTAAATACAACACAAAAATTAATAACCATGGATTGGCTGCCTCATATGGTAAAAATGAAAGAAAAAAAATGTCAAAAAGGGTACATGCACGTTTTGATATAAATATTGAAAAAGATTAACTTTAGCCTGCAATTTCGGTAAAGTAAGAAATGCAATTCGGTAAAACACCCTTGCTTTTACCATGCATATATGAATTTGTGGCCATAGAACTAAAGTGTGTTGTTTCTCTGCGACTAGTACATATAATGCAAGCTGACACGACAGCTGGTGCATCTGCAGAAGGACACATAATCGATTTACTTTATGAATTGGGATGATCTAAGATCACACAATCAACAGTTCTCTATTACTTTCTACATTTATACATTATTACAATGCTACTTCAACGTATATCTTAGATTAAATAAGATGGTCATAAGTAATTGAAAAACTTAGGGTATGTTTGATTGCACATGGAAAATAGGGTGAAAAATCAATTTCCATGGAAAATGACATTTTTCAAGTGTTTGATTGCATATGAAAATGGAAATTCATTTTTCACCCCCTTCAAAAAGTCCATCAAAACATGGATTTCACTTTCCCACCCATATTTTTCATCCCTAATTCGTCCCCACTCATATCTTCTTCTTCCCTACCACCACCAACACCATTACACTAACCTCGTCATCGTCATCATCGTTGTCACCATCGCCGTCGTCATCTCCGTCTCCGTTATCATCATCTCCGACCCCCTTCTCTCTCTCGCCTCCTTCGCCACCACCACCACCACTTTCTCCCCCGATCTTCCTCATCATCTTCTTCCTTACTTACCTCTGCCGCCGCCACCGTCACCACCATCACCACCACGTTCTCCCATCTTCTTCCTCACTTACCTCCATCGTCGTCGCCACTGTAGCCGTTGCCTCTGCCGCCATCGTCTCCGTCGTCGCTACCCTCGTCGTCGCCATTGCCATTGCCGCCACATCCTCCCCCCTCCCTCTTCCTCCTCCTCTTCTTCTTCCTCTCCCACTCCCTCTCCTCCTCTTCTTCTTTTTTCTATTATTTTTCATGATTTTGTCCAAGTAAAATCAAACAATGGAATTTGATTTTCCAACCCTACCTATTTTCCACAACTATTTTTTCATAGATTTCAAATTCCATGGAAAGTCACTTTCCATACAATCAAACATACCCTTATTCGCATTCTTAGTCATTCATTCCTACTCAAATAATTAATCTTAATTATTTGATAAATGATTGAGTAATCAGTAGCATGGTTGAGAACACCGATAAAGATGATGGTGTCGCTAATTAATTATTCTCCAATTTGATATTTTCTTTGTGGAAAAGTTGGAATTCGAAAGAACAATGCACCCCCATCAATCCAGATGTCTGTCTTGATTAAGTAAAGATTTGGAGTCAGGATCCAACAAAAATCACCCAAGGCCGTCAAACTAACATTTTATGTCACAAGTTCTACGTTGGGGCAGTAGTGCCTTCTTCTATTACGATTTGGTTCTTGATAATATATGCCTCAATCATGGATTAAAGCTGCATGCAGTATGTAAATGGACCTTGACATGAAAAAAATGCAAATGGATTGAGATCAATGTAATTTGTAGGACACAAAACTTGGACATGGATAATCATGATCCATAAAAAATTGTTAGTGTCTTAATAGGATGAGAAGATGACATAAAACACTCTCTTTAGCTATAAAAAGAGGGATGATTGTGGGTTGCAAGTTCTGATTGATCTCTGAGCTCCTCTTTGTCATTTGTTGATAATAATATTAATTTACATCTCCTCTCTATTCTTCGGATCATGAAAATACATTTTGACGATCAAATTAATGATATATAATTTTAATAGAATGTAAATATTTTTTAATTGGAATTGAATACCTATACCTTTACTTATTGTCTATTTATAGAATTTCATATTTCGTTCTAAGTATAATATATGATGTTTTGCTCGAAACGCACTTGAGATATCAGAACGTTCCCGTCTCTAAAGTATCATGCACTATGTTTCCTACATGTTGACTATGTTTCAACTAGCATCACTACTTATTTATCTAATCATGTCAAACATGCATTTAATCAGATGCTATGTTTGGTATAATTTTTTTCTTGATTATTGATGTTTCGTATATTTAGATGTCCAAATTGTTGGTAGATTTTTCCTAATTAAAAAAAAATTACAGATTATTTTCAAATTAAATTATCATCTTATATATTCTACCAAATTATTTACAAACTTTGATGAATGTATATATATATATATATACATATAAAAGAGAATTATTGACATATAAAATAAGGAATTTGTTAGAGGATTACGATGTATCACCCCTAGTGGCTTGTGCGAATGACAAAGGAAACGTTAAAAGCTTTTAAAGGTTCTTCAGTCTTCAACTCTTGTCCTATGTTGACCAGAACTTTTGGTTTGGTTGACCAGGGACACGACCCATCTACATAGCCGACCAACACGTGTGTGTTTATGTAAGCATCTAAAACTTGATCCGCTATGAGATTTGCATAAGTAGATTTTCATCGAGATACGTAAAATTCCTATCGCAAGAACAATAGGGTGATGCTCAGGTCAACATCATCATTTTCCCTTTAAGTAATGAACAAAGTGTGTGGGTCCCGCTTCCGTAATGGAATCTTGTGCCTCATGTGATCGTATTCTCATCATAAATACACACACGCTTATCTCTCTTCCTGCAATCATTGTCATGGTCCCATGCCGCCCAATGATTCCAAATTGACACGTGTTACTTTCTATTTGGACGTTTCATGATCTTTTGGACTATCATTTCCAACCGTTGGATTGGCTTCGAGCATGGCTAATCAAGAACCATACTTCATGTAGATCATGAAAGAGGATACTTGGTTGACTTGGAACCTACAATTTCCTTTTATTTTAAATTCGCTAAAAATATATTAATTAATTATTTTCATTTAAATAAATTACAATGAAAACATGCAATTAATCTTGATCGAAACGTGATAATTTTGAAATACGCAGACGAAGATAACTAAGAGTTATATATGATATGAGATTTGATCATAGGCACATAGGGTACTTCTCAACATATGCCCCGTAAGTCACACATCCAACTAATTAATGCCTAAATTCTTTCTTTTTGAAAATTTCATTGGATTATGGCTTACATGGCAAGTATTGAGATGTGGGAGGAGGGTTTCATTAGCTATAGCATTTGAGCGTCTTGATAAAGTGGCATGGTAGAACCTACGTGGTCTATACACAATTGCCGTGGCAAGTGCTCAAAATCATATATCTTTTTCTTTGAGATACATAAAGAAAAAGATCTAAAACTCTATGCACTTGCCACTTTAGTAATGCACGTTTTAGCGCATCATTTTATTATTAGTTTACATTTTTAGATGTTGGAATTCACAAATTTCCATTATCAATGCCCATGCTCTATTATTAGTAGTTTAGAGGTTTTTCTTCCACTTTTGTTTAAAGACAAAGGAAAAATACAAAAGGTTTATGATTTTTTGACTTTTTTTTTCACTCAACTGATATATCAAGGGTGTAGAACAATATATTTTTTCTTGTGTATCTCGAAGAAATGATCTATGATATTGTGCCCTTACCATGTCGATCAAGTACAAACTGAGTGAATAAAACTGATTCAAAATATCTTGACTCAATGCCAAAAGGTCGCAGCTTATAGAGAAAGACTTTGTCATTATGGCATCTCTCCTCCTTATTACTTACCAATATTACTAGTTGTAATCAAATGATGAAACTCCTATTTTTTCTTAAACAACAATTTTTCTTACTGAATTCCCTATGAATTTGGTTTCCATAAAAATTGAAATTTGAGACAATCAAACATATCCATGGTGAAAAATGTTCAAATATAATGATGAGATTGACTTAGTGATAGGAGATTAATAAAGTGGTGGGCCAAACATTTATTGATTATAGTACAACGTTTACTAACAAAAGAGACCAGGTGTTAGCTCCTAAAACAACTCTCACGTGTACTTGATAAATGACCAGGTAATCGTGATAGAGATAGTGGACCAATACGTTGGGAAAAAAAAAATTCATCTAAAGTGTTGAAAGTGGACAATTATTAAAATTCAACGGTAAAAATTAATTATTTTTTTAAAATCTTAAAATTTTATGCTTGAAATCCTTGTGATGTCAGATCGTACTTTTAGATGTAATTCATGACCCTTAATAAGATTTGAAATCTTACTAACTTAATTACACCAAACTCAACCACACAATAATATTATTGGCGAAATTGATGATATTAGGTTTACGGGTTTACCCTTTAAAAAATGAGATTAGGTTTACATCCGTTTTCGTTGATGTTTTAATATTAAATTTAATTTTTAATTTTTAATTTTAATTTGATAATTTATTTTTATTTTTATTTTTATTTTTAAAATTCAGTGTTAAATCCTCAACAAAGAAAAAAAGCAACTTTGTTTTCTTTTGAGGAAGGTGAGCCTATTTTTACATAATATCATCAATATCGAAGGATGTAATTACGAAATTACCCAAAAAAATGGTGGCAGTCAAAATCCAAATAGATTGATCTTTTCACGCGTTGTCTACGATCAAATCATGATAAACAATCAATCACTTTGACATTTAGTGACGTGGAAGTCTATCAAAGGACTTGATAGACTCTCTCTTCTCTTCGTTAATAAATCTCAGTCCCCACAGATTTTTTTACAGTTGACTATTCACCGATTTAGATCTTTTCGTAAAAAGATCGAAAAGAAGAAACAAACAAACAGAGAGATAGTAAGATGCAATTATAACACTATCGTTTAATGATATTTATATAGAGTTACTATTGTCACACCATTTCTTATATAAATCACCACAGAGTTACACATAGTTCGTGTGCCCTTAGTAAAAATTGGTGTGGCAAAATCGACTCTCTAGATTTATGGGGCAGTTTTCTTTTTGTTGGGTACTTCCACTCTTTGCGTGAGACTAATCCCACAGTCACATATAAGCACTGATCCCTCGAGAGAAGTCTTATGTGCAATTGATTGAGTCAAGAGTCATCCCAAACTTGAAAGATGACCTCAAAGAATATGTGGGATAAACTTATTTGTTACATTTTTATTTAAAAATCTTTTACTTTATTAAGTTTAGTAGTCAACCAATCTCACCTTACAAATCATGTTAGTCGGTTTGTAAGATTTCAAATCTTACTAACGTCGTTAGGCCCGTAAGGATTATCACATTGACAATCCAACAATACAAATTTTTAGATCTCATAAAAAAAAGTCATATTAAAAAAATAAAAATTAAAACAAAATCTTTTAAGTTTGATCAAAGGTGTTGACAATGGATGCTATTGAACTTGCAAATTTAAAATTAAAATTTAACATTAAAAATTAAATGTTTTTTTTTGAAAATTCCTAGAATTGCATCCTCCACAATCTTTTGGCATAAATCATATTTTTGGATGTTACAAATTGATGTCATAAGGAAATTTTCCTTACCTAACAAACTTTGAAATAAGACTCATATTATTATAAATGTGGGTCCCACTTGAAAATTTCTATCCGTCAATCATTATTATTTTTTTCTAATACACGTGACTCATTCATTTAGCACATAAAATTTGAAATAACAAATCGACAATAGAAGAAAGAAAAATAAGAACACTCAGATTTATATGGAAAATCTTTTGAAAAAAAATCACAAACAGAGAGAAGAAAATCTACTATGTCAAAATTGAATAATTCCCATACAGAATTCGACCGAACAACATATACATAAAAAAAGAAAATTCTAAAATATAATAGGTTCATACTGCGAGGGCTCTGCCCTTGCACTCTCAAAATTTTCCATTATTTTATTTCACCATAAAATGTCGCACCGCAAATCTTTCGAACTGAGTCTATTAGAATTCGAGTCACACATTCGACTGAAACATTTCATTCAAAATTTTGAAAAAATGAACATGAAATTTTAAATCTGATTCAAAAATTGACTCATCCATCTATCTCATCCATGCTCGATAACGAGACAACTCAGCCGATAAGTGTAACTGTTGGAAGTAGTGTTGAATCCATGCTCACACCCCCTTTGTTTTTCATTAATTAGAAAATAAAAAATAAAAAAATGGTGGGACTCTCGAGGCGTAGAAATCCCAGGTGAGTTGAGACTTGAGAGAGACGGAGAGAGTCATGAGCACAAGTCCCCTCTTTACGTTTACCCCTATAAATACCCCATTTTTCTACCTCCACCGCCACCTTCATCAATCACAATCTCTCTGTTTCTCCATCTCCCGTTCTGAAGTTTTTTAATGGCGGCTTCAGATCCTTCTTCAAATCAACCTCACCAGTTTTACATGGACGAAAACTGGAAATTATCAAAGAAAGAAGGATCAAGGAGTCGTTCTTCTTCTACTTCTACATCTCTAATGAGAAATTCGTCCAAGAGAAGGTGTGCTTTTACGAGAAAGTGTGCGAGCTTGGTGAAGGAACAGAGGGCGAGGTTTTACATCATGAGACGATGTGTTACCATGTTGATCTGTTGGCACGATTATGGAGATTCTTGAAAGGAAGAAAGAAAGATAAACAGAGTTGAAGTTGTCCTCTGTTTTTGCCCTATTTTCTTTCTGCGAGATGAGTTTTTGGGTTTGGAAAGCCAGATAATTAAGCTTTCAGCCGTCCGAGGAAGAAGAGGAGATATACTTGTATAGATTTCAATTTTTTTTTTTTTTTTCTTCTTTCTAGAAGTTTTTTTTTTTTTTTTGGGTTCCAATGAAGGAGTTGGATTCTTGATGTTATTGTAAGTTTGTAACTCTGTAACTGATACTGCAACTACTGCTACCAATCTTTGAACAGAGATTAAAATGAGATATTAAAGATGAGATCTTTAGCCCCCAAACTTGAAAGATTTGATTTTTCTTCGTGGTGGGTTTTGATTATTTTGATTCGATTGGTCTGTTTTTATTTTCAATCTGCAATTTCTGTTTCTGGGTTTTGTTGAATTTGTTGAATCAGGTGATGGGTCTCTGTGAGATCTCTAGAGAGAGAGAGAGGTTTTCTTCCTCAATTACAGCTGCGGCTCTCCCGAATCTAGTGTGTTTTGGTTGAATTCTAATTCATGAAAATTATTTTATCTGAAATTATATGAGAATTGACCTCTCTCACTCTTGACTCTTCACTTTCCCTTCTCCAATCTCCAATATTTTTAAGTTAATTTATAAAATAAAAATAGTATGTTATATTTTATATAGGAAAATGAGATAAAAAGAAAATTAAAATTTCCCAGTTGCAGGGCTGTCACTTCCACTTGTAGAGAGGTAGATATAGCTGGAGAAGTAATTAAATGGGCAAATAACGAGGTGTGAAGATTAAATGACCACGAAACCCTTTCGAGCAATAAAGAAATTATGTATTCTGTTTTGGGTAATTTTGAAAATTGGAACTCGATTGACTCGCCTTATTGATATTGATGACTCAGCCAAGTGAGCAAACAAAGATAGTGATTGGCTCTGAGTCTGAGTAATACTTTCTTCAGTGGCCCCTCGGCATTTTCGTCATTAGAAGTCTTTACAGCTGGAATACGTACGGAGGTAGAATATATATACTGTGTGAATTATAAAGTCTGATTTTTAGTCGTAAAGAGGGATAGTTTTGGATAATTATCCCTACCTAAAATTATTATGTACACTTTTAGCAATGGATCATAGGGTGGGTATAGAATGGGTCGGGCTTGACTTCAAATCCAACTGTTCTGAGAGAATCAATATGATTAACAATACCCTGCCGGAATATAGTGATGTTTGTTTCTAATGTGAAATGCAGAAATGCAATTCAATTTGACTTGATCGAAGTAATTGATCTGACGGACTTAGTTCTGAATTTTTTATTTGATTCTGAATATGAATATATTAAAATCCGACACATTTTATTCCCTATTGGTTTATGACCTACATTACATTAATTTTTTTTTTGATATGATCCTAGGCTTTGATAATGGATTATCATAGAATTACTAACATGATGGTGAAAATTTACTTATTTGTAATTATATTTTACTAAATTCTAAAAATCCCATGTCTCACTTATGTTGTATCCAATAATTTTTTCTTGGTCAATGTCACAAGGGAGTTAGGTCATGGAACAATTTTTATTTAATAAAAAAAAAATAGTTTTGCTTTAGTTTTACCATGTAACAACTCCATGGATCCACACATAAATGTAAGTTGGGGGTAAGTTAGCGTGTGTTCGCGTCATTCCTAGATCCTATTATTTCAAATTATGGAAAGTGAGTCTTGGAATCTTCCCATCAATCAATTCTTGAAATAGTGTTAATAAGGACTTTTGAAAGTTATTATTGAGTTTAGCTCCATATTGAACACGCATTGCCTTGTCTCTTTTCTTATAAGTTCATGGGCTTCTCCATTCATTATCAATTGGATTTGTGTCGGATCTCCAAAAATTTCATGGTATTAGAATGGGCCTTTCTCTCTTCCACATCATTCAATTCATATTTTCACGTGCTTCGGTTTAGTCAAGCTCACATGTTTGTGGGTGTGTTGAGTTTAGTCCCACATCAAACACTCATTATCAATTGGATTTGAATTGGAATCCCAAATTTATCCATTGTAATGATAGTCGTGCCGACTCCAAGTAACATGCCAATGATGGGGAATAAAATAAAATAAAATAGAGACAATACCATCATATGAAGAAGACCGTTTATGAAGTTAAAACCTTAGAAGAATTGTGTTATGCCAATTGCAATACCCGACTAGAGTGACGTAGATAAATTTATACATGATAATATAATAATAAAATTTTAAAAATAATATAAAATAAGTAATTGTATGTAATTTTCTATCTAAAACATTTCAAAGAATAAAATTTAGCCAACAAGATTTAAGAACAGGGGTTGAAATTCAAACATAGAATATTATAGTAGGAAAAAAAAATCTTAAACAATAAACAAGAAACATGGACATGACTGATTTTTTTTAGGTGAAGAGATGATTTTTAATGAGAGTGGGGTTATGACATCATAGCCAAAAAGAACATGGAGCATAAGAATTGCAAGTGGGAGAGACATTGGAGGGTGAGTAAGAAGCACGGGCACTACACATGGAGTAGCCATTGAAACTACAAAGAGCCAAAAGTCCCAGTCAAGAGACCAGCCGTTATTTTTTTATGTAACATTAAAATATTAAGGAGTGGGAGAGAGAGAGAGAGAGAGAGAATTTAGGTAAGTAAAGTGTGGTAATAATCCCAAGAATGATTAAAAATGCTTTCCACTCATCGCCACATCTCTTTTTGACCCATTTTTTTCATATCTGGGAGCTACAATTTGAAGGGGTGGTCAAAATTCTATTCAAATTGTACTAAAAATTTAAAGTAACCATTATCTCATAATATAGATTGAAAGCATGCTTAGAAATGATTGCAAGTCCCCTTTTTATTGTTGTTAGTCGTAATTTGCATTCTCCTTTTAAAAAGATGATACTCTCTTTTAAAATGTTGGCTATTTCCTAAGTCCAACTTTGAAGCAGGAGCTCGCTTTAACATTTTGGTAGAACCCTCATCGTATCATGACATGTGGATTTATTTATTTATTTCACACCTCTATTTTTTCATTGATATTTGAGATATCTCTTTTAGTACGTCCACTATAATTCAAAGAAAAAGGTTCTCTCAAAATTTTGAAGTGAACTGTTGTTTCTAATTTTTTCTTGTTATTTCATATTTACATTTGGCAGTCATGCTAAAACTATTATTAATTATTAAATCCTAATTATCACATTTACATGTCACCTCTATAAAATTTGATTATATTGAGATTATCCTATACATGTTTGAATATGTATTGAACAATGATGTATTTTTTTTTCTTTCAAATCCATTTTACATGCGATTTTCTCTAATATCATGGGATATTTGATCTTGAGATACCCATAATTTTTCATGAATTATTGATCCTAAGCAATTTTTTTTCAAAATAATAAATAACCCAAATAAATACAACAAACAAGGGCAAAATTGGGATTTTGTCTATGTGAAGACAACCAATAAACCTAAAATTTTTATAATTTCTCGTGGGGTAATAATGATGGATTTTATTTTCTACTAATATTATATGTTGAAATAGGATATAAATCTTATAAATTTTAGAAATTCTTAGGAGGAGGAGGGGAGTGCTCCCACCATTAATCTGTCTTGGCGTGCAAATCAAATTAAATATCTACTTTTCAAATTAGGGATAAAGCAAAAGATTCACTTGTCTCACTGCATAAAATTTTCTCTTTTGAGTTGATGAGAAGATAATACAAAATATTTGACTAACTAGATTGGAAATCTTTTTCTTTTTGACAATTTGGGAAGGGCATTAAGTCTTAAAAGAGTCTAAGTACACAAGAGTCTTCATAATTGGGAAAAAACAAAAAGTTGAGTGAGGGCCCGATCCCAATCCCAATCCCAATAGATTGAAGAAATTTGGAGATGCCCTCACCACCACCTAACCCTAAAATATTATTGCAATATGACCCTCTTTTCTCTTCTCTTCTCTTCATGAGACCTAATAAAGTTAAAGCCTAGATACCACTCTTCACTTACTAGCTTTCATAATCTTTCTAACCTCCAAAAACCATAATAATGATAATTTGTGATTAGTGGACCCAACCCTATTCACAACCTTGTCTGTCTCTTTAATTCTTTAAAAGAACTATAACCATAGGTTCGTTTAATACTCGAAAAGAATAGGGTCATGTTTGGTCAACGGTCACATCACCCGACACTCTGTCCAACGTGGCTGTGGTGCCCTCGTGTCTCTGTGTTTTAAGGGTCTTAAATAATCCAGGTGTGATTTTTGAATTGGACATCACAGTTTAACAAATAGAATGGTCCAAGCTATTTTGACTGCAAATCACATGGCATAGGGACCCATTCCCATGTACGTAGCTGTTGTCACGTTGCGAAACATACTATATTTTTAATTAGACTAGCATGACAAACTTAGTCACGCTCCCACACTTACTACGGCTTGTGGGGGCATACGTTTGTGAAAGTTACACCTCATTGTTTCTGTGTTCTTTGTCTACAACTGATTAAATTTTTTTTTTTTTTAAATCTTTTATTTAAAATTGAAGGTTCTAGAATTTTTTTTTCTGGATTACCAAGGGAGTATCCCCACCTATAGTGAGAGTAATCTATCTCGACCTCCGGTGTTACGACATTTAAGTAGTCACATTTCTCTTTAAAGAAGTATATAGAGATTTGAAGTCACAACACAACCTGAGACTTTTGTTTGTATATCTCTACAATATCCAATCATTATTTTAGATTTCACAAGGAGGGGCAGTTAAGGAATTTTCACAACTAGTTGAAGAAGATTTTTTCTTACATTTTTCACACAAGGAGATGTGGGGGGATATTTTCAAAACGACTCAACAGCTTGAAATTTGTAATAAGAATAACTTTAATGAAGATTTCTTTTCCATTGCCAATTTTGTGCTTGTGGAGTATATTTCATGGATTTTGTGGAGACCATTTTTGTTCCACCCTGAGATTCAGACACGTGTCTTGAAGTAGCAAGTGGATCTTATGTATGATATTGTGTCTATCCAATACGAACATAAGCGGGCTGTCGCAAACTATGGAAGGTGCTTACCAAAACCCGAGCATTGTACTTAATTAAATCGAACACAATAATGAGAAAAGAGAACTGATCCTACTCATACATGTTCGAGATCCCTAGTCAGAATGGTACACACTGTGCACCTAAGACAAGAGTGTACAATACTTCTCCAATCGTAGGTAGATCGAAGAAGTAATACAACTCTTCCTAACTCGAGGTTTTCAAAAGGTAACTACGGATTGATTCTTAGATTGACGAGTCTATGGGATTAGTCTCAAGGTTTCAGATATAATAAGATAAAACATTAAAGTCAGTCTGAGCTCTCCCATATGCAAAATACCTCAGTATTTATCAGATCAGAGATGGACATAACATTCTCTAACTCACCCACCTATAAACAGTAAAGTCACACCACTTAACATTAATTGCATTGAAATACTAATAATCAAATTCAAATATCAATACTAATGAGGCATGGGCATGAAATTCAAGGTCTGAGTTAGCAACTTCTACCCAATTTTCGTCCAACCTGGCGTTACACTTCAATTAGCCGTGTGGTGACTTGTTCCTAGATTTCAATTATAAAATCCCCTCTCAAAGGATGAAAAATGGTTTAAAACTTGAATTCTTCTTTAAAAAATCCTCTCATACAATCCTAAACACTCTGCAATTCATTATTCATTATCTTCTCCAACTCTCATGACCAAAATTTTCACCATTTACTAACTTAAGCTTCAGGGGATCTTTGACAATCATCACACCACAGCCTCTTCCTTCTCTCTTTCTCACCTTCCATCATCAAAGAAGCTGGGGTGAGACAGAGACTTTCAAATCATCAACAATAGAGGGGCAAGGCCATTGGTTTAAGAACAAGTCTTTCGCCAAAAGTCAGTTAATATCTCAAGAAGTGGAAGCCTAAAAAAACTCTCCACAGCTTTGATCCCTGCAAATTGTAAATTTTAAGACTTTATTTTTCTCTTTATTTATTATTGTTATTTGTATTATTATTATTTTGTGACGGGCCATAATTTTGAGACCCACTTTTGATGAGTCTTTGGCTCCACTTTTTGAATTTAAGTTCTTGTCCTAGATTAAGTTAAATTAAGATAGGACATGTACTGTTCTAATCATACATGGTTGTGAGAGTCAAAAAGCAAGTTTGGGAAGTGTCGTGAGACCCTTTTGTATGATTGTACCCCCAAACAAATAAAACCAAAGTTTTACTCATTCTTCTTCTTCCTCAATTATGTCCACAAAAATTATTGTTGGTTCATAAATTTTTTTGCAAAAAAGATTTAAGTATTTTTTGGTCATATTCCCCATGGAATCAAGAGAAGATCTTTTAACTTAATAAATTAATCAATAAATAGTGGATACCCACTACAATTATACTTTTATTTTATAGAAAAGAGAGAATCTGTGAAAAGTTGTAATGGTCATGGATTCTTATTATGTTCATCTTCATTACAAGAAAGCAAGAGAAGATTGGGTAAAGAGTGCAACGCACAAGACCTTATCGGTCTCACTACATTCAAGGTTGAGATCCAAGCACAGGCTTTTAACAATTTCTAAATAAAAATTTTGGAAAATCGTTACTTTGCCATTGTCGTCATAAAAAGAACACAAGTAGAATAAAGAATATAGACGAGCAGATTATCCTCATGAAGTGCAATTTGTATGATAAATTATGTTACAAAATTTTTAAAAAAATAGTCTTTTAGCATGGGGGGCACCTAGTCACTGGTGATGTGCAGCTAGTCGGTCCCTCTTTAAATTTCTTTATATTGATTATGCATTGAACAATCACAATGTCTTAAATCACGTCCTTTGTATATCCAACCAGATTGTCCCTTTTAGAACAATCAAGGCATCCATTAAGTCCCAAAGTCTATAAAAGAGAACCATCCCTTCCTATTTTGGAAAAAAAAAAAAAAAAGAAGAAGAAAAAAAACCCTCCCTCTTGATACTTCTTTTTAAATCAATCATTCATCTTTAAAATAAACATTTCATTGATTTAATATTTTTTGATGAATTAAACCCAAGTGATGAATGGAGTTTTATACCTTCTCTTGGGTAGAAGATTGTTGAATCTTGAGGATAAAACTCCTAGCGTCTCTAAGCAACACACCATCAAGTGGAGGGGACTATTAATCTTCCTTAGGACAATGCGTGTCTTGTTGGTCTACATCTCTACTTATCAAAAAAGTTCATTTTGTTGTATATTTATTTACACAACACCAAGATATCTGCTTTGCTGTTTGATTTTGGATCAATAGACGTATTGGATTACTGATCAATTTTGTCCATTTAATTCTCTATTTTTAAAGCTTCTATTTACTGAAATATATATCACTCAAAACAACATCTTTCGACGCACACGTTAAGGTAGAACCATAATATTTCTCAATCAATACTTCCATGAATTTTCTACACAATTAACCATACCATTTATGGACTTCTATAGAGTCCATATCTTAGTAGGCATCCTTCCAAACTTTGATCCATATTTCTTAGTCTTACCTGCACATCACATGCACCAGATAAGTGAGGGTACGCCCTCACAGGTGGTCTCGAGAAGCCACTGCTCATACTGGATATCAGACTCTCACCCCTTAGTGGATTCGAAATTGCCATTGGATTCGGACTCTTTCCATTCTTAATCGAACAACTTTGTATCTCTTAATTTCAGGATCCATATTATATCTTTTATATTTGAGACTACCATTGTGACACGTGACACAAATACGAAGGTCAAGCTGTAATCCCAACATAGATGACAGATCCACCACTTCATGGCCTTGTCTTCCATCTAGACGAATATGACAAAAAAATTAGCTTTAATTTTCTCATCCTTGTCTGTCGTTATCAATCATGTCTTTATCATGGGTGACACATGTACATACTACTAGTCTGGTTAAATCATTTCTTATACCCACATTGTGCGTGGCACCTTTAGAATGAACCAACATTACATTGTGAATCCTTTCCTGCCATTTTGGTTTTTTTCCTTTAATGCTCCAAAGTTATGCTACTTTCCATTTCCATGAACTTGAGGTAATTAATTTGCTTGGTCATGAGTCTGAGTTGAAAAGTTTCACAATGTAATGTTGTAGAAAGCTTCTCCCAAGTCACATCCCATAGAAGCCAGTATGTCAGCAACTCTACTGGTTTCTCTATAAATTCATGAACAAACTCATAAGAGGAGCGTTTGGGTTATTTAGAGTGGTACTACCGACGGCATTAACGACAACAATCTATAGAATTAGGGCGTTACCTGTTAATATATAGCTCCAGAACCTGAGATGGCAATGGAAATAAGGGTAGCTGTGGGAATTCATGTCATCATCATCAACAACATCAAAACCTTATTGTAAGTGAGCAAAACATATCAAACATTCATGTTCACATAACAAGGTCGTCAAGTGTAAATGATGAGCTTATGATAAAACAGATGAACTCTCATTAGAACCTAAAGCTAGAGGATCGGTCATGTCTGTTAAACTTAGATAATCAGTGAACCCTAGATATCAACTTACGTACGTGAGACCTTTATCTTGATCTTTGTAATATTGATATACATAAACATATATACTTGCATGGATATGTTTGAGCATGTAAAAGCACTTTCAAACCATGTAAGAACTATCTAATATGCCACATTCCCCATTTTCATCATGCCATTCTGATGCTGCTCTAAATTTACACACAGGGCACGTCCCCTGTTGCCGCAACCATGGGTCTATACAATTAGCATGGAACTATACGCCAAAAAAGAAAAAAAACACATACACAATTAAAGATGGTTACAATAGAGATATCAGAATATACAACAAAGCTTTGTAGATAAAACATATTTTTCCAAGATGGTCACAACCATGGTTTTAAATCTCGTCCGATACGTCTCGGTATATCGGACGAGATTTAAAACCATGGTTCACTTGTCTCATTGTTGACTGAGATGATTCAAATGTATCGGAAAACTCGTCTGAGACGACTTGGTCTCGTTCATGGACGAGACGAGACGTCAAAACGAGTTTTAAAGCCATGGTTACAACAGGATATGTAAACTGTTACTCAAGGTTAATAAATCATGGAAAGAGGATGCGGCACCTGATGCAAGCATGGCAAGCTATGGATGAGTTCTCCCACATTGACATGCTCCAAGCAAACACTGCAAGTCAGTTCATCTTCTCGGGCCTTTGTAGTTGCATCTATTATTGCAGAATCTTGACTTTTCTGCTTAAAAGAGGAGAAATTAACAATGGAAAATTATAAAAACGAAAAAAGAAAAACTATGATAAGAGTTATACTCTAAAGTGGTAAATGAAGTTTACATGCATAATGAAGCAATCCCTCACGAGGTTATGGTAAGCTTAAGTAAAGAACAATACATGGAATTACTGACTATCCATAATCATCTCAAGGAAACTAAAATAAAATGGCAACCTAGTCAGCCAGCATCCATTAGGTCATTGAATGTTGACCAATGTAAGTACAACCATGTCCTTTCCCTTCGGAGATCATGCCCATTCAATAATCACAAAACATGATATATTTGTCGAAAAGCATCATAAACATATACCAGACAACTGCAGTCAACTGAATGAATCTTTTTCCTCCTTTCAATTCTGTTAAAAGGACATGTCTTCTGTTAATTCAAGTGTTATCATATCCAGTCTCACTACCTCAATCAAATTTTTTCGGTCTACTCAATCCACTTCAATTTGCACATTCCTTCTAACAAGGGCTACAGGTTGCCACGATTTTAAGAGTCACCATCCAAAACTGTGTCCCATTGCTATAGCAAAATATGGTGTCCATATGGCATGCGTTTATTGGATAATAAACACGTTGGGCTGTGTACCATATAAAAAATGGCTTGGTTAGGAGCCCAATGTGCCACATAGACACCGTTCTGGATCCTGGTTCCTTTTTTATATCAGTAGTTGTGGTAGTGGTCATGAATTCAAACAAAAAACCAAGTAGCAGTGGTCAAAGGGTATACATCCTAGTCAAAGCAGATGTTAAATGGAAAAAATCAATCAGTAAGTGAAAAATATTAAATTCCTTGAGGCAGAGATCTGAGGAGGAATTAGTGATATTGAAGCTTCCTCATTTCATTAATCAATCGATATCCTGATCTTACTGGTTTATCCAATTTCTTAATGTACTGGATCAAAATGATGTTGGCAGTTGCAAATACACTGATTCAAAAGACAAAGTGCATGGAAAATGACCTACACATGCATCCCATTTTTAACTTGAAAGAAGGATGTTGGCAAGCCTAAGAATCATAGAAGTAATGGAATAAAGCCCATCTGGGAAAGAAGCTTTGGAAATTCAGAACAGAATTATAGAGTAATACGTTAAATGGATGAAAGAATTGATATACGCATAGCGTCCATGATATTGACAAAGAACAAAAAAAAACACACCGAAACTTTTCAAGTTAAAAAAAAAAATGGTGACGTAGTGTCAACCAGTTTACAAGACAAGCTTTTCTAACATAATTAGATGGTAAATAATATCACTGGTAACCGATTAATTAGAGGAAATAACTTGCATGTAGCTAATCTGTAACATGTAATTGTTTATTGACCTATTTTATGAGAATTGAAAAAAGGATAGAAAAATACCTCAGGTGTAGCTGAAGAAGCTGAGGTTTGTTGCCACAATGAAACAGAACTGCTAACAACCAAAATATAAAACTTAATAGCTATGAGAATCATTATTTTTCTTTTTTTGGGTATACTATACACACACTTTTAGGCTAACATGGAATCTGTTAAAGAAAACCTAAGATTCACATGATAAAGAAATGGCACAAAGATTGATTTATAATACTGTAACTCTAGCAGTAGGTGGCAGCAATTCTATGTTCAAACAGAATAAGAAAACAAATAACTTGCCTTTGTGGACCAGTGACCTTGTATTTGTGAACAGGAAGGGCATTTATCTCTTCCTCACTCATTGAAGGAGCAGTGGAAACGTCATCAGAATCCAGTTCTCGCAAAGTTTCATAATCTAAAAAATTTATAAAAGAACAAAAACTCATCCCATATCAGTACCTTCATTTTGTCAGTGTTTTCACAGGCAATGATGTGCATTTCATATGTACCTATAATATAATATAGTATTTCAATGAGGTACAATACCTAAATCATCAAATTCGCGATCAAGAAGTGCAAGCTGGAGCCTCAGGCCTTGTAATTGCCCTCTTGAAGGAAGGGCTATGGATGGTGGCAATGCACCCGTAACTCGGTGTGACCAAGCAGGCCACCAGCAGCTGCCACTTGAGCTTGGGCCTGAGCTTGAAGTTGTTGGCAAGTTGCATACATTCTAAGGATCGTGCCCATCAAAAAGACACCAAGAACTAACCAAAGCTACAAACATAGGATTCACAAGGACTTCTTAAAGATCTGGTAGCATGAAATATGTTTCAAAGCAATTATTAACGTTCTAAATCAATGTAACTCCTCGGTGAGAAGAAAATACCAGAAAATTTGGTTCCATCTGTTGTGAGTTTAGTACCAAAAATAGCAAAAGAGCTGCTGGAACAAACATGTACTGCATGGATTAGAAAAGAGAAATTGTAAAAAAGGCAAATAATGGAACAACTGATAATGGAAACAGAAAAGCACCTGTTAAGATAAATGCCATTGAGTTGGTATTACCTGGATGAGCTGCATGAACACGCCGATAAAGAGAAGAATTAGTATGAAAACTAAAAACACAGATATAGTGAGATATGTTACATAGAAGAACAAATTATCCTCTCACATATGGGTGCCGGAACATACATATAGAGTCAAATTATGTAAAATTAAGTATAGAATCAAACATACCATTGTATGTCGTTCAGGAATAAATTCAGGAAAACCACTTTCTATATCTGCTCTTGTCCCTCGGAAAATAAAACTCATGGTTGCACTGTTGGAATATAACTCCCTACCGTAAGAATATCAAAATGTCCAAATCCCTCAGAAATAGTTCAATTCTTCTTAAAACCTGTAAATGTTCTATAATCAATCATATTAGCACACACTAAACCATAAATGAGCTATTTCTGAACTACATGTACATCTCATCCCATATCAGTACCACTTTCTATACTTTAGTGTGTGCTAATATTTCCATAATATCCACCAATTACAATGATGAATCTAACCAAAGATTTTTAAATTGAGTTCGTGCTTATGTTGGCTACATAAATAGAATGAAAAAACAATATCTTCTATACACGTGAGCATTACTGCAAGAATAGAAAGACAGGAGGAAACAGAACACTCAAGTTAGATGGTTGAAGACGGGTGGATTTACAGTGGAGGCAATGGGGGAACTTGCCCCACAAAATGTTTTCAATCTAAAAGGATTTGTGAGTTATTGTGACAGATAATGTAGGCAGTCAAAAAATTCCACCACTATTTCCCCCATAGAATTATTTTTGTTCTTGATTGCCCCCTCAAAAAATTCACTCTTAGTTGCATCCATGTGGGCAAAATCCTGGCTCCTCCCCTGGTTGAAGAGGAGGGATGGGAACCTATGTAACAGGGATCCAGAAACATGTGTTGATATCTAGCATGGGCATGAGATGTCTGATATGGCTTATTTGAGAAGGCATATATACTTACATATCTGTGCAGATATATTACAATAAAACATTTTAGTTATATTTAACCCATATTTATTTTAAGGAAAAATAAGGAAAGAAAAATATGAAAAACAAAAGATAACAATTCTATAAACCGTGAGGGTGACACTACCTTATTTGCACAAAATTCAAACGGGAGTTTGTTCTTTCATGAGTCAATAGATGTTTATTGTTTAGTTTTTATCATTTAAACCATGCCCATCAAGTCCGAAGGGATGGTTAGTCTCGGCTACACCTAAAAAACGTGCCAGAGAAGTGGAAATTTAATCTGCAAAATGAACGAAAAGTGACTCTTCTGGGGCGTGGCCAGTTTGTGTTGCCTGTCCATAGCTCAGTTGGTGGGTGACACATTGCAAAACAACTTTGAGGTTGTGGGTTCAAGTCCAGCTTACCCATCAAAAAAAGATAAAAATAGATGTCTGATGCTATAAATAGAAGAGCAACATTGAATGATTGCAAAGGCTTCTAATTGAAGGGCTATGAACTTGGGGCATCATTTTGATGAATTGGATATGATTAGGGAGTGGCTTGCGAAATAGGACAGGATCAAACTCAATGTCTAGATGGATTTTTTGTTTCTGTTGTTTCAAATGTCCGTAGTGGTGATACAGTAGGTTCTTTTATTAGTTCGAAAACCACGTTGGGTTTTCTTGGTTTACGTCAAAATCGACCAAGTCTTCATGACAATTAATCAAACCACCAAATCCAACATTATGGGATTCTATAAGCAAAAGTTTCCATTATGGAATCTGAATTAAATGACATTACACGCATCATCATAGAATTTTCATCCTAAAGATACACCTCATATTACAAAACATAAATTTTCAAAATTTGGACACTGTATAGTACTACTCTTTATTGTAATTTTTTTTTTTGATAATTCTTAGTTCATGGTATGATCATGCGTTTGCAGAAACAACTACATCTCCAAACATAAATTACTAACTAGCTTGTTCTAATCCTGCATCCAAACAGATCAAGAAAATCCTCAACAAACAGAAAATAATCTCTTAGTTACAATTACAAGTGAAAAAATAATAATCACAGATTAAAAATAAAAGAAAAACTCACCATAAGTTATTTAATAGTTAAATATTCAACTCAAACCCTAACAGATTAATCTTTTAATTAAAATCTACATATCTAAGGGTTAAAAAAAAAAAAAAAAAGACTTACAAGATGGAGAACTGTTGAGGATCCAATTGAGTGCAGATCGCAAATATTAAATGTCGTCTCGATCGTTCAAATTTAAGAATAATATTTTATTGTAGTTCAGTCTTCTGGGATTATGGGGGGAGATGATGATTGATACTGATGAGGATTGAAGGAGAGAAGACGTACGATTCGGAAGTTTTGATTTATTTATTTTTTCTACGTATTTACGTTGCAAGCTTAAATACTCGACATCTCATGTTGCTTTTGTCTTTTTCTACACGCGTACTCTCCTTACCAAACCCCCTATCTTCTTCTTTTTTTTTTTTTCGTAATTTTCCTTTTGAGAATAGAGAGAGAGAGGATCTCAGAAAGATCTTGTATTGTTGAGATGGCATTATTATGAAGATGAGTCAATTAAACCCTTGGCCCACTAATATGGCTCGGCCCATAGTAAAAAAGAATGGTTAGATTTTTAACTTTAAGCCCACAAAGAAAGGATCTAGTGATGCAACATGGGTGGGCTAGCACAGTTCAATCCGATTGATGAACACAAGCTTGGGATGAGCTATGCACAACATGAATTGAGCCTAAGTTAGAATTATTCAACCCGGCTTTAATTTTGGTCGAGCTCAAGTTGATCGTTCAGGCAACCTAGCTCAACCCAAACCCAGACTATATAATAATATATAAATACTTTTTTATTTAAGATATAAAATTTTATTTATATTTAGTGTGTTTTTAATTAAATATGTAAAATTTCTTTGCTAATCAAAACAAAATTAGGATTATTGAACAATCCCAATCTGTCCAAAACTATCTAACTCGGGCACACTTGAACTCAAACCTAAATTTAGAGGTGAAAAACAATGGTATATTGGTCCATTTCTGCTAGTCTCTCATAGAAGACCAAGGTTAATATAGCATATTATCACTTTGAGAACAAAGGGATATCTCAAATATTTATCAAGCTAGGTCTAGCCAGGCCTGATAAGTTATATTATTAAATTATTTATAGTGTTTATATATGTATTATTAATGTTTATATGAAATATTGCAGACCAAGCTTGAACATAGATGCAATTTTATTTGGCTTGATCCCGACCAACCTTTAGATGGGTTGGGTTTGGGCTTGGATTTTAGGCCCCAATTTGGATCCACCCAGCCCCATGACAATTCTAGTTAGGTGTATTGTAGAAACCAGTTGGTAATGGAAAAATGCACTCTGTTTTCTTTGGATAATAAAGAATATAAAAAGCCCACAGCCAGAAACGAATCAAGCCCAGCTTCCCAATCCCACTAAACTATGTATGGACCCCCATTTAGTGTCCTCTCTCTGGATTGAATCAAAAGGAGCATATTTTAAAGTTAGGCAAGTAGGCATATATGGGAAATTAACTAGGGAATTCCATCAAGCATCCAAAGGATTGAAGGCATAGTAGCATATGGATTTTGATTTTTTCCAATATTCAAAGATTGATATACTTTGGATTCTATTGCTCCATTTCGCCTAAAGGTACACATCTATGAAGGATAATTCTATCAAATGTGGCACAAGAAGTTTTTCCTGGCTGGACAGGGTGGCTTCAAGCATAGCTCAATCTCGTGGTACCTATGGTGCTTTGCAGCTTAGTTCAGTATAGTGTAGCCAAGTCGAGCTGATTACTACTCTTCTATGAACTTGGTAGGATGGAGTAGAGTAGATACTTGGGACAAACTCTACACTTTCTCAAGTTGAGATTGAGAGAGTATCCCAAGAATCTAGGAGTGATTGACAGCATCAATCATATTATTTCCTAAATGAATAGCTTCCAGTAGCTAATCATAAGATAACCCTAAACCCTCTTGAATAAAAAAAATAGGTGATGTGGCTAAGGGGTAGTTAAGGATGGAGATTAGCTTATAAATAGAGGAGAGGCCAAGATGGAAATGAGGGTAGACTAATTTATTAGTCATTATTCCTTGCAACTTACATTGTTATAAGTTAAGCATCAGAGAGTGTTAAGTAGGTACCAAACTGGTGTCCCACCTCGACAGAAGAGGAATGTTTCAGCATTGAAGTTACAGTATGAGTTGTTGAAGGTAAGCTCAGATATTAGTTCTATTATATATATTTTTCTTTGTAAGATTTTAAAACCATCTAATAATTGGGGACATTTAAATTATATTGCTTTAATATCAAGGATGGGATGAGTGGCTATTCAAGAAGGTTGTGATTAGTGAACAACAGGGCCAGAGGCTATAGAAAAAATGACAGATTAAGAAAAACAGGAGGGACTGATCTAAGTTTGAGGTTTACAATCATGG
Source organism: Akebia trifoliata (assembly GCF_017979445.1). Lineage (NCBI taxonomy): Eukaryota > Viridiplantae > Streptophyta > Magnoliopsida > Ranunculales > Lardizabalaceae > Akebia > Akebia trifoliata. The sequence goes on along the minus strand of NC_141382.1, from coordinate 350,722 downwards.
GGTGCATAACTACAACTCATCTTTAGATCTTATTTCTGCCAAGAATGTGTCAAGAGCATTGTAATAGAGTCATGTTACACTGACTTCCTTCGACACTGGGTTCATCAATGTGCTGATGTGGCAGTGCACAAAGAACCACAAATTTCTTTCCTTGAGATACAAGGAAAGAAATCTATGGTTCTCTGGACAGTGCCATGTCAACACAGTATCAAATGAAGTTGGTTTGGACAGTCACATTCACACGACATGAGTCTTTAAGATTATCCAACAACACAGGCTTCAATGAAGCATGTGAAACTGATTAGCATCATATGGAATCACCATTTAATGGAGAATATAGTAACAGAGTATTTTATTTAATATCAGATGTTGCGTAGTAAAAAACAAGTGAATAAGTTATAACTGAAATTAATCAGGGCCATTTGGGTATGGTACTTTGGTATCTTATTTATGATCAATGAATGATAATACCACACCATTACGCCAATGACTAATGATAATTGCATGCAAGATCGAGTTCAGCTTCGTGGCCTGGGTCTCCTTAAATGGTATGATTCTTCACATGCTCTTTCATGGATAATCGGCCTAGAGTTGCAATTACACTTTGACAATCAAGTCACAGTCCTCATGATCAAAATCCTTAGTTTTTCTTTTTTACCCATAAATCCATCGTCTTTCACCTCTTAGGATTAATTTTTTTTAATAATCTATTTAACTTCTTGAAATTTATTTTATGACCCCCCATCATCTTTAATCTTGTGATAATAAAAAAAAAAAATCCCTGATTTTTTTTAGTAAAAATATATCTTCTTCAACCACCTTCCAAAAGCCCCTTAGAGGTTTGATTGTTGAAAGAGATAGACTCTTTAGATTGAAGGGTAGGGTACAAATTTTTATCGGTAAACTTAAAAATGAATTTTTTTTGAAGAAAAGAAAATGAAGGATTTTAGGTAGAGGTTGAAGAAAAATGACATTTCAATCATTTTATATTAACCTCCCAAAAGGTTATGCAAATCTTGTGTGGGTTATTAGATGCAAATCTTGAGTTGGAGTGTGCTTGAATGACAAGACGTAATGTGACATCATTCGAGTACCACTTATACCTCTTCCAATCAGGGATAATCTATATAAGATTGGCTTGTTAAATTCTGAAGTGTCTAATCTCGAGCGTTAAAAAGGGTAGGTCAAGTATCCAAAACCACATGAAACTATAAATTTGTTAGGACCACCCTCCAAGTCCGATTGACTCTCTACTCAATCAATTGCACGTCAGTCTTTTCGAGGGGATGGGGTGTGTGTGTGTGTGTGTGTGTGTGACCTTGAAAGAGGGGTGAGGATACCCTTGATAACGAATAAGAGTAACAACAACAAAAATAAATAAATAAAGTATATATATATGGGAGCGGTTCGGCGGTCCTAACATCTACCCAGTTCCTTGCCAAGTTTTTATGGTCGTGAGATCTCAACGCATCCGATGGTTCGTAATCGTAACCGGTTTTAAAGTTAAAAATTTCTCTAGTTAACTAACGCCCCCTCTAACATATTTTTATTCTGTTATAAATCCCTCACAGCCTTCTCTCATTCTCTTCTTCGAACACTGTAACGAAAACCCATTGCTCTATCCATCGAACTCTCTGTAACGAAAATCCATCTCTCTTATAGGCAATTTGGGAAAAAAAAAACTTAACAGAACATTTGTAATCAAAACTCAAGAACAGAAGAAAAAGATAAAAATGACAAGACGAGTGGGCACCAACTGTGCCTCTCTCTCTCTCTCCTTTAGCTTTCTATCTCACCGTCTCTCTTTTGCTTCCGTCATCCTTACCTTTCTTTTTGCATCTTTTCAATTTTTAATAATTTTTCACATTTTATTTCTCTCTCTCTGATTGCTGATCTCTAGATATCCTTCTAATAAGATCCCAAACAAGATCTCTCTCTCACTCTTTCTCTCTGGATTTATTTTGAGAGACACCCATGTGAAAGAGAAGATAAATTTAAAAGTTCAATCAATTGGGTATCATCCATGGAGCCTCCAAAATCAGAAGAAATAACTCACCTGCCAATGGATCAACTCCAAGGATTTGAATACTGTATCGACTCCAACCTTTCATGGGGTAATAATTTCTTTTTTTTATTTTATTTTAACTCTCCATATAATTGAAAGGGAGGGAGAGAGTTTCGTTCCAAGGGGGTTTCGATCTGAAACTTGAGAGAGTGATAGATAAAGGGAGGGATAGGGTTTCGTTCCGAAGGGGTTTCGATCCGAAATGTGAGAGTTCGAACTCGAGTCGTTCGAAGTGAAACTTGAGAGAGAGAGAGAGAGAGAGAGAGTATCAGTTCTGTATTGTGAGGGAGAGAGACGTTCGAAGAAAATGAGATTTTTGTGTTGCGAGGGATTTATTAAAGAATAATAATTTGATTAGGGGGTTTTTTTGTAAAAACGTGATGTTTTAACTTAAAACCGTAAGACTTTGTTAACCGTCGGATGCGTTGTGATCTCACGGTCATAAAAACTTGGCAAGGAACTGGGTAAATGTTAGGGCCGCCGAACCGCTCCCTATATATATATATTTTCCCTTTTGGGTTTTGATTTTTTGGGTGGAGTGACGTAGAGTTAAAGCAAGTTGAAGTAATAATACAGTAGCTCTTTAACTCCATTACCTCAGATCTTTCAAACGAGTAGTACGGACCTGATTTTGACAGCCCAACATCTGATCTGAAATAAAGTTACCCTAACATCTCTACTCTACACACCTTTTAATTGGCGATTGATTCCATTCGAAGCTTGTCAGTTCAACTGTTCTTAAAGATCCCTATAGCCTGTGCAGTTGGATAATGTTCGAGATTCGTGTAGTGTGTGAATGGGACTGCCCAACTATCTACTCATCTAAAAAAAAAACTTGTCGACAATGGCACGTCGTGCATTTATCTGAGCAATGATCAGGTGTTATACTAAACTTGCCTACTAAGTTACATCACCCCCATTTACTATCTTTATTCCACGTCACCTACTATTCTAATTATAAAGAACAGAGTTACTATTTATCACACCAACTTTTAATAACACCACATCAACTGTATGCGATTCTCAAGTGATTTACATTGGAATTGGTGTGGCAATAGCAATACTCAATACAGAATCAGACAGCTTAGTGATTTCCTCTAACTGATGAGATCAAAAGTTTTTATCACAAATAACCCAACAATTATAGGAATACAAAATTATTTGCAAACTATTTGTGCATTGCAAAAAAAAGAGTCGTAATAAACTCATGCTTTTTGTACGTTCCCTAACATGATTGTGTATAGACCATAGATATTTTTCTTTGAGATACACAGAAAAAAACCTATGATTCTATGCACCGTCACGTGAGGAAACATTCAAAAAGTATCAAGTTTTTAGGTGTCAAATTAACATTAGTCTTACAAAAATTATGAAAAACTCTCACGATTAAAAACTTTAGAAACTTATTTTACTCTTAAAGTGTGTTTGGTAAAACTTTTTAAGTTTGAATGGAAGTGATTTACTTTTAAAATTCAAACTTCTAAAGTTGTATTTCTGTTTGTTTTATTTTAAATTTTAGAATCGAAATTCAAAAAATTTGAACTAGCAATAGAGGACGTTAGATGAAACTTCTGAAGACTGATTTCTAGTTTTAAGACTTTGGACTTTAGAAGTATTATCAAACATAACAAAGCAAATATAAGCAATCTCGTTATATTATATTGATTTGATCATTTAAATTATTTAGAATTGATACATCCATTTTTACTTTCTAGCTCTTTGGCATGATAGATTGAGGATAACATTTTCCTTGTAATAATTTTTTTTTTTTAAATAAGATAAATATTGAAATTTTTTACCTAACTTCCAATCCAAACGGTCCAATCAATGGGCCACCTCTAGTATTGCAAGTAGTATCCCAAGAGGTAGACCATGGATTGGACCACAAAGAAGGGGCCATGAACATATTTTATTATGACCCCTCGAAAACATCATATCTTTTTTCAATTAGAGAAAAAAAAATTAAAATTAAAATTCCTAGAAGCCCATACCCAGTCTTTGACCCGCAAGATCACACTGAGTTGGAGCGAACCCAACTCTTAACTTTTCAAGATCAAACTCAACCCACACGTTCTGCTGATGGTGATGACCAATCACATAAGCCTCTGCCCCTAATAAGTCCGAATTTCCAAAAGTGAAACAGTAAACCGAGTCACCTCCTCTCACCTCACCCGGTACCCGATACAACAACCGATTCCCCGATACCTCCATCTCAGCTCCCCGAAACATTAAACTCACTGTTGGTAACGGTGGTAAAATCGTCCGAGTCAACTCAACCCTGTAACACAGATCCATCGTTCCTTGAAAAACAAAATTCGGATCCTCCAAAACTCGCAAAACCCCTTTTGTCTGATTTAAGAACTCGTTCCTCAACGCGCTGTAGACGGGACCGAGTAAGAAAGTGAACTGCGAACCCGAGTCGACCATCGTTTGACCTGCTCCGGTATGATCCGGTACGAAAACCGATTTGGGTAGCGGAAGAAGCTTCTGTGAGACCCGAATTCCTTCGAGTTGAACTGTATAGGCGACTCGGTCGAAGTAAGGCAAAGGGGTTGATATTTGAATCAATGGGGTGTAATTTAATGGTCCGAGCCAAGAGAATGTCGCGTCTCCAAGCAATAAAACGCCAGAAGAATCACGATCCGATATACAGTATGAAAATTTCGGAAAACCCATTTGAGAAACAAACGATAAAGATCCTCGATTCATACCGATTAATCCTGTATTCTTCGAATCTTCTTCAGAAGTGCTACTAAAGCTCGTATCCATGCATCCAAAGATCGTACCGGGTACAGAAGAGCTCCCGATATGAAATGTTTCGTAAGCAAGGTTTCCTTCGCTGGAAGATGCATCTGCGTACGCAAGAGTGGCGTGGCAGAGATTCTTGGAATCGCAAGAAGCTGGAATCGAGAAGTCTCTTGTTCGATTCGTGCAGATCGATGAAGAACAAGGGATTGGAGAATACGAAGTGGAGCGAAGAGGGTCGAATGTGGTTTTTAAATTTGGGGATGTTTTACAGTGTAGCCATGAAAGCTCGCTTCCAGTGTCGATTACCATCGAAACGTTCTGTGGAGGAGTTCCTACCGTTAGAGCAACCGTTAAGCTAACGTTATGGTGGAAGGAGAGTTTGTTTGGGGGTTTTGGGAGGGACCTAGATGGAATTACTTGAGTTTTTAGGGGTAAGACGAGGGTTGTTTGTAATAAACAAAAGGAAAGATTGGAGTGGAGGAAGAGAAATATAAGATGAACAAGAAGAAAGATGTAAGCCATGAAGAAGCGATTTTGTAGAGGTGAATCGAACTTACTGGTGCACGTTTGCAAAGGATCTCTAGAACTGAAGCTTTAAAGATATTTAAAGTAGAATATGTAACGCAGTGCCTCGTTGAATGAGAAGAAAGGGTTTGGTCCCAATCAAGGGTTCTAAGTTCTAATATATGATTGGTGATGAAGGTAAATAAGTTTGTGGGACCCAAATAATCGATGAATCACTTTAATGTAGATTTTAATTGTGTGAAATATGCATGTTTTGATGTTCCCATTGTCCGTTCCAGTGTTCTTTGAGGAAAAATGAAGTTTTGATCACAAATATTTGTCATTGGTATTGGTTATAAAATTATTAGTACGTGTCACACTCTTCATGCCATAAATTAACCCTTCAAACTACTCCTTAAAAAGGATTAGATCTCACATCTATAAAGAGTCAGAAAATTTTGAAGGAACCCTTCTCTCGCTTACAAGACATGTGACATTTTGTATTTATTTTACAATCTTCATTTTCATTAATATTTATAATACTTCCTTAAAAATATCACATGTAATTCAAAGGAGAGGGTTGTTTTGAAATTTTGAAGCGGGAGGACCACTTCAAAGATTCACTACTCGAGGAAGAGAGAGGAAAAGGCAAAAAATGTTCTAACATCTTGAAATGCATGATCCAAGTTATGTTTTGCTCGTATTCTTTTTCAATTTGTTCCTCATTTTAATATTGTGTTAGTTGATTACAATTCAACGCCCCAGTCAATTTTTAATTTAATACAAATTCATTTGGATAAACACAAAAGAATTGCACGCATTAGATTTTCATTGATCCCTAATCTATATCTAATTTTAACACCTGTTGAGGTGGTTGATCGATATCTCATCAAACCAATCATGTTCAACGACCATATAATAATATGATATAATCACCTTTTTATACAATATCATTGAGGCATGTTATTTTCTATCCACAATCAAATGATACGATTTATATCACATGTGGTCATGGGGCTCTAAGTCATATGTTTACAACAATGACAACTGAATTCGCCAACTTCTTTAAAAGTGGAAAATCTATCATTTGCTCACTATTTAATGCATTTAAAAGTTTTTATACGTTATCCTTTCAGCCTGTTAACTAGAATCGACAACTTCCTACTTGAAAAAGCTACATTTGATTTCAAATGTCTGGATTTTTTAATGACACATAATTTTCATATTCATTTAAGCATAAATATGTAAGTCACCAACATGGCAAAGAGGTGTTCATGACCAATACTTGGGTCTTCCTCATGTTCGTTCAAAACTAGCTTTACTTTTAGACTTTTCTTTTGAAAGATTCCTTGGGTGATGTCGGAGCAACTCTTTCTGAGGAAAGGTCCTTAACGTAAGATTAAATCATTATAATTGTACTTTTAAGGTAACTTGAGGAAGTAAATGACCAACATACCCTTTTTAGGATCACTTTCACATGGTAAAATTGGTGGCTAAAAGTGGTTGACGAGACTAAACTTTAACTTAAATCTAAGAAAAGCCCATGACTTTGTAGAAATGCATACGTAACTTAGTCGCATGGAGGTTTCTAAACTATGAGTCGTGATAATATGACATCCCCCCTCTAACGCACGTCCCATTACAGAAATAATAGATCAATTACCTCGACATATAAAAAAAAAATATTTATGAATATGCATATCCCGAGACAACTGATCTACGGATCTGTGTTGATAGTGTAGGGGGCATGTGTCAGCGGGGGAGCATCATAAAATCATTACATATAAACTATACTATACTTCTAAGCCATGAATAAAATAATTATAATAATTAAACTTTTGAGATAAGTTTTGATGATAATGGGAGCCAATTATTATCATAAGAGGGAAAAGGGACCAATCACTTGATCCCACTTGCAAGATGTGTCAAAATAAAGGTCACTTTAGAATGGCCCCCTAATTAGCAATCTTTTAAAATTTGTATTTTAGGATCTTATCTTCTTTTTTAAAAACATCAGACTTTCAAAATTATATCAATGACATCCATATATCTTTTTTAATATGATATAATACAAAAAATCAAGAAATAAGTGATACAATATAGAAGGAATGTTTAATTACAATTCTAACTCTGATAGAGCGTTAGCAGTTTATGATTTGATGTTCAAGTCAAATTTCTATATTATAAAGATTTAAATGGTTCAGAGAAAATTGTGCACCTTAACCTTTATCATCCCTCTTTAATAGATGTTTGAATGGGATGATATGGTCAACAATTATCATGTTTAAAGATTGTGGGATTGCTTAGTCTTCATGTTTTTTTTCCCTTGGTGTACTATTCATTGAAGATTTTATTTACATTGGAGATGTATACAATCTTATAATTTTATAATATTTATGAAAATTTAAATTATTTTTATTTGCCAAACTATATTTTCTTAGATTAAGATTTTATTTATCTATTTAGCCTTATAAAGTTTTGCTTTAAATAATTATCAAACTCATCATTATCCATCAAAGGAAACGTAATTAGATACTTGATTTCAAACAAGTAGTTGAGCTAGGAAAAAGAAGAAGAGTATCAAATACGACAACATGATAAGTGTCATTAATGAAAAATTAATGACATTGTGAGTTAGTTAGGCGTAGCTAATTGGTTGCAATATTAATGCAAGTCGCATTCTTCATTGAATTTAGAAGGAAAAAACTTTGAAACGGTCGTCCTATTTCAAAATTTCTTTATTTTCAGAGTCAAAAGGAATTAATTCAAAAAATAAAATAAAATAAAATACCTAGATCAGATTGTCAAACAATTCAAACAAAAAAGAATAACCAAAATTACTCAGGTGAACATACAAATTGATCAATAATTTGAAAAAACTTAGGCAAAAAATGTACAAGAAGAGTCACCCTATCATCTTGGCATCCATTCATGAAAACGTCCACAGATTGGATGATCGGGACCACCTAATTGTCGATGGATTTCCAATCATATACCCAATTAATGATCCATGTATAAGACATAGTTAGGTATAGATGGAGACTTGTAACATTTTGATTTTATTTGGTTTGATATTATTAAAGTCAGATTTGTCTTAATTAAAAAAACAAAAAACAAAAATTAAAATTAGAGGAATTGCTTGTGGTCCCTTCATCATAGCCAAGTAAGCCAACTCTGCATCTCTGCCAGCCCTTGACTTCAAGTGAAGTGGTTGATTTCTAGTATATGGGACCCATCTTGACTATTGGATTCCAAAGTCGTTGACTGAAGCAATGTTGGTCACTCACGTATCATCCTTGGGTTTATCGTATAATACCTCTATGATTGCTGCAATCATTAATGATCAACCAACTCCCATCACTGTCCACGTCATTTGACCTTTTGAATGGAGACAATACGTTTATTACCATACTAGGGTCTTCTATCATCTCCGGGAGATATGGCAACTCATGGCCCCTAAAGTCTATAATAGTTGATTGTGATTCACACTTCAATTATTATATTTTTCTCAATATTCTATTTTCTTATTTTTCTTAATCAATTTGAATGTAGGAATGTTTTGTTTCAATTTAATTGGATTAATTAATATCTATTAAAAAGGTATATACCATTTTCTTAACTACCTTTATTTATTTTTATAGAAAAATAAAATTTAATTGAACTGATTTTGTTAAAAAAATGCAATTGAACCTGATTAGACTATTGTTTTGGGTCTAATTTTAAGAGATTAGTTATAGTCATATAATGTCTTGTACTTGATCATAGTTGTAATTTTACGTTTTTTTTCAATTTGTCAAACTCAAAGTACTTAGAAACGTATAATATGCCATAGAATCACCATCTTCTGAGGTTGAAAGAAAATTGAAAAACCCTACAAAACAAATTAGTCCCGATTTTTTGAACAAATAAAGGTTGGTAGAGAAGATGACACTCAATCTATTTGCTTTGCCAAGATAGTTATTTTGGAAAAATTGGTGTACTCTTTGTTGAAAAAAAATGTTGATGCAACTAACAAGATAATGAACAAAATTGAAAAATCAATTGAGGCATGACTTAAGAGTATATCGTGCCCCACAACGATTGTATCTTGGTGCAGCTGATTACAGTGGAATACCCTCCAGGGTACTATAATTGCAATCCCGAACCAAGCATGCACTCGCAATGGTTAAGAAGGTCGAGTAACTCAGATCGCTCCTTATTAAAGAATAGGAAGAAAAAATAATTTTAGGGCAATAGAAGAACAGAAGAAGAGAGAACAATAAAATCCCAAAGAAATTGACCGTTCATGTTCTAATCACAACAGTTAAGAATTTTATATCAGTGGATCCAAATTTTAATTGGAATCTTGGGTTTTTCGCTTAAGGTCCCGTACGCACGTGGGCCTCTACTTATCATTTTTAACCTTACCACACAAGTAAAGCAAGATATTATATAAAAACATAGCTAGTTTTTCTCATAGTCCATGTGTGACTAAACATTTTAGAGAACGGGTTAAACACTCAAATAGTTAAAAGGTAGAAAATTACTTTTAATTTTGTTGACACCAAAATAGATAAAAGCTAAAAAATATCATTTTATATTTAATATTAACCAAAATAGCTTAGATCGCTTTCTATTTGAAAATGCTTGAAATTACTTAAAATAGTCAAAATTACAACACTTTCTTCATGGTCCAATATGCAATAATGGCAGTTACCTTAAGATTAAAAAAATTGGCTTTGAAAATGCTTGCAATTACTTAAAATAGTTAAAATTACAACACTTTCTTCATGATCCAATATGCATAGATGGCAGTTACCTTATGATTGAAAAAAATATGCTTTTACCCTTTGTATTATTGGAAATAATGCTCATGCAATGTAATTCTTTTTCTTATAATTCATGTTTGAAATATTCATTAGTTATGTATGTAATGGTATGGGATATTTATGGTTTTTTTTTAATCATTTCATAATATCCTAACAAAACAAAACAACAAAGAAAAGAGAATAGCACACAAACACAAGAACTTATGTGAGTCCGAACTGTGCCTAACTCCACAAATCAAATAGAAATCAAATCACTATACTAATCTCTAATAAATCGAGAACAAAGGAAGTGTTTCTCCCTTTCCCAAAAGGAAATACTAGACAACTTTCCTAAAAAGAATGCGCATATATATCCCTTCGGCCCAACCCCACACTATTTTGAAAAAGGTCCCATTTGATATATACATGGGTAGCGTTCGGAGGCCCTAAAGAGAGTCATTTTTTCAATGTATGGGTTAGAAGTTTTGAAATGGGCTGATTTTTTCACTATGTGAAAACTGAAAATTTTGATAAGAAAATTCAACGGGCCAGAACCCACAAATTTTAGGAAGTGAATTTTGACGGCTTATAGGCATTGAAATATTTTATGATCCCCAATTCAACGGTTTAGAGTCATCAAATGTCTCTCATCCTCCATTAATTTAATGGTTTCGATTCATCGAAAAAAAAAAATTAATAATGAAAAATTTGACGCCTTAGCCCTTTAAATTTTATGAAATTCTACAATCTTGGACTGTCAAATATAAGTTTTTTTCACATTGTGTTTGTGAGGATGATCTCTATGTTGGGGAGATCATCCTCGCCAAAAATCAACCCATTTTGAAACTTCTAATCCCATTAAAACTGGTTTATAAAAATTGAACAATTCACGATTCTTCAACTTGTAAACTAGGGTTAGAAGTTTTGGAATGAGTTGACTTTTGATGAGGGGTAGTGTGGACCCCCACATCAATATAGGTGGAGGGGACGTTTATCCCCCATTACTGTAGTTAGAATTATATATATATATATATATTATATATATATATATATATATATATATATATATATATATGGGAAGTGTTTGGGTGTCTTAAAGAGAGTTGACTATTTTTTAAGATATGGACTACAAGTTTCGAAATGGGTTGATTTTTTTTTCTGATGATGATCTCTATAGTGAAGAGATCACCCTCACAGAAAAACAGCCCATTTTGAAACTTCTAACCCCATCAAAAGTGATTTACAAATAAATAACGGTCCACAATTCTTCAGCTTGTAAAATAGGCTTAGAAGTTTTACAATGGGCTGATTTTTTGCGATGATGGCTTCTTCACCATATAGACCGTCCTCATAATAAATCAGTCCATTCTAAAACTTCTAACTATATTGACAAAGTGTTTGGCATTTTACAGGACCTTCGAACGCTCCTATATATATATATATATATATATATATATATATATATATATATATATATATATATATATATATATAATATAGATTACCCTCACAATAAATCATCCCATTCCAAAACTCTAGCCCATGTGTTGAAAAATGTTTGGCTCTCTTTAGGGCTTCTGAACGCTCCCTTATATATAAGCTTTTGTGTGATTATCATGTAAAGAATGAATTCCCCAAGTTTTTAAACATAATAAATTATATGTGGGATCGAAGTCTTAAAGAGTTACTAAAACATGAAAATAGAAAAAATATTCACTCCAAGAATCATGGACTTAGCAACTATTAAATCCTACCACAAGTCATTTACACCATGAAATCAAGAATGAAACTCATCCAAAAATCAAAGAAAGATAAGTGATCAGAAGTTTATAAATTAGAGACAAAGCTAGAGGTAAGAACATATTTCCTGACTTGATTATCGAAGTGCAATTAACAAGTACTTTATACAACATGAGATACACCATGAAACTAAAGGAAAAAAAGAAGGTGACGGTGGTTGCCAGGACACCAAATAGTGGAAACCAAAAATTCCCACTCATGGTCTAAAAACCATTAACATAAATTTTGATGCCCATTTTAGGAGCTTCAAATTAATCTAAATGCTATTTTCATTTTCCCCAAAATTTTATACACTTTAAATGCCACACTGGGACATCTAAAACGTGTGGAGCATGGATGTCAGGCCCACCAATTTGAATTATCATCCCACCAATCAATTGGGTCCCATCTCTATTAAGATTTCCCTGGTGCTTTCCATTCTACCTTACTACATTCAACCATGCCCCCCACGTGCATTGGTACCTTAAAAGTTCAGTAAGGACAAGATTTTTGTCTGAGTAACTGAAAACCAATCTTCCATTAAGTAATGTGGTTGAAAAACATGTAATATTTAACATGGTAAAATGTCATATATGCCCTGGGTTGGCTCACAATTTAATGATTAGAAGGGTAATATGGTCATATGTACGACACAGCACAATGCGTTGCATGTGTTGCTACGTTGTGGTATGGCGATCACAATTTTTGCCATACGACATTAGAACCAGCAGATGTATGTGCTACCTGGCACCAGTACATTCCATGTGCCTCTTTACATAGGGTGGTGCCTCTGTTGCCTATCAAGTAAAATTGTACCCAAAAAAGAAAAAAAAAAAATCATGAATAATACTTGTGGCTGCTCATATGCCTTCAATTTTCTTAAATTCTAATGATCCTTTTTATTTTGTTAATCGAGTAAAATTAGTGGTCAATAATTAGTCGGTGAAAGCCGGATTTGAATATAGGTGATAATCCTTGGTTGATGCTTTTTTGCCATTTTTTAAATATATAGTAATACATTCAAACGATCAAGTTAATTTTAATTTTAATTTATTTATTTATAATAAAAATATTTTTAGATGGTATATTTACCTGCATTTGTTAATTACGGTATTGTATAACATTCTGCTTACATATTCGGAAATGCTAATATTGTCTGCTTTGAAACTTTGTGCATAATTTTTTAACTTAGTGATCAAGTGTTAGCAGAATATCGAAGTTTATCAAGTGGGATTCTTTTATGTATTATGGACTCAAACGTTGGGAGTTTGTCTTATAGACTGTCAAGGTAATTTTTTCTTACTCACAATAATACAAATCAAAATACATATAGAAAGTAATTCAGAAATATGTACCGTTCGAATTTTTGAAAATATTTGAAATACCAATGGTTTATAAGTCATGATTTTTTCCCTCAAATATTATAATTTATCATCCAATGAAAAAAATTATCCACATATGACAACCCTCAGACCTCAAGAAAAAAGAATTTGGGGGAAAATTAATTTGAGATGATGGATTCTCGGGAGAAAAATGAACAACTTTCGGTAAGAGATTAAAAAATAGTTTAAGATGATGAGGTCGAATAGATTTAATAAAATTACAAGTGACCGAGAGCCTAACCCATCACCTTGCATTTCCATAATCTTTCACCGTATTTTGGATCGACTATGCTTCATATCTATATCAGGAGTAAGATTATATTGATATGCAGTTGACCAAAAATAGGATTAAATTTGTTTGTAGTCAGGGACGGATTTAGAATGGAGGCTGGAGGGGCACTTGCCCCCATAAGAGTTTTCAAATTCTATGGATTAACGTGCTATTGTGACAGATTTTAACTACAGATAAAGAAATTTACCATTATTGCCTTCACAAATTTTTTTTTTTTTTCACCATTAGTTGCCTCCACAATTATTTTTTTCATTCTTAATTGTCCCCACAACTTTTTTTTTCTACTTTTGGTTGGCCCCCCGGCCCTGAGCAAAATCCTGGCTCCGCCCCTGAATTGTAATAGGCCAATAGCTAGTCGTCACCTCACGATCGATGTTGACAAAGCATGATGTATTTGTAGTCTCCATCTATCAGTGTTGCTAGTTCAGGGATGGTGTGCTTGGCCCAGAAATCATAATTAAATGAAGATAATCTTATCATATATGGACTTTCTTTCTTGATTCAGTGAAATATATCTTTAATGTTTTAAAAGGCAATATATAGGCATTAGAAAAATGTTCGCTTGGAGATTCGATGGATGGATAAATGGATGTTTTAGTTGAACTTATGTACTTTTTATTGAAATTATTTTGTTTGGAAGATAGTAAAGAATTTAGAAACAAGTAATTAAATCCAATCGAACCACCTTATCACAATTCAATGGTGTGATCTAAGAGATTAAAGTATATATTTTTTTCTGGGATTAAGAAGATTATTTTGGCGAGCCATCATGCCAGAAGTAGCAAAATTGATTGATGGATGGATGGATACTTCAAACAAATCATGCATTGTCAACGTCTTGAGTTGAGTTTACCATTAGCTTATTGCAAACAAATTTGATCTTATTTTCTGTGAGATGCCTATCAATTATTACCTTCCAATATACATACAAGGCATTAGTGATAGAATGAGATCTTAGTCATTATCATGTTTGAAAATGCTAACTTTTTTTATTATTTCAAAGCTTTATGCACAATATTTTTTATTTAATAATTAATGACGTGTTAGTAAAATGTCATGATCAATCTAATTGGATTCACATGCTCTTGGTTGGAGAGCATAATCATCATCATTTTCGCATCTAAGATTCTGGATTATAACGTGATAGGATAATCTTGTCTATAATTTTGGTCACCCATTGTGGACTTCGAATTTGAGAGTTTGGTTTACGGGCCTTTCGGTAGACAAATTTTTCTTAATGAACTTTTTTTTTTTGCTTGCTTAATAATAATAATAATAATAATAATAATCAAAGAGGAAAATCAAGTAAATATTTGAGATACCCATATTTAAAAGTGGGAGTGGCCATGGTAAAGAAAAGAAAACAAACACATCAGCCATATAAGGATCATGTTTTAGATCAGATTTGAAAAAACAAAATAATAATAATAATAATAATTAAAAGCTTTCTTTATGTCTGATCAAGGTCTTTGAAAATGAACGGTCACTAAACTCCAAAGATTTGGAAGGAATTTGATGATAATGATGATGCTATTGTGGAGCTCCCTCAATCGTTTAATTGCACTTTAGGGAACTGTAAAAAAAAAATTAAAAAAAAAAAAATTAGAGAGGATGGTCTTACAGGAGAATGATTTAAATGCCCTCACTTTCAATTTCTTGCTAAAAACTCTTGATTTTTTCCCCCAACAGATCCATAGTTTGTAATATCTAGGGGATTTTTGTTACCAGCCTTCAACTCTCATAAACAAATAATTTTGGGCCTAAATCATTTATAAGTCATCAATCTTAATTGGGCCAAAATCATTATGGACCACGATTCAGCCATTGGGCCGTAAATTAACCTAATGGACCACATGTAAACTGTGGTGGTTTCAGAGGAACAACGTTCTAGCTAGCACAATGACGGGTCCTTTGGATGTAGATGAGTACCAATCAAAACTAAGCAAAACAACACTAATGATAAATGAGCCAATAGGATGGGTGGGCTCCGATTCGGTTCCTAAGCTACCCAGAACCCAAACCATCATATTTTTCCATCCCTGCTCTTGACGGTTTTAGTTCTGATTTAAAATAAGTGGAATAAGAACCACCAAGAATCACGGGTACCCATCAATTTTGATACTCAAAAATTGAATGAGACAAAAAACACTTCCAATATTGTTAAAAAAAATTAGTTTTAGAAAAAAAATATATATTACCTACAAAAGTGTATCTTAATTACAATTTGTTTTATAGTAGAGATATGAGTTTATGTTTTTCATTTTTATTTTTATTTTTTTCTTTCAAAAATTAAAAGTCATCTTAATTTGAAATAATAATCTTTTAAGAGAGATGATCTATTTTAAACTCCAATACATTTTTTTTAAATATCCAAATTTGAAGGATTTTATGTAATATCTCTTAATTTTAAAATGTCAAACATCTTAAATCATCTACAATATGAAAAATAAATGATAAAATAAATATGTAGATAAATCTTAAATGATCTATATTATAAAAAGAAATGATAAATTTTAAGTATTTGGCCAACCAATTACTCCAAAAGACGGATCTATTAGAGAGGGGGAGAATTATGTATATAAGGTCACATGGTTCAACTAGGATATTATACACTCGAGAATGGAGGAAAATATACACTCAATAGTTTTTGGTTTTGATTTTTTTCATAGGGTACCCATCGACACCCCTTCATTCCATTGATGTGTTCAAGAACTAAATCTTCGGCTTGAATCTAATCCCATTGAGTTTGATTTGAATCCAAATATCATATCCAACTCATCCAAGTTAAATCCTCTCAAATCAATTCCACATTAGTGTGAAGCAACGAAGCAATAAAGAGAACAAATAAAACAAACACGAAATACACGAGGTAACTGTTTGCAAGGTTAGTGTTGTGAAATACACAAACGTTGGTAGTTTCTTGGTTTTAGTGGAAATAGATCTTACTGCAAAATATCTTTATTAGAGCGTGGGAGAAGATATGTTTAATATATTTATGACTATATAAATTTATAATTTATACTATAAAGTAAATGAAGTTATAATTATTTTTATTTATTTATTTATTTATTAGGACAAATATATTGGATAGTTTGATAAAATATAATATTGAATAACTCTAAACAAATATCTTTGAAATTTAATATCTTCGTAAGTAGAAACATTGTCCAAACCCTTGTTAGTAATTCGGAATATGGCAATAATTTGATGTAGGAAAATTTTGAGTTTTGTTCGATTTTGCCCAATTTTTTCTATCAGGGTTAGATTATATTCAATTTAATTTATTTGGATTCATTAAATAATTTTAACCTATTTGAGCTACACAATTTCCTCTTTCTCTCATAGATGTAGTCTAGTGGCAATTATGAATCCATAAGCATTTCAACGTAATTCAAGGACACCATGTGTCATCATTAAAAATAAATGAGAAAAAAACTTCTGATCCTTTGAAAGAGTCAGAGACCCTCCATAAATTTGGTCATTTTTTACCATTCTTAATGAATCAAACATGGACCTAGAACAACTGTTGGTCTAGAGTTTAGTCTAAATCAAATAAAGAGAGAAACTCCAATCTTATGGAACAGGTGGTCTTAGGATTTGCACCCAAAAAATTCAAATTTGTGGATAGAAATACACCACCAAACTTACAAGTAGGATTCATGCTTGGATGAGTAAAATTTTCTATTACTAATGCAAATCTGAAAAGTATTAGTTAGAATATAAATTTGAAAAGTATTAGCTAGAAACAAAAAAGGGGGACCTACTGATAGGGTCGTTTCTTCATTTTCAACCACTACTCTACTCTTGAAAGCCTAAACTTCAAGCCAAAGAGCTTCTTAATTTCCATTCTTCTTATATTGCAGATCTGGTATTTTTTCTCTTTCTCTGTATTTCATTCAAAAAATCCATTATGTCGATCATTAAAATACTTAGATGTTAACAAAGAAAAATCCAAAAAATATGTATATCCTTAGAGATGGAATAGAAGTAGAGAGATAAATAAGGAAAGAGACATGGAAAAAAATAATACAAATCAGTGAGGAAGCTTACCTTCAATGCCCTTCAAAGCTTGTTGCTATGGAGGTTGAAGTCGAAGTGACGAACAAAGAAGGTGAAGGAGTTACTGTATTTTTAGGGTAAAAGTTAGTAAATAGGTATTTAGATTTATTTTTCTACAATTTTACCTAGTGTTTTTTGTTTGGGATAGATTTTTGAAAAATCCTTTAGAATCCGTTTAATTCTTTTTAATAGAAAAAACTCCAACTTTTTGTGAATCATTTAAAGGTGCGGCCGAATAATACTTCTACTAAAAAAATGAAAAAATCACGAATTTTTTACACATAGAATGGGGGATTGCTAACAAAGGTCCAAACTTGTTAGGGCATAAAGTCTCAATCTTTCTCTTTTTTTATTCACGTGGTGCACGTTCACAGTCTAAAGGCTATTGCCTCTCACAACAAATTTTTATATCCATCCAATTGGATGCAGTCTATCGTCCAAAGAAATACAGCGGTGAACTTTTTTTAATTTTTAGGGAAGATTATAAAATAAAAAAATAACCTAAAAAAAAAATTATTATAAAATAAGTTATACATATTTTTTTTTATAATTATTGAATCCAACCCAAAAGTGTCGAATATTTTTTTTTTAAATAAAATAAAATAAACTTTTTGCACTTGAAGTGCCAATTTTTTTTTAATAGAAAAAAAAAAAACTTTAAATTTCCATAAGTTTCGATTTTAAAAAAAGAAAAGAAGAGAGAAATGCTAAATGGACATTGTTTTTGGCGCACACCCTATTAAGCATTGGCTCACAACCTTATTGACGTTTGACATGTGGCGCAATGACATAAGCAATACAGAGAGCTTCTCTCCCTTGCATATTGCCCACATATTTACTTTTTTTAATTTCAAATCTTAAAAAAGGTCGATGGGCCCACATTGATTATCACGTTCACAATCCAACAACACTAACCTATTTGATTTCATAAAAATATTCATATTAAAATATATATATATATATATATATATATATAAAAAAAATATTGTTTTTAGAGCTTGATCGAAGGTGTTGAAAATGACGGCCATCGAGCATCCAAATTTAAAAATAAAATTCGATGGTGAAAAATCACTATTTTTTAATTTTTTTTTAAGTTTATATAATTTTGTCTACTACAACTCCATTGCATCGGATCATGTTTTTGAATGTCACAAGGTGATCAAATCAGAAAGTTTGTGTTTTTTCAATAAAGGCAGGAGAGAGAAAGGAGAATTGCCAAAAATAACATCCATTTAGCAATCATAAACAACATCCAACACCCCTTCTTTCTCTCCTGTCCATAGTGAAAAGAAAACAAACTTTCTGATTTGATCACCTAGTGACATTCAAAAACATGATTCGATGCAATGGAGTTGTAGAGGATAAAATTATATGAACTTTAAAAAAAAATTTCAAAAATAGTTATTTTTCACCGATGAATTTTATTTTTAAATTTGAGTGCTCGGTGGCCATCCATTTTTAACACCTTGGACAAGCTCGAAAAATAATATTTTTATTTATTTTTTAATATGAATATTTTCATGAAATCTAAAAAACTATGTTGTTGGAACGGGCAAGAGAGAGAAACTCTCTCTATTGTTGATGTCATTGCACCACATGTCAAATGTTTGTTGAGTTGTGAGCTAACACGTAATAGGACGTGCATGTCCATTTAGCATTTCTCTTTTTTTTTTTTTTTTTAATTATTTAAAAATCAAAACTTATCAAAAATTTTGAAAATTTATTTTATTTTTTATTATTAAAAAATAAAATCGACACTTCAACTGTTGATTTGGGTTCGATTTGAAATTATAAAAATTGTATTACTTTTTTTATAATAATTTTTGTAAGATTTATTTATTTATAATTTTTTTTTATTTTTTTTTTATATTTAAAAGTAGTGATAATCTAACTCGAAAAAACGTACTCAATATGTGGTCTGTACGTGTTTGGCGTGGCAAATGCAAAAAACCATAGATCTTTTTCTTCGAGATACACAAGAAAAATGATATGTGATTTTCTATGCGCTTACCACGTTTACAAATCGTGTGTGTTTTAATAAGTCATCTTATCATTAGTCTATTTTTTAAGGTAATTCGGATAAGAAGGTGAATCTGATTTAGAATAACTAAAAGATGACATGTGCAAACACACATGTATTAAATTAGTCGATTTATTTATAATTTAAAATATTGATTAAAGAATTTTTAAAATTACCTAGTAAAAAAATTGTACTGATGAAATCCCCTTTTTGATCCTAGTGTTCTCTAATAAAATAAAATAAAAAAATTATTTAAATGCCATCATCTTCACTTTTTAGAAAAATAATAATTTGGGATCTTTTAGTAAAAATCACGGTGGAGGGGCCGTATTAGATCAGTTCAAAATGTTAGTGTTTCTTAAGTATTTATTAAAAATTAGAGGTCAATGTGTAAATTATCTAAATAAATATCTACGAAAAGATAGATTTTATGAAAAAAAATTGAAGAGGGAAGCGAAAATATCTGGCTAAGACATCCACGTGAGCGGGGAATCAGATATATTGCACTTTTTATGTCCTTTCGCTGCATAAAAGCTAAAAGATAGATTAAAATTTTATTAAAAAATTGCGATTCTTCCGAAGCTTATCGAAATATCTACAAACCTCTCTCTCTCTCTCCATCTCTCGGCCGCCGTCTTCGATCACGAAAAAAAAAAAAACCTAATTGCTTCTTCGAATCGTTACTCTTTTACATGGAATCCATGTTTCCCAAAACCTAATTTATTTTCTTTCGACGAATTTCAGAGTTTCTTAAAGATAGACAGCTTTGATCCGAAGCTTTGATCTATTCTCTGTCTCAATTCTGAATTCTTGATTTCAGTTTGTGATTCATAAATGGGAGAAGATGTGCAGATGAGAGATTACGAAGGCGATGAAGATGAAGAACGAGTACTAGAATGGGAGGATGGATTGCCAAGCGTAGATGATCTCACACCTCTGTCTCAGCCTCTGATCTCACCAGAGCTCGCTTCAGCTTTCAGTATTACCCCCGAGCCATGTCGAACCATGATCGATGTCAATCGAGCTTCGCAGACCACACTATCGAGTCTTTGTCGACAAAATCAGGCCTTTTTGTCGAGTAATCTCAAGCAATTGCCTTCTTTCACAGAGGATCGAAGTCGGAGTCGAGACTCTGTTGTTGTCGAAGGAGACGAACCCGAACAAGAACTTGAAAATGAAAAACTCGGGAACTCTACCAAAGATGGGTCCTCAATTCGGAAATTAAGGAGATTGGAGAATGCAGAAGATGTTTCTTCTGCTCTACAACTGGAGAATTCTAACGATGATCAATCCGCTCAAACCCTGAAGAGGCCTCGATTGGTTTGGACCCCACAACTTCACAAGCGATTTGTCGATGTAATCACACATTTGGGTATTAAAAATGCTGTACCAAAGACAATTATGCAGTTCATGAACGTCGAGGGTCTGACGCGAGAGAACGTTGCAAGCCATCTCCAGAAGTACCGGCAATATATGAAAAGGATGCAAGGGTTATCGAATGAGGGTCCTTCGTCATCAGACCCACTCTTTGCGTCAACCCCTGTTCCGCAAAGCCTACATGAGTCCAGCCAACAAGGGTATATGCCGGTTCCAATGTCATATGGGGTGCCATTGATGTCTATGCCATATCTTGGATTACCCCACGGGCAAGGCCATATGGGAATGTTAGTAGGCAATACAGGTAGTGCCGCCTATCATGGGTTCGATCCGAATCACTATAATATGTTTAGGGAGCCGCAGAGAGATTGGTGTGGTAATAATGTGTCACGCCATCATGTAACTCCCAATGATAATTAAAAATTCTAGACTTTCATAGATTATAAGAGGTGAGTCAATCGATCTTCTTGAGCTTTGCTATCTATTATTATGGTATTGATGGCTTTTATTCCTTGTACTTCCCTCTATCAGATTGAAATCAATGGATTAAAACTAAAATTACTTTCCAAAATTTAACCATATGTATTCGGCTCAAATATTATTCTCGTCCGTAAAATTGAGCAGTGGAACATATTTTTTACATTTTGTTCTTCATTAATGTTTATGCACTGAATCAGATGGTAGTAACTAGTTCTTAGACCCAAATATAGGGTTCTTTGGGTAAAGAGTAAAACACGTGTACCCATGCTTTATTTTACATTCTTTTACTTATGCTCCACTCTAGAGTGGTGTTCAGAGTTCTGGAAGGCGTTAGCATATTGTAAGCTTGGTTCATGGTTTTACTTTTTAGTTCTCTTCTTAGATGTTATTGTTTGTTCAACTCCCTAATGTTTTACACTGTTTTTGGCTTTCAGATTTTATTGTGGTTTCTAGACGAATAAGATTTTTTTTCATGGTGAGATAAAGTAACCAAAGAAATCACAAGGGGTTGGGGGTGGATCCATAGTTCCTTCTCAACAGAAAATTCTGCAAAATAACATAAACAAAGGACTATCCACTTAGGAAAGCAAGAATTCGTTTACGTTCTTTTCATCAAGTCCCATTTAATCACATTAGCAGGTCTACTTGGGAAAAATCTAAGCGCTAACAGTACCCTTACCAACCAACATTGTAATTTAAGCAGATTTAAGTGAGTTATTACATAGCAGAATCACTACTAAAAATCTTTATAAAAAAAAGTAATCTTCGCAAATGTATGGACCAAAATACTCCCATGCAAATTATTTTCCTGCATTTGGTGTTTGGAATGAAGTATGCATTAACACACCCATTTTGCAATTTGATGGAAAAAAAAAAACTATTTGCACCTCCTGCATTGTTGGTTTATTGAACACCATCAATTTGGGATCAGCTGAAAGATTTATGTTCCACTATTCACTAGTCTAAAGTTGTCTTCTTTTAATTTTTGTGTGTTCATATTCTCTCTCAGTACCTTGGTCTACGTTCTTTCTGGTTCATGGCCTCACTTCTACTATATTTTGCATGTGTTCAATGTGTTCATGGCCAAGTTAAGATATGATTGAGTGCTGGAACTGTGGAACATGAATGTATCCTGTTTCTGATCCTGAAAAGGTGTGATGAACATTATTTAAGATAATGATAATGTTGATGGTTTGATGACCCAAGTGAACTAAATTCTAGTTGATCAGCAACCAGTAATTACATGTTATGTATAAGACCCCTGCACATGACACTCAAAATAATTTTAAGTGATCTATATGTTGGAGGCATGTATAATCTTTGGGGTCCACTTAATTTGAAGAGTCTGTTCTTGCGTAGTTTGGATCATGTTGTTGGCCATCTGTATCACTAAACCTGAAGGACTTGCACTGGCTTTCAATCAGACACTGTGGGAAAGAGATCAAGGTGCTCAAGCCTCGGAGATGATTCTGTCGGTTTTTCAAATGGCCATCCATATGTTGTTTTCGATTTTATATCAAGTCCTTTTTCTCCATTGTCGAACAATTTCTTCACAAGAAATTTATATACTTGAGTAGGCCCCACAATAGATTGTTCATTGCTTGTACATTTGTCATCAACTCCACAATTATCCGATCTCAGACTGTTACTACTATTTTATTTTTTGGAAGGTAGTCGTGAAGTTGGGTTCTAAGGGAGTCCGACCACAGAATTTTGGTTTTACTGCCTCTGATTGCAATGTTCTGCAGGTGAGATTAATCTCAACTTTTTTGGGAATAGTTGGTGCAAGCCGAATATGCTTGATGCAAATAAGAAAATTTCACCAAGCTATTGAGGAAAACTCAGGACAGTGATCTAGGAAAGCAGGATAAACAGACACATGTTAATGTATCTCCCAGTCCAGTTACCATTCTTCAGAGACCATGTAGGCATTTTCCGTATCCTGGTGTACCATTTTGTAGCCGTTGAATGCTCTTTGATTCAAATAGAAGTTAGAGAAATCCATCTGTGACACACCTTTTAGTGCTATACTGCACAACCTCGTTGGTGTTATTAATACCGACTTTTTTGCAAGATTATTAAATTTGGAATTCAGATTTATATGCACCTTGGACTCATGGCTCTGAATTGCATCTAAATTGCCAAACCTAGGTTGAGTTTGTGAAAGAATAGAAACTGAAGAAAAAGATACTACGGTTTGGTAAAATAGAATTCTGAACTTCAATGATTATTTTTTTAGTATATGGATAAGACTGTAATATGTAACTAAGTCTATTTGGCTATTTTAAATCTGAGAGCATCTTCATTGTTTACTGGTGTTACATGGTCCTTCCAATGCATAAGAATCCATGATTCTGAAGGAATAATTGTCACCCAATTTTGGTAATTAGTGAAATTTGCACTTTTGGAATCTGGACTGGTTGTCCACTGACAAGTTAAGAGTAGTTATAGCTAATCCTGAGCTCAAGACTATCCAGTCATTCATTTGTCATGCCGTAAAGAAATCAGGATGTGGGCTTCATTACATAGCTTCCTCTGAATATATAGTTCAAGTAGAGACATAGATTAAGAATACAAGGGAAATATTGGTGAGATTGCTTTGCATAACAAAATCCCAATAGTAGGGGAAAAAACCATAGACTTTGGAGACGCATCTCCTTATGTACTCTTTCTATTTTAAGATCAGAGGATCTTGAAGGCATTAGCACAAATTAGAAATCTTTACTTAATTTTTGCGATATGGGTGTGCGCTTTTCCCTCCATTTTTCTCTCCATAGAATACCTAAGATAATCTCCATACTTGATCTTCTTATACATTCTAAGGGGCTGTTGACAATCTACCATCTGATCCAATGGCTCTATTTCCACGTCATCATTTGGACATATAAATGATGCTAAAGAAATCCTTGCCTTGTTTTGATTAGTTATAGCTCTGTGCTCGATGCTTTTGTACTTCCCATTGCTCCAAATCTGATACAAAAAAAAAAAAAAAAGTTTAGAGATGCTTTCATTATGCAATATTGGGATGGTTTTAAAGGAAATTGTTAAATTTAGTTTCTTTTTTATGATTAGCTGTGAGCTTCAATCTGTAAACTTTTACTCTTGCCAGCTTTTGGAGAAAGAACTACTGAGATGGATAAGAGATTCTTGAAAAATACCTCAATAATGTCTCCAATATTCACGACTAGAGCATTTGGTATTGGCTCAACAGGCACCCATCCTCCACCATGTCGAATCTGTAGGCCGATAACATCATCATCTTGCATGAGTATGGTTATAGAGCTAGTATCTGAGTGCGGACTGACACCAAGTACTTGATCAGGTTTGTAGCAAATGGGATAGTAGTTCACACGCAGAGCTTGCATCACCTCCTTGTGCATTCCAAGCAGATCATCCTTGTCCATCCCCATCATCAAAGACAAGGTACCAAGTAGTATCTCTGCTACCTTCTTCACCTCAGCCGAATATGCTTCAATAGCACCTCTGCAAAATGAGATTTAAAAGAAAAAAGAATTACATATCTGCAAGTCATTGAGCTACACTAACGGAACTCAAAAGGCATACTTGAGTTCGGGTGGTGTCGTTGGCCAATACTTGAGTTTCCTAAACTGGGAAGGATAAATAAGAAAAATTAGTGCATCCGCCCAATCCAATTTCTGCTCTTCAGAGACCACATAAGCTTGCCCGTATCCTTGTAGGTCATTTGGAGCCATTGAATACTTCTTTTTCTCTTCAAAGGGAAGTTTGAAGAACCCAGCTATGGTATCCTTCATCCTCTGCAATAGTTCTGCTGCTACCCCATGATTGATTACCTGAAAGTGTTTGTTTTTTAGAGTTATCAAACATATTTACAATATAACATAAAAACTTGGTGCCATGCAAAGTCTGCAACTCAGTATTAGATGGCCCCAACTTGGGATCTTGAACCTGTTATTGTGTCCATCACTACAGATATTGTTATATAGAAAGAAACACACATGAGTCAGTTGTAAACTACGTATATTTTTTTACTCATTACCTGAAAGAAGCCCCAGTCCTTGCAAGCCAAATCGAAATTCTCGAGCTCCTTGTTGTCTCCATTGGAAAGCAATGATAGATCAATGACAGGTACTTGGGAGGAAATATGTGAGATATCTGCATCACTATCACTGGGTCTATCTTCATGGTTCCTTATATATCTCTCAGGAACAAATGAAGAGTCTCTCCTCACCATTTCCTGAACATTCTGTACAGGTATAGATGTCCCCCAGATGGGTATTTCCTCACTTTCAATAGTTAAACTCATTTTTCTTTCTATGATTAGATTATGATTCCGGAAGCCATACTACTGAGGTGCTCATATACATATACACAGAGATACAGATGGCGAAGTAATCTTGTTTGTCATCGAAAACTGATGCCCTGAAAGGGATCACTGGATTTTGTTTCTTGTTTGACTATGGATATTTAGTGAATGGAGAATAGATTATTAGTCTTGGGTGGTGTTAGCTTTTGGATGATCTGATATGCTTTGGAAACTCCGTGGAGGATGATTTGGGTCATTTAGAAATTTTAACTTCTGAGACGTTTTTCAGAGTTTTCTATTTGTATCTGTGCTTCCAATTACCCAATTACATAGAAGGGACAACAATGTGAAAGAAAGAAAAAAAACAACCATGTTTCATCACTTGTTTATTGGAAGTTAATGACATTTCGACTTCAGGAATCTGGATTGGCCAGTTTTGGCTAAATTTGACCCTGTGAGTTGACTCAGAATGTGCAACAAGAAACATCACTACCATTATCAAAGCCATAGATTAAAATTTTGGGATCAGTTGAATCAATCTTCTTCTTCCATTCGATTCGGACTAAAACTACATCTCCTATCACATGTGTATTCATTGAATTCTGGGTCTTCTTTTGCTCTTTTTGAACCTTCAATCTGTATTTTCCTTTTATTAAGAAAGAATTTATAAGTACCAGAGAGCTCATGATCTTAAGGAGCGGTAGAGAGTGAGATGAGCCTGAAAATTTTGGATGCTTGTGATCCGAGTTGAATGCTCTTTGATTCAAATGGAAGTTGGAGAAATCCATATGTGACACCCTTTGGTGCTATACTGCACAACCTCATTGTTTATTACCTGCAGGTGTTATTAATACTGACTTTTTGCAAGATTATTACATTTGAAAATCAGATTTATATGCACTTCGTATGCATGGCTCCGAATTGCATCTAAATTTCCAAAACTAGGTTGAGTTTGGGTAAGAAAGAAAATGTAGAAAAAGAAACCACGGCTGGTAAAATAGAATTCTGAACCAAAATGATTATTTTTATAGTATAGGGATAATACTGTAATATGTAACTAAGTCTATTTGGCTATTTTAAATCTGAGAGCATCTTCATTGTTTACTGGTTTTACATGGTCCTTCCAATGCATAAGAATCCATTATTCCGAAGAAATAATTGTAAAATTGTCACCCGATTTTGGTAATTAGTGAAATTTGCATTTTTGGAAAATGGACTGGCCGTCCACTGAGAAGTTTAGAGTAGTTATAGCTAATCCTGAGCTCAAGATTATCCAGTCATTCATTTTTGATTCTGTAAAGAAATCAGGATGTGGGCTTTCATTACATTGCTTCCTCTGAACGTATAGTTCAAGTAGAAACATAGATTAAGAATACAAGGGAGATATTGGTGAGATTACTTTGTATAACAAAATCCAACTAGTAGAGAGAAAAACCACACTTAGAGAGACTGGAAGACGCATCTCTGTATATACTCTTCTATTTTAAGATCAGAGGATCTTGAAGGCATTAGCACAAATTAGAAATCTTTACTTAATTTTCAAATTTTACGATTTGGGTGTGCACTTTTCCCTCCATTTTTCTTTCCAAAGAATGCTTAAGATAATCTCCATACTTGATCTTCTTGTACATTCTAAGGGGATGTTGACAATCTACCATCTGATCCAATGGCTCTATTTCCGCATCATCTTTTGGGAATACAAATGATGCTAAAGAAATCCTTGCCTTGTTTTGATTGGTTATAGCTCTGTGCTCGATGCTTTTGTACTTCCCATTGCTCCAAATCTGAAACAAAAGAGGTCAAAAAAGAGGAGGGGGGGTTAGAGATGGTTGTCATCATTTTTATCACTCTTGATCCATTATGGAATATTGGGACAATTTAAAAGGAAATTGTTAATTTTAGTTTCTTTCTATGACTTAGCTATGGAGCTTCAATCTGTAAATTTTTACTCCGTCAGCTTTTGGAGAAAGAACTACTGAGATAGATAGGAGATGCTGATGCAGGACAACTACAATTCTAAGTAGTTTCCCACTTCTATTAGGATTTTTAGGTTTCTATTTTGTTAAAATTCGTTTTATACTTTAGGCTATATAATTAGAGTGCTTTTAAGTGTCTAAATTGAGTTATAATAAGTTTTGAAAGTTGTTATTATATGTTATAGATAGGTTAGGAAAGTTACTTTTTAAAAGGTTTCTAAGTTGTTGTGGTGAAATTATCTATATAAGGAGCTTCAAAAATGAAATTCAGTTGAATACATAACAATTCATTCAATAAATTATGAATTTAGCTATTTCTCTTGTTTGATTTATTTTTTATTTTTTTGGTTTTCCCTTCTTTTCCAAGCTTGAATCTATTGATTCAAACTGGTTGTGTGTGTTCCATTGAACACAATCTCTTAATTCCTTTCGAATATATTGATTCACACGCTTCCATTATGTCAGATTCTTGGAAAATACCTCAATAATGTCTCCAATATTCACGACTAGAGCATTTGGCATTGGCTTAACAAGCACCCATCCTTCATTATGCCGAATTTGTAGGCCGTTGACATCATCATCTTGCATGAGTATGGTTATAGAGCTCGTATCTGAGTGTGGACTGACACCGAGTACTTGATCAGGCTTGCAACAAATGGGATAGTAGTTCACACGAAGAGCTTGCATCACCTCCTTGTGCATTCCAAGCAGAGCATCCTTGTCCATTCCCATCATCAAAGATAAGGTACCAAGCAGTATCTCTGCTACCTTCTTCAGTTCAGCCGAATATGCTTCAATAGCATCTCTGCAAAACGAGATTTTTATTTATTTATTTAAATAAAATTACATATCTGCAAGTCATCAAGCTACTAACAGAACTCAGAAGGCATACTTGAGTTTGGGTGGTGTGGTTGGCCAATACTTGAGTTTCCTAAACTGGGAAGGATAAATAACCAAAAATAGTAAATCTCCCCAATCTAATTTCTGCTCTTCGGAGACTACATAAGCTTGCCCATATCCTTGTAGGTCATTTGGAGCCATTGAATACTTCTTTTTCTCTTCAAAGGGAAGTTTGAAGAACTCAGCTATGGTATCCTTCATCCTCTGCAATACTTCTGCTGCTACCCCATGATTGATTACCTGAAAGTGTTTTTTTTTTTTTTTTTTTTTAAGAGTTATCAAACATATTTACGATAGAACATAAAGACTGGTGCCATGCAAAGTCTGCAACTCAGTATTAGATGGCCCCAACTTGGAGATACTGTTATCTAGAGACTGAACCTAATATTGTTTCCATCACTACATATATTGTTATATAGAGAGAAACACACATGAGTCAGTCGATCACTTTGTAAACTACGTATATTTTTTGACTAATTAATTACCTGAAAGAAGCCCCAGTCCTTGCAAGCCAAATCAAAATTCTCAAGCTCCTTGTCATCCCCATTGGAAAGCAATGATAGATCAATTACAGGTACTTGGGAGGAAATATGTGAGATATCTACATCACTGGGTCTATCTTCATGGTTCCTTATATATCTCTCAGGAACTATTGAAGAGTCTCTCCTCACCATTTCCTGAACATTCTGTACGGGTATAGATGTCCCCCAGCCGGGTATTTCCTCACTTTTTGTGTTCCCATTCTCAATGTTTAAACCCATTTTCTTTCTCTGATTAGATTATGATTCCTGTACCCTTATTACAGAGGTGCTCAACATATACACAGAGATACAGACTGCGAAGTAATCTTGTTTGTCATCGAAAACTGATTCCCTCAAAGGGGTCACTGGATTTTGCTTCTTGTTTGACTATAGAGAATAGATTATTAGTCTTGGGTGGTGTTAGCTTTTGGATGATCTGCTATGCACTCTGGAAACTCCATCTGAGACGTTTTTCAGAGTTTTCTATTTGTATCTTTGCTCCCAATTACATAGAAGGGACAACAATGTGAAAGAAAAACAAAAGGAAAAAAACCCATGTTTCATCACTTGTTTATTGGAAGTTAATGACATTTCTACTTCAGGAATCTGGATTGGCCAGTTTGGGTTAAATCTGACCCAGTGAGTTGACTCAGACTGTGCAACAAGATACATCACTACCATTATCAAAGCCGTAACTTAAAATTTTGGGATCAGTTGAATCAATCTTCTTCCTCCATTCGCTTCGGACTAAAACTACATCTCCTATCACAAGTGTATTCATTCGATTCTAGGTTTTCTTTCGCTCTTTTTGAACCTTCAATCTGTATGTTACTTCTATTAAGAAAGAATTTATAAATACCGGAGAGCTCCAAGATCTTAAGGATCAGTAGAGAGTGAGATGAGCCTGAAAATTTTATTTCGTATTTTTTTTTTTCTACTTAAAATAAGTAGGATCTAAGGCAAAGTAAATTCAAAACATCTATATCTGAAAACAAATGAGATGCACTTTATTCTATAGGTTTATGGAGTGATTAAAGAAGTTGCTGCATACGGAATGAGAGCTGAAGGATTAAAGAGGGGCTGCACCATATGTGATTGAAGAGATACTATCAAAGATAAAATGTGACTTTGTAAATTTTACAAGACGACAACAAGAAGATCAACTATACTATGTGAAATAGGATTTCGTATATTAGTAAATAGGAACAAAACCCGATACATCCATAACCAAGCAAACAAAAAACCTAACCTCTTAGTATTGAAGCAAACCAAGTAAAAATATACATCAACAGTCACAATAGGGAACTATATGTCTGACAATGCCAAGTTCCCCACATACTGAGTTCTCATCATTGCGGAGGGCAGAAGGTGACTACATACCGAGGTGCCCTGCATTTGTGAAGGCTGGAAGAATCATCGAAGGCGTAGGTATAGGCCCTTGGGCATATGGCCTTGAAAAGGTGGGCAAAGAGGGTGGGTTTACAAGTCTTAGCATTGGCATAGTCTCCAGTGCAACAATACTTAGCCGATTGCATAGCCAAGCAAGCACTCTTGCACCCAACCACCTTACCTCCTCGCTTCACCTCCAATGCCGAAGGGCAGCATAAGTTTAAGTCAAGCTCACATCCTGCAACGCCACACCCAACCCCACCTCCCACTGGAACCATAGTAATTGGAAGGTTGAATCCATCGACCAAGCTCACATCATAGTAATGTAAGGGAGAATTCGAGGTCCCGAGCGTCATCTCCACTACTGTGGCTGGGGGCACCCCAGCTGTATCCTTGCAATGTAGTAAGCCAGCACAATCGCCTGTGTCACATGAGCCCGTGCCATTTTCGTTGAAACGACAACCTTGTCTACCCCATATCCTTCCAGACCATCTTTCACCAACATCGATGACTACCTCGTCGCCAAAGTTAAGATGGAGACCACCATTTCCTGGAGAGGCATGTCCTACACTACCAAGGAAGCCAGGCCATACGCTTTCTTTGCAGTTGTTTACTAGAATGAGTTGAGTCCCATCTACATCCACACACCAAAAAAAAAATCAGTAGAAATTACTTCACTTTATATATCTAATTGATCTTAACAATGCTATCTAAATCTCTAAAAGATATGTTGTAAGATGTACTATAAAATGATAGAGTGCATCTCATACACATGATCATATAATGCAACCAACTAATCTCTATCAGTAAGAGAGTAAGAAAGAGAGTAGTACTTGTGAAGGAGAGGTAGATGAAGAGGTAGAAGAGGAAGGTGAAGAGACTAAAAGAAGTTGGCATAATCTGATTTCCGAACTTTGATGAGGGTGGTGTGTGGGTGCTGGAGAATGGCTTCTTGACAATGAAATGTTAGTTGCTTAGGGATAAATAACCAGATTTAAGTAAAGAAAGCTGATGCTCTCTATTCCAGGAGTTGGGTAATGTTTCCCAACTCCACACTTTTGTTTGCCACGTAGCATACTATTTTTGGACGTAAACACTAGACACCACCAATCAAGATAATTGGAATGTAGGCCCACCAAAATAAGGGTAAAAAATAACCTTGAAGAGTGATAGAGACAAATACATGGAGTTGGGTAACTACAACTCTTACAGGCACACCTGGAGTAATGTTGTTTCCTCTCTCTGACACATTTACTACTTTAGCATATATCCTTTGCTTTGGTTGGAGGTTTCTTTTCAGTTGCTTTAGTTACTTAGATTATGATTTGGATTCATATTTCAATATGTGAAAGTCTATTTTCATTGTTTTCTAGAACATTTGATCAGAACTATGATGCTATACTAGGCAGTAATGATGTTTGATGTGAAGGAGATCAAACACAATCGAACGGACAAGAAATCAGGGAAAGAATTATACATCTAGATCATTGTAATATAAGCTATATGAGATAACGATGCCATATTTTCTTCTTCAAGGGAGTGCATAACAAATCAAATTAAGAAGAGAGAACCTTGCTTTGTCCATAAAGTATGGGTTATCTCCATCATCACTCAGAATAAAGGGTGATTAAAAATTTAAAGAACCTAGTCACACTTCCCAACTTCCTCTTTCTTGTTGCATATAATTCTCTCTTTTGTGTTCATGAAGCAACTTCAAATAGTATTTCGAATTTTGTTTTGCTTTTTTTTTTTTTTTTCCTGACATGCTTCGGCCCCCAATTATATACTCTTGCTAGGCCAAAGCCCAACAACCTGAGACGTGTAGTGGTATAATGTTCTAAATTCAATCAGACTTTAACCAACCTAGCAAGTTGGCACCTTCATTTGCAACAACTTACCAGTTAGCAGCACCATGCAACTTATTCACCTCATTGTTGAATGGTTCCTTTATTTCAATTTTTTATTTTGATAGTGGTTGTTACATTCTTATTTATTTTTTCATTCTAGGCGGTCGAGAGATGAGTCCCCTTCAATCCACATATCCGTATCTACCATGTTTAAAATATCAATGTATGTGCTGGGTACTGCACCTCTAGTTCTTAATTCAATTCCATGTGTTTAGGTTCAATGCATTGGGCATTTTCTCATTGAGCAATGATTTATCATTAAATATCTGTTTATTTCAAGTAATATTTTCATGAGAAAATCATTTGCTCAAGCAGTTGAGCAAACAATTTTTCATGTAATCCAATTGCCCATGTTTGATTGTGCATGGAAAATAACAAGACATGATTTTACATAAAATTGAATGAAGGAACAAGATCCATTCAACTAACCCTAAACTTGAGATGAGGCTTTGATGATGTTGGGTATAGGAGAATAATTATCCACGATCATGAAAAAATTGAGTACAACAACAACAACAAATCCATATCGCTAAGATTTGGATTGGGCCGTCCAAAACTAAATCTTTTCTCATTGAGAGTGAATTCATATATGCTTCCATTGTCTCCATCCAAGTTCTTTTGGTTCTTCTGGTTCTTCGTCTCACTTTTTTGGGACCTTCCATCCTCACAATGCAATGCTAATCAGCTTAAAAGGTGGGGATGTCCAATGAGAGAAAAATTTTAGAATGATTATGCATAATTAGTTGGAATTGTCACGCCTAACTACTTTTAACAGAAGTCTAGGACCCAAAAATGTCTCTTTGACCGAAAGGCAGATCAATCAATAGGTTTATTGATGATCAAATTCTCTTCTTAGGCAGATCAATATGCAGATTTCCAACATTAGCCACAGAGCATTTCCACCACATTCATCTGACATTGAAACTTAATCTAAATTTAATTTATAGAGGTTTGAAGCATAATTTAAAATGACGAGCCAGGACCAATGGTGTAGATTCAAGAATGAAATCAAGAAAAGCTAAAAAAATCATTAAAGCTTAAACCAGGAGATATTTCTAGTTTATAACAACTCTTATCAGAATTGATGGCTCTAGTACAGAACCAATAATTCTTCCCAACCGCACTAATGGAAATCTAAAGCAAAATTTTCAAATTACACACGCACACTAAACATGAATGATCCAACTCAGAATCTCTCCCCAAAACGTAAGAATATAGCACCCGTCCCAGCGTTGTGATCAACAGCATATTCAGCTCGTGCAAGACCCAACTTGACGCCGACACCGTATGATGAGCCTTGCCCCTCTCGCCTGTAAAACTCTGTTGGATTACCCTTGACATCCTTTGAGCTTCCCAAGTCATTACCGTGCTCTGCAAATGCATACACATGCGTTCCTCTTACAGGTATCCGCAACTCAGCCGCAAGCTGCATGTATTATTAGCAAAAAAATGCAAATCAGATTTGTACTTCCCAAACTACATTGCCAATAAACAGCTCAGTAACGTTCGTACCATAACAAAGCATAAAGTTAGCTATAAAAAAACAAAAGAACTAAAGGTACACCTCTTGAAAACTGCAGATACAGTTTACAGGTGGAAAGATCATAAGCATGGGGAACAAAGCAATGTCAAAATCAGTATTCAATAGTTTCCCCCTCAGTAGATTTCAAATACTGGAAGATAAACAATTTGATGAACCACCCATCTTAAACTTTCTTCTAGTTAGTTCAACAGATACTTTCCAACTTTCTGAAAGAATCTTGTATAAGATAAGTCAAATGAACAACCAGACTTTCCCAACTAAGAAAGCTGACTCTTGAGAACCTCTTTCCAATATATCACGGAACACCACATGAACAACCATTTCTAGCTCTCGCTGGCTACTACTTTCCCAACTGAAGTCTCAAATTTCTGTGAGAACTCTTTCTAATACATCATGAAACACCATATGAACAACCATTTCTGGCCTCATTCTTGATATAATTTTTTTTCCAGTGATGCGTACCTCAACAATGTTTCTGCAAGCTCCCAGCTCACCCATGTTGTAACCCCTCACAGAGTAGGGACCTCCAAGTGTAAAAGCATCATAACTTGGGAGGTCTCCTACACAACCACCATAGTGGCCATGAAGGACCAGCACAGGTGGTGGTGGTTTACCGGCACCTTCTTCAACCTGTTTCAACTGGATGAAGCGGGTTAATGTCAGCTGGTGGCGGTTGAAGAATGGGAAATTGCTGCCTATGCCAAGGCCCTGGTCCAGCTGCAAGTTTATTTATGAAAATGCATCACATTAGCAAGGAAATAAATACCATTCAAAGATACAGAAACTAGAGGAAAGTAGAAGGTTTTGTTGAAGATGACAAAACATCAAATACTAATGTATTAAACAGTTATGTTCCAAATTAAATGGGAACCAAAGTGAACTGCTTACATGACATTGACAAGTTTTAAAGTAGGATTCAGAATTTCCATTAATCAGTATTGTTGAGAAAAACATGGCTATTATAAACATTTATGAAAACAACCACCAAATTTCTCACAATTGCCATGATAGAGTAACTAGAGAGAAGAAAAATACACCAGTGATTTTAGAAATTTTAGTTTTCTAATCCATGACTATTATTTTTTCAATTTTTCTGTTTGTCCTCCGAAAAGGTAAAAAGGTCCCCACAGAGGGGGTTCCACACTGCTTCAGCATTAGAGTTCACATATCAAATATTTGAAAAGAAAATTCATCAACACTGACGCAATTATCCACATGGGCATAAAATAAAATAACAGCTGAGGCATTTCCGGAGTTGCACTTTTTTCAGTAAAATAGAAAATATGCATTGAGAATCACATTGGGATTCTAGGAATGACATAAATACATTAATACAGTTGTGCAACTAAAATAAGAATTTTATTTTCAACGTTCCGAATTAAATTTGTGGTCTTGATTCCTCCATCAGTACAATACTAGTGTACAGAATAGGATTCAGAGCATACTTCTTTGAAATTTATATTTTAACCGAAATAAATTGCAGCACGCTCATGCCATCAAAAGTGGAAGAAACCATAACATGCAATGATATGGAAGATTAAACATATAAAAGATTCACCTGAAACACATTTCTCTCACCAACGATTGTTCCATTCACAAACTTGGTGTTATCACGTGTGATATTTGCCTGTGCAAATACCATCTGGTCAATGCCAGTGCCACTGAGTGTCGTTGGAGGTCCATCTGCGCTGATTCCTCCACTTGGCAGCTGTCGCTGACCATTCTGAGAAATGTGACTGCTTTCATCACGTGTTGTAATCTTCTCCATA
This sequence comes from Akebia trifoliata, assembly GCF_017979445.1. NCBI lineage: Eukaryota > Viridiplantae > Streptophyta > Magnoliopsida > Ranunculales > Lardizabalaceae > Akebia > Akebia trifoliata. The sequence continues at coordinate 314,939 of NC_141382.1, read as the reverse complement.
ACCAGTCCATAGGTGAATTTGCTCTGACGGGTAAAGTTCTGCAAAGTGCAGATAAATCAGGATATATAAGGGTGGGTTTGCAACTTTAAATCATATTGTCATCAAGCTAACTAGAACAAGTAAAATCAATATTGTGAAGTAGCATCACAACCTACCTCTGTGATATTGGCTTTGACACCTGCCCGATCGATCCATATTGGAGGAACTTCATCCACCCCTGGCCCACCTGTGAAAACTGGACTCAATTTTCTGCTGTTGAAACAGCTTGCACGGAAGGAACGGTTGCGAGGATTGTATACACCATCAAGATATGGATGTACATACTCAAACTTGAAAGAAAGATCGTCCTGAACAAGAAGTTAAATGGAAACATAAAAACCCAGAAATTAAGAAGGTAAAAACCATGTTTTTTAAGAACCAAAACAATTAAAAGTGCATGTTACCTGAGGATCAATGAAGTTGCTAGTGGTTATTGAACCAATTAGGGATCTGTTGAGTCCTTTGAGGTTCCGATGTTCAATTGTAACAGTTCCACCAGGCTGGATTGAAGCCTGGGAGGAGATGTCGAACACAATCCATGATTAGAAAACAAAACCCATTGTAGAACATTTAAATCATGAAATACCCAAAAAAATCCGAAATTCAAAATTCAAACAACAAACAGAGTTTAGAAAGATAGTTGTATGTATATATTACCAAGGTGGGTCGACCTTGACGACCTGGTACAATACTCCATTCTGTGCTGACTTCAGCATTCTTTTGTTCAAGTTCTTTAACCTTTATCTCGACTATGATTCCTCCCTCATTCTTCTCATCAGGACGTGGGTTCACTAATATTAGAAAATTTATAAAAAGTTTCCCCGATGTTAAAAATGTGTCCTTGGGCCACATTACTTTCTAAAATTGCAACGGCGAGTTGGGTGTTCCCCTCACACACATTTCCAAGCTTATCTTGAAACTGGATATCTAATCGGGTAATATCCCCCTCGACCACTTCGCAGACGACCTCCTTGGTGTTTAAATTCCCAAAATTAACCACTTGGGCACAAGCATACCCTTCGTCGTGGTACCATTTCTGAACGCGATCTCGAATCCTTTGAAGCAACCGTGCACTCACCTTCCCCTGATCCCTCAACATCTGCAAGACCTCCCGATGAACTGGGACAGGCAACAAACATGGCCTCGACTTCTCAATTCTCCTCATATAGTCAATCTCCTGACTCCTGAAATACTCGATTTTCTCCTTCTCAGTCATGTCGGCATCCATCTCAATAGGTTTGGATTGCTGCATCAACCCAACATTAATGCAGCGGAACGAATCAGCCGATTGCCATGTACTCTCAGTGAAGGATATAGTGATTCCTATGGTTCCATCAGGCTTAGTCTTCCCCTCTAAATCAACCTTCTCAAACATTCCAGATGTCGCTAGGGTTTCGAGTTCCTTTTGGAGATGGGCTTTGGTGTAGATACCTCCCGGCCTAAGCGACACCATCTCAAAGAAAGAATCTTCGGTGCCAACGGTCATCCATCTTCGTCGATCAAAGAAGAGAATCTCGGATAATTTATATTTCTTGAATCCACTGAGCTTGTTGAGTTGAACCACAATGTTGGCGGGAAGACCATGAGAATCCCATTCTTGAGATTCAGAGTCTTCATCTTTAGCAATTGCGGCGGGGGAGAATATTCTAGACCAGAAATCACCGTTACCGTTACCGTCACCTCCTCCGTTCCATCCGTGACCTCCACCATTACCAGTTCCGTTAAAATCTCCATTACCAGAAGAGAAGATGAGAGAAGGAATGGAGGAGAGGTGGAAGAGGAGACCAGTAGCAGTGGAGAAAGCTAGGGTTTTGGTGAGGGATTTTGATAGGGTTTTGTTGGGTGAAGGTTTTGAGGGTTTAGGGTTTAAGTTGGAAGAAAGGTCGCATTGGATGGTAGAGGTGGGGAGGAGAAGAGTGGAAGCAGAGAGTGTGTTGGGGTTGGTCGTGGCTATCCTGCGCCGTGGGCGAATTGAGGGGCTGCATACATTGGGGAGCTGCCCGTTTGCGTAGAACGCCATCGATGGAAGGAAGGATGGTGCCAAAGAAAATGAGGTTTTGGCCGTTTATTTGCTACAATAATCATTCTTTGAGGGCACTCCAATTATTACTTAGGCCACCCCCACCTCTTAGACAATAGTCATTGAAAAATATAGATATATTTAAAAAAAAATTTAATAACATGTGAGAAAAATGATTTTTTTTTAAAAGAGATTTATTAAAAATTTTGTTTGATTTATCAAATTTGTTACTTAACAAACTTTTCTTAGTAAAATTTCAATTCTTAGTAAGTCATTGGCCAATGCAATGCAGAGAGTGCTAAAGAAAGTCAATTTAGATATTTTCTATAAAAATTAAAAAATTAAAAAAAAAAACTGAAATCTTGCTCCCAGCCCTCAATACATGCTCCACTTAAGTCATAATTCATGAAAATTTTAAAAGAGGGGATATTTTAAGCAATAAGTCTTGGGATTACGACGTACGTGACATGTATTGTATCTTGAAGCCGGGAGGACGATTTCAGTCCTCCACACTGATACATAAGATCCGGACTCAAAAAAATTTTACCACTTCGAATCCCTTTTCATCAATATTTGAGATACTTCCTTGAAAATACCACGTGTCATAGTACGAATAGGATTTCTTAAAAAAAAATCCCTTTAGAAGGAAGTCCCTCCCTCGCAACTATATAAAGCCAAATCCACAGTCCAGGTTGAAGTCTCTTCCAACTGTTGGGATGATAAGAATTCCCAAGAAAATGTATCCGTAAAATGTCTTTACTAATTCCTGTAAGACCAACTGATAACTAACCAAATCCTCTAATCTCAATTGTCAGATTGATTATCGGGATGATGTCCGTAAACTAACAAACAAACGGTTAGGTTTTATCATCTGAGTGCGGCCACGTGGTAGAAGAAAAATAAAAGCATTTCATACTTACCACGTGTCAGACAATGGAACCAACAAATTTACACTAATAACACGTGGTATGTGCTTAGTTAAACCCTATGGTATGGCGAAATTGTAGGCTTGGTTTGAAGTCTGACCTTCCGCTTAACCTCTTCTTAAAGAAAAACAGAGAAAAAAAAAAAAGCCAAACCTGGCTATGCGTTTGCGAGGATACAAACTTCTTTGCAAAACAAGAAGAACAGAAGAGAATGAGAAGCAATCTAAGAACAACTCCAAACGATCAAACACAACTACTCTCCTATGGGCATGGTAATCTCAAATCCCCTAGTCTTCATAGTTCTTTTTCATATAATTTTTATTTATTTATTATTAGACTGACCCCAAATCCAACTACTATTTACATTTTCTCCAAGAAGTTGAGAAAAATCTCTTCTAACCTTATTTTTTTCAGGTTCATTACATTTTCTCCTTTCAAGTGGACACTAATAACATTATCTACAAACTTATCAAAAAAAAAAAAAATAACATTATCTACAAAAGCAGCATTAACCAATTGAATGAATCACTTGTAGACATGGTATGTAACGGTGTTGGACAAAACAAAACAAAACAAAAAAAAAAAAACCATCAAGCAGCATTAAAATTTTGACACATATTTTTGAAAAACCTAAAAATTTTACTAGGAAAATTTGAAAAAATTAAATTGAGAAAATCTTGGGGGTGCAGCCATTACTACAGATTTTTTTAAACCTTTTGAGGATTATGAATATGAATTGAGATACATTTGTATGAACACTATTTAATATCAGAAGAGGTCTCTAAACATAATTGAATGAACGAACATAATTGTTTTAGTCAACCCCATATCTTTAGCATAAGGATTCAATGGTGATGATGATGTGGTTTGCACTTAAAAGAGAGAAAATGTAACCAAATAACTTGAAAAAAGTGAAAATTTGAGAAAATGTTAATGGTTCCTAGGATTGGGATCTGCCCTGTAAACGACTTTAAATATAAATGCATACAACAAGCTTAACTTTGTTCTTGGATGGTGGTATTATTATAACTAGGTGATGACACAAGATGGGCAACTCCCATGACACCAAAAATGGGGAAGAACCATGACCAAGAAGAAGATCATGACCACCACATCAGAAAATCTGTTCTTGCTAAGGTGAGGGAGAAGGCTAAGAAATGGAGGCAAATTCTTGTCAAGAAGAAGCGTGGCCAGGATAATGCTACCCCTGCATGGGGTGTTAGCTTGGATGATGATAATTATGAAGAAGAAGAACCTGAATACTTCGGAGCCCCAAGTAATATAACTTTAATTTCATTGTTATTCTGAAGTTTGATACCGCAACAATGGTATTGTGTGTCACAAAGTTGATTGAAACCATGCTTTTAACACGTAAATGGTGTCAATGGACTATGTGAATGTCAACCCCAGATAAAACCAGAAAGGCGTTAAAAATAAAAGAATACAACAAGATGTACATGGTTTGGCAATGTAACTAAGCCCAGAAAGACGTAACAGTCTGGGATATTTCCCTAAACCTCTCTCCCAGACTTCCTGAACCCATTCTTGTTCCACTGTAACCACTAATTTGGGTCAAAGTGTATAGTGCGCATCCCCATTGATCAATCACCAACTGGATTCAAGACATCGATCACAACAGATTTCCACCTTCATTTCATTGTGTGAAGGTCCGTAGATAGTTTTTTGTTTGAAATTCTTGTGGTGTTTAATGTGTTTTCTTTTGTTTTCAGTGTATGAGTCAGAGTTGGCGCCTGAGGATTGTAAAGAAGTGGCAAGCCAGCATCCAAGAGAGGTTTCTGTGATTGCTGAGAAGCATGTTTTGGTCACCAACGTCTCCCCTCCCAAAGATGAAGACAAGGAGAACCCTAGCACTAACAAGACAATAATCGAATCTGTGTCAGAGAAGCTTGCACCAGCATATGCCATGGTGTCTGAAGCCACCCAGACAATTGCATCCAAGATTCAAGGTGTAGTCACGACGAGGGAGGAGATGTCTGGCGGAGAGCATAAGTGGGATAAAGGGGTGTCGGTGAAGGAATATTTGATGCAGAAGTTGGAACCTGGTGAGGAGGAGAGAGCACTTTCTCAAGTGATATCAGAAGCAATGAGTCCAAAGAAGGCTCCTAAGGATACAGGTGTGGTGGAGAAGGTGAGAGAGGCCTTTTCTTCTATGCTTGGAATGGAATCATCATCATCAACGACAACAACAGCAACGAACACGCCAAGCATTCCTTTATCTACAAATGCTAAAGAAGGTATTTTTATTTTTTATTTTCCTTCTTCATATGAGGTAATCTGCTCTTTCAGTGGATCTAGAATGTTTCCCTTTCTAATGATATCTCCCTACATTTACTTTTGCAGTTGTTGAGGAAGAAAACCATGGAAGGATACTCCAAGCCAACTAAGAGAAACAGCCTTTCTCCAAATATAGGAAAAGGTCTTGTTGATTGGAAGTCTAGATGCCTATGTGCTAATAACTAAGTTTCAATATCCATGTAAATGCAACATAAGTTTTGCTTCTATCTTAAATCTCACTGAATTCCCCCCTTCTCTAAAAGAAACAAATGTATATCTTAACAATATATATATATATATTTTGGTACCGATAAACAGTTTTGAATTTTCACGGTGTTAAAAATTGTATGATATAACTTGTTAAGTTCCTCGTGTTTAAGGTAATATAATCATATAAGAAGTTAGATAATCATAAATATAAATTTTAGAGTATTTTCCAATCAAATCATGTGATCCATGGTAGTCCTTGATTTGGGATAATGCAATACTAAAAGGATGTAAGTAAGCTTTTGATGTACTGCAAGCTGTACAAAAATGCTCTGAACAGGATCTCCAATAGTTTATTTGAATATACCTTTATCATCATAAAATCTGGGCCCATCGAGATAGAAATTTTTTGAAACCAGCTTCAATCCTAATGTAACCCTCCTTTATTCGGGCTTGAAATCAACAAACTGATGTAAGACAAGCACAGGTTTGAATCGACTTCAAATAAATTGTAGGAGAGTGATCCTGCATTGCTAACATTATGAAAGTTGCCCATCCATTTGGTTTGCATACCTCGATAAAAGTCTTACTATTGACCATCTCATTACCCAAAGAATCTTATAGTGGATCCTCGCCAGATGTGTTGATCAATGGAGTATCTATTTTAGCCATCAACTTCTGCATTCAAGCCTTAGGATATCTGGAGCCATCTTTTCTTTCTTTGGTGTGTGGTGCACCATTCCTTAATTGGTTGTAGATTTTCATAGTTCATCTATTTATGCATTTTTGTTCAGGGGTAGGATTATTTTGAGACTTTCAAGTTTCTTTTTTTTTTTTATCTATCAAAAAATAAATATATATATATATATATATATATATATATTCTTATTAGTGCAAAAGGCCTGCCCTTTGACAATCTTGTATTCAGATGGAAAACCATCCCAGGGTAAGAGGGATGTATAGCTTTGTGTTTGGTTTGTTAGCATTTTTTTTCAGCTTTGTTTTTTAGGTGGTCTTCTCGGCCACCTTTCCTATTTGTATTCCTGTTTGTTTGCTTCTTCTCATGTACTTTTTTTTTACTGGTTTAAAAGAAAAAAAAAATGAGTTGATCTTGGGCTTCTCATGAACCACTTATCCTTACAAGCATGCCAATTAAAACTTGCCACGAAGGCCATTTACCATAGCATTAACACTGGAATCATAAATGAATTATTTTACACAAGAAAAGTTCTGAAGCTAAACATTGGATGACAAGGAAAGTATTTGATATAGAATATCCAATTATAATATAACTCTTATCACATAATATTTCAGTTATTCTGTTACAACTCAATGTTTTGAAGATCCAAAACATGTAGTTCACATCTGAACTCTGCATACCAGAACATAACCACGCGTGGCTTAAAATGATTCAGAGAATCCTTAACTAGCACGAAATGCATGACAGAATACTCAATTTTGATTACTTTCACCATGAAAGAGTTTCCAAAATCCATTTTATTGTAACTGATATGAGGAAAAGCTGAAACCTGACCTTCCCTCGTTAGTAGACTTCAGCTCAAGCTTCTGAAATGGGCTGTAGATAAGGTTAAGAACACAATTCATTAACTTCTTGGTGTTTTGTTTAAAGAAAACAAAGAAAGATAGCAGGGAGAAAGTTATGGACCAATTTGGATCAGCAAAAGAATAATATTACAAAACTAAATACGCTGCAAAATGCTGAAGAAGAAATAAACAGTTCTTTGCCAGTAGGGGGCCACTGCTATTTTAGGGTTGATTTCCTAATGATAGATTATGAAGTGCCTCCCAATAATCCTCAAGCTTTTGAACCGATAATGTTTTTTTTCACACAAAAGAGCGACTTGGTTGGATGGTTAGGATTGTTGTCAATTCTAAGTGATTTCTGGGTAATGATCCATAATGAGAGGTCGATAAGTGCATGCACATAGTGGAAAGAGAATGGTATACAGCTAACCACTGTCATTGGTGGTCTAATGCTGGATCACTGGGCTCTTTATTTCACATACATCCTTTGGTTACTGTTCAGAAGTATACCACTATGTAGAATACTTCTAAGTTATAACTACTAGAGAAAAAAGGACAGTTTGAATGGAATATTGTATGTACCTGCTATTAGGATCATAATAGAAGCCATTGATGGAGCCATCACTAAAAGAGAAGCAAACGTAGTAAAATCCAGCAATAGTTAAGCCACAGTCTGTACCAACATTAACAAAGTACTGCTCCTTCCATCTCTGCATGGGAAAGATGGAGAGGATAGCAAGATCATCATTTGATGCAACAGTTTTTTTTTATTTTACATTTAATGGGAAAAAGCTTTAAGAGTAGAATACCATAAATATGTATGGATAACTACTTAAGTCCAAATGTTTACCACCATCAACCTCCACTTGACTCTGAAAAGGGAAAAAATATATTCAGTGTAAAATAAAAATTTTCTTGTAGAAGGAAAATATCCATTTCAACAAATAGAGCAGAGAAACAGCTTTACCAAAAGAGGGGAGAAGGATGGAAACTTTGACCAGTGCCTTATGTCATCCTCTGGCCTGTGAAAAGCAAATAGAAATTTTGAACCCAATAGATGGAAAAATGGGTCTTCCTAGTCCATGCTACTTGAAAGCACCCAACATCTACAATAGACCCTTGTAAAGGTCACCACAATATATTTGAAGTGCAAATAATCCCTTTTAACATATTTTCAATGACTTTCATGCTTTAGGAGTTACAAGAAAAAGGACCATACGTTGCCTCCCACTTGCCAGTGAAGAAAGTATAGTTCTTGGTATCAACAATTTCCCCCTCCCAGAATGTAACTACCTGAAAATACAAAAAAAGATGCTAAAGAAACAGTATCTGGCAAGTTCAACTTAATTTCCAATTTTTTTCATTGGTAGTTTCCAACAGAAATTATAAACAATTTCAAACCAGATAGCATTGGTCGGACTGAGAGAAAAGTATGTAAACTTTCTTCTTTGAATTGAATCAAGATAAACTGAAGCAGGGAACACTTGTAACATAAATTGCTTGCCATCCATGAATATCAAGTCTGAAATCCCATATTGGACCCTATCTAAAGAGAACTGAAATTGCCTACATTATAACACAAATGAAAAGCAGGTAAATAAGTTCGAACGGAATGGGCAGGGTTTATCCCAGGTTAACTAAGGAACAAGCATGAGTAGAAACCCATCCTGAAATGGAAATTAATATATCATATCAAGGTTTGCATAAGTTCCAGTTCAAGCATAAACAATTTCCACAAAGTTCATTCCCTAGGATTATATCACTAACAAGACCATCCCATCCCTTCTCGCATATAAATTGTGAAAGTGAAATTAAAAAAACAAAAAAAAAACAAAAAAAACAAAAAAACAGAAGGTGGGGAGGAAAAAATGCTTGATAAGGACACATGAAGTGGAAATTGAAGAAGAGAGAATGAAATGCAGATCAGGAGCATGCCATGTCATAGAAGAGCATCAAGAGGATAAATAGAGAAGGTTGGGCAATGGCTGAGATGAAGATGACCAAATGAAATGGTGGTGTTCAAGTGACATTAGTTCCATGATAAAATGAAAATCATAGATAGAGTTGGGGGTAGCTGATAGAGATGATGAGGTAGATGCTTTTGCTGGAGTGGATTCATCTAAGGAGATCCGAGGATCAACATAACGTCTTCAGGTGAAGCAATGGACACTCCATCAATACAAAGCCAGCTAAGCCCCATATAAAAAATATAGACAGGTCACCGTAAAAGAAAAATCAGATGGATGCAAAAATATGAATGACATTTTCAGCCCACCAAGATATTGTGTCAATTAACAAGGAAAAGAAGTATTCAATACACTTGCTTTAAATAATAAAACATTGGAAGATCATGGCAGAACTCTTCTCAAGGGCAGTTTAACATAAGAGTCAAGCAAGTAGAGTATCGCATAGAAAAGGAAATAATGCTGTATGGAAACTCAAAGGTTGATTCTGAATACAGAAAAAGAAGTTGCTCACTGGTGTGTCTGCAAAAGGAACATTAAGAGCTTCCATAGTGCCACATAGATAACCATGTTCGAGGTCGCAACCTTGGATCCGTACATTAACCTTCCATGCTTCATCTTTTTGTAAACTTGAAACATTTTGAGTTCCAGTGAAAGCCTGTACGCATAACTTATGCCATGAAAATTAGAAAACTACACCAGATAATGATGCATGAACTCTGTTATACTAATGCAAGAAACAAACACAAACTGATAATCGGATTCAAACAAATCTTAGTTCATTAGTTTTCTATCATTTGTATAATAAAAGTGAATAGTGTAGTCAGAGGCTCCTCCCTTTTATTTCATTCATTGCATATATGTGGACTATCCAATGTTTGCACCTTTAAAGCTCCTTGAGCCCCATGAAGCAAACTTAGCACTCCTACAACATAGCTGAAGAACAATCTGAAGATAAAGAAGCTCTAATAGGTCTAAAGGACTCTCTTTTTTTACTTCCACATAAAAAATAGACCACCCCAAACCCCGGCCAATAAGACAAAATCTCTTAGACCTTTAATGATGTTAAGAATGTTCTTTTTTTTTTTTTCTTTTTTTTTCCTTTTTTTTTTTTTTTTGTGGTGAAGGAGTTCATCAGTTAAAAAATATCTTCATCATTTTCCAGTACTCAGCCAAAACAGTAAAGTAAGAACAAGAATTTTGAGAAATTTCTTTGAAGAGTTTGTAGTTTAAAATTCTTCCCAAGATATTTTTATTTTATTTTATTTTTCTGAAAAAGATGTCAACAGAGGACATTATGAGATATTCATGGGATTTATGTATATAATCAGAGGAAGAATATTCTTGTGATCTAATGTTCAATATGCATTTTCTTTTCTTTCACTTTCATATTTTTATATGCCCCTATTTGGTGGATATAAGAATGATTCTAGCTTTACAATGCATTTGCTAATGGATAATCAACCTATGCCACATCTAGAGTTTCGTTATAAGGAAAATATTGTCAAATATTAGTTTGAAATTGAATAAAAACATTGACAAAGTAAGTGTTTTAATTACCTTATAGAAAAAGGTCTAATCAAATCATAGAAATTTTGTATAATACTATTTTTTATCGGCTAAAATTTGTAGAATACTTGCAATGCAGACGGTGTTTTGAAATTCTAATAGAGATTCAATCAAATAATGTACTACATAATCCATATGCGAAAGAACATAAAACTCACCTGTCCAACACTCAAAAGAGTACAAGCTGGAGGGAGAGCATGCTCAAGATTTCCACCTTTTTTATGCAAGAAAGCCTTTAGTATCAGACTATTAGTGTATCATTTATTAAATTTGAAGAACAATAATAATGAACCACAAAAAAGAGTTATATGAGTATTTATTAATCGATACTCTTTACTATCTTGATCGTGATCTTGAAACTTGACCATATGAATACTTACTCAATAGGTATTCCTTTAAGTTTCTACTTGTATCATATGATGAGATTCATTTGATCATAATCCATTTCATCTGATACGATCCATGCAATGTTGGATAATTAAATCACAACGATCTTAAATTCAAAGACATTTCCGCAGTAACTAGTGCGAATTGATCACCTTAGACAAAAATTATTGAATTAAAATAAAATTTTCCACTCCAATTTCATCCAAAATGTCAAATTCTAGAACTTGTAGAGGATTTCAAACTCAAATCAGGAGCAAATAAGTCCTAAAGAGAAAATGAACTCCTCTTCGTGTAAAACCTAAAAGGACAAAAGTTTTCCAAAGACATTCTCATCTAATAAGCTCAAAAATTACATTTTGATCTTAAAATACCAGAAACATCTAAAGAAATAAACTTTTTGAGAGATGAAACCTATCCATTAGAGAAGATTCCAAAAAATCTAAAAGACAAACAAACAGATCGAAGAAATCTGGACTTCAAAGGTACCTGAAACTTGAAAAGGCGTAGAATTCTCCACCACTCTCACGGGCATCTCTCTGATAGATCGGATCTCAAAAACAAAAAACAAAATAAAAGGCAGAAAAACAGAGCTCTCGAAAGAGAAAACCAGAGCTCTCAAAAGCTCGAGCAAATCACCGGTTCATTCGAAAATCGGAGCCCTCCTTCGGTCGGGTCAAAATCTAACCCGGTCCGGTAAGCTACGGTTTAACATAGTGTAACGGACTAACGGCCACCACTTGTCAGTCAATCTTAAAATAACGGAAACGGAACGGCGCACATAATAGTGGATAAGGATTCTATAATACACGAAGGATAATAATATTAAAAAGTTGTGAAAGTACTGTGAGTAACGGCCGTTAAGATTATCTAAGTTCAGAACCTATTTATTTTCCAGCAAAAAAAAATAATTATTGTGGTTGTCACTCTGAAAAGTAAATGGCCCAATACTTTTATGAATAATGTTGAAGTGACCTCAATCGGACCTCACATCGTACACCCTGAGGTGAAAGGGTATGGGAACCACAGATGCTTTCCTCGAGACACGAGTGAACCAGTATCTATGATTCTTATCCACTTTCACATCAAGATGTGTGATATGATGTCAACTCCACGACAGACTCTTTCTTAATTACAATTAATTTAGTTATTGTGGATCAAATTCTTGCAATCTATATCTTCTCTATAGCTTTCACGAATAAGATCTATGTCAAATATCTTATTGGTGAAAGGTATTGCGAGGAGTATGCGACAAAAATAGCCACATTCAACATTATGACATTATGAAATGACATTTTAAATGTTTCGCTTTCAGTTTCTCAAAATCAATCCTAATGGGAATTGTCCAACCGACTTAGAATCATCTTGATCATCAAAGAAGAAACGAGTTCGAAACATATTAATCGGGCATTTTATTGGGGAAAAAAAACAAGTTGAACACAAATCGTTAAAGCTATAGAGAGGTGCATATTCGGTGTGTATTATAGAGATCATGGCAATGAGAATGTCGTACCACTAGAGTTTGATATACTGATGCAAGTTCTTTGCATAATTGATGCCCACAAGTGACTGTGAGTTGAGACGTTTGAATACATTACTTGCACTTGCACGGAGGTATTAACTTCAATAGTGCAACTTTGACATGTTTATCAACTAGAAGTACACTGGTAAATAGCATTTTGATGCAAGTAAAGCTTTAAAAACAATAAAATCATAGACGACATAGATGAAAGCAGTCACAAGAGAGAATTATTTTCATGTCTTGGGATGATTATTTATGGTTTTACTCTTATTTGCATGAACGAAAGCACAGTCCAGATAACCCATCCAAGCTAGATCGAAGGCTAAAGCAACATGGTAACAAGATTACTGTAGAAACAAAACCCTTTAAGATTGGACAAGAGTATAAATCCAAAACAAAGCCCCTTCGAGATTGATTGAACACACAAGAGTATAAATACAACACAAAATTACAGGATATTAATCCAAAGATACAGGGGTGCTAATGCTATTGATTCCAAAGCCTTTCTCCTTGAGCTGCCCAAACTCTTACCACAAACTTATTCATACAGGCAACTCCCATTGTCACTCCTTGCAGTAGGATCAAAGTTTGCCGCAGATGGGTCGGTGCAACCTTCAGGGACGGGAATGTGCACTTGTTGAGCTGCTTTGCCTGCATTCAAACAAGAACAAAAAACTTAAAACACTTCTCCATACACCCAATTATTCGATAACATTCCACTAAAGCCTCCTGGACTAAGGGTGCTAACCATAGAAAGATCCACTCTTCATGGAATCCTGGTTTGCATCTCCAAGAGCAGCCTCACTCAAGTACATGTCTGCTAATTGGACTCTCTTCACGTTCTCTTGTTCTTGAACAAGCATGTTACCATACTCGAGAAGCTTTTCCACAGTCATCTTGGGTTGCTCGAAAGTTGGAGGCCCATCTTTTGAGTTCACGAGCTTTTTCCCAATGCCATCAACCCCGATACCTGATACCCACTTCCTCACCTCATCATCATAAACTCTTGCCCTAAGGGCACCGAAGAAATCTGAACACAAGCAATGTAATAATATTATTGATCTCATATTTTATAATAAAAATATTACAATGGAAGAATAATAATTTAAAAATATATATTTTCCAAAGTGAAGCTTACCAATTGATTGACCAGGGAAAGTATCAACAATCTTGACAACGGCCTCCTGGCCAATATTGTCAGTCCTGAAGATACCCATACAAACACCAATCCGATCTTCACGAGTAGGAGCCCAGTAGAATTTCTCCATACGACCATCACGAATGAGAGGGGCATACAATGTGGAGAAGTCGTTACCAGTGACTATGATTGGGACACGGGGGTTCTCTTGCTTGTTATACATACCAGGGAGCTGAACGTTGGTTGGATTATCAGCAATGTTCATGAGGGTGGCATTCACCATTTGGTTATTAACTGTGTATTGAGTAGTTCCACCCATCCTACCCGCTCCTGCATCAAGATCATTTATGAACAAACAGCACATCTTCCCCTTACTAATGATGTCAGCTGCCTCACGGTATCGTTGCCTTATCAATTTTGCAGGCTCTCCTGCATTTCCACTTTCCAATTCTCCAGCACTCATCATGATGGGGCTGAAAATTTGATACGTAAGTATAAAACACATAATCTAATGTCAAAAGTATGGTGTGTAAAACTTTTGTTTCTCCAAATAAGCACAAACAAAAAGGATCGTGTTCTTCTAAACTTGTTTCAAAAAAATCTCCTAATATGATGGGGGAAGATGAACATGAACTCACTTGATTCCCATCTTGGCAAAGACAAGCTCACATTGGAAAGATTTCCCCTGACCTTTGCCTCCCCATACACCAAGGATAAGAGGAACCTGTAATGATTTTTGAAGGAACCAATCAAGTTTATTATAATTCATTAAAATTTCATAAATTTTTTAAATTAGCACAGACCAGTTGAGAGATACCTTGATGTTAGGCAAAGACATAAAGTTCTTGGTAATGTGAACAACAAGTTTGTCCATGAAAGAAGGAGCTATGTAGAACCCATCCATGCTGTTGTCCAAGTTGTACCTGAATGAAACAACATATAATTAATCAAAATGAAGTCCTTCATAGCATACATCTAATCAAACAACTAATACTCATTTGAGAACAAAAACATAAAGGAAGAAAAAATTTCAATACTGGCGAAGTCCTTGGCTGATGTAATCTTGGGAAGAGAGGATGGCATGATGGGTTCCAGCTCCTTGGGGAGCTTGGAAGAGGGTGTCGACCAGTCCCTTTCCTCTAGTGATGTCTTGTTGGTCATCGGAGGTATCAGTACCAAGGCCTTTCCATCTGTCCTTATTGGTCTGCTTATTTTCATCGATTTCGGCAACAATCTTGAAGCTTCTGGAGGAAACCCTTGAGTGAGTGAAACCAGAGCTAGCCTTACTCAAGCTGCTGCCCAAGAAGGATGATGCTGGTACTAAAGCTCCGGCACCAGTGCTTGGCAAGCTCACCTGCATCAAATTCATACCCAATATAAACTACACAGTCAAGCTTAATTATAGAATCTCAAGAACATACCCATTTAAATATATATCAACTCAAAGGCATTGGTTTGGCAAGATTACCCATTATGAAACAAGGAAGCAAGAATTATTTAAGAATCAAAAACGCAAACCCAGAGATTAAAAGAGATCAAGCATGAAATCAAAAGAAACCATGGAAATTTAAAAAAAAAAAAAAAAACTGAAGCAAACCCAATGCACAAAAGAGATTCTAGAAAAACATCTCTTCTTCAACCAACCAAAACCATTAAATATTCATGAATCAAAATCTAAGATACAGTTATAAGTTTATATAAAAAAAAAACCCAAGAATCTAACAGAACCCAATAACAAATAAATTCAGTCGATAATAACAAAGTGATTCAAAGATGAATAATAGATGTCAAAAAAAAGGCGGGAAAGAAACAGTACCAGTGATCTGTTAACAGATCCGACGGTTGATATGGCAGTAGCCATTGATTTCGAGGATTCGACGGCTGTGATCGAATAGGAGAGTCTGAGCTGAAACTGAGGAGAGAAGATGTAAGAGAGGAGAAGACTTATAAAAGCTTTGGTTAGATGGTTGAGAGCTTCAAATCGTGTGGATTGTCTCATAAATTCGTAACGGCCACACAATAAAGATTAGTTGAGTGCCACGTGGCTGCTTTCAGGCGGGCATTGATCTTGGATAATGTGACACAAACTACAAAATCGACGAAAGTGCCATTTCTCTCTCAGTTAAGGCTTTTTAGAATTTTTTTTATTCTTCTTTACTAAAACTTCAATTATTTAATAGAGATTCTATTGCCACACCAAATAAGTCAAGCACCATTGAATTAGCACACATCTTGAGATGGCGTTAGCAAAAGTTCGTGTGGCAATAGAATCTCTCTATATCGATTAAATTATTATTTTTCAGAGTTTTGTGAAATAGTGGATTTGAATCATATAGTTAGAAATTCGGATTACAGCAAAAAATTTACTTAAGGGATTAATTTAATTAGGGAACACCTCAAGTTAATTAAGATTCATTATTTTTTGTATCTAATTTACTAAGTCAGTAAAATTAATCTTAATCTTTGAACTCATTCTCATGTAATTGAAGTTCCCAAACATATATAATGTAAATATAATTTTCTTTTTTTGTTCGTGCAATTTCTAATAATGTCTGATTTGACCGACATGCTAATAAACTACATAATTAAGTCGATACAAGACTAAAATCTTTTGAACACTAGTTGAAGGAAATAATTAAAAGCTAGTAAATTAATCCCACTAATAATTAATTACAATTGGGTTTTTCTACACATATTTGACAGCTAATTTAATTCTTGCATTTTAAAATGGAATAGAATAATTTCATAAATGCATAACAAGAGCTCTCTTAGTTAATTGAATAAGATTTTTTTACTTATATTTCATTTTCAAAAATACTAGGGACAAGAAGAAAGAGAGAGTCCAACTTTGAAACAGTCACACTGCATCAAAATTTGATAGGAACCTCCTCGTTGCAAGACACGTGATTTTTTGTATTTGTTTCACATCCCTACTTTTTTTATTAATATTTAAGACACCTCCTTGAAAACGATAATTCAAGGGAGAGGGTTCCACTGACATTTTGAAGTAAGATGGCTCGATTAAAAAAAAAAAATCATAAAGAGAAGAGATGAAGAATTTTGAAGTGAGTCGATTCAAATTTTTTTTCATAAAGGGAAGAGATGGGAATAAATGAAAAAACCGTACATGATACTTTGACAATTGTTTAATAATGACACCATGACGTAGATGGGAAATAGTAAAATCACATATTACCATGCACAATTGTGAGTGAAAGATAATTATCAGAAGTATAATAAAATTAATGAGGAATCTTGTGTTTTTTTTTTTTATATTCTTTATTTGTTTAATTAAGAAGAGAATAAATCAAGAAATTTTAAAAAGAATAATGTTGAAGTGACGTCAGGTTGAAATCTCATATTGCACTCCTTGACGTGAAAGTGGATAGGAACCATAGAGATGCTTTTTCACTTTCACGTGAAGAAGTTTGATATGAGGTTCCAGGTTGAGATCACTCCTGCAAGACTACTTTGATAAAAATAAAACCAAACAAAAAATCAACAAGTCTTGATTATTATTCCTGTATGGCATAGTTGGTAGATAAATCTCTGAAAGTAAAATATGGATGGCCTGGTTGATAGGAATCCCAAGTCAGATCGGGAAGGTCTAAAGTGGTAATTGAAAAATATTCTGCCTGAAGATAGCAAGCAATCTGTGGCCAAGCAAGAACTCAGACAAGCAGCTTACCTACACTTCTTTGTTTTGTTTTTTTAATCTAATATATAAATCCAAAAGTATTATGTGCACAGAATCTTCACCGATGCTCTCGGAAAGAAGCAATTGGGGGAAGTTTGTTGTAATTTGACCAAAAACTTCAATTATACAAAGAGAACCGAATTACACACATCAGAAAAAGAAAAGAAATTTAACTCAATAGGGCTCTTTCCTATACTCTCAAGCGATCCATTCATCCAACTCGTTTCTTATGAGGGTATCGATTCATAAAAGACATTATCTGCCCTCATATTTGTCACTTAATGAAAAGAATCGAAAAACAACCCCAGAGAGACTCTCTCCCTCTGAATTTGGTCTTCCAACAGTGGTCTTAGCTTTGATCACGAAACTGCTTATGTCCACTTCTTGCTCTAATGAAATCAGAAGTCGAACTCCCCATTCGCCTGCAGAAAGTTACGATCATACAAGTTAACTAATGAATTAAAACTTTAAGCTCCACAAGAGATGGGAACAGAAAAGAGGACGAAATATACATGCAAACCACTCCTATTTCATAATATAATGACCATAGTTATAGATTTACCGCAGGAACGTACCTTACTGAAGAGTACATCCTTATTGTTGACACGCATAATGCCATCCTTGAGTATGCATTTCCACCTACTTTTGGTCCGAGTCACCTAACCATACAAATTTAATGTAACGAAAAGATTATTATTAAACATAAATGTCAATAGGAGTGTATGCTAAAAAAATTATTATTTTTCTTTTTTTTTTTTTCCAAATCCAATCTTAGACCACGAATCTAGAGGGCTGAGTTGTTATTTGGACAAATGTGGCAGTCCACATGCCCACACACGAGTACCTTGGTCCAGGCTCTACATGGTCCTTGGATCCATGTATATGTGTGTATAGGGTCATGACTCAATACATATAAGGTCATTTGGTTCCCATTTATATAGGGTCATGATCAGGGGGCAACCAATTCTTACAATGTTTTTTACATCATCCGTGTAGATGTCATCGATTTTGTCAATGTTGTTTACAATACCATCAGATCTATATGATGCACACTAAAATAAATGAACTCAGATATAAAAAGGCTTGCATGTATAGCGATCAATGTTGGACAACCCAACCACACAGTGAGCAGGCCTAAAAAAATCAGTCCATTCTGGCATTACAATGTCAAAATACTTAAAACCAAAAGTTAAAAAATAAAAATAATGTTAATTTTGGCAAGGCCAAAAATGACAAAATGGAGTAATTATTGTGATGATATGACAATCATTCTTTGTTGTTTACAACAAGAACTCTTTGGTCACCTCCACCAGTCTCTTTCATACGTAACATTTCTAAACGTTGAAAGGAAGGTCTCTAGTCTCCCACCCACACTCAATAATCCCCTCCCCCCCCCCCCCCCCCCCCCCCCCCCCCCACCCACACACACACAAAAGGATTCAAGCACATCCGTCACACACAAATATTTTTTCTAATAAATAAAAGCAACTCACCTTGTCAAACTGGGCTAGAACTAATTGTTGCATGTTTGGCTCCTCTATATCACCCACATCATCAAAATCATCATCATCATTTTCATTCAAGGGTGGCTCGTCATCATCATCATCCCCAGCTTCAGTTAGTGTGCCAGGATTAGGAGTGACTACTTGTAGATCTACAACCATGCAAAGAAAAGAGAGCTCCAATGTGAGTGTAAAATTAATTTGTGTCTAAATGAAATAGTTCATGCCTTGATCCAAAGAACTATCCGCAAAACTTACCATGGCCAGCTGGAGTGTTCACTGTATTGTAGTCTTCATTTGCAACTCCTTGATAAGGATACAACTTCAAGACGAAAAAACAAAAGCAAAGATGTAAGAAAAAAAAAAAAAAGAATGAGAAATTTACTAACAGATAAATTTATATAAGCATACATAGAAGAGCAATAGGAAGCCCAAACATGAGGATCAGTTCCAGAGCATATGCACAACATACACACTAGATATACAGTCATTGATTGATGATAGAGAAATTGAGTGCAGTAAAAGTAGCAATAATTGTCAATAAAAACTGCCCAAATATATTGTGATCTCTTCAACTGGCCAGAGCCCAAAAGCTGTACCACTTCCCAATAATCCCAACTATCCAACCAAGGGCCTTCTTTTAGACAATCAACGATTACTTGCACCGATCCAAAATCCAATGCAGCAAATAAATTTTTCAGATGATCAAGATCACCAAATAAGTTGCATTTACAGATGCAACCAATCCATAGAAAGCCCTTACATTTTTTGAAGTCTAGACCAATCATAACATAAGTACATGTGCAGCATCTGCATCACTGCTCTTCTTGTCAAAATGAATCACCTCCAGAAATTTAAAATCACTCCTGATGGTGTACATTTTTGTAGCCAATTTGAGAGGTGTCTTAACATTTTGAGTCTGTGGACATGTATCATGTATGGTTCTCTAACATTTTGAGTGGGCTTGGGATTAGACAGCTACTCCCTCTCTCAACCACTAGGATCTTGAGCCATTTGTCATAAACATGCAGCATAGAAATACACATTTGTGCGATGATTGTGTATGCATATATATACACAATTCATGTAGACACAAGAAAGCATTGTACTTCAGTTGTGGTGGTTACATCCTCGTAGGTATCAGTAATTGGCCCATCCAGTTGTGGAATCCTCAAAGAACCCCTTGTCTCTTGAGGCAATAATATTTCATCATGTGCAGCAATTCTACTGCTTCTATCCAAAGATTCATTTGCTTGATTTACCTAAAACCCAACAGTGTAACATGGAGGTGATTAAAAAGCTCGCATAACATTAAAACACACAACATATAAGACCTTTGGCATAAAAATAGTACACCCGATATGTGATTAGAAATGACTCAAAGCTTCAAAAGACGACAACACATTGAGGCATTGGATCAGCAAAATGAATAAATCAACAAAGAAAGGCAACAAAATTTAATATGTTATGCCTAACCCTAGGAAGTAATGGTAAAAAATAATTCCCCCTTCCGCCAAATTGCAATCATAGACATGGCTCCACATTCTTGGGAGAGTCAAAAGAATCATATTCTGGCCCATATTTTTACTATAATCGAGAGAAGGCAGAGTAGAGGGTCCTTGACACCAAAATTTCTTCCAAAAATGCCCCCACAATACATTTAAACTTACTAATTATTAGGGTCTTTCCAGTTAAAACGAATAAAATTGCATATGCACGACTCCCATAACCACATTAGCTAATTTGTTGAAATTCCAAAAAGATCCTTTTAATATTCATATCATTATGAGATACAAGCCCCCAAGGGTTGGTGGTGAGATGGCTAAGACCACACCTCATGAAGCGAATCCCCCCTTAGGGGCCACTCTCAGGGATTTATCCCAGAAATTACCTAGTGCATGAAGGGGGAGGGGGCTGTATTAGCCCTGAGGATTAGTCAGGTGCTCCAAGAGGCCTTGGTACCTCGGGTCCAAAATATATATATATATATATATATATATATATATATATATATATATATATATGTATATATATATATGTATATATATATATATATGTATATATATATATATATGTATATATATATATATATGTATATATGTGTATATATACATGTATATATACATGTATATAGACACATATATACATGTATGTATATATATATATATATACACACACACACACACACACACACACACACACACACACACACACACATATATATATATATATATATATATATATATCTATATATATATATATATATGTATTGAGATACAGGTCTGAAGTTAATTTGTTGAAATTACAAAATTAAGTATATTAAATTATAAACCATGATATTAAATTAGATTATCTATTTAAAACTTCTAAAATAATTATTTAAATTAATTACACAAAAAAAATTAACCCAAGGATCTTTGTAATACATTTGCACTTGCACATGCCACCTACCAGTGCAACTTAAGGCAACTTCGCTTTTTCAGGATAGGAAATTCATATACAACAAAGGGTGAGAAAGACCCAAAGTGATGAGTAGCAAAGCAATCAAAGGAAAAAAAAAAAACAAATTGATAAACAGATTTGCCTTGTTTTCAAAGGAAAAATGTAAAGGACGGCACTATGGTAAAATATTGCCAACAAGATTGCCAGTGATAAGACTTTTTTTTACATGTACAATAGCACATTCATACGATACAGCAAAAAACAAGGACAAGAGGTTTTGTTTTATGACGTCGTAATTTGGAGTCATGAATGTAAACTATAGCTACTTCAAATTTACATTCATGATTCACCATTAGCTGCTTCAACTTTTAGGTGAGGTATCAATAACCAAAGAAATGAGGGGAAGAGTACATGGAATATTCCAAATAAGTCTCCCAATTTTTGAACTTTGAAGTAATTCTCACAAGAAGTAAAAGTGTTAAGTGAAATTGCCTCAAGCTAGAGAGAGATGAAGGCAATACACAGAGTCACCAAGGGAAGAAGTTCTGGCCTGAGACAACATTCTTTTCGAGAAACATAATTTTTCAAAGTAAAATTGAAGACAAATCAAAGGATGTTCAACATCTGAATGATATCTTCAACAATTATTCCGAGGTTATATGTGAAAGGGCTGCAAAGACAAGAAAATAGAATATAGCTGAAGCTTTTTAGGGCACTCACTTTGGCTAGCTTTTACCCAATGTATCACTTAGGGAGGCTAACATGGTTTTGGGGAGTTTTTTTAAGTAATTTAGATGAAGGGTCTTTTCATTGGGGATTGGCAGCCATGAATTGCTTAGAAAAGTACCTATCAAAAAAAAATTGCGTAGAAAACTATGGTAAGGTTGTTATGGCTTATAAAACAGTGAAGAGCATTCAACAAACACTTATTTAAGATTTTATGAGTTGATTTCATCCTCCAACTAGGGGCCGTGCACTCTACTAAGGATGGTTCAAGGCTTCTAAAGTTGTACTTCGTGGATTTTTTTTTACAAAGTTTGTTTTTTAAAATAAGAAACACTCTGATCACCATTCATCTTTTCTCTTAGCTTTACCCTGACATCACAAGACACAACCACATGAGCAACCACACAAGAGGTATGTCTTTGTTCCTTGATAAATTGTTTGTGCAGTAAGTAGACGTATCTTCATTTTCATAGTGTGATACGACAAAGTTAAAATCTGAAATTGAACATCATGAAAGATAACCTAATGTAGGAGCTTTTTCTACAGACTAATGTCATTCCAGTATGCCCCCTCAATGCTATAGCCACACATTTCCACTTCTTTACAAGTCAAATATCCTGAACCTCCTATCAAAGCAATTAAACCATCGGCCACACATACAAAGAATAGAAGGGATTCAGTAGGGTACAGCGTAGCATTTGAACTTGCAAGTGCAAAGACATAAATTTCATATGTTGCATTTATTCATGTGTCTGAATGTGGGATAAGTGTCTACAACAGGAAGAAAGGCAATGAGAGAGAGAGAGAGAGAAACGGACTCCAATCTTCGAATTCACTCAAAAATTGGTCAAGTATCAAGATTGACTTCCTAAAATAATAAAAAATAACCCAATCCACCATTGACTTCATTACTACAGATGTAAATCTGCAACCTGTGAGCAGTAAGAGAACATTAAACAAAATTAAAAAAAGTAGATATTTTAATAGAATGCATACAGTTCATGTATGCAGCTAGTCTCAAAGGGCTCTATCACATTATTTTCTGTAATATTCAAGGATGTGTTGGAATTTCTAACTTAAATTTTCAAGTTATAGATGTGATAAGCTGCACTATCTATAATTAATTCAACACGTATACATTATTCTAACATCCATTATACACACGGCCAGGACCCAACATCAACAAGCATATTACACAATTTCCATGCAGACATTACACTAATAGACCCCATTACAAGTCTTGAATCATTTGGAAAAAAATTAGAACTTTTAACTATTAAAACAACAACATCAAACCTATACGAATATAGTGGATGAGAGCAGCACCTCTGTCAGAAAAACCTCAGGTGTAGCATCTCCAGCTCCATCTTGCTGCGGTATGCGTCCACCACCATGAAACTGTGGTGGAAAATCCTCCCGTTTCCGCTTGCCAGACGACACCATGAAAAAGTCCTGATTTTAACCCCACATAATGAATTTCAGGTATAAAAAAATATTTCCATTTTCAGAGAAATAGCACTGTTGTTAAACAAAAGAATGTCAAAAGTTATTCTAATCACATAAAGCAACCCTTGTTTCATGAGCTTCCAATAAACCATGAGCCCCAAACATTCACCAGAGAACAGTTTAAGAGATATAGCTAGATTTATCACCTGTGTCGTGGGTTGATAAGAAGTTCCTCTGTCCGCTTCATCCCTCCCTTCCACATAAGCTACAATATACAAACATTCTCTATTACTAAACAATTGAAGGTTGTGATAAAAAGGGTTGCTTTGCTGTTCTATGCCCAATATACTTACCGACATTGACATCAACACCTAGAGGTCTTTGATTCATCCAAGGTGATGGTGATTGCTGCAAAAGAAAGAGAATAACTAATTCACCAATGTACATTTTGTGGTACCTAAATGTCATCTTGTACATACATGCCTATACCCAAGAATAGTTATTATGTGATAGTCTTACCATGTATGGAGTAGGCCTTCCAGGTTTCACCTCATTGACACCCCCGGCATCCTGCAAACCAGAATAGTCGCTAGGTGTCGATTGCTGATACAATGAGTGTTCCGCAGTTCCCGGTGTAGGATGGTGATACATCGGATGGTCCATAGTTCCTGGTAAGGGTGTTTGAATGGGGGTCTCTAATGGTGTCTGCAATGGAAAACCATATCACAAACCACAAATTAAAAATTACTTCAAAAAATAAATAAATAAATAAAGACATGATTATGAGTGAAATAGAAAATTACTGGAGGAAATAGAATCTCAGCAGTAGGAGTTTCATACTCCTCAGTCCCTTCATAGGGTACATTAAGATCATGAACAGGCGTAATGGCACCGCCAGTGATAGGTTTTTGCAAAGAAGATCTCTCTATTGGACCGCATATCGCACCCCGTTGCATCATCTTCAATTCCCATAACTAAATTTCATAAAATTAAATATTATCAAAAAATTAACAGGCTCTGTAATTCAAGAACTACACGAGCAACAACAACAACAACAAAAAACCCTAGAAATTGGGGAAACCACAAAACCCTAAACTCACTGATATTGAAACAACGAATTTTTTTCAAATACGATCTTTAATTTTCACAAATACGAAAAATCGAAATTTCAGAAAAAACCCTGAGAGAGAACAATTCGAAAATCAGAAGTTACCCCTTGCATCTCGTTGATGGTAGCATCTTCTACACCAGAGTTGGTGAGCTCGTCTCGAACCTTGTTGATGACATCTTCGATGATGTGGATGTAAACTTGACTCGTTGTTGTCGCCATTTCCACTCGACAAATCAGTGTTTGAGGAACGAAGATTGAAGATTAAAGCTTAGAGGGTTGTTGGTAAGAGATGTTGGAAGGATAAACTTGGAGAGATTGAAGGATTAAAGATTCAGGTTGATTTTGAGAGAGGTCTAGGGTTTGGTTCCCTTCTCAATCAAGAATCTCTACTGCGCAGAGAGAGAGAGAGAGAGAGAGGGAAGAGGGCGGAAGAGAACATGAAATTAAAGAAGGGAATATAAATAGGTTTGCGTCCGTTTATGGCTTGGGGACACGTGTCGAAATCAATGCGGTTGATTATTTCTTACTTTTTCCAAAATGTACGATGAAGGGCAGCGCCATAGCAACCGAACGATGCGCCACCGCCAGACTTCAAAATGGGGGTCCAACATTGTCCGGATCAAATTTTGAACCGGGCCAAACCGATGGTTTTGACTTGGTTCGGTTCTGGGGTTAAGAAAAAGTAGAAACAATCAATTTTGTTCGATTCTTCGTTCAAGAATTATATAAAATCAAATCAAACCAAAAATGGAACTCTTACAAAATATATATATATATATACATATTAGAGTTTGCCTACATCTTGTCTAGGATTAAAGGAGTAAAAAAATAATAATAATAAAATTAAAGAGATATTGTTAAAAAAATGAAAAGAGAGAAAAAGTAATAAAGTTAAATAGGAAGAAAAGGAAAGATAATAAAGTGAGATTACATAGATTCTACTCCTTTGTCTCAATTTTTACCCCCTCCCCCCATAAAATTGTTGCTTAGTAGATATTTATTTAAAATGAGGAGATACAACAAAGTAATAAAGTGGGGTAATGTGGACCCGACGCCATTGTAGTTGCAATGAGACATTTATATCCCACAACTGCAACGACGTGCATTCTCTTTGGAGTTAAAAGAGTAAAAAAATAAAAATAGTAAAGTTAGAGAGGTATTATTAAAAAATTGAATAATAGAGAAATATAATAACATTGGAAAGATATTATTGAAAAGATAGATGAGAGAAGAAAGATAATAAAATTGAAACGATGAATAAGAAAGTAAATAAAGTGGGGTAACATAAATTTCATTCAATTGTAAGTAGAGTGGGATATTTATACCCCCCACAATTATAATTGCAGTGAGACTCCTCATTTTTTATCATGCTTATTACTTTTTAGGAGTTAGGACATAA
Source organism: Akebia trifoliata (assembly GCF_017979445.1). Lineage (NCBI taxonomy): Eukaryota > Viridiplantae > Streptophyta > Magnoliopsida > Ranunculales > Lardizabalaceae > Akebia > Akebia trifoliata. The sequence continues at coordinate 289,007 of NC_141382.1, read as the reverse complement.
ATTAATGATTTTTTTTTTCATAGAAGATTAATGACTTCTTTTATGAATAGATCAATGTGAACAATGGCTGAGTTAAAAAATACAAACTCGGCCAAATCAATCGGGTTTTGTATTATATACATAAAATAATTATTTTTATTTATTCAAATATTTGTTATCAATATAATTTATAGATTTTGTGATTGAGTATCTGCTCTGCTTTAGTATAAGAAATACGGATAATTGTTTAAATATAAAATATCAAATAAATTTTAAATCGATTTCAATGATTTGACTCGTGGAAATGACTGGAAAGAGATAACTTTGGTCAATGGGACAACCATGACGCCACGAAGGAAGTACAAGTTCCACTCCTAATGGATGGGCCCATAACCATCCGATATTAAAAATAAAAATATAAACTTATTACATGCAATTTCGACTCTATTTGGAAGGGAGTTGTCACACCTTCTAATTGGAATTTTTTAGAGAGGGTTATGTAACCTATAAAATGAAATCCAACGTTTGGTTGTGCATGTGGATCTCTTTTGGCAAATTTCTACAATCCCACTTTGCCATATGACTAACCAACTCCCACACGAAAAATGAGTAGTTTAGCTCTACACCTACATGTTACCTTTGATCAGATGTGTCTTTACTAACATCAATGAGAAAGAAAAGGTAGGACTTGAAGATCCTTACTATTTAAAGGTGGGATTTTCTCATCGATCAATGAATATTCTTTCAATTATACTTCGTTTCATCTTCGTTGCGAAAGAAACAAATCTATCTTAGATTCCCCTAGAAAATTGAATAGTAAGCAAAGAAATCATGGGAAATGTTGACTAAGAGGAGAGGGAAAGGGAAAGGGGGAAGAAGATGATGAGAAGCTTTTTGGTATTGAAGTAAATAAATGCATTGTTTCTTGTTTTGTTGCTTTCAATGGGTAGAAGTCAAATTTAATAGCTAAAATTACTTAATGGACCTAGCGGAGGGACCTTTTTCTAAATAGCTCATAAGTTTTGGGCGGTTTCTTAATAGTCACTTTAGTGAACTTTTCTTTTTCTTAATGCCTTTGGACCTCATTTCACATTGTAATATTTTTTAAATACCCAAATTACCCTTTTATTATCTTCTTCACATGATTAGATTTTCCAATGGCGATTGCAACCATTACTGATGATTTTTTTTTATCATGAATGACAAATGGAAAATGAATTCTCTTAATGTTGAACGTATAGATGTATTTTTTGACTTATTTCGATATTTTATTAAAAAATAAAGAACGAAGTTGAGATTCAAAATTTGTTGATGATTACATTGTAACTTTGGATTTGCAACTATGATATATGCATTTTGGGTATTTCGAAAATGTTTACTAAGTATCGGAAACGGAAAAAAAATATTATCTGAAATGCATATATCATAGTTGTGAAACGGACACTCAAATCAAAGGTTACAATCTAATTATCAAAAAATTTAGAATCTCAAATTTGTTATTCATTTTTATAAATAAAACATCAAATATATATATATATACATCTAAATATTCAAAATTAAGAGAATATCATTCTTCATTTGTCATTCATTATCAAATATCGTCAGAAATGATTGCAACCACCATTGAAAATTTTAACCATGTGAAGAAGATGATAAAAAAGGTAGTTTGGGCATTTAAAAAATATTACAACATGAAACGAGGTCTAGGGATTATTAAGAAAAGAAAAGTTAACTAAATGGACTATTAAGAGATCGCTTAAAACATAGGAACTATTTAAAAAAAAAAAAACCTCCATAAAGATCCTTAAGTAATTTTCCCAATTTAATAACCAAAGACAGGAGGAATTTTGCTTTTAAGAGGTAGAAGATGTGGGATCCATATATTACTATATGCACTAAAAATTCTACAAAGTAAATATGTAAGATTTTCTGAGGAATTTTTGTTTACTTTAAATTAAGATTTATTTCCTAACATGATAATATTTAATGAGTCGTTCTGGAGTAACATTGGAATGTACATGGATTCTCACATTGTTAATGCGGAGATGCACATAATCATGGATGCTTTTCACTCGTATTTTGATGAAAAGCATCTATGGTTTCATACATAAATCCTCGTCAATGATGTGAGAATTGATGTATATTTTAATGTAACTTCAACAGTTTCCATATCGAATTCAAGCCTTACATCATTAATCAATCCAAGTGGCATCTTGAATGGTGAAGTATAGATCTCAATGTCTTGGAATGCACATTTAATTAGGCCTTGGGTGATGCACTAATCAATGCCACGAGATTTATACCAGACCAATCCTAGGATCTAACATTGAGATATGCATTTTCGGTAACACATAAATTAACTATAATTTTACGCTCATACAAAGGTCGATACAATTTCAAGGTATTGGTAGGTTTAATATTTCTTTTTCAAAATATTTTCCTATCTAAGCTTGCAAGTTTCACCATATGTTTGAGAATCAAAATTGAATAGTGAAGTTATGCAGCAGTAAGGAAACTTGATTTATTTATTTATTTATAAATCTTAGTCTATCATGAACCAAAGCAATTCTCACACAACAATAGATAAAAATCCGGATTATTTATCATCTTTGTAAAATCTTTTGTTGCAAATTTACTTTTATACCTCCCTTGATTTTCAAATAGGAAAATTATGAAGTAACATTAAAATTGACATTGATTCTCACATTGATGATGTGAGGTGCACACATAACCGTAAATGCTTTTCACCAGCACGATTCTTTCAAATATCAATTATATAATTTTTGAAACAATAAATGGGGATAAAGGTAAATTCACTACAAAGATTTTTGCACAAATGTTTCAGAGCAGCATTTGGTTACATAATTTGGCCAAGGAAAATGTTGAAGTAACATTAAAAATGTACATCGGACAACTGAGTCGACTCGGTGGGTTAATGCAACTCGATACTGAGTTGATTCGGTGGGATTCGCCAAAATCGCACTTTATTTTTGAAGGAGAATGGGAGTTGGGTTCAACTGAACTGCGTGGACTATTATTTCTGACAAGTTTTTTCTTAGCAAGATACTAGACACAGTTTTGGCACTAAAATTTACACCACCCGCAGCCAATAAAAATCTGTTGATTTTTCATTTCCTCAAGATTCGTTCAAGATTAATGATCCACAATCCCTGTCGTGATCCTCAGGGGAGGGGCCAATTTCGTCAAATCAAAAGCTCAATGGTGCAATTCTATATATATCTCACGGAGAGCTCATTCCTGAGTCAGGAAGAACGTTGGTGGTCATGCTCAACATATATAAGTTTGATTGGAAAAGTCGAATTTCCATTGTATATATATGCAATATGGGGTGGGGTGGGGTGGGGGGGACTATTTAATTTAGTATTTATAAGTCCATCTGGGCAATGGTTTCAATATCTTGCTTCACCAAGAGGATATTGCCCTGCACCAAACAGATAAGATAATACCTTAATTGACCAAACTCAGAGGAACTATCAGGAATTATAAGTTAAAAAGGCTAAGATATCCCCCAAAATGGATGCCATATGGTATCTGCATAGAAGCTATTGATGACAGCCAACATCGAGGCATGGTTAGTAAGGTGGGGAGTGCATATGTCAATCAACTCATCCATGCAATTGAACCCACAATGTCCCACTATTTTTTGCCTTGGGATACACAACTGCACCTGTTTTGGGGATCGCAGTCGTGTATCCCGAGGCAAAAAATTTACCATTCTTTGCACATGCTGTGTTGGTGACATTTTGAGTTATCCTGTCAGGTTGAGTCACAAAGTCATTACATGTAAGATGAATGCGCATGTCAATCACCCTGTCAAGTATATTTTACAACAGTAGTAGATTTTTAAATTATGATTAAGTGATGTTAAAGGCTCTACCACAACGTGAACTTAAGTGGGTGAGGATTATAAAAGCCATTCTTTTACAAGCAAAACAGAACAATTTTTTTTTTTTGTGGACTAAAATTAGAAACGAAACAAGACTCATATTTTAATGATTTTAGAATCCGTTTCTTGCACTTTTGTGCAAAAAGTGATGGTTTTAATGCTTAGGTATATATATAATATTTTGTATTCCAGCTGTAGAAACAAGGTCAGTAAAAGGAGATTTTGATTATAGATTCCAAAACCAGTTTTTAGAAACAAATTACCCAATGTGATTCTGGAAATTTTTATCAATAATATTATTTTGACGATCCAAAATCAGAAACTAATTGTCGGAACCAAACGGCCCCCGAAACATCAAATATGTATATATATTTTTTAATGAGCCTTTGATGATGGAAAAAGACACTTTCATTGTTTAAATCAAGAGGTTTCCCACCGCCCAAAGCTCTCTCCATGCTTTTCACACAACAAAAGTTCACAAAGTAAAGAAAAGACACAAAGAATACTAAGTAATGAGAAATGGCATTTTGTCCCCTATCTTTTCATGTCTACTTCATCTTTACTTTTAGATGGTTTTGTCCTCTAAACCTTGAGAATGAGACATCATGGGTTTGGCTATTCTTCACTTAGAACTATTGCTGATGGCAATTGTAAGAGTTGGATGCATGTGTTTTGAGTTCCCTTGCTTGTGTGGAACCCCATTATTAAGTGACCACCAGCTAACCCAGATTAAATAATCTGAAATTATGGAGAATGAACATGTTCTTGGACAAATTGCCGTCGTGAGTCATCCACTCTATCCACTCTCTCCCTAAGCTAGTAAACTTGCACATAAAACAAATTCTCTAATAGCTTTTTTTAATTATCTCATCATAGACCCATGAGTGTTTTGAAATGTTGTCTAATGTGCAACTCAACTTATACTAACAACTTGTGAGGGAAAAAAATAATTGTTGGCTCAAAAAGCCAACCTTGTAAATCCTAAGCCATCACAGTAAGATTGGATAAAGGAGTGTCTGGGGCTTAGACCCATAGCACAGTTGGTTTGAAACATTACAAAGCAACTTAGAGGTTGTGGGCTCAAGTCCAGCTTACCCTAAAAAGAATAAGAAAAGTGTGCCAAATCCTAGATAGAATCATAAAGGAAATAAAAAAAATAAAAGAAAACGCACCAAGATTTACGTGGTGAGATTAGAGAGATTCACTAACTCTGATAAATAATTACATTCCAAAATTTCTCCCTATAACTATATCGAATATCCATGACCCTAGTCCCAAGTTTCATTCACCCATAATCCTGAAATGAGTTACATTACACATACCCAAAAAAACTCAAAATATCAAATTTGTCCTTAGTTTTATTTTATGGGTGAGCTAGAATGTCAAAGTTGCTTTGCAATATGTCAAACCAACTGAGCTATTGGTCTAAGCCCCAAATTTGTCCTTTGTTTCGACCTGAAACCCCCGGACAGAGGGTTACATGACATGAGGGGCTAATATATGGCCCATGACCCATAATTTGGGTATGTGTACAGTATCAGTCACCAACTAGATTCATGACATCTATTGCAACATCTTTGACATTCCCTTTTGATGAAGAATAATTCAACCCAATCTTATTAAACATCTCAGTTAGCAAAGCTGTAACCAATCGATTTCACTAACACCTATAAATATAAAAAATAAATAAAGTTTTGCTTTTATATTTCATTTTCAACACTCAAGTAGCTAAGTTGGTTTTATATTTCATTCATGACATCTATTGCAACATATTCCACATCCCCTTTTGATAAAGAATATTGAAACCCGTCTTCTTAAATCCCTGTTAGTGAAGCTGTAAGCAATTGATTTCAATAACATCCATAATCTCAGAAGAAAAAAAAAATGTTTATCTGTCATTTTCAACTCCCATTCAGCTTTGCTGTAAGCCAATGGAGCTCACTAACAGTACTTAATCTCTCAACCACAGTTTTAATTTTGTATTTCATTCTCAATGTTACAGGGAAACAACACCTTTTCTTTGTTTGATCTTTGATATAGTAATTACTAAATAAGGAGGAAAGGAGCCATTGTACTTTAGCCACACAATGAGAATGATTTGAGTGTGAAAAACAACTTTGAGCAATAATTTCCTACTTTAACAACCCAAAGTTACAATAATGATGATTAGGCCTTAGGCCTTCAATCAAAAGGCTTGATGAAGATACATCTGCATCAACAGTTCCCCCAACCAAAATGCCACTCTTATAGGCCTACTGACCTATGGATGTTTGCTCCATAGCCTTGGTGGACCAACATACCTAAAATCAGCTTGATGGGTGATTTCTAGCCGTTGTTCTTGAGCATTTTTTTAATCTTGGGCCTTGAAATTATTCATGGCTTGTTCATGCACCCTGTCTAGACATAACCAATCAATCTGATTTTTTCACATGTCGATCTACTAAAGACAAAAGTGTTCGAGAAGAGTGTGCCGCATGGAATTTTTGGGAGATTAACTGAACTTTTGATACGGACATCTCTATCCAAGAAGAGCTAGTCTTCCATCAAGTAGTCAAGCTTGTGAGGAATCTCAATGAAAAAAAGGTCCTTTTAATTCATGGATTAGGAAAAAGACATCCATTTTCAGAATGGACATGTAGGCCACCAACGAGACCCGAGATAACTTTTAGCCAAAGTAGGAATGTCCATTCCCTACAGATAGGAATAACTTTTAATTCTTAAGTAATGGTTATAAAGACTAAATCTTGAGTTCTTTTCTCTTAATCAACAAGCCTAAGTAATAATACAAGCAAGAATAAAGCCATTGAAGTAGAATAACAGATAAGTCTTGTTAAAGTTGAGGAAAATGACAGGGCTTAGATCATCATGTGGAGCATGCAAGTTCTTGAGAAGAAAATGTAATGAGGGATGTGTGTTTGCTCCTTACTTCTGTTATGATCAAGGTGTGACCCATTTCGCTGCGGTTCACAAGGTATTTGGAGCAAGTAACGTCTCGAAGCTACTATCACACCTCCCCGTGAACAACCGAAGTGAAGCCGCCATCACCATTTCTTATGAAGCACTCGCTAGGATACGGGATCCAATATATGGTTGTGTTGCTCACATCTTTGCACTTCAACAACAGGTTTTCATAACTTTCTTTCATTCTCTTAATTAATGAGTAAATTTTATTTATATTATTTGTTCCCTTATATGAATCACAACATTCTTATCTCTATAGGTTGCTAAACTCCAAGAGGAGATAGAATTTCTTGAAACTCAAGTTGTTGATCGTGCTACTGATATTTTTAGCCATCAAAGTTTGCAAGCAATGAACGATACCAATAATATTCTGTTCCAATTTTCTTCGCAACAAGACAGCATTAACATACACAACTATTGTAATCAAGAAGTTCCCGAACCTGCTCTCACGATGAATGCAACTGGCAATATGGCTTTTAGTAATGATGTAAACATGCAGCTTTCTCCGCTGTACAGATGGGGGGATCATACCTTGCTTTTCGATTCTCTAAACGAACCAAATTCTTTGGAGAGTCTCTCAATGGGGATGGATCACGACATCTTTCCTTCTGACCCATTGTTTCCTTAATTTTGTTGATTTGGTGCAAGGGTTAAGGTCATTAGACTTGTTTTGTTTTTGAGTTTGTATAAAATAAAAAAAAGGGGCTAGCTTGATTGATGTTTGGGCTTGTTCCTGCATGTTTTTGAATGCTTTGAAGTATTATCACTCTTGTTTGGAACAAAGTTTAAATTCAACTTTTCTTGTTAATTATTTGATAAAGCTGCTGCTTCTTGAAATATTATATTTTGGAGAATCAGAAAACAAGTTGTGGCAAATATCCAACAAGGTGGTTTCTGTTCTTCTTTTGGCTTGTTCACTTTTTTTTGGGGTAAAACTAAAGGAAACATAAGAAATTAAACAAAATAACGAAAATGAAAATTAGTACCACTAAGACTTGTTATTTCTCCAAGGAAATTGGTCATCTATATATGGCCAAGTCATGTCCAATGCTTCATGAGACATTAGCATTCTTCACAACCTTGATTTTCAAAAATACCTTTCTTCAAAGATTTATTATTTTATGTGCAAAAGTTAACATTTCTATACCAAGAAGGTTATGATTTAGACACAACCCTGAGGTGAATATTTGAGGTACCAACTAACAGCTCCCTCCCATTCAAACTGATGATGTGTCTCCCTTGTCCTTGGTCTATTCTATTAGACTTATGAAAAATAACTTCGAGGGCCTTGACTTCAACCTGTAGGCAAAAACTTAGATTTTTTTCCTAAGATCAGACATCTTTAGCCTCTTCTATAAAATATTTTGTCTTCATCTTCAAACTTAAGAATCTATCTAGTTAGCAACATTCATATCAAGAACAAGATGGATATTGGAGATTTGGAAGATGATGGAAATTAGGTTGAATAGATTAAAAACAATCTATCAGAGAGGTTGAATAACTTAAAGAAGACATAACTTTAATTTGGGAGAATATTCAAGGGTTTTTGGCTAGAGGTTGAAGATGAAGGCATTTAGGTCATTTTTCATTAATCCATAAGAGAAGATTATGGACAACCTTTTTTCCTATCCTATTAAAATAAGACCTATATATGTCTCCTCAGGATAAAAAAAATCTGCCTGGGATAATTGAAAGAAAAAAGTCATTAACCATCCATCTACAATTGTGTGTATATATGTACTCAATCAGAATCAAGAACATGGTGCAACAATACCTTAAACCTCGATTGTAACTTATAAGTATTTGAGAAGTACCAAAGATATATGGAACTGTGTTGTTAATTAATTAGTAAGAGCACCATTAGACTCAGTCAAGTAAGGTTCTTATAACTTGTACATCACCAGTAACGCTCAGCATAAAGTATAACCCGATAAATGTACTTTTGTTAAAATATCCTTTTAAGACATACCCAAGTATGGATCACCTTGGAAAAATCATGTCAACTGCAACCTATATACTACCTCAAAACTATTTGCTTATATGGAATAGAACAAAGCATTTACAGCATTGGCCTCTTCATAATCAAGTTCTTTTGCCTCCAAATCACATCATTAAATGCGATATAGTCTTAAGTTTATCAATAGAATAGAGGATGTAATATTCTATGTTAGAGATCCTACTTTCTAATTATCTTTTTTACTTGAGTCGTGATAATCTGATGCTCTTTTCTCAGACACCCCCGTCACAGAATCGTAGAACCTTTGCTTCGGCATACACAAGATGGTTTTGTAACTACCAGGTTAGGAAGCGTATGGGGGGTGTCTGCAATAAGAATGTTAGATTATCATTCATCTTTTTTGTTTTGCATTAAATTCATACACTTTTACACATCCAATCCAATATTTACAATAAATGTAGTTGGTTAGCTCATAAGATATTATATTTGGACCACACGGTTAATGTACACCACTCGTCTCTATCTATAATATAGATAGGAAAGGAAGGCAGACTAGTTTGCTATTCTTAGCTTTCAATTAGCCTTCCTTTCTCATTCCTTTTTTCTTGATGTATTGGTATAATCTCGAAGTGCATTTGGGTAGGCATTACACTTGTGTCTTTTCTTTTGTCCTCCGTTCAACATGGAGGCCTAAAGCTAGCTCTTTCATTTCTCATCCTAATGGCTTGAAGGGGATGAAGTTCAAGAAATTTCGGCTAGTTGATCTCATGATAATGATTTGACTTAGTAAAGTACAAATCTCGAAGAATGTGTGGTTAAAAACCACTCCAAAGATCAATGTCAAGGGGCATATGTCATCAATTTGAAACATATTAATCAAAATGCGGAGGATATGTGTAAATTACCTAAAAATATAAGAATTCTCAAATAATTACAAAAGTTTTTGGTATTTTTGAAATGTTGCTAATGTTGATAATTTAATAATATTTTATCAATATTACGTGATAGTTGTATCAACACATGTAACACTTTTGATATTTTTGAAAATTTTAATAATTATTTGAAAACTTACCCAAAAATATATCATAAATCATGTTAGAGGAAGTAAGATCTGTTAAAATAAATGTTGGTTAATATTTGTTTAAAATTGATTCGAATAAAATTAATTTAGTTTATTTTAAAATAATATTTGAAAGTTACTTTATGGTTGGTGTACTTTTTTGTTAAAAAAAAGTAAATATTTTTAAAAAGAACATTTCTATTGGTTGATATCTTTTCACATAGATTGAAGTTTGTAAAAGTTCTTTTTGGCTCATTTTTTCAAATTTTTTGTAAATCCCACATTGCTTTCTAAATGTTTTGGAGGGATTTTTAAACTTATAAATAATAATCTATTCTCAACTCTTTCTTCATTCCAAAGACTCTCTCCTTGAGAGCTCATAATGGCTTCTAGCTATATGGAAATTTAATAATTCTTTTTTATTATATATATATATATATATATATAGAAAGAAAAGAAAGAGAGAGAGATAAAAATTAAATATTTTAATAGGACCATCCAATTTTGGATAGGTACCAAGGTCGATCCGGAAGGTGTCAAAGGGGTCTAAGGGTGCTTAACGGATTCCTTGATCCGAATAGGTGCCTAGTAGTTACAATGGGTTTCATGCTATCGAGATTCAAAAATCATTTACGAATGGATGTGACTTTTGTAATTGTTATCTATTTATAGAGATCAATTTGTTAAAATTCAAAATTTTCTACAAAAATAGGTATTCGTGTATCTTGAGATTCTGTGTGACAGATTTTCTCAAAAAAAGTGTAAATTTTGAGGAAATATACAGTTGTGTTAGAACTGGACTCTGTTTTATCCTGAAGACAAGTTCGCCAATAACCCATATGCATCTTCGTGTTCAATCGGAGTGGGGGTCTCTGTTGTCTATAAGACAACGTAGATTACTACGTGCCTTTAGAGCAATTTTTTCAAGTTTTATTTTTTCTAACAAGATCTAACTAAAGAAAAACACTTTCCTTGTTAAGGAAAGTTACCTGATTATCCATATGTGCAGCATAAAAAAATATTATCAAATGCCAAATTTTAAGAACTTAAAAAAATATTTTTCTTGTTGAATTTTAATTTTAAATTTGGGAGATTGCTGGTTGATCATTTTCAAGCACTTTAGATCAAGCCAAAAAATAAAATAAAAATTCATTTTTTCTTTATCTTTTGACCTACTATAATACAAATCTGACAATATCCAAACCCCTTGATTTGAATCTCAAAAATCATCTAACGGCGTGGATCTTACCTTAAAGAGGACGTTCTCCATCTCATCACCTTCGATCCCCTGACATAATTATGTTTTAATAAAATAAATAAAAACACGTGGTGTTAATAAAAATCTTGCGGTTAAAAACATCCCATCACCCGATCTCTTACCACGTGGACGGCCACTTTCACATATAGCGTTTCACCTTTGATCCCCCTAACATAATTATATTTTAATAAAATAAAATAAAAACAGCTCATTAAATATAAATCTAACGGTTAAGAACATCCCATCACCGATCACTTACCACGTGTACGGCCAATTTCATATCTATATATATAATTCAAACCCACCAAAATGTCCGCTATGGCAGCCTCCATCTTCTTCCTATCAGCGAAAAACAACGTCTGTAACAGCAAAACCCTAGGCTTCGCATCGAAACTCTGCTTCTCAACATTCCTCTCCATCTGCCACCTCACCATATCGTGCGCCATGGGCGCAAGCCACCCCAATATTTTCTTCGTCTCGTCCCACCTCGACTCAACCACCGAGTCATCGACTCGCGATCCAAACTCATCTTTTCTCATCAATTCTTTTAGCTTCGAATCAACCAACCTTCGAAGACTGATTGGGAACATCTGATACAGATCTTCTCTCCCATTCTCATCAATCGAATCGGGCGAGTTAAGAAATCTTTCGACAACTATAATCACATTGGCGTATCTTAGCCCTAACCCTGAGCCCCCCACTGTCGATGGTGTGGCATGTTGATTTAATCTTGTAGCTTTGTCGCTTTTACCTAAAATCAAATGATGATTCTCTTTTAACCCGATACCGGTACTGATATTAAGAGTTTTTCCATGTAACGGTTCCTGATCTTTGTGAGAATTCGAAATAGGACCAGAGTATGAGCTATTTTTCATTTCTTTTACAGATTGATTAGGAGGCTCTGATAAATTAATGGAACATCTATCGGGGTAACATTGTAATTGCATCTGTGTCGGGAAAAGCATGTGTTGTGGCGAAACGCGAGGTAGAACCGATATGTAGGGAGAAAAAACGACGCAAAGTCGAGCGTAGATGATGCAGACGGTACGAATCATGAGAGACACTGTTTTGTTGAAGGTCTGACCCCATAGAGAGACACTTCTGAGGTGTCGTACTCGATGCCTCTGCCACGAAATTTTCTGATAGAAGAGATCGTAATTCGGTTTCTGTCTCAGTATCGGACCGCTGCACTTCCATTGTTTGAGTTTCCGTTCAGATATTTCCATTTCGGTTAGAGATTCTAATCCTGAATAGAGATCCGATGTCGTAGAAATGAATTTGTCCATTTTATCGAGTGTTCTCTCTGTCTCTTTAGAATCAAAATAATAGCCTAAATCGATGAATCCGAGCTTTAAATCGGTATAAAAGAATTCGAATGCTGTCAATCCAGGATCTGAACATTTTTTACCCAATCGAGCGACTGCACTTGCTACGCGATCCATATCTTCGATCTTCTCCTTCCAAGCGAGTGTGATTAGATACTCTTCGTCTTTGGAGATCAAATTAGTAACACCTTCTGATCTAAGAATCTCTTTTCGAAATTTTTGAAATTCTTCTTTTGATAGAGATCTATGAAGAGAAACGAGTCGAGACATGGTTTTGGCCGTCTCGAAGGATAAAATTCCCAGTGTTTGAGATTTTTCTTGACGAAAATGATTTTGAATTTTCTTTTCGGTTTCGGAGGCAAGAGAGCGTTTCAGACCATTGCCGACGCGGTTTCCCATTTCAGCGAACCACATTCTTGTAGCGGCAGCAATGGCTGAGCTTTCTCCCTCTCTGATTCTTCTATTCAATTAGGATTTTAGGAGATGAGATCGTTGGAGAACAAGATTGGCTGTTTGACAGAAGAGCTCTTCCTCTTCTTCTTTCTTTGGTTGGGAATGCGTTGTGACAGGGGAGCAATAGAGGAACAAACGGACAGAACTGATCAGCGTGTTAATCGCGAGGAATATGTATTTAGTTGCTACGAATCTTTACTTATCTCTAGGAATTTGTATTTATCTTTGCATCTTAGCCGTTCATTTGACTATAGTAGACGAAAAACAGAAAGATGGATAATTAATTAGTTTCAAGTGTTACTGTATGAGGACAATCCACGTTAATCTTAGAATCGAGATAATCGGACTACCCCACGTGGCAAACTCTCAATCGACTACACTATGTAGGTTTGTGCTCCTCGGGATACACGACTGTAATTCCCCATAAAATTGTGTATCTCGAGGGAATCATGTATACTGAGAAGTGTAGATCTAAGATTCCCCAGAGTTATCATGTCACGTAATCGATTGAATGAGTATTCCGCTTAGGATGGTCAGACTTAATCTTATCCACGCATGCTTTATAATGATTTTTATTGTTTTTTCAAAGAGCCAATCTTACATGATTAATTTAATAAGATTTCAAATCTTATAAGGGGTTGTGAGTTCACATCTTGACATCTAAAAACCTGATCAGATGCCTTATGTTTATAGACGAAATTCTAAGAAATTTGAATATTTTTTTTCTTTAAAAGATCGTTATTTTTTCACCATTGAATTTTAATTTTATGTTTAAGGAGTTCCATTTTGAACACCTTGGATCAACTAAAAAAGAAGATATTTTTTCCATGAAATCTATAAGGTTTGTTGTGTTGGATTGCCGAGGTGGAAATCCATGTGGGCCAAATGACCTAAGATTTGAAATCTTAATTATTAAGATAGTATGGAAAGTATTTTTTTCTTTTTGAAAAAAATAAAAATAAAATTGACCAATTAAATGTAATCAAATCATTAAATTTATGGATGGGATGAGAAGATATTTTTTCAAAGATATAAATCTTTAAGAAATCAAAGAATGAATTCTCAACTTTGGGACATTTTTAGACACTATCTGAGAATGAAGGGAGACATGATATGCAAATGTTGACGTGTATTCGGACGTGCAATGGACCACCATGATAAGGTCAAATCTCTCCAAAGACGGTATCAAATGATTATTGTGATTCAAAAGATAGTGTTCATTAAGCACCCAATTCTATTAAACTCCATTATTCAACAAAATTTTCACTAACTTACTGATTGTAAGATCCTAATTAGGGGTGTTGAAAGATTGATTACTCAAAAAAGTGAGAGAGCATTTAAGTCAATATTACCAATGGAGGTGATTTTTATTTTTATCACCTTTCGAGATCACTAATGTGTGAGTTGTAATTTACTATAGATGGACTTTCTTTGCAATTGTTGTCTCCCTAGGGGCATCACTGAGGTATCTCTTTAAGAATCCTTGATGCTTAATAACTCTCGACCATCAACCTCGAGTTAAGGAAAAAAGAGATTTCCTTTTCTTTTGATCCATTTCTTTGCTACTTATAGGGTTTATTTATACAAATCATTAATAATTAGTTTACTTAGGGCATGACTCTCTAAAAAAAATCATTGATTCATTATTTATGATTTTCAACATTAAATACAACTCAAGTCAAGTAAGTTTCTTTTTTCACTTACTCCCCCAATGAGGTGCACTTAAATGTACTTTTTGGCTGTGAGGTCATTACATCTTTAGATAAAGAGCCGTGATAATCTGAGTATCCCATGTGATACACTCAATCGACTCTTTTAACGTGACAAGTTCAATAATCGAAGATCTATACATCTCGAGATACATGATTCCCTTGAGATATACTTTTTTTTGAGAATTGTAATTTTATATCCTGAGACATAAACTTATGATTTTCAAACTTGTCATGTTAAGAGAGTCGATTGAGTGTGCCACATGGGATAGTCAGATCATCACGATTCTTAGATAAATTTAACCAATTCACTTATAAACATCATTTTAAACTCTTCGAGATCGAGATGACTCAAGTGAGTCATTTCATTCTTTGAAGCAACGAGACAAAAGGGCCAATGTGAATCATCCATCACATTGACTCATTGGATTTTAGAATATCCATCGAGTTTTTCAAATGGGTTCTATATGTTTTCAAATGGATTCTATATGTTATTTCTTTACGTATAAATTAAATAATTTGTTGCTATATATATAAAATAATATTTTGTAGCATCCACTAATCGGATTTTTAAAAGAACAAAATTATAGTTCTTTAAACATAATATTTCTTAATTAATAATAAACAGCTTTAAAGCTAAACTTTAAATCCACTTGACTTATGCGAGACGAGATGACTCGAACGAGTCAACTTGGTCGAAACAAAGCGAGATACCTAGACAATCTAGTCGCAAGTCTCAACTCTCAACCCAACTCCAAAGCCAAACCTGTTTTGTTTTAGATAGGTAAGTCTCTCTCTCCAAAATAAACGATTGAAGGGTCTCGAAGAAAACCCTAGAAGATGTCGGGAGGTTTTTTCAGGGTATAATTTTTCTTTTTCATTTTTCAGATTTTCCATTTTTAATTATGCTCTCGATCTATTCTTCGATCGAATCTTTTAATCTATGTTTTTCCACATTTTTTCTTACTCGATATGGCTGGATCGTGTTGAACTGGATCTCGGATTTGGTTTTTGTAGGGCACGACTGCTGATCAAGACACTCGATTCTCTAACAAGCAGGCGAAGCTGTTAAAATCGCAAAAATTTGCTCCTGAATTAGAACATCTGGTTCGTTATATCTGTTTATTTTGTCTTAAAAAGTATTAGATTTTATTGAAATTTAATTACAATTATGATTTCAAGATATATTTCAGTGCAATTCGGGAAATTTGGTTGTTTCGATCGAAATTATTACCATTTTATTTATAATATATTGGATTTTGTAAAATGTTGGGGTTAGGTGGATGTATCGAAGGTGAAGATGGATGTTGTCAGACCCTGGATCGCTAATAGGGTTACTGAACTTCTTGGATTCGAAGATGAAGTTCTCATCAATTTTATTTATGGCCTTTTAGATGGAAAAGTAAGCATTTTGCGGTGTTTCTGTAAGGTGTTTGTATTTTGGTTACTTTGTGTTTGGATTGCTTATTTCGTTATTCTATGTAGGACGTTAATGGGAAGGAGATTCAAATCCAGATTACTGGATTCATGGAGAAAAATACTGGGAGATTCATGAAAGAACTTTGGGGTCTCCTTCTTAGTGCTCAGAAGAACGCAAGTGGCGTCCCTCAACAGTTTTTGGATGCCAAAGAAGAGGAAATTAGGAAGAAAAAGGTTGAATTTCTTATAGTTTGTAACTGTAATATCAACCGTTTTAATGTTTAGTGTCAACTCTTTGTTAATTTCAAATATGGGTTGTTGTAGGTGGAGGCAGACCGAATTACCCTTGAAATTCAGAAGAAAGAGGAGGTTCAGCAAGAGAAGCTGAAGAAGATGGTAACTGATTCACTCTATGATATAGTTAATTTTTCTAGAATTGGCTTTTGGTTTTGACTGTCATTTGTGTTTGTTCTGGCGTTCAGCTTGCTTCTGCAATTATTTGGGTTCATGTCCTTCTTTACCTCAAACTACTGTAGGACAACGAGGTTGATATCTCAGTGGCTGCGGATGATGCATCTTATCCAGTATCGAAGCATTTGCCACGGAGGGCTTCTAGTGCTCACCCTGAAGAAGACAAAGAATCTGATGAGAGGAATGGTTCGAGAAGGAATGACAGGTTAGAACTGAGAAGTATTTGATTATCTAATCTTGCGTTTGAAAGTATTTTCTTTCTGTTTTGCATTTCCCTATCATATAACATGAACGTACATGCCTTCACTGGGCTTCTTACCTGTAACTTGTTTGCAATATAAAATGCATTGTTGTGGTTTGTCGGTCTGGTAAGCACTGTCGATACTGTCAGTTGAAAACGATTGCAAGAGCTAAATTACCTAAAATAGGTTGTGGAGAAGGTCTGTTTCCTGCCATCTCTATTAGAATGCAATACAGCTTTTATGATGCTTGGGAATCTAATGCTATAAACCTGATACAGCTCCTCCATAAGTGAGTTTACCCCCCAATGTCTGATTCCAAATTCACCCAAAATTGAACGCCAGATCCAGCAACTAAAAGGACATTGTAAGAAGAGGGTGGTCTTTCCCTTCGGGGGTACCCTCACAAAGAATGCACTTAGAAGCCATAGACATTCCTCTCTTCTTCAAATTTTCTATGGTAAGAAGTCCCTTTTGCACCACAAGCCATGCAATAAGCAAATGGAGAGGAATTTTTTTTCTTGTTCAAATCGTGTTCTTCCAACCCAATTGTGGCCCTTTATCTCTTAAGGCGTCCTAAGTGCTTTTGAATGAAAACATACCTCTTGAATTCGGAGTCCAATCAATCATATCGTCCAATTTTTGAGATGGCACAACTTGTTTCATGATCAAATCCCTAACTTAATGCAATCGGTAATCGTGAGGTTGTGGTAAAATCCACTTTCATCTTCAATTATTTTAGAAATTTTAGCGACTGGTTGGCTTGCAAATTGATAAACGATTGTAGTGCTGAATTTGCAAGCAATGATATTCCCATCCAACCAAAGGAGGGTATTGTAACTGTTACCCACTATGAATTTGATATTCTTGGATGCTTCTTCCCATACAAATAGAACCCCTCTCCACCCTAAGAAACATTACTGGATATTTGAGCAAGACCATAGATTATTATATCCCACGGAGCATGTTGTAATCCACTTGCTCCATAAAGAATCATTCTTCACCACTAGGGCTGTCAATGGGCCAGGCTTTGGCTTGATCTAGCCCGCCATGGACCGGCTTAGGCCGGGCCGGGCCAGGATAGGTCTATTGGGCTGCTGCTTGATTACATACATTATATATATATTTGTATGTGAAATTATGAAAAGAATATCTGATGCAGTGGTTGAAGTCTTGCGTGCAGCAGGTCATGAGTTCAAATCTTGTGACTTTCCCCATATACCTTTAATTTTGACGTTATGTTGGACCTGGATCTGTGTTTAATTACTTGGCACGAGAAAGCCCGGTCTGACCATTAAACGGGCTGGGTTTGGGTTGGGATTTTGTGGTCTGATTACATCTGGGACATTAAAAGCCTGGACTGGCTTGACCCATTGACAACACTATTCATTGTAGCCCAGAAGAGCACTTCCAATAAAAAAAAAAAAAATCAGCTGTGCACGTAGTGCCAAGACGTTTTCCTTAAAGGGTTTGAAGACTTTTTCCTATCTTAAACGGGTGAAAAGAGGACCCCATTTTTGGGCTACTCCAAAGAAACCTTGCAAATAATGACTTAATTTTTTTGCAAGGTTGAATGTTGAATGATCAAGACCAAACAATTTGGAAACCACTCAAAATTGAACGAATCAATTTGCGAGGCCCTGCTTAGGAATGGAACTTATATCTCCACCCCTCTATTTTTTAACGAGTGCGGTCGATTAAAGGTTGGCAACACTTGACAACTTATGGGATGAAAAAAGAGGCAGACCTAAATAACAAATTGGAAGTTGACCCTCAGAAAAACAGAGAGATTCCCAAGTTCCACCTCTATCAACGATGAACAGACGAATTGAAAAAGTCTGGACTTTTATCACTAACTCCAAGTTGCGACATATAAGAGAACATATTCAATAGATTTCTAATTTGATGGCCGGCTCATCTGACTTCCTTGAAAATATTAGAATAATGGGTAGAGTCCCTTGCTTAATAGGAACTAAAATGGCCTCACTAGAAACTTTTACCTCCGTGAGGCAATTAAAAGCTTCCGTTACAATATAAAACAATTAAGGGTAAAGAGGGTCTCCTTGATGAAAACTTTAATGATTAGTAAAATAACCATGAATAGACCCATTTATTATGACGGAAACACGACGAGTGGATATGCATTCTATAACCCATTTAGTCCATATGTTAGGGAATCACAATTGAACTATAGTCTGACTCTAGGAAGTCCCACCAAATGCAATCAAATGCTTTTAGACCTAGTATGAACACCTCATTTATACTTATTTAAGAAAAATCTTTCTCGCACCCAAAGATGCTCTCCAGTCTTAAGATAATGGGTCTTGATGCCTTGGGGTTCTGCTGCTATTACATCAGTAAATTTCTTCATTATTCAAACAAGAATTGGGGCTCAATGTCCATTTTGAGTGTTATTCCGAGCAAAGCATTCTCATCCATCAAAGCTGAGATGCGACTTTGCAAATTTGTCGTGTTTTGCGTGCTGCTTGCAACCGTGCCAAGCTTTCATGATAATTGTTAAAATCTAAGAGATACATCATTGGCTTGGCGACTCTACCTACACATTTCGGTAGGGGGCTCACATCATGTTAGAAATCAATTTCTCCCCATTTGTGGAAGTGACTCACCGATTCTCACTTCCCCAGTCGGGCCAGGAAGGGAATGGAGTGAAACCTGCGATTGTGGGGAATTTGAGGTCATGAGCTACTATTGCTATGTTTGTGGATAAACAAAGTCAGGGCAGGTCTATGGGGATTAAAATTTTAGTATGCTCATCAAATGACAGCACTTTGTTAGATGCTTACTCTGTTATAGTTTATGCTTAAATTGATAAATGTTTGTTCTTTTTTATTTCTGTCAGTGGGGGCTTTGTCCCTTATACTTAAAGGTGTATGCTATCTATTTATCATGCTATATATGAACTGCTTCAATGGCAGCTAGCAATGCTTTAGTGGCCAGTTTCCTGTTAAGATATATATAGATATATAGTTTTTTTTTTTTCCGTTAGTGCCCTTTTGGGAGGGTTTTCTTTCACAACCATATGCATAAATGGAGACCCATATATTTCTATTTGGTTCATTTGCTACTATATAAAAAGAGAAAAAAAAGAACGTCTTTCTCATTTAGCTTATCAGTAAATCTAATAAATTTTCTTTCAGCATGTAGGAATTTTTCATCATTGATATTCTAAGCATTTGCTTTTTGCCACTGGTGTTGTGAGGTAAAACTTGGAATTGCAAGTTGAGATGGGAAGCAAGCATTTTTTTTAATAGTATATTTTAGTGAAATGCAACTCTTGGCATATTTAACTAGTTCCAAAACAGTGAATGGGTTATTTTTCTCTTTTGCAGGTTTTCTCGTTCCCCACCTTCAGCCGACCGTTCCCTTTCATCTGAGCGGTCTCTCTCTCTCTCTCTCTCTCTCGCACACACACACAGAATATCAGCTTAGTATAACATTTTTACCGTATGAAATTTGGATTACAATTTACAAAAATGTGGATAGTCTACACTTTTAATTTAAGTTCACATTTGGAAAGGTTAGAACTTTCAGAGTGGGCCGAATTTTGACTCATCCATGTGGTCCAACATTTTTGCGTCAGCATAACCCAGCCCTTACATAATGCCTTTAGCTTGCTTCATGAAATGCGATGTCTGTTTGCATTCACAATCCTTTGGGGTTTTTTCTTGTAGCAGGATTCCTAGGTCGGTCACCAAGTCATTATCCAATTCTAGGAGTTATTCAGAGTATTCTTTCTTCTCTCTTGGCAATAAAGTTTGATTGAATCTCTTATCATCATTTTTAGGGGAAATTTCATTTTGGTGTTTGTTGTCTACTTTGTTGCCATTCTGTGCCCGCAATGATTTTTTACTTCTTTACTTGCAATTAATTTAATTTAACTCAAGATGTACCCAATTTTAGTGACAGGCACAAATCAAGGAGCATATCTAGATCTCCTCAATCACAAGGGCGTTCCATTACACCTGAGATGCGCTACCGTTCTCCACGAAAACGTTCCATGTCTCCTCGCAAGTATTCACCACGAAGACCTCGTTCTCCTTCAAACGGAGATCACCTCAATCAAGGCACAGAACATCATCACCCTCCCCTAGGAGACGTAGATCGCCCTCCCTTAGGAGACGCAGATCGCCCTCTCCTAGGAGACGTAGATCGCCCACTCCTAGGAGACGTAGACTGCCTTCTCCTATGCGACGTAGATCGCCTTCTCCTAGGAGACGTAGATCTCCCTCTCCCAAGAAACGTACACCATTCTTCCCTGCATGGCGTAGATCACCTTCTCCTGTGCGACGCCGATCTCCACGTCCCATGCGTCGAAGATCTCGTTCACCTTTGCGTCGTAGGAGATCACCAACTCCTTCCCAGCAGAGGTCCCCTTCTCTTAGGGGGAGGTCTCCATCTCCACGTCGGCGTAGGTCTCTATCTCCAGTGAGATCACCCCCGCCTAGATCTGCCAAACAATGGAGGAAGTCACCACTACGTTCCCCTAGGCAAAGAAACAGGTATTTGACATTTAGTTAGTTTAATTATCCTTTTTTTTCTTTTCTGCAGGACTGCATTGGTGATTGGATTGTGCATGTGCAGGAGTCGGAGCCCATATAAAAGCCGTAGTCCTGCTTACCGCAGTCGTAGGAGCTTGAGTAGGGATCGTGGTATCCGTATTAATGGCGCGGGATCTAAAAGATCCCATGATGATTACACCTCTCAAAGGTTGTTCGTAATGCATGTCTCCATTGGACTCCTGTGTACTTTTGAGTCTTGATCTAGTTTGTTTTAGTATTTACAAAGCACCTGTCCAGAAACATCTATTTCATTTAAAAAAAAATTCTTCATGCAGGACCCATGGGAAAAGATCCCCTGCACATCATGAGGATTTTGAACGCTCTGATCAGGGACGCCAGGGATCTGACAGTGTAGCACGCTTGCCGCCAATTTCATTGAGGTCACCACAACGTGATCCAAAGGATTGGAGTGATGTCCGTAAAAAAATACATGTTTCGTCACCTTCACCAGAAAAATCTCCAAGTCGATCTGAGTCTTCACCACGCATTGGTAAATCAAGTCCTAGTGAAGACAGGTCTGAATCTTTTTATTTATTACTTTCTTTTTACGTAATCAATCATTTTTATTATTTTAATATAATTTTCTTTTGTCAATACAAATCTCTTGGTCATTTCTGCTCATAAGTTTTTGTGTACATTTTCTAGGAATCGTAGTCCATCTGAGAGTCCTGTGAGGCGAACTGGAGTCTGGGTTTCTCGTCATGACAGTCCAAAAACAAATAGAGAGAAAGAAACTAGTTTTGCCAGGTTGGATTCTTAGTGATTTGTTGTTTTTCACTTTAACTTTTGATTCTTTTAGGCATATTTTCTTTTTAATTTTTTTGATGCTGGACTTCCATGTTTTAGGGGGGATGGGGATCGGAGAACTGATTCTCCACGGAAGAGTACTAGGCATTCACCCACAGTTGGTGGTCGGAGAAATATTCCTATGAAGGACTTTGATCGGGAAGAGTGTTTGCCAGAAGGATTTGCTGAAGGTCGGTCTGGTGAAGCTCGGAGTCGTCTAGATAACATAGCATTGAGAAAGAAAGATCAGGATAGAAAGAGGTATGCAATCATCTATATTGTTTATTTTTTCATTTTTATATTTTTATTCTCCTCGGAATTTAATATTTTTGCCCATACGTGAACATACATAACGAAGCATGTAACACTCATGTCCCCGAAAAAATGCCACTTTGCTGGGGTTACTATTGTCCAATACTTATGTATTAGCTGTGGGTATATTGATATTGAACGTTGCTGGCAGTGAGAAAGCTTCTACAAGGACAGGTAGTCCTCAACGATCATCACGTACGTTGGAAGAAACCGAATGTGGGCCTGGGAGGATTGAGGGAGAGAGATTTTCACTGGATTGTGCCCCTTATGAACAGCCATCTGCTAAGAAACTTAAAAGAGATTCTCCTTCTAGTGAAAGGTTTCAGAAATCAAACTTGAGAGAAGATTACAGAGCTGATGAGAAGCGTTCTCGTTCGAGTAATGTTGTAGATGGCAGAGGTGGCAAATCAGAATCTGTACAAAAATCAATGAAAAACGTTGATCATAATACTACTTTTGATTCGGATTCTGAGGAAAATGAGAAGAAAATATCAGAACAGATGGAAAAGAAAAAGCATAAGAGGTCGGGAAGGCGTAAAGTGGCTTCAGATGATGATACCAGTAGTGATTCTCGAGTAGATGAGAGGAAGGAGGCCAAAAGAAGAAGGAAGGAGGAGAAGAGATTGCGGAGAGAGGAGAAACGCCGGCGCCGTGAAGAGCGGCACCGTAAAAGGGAAGAACGACGTGCGTGCAAGCTGAAGGCAAAGTCAATGGAAACAGTGAACCTACCTTCGGATATTGAGAAGAATGATGCTGAAAGTTCAGATGGTGATGTTGCAGCAAAGAGGGATTCTCATCTGACTGATGGTGAAGAAACCGAGTCTGAGCAGAAAAAACTTGAGATTGAGCTGCGAAAGAAGGCTCTTGAGTCACTTAGAGCAAAGAAGGGCATCAATCCCTAAAAGAGTTATTCCAAACTTGGAAAATGTGACAATTCTTTTGTTTAAGAGTTTAAATTTACTAAGCAATTTTATGTTTTAATGGAATGAAATTCACGCCATAAGTGTGATGGCCTCCCATTAGATAACATGCATGTTTGATATGATCTGTGTTTACTGCTGGCAGCTGAGGTAAATGAGGTTTTCTTGAGCTATTCTCTTGATGTGCATCTGAGTCTGACCTTTCTGCTTGATTTACTGGGAATATTTACGTTCCCTTGATATCATTGTTGATTGTGCTGGTATGAGAATATCATATCTTCTCTTTTATTTATTTATAATGCTAACTAAGCAAGAAGTAGTATATTAATTATAAAAAGAGGGCTTTGCCCTTAATTTGAATATCTTGTCACCCTGACTGATGATTAATACGTGTAATTCAGCTACTGATATTAGTCACTAAAATTGGATTTAAATACTTGCTTTACCACATTTATTTACTGTATGACACTTGTTAGGTCGATGGGGCAACCAAATCAAATCTTGTTGCTTAATAACAAGAAAAAAAAACCAAAGTTCTTGGAAGTTTTTCTTTAAATATCTGAATTTGATACTAAATCAGGTTTGTGGTTGATGGATAGGTGAAAAATACTGTCAACCAGATGACTTGGTTGAGCAGAACCTCTTTTAGAACTCAAATCAGGTGAATTGTCATACATGCTTTACAGACTTCTTGAAAAGGAGTGTATTATCTATTGGCTAAAAATCTCTTTGCACGTAAATAGTGTTCTAGTGCATTGTTTTTGGTTGTATGGTTGGCAGCTCTGATAGTTGCTTGGGTGATTTTGTTTTTAACATTCACCAAAGTGATATAGGCTTCCAAGTTGACCTGTCATGTAGCTGATGATAGCTGTTATTGCCTGTCTAGAGCCTGTCACCATATTCATGAATTATCTCAGGAATTTTCTATTTCCATTGTATGGTGTATACACGCTATCCACATAAAATAAATGGTTATTCTTTGATCATAGAGTATGCATATGTGCAGATTGATCTTGTAGAATTGTTCGAAACTTTTCTCTTTTCGTTGAATTTCAAGTTTGGAATATGAGCACCTGTCATGAATTAGTTATTTTTTGGTAATAATGTTCAAGTGTGATCTCTTTAATCATCACATTCTCACTAATCAGATTCTTTCAACGATACAAGTCTTGGGAAAGCATCGTTGGTTCCAATATTCTTCCATTAGAGGAAGATTTACCATGGTTTTGTTGCTCCTGCATTTTTTTGAAGGTTGGAGTCTTATATAACAGTAGAAATGTGGAGCAGATGATACATGTGGGGGTGTTTGGCTGCAGGGTTAGGTAAATCCTTGTCAGAGTGGTTTATAAAATATAGATCATGTTTTAACTTGTTTTTTGTGTGTTCTATGGTATTCTTTTTTTTTATTTTTTATAACTTGTATCTTGAAGAAAAGCAGATTTCCCTCTACACAATTATATTGGCAATGAAAAAATGATCGAACTGCACAACTGCATGAGGTTCTTTGTTCATTTTTTTCTTTCCTTATCTAATGTTGAAATTTGTTCCAACACTTGTGTGATTTTAGGTGTTATTCTGATCCGACATCATCGGTCTATATGGAATGAAACTTGTCATCAATCCTCTTTTGTTCAATGTTTAATAATTGTAGGAACCTTCTTAATCTTTGGTTTTGCTCCCATTTTAGGAGAGTCTTGTCTTAGAATCTTGTTTTGCTTTCGCTTCCTAAAATAATTCAATTAAAAATTGGTATGCAACGTTCCTCATCTGATTCTCCTCTTCTGCCCTGTTTCCTTGTGACAAAAGGTTGTCTAACAATCGTCTCATTTTTCCACAACTAATGTATTGGATCTTTTCATTCCTTGGTTTGACTTGATTCCCCCATAATAATTGAAATGATGGAGATAGGAAATATAAGACAATTTTTAGTGATGTTAGAGTGCCTTTGGACCCAAAAGAAAGATATATTTTAGATGCTTGATGATATGGTGTCAAATCTTTTTGAGTATAGATGCCGTTAGGATCCAAGTGATGATGATGAGGACACCATTGTTGGTTCAAATCAATCTTTTACTTCGGTGTCTGCCCAAATTGAAAACATTTTGAAACAAAATTGAGCTTTGAAGCATGGTTTCATTAAGAAGAAATAACAAAAGAGAGGTACAATCTCCATGCTTTGAAACCTTATAAAGAGTTGAACAAGTTTGATCTTTGTACATCAAATGTCTCGATGTCCCTCAAATCTTCTAACCCTAATTTACAAGTTGAAGAATCGTGGATCGTCCGATTTTTGTAAATCACTTTTGATAGGGTTAGAAGTTTTAGAACGGTCTGATTTTTTGTGAGGATGATCTCCTCATCATAGAGACCATCCTTACAAAAAATCATTCAATTCCGAAATTTCTAACCCATGTTTTGAAAAATGTTTGGCACAACCTTTGGCTCTTTTTAAGGCCTCCAACGCCAAACATTGTGTCAAACATTTTTCAAAATAAGGGTTAGAAGTTTCGGAATGAGCTGATTTTTAGTGAGATTGATCTCTTCACCATTCCGAAATTTTCAACCCTAGTTTACATGTTGAAGAATTGTGGACCATCTGATTTTTGTAAATCACTTTTGATGGAGTTAGAAGTTTAGGAATATAATGGTTTTTGGTGAGGATGATCTCCTAATCATAGAGATCATCATCATAAAAAATCAGCCTATTCCAAAACTTTTAACCCATACATTGAAAAATTATTTGGCACAATGTTTGGGTCTCTTTAGGACCTCCAAACGTCACCTTTTATATATATATATAGGGTCCGATTCAGCAACAAACATTTTGGCAAAACATTTTTCAAAACATTGGTTAGAGATTTTGGAATGAACTGATTTTTGGTGAGGATGATCTCTACGGTGAGGAGATCATCCTCACCAAAAATCAGCCCATTCCAAAACCTCTAACCTATATTTTGAAAAATGTTTTGCCAAAATGTTTGTTGCTGAACATTTCCCATATATATATATATATATAGGGAAATGTTCAGCAACAAACATTGTGGCAAAACATGGGTTAGAGGTCTTGGAATGGGCTGATTTTTGGTGAGAATGATCTCTACAGCGAGGAGATCATCATCACCAAAAATCAGCCCATTCCAAAACTTCTAACCCCATAAAAAATGGTTTACAAAAAATGGACGGTCCATGATTTTTCAACTTGTAAACATGGGTTAGAAGTTTTGGAATGGGCTGATTTTTGGTGAGGATGATCTCCTCACCGTAGAGATCATCCTCACAAAAAATCAGCCTATTCCAAGACCTCTAACCCATGTTTTGCCAAAATGTTTGTTGTTGAACGAGACCCATATATATATATATGGGAAATGTTCAGCAACAAACATTTTGGCAAAACATGGGTTAGAGATTTTGGAATGGGCTGATTTTTGGTGAGAATGATCTCTATGGTGAGGAGATCATCATCACCAAAAATCAGCCCATTCCAAAACTTCTAACCCCATCAAAAATGATTTACAAAAAATGGACGGTCCACGATTTTTCAACTTGTAAACTAGGGCTAGAAGTTTTGGAATGGGCTGATTTTTGGTGAGGATGATCTCCTCACTGTAGAGATCATCCTCACAAAAAATCAGCCCATTCCAAAACCTCTAACCCATGTTTTGAAAAATGTTTTGCCAAAATGTTTGTTGCTGAACGGGACCCTATATGGGAAATGTTCAGCACCCTAAGTTTTACCACACACTTTAACAAACGTTTTTTGTCCTACATGGGTTAGAAGTTTTGGAATGAGCTGATTTTTGGTGAGGATGATCTCTATGATTAGAAGATCATCCTCCCCAAAAATCAGCCCATTCCGAAATGTTTAGCCCCATGTTTACACGTTGAAAAATCGTGAACCATCCATTTTTTGTAAATCAATTTTGATGGGGTTAGAAGTTTTGGAATGAGCTGATTTTTGGTGAGGATGATCTCCTCACCATAGAGATCATCCTCACCAAAAATCAGCTCATTCCGAGACTTCTAACCCATGTAAGACAAAACGCATTTGTTAAAGTGTGTGGTAAAACTTAGGGTGCACCTATATATATATATATATATATATATATATATATATATATATGGGAAATGTTCGGCACCCTACGCTTTACCCCACACTTTACCCTATGTGTTTTGTCCTACATGGGTTAGAAATTTTGGAATGAGCTGATTTTTTGTGAGAATGATCTCTACGGTTAGAAGATCCTCCTCACAAAAAATTAACCCATTCTGAAATTTCTAATTCCATATTTACAAGTTGAAAAATCGTGGACCGTTCATTTTTTGTAAATCATTTTTAATGGGGTTAGATGTTTTGGAATAGGCTGATTTTTTGTGAGGATAATTTCTAACTAAAACTTCTAACCTATATAAGACAAAACACGTATGGTAAAGTGTAGGGTGCCGTATGGTAAAGTGAAGGGTGCCGAACGGGACCCTATATATTGTTTTTTCATTCTTAAATATATATTGTTTTTTTCATTCTTAAATAGTCTTGATCAAAAATCAGAAGTGAAACCAAAAAATCATGCTTAGGATGATGTTGTCAACATGACCCGCCCCCGGCCCCCCAATATTCCACGTTGGCAAACAATTATCATTCCATTTTAATATTATAGAATAAGTAATATAAAGAATTTTTTTGCGCACAAAAAATCAATCTAAAGGATTTCACAGAAGCCATCTTGACCAATCAGATTAAGCGGCATGTATTGAGGGCACCTCCAATTACAAAATACCTACATTTGGAAAACTCTTACTACGCGTGGTGTCTTGCAATTGGTCCATTTAGATTACTGTAAAATTCGTGATAATCGGACTCCCCCACGTGGCATACTCAAAATACTCTTCTGACGTGACATGTGCTAGAACCATAGATTTTATGCCTCAGGATACACATCTGCACATCTCCATAAATAGGTGGAGTTGTGTATCCCTAGGAAATTCTATGGTTCAAGCACATGCCACATTAGTAGAGTATTTTGAGTATGCCACATGAGAGAGTCAGAAAATCATTACTAAATTTTATTTTGACAAGAATCAAAACAAGATCAACTGAAATATTTCAAAACATTCCCAAAAAACTGACTGTTTCAGGATAGATGTGTTGTTTTGTTTGGATTTCGGTTGAAACTGGAATGTTCCACCCAAATAATCTAAAAGGCATGAAATTTACTTGGAGAAGGTAGGATGAACTAAATAAATTAAAACATTAGAGAGTTCACAGTAGGGACAAAAAAACAGGTTTATTTTACCAAGATCAAGTCCCTTGTAGACTTCAATCTGGATCATCAAAACAACAATAGACAATGCTCAAGATGAGCATTAATGTGACAATGCTACCAAATTCATTTTAAGCGCAAGCAATGCCATGCAACTTTGAGGTCGTGGGTTCAAGTAGTCTAGCTCCCGGATGCGTGCACACACACAATGAAAAAATAAAAAAGCCATAATAATAATAAATAAAATAAAAAGTTCACATCTATATATCATGAGTTGAAGTTGAAGATCTTTCCTACAATGCAACATAATTCAAGATCTTCCTATCCTAGACCTTAGTCCATTCATTAGTAGAACAACACACAACACAGACAAGAGACAACCTGATAATAGTGGTTGGCTACTAGCGAAATGGGCAATGCAGTACGTGCACCTGTTGCCTAATTTGAGCAAGAACAGAAGGTGTAATCTAAAAATGTTTCTCAATCTCCTGAACTCATTAAATTAGCGATTTAAGTATTGTAACAATGATCAAATGATATAATCTGCTTGAATCCTGGCAAGCTTGATTAACTAGAAATTCATTCAGTCAAGTTTTATAGCAACTATATCACTGTAAATGCTACCAAAGCTAGCTCTTCAAAACTGCTCATCAGATTCTCAAGACAGATGGAGTCAAGATGCAGAATTAAACTCGATGCTCAAGAGAATAAGCATATTCACTAGCTTTCTGCTTTCTGCTTTCTGCAATAGAGACCTTTCTTCCATCCCCAAAAACAACAAAAAATACACACAAGTGTTTGGTGGGTTTTTGTTTTTTCAAAAGAGAGTAACGGAACAATAAAATTCCAAAGCATTCTGTGTTCCATGCAATGTTTCTTGGGATCCAGGATTGAAGGTGACACCATTCAATCAGCTGGAAGAGACTCGAACATTTACAGACAAGGAAATTGATCCCAACTAAATTTGCCAGATCTTCAGTTACCGTGTTTGAGATACAAGTCTAATCTTATAAGACGATAAAAGCATGCGATGATGTAGATTTTACTGATAGCTCTTTCTCCTAGACTCATTTGTTGTTCATGGAATCAAAGTTAGCTCATCGCATAATCTAATGTTATTGGTGCACTTCCAACCGAAGGCAATGGAAGTCTTCTACTTAAATCCACTCTCTACAGAAGTTCTTCCAGGTAATAAAAAAAAACTTGCTCCCTCTCTGCAATGGAAGTAAACACAAGAAACCACCCTATTTCCCACGGGCTAATCCATACCATTGGAGGTTGTGTGGACAGGAGGCTCAAGGGCTTCCATACACAACTCTACCTCCTACATTGGAAATTGGAGGTTGTTCGGTAAATGAAAGAGAAAAAGGAACCCCACTTGGGAATCTTGAATAGCTGCACCATCAATCCGACTGATCAATTAGTCACCTGTCTCATGTAGGCTGTTGTAACTGCTAAGCCAATTCGAAACTCAAAATCTCACAAATAAATGAAAGTGAAATCAAATCAAATAGCAAAAGCTCACCCAGGGATCAAAACATAGATGAAAGGGTGAACAAAAATGCACTCAATATGATCAATTTAATGAATGTCAAGGGCATTCCTCATTGGC
Source organism: Akebia trifoliata (assembly GCF_017979445.1). Lineage (NCBI taxonomy): Eukaryota > Viridiplantae > Streptophyta > Magnoliopsida > Ranunculales > Lardizabalaceae > Akebia > Akebia trifoliata. Next base: position 258,801 of record NC_141382.1, on the reverse strand, counting down.
CGGTGTTCAAACGATTGCAACCCTTGGGGAGGGGGGTGAAATGTACCCTTCAAGTCTAGATGGATTTTCAAGATGGACAAATGGAGAAACCAGAAGAACATTGTGATACGAATACCTAGAGGAAAAAAATTTGGTCAAAGAGTAACTTGATTAAGAACCTAACCCATATCAAGAGAAACCTGATCATCTCGTGGGGAGTTGGGTAAGTAGCCAAAATTGACATATAATGAGACAGAGAAGGGGGGTGATCTTTGAGATCAGATAGGTCAGCTTGAATGTTCCGTGAAAGTTCACCAAATTCCAATTTGCTTTTGGATTGTGCCATATATAGTCAGGAGACCATATAGACACAAAACCATACACAAGACACTGACAAAGCTTGGATTGGATGGGAAGTCTCGAACATATCTTAGCAAGGATTAGGAGAAATTTCAGAGGAATGGCTGCAAATTAATTAGGATATTCTTGACAAAAATAACCTCGGCCTACTTTGGATTAAAGTAAGTCGGCCAACTTAAAGAGAATTCTTACTCTTTAGCTTGTGATAGGTACCTTATTGTAGTAATTTTGGCTCCTGAATTTCAGGAACGTGTAGAGTTTTAAACTGCAGATCCTATTTAATAGGATCTGGGACCAATTCTTTAGGGATAGGGGGTTGCACACACGTTTTATTTTAGGTGACTACCAAGACACGGATAGAAGATACAGCGGCTGTTATTTTCAGGATATAGCAGTGAATACAACACAGTTTGTAGAGATATAGAAGGAGATTTTAATATCGATTCTATAGAGTTTTTGTTATAAAAAAAAACACTGCAGTCTTTTCGCAGCCGAAGAGGGCAGAAAACTGAATCATAGCTTGCTAGTTTTCTTTTGAATTGAAGGATAGAGAAGAGGGTTTTCAATCCGTGCATATAACGGATTATTCTCGTGCTAGAGAATAGAGAGAATATTAGGTAGTTCTCAAGAGAGATTGTAATCTTCTCGGATTGTCTTTTCAATAATAAAGAAGTGCTCGTTGTTGTCCCGTGGATGTAGGCACATTGCCGAACCACGTATATCTTGTCTCTCTCTATTTTTTTCTGCACTTTATTTTTTGTTCATTGCTGATTCACGTAGTATTATTTTGGTCGTTCGCACTCACCAACTAGGTCTTGGCTTGAATTATTTTATAACAATTGGTATCAGAGCACCAGTTGCTTGGTGTTTGTGTTTACGAGGTGTTTGTGAAAATGTCTGAAAGGGGTTCTTCATCGTGGGATGATGGCTATGTGAAAGTTCATGGATTCGATATTCTTCGTTTCAATGGAAGGAACAATTTTAAAGCTTGGCAGATGGATTGTAAAGATATTCTGGTTAGTTTGGATCAAGTTGATTCACTAGACGACAAGAAGAAACCATTAGAGAAGGCGACAGATGATCAAGCTGAGAAGTGGAACAAAATGGATCAGAAGGCGTGTAGTACAATTCGTTTGTGTCTTTCTCGGAACGTGGCTTACAACTTTGCTGATGAGACAACTGCTAAGGGTATTTGGGATAAACTTCAGGCTATGTATCTTCAGAATGATCAGATGAGTGTGATGTACCTGCAGAAGAAGCTATTTACTTTCAGGTTACAGCCGTGTAAACTTATGACTGATCATATCAATGAGTTTGAATGTTTATATTAAGATTGTGTTAGCCTGGGAGCTAAGTGTGAAGATAGCTAGAAGGCGTTGTTCTTGTTGATTTCTTTGTTACCGGAGTGGGAACCGTTTGTTGATTAGATGACGACATTAAAAAGGAAAAATTTGTGTATAGTGACATTGTTCAGGCTGTACTTGCAAAGGCTTCCAGGAAGAGTGCTTCGAATGAGGAGGTTCAAGCACATGATCTTTCGGTGACAAGGGGCAGAAATTTCAACAAGAAGAACAACAACAGAAAGAACCGTTCTCAATCAAGAGGAAGAGATATGTCTAAGGTTGAGTGTTACAAGTGTAAGCGCAAGGGCCATTACAAGAAGGATTGTCCAGAGTTGAAGGATAATCTCAACAAGAAAGAGAATGATAATAGAGGCGTAGTGAATGTAGTTGAGACACCAGATGTGGCAGATGATATTCTCATCGGGGGTGCCTTAGCACAAGCATTAACAGCAGGTTCTCATGATCATCTGTATGATGGCTGGATGTTAGATACGGGGGCTTCGTATCATTTATGTCCCATTAGGGAATGGTTCACCACCTATCGTGAGGTTAAGGGAAGCTCAGTGATGATGGGTGACTCTCAGCCTTGCAAGACTATGGGTGTTGGTATAGTTAGATTCCAATTAGCAGATGGGTCATGTAGACAGCTTACAGAGGTACATCATGTTCCAACTCTTTCAAAGGGGCTGATTTCTCTTGGGGTCTTGAAGCTCAAGGTTACAGGTATGTTGGTGAAAATGGCTATTGCAATGTATACTTTGGTGATAGGTTGCTTCTGTCAGCAGTTAGGCATGCAAATCTCTATTTCCTTCAAGGCAGTGTAGTTGAAGGTGGAGCTATGGTTTTTACAGTTGTTGATGAGAAGAGTTTGACCCGCACACAGTTATGGCACATGCGGCTTGGGCATGTTGGTGAGAGTGGGCTAAGAACTTTGAGCAAGCGGGGCTTGCTTGGCGGTGATAAAATGGCAAAGCTGGATTTTTGTGAGCATTGCGTCTATGGGAAGCAGTGTAGGGTTAGTTTTGGTGATGGTATTCATAGCACCGCGGGGATTGTGGATTACATCCACAGTGATGTTTGGGGACCCTCTAAAGTTGCATCCAAAGGGGGTTCTAGGTATTTTGTGTCTTTTATCGATGACTTCAGCCAAAGAGTATGGGTGTATACCATGAAGCATAAAAATAAAGTCACTGATATCTTCAAGAAGTGGAAAGCTATGATTGAGAAGCAAACAAGCAAGGTGATCAAAGTTGTGAGGTCTGACAACGGTGGTGAGTACACCGAGGATCCCTTGAAGAAGTTTTGTTTGGAGCATGGCATTAGGAGACATTTCACAGTGAAGGCGACATCACAACAAAATGGGGTAGCAGAGCGGATGAATCGTACCCTGTTAGAGAGAGCACGGTGCATGTTGTCCAATGCAGGTTTGGGCAGAATATGGTGGGCTGAAGCAGTAAACACGTCGTGCTATCTCATTAACTGCTCTCCTTCATCAGCTATTGAGTCTCAGGTTCCTATGGAGGTCTGGTCCGGTATTGATTCAGATTATTCTAACTTGAAAGTATTTGGATGTCCAGCTTATTTTCATGTTAGAGAGAATAAAATTGGAGTGAGGGCCAAGAAAGCAATATTTCTCGGTTATCCAGATAATGTGAAGGGGTATAAACTTTGGTGTCCTGATTTGTAGAAATTTGTGATTAGTCGAGATGTGAAGTTCCATGAGGAAGCTTTGTTGCAAGCAAAGTGTGAGATGCAAAGATGATTCTCCTATTTGGAGAGGTGATAGTTACGATAAAGATAAGGATGCAGGAGATTCTCTACAGGTGGAGCTTGGAGCTCATAGATCTCATACGCAAGATGTACCTTCTACTGATAGAAGGAATGATATAGATACGGTTCCAGATCTGATTCTTGATGAGATAGTTGCAAATGATGAGGTTCCTATTGATGGGAGCATGGATCTTACACAACAACAGGTTCGGCAGTTACAGACACCGTCTTTAGCAGTAGGTAGAGCACCCAGAGTCAGACGTGCACCACAGAGATTTGGCTATGAGGAGGGTGCATCTTGTGCATTCTCAGTTCTTGATGGATATGATGATGCTCCTACCACATATAAGCAAGCTTTGCGTAGTGTTCACAAAGAGGAGTGGAAGAAGGCTATGGATGAGGAGATGTTATCTCTTCAGAAAAATCAAACATGGGAGCTTGTTACACTTCCCAAAGGGAAGAGGCCAATTGGGTGCAAGTGGGTTTTCACATTGAAAGATGGGATTCCAGATTCCAAGGGTATTTGTACAGGTATACGGTACAAGGCAAGATTGGTGGCTAAAGGCTCTGCACAACAGGAAGGTGTGGACTATAATGAAGTTTTCTCTCCGATGGTAAAGCACACTTCTATCTGAGTCCTATTAGTATTGACAGCGCAATTTGACTTAGAGCTCGAGTAACTTGATGTCAAGACTGCATTCTTGCATGGAGATTTGGAGGACATGTATATGTCTCAGCCCGATGGATATGTCGTTGTTGGTAAGGAAGAAAAGGTATGTAAACTTAAAAAATCATTGTCTGGGTTGAAGCAAGCTTTGATATAGTGGTACAAGAGGTTTGATACTTTCATGATTGAGCAAGGGTATGTAAGGAGCGAGTATGATCCTTGTGTATTCATCAGGAAGCTAAATAAAGGGTTTTTCGTGTTTCTCTTACTTTATGTTGATGACATGCTCATTGCAGCGAAGAGTATGGGGGAAATTGATAAGCTGAAGTCAAAACTCAGCCTAGAGTTTGAGATGAAAGATCTTGGTTCAGCGAAGAAGATACTTGGGATGGAGATAGTGAGAGACAGGAAGAAGGGCAGATTGAATTTGTCACAAAGACGGTAATTAGAGAAGGTTGTTAGTCGATTTGACATGGATAAAACTAAGCCGGTTAGCACTCCTTTGATTGCACACTTCAGACTCTCGGGTATGTTATCTCCTAACACAGAGGATGAGAGGGAATACATATATCACGTTCAATATTAATCATTATGAGAAGTGGAACAACACAATAAAAACTATTACTCAAATGACATATATTAGATCATGGACTAGATAATGAAAATAGCATGCTTGTATCAATCACAAATAAGGGTTTTACATTCTAGAGTTGGCAAATTTACTTGTGTGGCATTAATGGAAGCATGAAAACATATAAATAGAAAAAAAATAATCTATCAAGAGCGCTGATAAATTGACGTACTTTTGGTGCACGCACTTGTCACACACTAACGTGGAAGCACATAATTTATTATAAAAAAAGGAGAAAGTTTTTCTCTCTTGCTCGTTCTCTGCCCACATATATTTTTTTTTTAAATTTAAAATCTTAAAAAGGACCGTTAGGCCCACATTGATTATCGCATTGATAATCCAACAACACAGCCATCTAGATTTCATGAAAAATATTCATATTAAAATATATATATATATATATATATATATATATATATATATTCAAACTTGATCCACGGTGTTTAAAACGGATGACTACCGAGCACTGAGCACCCAAATTTAAAAATAAAATTCAACAGTAAAAAATAATTTTTTTTTTTAAGTTCATATAATTTTATCCTCTACAACTCTATTACATCAGATCATAATTTTGAATGTCATAAAGTGATCAGATGTTAAAGTTTCTTTTTCACACCATGGACAAGAGAGAGAAAATCTCTTTTTCTCTTTTTATTTTTTAAATAAATTATATGCTTTCACATTTGGATGCGTCAAGTCTGTAAGCCAAAACTACATCAAATTATCAGCCCTCATCCTTCAAATATCATAAGCATGGCACCATGTTATTCATTTTCCCCATAAATGCCAACAATAAAAGATATGGATTTATTTTGATACCATATTATATAAATTAATGATAAGATAACTCGCAAACTAACGCTCTTATCGTGACATGTGCATAGAACCATAAATCTTTTATGTTGTCTATTCCGAAGAAAAATATTTATGATTTTACACATTGTCACATTAAGAGCATGAGTCAAGAGCGTTCTCTATTGTATATTATTCCCATAAATGCAAGTAATAGAAGATAAGGATTTATTTCTCCAGACCGTCCATCAAATTCACACAACAAATCATATATTTTTCCGTCTTGCATGTATGTCAAAATTTCTATTTATGGAATATATATATAAATATATATTACCAAAAACGGCACTCTCCTAAATTATGTACAGTAGAATTAGCTTTCATTGGCACCATTATTGTCATAACTTATCACGTCATATAGCTTGAAATGGTCTTTTGATGTGATGCATGCACTCCAATTCAATGCTCAACAAGTTTTTAAAGGCTGCAAAAAAACAAAAATTTCTAAAGGCTGCCAATAACTTTCAATGAAATGACCCTATTTGTGAAAGATCCAGATGAACCAACGTCCCATCCATTCTTTTCTCCCTCTTTTCCTCTCCTACCTACCTACACAAAGCATCCCCCATACCCATTTGGCGTCTGTTCAACCAAATAAGTACTTCACGAAATCTCTCTCTTTCCCAACAAAAGTGTCTCAAAAGACTTAGAAAGTTGAAAGTAATAAAATATATAGTTAAACAAAGGAACAAAAGCATAAAGATTACATACCCGTGTAGAGTAAATGAGGTTCTTTAATAGATTTTGTGCTTCCAGCTCAATTACTTGACCTCTTTTTTTCTTCTACAAAACTTGATCAAATTGATTTCTTCCACAAGAAGATTAGAGATAAAAGGTGAAGAAACCCAGACTAGCACACAACAGACTAAAACCCTAAAAAAGAGATTCACAACAACAACCAACCAAAAAAAAAAAAAAAAAAAAACCTTGCATGCTATGCATATTGCATACAAGGGACAGTGAAATAACGCACGTAAACAAACAATTCAGATAAAAGTAAGGGGATTGAAGAAAAGCTCTATCTGTCTCTGTCATTGTTTTTCTTTTCTTCTAGTTTTAATATGATGGAGGTGGACGAGGTGGTGGAGTCCAAAAGACGTCATGGGGAATCTGACCATTGGGCAGAAGATTTGGTGGTAAATTGTAGATTGGCAAGGAAGATGGATCAGGTAGACCATGAGGCTGTGATGCAGATATACCAATAGTTGCCGAATTTACCCCTGACGATTCCGGTAATTCCATTCCCTCTCCAGTGGGCTCTTCTTCTAGCGGAAGCCGCTCGTATGTTGCATTTGTAAATGTTGCAGCTATTAACATAACTGGTCCTGATGCGATGAGTGCCCCGACAACGTTCCCGCCCACCACTTGGCCCTGCCCACCGGCTAGGTATACTGTAAGGCCGGTTGCACCAGACAGTGATGGTGCAGGAAGGAATGCGCCTAATAGAGATAATAGAGAATGTAAAAGAATGTACACTGAATCATTATCAGTGTAATTCAATCATAAATACCAAGTTTTAACAGAGAGATTAGGCAAAGATACATAGGTCACTATGCACTAGTTAGTACCAATTAATATTTTCTACTTACTTGAACAAGTTTCAATTAACAAGATCAATAAAAGGGTTTCTTTCTATAATTTAATTGACATAGTTGTTCTATAAAAACTCATTTGAATTCATGTAATGATCATGCAATTCATTACCTCACAGTGATGGTAATATTTTCTAACTGAAAAAAGTAATAATTGATGAATTTGGATTTATAAAATCTTTCTAATTAGATTTTGTTTCTATATTTTGGTTGATGCAATTTCTTTCTTCATAAAAAAAAAAAAAAAAAAAAAAGCTTTAAGATGTAATAATCATTCAATTCAATACCTGATAATGATAGTAACTCAAAGCGACCATGAAGAGCGACAACGGCGTCTGGTGCGGCAGGTTGACGAAGAGTGACATTGGAGACGATACCGTTACCACTGAGAACACAAACACCTCTCTGCCTTCGCCGAGCGAATGTTGCAACACTCTCGACGATGTCACTGCCACTGCTGATCTCTAATACGTGGCTTCGGAGGGCGTTAGGGCTTTCTCGAGTGATAATTATAGGGGGTTTAGGTTTGTTCTTGGAGCCTGCTGGGCGGCCTCGAGGCCTACGACCGCCGCTGCTACTCCCTTCAATGAATTCTTCAGGTTCTTGATTATTGTCTCTGCTATAGTCGTCGTCTTGGTTTTGATTGGTGGCGTTAGGGTTTGTATTTGTATTGCTACCGCCACTATTGGTCGCGGTGTTTTCCATCCCCACATCACCATCCCACCACCTGTTTGCCAGCTCTTCTTCTTGAGAGAAAACTCCTAATAATTCTTAAATATATCAATGAAACTAAAAGAACAATATAACCGAAGAAAGAAATTAACCCTCTTGCTTCACCTTGATTGAAATCAAATCAGACCCAGATACCTTTCGTTTGTTCTTTTGCAGTTGTAGATCTATTGAAGAAAATTCAACCCAACAGATACAATTGAAAACTTTACACCTTCTGTTTTTTCTGACATAAACTTCAAATTAGACTAACCAGAGAACCATGTTGCTTGAATCTTATATTCTCTCTATATCCCTCTCTCAATAATCCTTCTTGTTCTTCTTTGTTGCCTACAACTTGATTGAAATTAAATTAGAAGACTCGTCTGAGAACTTCCAGGCACCTCTCTTTTATTCTAGTGTTGCTTTAGATAGAAATCTGTTGAAGAAGACTCAATCTAACAGCTAAAATCCAAAGCATTCTCTCTCTCTCTTCTTTCTTTTTCAGTCACAGCTAGCTAACCATGTTGAATGAATCTAGCTAACAATAGTCACAACATGAGTTTTGTTTGTTATGCAAGAAACCCTAATCAACAAATGTAGATTTTAAGAGAGAAGAAAAAACCCCACACAGGTCCGGAAATTCGGAAGCACAGGCAACTGTCTCACCAAACAACTTGGAATCGCTTGAACCCTAGTGCTACGCCTGATTTACGTATATTTTTCTGACGTCTGCTGTTAGAAGTTAGAAGTTAGAACTTATCATACCTGAAACTCTCTCTCTCTCTCTCTCTCTCTCTCTCTCTAACAGCGAAGCTCCTGATTTGTCTGTCTGGAGTCTCCAGATACTGTGTTACGGCAATCCACAGGATGGGTCCTTCACTTAACTTCTGTGTAGTCTGGCTCTCTGTAGCCGTACGATTACGAGTCTGAGCACTCCTGGCATACCTCTCTCTCTCTCTCAGTAGGAATCTAATTCTTGGAAGGTGGTTTTGCTCAATAGTTTTATAACTCGACTTGACCCAAATTCTAGAGAATCCAGTCAAGTTGACGACTCAAAAATCAACTCGACAGATCCTAATTAATGTTTATTTATTAAATATCACAATGTAATTTTCCTTTAAAAAATTAAGTGTGATTTCTTTTATCTGCTCCATCCTTGCTCTTTGATCTTGCTTTTCGTAAGTGTTGCATGAATTCCGGATAATACTTATATACTTATAAATGTTTTGACTATTAAATTAATTATAAATTTTGCATAATCTACATTTTTGATAATGTAACCTATGTACTTAGCCTAAAAACCGTGTTTATCTCTAGTTTTGGGATATCTCATTGTAGGGAATGCCAACATGGTCATACTAATTAAAGAGATGGTGATACTTGTCCGTATGTGACAATCCTTTCATAAGGATGAGGTTTATGCCAGATTGTTCGAACGTGTGAAACTTTTGAATAGATTTTTATAAAGGTGGCCTAGACAAATTTAATTTTTTCAAGAACATAGAAATCAAGACAAGGATTAGGGGTGTCATATGTTGCATCCGTCCTTTAAATACAATCGTCCGGCCTGAGCTTATAAATAGAGTAAACATATTCATCACGCGCTACTTTAAGGAATAAGATTATTTTCAATTATATCAAATTTGACGTGATTTTCTCTTATTCCCATAATAAGATATATGTTAATTTTTAATTTTAAAAAAAATTATATAATTAACTTAGAATATTTACCGTTGACTTGTTGAAATTTCACTTCTACATAGTGACATAACAAAAGTCAAGTTAGCTTAGACAAGGTAAAATTGACTTGACTAGTTTTAACACCACTTTTTAGTAAGTTGAGGATTTTAATTACCTATTGGATTTCAAGTTTACTTCTCAACCTTCGAGGATTGGAGGCTTGATTTTAAAACTTATCAAAGACCAAGATGACTTGGGGAACTTATATCTATCTTGGACATCATTGGACAAGAGTGTCAACATGAATCATTCCACCTTTATTAATCAATTGGCCTGACTAACGTAGTAAGATTTCAAATCTTATTAAGGGTCGTGAACTCACATCTTGGCGTCCAAAAATACAATGCAATGTTACAAGCGTTAGATGATGAAATTATAAGATCTTTGACAAAAGAATTTAAAAATACATATTAATTTTCATTATTAAATTTTAATTTTAGGTTTTGAGAGTTTTGGGAGTTTAGTAGCATTCCATTTTCAATACCTTGAATGATAAGTTCAATTTTTATTTTTAATTTTTGAAATTTTTTCCTTATATATTTAAGTTTTTCTTTGAAATTTAGAAGATTATGTTGGATTGCCAAAGTGGTAATCCATGTAGGCCCAACGACCCTTAATACGATTTATTTATTTATTTAATTTAAATTTTTTTTGCAAAGTAAGCAAGTATAAGTACATCAAAGAAATGGGAAAAAAATATTACAACCGCCTCGGATTTGGAATTCTTTTTTAGATAATAGTATATATATTAACAAATAGTTTTAGAGAACTACTAGGTTTTACTTATTATTCTCCAATTTCTTAAATTATCTATCATAACCTAATTAAATAGTACAACACATTCTTCAAACATAACTAGAGTTTGGCTCAAATTACAATCTCAACATTATAAAATGTTATAACACTCGTTCAATCAATGTCGACTATTGTTTATAATTATGATTTAGCTCATATAAAATCCTAAATCCAAAAAAATAAAGTAATCTAGCTTAATAGAAAGTGTGTAGGAACCATAGATGCTTTTCATAGAAATATAAGTTAGATCTCAATGAAAAGTATGTATGATTCCTACACACTTCTACGTTAGAAATGTCCCTCATGATATCTATCCACAATGTTACTTTTACATTATCCTATATTTTAATTAAGTTGTAATAAGTAGAAGGTGGAGGATTCAATACAACTAATTTTTTTAAAATAATATTGATTTTTGAATTCAACTTGACAGGAAAATTCAAAAATTCACTGATGTGACATGGACAAAGAATCGTAGATTCTATCCTTTGGGATACACAATCGACTTGATCAACCTAACATCTTTAGTTGTGTATCCCAAAGATACAATTGTGTATTTGAAGCAAAAGAATCAATGATTTTTTGCACATGACACGAGGGTGAGTTTTGAGTCCGATTGACCGGTTGAGTTAAAAAATCATTAGTCTTTTTTTAAAATTGATATAGATGATTTTGCTAGTTGAATCTTAAAAGACGAGACTTAAGGCTCAAATCGATTTTGAAAGGGGCTAATATGCAAATACAAGTCGAGATACTGGGTGGGTTTGAAAAAAGCATGATTGGAGATAGTGAGGTAGGAGTAGGGTAACATGCGCGTGAGGTGGGGAAGTGGGAAAACGTCACTGTCGCGAGTCCCGACACGAAATCGAATTCCTAGGTCTATAAAATATTTAAAATAATCGCTTTCTCTACTCTCTAGCGAATATATTCCCAAATTGTCCTCTCCATCCCCCTTTTATCACCGATGATGGGCCTCAAAGGTTTGTTAGGTAGGATCTAAAGCAGGGGAAGACTGCCTACACCTTCCTAGGGAGGATGGTAACACCACCCTAAAAATGTCTCCGTCCTATTGCCTCTGTTAACCCCAATTGATTAACATTAATCATCCATTATTGCTCTTGTTTTTTGTCGTGTACCTTTGCTTTGTCTTATCGGTTGACTGTTTTAGCGGTTGTTGGACGCAAAGCGTCCACCCAAGTTGAACCAAAACAACTTGAAATTATTTTATTTCTTTATTACTAATTTTACGATTTTTTTTTTTTTTTTTATACTTAAACTTGAAATTTTCCGTTTCAAACTTGAAAAATATTATCAATTTACTTTTTACCATCTCAAAATTTACAGCATTGCAAATATTAAGAAATTTTTGGGGGTCAAGCAAATATCCGACATTAATTAGAGATATGCATGTATAGTAAAAGAAATTATTGTAGTGCCTTGGGTTTGGTTTTGATGTTTCGATCAACTAATTCTCACCTCGATTTGAGTTCTCTGGGCGACAATGGTTACACCTACAAATCACTCAAAACTCCATTATTTTCCATGTCATTGGTTTTTAGGGCCATAATTCCATTAAGGGTATGTTTGATTGCATGGAAAGTGACTTTCCATGGAATTTGAAATCCATGAAAAAATAGTAGTGGAAAATAGGTAAGGTTGAAAAATCAAATTCCATTGTTTGATTTTACTTGGATAAAATCATGAAAAAAATATGAGAAAAAAGAAGAGAAGATAAGGAGGAAAAGGGAGGGGGGAGGATGTGGCGGTGGCGACAACGACGGAGATGGTGGTGGTGACGGCGACGGCGGCGATGGTGGCGGTGGAGGTAAGTAAGGAAGAAGAAGGAAGAAGGTGATGGTGATGGTGGCGGCGGCGGAGGTAAGTGAGGAAAAAGATGCGGGGAAAACGTGGTGGTGGAGGGGATGAGGGATGGAGAAGAAGAGAGAGAGAAGGTGGCCGGAGATGATGATGATAGAGACGGCAACGACAACGGCGCCGGTGACGGTGACGGCGACGATGGTGATGACGATGACGATGACGATGAGGTTAGTGTAATGGTGGTGATGGTGGTGGTAGGGAAGAAGAAGATATGAGTGGAGAAGAATTGGGGATGAAAAATATGGGTGGATTTCACTTTCTCACCCATATGGGTGGGAAAGTGAAATCCATGTTTTGGTGGACTTTTTGATTAGGGTGGAAAATGAATTTCCATTTCCATGTGCAATCAAACACTTGAAAAATGTCATTTTCCATGGAAATTGATTTTCCACCCTATTTTCCATGTGCAATCAAAATACCCTTATTGATCATTATCTCAAAATTCTAAATTCCTATCATGGTAGTGATTTCCCAGATTATGAAACTGGTGTGCAATTGCTTGCAAAAGTTTATAAATGACAAGAGTGGCCAGTAGTTTCATCAGTCTTAGACTTCGTTAATAATTCGGCGTGCCCATCTAATTGTATTTCTAACTTGAGCTTCGACTTGGGAAGGGTTGAGACTAAACATCATACTCAATTGTTAGCACACTCAGACTCCAAAGAAGGGCATCAGATTTTGACCTCCTACCTCATATCTTGAGATGACATGTGTTACATCACAAACGTGCAATAGTGAACCACACAAATAAGTACAACCGTCATCTCTAATTGGCTGAGAGGAAATGCAGAGATAACGACCTTATGGGAGAAAGTGCACAATTCTTTTGAACTTTTCTAGTTACCCTTCTGATTTTGAGTTGAATTGATTATTAGAGTCGATCGTTGGCAGTGACACCCAATTGATGTTCAGGAATGAGGTTAGATTCTATTGACCCATAATCTTGATGAGTGATTATATTGTTAATCATGTCTTACTAAAACAAGATATAAGGTTACAATTATCTTCGGCTAATAGGTCATGATCTAAATTTTATGAGTATCTCAAGGTGACACATAGCTTGTAACAAATACAAGAAAGCTGCATCCCCATGTATAATGTGGGGGAAATGGATTGGTTTTCAAAGATATGGTCATCCTATTAGAAACGTCATTGTGGGTTTGGATCATCAAACATATGATATCTTGCATGTGCCATTTAGCTTAATTGGTAGAGTCTTTTAGGTGATGATATTAGGGATCTGGATTCAAATCCCGTCAACACTGAATTACTAAACTCCTTGAAAACAGACTTGTTGATCTAAAAAACAATTGGATATCCTCGTGAATCTGTAAAAGAGAAAAAAAATAAAAAATGAACTAGTTCTTATTTTACTAGTGAACCTAAGGCCCCATCAACAAATAACAAAGAGTAACTTACCCTTTTGTGCTGGAATATGGAAAAATTCCAGTTTTGATACACTGTTCATTTTAATTTTCAGAACACGTTTCTCAATGTTAAAAATATCAAGGGTATTTGACTTTAACATTACCTGCGATCTCACTGATAATAAAAGTGACCATCTCCCTGGAAAACATGTTTTGGGAATTAAAATGATAGTGTATTGGAGCTGGAATTTTTCCATACGTTGCGCATGTCTACGAATATTTCTCAATTACTAATTCTTATTTATAACTCCAAAACACCTTTAAAAATCAACCGTTTTCCATGTTTGTACTGCTATTAATGAGTTTCAGTTGGGCTAGGCTGAACTTCGTCTAGCTATCCTGCTCAAGATAAGCTTAGATTAAGACACTATGTTCTTGTATTTGATCGGATCAGATTTTTTTATCTGATCCAATCCAATCCATTGACGTCTCAACCTTTAAGTCTAGAAGAAATTAAATAGGAGATGATTAATATTAAAATGTTGTTGCAGAAGAGGAAAGGCATATAAAACCAACCATGTTCGTCACATGGTCTCTGTAGCATTATTAAAAACAAGATTGCTTCCTCTATTGGACATGAAGGGAATCCGGCCGGGTCCACAAACAATGGGTCAACATTTCATATGATCTTGATTTTTGAACCGATGGCCCTACCTCTCTCTTAATCTTTAGAGGGTGTAGGGACGAGTAACTATCAAATGCCACTAACATTGTTGGGTGTATATTTTACTCCATTCAACCCATTGGTAATGAGTGAAAAGGCCTAGAAACTTATAAAGAGAGAAATAAGGCAATTTGTGTCCAATGTGTGGGACTGAACTCAACAAATAAACATCTTAGAATATCTGTAATTCGTTAGAAAATTTTGGGATTCAGAGTTGATTATTCTCTAAATCCTGCTATAAAGATGTTTGGATCACTACATTAGCAGAGATATTAAGCCATTCAGATCTAATAGAGGAATTAATTTTTTAATTATTATTTATAGATTTGAGGTTTAACATAAACTAATTCAAGATTGAATACAGTTGATCTTGTAACAAATTCAGGAAGAAATACAAGTAGAATTGGTGGGCTATTAAGAGTAGGCTGCCAATGGATTGATGAGAACCAATAACAACATTATTTGATTGGATATACAATTTTAAGTTTCGGAACCAATCTATTCAAATAATAAAATAAAACAGGGACTAAAGGTTCATTTGAATCACGAGTAGGGCTATCAATGGGCGAAAGCTTGGTTGAGAGCCCTAAAATATAAATCTGAAATTGATTTCTTATAAAGTAAAATACATCTATTTTATTTTAGTTTCTAGTGAGGTGTGCGCCCTGCCTTAACTACCGATGAAATATGATGTTTTGAAGACACTCTTGAACTAGAGCTATTTTTGAAATGTTACTCTGGTTCCCTATCCTGCATTTGTCTCTATAATACTCGAAATTAGGTTAATAGCTCACCAGAGTCGTGCAGCTGGTCATTCTTAGGTGAAATCCATGGTTGCACCTTAAGCGGAAGCCAAATTTGGGATACTCAATCTAAAAGAAAAGATGGCAACTCCTTTCCGCGGAAGAGAATAATAGAGAGCAAAACCAAACCAAACCAAACCAAAACTAAACTAGGATTTAGGTAGGGATGTACATTTTACCCAGATAGAAAAACAGGACCAAATCCACTCGGGTTAAAATCGAACGGAAACCAAAACTGAAAAAAATCGGTCCGAGTCTTGCTTTACCCCTCCAAAACCAGACCGAACATGAAATAAGGACCGAAAATCGAACCAAAACCTGATCTATTATAATATCTTTATTTTTAGTAGTTTTAGCACAAATTAACACTTGGCAAGTTAGTGACTTAGGGGATCTACCAAATCTAAGGTTCGACACCCCTAAAACTAATTTGTATAAAAGTATATAAATCAAAGTTCTACCCGAACCATAAAAATACCCGAAAATTTCGATTTGATCTGGGTTTGATTTAGACCTTTGGAACTTGAACTCGGATCGAACCCGAGATTTTAGAGTTGGTCTTGTTTTAGCCATACCTAGACCAAAGCCAAAAATTCAATTCGATCCAGTTCAAATTTACCTGAATGTACATCCCTTGATTTAGGTTTGAGAAAGGTTTAAAGAGAAACCCAAACAATAATCTTTTTACTCAAAGAATCAATTTGTTATTGTTGTGGACATAGACACACTGCCTAATAACATAAATGTGAAAAGTGTAATGTTCTCTGGTTGCTTTTATGATTTTATTTGACATGGTGAGTATCCTGTCCCTTAGGGTGGGATTGATCCCATGGTCATATGCACCACCCCTCGGAAAGTCATGTGTGTAACAGGTTGAGTCAAGGGTCAAGAGGACCGTGGAGGGTGGTCCCAAGAAATTCATAGCTTAGTGGGGTTTCAAACACTTGACCTTCAAATCATAAAAGTAAATGCCACGTCAGTCAGTGACTCTATATTTTTAACTTGTAATATTCAACTTCATAGGGCATAATTAGTCTTTATCAATTGTAAATCTCGAACATAGTAATATGAGAACAAATGTGAAGCTGAGTAAAGGCTACTTTCTTTTTGAATCAGGATCAGGTAAGGTGTCCCGTTCATATAAGATAGAAACGTACGTGGTACGTTTTAGTTGGAGTCTCAAACACATAGGGCTTGTCATATGGAAACTGTATGTTTCTTATAGGAACGGGACACAATTCTGATTGCTGACTCTTTTATTTTTTCGATTTTTTTTTACTAAATTAATTTGTAGCACAGTATTTACATTGAGGGTAGATGATTATTTGGTGGAGAAGATCAGTCTAACTCTAGGGTGGAGTAATAGTTTCCCAAGGATTGCACCTTCTGATTCTGACCTGTAGAACACTATCCATTCTCTTTCCCTCCTTACGGTTAACAATCTCGCAGCATTGTCTACGTGGTGCCTGTTAAATTTACCCATCCTGAATTATCAGACCAAAGATGAATTATAAACTACAACCAGAAAAACAGAGAAATGGGGTTGAAGTCTAAAATATTTTAAGGTAGCATTTGGAAACATGTTCGAAGGTTCAAACTATTGTTTAGCAACAATCTGAAAAACTACTTAGAAAAGTGCAATTGAGAAAAAATAGAATTTACCACCAATTTCTGAAAAGAAAATAAAAAAATCTCAATTTTCTGACTCTCCCCTCCGACATACTCCCCCTCTACTCTCCCAACGTGGCATGTGACAAAACCATTGATTTTCTTTCCATGGGATACACAACTGCACATCCCCATAAACATGTGCAGTTGTGTATCTTTAGGAAAAAAATCTATGATTCTGTTGCACGCCACGTTGGAAGAGTAGAGGGGGAGTATGGGGGCATCCCCAATTTACGATGTATTCATTTTCCTCAAGAAAAGGAGTCATGCTGAGTAACATTAAAATTGAAATTGTTTCACACATTGCCGATGGGGAGGTGCGCACAGATACATAGATGCTTTTAACCGGTATCTCAATGAAAAGCATCTATGAAAATTACTAATTGCTTGTTCGATGGAGAGATGGAAAACTGCATTTTGCTTTTTGAAAAGACTAGTTTTAGAGTGACCGTATTATATACAGTGTTTCACACTGCGTTGTGGTGGAGGGGTGCACAGAATCATCCATATTTTTTACTCGTATCTCAAGGAAAACATCAACGGTTCCTTGCACACCTCCACACAGTATGAAACAGTCACTCCAGCGTATTTTCTTTGAAAAACTAAAAACACACCTTAATTACAATATATAAAAAAACAACAAACTTAGCAAAAATGCTTCTACCCTCAAGAGTAGTAATTAATGGTGTCAAACATGGTGCGTGTGTGCTTGGGTCAAACTTGGTGTTTATAAAAAATATGGACTTCTCTAACCACAATCCAAGCAAACGATTGAGATCGAGACCAAAAAAATAGAAATATTTATGAAAATTTTTTTACGGACCCATTATGCTTGAAGAATCATGAATCGTCAATTTTTTTATCGTTAGTTTGTAAGCACTTTTCATGGGGTTAGAAGTTTTAGAATTGACTGATTTTTTGTGAGCATGATATTTTGTTATATATATATATATATGGGTAGCGTTCAATGGCTAACTTTTTAGCAAAACATTTTTCAAAACATGAGTTAGAAGTTTTGGAATGGGCTTATTTTTGGTGATGATGATCTCTACAGTGAGGAGATCATCATCACCAAAAATCAGCCCATTCCAAAACTTCTAACCCATGTTTACAAGTTGAAAAATCGTGGACCGTCCATTTTTTGTAAACTATTTTTGATGGGCTGATTTTTGGTGAGGATGATCTCTACGTGAACCATTTTTGTCCTACATGGGTTAGAGGTCTTGGAATGGGCTGATATTTGGTGAGGATGATCTCTACGGTATATATATATATGTATATGTATGGGTCCCGTTCAATGGCCAACATTTTGGCAAACACTTTTTCAAAACATGGGTTAGAGGTCTTGGAATGGGCTGATATTTGGTGAGGATGATCTCTACGGTGAGGAGATCATCAGCACCAAAAATCAGCCCATTCCAAAACTTCTAACCCCATCAATAATGGTTTACAAAAAATGGACGGTCCACGATTTTTCAACTTGTAAAGTGGGGTTAGAAGTTTTGGAATGGGCTGATTTTTGGTGAGGATGATCTCCTCACCGTAGAGATCATCCTCACCAAAAATCAGCCCATTCTAAAACCTCTAACCCATGTTTTGAAAAATGTTTGTTGCTGAACAAGACCCTGTATATATATACAGGGTCTCGTTCAGCAACAAACATTTTGGCAAAACATTTTTCAAAACATGGGTTAGAGGTTTTGGAATGGGCTGATTTTTGGTGAGGATGATCTCTACGGTGAGGAGATCATCCTCACCAAAAATCAGCCCATTCCAAAACTTCTAGCCCCACTTTACAAGTTGAAAAATCGTGGACCGTCCATTTTTTGTAAATCATTTTTGATGGGGTTAGAAGTTTTGGAATGGACTGATTTTTGGTGATGATGATCTCCTCACCGTAGAGATCATCCTCACCAAAAATCAGCCCATTCCAAAACCTCTAACCCATGTTTTGAAAAATGTTTTACCCATTTTGGAATTGGCTAATTTTTGGTGAGGATGATCTCTACAGTGAGGAGATCATCATCACTAAAAATCAGCCCATTCCAAAACTTCTAACCTCATAAAAAATGATTTACAAAAAATAGACGGTCCACGATTTTTCAAGTTGTAAACATGGGGCTAGAAGTCTTGGAATGGGCTGATTTTTGGTGAGGATGATCTCTACGTGTAGAGATCATCCTCACCAAAAATCAGCCCATTCCAAGACTTCTAACCCATGTAGGACAAAAATGATTCACGTAGAGATCATCCTCACCAAAAATCAGCCCATTCCAAGACTTCTAGCCCCATGTAGGACAAAAATGGTTTGGCAAAATGTTTGGTGTTAAATGCCCCCTTATATATATGGGGGCCGTTCAAGGGATATATGTAAAAACAATAGTTTTTCAAAATATGGGTTAGAGGTTTTGAATTGAGCTGATTTTTTGTAAGGATGGTCACTATGATGAGAAGATCATTCTCATAAAAAAGCAGCTCAATCTGAAACTTCTAAATATATCAAAAGTGATTTACAAATTATTTATAAAAATTAACAAAAAATCGACGGTCCACATTCTAAATCACTTTTAATGGGGTTAAAAGTTTCAGATTGGACTGATTTTTTTTTTCCAGATGATCTTCCCATCATAGAGATCATCCTCACAAAAAATCAGTTCAATCCAAAACTTCTAACCCATATTTTGAAAATTTATTAATGTTACATTGTTTTTACATATGTTTTTTCATATGTCCCTTGATCTTGACCCTATATGTATAGGGTCGGGTTCCGTAGACACATAAAGCTACAACGTTTTTGTCTTATATGGTTAAAAGGATTTGGAATAGGTTGACTTTTTGTGAGGATGATCTCTATGGTGAGGGGATCATCCTTGCAAAAAATTATCTCATTCCAAAACTTATATATATATATATACGGTTCAAGGGCCATATGTAAAAACATATGAAAAACAATGGTTTTTGAAAATATGGGTTAGAGATCTTGGATTGAGCTGATTTTTTGCGAGGATGGTCACTATGATGAGAAGATCATCCTCACAAAAAATCAGCTCAATTAGAAACTTCTACATTTATCAAAAGTGATTTACAAATTATTGATAAAAAATCGACGATCCACATTCTAAATTACTTTTAATGGGGTTAGAAGTTTCATATTAGATTGATTTTTTTTTCGGTTGATCTTACCATCATAGAGATCATCCTCACAAAAAATCAGCTTAATCAAAAACTTCTAACCTATATTTTGAAAATTTATTAATGTTACATATGTTTTCTCATATGTCCCTTGAACCTGACCCTATATATATATATATATATATATGGGAAATGTTCAGCACCAAACATTTTGATAAAACATTTTTCAAAACATGGGTTAGAAGTTTTGGAATGGGCTGATTTTTGATGAGGAAAACATGGGTTAGAAGTTTTGGAATGGGTTGATTTTTGATGAGGATGATCTCTACAGTGAGGAGATCATCCTCAATAAAAATCAACCCATTCCAAAACTTCTAACTTATGTTTTGAAAAATGTTTTGCCAAAATGTTTGGTGGTGAATATTTCCCTATATATATACAGGGGGGGCGTTCAATGACTAACTTTTTGGCAAAACATTTTTCAAAACATGGGCTAGAGGTTTTGGAATGGGGTGATTTTTGGTGAGGATGATCTCTACGGTGAGGAGATCATCATCACCAAAAATCAACCCATTCCAAAACTTCTAACCCCATAAAAAACAGTTTACTAAAAATGGACGGTCCACGAGTTTTCAGCTTGTAAACATGGGTTATAAGTTTTGGAATGGGCTGATTTTTGATGAGGATGATCTCCTCACCGTAGAGATCATCCTCACTAAAAATCAGCCCATTCCAAAACTTCTAACTCATGTTTTGAAAAATGTTTTGCCATTGAACGGGTCCCATTCAGCAACAAACATTTTGGTAAAACATTTTTCAAAACATGGGTTAGAGGTTTTTGAATAGGCTGATTTTTGGTGAGGAGATCATCTTCACCAAAAATCAGCCCATTCTAAAACTTCTAACCCATGTTTACAAGTTGAAAAATTGTGGACAGTCCATTTTTTGTAAACCATTTTTGATGGGGTTAGAAGTTTTGGAATGAGTTGATGTTTGGTGGTGATGATCTCTTCACCGTAGAGATCATCCTCACCAAAAATCAGTCCATTCCAAAACTTCTACTGATGTTTGGTGATGATAATCTCTTCACCGTAGAGGTCATCCTCACAAAAAATCAGCCACTCCAAAACTTCTAACTCATGTTTTAAAAAATGTTTTGCCAAAAAGTTAGCCACTCAACGGGACTCATATATATATTATATATATATATATATATATATATATATATTTTTTTTTTTTTGTATGGGTGGCGTTTAAGGCATTAAAGAGAGTCAAACATTGTGTTGAACATTTTTTATTTTTTAAATGTATATATAGATGCAAGAGAGACTAACCTTCAGCCACTCGTCAGGCTCCATCTTCGAAGAAGAGACACTAATGGTGTGCACCGCCAAAGCTGGTACGTACTCAGAACGGTTACAGTCGTTTCCGGATTCGGGCCCAAACCTCTTATAAGATGTGATTGTCTCACCCTCTCTAACGTCATCAACGCGGTCCAAGAAATAAACAAGCGGTCTCTCGCACGGTTCCTCACTCATGGGCCTCGTATTAAACGTGAAGGGCTTGTTACTCCAACTCCTCCATGTCTTGAAGGTCTGCAGTGGGGTACCAAGTTCCTTCGCTGTTAGTAACGATGGGTATATCTGGATTGTGTAACCCCACGACACCGAAACGGACCAATTACGCTTACGATCGTAACAGAAACTTTGCTGAATGGTTCGACCCGGATCTGTCTGGTACACACTCATCAGCATTTTCAACGATTCCAACTGGGTACCGTTAGGAAATAACGGCTTCACAGCGTCGAGATGGTGAAGCGAGACAAGTGGCGCCACCGGATGCGCCGCCAGTAGTCCGTACGCATCCCCTCTGATATCAACCTATGTTACAAGAGTATTCAACTTGAAATTCAAAATTTTACTGTCCCAAAGGCCACATGTACAATTAGTGGGGGTCCACATTAGCTATAAGCAATGTTGACGGCCATAAATTTTCAATGGTTTAATCAAATGACGACATTGTTGGCCCACCTCGCTAATGGTAAAGTTTGTGCTCATAAACAGGTGGCGATTTTTTAAAGATGACACAGTGTTTCTGGCAATTTAAACAATTCTTAGACAATCCTAATATACAGCCGTGCTGGACACAAAGCGTCAAACGAACGAATGAGATATGAACACGTCAGAAGAGAAACAGATTCCGTGGGAAACCTGCCAAAAATAGAAAAGGGCCCCCCTAGTCTTACTAAGGTAGTAAGGCATTTCACTTTACAAAGAGTCCTAGTAATTAACTCTTGGCACAAAAATAAAAAAAAATTGTAGTGTCAATGATCTGAAATATACCCGATATCCAAATCGATAAGATCCAAATATATATATATATTAAAAATTGGATTTTTGGATTGAAATTTTAGATTTGAAATAATTGCGGATTAGTTTCAGATCTGATTAAAAAAAAAAAAAAAAAAAATCCAATCCTCGAGATGCATAACTGTACATATTTATAGAGATGTGAGAATGTGTATCTAGAGGCAAAATCTACAATTCTAGCACATGCTGCACGGTAGAAGAGAGTATTTTGAGTATGCCACGTGGGGGAGTCTCTTTATGAGTATCTTCAACTCACGGCACTATCTCATCCGTTATTGGGCACCTCACCAAGGTCATAAAAAACGGGGCCCGGGGAGACGATTGCAAATAATCATAACATAGTGACGCGTGGCTCATATAAAAGCAGCTGATATTGATAAGCTCAAATTGTTGGTAAATGTTTGCTAGAAAGGAATCTCTAGAGACTATCCTCTCATCTCGGCTGTTCGTCAGAAGGACGTCCTACGAATAAGATAAGAACACATGTCTTACGCCAACTATTTCACCTGTTTAGTCGTCTTTCCAAACTGAAGTCAAGGGTAATCTTCGTTCCACACGTCACTATTTTCCTGGTCCACCACACGAGAAATTCCAACGCTACAACTTGTGATAGAGATGGAATCAATTCATTTGTCCACGTGGTGGGATGCATTACCAACGGAAGGTCTACGACATGAGTACTCTACTCTACAGAAGACTTGGATTTACATGAGTAGACTTACAGAAGACTTGGATTTACAAACTTTAATGCGGTCGAGATGGAAGGTTATTCTAATAACATAAAAAATAAAAAAAATCTATTTTTTTTTTCCTACCATCATCTCAGCCGTCCGTTTAAAAGAATGCGTCAGACGAAGTGTTTAAGGTTTAGGAAAGAAAACCACATACCTGATGGAAGCCAAGTTCTTTGGTGATTGTAACGCCAATCTCGTTCACACAAGCTTTGATCCTCTCATCTGAGCCGTAGAAATACGTATAGCGATCAATGCAACCGTCCAATACCTTAACAAGTTGAGCCACAAGAGGATAACTAATAGCGAATCCAGCACCACCAAATGCCATATCATACGAATGAATCATGTTCTGTTCGACACTCTCTGAATTTCCCCCTATATAATACATCTGATTGTAATCGTACTTCGATAGCACAGAAATTAAGTTATCTGTAAAAAAAACGGTATCATCGTCTCCCATCACGAACCATCTCACGTTCTGCAAACCGAGTCGATAACTCTCTAACACAACTCGAGCGATTCGAACCGCTGATGGCGATCCGTATTTATGTGTGTACTTGAACCTTGACGAGTCTTCCGATACTCGGTACGGAGGCGAATTTTCTGGCCATGGATCGTTCTCTTTTGGCTTCTCGTCCAACCAGACGAAGCCACGCGTCACTTGAGGTTTCCACCATAACTCGCTGTAGTGCCTCCGATTCTTCCACGTCTTCACAGAACCTCCGATTCCGAAGAGAATGTGAGAGATGTTGGTTTTATCGTACAACTCATCGGAATTATGACGAATTATACCGGAATTTCTGATGACACCATCGCAAACTGGACATCTAAACCATCGAGATTGGCTAGAAGAAACAGAGATGAAGAAGATGATAATGGAACCAAGAAGAAAAGCTGAAAGAATACCTTTCATCAGATGAGAGGTTTTTTCTTTTTCTACTGGAGGTTCAAAGAATTTCGAGCTTTCGAAGGATTCCTCATTTGTTTCTCGATTCTGAGACATCTCTATCTCTACTAAAGAGGAATTGAAACCCTAGAAAAAGGCGAAAATTTAGAAACTCTAGTTACGTAAAAAGGAGGGTCTTTCGTGGTAGAGCTCTAATAGATCATGTAATCAAGCTTTCTCTTCTCACCTGGAAATCTCCTTTTGTACCAGGAAGCGAAATTTTCTCTGTTTCCCCTTTTTTTCTTTTTTTAATTTGCCTTTTCTGAAGATCTCTCAGTTTCAACTCAACAAGAAAGACTCGAAAGGACGTATATTTGGGATTTAAAAATTTATATGATAATGGCAGCGTCTTTTTTCCCGAAAATCGTTAAAGAACTAGAAACCAAAGAAATCGGAGAATTCTGTAACTAATTTTGCAAGGCTGCGAAAGTTTCCCAATATAGATAGATTTACATTACAGAACAACCCCGATTTTATATTATAATTACGAACATACCCTTCATAGACATGATGCGAACTAACAACTGGATTGATGTGGTAGGTCGAAACAACATAAAGTCAAGAATACAAAAGGATCAAGGTTAGATGACTCGTTAATACACACATGACTTCGATCTTTCAAATAGGTAATCAACGGTCATTGGAATATGTCTTATTATCATCATAATAAGTTGGATTTTGTGTTTTAATTTAAGAGTCATGATAATTTGACTACCCCCACGTGTCAAACTCAGTGATCTACCCTCACATGAGTACATGACAAGTTAAGAAAGAGTAGATCAGCTCTCCTGGGGATACAAGATGCACTTCCCCATAAAACAATGGACCTCAAGAGAATCATGTAACCCCAAGAGTGTAGATCTACTATTTTCAAAGTTGTCACATCATGTAGTCGATTGAGTTTGTCACGTTGGATTGTTAGATTATCACAACTTTGAATTTAATGAATCATGATAATCTAGTCATCCCACGTGACATACTCAATTGACTCCCCTGACATGATAAATTTGAGAAACGTAACTTTTCAAGATACACAACTACACTTTCCCATAAAAAAAATATATCCCAAGGAGTATAAATATACTATTGCCAAACCTATCACATTAGGAGAATCAATTGAATATGCCACGTGGGATAGTCAAGTTATCACGGCTCTATTTTTAAATATGAGGAAGGCTGAAGAATATGGGTTTCTGAAAGGAAAATGTTGGAGTAACATTGAAATTAACATCATTTGGGACATTGCTGACATAATGTACTTATGGAACTATATATATTTTTCATCGAGATGCGAGTGAGAAGCATCTATGGTTCTATGCACATCAATGTCCCAAATGATGTCAATTTCAACATTAGTCTAGCACGACTCTTTTTGAAATTCTTTATCATTCTTATAAAAAATTAGTCTAGCAAAAGTTCTACCACTAGTGGCTAGTCCACTACCAAGTACCACTTCCATATATGAAATGGATTTGGGTGATTTAGATATGCCTAGGGGCAGAGCTAGTAAGGAGTTGGTGGGGCAAAGTGCCCTCACAAAACTTTGAGACACCCCTATATTTTCAGCTAATTACATGCCCCATTTGCCCTCACACACTCACCTCCCTCCAATTTTTTTGCCCCCCCCCCCCTGAACTTTTTGTTGATGACATTGCCTCTTGACTTGACCTTCTCATATACTAATTAGAAATGACCTAAATATCTTTTTCTTCAACTTCTAATAAAAAACCTCTAAATTTCTCCCTAAACCTATTCATCTCCAAGTTCTTCAACTATACAATTAACCATAATTTCCCCCCACTACAAGAAAATCCTGGCTCCCCCCCTGCATATGTCCCTCATTTTTAGGTGAATATTATAGATACCCCTATATTTTGAAACTTATGACATGCCTGTCATGACTTTAATCTTCATTATAGATTAATGGAAAATACCCTGGTCTTCTGATTCTATAAAAAAAAAAAAATCCTTGTTTTGTTTTCTTAAAAACAGTCATCTTCTAGCTCTTCAATCTCTATGATACATTTTTCTTATCTAACTCAATCATATATTCAATTTGTCATTTACAAGTTATCATTGAGCCCTTTATTTGAAATCTTGGAGTTTTCTAAAAAAAAATTCCATCGTTTTCATCTTTCCCAAAAAATACCATTTTATCATTCTTCATAGATCAGTCATCTTCAAACTCTTTGATAACTTCAATATATTCAACATTGTCTTCAATCCGAATTTTTCCACCGCGTCTTAAGCCATTGCATCGAAACCTAATTTTTGTTTACCCTAAATTCTATCAATTTACACTATAACAAATATCCTCTCTTTTTAAGGTTAGAAGGTTGAAGTAGATACAATCTCAAAGTTGAACATGATGGTTAAAAGTTTTATCCAAAGGGATTGAGGATGTCTGGTTTAAAGAAGAGAAAGCAACGAGCTTTTGGTTCACTAGAGTTTGAAGATGAGGGCATTTGAGTCTTTTCCTAATAGTTTATTAAGAAGACTGAGCTTAAAACATGTCATCAGTTTCAAAGCACAAGTGGTTATCTCTAAATCACGCAATAGATTTTGTTTCCTAACGGCTTTTTAGATGAGTCATTTTTCACGATCGTATTTATATTTGAACAATTGTAATTTTATTTATTTACATAAATTTGGAGATATTTAGAGTTGTCCTTACTTATCAGCACAAGGTTAAGTGGGTAGAAGAGGGAAGGTAGTATGTGTAGAAACATAGATTTTTTCCTCCAGATACAAGAGAAATAAAAATCAATGGTTCTTTCCACGTTACCATGTCAGTTGTGTCTTTTTTAACTAATTCAACGTTTTTCTTTTTCAAATGCATTATGAGATTAAATCTTATACCTCTCTTTATTTTCAAGATGATGATTGAGATGAATAGGACAATTTTTATTAAAATAATAATTAAAAATAATATATACGTTACTTGTAATTATATTATTTTATAGAAAATTATAATAATTTCATGTAAAAAATTGAAAACCAATTGTCTCAACCAACTGTTCTTTAAGTATAATGATGACCAGAGGAATGGTTGTGAATGTAAAAAAAAATGCAATTACCTTTAAAAAATGGAGTCGTGATAACTCGCCATGTGGCATACTCAATTGACTCCCTGACGTGGATAAGTTCGAGAACCATAGATTTGTATGCCTTGAGATACACTTTTTTATTTATTTATGGAGAAGCACAATCATGTATCTTGAGACATACATAGATACCAGCTCCCAAACTTGTCCATGTCAGGGAGTCGATGTAGAGGTAAAAATAAGAGGAATGAGGATAGAGGTAAAAATATGCAATCAATCTTGATTATATACATGTCTCCTCAAGATTCATTCTAACCAAGGTACAAG
Organism: Akebia trifoliata; assembly: GCF_017979445.1. NCBI lineage: Eukaryota > Viridiplantae > Streptophyta > Magnoliopsida > Ranunculales > Lardizabalaceae > Akebia > Akebia trifoliata. The sequence goes on along the minus strand of NC_141382.1, from coordinate 231,369 downwards.
CACCACCTATGTTGCATAACACGAAGCAAGGGAGAATAAAATTGGTACCACAAGATGAGATGTAATATACCTACGAAGGCATTCTTATGCTCTGGGTAAGACCAATAAGTACTTATAAAGACAAAATAGAAAACAAGATGAATATGAATTCTCTTGATCTAGATGATCACAAAGAACATACCTGTTACCTGCTCGGATTGTAATGGTGAAAATGAATGAAAATGGACTTATGACATAACTAACAACAAAAATCTCGAATATTAATAATTATAGATCTTTTAGATTCTTGAAAGAATCATGAAGAAGAAACTAGTAAAATTTGAAAAATTGAAGGAATGATTGTAACAACAGTGGATTAATAAAATTGTCCTGGCACGATAGGTTCTTCCAATCATAGACATTAAATTTTAGACATTTTTCTAAAAATTCATAAGATTCTCTTAATAAAGAACCAAACGACCAAAACAACAATTTGATGATCGTTGAATATGGTAAATTTTATTTTTTTTAACATTCAAATCACAAAAAAGACTGTAAAGGTTTAAGGAACTTGAATATGTTGGATTTTGGGGGAAAACCCATTCCCCAAAATTTCCCAACTCTATTTTATGGAACTTTTACTAACTTATCCAACTGAGCAAACTCAACCCTTTGGAAGAATTACCGAAACTCTGTTACTAAGGTTCCAGTCAGACTAACTTAGAACAATCGAATCCAAAGACGATTCGAATAAATTTTTTTTAATAGATAATAGAAGTATTAATTAAGTTTTCTTTAATATTTGCTAGCCATAATACCTTCAAGCTCTCACGTCTTTTCTTATTATATATCGTACGAGTTTACAAAATGCTTGTCGTGCATTCCTCAACAAACTTTGAAGCCTTATAAAACTTATAAGCGCCAACATCTATATACATTGTGCCACATGGTGAGTGTGAAGACAACAAACCGGCCGACAGTTTGCAGGATCTGCAATCTGCACTCCATCCTAGATCATCATCAACCAAAGTGTTCGCTTACACCATCAAACAATCCTAGTAACTAGGGGTGCACATTGATTGGCCCAAACCGAGAACCTCAACCAAATTAAGATATTTCGGATTGGTTTGATTCGATTTTTTAGTTCATTGATTCAATTCTGATTTATATATTTGAAAAATCGATTGATTTTGATTCTCAATTTAGAAAATTCAAGAACCGAACAAAATTCATTATATATATAAATAATAAAAATGAACTCTCACTCTACTTTCTGTATTCTAACAAATTTAGTCATCAAACTCAATGGTACAGATGACATGGTCCTAATCATCTAATGAGTTTCAATTTTGAAAAAGTCATTCATATTATTAAGTAGATAATTTACAATATAGAGATATTAATATTATATTACCAATGTCATTCTCTTTGTTGTGTTTTTTGATTGAAATCATTGATCATGAGTTTTTTAACTTTAATATTTGATAATTGGTGTCTTGATATTTATGTTTATGAGACTTAAGAATCAGATCAAACCGAATTAAGGTTGGTTTGGGTTGATTTGATTCTAAGGATGGTCGGTTCGATTGCAATTTTGGATTTGTAGAGCCGATCAAATTGGTTCGGTTTCAATTTTACTCCCAACCCAAACCATGGGCATCCAAAATGCCACGTCACATATATTTTTGGCTCCACCAGCAGGCCAATGAATGTGAGGCCTGCATCCTCATTTGCAAATACTAAAGGCCCAAATTACGGAATGATTATTTAGAATTATGATGACCATGAGCCATTGAAAATTCAATACTATAGAAAGTAATTTGAAGTAACTTCAAGTGGTCCCAAACAGTGTCCGACATGAAATCCCAATTGATCCATTATCAAACACAATTTGAACTTCGCTATAATGACTTAATCTATAATAATAAAAAAATGATTAATTTATGATACTTTATAAGGGTAAAAAAAGTATATGCAATCCTCTATTAACACACATTGATGTGATTTTTGGCAAGTCATGCCTGATTTCAAAAGAAATAATTCGAAAATGGACAATGAGTCGAGTCCATCACCTCAAAGCCAGGAAGGCTACAAACACACGTTTCTAAGAGTGTTAATTTTCAAACATGCAAATCAACCTTAGAATCCGAAAAAGAGGTGCTGAGTCCAGTGAATTAAAATTAGCCACCAAAGCCATCTGAATGTATGTGGATACAAGTTAAAGCATATTCTTCTAACATAGCTGCAGAATAGGTGATAAACTCTTCCATGTGATCAGGGGTGGAGTCAGGATTTTCTTGTAATGGGGACAAACTATGGTTAGCTGTATGGTTGAAGAACTTGAAGATGAATGATTTTAGAGAGAAATTCAGGTTTTTGGTGGTTAGAATTTGTAAAAAAGGATATTTAGATCATTTCCCATTAGTATATGAGAAGGCACAATCAAGAGGCAATGTCATCAACAAAAAATTGAAACAAGATAGGGGGGTGCAAATGGGGAGAGAGGAGAGAGAGTGGAGACAAATGAGGCATGTAATTAGTTGAAAATATAGGGGTGTGTCGAAGTTCTGTGCGGGGACAATTGCCCCTCACCAACTCCTTACTAGCTCCGCCCCTGCATGTGACACTGAAAATGATACGATTGATGTGATAATTGTGGTCCATACCATCTCTTCCAAAACAATTATAAAAGGAGAGTTGATCAAGCTCTAGGTTCACAATTTTCACCTACTCCCAAATCCTATAATCTATTAAATGAAAAAAATTGACTTAAGTATTGGAGTGTAATTTGCAGTAACCCCCTATATCTTGTGAGTGAACTAAAGGTGATCAGAGAAGAAGATTAGTTCCCCATATGTTGTATTGGGAGGATTTTTACATCGAATCCATTAATGGATCCTCGTCTACCCAAGGGATATCGTATAACAAAACGGGCTAGCTTCAGGCTTGAATGAGTACTACACAAGCCCGACCATGAGTACTAGGCCCAAGTTAAAGCCCAACCCAGATCAAGAATAGATTTAACGGATTGGACAACATTTAACACCGAGTGCATCTCTAGAACAACCCCAATAAAATTATTTAGCAGATTTTAAAAATATGTCAAGGCCCATGGTCCAGCCATTTAGCTCTAACGCTTCTTGCTGTCCCATTAACAACCCTAATGCTCTTAGGCCATTAATCCGATTTGATTCTTATGTTTTGGTCTTTTTTCTAATAATTACATGACTTTGATAACATTTTCCACTAAGCTTATGTAATTGGACTCATTTTCTTGCACTAAATATAATGGTCAAATTCAACCATCTTAATCAACATTCCACTTGATCATTTTAAGTAAAATTTCCACCCATTATTAGTCCTCATTTGACTTTGAATTTCTCGCTATTCTACAAAGAGTCCCAAGAATTAAATTTCTCTACCATCACTAATTAGTAATTTTATTTTTCAAAAGAATGATGGGATTAGGCAGATCTTAATTGATAAACGATGATGACTTCGGGGGTTTAAGCAGCCGAAGACATTATGAAAGTCTTTTCTACGGTTCAACAATGGACACTATATGATGAATTGTGGGAAGAGAAATACAGGTTGGTAAGGCAATCATTTTCCCTTTTGGGAAACCATGACTCCATGAGAGGAAAAGATTGAATCGGAATCGATTTCCTAGGTAAACTGTATTTCTCTTCATAAATGTCCAAGAATGGAATCAACCATTGGCAATTGGCAAATGGGATTCATAAATTGAATGTAGCAAAGATGAGGTGGGTGGGATAAATAAATACAAAATGAAGAAAATTAAAGTTAGAAATGAACAATTTTCTTAAAATAAACGATTCAAAATAGATACCAACTGAACTGAGTGGGCAAGACTTGTGAGGGTAGAACGTGGATTTAGGTATTGAGAACAAGTATGAACACTTCAATTATGAATTTGTAAAGAATTGAATGGGAAAATTAAATATAATTTTTTTGATTGAACTCAAAAGTTTTGAGACTTTGACAATGATGATTTATGACATAATGACTGAACTCATAAGTCACAATCGACTTCATCCACAGATTTTTAGATCATAATGTCGAGGTTGGATCCCCTTCTCATTCCATATCCCACATGGATGATCATCTTTTAGTTCTTTCTAGTGTAAATTTGTATAGAAAGAAAAAAAAAAAAAAAACTCTAAACTTATTATCATTCACTCTTTGCTTACATACATCTCACATCTTGTGTGCTTTGAGAATTGAAGCTTCAATGTAGAATAAAACTGTTTTAACTTTCATACTAGAGCTTTTAAATTAATCTTTTTTTCATTTAACTCTATCTTGAGCAATATCTTCTATCACGGTGTGTCTGCAAAAAAGAAAAAAAAAATTCTATTATGTCTCAGTGTTTTCATGTGCACAATTATATATACCTACTTCCTGGAGATGAATATTATAAACCTACATAAACTTTAAAAATCAACATCCATAACCATGTGGAGGAGCTATGCAACATATTTTAACAGGTAAAATACTCTTTTTGATAACAAATTCCAAAATGAATGTTAGAACACATGCTCAATGGGTCCCATGCATCTAGCTCCCATGATGATTATGAACAAAATAATCAGTAATTAAACTGCCTTAACCAGCAATATGTTAAGGGTTCTAGTTGTAGAGATAGATGATGGCAAACTTCCTTCTCTTTTAGTATCAGGTTGATGTGTACCAAAACTACAAGGCACTAAGTTCTACAAAAGAATCAAAAGCAACTCATAAAAGTTAGGCATAAGGAGCATACCAAACACAAGAACTGCAATTCCAAGAAGAAAATTGAAATGCTAGAATCCCAACACCAAGAAGAAGAAAATTGAAATACATGATGTAAAATAACAAGAGAGAAAAATAATTATGATGTGCGGAATGACCTAGAACCTGATTTCACAGTGAGGTTATTAGGTGGCTAGTATTCACTTGATAACACAAACAATGGTTCTAATTGCAACAAAGTACCTATAATAACAGCTATAGATAAGCTTCTACTTATCATTCAGGAGGAGAGTATTTTCAATTAGTTTTCTTATTAGATGTTTGGAGTCCTTAACAAATCCTCCCCAAATTGCGTTTTGTATTGAGTTATTTTAATTTATAGCTTGTAACCTAACTAAAATCAACCTTCATTAATTTATCTATCCATGACAACACCTTGAATTTTTATTAAATATGAGTCAACCTAGTATATACTTTGCTCATCATCCATTTCGATCTAATGATAATTTGTCTGTCAAGTCTATACATCTAATGTATCTTGCCATTTTCAAATATGCTAACCATGTACAACAGGGTATTGCTTTATGATCCTGCCAGTGTCACCCACAACTTCACTTCTCAGCTCGGCGATTCGCATGAGACCACCAATTCTATATTTTGAACAAACCCCTTCACCTGTCTCTACTTTGAAACTTCTTCTCTACCTTCAGTTATGGAAATTTGTATGTCCTAAACCATTTTCTTCTGCATCATGCATGATAACGTCACCCACTTCATGCTACCACTCCCATGGTGGCTAACTAAATTCCCTTTCAAGTAGCTGAGAAAGCAAAGGGATTGAATAAATACAAAACACGAAAAATTCCAGGAAAAAAATGAATTAAAAGATCATCCTATACTTGACGGAAAACATTGAAAGAAAACAAAATCTGATAATGAGTTTCCACAAAAATGTCTAACCATAACACGAACCTATAAATTAGCAAAATGACTTGACATATCTAAGATGATTGTCTTCTCACTCTGGATTTTTTCCCAATTGGATTCATTAATAACTCGTCTTTAGCTCAGCATGAGCCTTCCTAGTAATGGGAGTCTTCTCAAGATCCTAATTAGAGACGAAATATAAATAATGGAGCTCATGTTCTTTAAAGGTATCATACTTGGGATCTGCCTCCTTCTCTATTGAATATATGACTACAAATTAAGGCCGCGTCTTGTGGTCAAAGGTACAAACACACCACAAGGTTATATGGAATTGTGGCATACAATTGGCCCTTACATAAGCTTGATGTTTGTAATGGTTTCCTTCATGGTGAGGACATCTGTCTAATTCCTCCTGATTTTTCTATTAAACTCGTACGAGTGTGCTAGCTTCAGAAAAACTTTATGGTTCAAAGCAATCCCCTAAAATAAGATTTTTCAAACTTTATGATGTCTTTGTACTAACTGAATTACAATAACTTTTATATACTACATTTTCTAGATAGTACATCAACCAATATATTGAAATTAACCTAGTATAAAGATCTTGATCAACCTTTTTTTCTTTGGCTAAGGAAGCGAGGATTGTATTAATAAAAGGAAAAAAGATCTTAGTCAACCTAAACCACTCCTACTATTTAAATATTAAACTAAAATATGCTAATCATTTTTCATAGGTAAGCTGGACTTGTACCCATGACCTCAAAGTTGCTTTGCAATGGGACCAACCAGCAGAGCTATGGGTCTAATCCCAAAAGAAATATGCCAATCATCAAGATATACTTGATAAAATAGAAGATATACTATTTCAAAAATACTAAATATATACTTATCCATTACAACCTGTCATCTGTGATAAGATATACATTGACAATGATACAATATATCTCATGCATCTTTATGTATTTCATGCATCTTATTCTCCGACACTTATGCACTTGGATGAACCTTGTCTTTCTTTTTGAAATTATAAGGAATTGTGTACACATGAAATATTAACTACAATATAATTTCGATATTAAAATTTTTGGACTACTGCCACAGTACTTTCTCGCAGTCTTTAATTCAATTGTTCTCTCCCAATATAGGCATTTTCCAATTTCAATGTGCTTTTTATCCCCTTTAACTTCCATCTATATATTTAGATTCTAGGACTGTCCTTTATGCTATTATTTATTTTTTCTAAGTCTATTACTGGAGATCTTTTGCAATGATCCAATTAAATATTGAAAACTTGTGAAAATCTTTAGTTAACTCACAATCACCCATTTACCTACTTTGCAGTTATTATTTTTTAATGATAAGCAATCAAGATGAATAAAATAGATAATAGAAAATATTGTACAGTGTGATAGAGGACATGCCCCTTAGATTACGTAACCCAAAAGCCCCAGAGCCCCATCAAGTCTCCTACACATATAACCTTCTTTTATATCATTTTAAGGTATGTCCTCCAAGTGCTTCTAGATCTAGAAGAACGAGTAACTAGCCACAGAATCCACAACTGAGTTCTCAGCGTTAGATGATTTAGTATTGGTTCATTCATTCCCATCCAGTCAAATGAGTTGATTTGTTTATGAATCGCAAGAAAAAGGAAGATTTTTCTTATAAATTTCATCCACTTTTAGTATTTTTATTATTGTTGTTTTTAGTATCCATATGGTCCAGTACTCACATCCACCTTATTTCTAAGACAAAAATTAAAAATTCTCCAACCAAAATATTTTCTATCAGGATTTTTATATTATATCAATATAGAATTTTCCCTTAAATAGTCACTTTTCTAAAGACATGGTGAACAGCCCAATGTGAATCTTTCAAGCAGTCCAAACAAATTATATCTCACCCATTCATAAATCACCCACAATTATTTATTTCGATGCATTCAGAGCCCTAATAAGGAGAATATATGGAAGATTTAATTCCCATATTCCAAGCAATGTAAAATTAGATGATTTAAGCCATTTTAACAAAGCACGAAACTCAAACACATTAGTAGAAGCTAGGTTGAAGGACATACTACAAATAAATCAAATAAAAATAATAGAAATAAAGTGAAAAAGAGAAAACAATATTTTACGTGGTTCGGAAAATTGTCTACATCCATGGGTTTCATGGGAACCATTCCACTATCTTCTGTATTCCAATATTTACCCTTTGACTAGCCACTTTCCATCTCTCATATTTATGCAAATCCCTCTTTTCAGTTTCCCTTTTACAATTGTATTACCCTTTTAATAAAAAAGAAATTCTAATCTAAAAAAGAAAGCATAATTTTTATCGGATTGTAACTGTCAAATTTGGTACATTTTTCCAAATATAGTAGTTATCCGAATATAATAATTATCCAAAGAGAAATAATATTTTTCTATTGGGATTATTTTCCGATTAGTTAGAATCAAATCTTGATAATATCATATGGCATGATTATATGTCTTGAGATGCGTGCGAAGTGATACAATATGGACGGTCTGGATGTGGGCATTTTTACCCCTCCACAATATTCAAGGGCCAATTCTTTGGGATTCAAAATTTCTAAGTGGCTTTCTCTTTTATATGACAATTCAATTTCTCTTTTATGTGATAATCACATATTATTCATATTTCTATGACAAATCATCTTGAAGTTTATTATAATTTCGAATGTGACAAAGTCCTTGATAGACTAGTGTACACAACATATGCCACGAGTAAAGATCAACTTTCTGATATCTTTACTAGAGTTCTTCCATCATGTCATCACAGTGTAACGTTTTCAAGCTTCCAAATTGGAAGCTAAATTAATCTTCATCACCTTTGCCAGTTTAACTTATATAGTACTGTTTAGTTTCATTAGATTTCTAAACTCTAAAGTAATATCAATTTAGTTTAGTACTATCTCTATATAATTAAGATACAATAAAGAGAATTATAAAAATGGGTTTATCTCTTTTTCTCATTTTTCTTTCTTTGTTATTATTATTTATCTATGTTTTTGCATAAGGAAAGAAAGGTACAAAGAAATCACAAACATAAATTCTTTGAAAAATAGAAAGAACTAGTGAAGAGATACTTCATTTTGCTACATAAATTTTATACTGTGTAAAAGCTAATCAAAAGTAAGAAAAAGGTGTATCCATTGAACAAAGAATTAGGTAGAAGGAAGAAAGAATCCAAACTATCGCATGAAATCCAAATTCAAAATAATTTTACCCATTGTGGTTGATTTGTCGTGAGGCTCGGGTCCTAGCCGAAGCTCTAGGTCCAATTCAACCCCATCAGACCCACGATTTCCTGATTTTCGATCTTCGATTCTTCTTGATGGTTCATCAACAAACAATGGAAGCTGCCGGAGTGCTTCTACGAGGCTTTGATCTTCAGCAGCAACAACGATATCATCATCATCAGGAGGAATAATCGATGGGCACTTAAGTTTGCAAATTTTTTCTTCACTACTAAACTCCAATTCCGATTTGGATTTGAATTGGTCCGGACGATTGGAGGGATTATTGTATGTGATATCCAAAGAAAGCTGGCAATCAGTGGAGTGTTGTTTTAGCTTTGCCTTATCTCTTCGATGGATGTTCATGTGACCACCAAGTGCCTGTGCGTTGGAGAAGCCTCTCCTACAGAAGGTGCATTCATAGGACCTAACCTGGCTTGGACCATGGTCTTCTGTGATCCAGACCACTTGGTCTGAATTTTTCAAGCTTGGAGTATCAGTCTCCATTGTCAACCTACAACCTACGATTGCATGAACCAGAGAGAGAGAGAGAGAGAGAGAGAAGTGTTAAAGGGGTAAGAAGGGTTGGTCAACTGGTCGGTGTGTGGATGTTTTTAATGAGATTGAGAATAAGAAATGGCCTGCTTGCGAATTCAAGGATTATGACCTTTCTATGTACAACGTACGAACTACGAAGATGATACAATTTATCGGCCTAAAATGACAAAATTAACCTTACACAGGCCTAATTGCAACAAACCCTTTTTGAGATTTTAAATGTTTAAAATTTCCCTTTTCATGTGGAAGCTAGGGTTTAAGGGACCCCACCCTTTTAGTTAAATGGTTAAAATTAGGCAATGTGAGCTCCTCTCTTTGGGTAATCTTCTTTACTCATGCCCCTCTTTTAAAGAAGGATATCAATATCTTATATATATATATATATATGTTTTAGTATTTTAATCTTCTATTTCATTATTATTGTTAATTGTAAATTTATCAGTTATTTTCGTCATTTCCTTTAAAAGAAATTTTTTAGTTGATTTTTATCACTTTTGATCCCCTTTTCCTCCCTTGAACCCAGATTGTTAGCATCAATGTTGCCTTATTTTTTTTTTTATCTTCCTTTTCAATAATAAATTCTATTTTCGGATTTTTAAGCTTATTCAACTTTTAAGATTCTTTTGTTTTTAAGATCATCCAAGATAAGAAGATAGCATACCCATTCACACGTAGGTATCCATTGTTTTATTTCATTCTTTTCGTATTCTATACAATATGTGATACGGTAAGACGAAGACTTATATTTCATAAGAAAATATATATAATAAAACACAATGGTGGGTCCTATCCTTTCCGTCTCAAGATTTATACCCATAAATAACGTATCTCGAGAATATATATATATATTTTTTTACCTTTTCTCTTCTCCTTCTTTCCCAAAATACACCTAACTTTTTTTTTTCTTCTACCTTTTTTCAATATTACCCATACAATTTTATTGTCTTTTCTCTTTCTCCTTAATTTTTTTTTTAATAATACATTTTCAATTTTGTTTTTCCTCTTTTAACCCATTAACCCCAAAGATTTTTTTAATAATTCTCGCCAATTTTATTATTTTTTCTCTTTTACCCCCTAACCCCAAAGAGGATGCCCTTGTCGTGTAGGCACAAGAAAACTCTAGTAATATAATAAGGAAGCTTAGTAGATGCATATTGTAGAAGATTTTCAAGATCCAGAATGATGAAAATAGATAAAAACATTAAAGTCATAATTATCACCTTAACCTCAACAAGATACAAACTTGTAATCTTAGTAGAAACCACCACCATATATTCTCAAATGTGTGTGTATGTATATATTCCCGAGCTCACTTCATTATTTTGGCAATCAAGTATGCAACCTCTGAAAATCAAGAAAGATGATCTTACATGACTTAGAAGCATGCCATGAAAACTATTGTATGTGGCAGGAGGGTAAATTCAAATATCACGTAATTTGGAAGTTGTAGTTTAAAAGAAAATTACAAATTGAGGGATAGATCGGATATAGGAAAAAATACGGAGGACTTTTTTTGGTAAATAGGGGATAAATCATGGTAAAGGTACACAATTTCATTTGAATACTCACATTATTACTTTACAAAATTCCTTATTAATTTGATTGTTAGAGTGTTTTCACAAAGCCCCCCATAGTATAGGAGTATTAATTCAAAGATTGAAGAAGAAGAGTTAAAGGATATTGAGATTTTATATCTCCCTTCAGATTATCTTTTATTAATAATAATGGGGGTAATTTCATCACTTACTTTAAATATTAAGTTATGTAGTGAGACTATAAGAGGGATAAAACCCTTATTTACGATAAGAAAAAAAATGTTCGAGTTCTTTCGATTCTGTGCTCAAAAATGTGCTAACTGACAGTATTCAAAGAACCATAAAAATTTTCCTTGAGATAAAAAGAAGGAAAAAAAAAAAAAAATCAATGGTTCCATGCACGGTACCACATAAAGGCAGTGTGGAAGGAAGTCAATTCAGCGTTATCCTAAGAAAAATACTAACACTTGAAGTAGCACTTAAAATGTACTTAAATGTGTAAAAAAATCATAGATACTTTTTCTTGAGATACAAGTGGTATATACTCGAGAAAATTGGATGGTTCTCTGCTTGAGTGATACTTTGAGACAATTTAACAAGGTATTTACATGGGCAAATTACTAAAACCATTCCCTTATTATATTTTATTTTAGTAACCTTAATAATCTAACATCAATCTAGGGGTAATTTGGTAAAGTTAGAATATCGATTATCATAGCCCTTTATTGGTGGACGCTGACCTAATCGTATTGTGGGCACGAGATGCCATTTGGCCTTTTTTTTCTTTGTAGTGATCGTAGAGATTCTAAAGAATGACCAGTTTTGACAATTTCCAACAAAGCCCTCGAATTATTTTCGGCCGCCCTCTCATCCCTTTCTTAAAGTCAACACTTGGCCTTCTTACAGACACTATGGTAATTGGACGGCATATTAATAAATAAATTAATGTAAAAATAACGAGTCGTGATAATCTGATTATCCCACGTGGCATAGTCAATCCATTATCTGACGTGATAAGTTTGAAAAGAGTAGATCTGTGATCCTCGAGATACACAGTTATCTTGAAATACATTTTTTATATGGGGGAAGTACAGCTATGTATCCCCCGAAGCACAGATCTATGATTTTAAAACTTGTCACGTCCGATAGTCACATTATCACGATTTAAAAATAACTGCGCTTGCAAAAGTTGGAAGCAAATCCGGGTGGGTTTGATTCACATATAGACACCTCACTAAAGGCGTTTATTTATTGCTAATCTTTTGAAACAAAAAAAGTCAATTTGATGTTCATTCCTAGAAAATGCCTTAATTTGGATACCCTCAACTCGGTCCTACACCCTTAAAGAGTGATCTCTTAGTGGAGTAATAGCAGTCTAAGTCAACTAGATCCGTGATTTTTAACTATTAATTAGATTATTTGATCATCTTTCATAAATATTGTTTAATAATTACTTTTATATTTTTGGTACTCAAATTTAATGCCTAAATTATGATAAATTTTAAGAGATTCTATTACCACACCAACTTTTGCTAAGAAAACCCTAATTTATATGAAATCACCAGAGAATAAGCACACATCTTGGGGTGCAATTAGTAAAAATTGGAGTGACAATAAAAGCTCTCTAATTTTTTATTTTTTTTAAATTTCTTCGTAAGTCAAAAAAGAGATTACTTATGGTTTTTGTAGGCACTTTTGGGTGAGACACAATACCATTTGAGAGAGAACATCAACCTTTAATTTTAACGAAAATAGTAAATTATGTGTAAGTTAATTAATTGTGTGGGTGTGCTAAAACGAGAGTCAGATTTGATGAAGAGTGCTAGCTAGGTTTTCTTTTATAGGTTATAAGATCAATTCTTTCCGTTCTTATAGGTGAGGGGGGTTGGGAGTATTGTGTATATTTTCCTCCACTATTGGATGTGTCATACCTATATTCATAATTCTCCTCCCTCCAAAAGTTCATTCTTTTGGAGTAGTTAGTTGGTTAACAAGATCCAATTTCAAATTCAAACTTGATTTACTTCTTGATTATTCTTTGTCCATCTTTTTTTATAAATACTCATATAATCAAAGTCAATTTCAAGTTAGACAAAATTTTGGCAAAAGAAAATGATGAAGATTTTATACCTTTCTTCACATTGAAATCTTATTTATGGATTTTTTTTTTAAATGCCTAATTGAATCATTTATATTCATGGTCATATAACATTATCTGATTATCCACTTGTTTTGGCATCTCATAATTGTTTGTTTACAAGTCTTGACACAAGTAGGTTCATGTCTTTCTAGTGGTTACGGTGGTGAATCTTTCAGGCGCATGTGCGCGCAGTTATGACCAAATGCATGGTGTTTATGTTAGTTCATGCACTTTGTTGTCGTAATCGTTTGAAGCCTTATCATGAGTTATGATATCATGTCTTGGGGTGACTTCCAAGTATATTACAACATTTATCAGATTCACATTAAAGAATTATCTCCTATAGTCTTGGGTACCAAAGAATTTTGACTCGGATTCAGATATGATTCAACTATAAAAAAATGTATCCCCTACGAAGATATGAGTTTTTTTTATGTGTCTCAGGGCTTGTGTTTTACTTGATATTTTTATGCGAACTTTATTGATAAGGGTATTTTTAAAGAGAGCTTCCATTACCACACCGATATTTACTTAGAATACCCCACTTCATTTGACACCATTAAAGTACTCTGACCATATTCTAAGAGTGCTGATAATATGACATCGTTTTTTGTGCATGCCCTTAACGCTAGAGGTTTCAATGGGTACCCATTTAACCAAAACTGAACCGGAATTGAAATCGAAAACCCCAATTTTGGATCCCTTTTTATTGGAACCAATTAGAACCAGGTTTAAAATGAAATCGAACCAATAGGCACCGGAACCATTAGGTTCTATCCAATGGGTACCTGCGGGTATCCATAATTGATTTATTTTGTCATTTCTTTCCATACTATAGATGATATAAGGTATTTTTTATTTTAAAATAACTGCATGTTATATAAAATTCTTCAATTTTTCATATAAATCATGGATTGAAGCTTAAAATGAGTTACTCTTCTAAAAATTTATTACTATTAACAAAGTTATATATTTTATTTTTGAAAAAAAAATCATTAATTTATATCATTAGTATAACAAATTATAAGTTTAATAATTTTATTGCTAATATGTTGATTTTTTAAAAGGAAAAAAGATTTGTAATAGTTTGAAATACTTTTTTTTTTTCTCATTTGACTCTTGAGAATGAAACCGATGCGATGGGTACATGTGATTTTTTGTGGTTCCGATTTCAGTTTCATTTATTTTGGAACCGGACCTGGAACCAACAAGAACCGAAATCGAATTAAATATAATTGTTATGGTTCTAAGTTCCTTAGGAACTGAACCGGAACCAACCCATTGACACCCCTACTTGATGCCCCCTACCGTGTTTGCTCACAGTCCAACAAATGTTTGACATGTGGTGCGAATGACATCAACAATAAGGAGAGCTTCTCTCTTGCTTGTTGCCCACAATTTTATACTTTTAGATTTCAAATTTTAAAAAAGGTCGTTGGGCCCACATTGATTATCGCATTGACAATCCAACAGCACAACCTTTTAGATTTAATGAAAATATTGATATTAAAAAAAATATATACTATTTTTCGAGCTTGATCCAAAGTGTTGAAAATGGACGGCCACTGAGCACTCAAATTTAAAAATAAAATTCAATGGTGAAAACAAACTAATTTTTTTAATTTTATTTTTTTTAAGTTCATATGATTTTTCCCTTTATAATTCCTTTGCATCGGATCATGTTTTTGAATGTCACAAGGCGATCAGATAGAAATTTTCTTTTTTTCACTATGGGTAGGAGAGAGAAAGGGGTGTGCACCAAAAATCACATCATATTACCAAAATTCATATTCTAATTAAGTACGTTGATTGTATTTTTGGGGTGCATCACTTTAATTGGTCTTGTTCACACTTGTACACCATATTCTTTCATAATAAAATCCTTTGGTTGTTTAGCCAAAAAAAAAATGTTATAAGTAAAAAAATTGGTGTGTCAATATAAGTTTTCTTTAAAAAATATGTTCATTTATTCTATTAATAATAATAATAATAATAGGGCTCCTAACTAAGTTGTACATGCAGCCCAACTTGTTTATTCTCCAACCGTAATAGTTAGATAGCAACTCTAATAATAAAAATAAACTGGAGATGACAAGGAGGTACATCGTGTGCCTGAAATTATGGCTCGTGGGAGAAGACCTAGTTGTTTATTTTCATTATTCTAAACTTTTAGATGACGAATTAGGTAATAGTGCATGCATGCACCTTCACCAGAACTGTTCAATTAATATCTTAATTACGTGGCTCGCAAAATGTATCAAATTAAGGGGTCGCAATCACATTTTTGGGAGGCATGACTTAAGTCGAAAGCAATGACGACCAAAGATGTCATAATGTGATATAAGTAAATATAAATTAATAAAGGAGTTACCGATGTCCTTTAATTTGTTTTCTAGTGCATCTTTAACCCAAACTCATGATCTGATGAAGACAGGAGACGCCCTGATATCATCCCCTAGCGTTGAATAGCGACTCTAACTATGGCATTAATACAACTGCGTATAATCCTCAAACGATGTTTGATTCGAGATGGATCAGGATATACATTTATCATCCCTAGGAAACTGATCTAATCCCTAGGCAATTTGTGTTTTTAATTTCTTCCGTCTTAGGGTGTATGTTTGATGCTTTTATCAAAAGTCACTTGAGGTTTGGATATATAGTCCTGTAGTTTGGAGAGTAGGGGAAGGTACTTACTATGGGAGCGGATCCTCTGTAGTGCGATTTGTAGTGATAGTAGATGATTAAAGGACAGTCATGTCACATAGCCACAAAATCTGTTTCGTTAAAAAATTGGAGGTTATGGACCATCTATCTTCAAGTCTTCATCAGATTCAAAGAATTCTATTTTTTTATATAAAAAAAATTAATTCTGATCTACACCATGCTCCATGCAAGGCTGAGTTGTCTGGTTTTGTGTTTAAGATGTCAATCTCTAGTAATTAAAAGGCACTACAAGGAACTCAGGGAAGACACACTACAAAGGATCCGCTCTCACTTACTATATATCTGTTTAAATTAGATTTTAGATTTTACTTTAAGAAAAAATCGCAGTTGAAGTGTTGTTTGATTGGTGTTTGGGAACCATTCAAGTATTGTTAGACTAGATTACTATTTGAGAACCATCATGGATTCTTAAAAAAAAAAAATTATTAGAATCTCTATGATAAAACACAATTGTTGTCTTCCCCCAATGTTTATCCCTCGTAAAAGGCGGTTTAGATTAAATTTCATGAATGAATAATTTTAACTTCATTTCTTTTCCTACTTTTTTTCCTCCTCTTTTAAGAATATCCCGTCAATTTTATTACCATTATTTTTTTCTCTTCTACCCAATAATACCTCTCCAAATCTATTCTCAATTCTCAATCTCATTTTTCAATAATACCCCTCCAACGTTATTACATTTACCCTTCTACCCATTTTCTAATAATACCCCTACAATTTATTGTATTTCTCCTTTTACCCCTAAACCCCAAAGAGAATGTTTGTGCCTAACACGAATAACTTTAGGAATCAAATAAATCATCGTTTATTATTTTTAACAATCTTAAGGAAATATTATGTTATGAAACTACATACTATGGGTCACACTAATAAATAACATAAAATATAATAAAAATTTTATATATAAATTAAGAAAACTTAAACAAAAATAGCATAGATCTTGATATGATTATTGGATCTAATCAATGACCAAGATCTATGATCGTTGAAGATTATCATGGTTTTCACTCCCCCCTCCCCCCTAACAAGAAAAAAATTCAATTCACAAACCTAGATCTTGGATGTCTGTGATGCTCAAGATTCATACGTTATCATGTTGGATAATCATAGTTTTCACACTCCGCTCACCAATCCCAAAAAAACCACAATCATAGATCTTGATCATCTGTGATGTTGATCAAGATCAAGATATACGATCATGGATTACCATAGCTTTCACAAGGTTTTCCAAAACAAAAAGAAAAAGGAGAACTTTAAATTCATGAGCGCATATCTTTGCACATATGTGATTTTTTTTTGGATAGTTCAATAACTCGTTGTTAATTGTTGACAATATTTTAACCTAGGTCTTTAAGTATCATCACCCAAATACTTTACCAACTAAGCTAGCTGGCACCTACAGCATATGTGATGTTGATCTACATTTGTAAACATTGTTTAACATCTAACATATGATCAAGATCTAGGATCATTGTTGATCATCTATGTTGTGAATTTTGGAGATTCTTATTCAATATGATTAGTAAGAAAAATAGCAAAGAAAAGCAAGAAACAAAATAAAAAAAACACCAAGATTTACATGGTTAGACAAAGATGCCTATATCCATAAATTCAATCGTCTTCACCAAGAAAACAAAAGATAACCATAAAAGAAATAAACACTCAAATTTTAATCCCAAAACCAAGCCTTGAAATCCTTGTACACCCCTCTTGTTAACTCTCACAAACCTAGAAGAAGAAAACCCTAATATACTTAAAACATCCCATAACATAATCATTTATATGGCTCCCACAAAAGGAACTTATTTTGACTATGAGATTAAAGCCTAAGCTAACGGCAGAGACAAAAATCACAAATAAATAAATAACAATCTAATAGACAATCACTACCATATATCAATTTTCCATGTTCTTGAATTTGTAATTAATATATAAATAAATAAAATAATTTATTATTGACAAGGAAGGAAAAAAAGATAGGTGGATGCAAAAACAACGAAATTTCTAGGATGTTCGAAGAGGAAGGAGGGTCTGAAGATGAAAATAGTGTTTGGGGTATACTTGAAATTACAACATTTTTTTAGTGAAGTTTAAGTCACTAATTATCCTTTATTTATTTATTTATAGGAATTTGATTACCAAAATGCTTGAATTTGGAACTGCCCATTCGTGCACACTTCCAACTCCTAACTCCTACAGGATGCTAGATGTGGAGCTCAATCTAATGCATTCAATAATAATTATAACTTACCAATTTATGATTTAGACTATATCCACCATGTTTTTGTGAATATTTGAAATAGATCATAAGCTTAGTGGTTGTCTTCAATAAGATATAATAGAAAATGAATTAAACGCTTTTATCTTCAATCTTTAGCCAAAAATCCTTGATTTTTCCAATGGTTATGAACACGTAGTGGTTACCCTTTATTTTAAAATATAGTTTTTCTTTAATAATAAATTTAAAATAGAAATCATATAAACTCTATGAAAAAGCATTGGGTAAGTAAAATAATTGGTCGAATTATACATTTTTATGGGAAATTTTTTGGCTCTTTCGATAGTTTGAGGGATACAACAACCTTTTTAAACTCCGTATAATGGACTATCAATGTGGTACTTGCCAAAGAAACTTTAATGCATAAATCAAGTTCAAAGTAATTAGATATTTGCTAAGTAAAGATATATCTTTCTTATATATGCTTATTCCTTCTTTGGAATTTTTTTTGGCATCCCTTATGTCCTTAATTTTTGGTGATCATAATAGTTCTATTCACAAATCTTATCGTAGTTTACACATAGATATGATATTCTCGATCTATTGTTTTCAGACTCTGATCCCATATCCATTAACTTCTGCGATGGTATCCCTCCAAGGTGATAGATACTGCACTAATCCGATGAATATGTTCTTATTTTTTATTATCAGTATTTAATTGTTTTAATAAGTTTAAAGATCCAATTAAACTGAATCAGTTCCAACCAATTTGACAAGTTTCCAATCCAACCTGGGCTTAGTTTAAAAAAAAAATATATTAAGAGGACAGAGGGACACCACTATTCAAATATACCGAGTTGTCAAAACAATTAGAAACACCCCCTACTCAATTTCACTGGATTTTTTTGTTCTTCATAATTTTCACTAATATATCAATACTATAGCGAATCCCAAAATGCCATTAAACTATGAAACACACACCAACCCGAATAAGTCCTCATTCTCTTACTGAATTCTATAATTCGGAGAACACATTTGATGCCCATGTGCAGCTCTGCACTCTCCATCAGACCTCGTTAGCTGTACCGAAGGCAACCGACCCAACTCAACCACCCCAAGCAAGACAAACCCTAACCAATCATCTTTAAGCCTTACACTGAGGTAGTAGTTCGTAGAAACCAAAGCAAACAATCTCACTTTCTAAGTTTAACCCTAAGTTTTAACACTCTTACACTAAACTAGTACTCTCTGTCTCTCTCTTACAATCCACGTAGAAAGCAAAACCCATCTCCAAGAACACTACAAATCATTAAAACAATCTTCAGATCGCACCCTTTAATGGAAATTATTTGTTGGGTACAACTTAAATTCCCCTTCCACCTCTATTTACAGCTTTCCTCTGCAAACTCATTAAATCAAAAGCGACGTTCCATCAATATTCCTTACAAAGAGAAGAAGAAAAACAAGAACTCCCTTTTTTCGATAAACGAAATTTTACAAAGGAGTAAACTGAGAAAAGGGAGCAAATACACTTTAGATATGTTGAGAAAACCTAGTTAGGAGAAGGAAATACAACAAGAACCATAGCAAACCCAAAAGCACAATCATACCCCAATTGAAAACCAAGTCTTTAAAGAATATCTCTACAATCTTTGAAGTGCTTAGACCGATGAAAAATCAAGGCTTTGAAGTTAATGGAAGGAAATAACATTGTGAAGGGTCATTCCTTTATTTATTTACCTTATACTACTAGTTTACTACCACAAGGGTTGGGATATTTAGGGTTGAAATGGTCATTTTATTAAGATCTTTAAGCATCTAGGGTTTCACGTCGTGAGATATAGTAACTAATACAAACAGAAGAAGAAACAAAAGACGCGTAGATAATATTCCTTTTTGGGATTAAATAAGGGTTTTAAGAGTAATACTTAAATAGAATGATTCTGAAGAGTTGGTGGAGTTTTTTTGGAGTGTTTGAGAATGAGAGAAAAGGTGGGGAAGAGATCACAAGCGAATGGATTTTTATTAGGAGATTATACTATTGTTACTGTAATATAGATCTGATCTGGTGATGATAATAAAACAAGTTAAAAGGGAATCGATGTTTGATGCATCCGACTTATTCGTCCTTGGAAATCCATCCGAGGGTGTTTTGTGCATTAGTTTTACTCCACTAATCTGAGAGAATGTCAGTGAGCCTACTAATGATGCATGCAGTTCAGTCAGTTATAGTTTTACTCTCTCTCTCTCTCTCGATATATATATATATATATATATATATATATATATATATATCCTTGCACTCAACCGATAGTATTTTCAGTGTAAAGGACAAAATTTCCTACTTCCACTCCATTATTAGAAGTTTACTGTCTAAATAAGGTCTTTCTACACTTCATCTACATCAATCCGATCAGTTTCACCTTAGAATTGTTAAACCTAAACTTCTATAACCAGCTTTTGTCGGTGCAAGTTCAGAAAGTTTTTTTTTTTTTGTTGTTGTTGGTGAGGAGGGGTGGGAATAAGTAAGCTTTGATGCTAAGGGGAACCTCTCCCTATATATTAAAAAGATATAGAGAATTACAATTTTCATATGAAACCTGAGCATCTATGCCAATCAGAAATACATAATCAGAAGGAAACAAAGAAAAAGAGTTCCAATCGGACTACACTTAATGCATTATATTTCGATTGGCCAAGAAATCATCTTACTGATTTGCCTCCTAGAATAACAGAATGAAATATTGTGAAATTTAGTCCCAAGAATATCAATTTCAGAAGCCAAGAACATTTCCACTTTGTCTTTTGAAAGACTAGCAATAATTTTTAAAGTAAACATGCAATTTAAATATTGGAAACATAGAAATCATCTACCTCGATCTCTTAATTTAAATGATTGAACCGAATTGTGGAGATCGCTGGAACCTGATGAACATGTCCTTATATGTGTCATATTTGTCTCATATCTCTCAAGGACATAGAAATCATCAATCTCCTATATCTTAGTCTTCCAAACTGAGATGTATTACACTTAAGTACAAGTGCAACATCTTCTGTACAGGAAAGATGAGGTTTTCATTCTATACTGTGTTCTTCAATATTGTATCATTACAACCTGTGATTCGAAGACTCTCAATAGATTCAGACATAAAATCAAATGCAAAAGGAGAAAGGAAATAGGAAAGAAAAACGAGAATAGAAATGAACATAAGTACACATATTCAGTCAAGGACATATGTTATGCAATTCTAGTTCACCTTAGGAAGATTTCCAAGCCTGAGCTCAAGATCTAACTCCTCCATAGAGCTTGGGATTAAATTAAGAACCTCTGATTGCAAATGACATATATCAATTGAACCAGATTTACGAGAGAAAGGTAAGGGCGATGAATCGATCTTCCGTCTCTTGTTACTTAGACTCCCAAGCTTTGAATCAAATAAAACCAAATTCAAGCTTACAGCTGAATTGGTCTTGACATACTCCTCCTCAGACTGATATCCCGGTTCTTGTGCCCTTGATTTCTTCTTATCTCTTCAAGCTTTGAATCAGAGACTTGGAGAAAATTAACATTGACTGCTGGGGTCGACTCGAACATGGTGAATGGGAGAAATAAGGAATCCCTTTGGGTGTTGTTGAACAATAGTGGGTGAACAAGGAGAGCCCAAGGTCTGCTCATTGCAATTATCTTGAGTAGATGAAGTAGAAACCCTAACAACACTAGGGTAGGGTTATAAACTACGGAGCAAACCTGAGATTGGTTTCCATCACCCAACGCTATTGTCACAGGATTCTGATGATGATTTTGGTGGTGATGTTGAAAATTTTCGTTTTGGGGACTTGAAGATTGCTTAAGCCTAGCTCTGTCCCTCCTGACATACTCCTCCTCAGACTGATATCCCGGTTCTTGTGCCCTTGATTTCTTCTTATCTCCTTCAAGCTTTGAATCAGAGACTTGGAGAAAATTAACATTGACTGATGGGGTCGAACATGGTGAAAGGGGAGAAATAAGGAATCCCTTTGGGTGTTGTTGAACAATAGTGGGTGAACAAGGAGAGACCAAGGTCTGCTCATTGCAATTATCTTGAGTAGATGAAGTAGAAACCCTAACAACACTAGGGTTAGGGTTATAAACTAAGGAGCAAACCTGAGATTGGTTTTCATCACCCAACGATATTGTACAAGGATTCTGATGATGATTTTGGTGGTGATGTTGAAAATTTTCGTTTTGGGGACTTGAAGATTGCTTAAGCCTAGCTCTGTCCCTCCTATGTACATTCATGTGGCCACCTAGGGCTTGAGCTGACTTGAATTCTCTTCTACAAAAGCTACAAGAATATGATCTTGGAGGCCATATACAGTCTCCAAGTATCCCAGCTGAATCTTCTGCAAAGGCTTGCTCTTCCCATGAGTCCTTATTAGACGACTCGTTGAGTTTCCTTCTCTTCCACATCCAGTGCCTGTATTGCTCCATTGTACCACAACCTGAGTTTGATCAGTACTTGGAGGAGTACTTGAAAGAAGAGAAGAAATATATGGGTTGTGATGAGGAGAGGTGTAGCTAGAGAAGGAAGAGAGGTGTCTCTCTCTCTATCCAACTTGGAGATATGAAAGCTACATGAGAATCTTAGAGGGGGAGAAAGAGCTCAGATGAAAAAGTCTCTTCGCTAACTCTAGGGTTTTGTTAATGGAAAGAGAAGTGGTAGGCGCTCCAGTGTACATATTTTTAGTGAATCTACTCTTTTCTGTTTTCAGCTGGTCTACTACACAGGCACAGTAAGAAGGAACAATGGATCATTTTCTCGGAATTTCTCGGGAAGAAAAGCTTCATCATCTCGTAAAATAATTGATCATCACATGAAATGCTCGTGAGCAGTATTCCTATACTTCAGGGAGTTGAGTAGCTATCCTATTCCCTGTATTGTCTGTACGGCATGTGGCAAAGTAATTTGATTCCATCGACATTTTATCATTCGACCTCATGTTACAGAAATTATATTGAAGTTCTTAAATTTGGGTGAATTACTATTTTGTGAGCTGAAAATCAGTTATTTACAATTCCGGCTTCTTTTTGGGTATATATTAGATTGGACTGATTGATTGTCATTCCATATTGCTGGATCTTTTCAATTTATATATACCTAATGGCTTAATGTAATCATCATCCTTAAATTATTTATTTTCCACTGGGAATGAATAAATTGGTTATTAGTGCTAAATCTATATATGATCTTAAGATGTTATTTTCATTAGTCATATGAGTTTTCTTGGAGAGAGAAATGGAACTTTTAGCCAAAGAGAGTGATTCTTCACTGAATTTTCATTTATATAGATCCACATTCAGTCCCAAGGGAATTATCTGTTGTATTTCATGATGATCTTGTCTGTAATTGTTTTGGATGTAGCTCCTATTTCTAAATTAATGAATAATGTGATGCTCCTTATAACCCCAACTAATTAATCAAAATAATTTATAGTTAATGGATTGGGTTTGGAATCAAATCAGAAGTAATATGAGACTAATCCGATCAAAATTGTATTGGATCTGGAGCCTATCTTATACTTATTGGAATGGGTGATTATTTGGATAGGATTCTTATCAGCTCTCAAAATTTCAAGCAAAACTCCAATCTTATAACATGATTGGATTGAGTCTCAATTGGATCAAATCTTAGTTTGAGGTTAAGGGGGATAAAAGAGGAAAGATGATACAATTGGAGGAGTATTATTGAAAATTAAAGGGAGCTTAATTTGACAAAGGGTAGAAGAGAAAAAACAATAAAATTGGGGTATTCTAGAGAAAGAGATGGGAAAAAGTAAAGTTAAAAGTTTTCCACGAGATACATTCTTTATGAAAATAAAGGTTGAGACAAAAGAGGATAATTGTCCTTGTTTTATTATATAAATAGATACTCAGTCATATATCTATATAAATTATGTAGTATAATAACTACAAATTTTTCTCAAATATTATCAGATCAGGTCCCTATTGAATCAAAATATGGTTGATCAAAAACCAATCAACATGATTATCAAATTAGATCATTATCAGATCAGATTTCTATCAAACACAAAATCTTGATCCTAAACCAAAATGAATTATTACAATAAAAATGTTCTTGATACTAGTACTTACTAGTAATATATATTTAATGTATTTTTACAACTGAAAGTTGCTTTTATCTGGAAGATTTTCAATAAATGTTATAAATTCAATAATATTTCAGTTTCCTACCCTATCATACCATTGTTGCCTCCTCATTGCAATAATTACCAATATTTCATTACAATCACCCACATCTGAGTATTTAGAACTGACATATATTTTAAAAGAAAATGAAGTTAACATGGTGGATGGATTGATAGGTTATTTAGAGAGAGCACATGTTTAAAATTTGCAAACCACAATACAATATTTTAGAGCGGAGTTTGGAGAAAGCTCAACTCCCAAAGTTTTGTAACGAGGTTTGGGAAGGAGAGTGGCACTCTTAACAAAAGGATCTACAATGTTACTGGGCATCACACACATGGGTTAGTGGGTCCAAAATAATGAGCGTGGTATTTTTATTTTGCTAAATGAGGAAGTTATATATTTAAAATAGGAAACTGTATAACGGGGAATTCCCTTAATTAACTTACAAAACGGAACGTAGGAAGAGCAAACCTATCCCTAGCTAAACATTCTCTAGAAATCAAAGGAAGGCTTCTATCATCATAGTTAATTATTAGCAATCCAATTCCATCTACTTTGCAAGATTTCAGTTTTCACAAATTTTGATCCTAGTGGCAATAAACATCTGGCCATTCCCAAGAGTGGATTTACTTTGAGGCAATTGTCCTCACATAAATTTTTAACAGTTATAAAGATTTAGTAGTTATTGCGACAGATAACAACAATGGATAAAAAAAATACTTAATTATTGACCCCACAAAAAAAGTCCAAATTTTTTAAGTATGTTAGTTTGTCCCCATGTAGGCAAAATTGCGGCTCCGTCCCAAGCCATCCCAACTTGAGTTACGCACCAATACAAAAATAAGCATGATTGATCCAGATTTTCATCATGGGCTTGAAACCAATATCGGGCCTCTTCACAATTAATCCAATGAGTAGGTATCACCAATCAGACTAATTTTAATATGAAGGGTGTGGTGGGGGCCACGTGCATTCAAAAGAGTTGATGAGAAGCGGGCTCTTGTATTCACGTGGTGTATTGGTCTTTTTATATATATGGTTAGTTGGTGATAGGGTTCACCACTTGAGTCAAATACCCAGTAGAGAGCTGCTTGAGTCAAATAACCCAGTAGAGAGCTGCTATAAACCCCCCCCCCCCCCCCCCCCCCCCCCCCCCCCCATTATAACTTGCAGCTCTTGTTCAAACAATTTCATTAGTTGTTTAAAATCCTAAACCAAGAAAGAAAATAAAAATAAAAAGACAAACGAGAGAGCATCCATTGGCACCCTTTACTTATTTTCTCTATTTTAAATTGGGGGTGTAATAAGTAAAATTAGTTGGGTTGCCAATAGCAGCTCTCAAAATAAATTAAGGATTCCTTAAAAGAATACAGACAATTGTTTCTTCTTGCATGGTGTGTCTTTTGACTTCTAACACCCTGTGTTTTAGTGTTAGAGGGTTTGGACCTATGGGCCAAATAGGTTGGTAACTTCCAAACCCATTTAGAAAGGTAAGCCACAATGCTCCAATCTATGTACTTTTGTTATTAAGGCCTACCATAAGGTCGACCAATGTCTGCCACGTGGTGGTCAAAGAAAATTGAACTTTGTTTGCAAATCAACTACAGGAAGTTACATTGACTGTTTACAAAATATATAATCATAGATATGGTAGCTTATGAGCGACATCTAAAGTCTGAAATCAAGAAATTCTGTATGTGTCGTTAATGGATACTTAAGGCCTAATCTAAGTTTAATAGTCAAAGCTCCGTATTTGATTAGCAGGAATGGCGGCTTCTGATTGGCTAGGAGCATCTAGGAGGAGATCCTAACTCCTTGTCCATGGCCCTCTCAAGTCTCAAGTCCTTAGTTTAATATGAAACTCTCTCTCTCTCTCTCTCTCTCACTCACACACACACACATATAAGAAGTAAAGAAGTCTCTAGCTGACATTAGAAATGATAAAATTGGGGATAAGTTTTTAAAAAATAAAAAACAATAAGTGTGTTTTAATAAGATGAGTAATTAAAGGCAGAAGACAAGATCAGATGTGACAAGCTCTTGTGGATTAATTAAATAGAAAGATTGATTAAATACAATTAGTGTCATTTATTGAGTGTCCCATCTGCTTAATCACAGAAAATGTCCATGCAAATATTCAATCATTCTCTTTAATCTAAACACTAAAATATTT
This sequence comes from Akebia trifoliata, assembly GCF_017979445.1. Classification (NCBI taxonomy): domain Eukaryota; kingdom Viridiplantae; phylum Streptophyta; class Magnoliopsida; order Ranunculales; family Lardizabalaceae; genus Akebia; species Akebia trifoliata. The sequence goes on along the minus strand of NC_141382.1, from coordinate 204,911 downwards.
AGTAGACAAATGAGAAAATGTGTGTATAAATACTGATTGCTGGTTTTCTTTGTCAATCTTGTGAACGTGTTTGGAATCTCTGAGTCATGCCTTCAAGATCAGGTCAATATTCAATATCAGGAGTCAATTAAGGCATTTCATTTCCCTTTTAAAATTTGCTATATCTTATTTTTATATCTTCTTAATTAATTGTTAATTTTCTTTTGGTAAGATGGGGTCAAGTCAATGACCTTGGCATCGTTGCATACACCCTAACGGTCTGACATGCGAACAACTTGCACTTTCCGAGCAGGTAAGAGTGGCCCCAGCTTAGGATGTTAACCTATATATCTTTACTATTACAATGAGAGAAGAGTCAGTATCGTTGACGTAAATTCACATTCACTAATTTTTTTAATTATAAAAATGTCTTTACATTACATTAAACTGTATTAGACATTATAAAAATTAGATTATCTATTTAAAAGTTTAAAAATAATTTCTTAAATTAATGCTAGTGGTGGTGGTGGTGATATTACCAGACCATTATAATATGAACTCCCACCATAAGAGATTTTATTAAAAAATCACATTGTAAATAAATGCTACAGTTAGAAATTTTCATTTTGTGTGGTGTTTTTTTTATACTAAAATCACTTATGGTGTGAATTCACATTATGTTAGTAATATGGGGAGTGTTCGGTTGACAATCTTAAGGTGACAATGTTAGTTGACAAAATTTGTTCTATATGACTAAATTTTTTTTGGATTGGACTGATTTTTTGTGAGATGATCTCTACTAAAACTTCTAGGTGTATCAAAAATGATTTACAAATTTTTAGTAAAAAAATGACCTTCACAATTCTAAAATAATTTTGATGGGATTAGAAATTTCAAATTGGACTGATTTTTGGTGAGGATGATCTCTTCACCATAGAGATCATCTTCACAAAAAATCAGTCCAACCCAAAACTTTTAAATCATATAGGACAAATTTTGTCAACCAACGTTGTCGTCCTAAGATTGTCAGCCGAACACCCCCTTACATATATATATATATATATATATATATAAATAAGACTGACTCAGTAAATGGGAAAAATACTAATCAAAATATAAATGTTCAAATTAATATGTGAAATACATATGGAAATCACTATTACTAAAAAGGAAATAAGACACTTAGATCTATGTGGTAACTGGTAAGAGACTTTTGATTCACCTCCAAAGAATCCAGAAAGTTAGACAAAAGAGAAGAGAACTATACCTTCCCCTGAGGACTGAGGACTGAGGACTTAGGACTTATACTTCTTCTTTATCAATTTAAATTAGTAGTGAGATTGTCCTTTGTTTACGGGTTCTACCTAAACTGTCTTCATTCTCCACTTGGTTTTTTTTTTTTTTTTTTAAAGATGGTGAATTTGGACTTAAATTATTTTATTTTATTTTTGGGTAACCAAACAACAACAATAAGAAAATAAAATAAAAATAAATGTTTGAGATATAATCAAGCTTAAGAAATAATTAAATACTCCTGCCGACTGCGACGCAGATAGGAATCGTATAAGATAGTGGGTACGACATGACACTAGGTGACTGAACGAAATGTTACATTAGTTTAACATATTTTGCAGGAAATATTAGGTTCCATACTTGTGGAAAATGTTTGTGTTGCCCTTTAATCCCCACCACTTTTTTGTCCTTTTACGTGGTGTTTTCTCTTTGTTTATTAATTAAGATTGGTATTATCTATTGCCATACAATTACAAGTATTTTTAAGTTATATCTGTATTTTAGTAAATGTAATAAACCAAGGTCAAATGACTTGAATTTCATGCAAGATAAAAAAATTTGTTAATCGCGGTCAAGATAGACTTGAGATGTTCATGCAAGATAAAAAATTTGTTAATCGGTCAAAGTTTATGTTCAATTATGTTAATAAACTAAGTATAGCAGGGATGAGGATGTTGAGATGGATGATTGAAAATATATATCAAGAAAGATAAAATTAGAAACGAATATATAAAAATAAAAGAAACTCCATTAGACTATAAACTAAGAGAAAATCTGCAGAGATGGCTTAGACAGGTTTAACGAAAGTCCATTACAATCTTGAGTAGAAGAAAATTTTAAGTTGAAAGTCCTAAAAATGCAAAAGAAAGATTCAAAAGAATGTTGATGAAAGAAAATATGAAAATAACAGAAGACTTAATCCCGAGGGGTTGGCTCAATGACAATTTCGGATCGATAAGTCGTTAATGCCTGTAGGGTCGTGAGTTCGATACCCAATATGAGCATTAATTCCTCAGGGGCCACTTATGAGGATGCACTTTCACTTATTTAGTGCGTTTGATGTGCGGACGTTGCATGTGCTCCAAAGACTAATCCTTAGCTTTAGACATAATGGAATTGAGGACTTGGATTTGATGGGATAGATGAGGATTTGTTATGCTTATTGTACACCTCAAAAGGACTTTTCTAACTTCAAATGACATTTGAGATTCTCCATGAAACCAGCTGTTGAGATAAGAAGTCAAAAATACACAATTTTTTCCTAGAGAGGAATAGTATAAATGTGTTAGAGAGACATTTTTTTCTTGCAAATCCTTGTTTGTTTAATGGATAGACTCGAATTTCATATGAGGCTAGTTTATCCCACTGAAAAATATTTGAATCAAACATATTAGTCTCAATATTTAATGAGGTCTATGGTCCTACACTAAGATTCCGATTCATATAAATATTAAAAGACTGATAAGGCACACAGGTAGGTGAAATTAGGTCAGATGGTTCAAACTTGACACATTCTACTAATCCACATTAAAAATAAATAAAAATGGTGACACAGTCTTAAATTTAAACCTCAATAAGCAAACGTGAGAATCTAAGCCTGTCGAAGAGAATTCTGACATCATATGGGTTCTTGACATTTGGCACACTTGGTCACCAACTTGGGCCCTCCACGTGTTAGGTTGCCCATTGACCCAGGATGGTACCACCTTGTGCAGAATTTGGGTCCATTATGTTGAATTATAAAAATCAAATATGATTGTTTTAAATGATGATTCAGGACATGCAACTCCTGCAATCTGTACAATTCGTTCATGGTTTACGTCACTTGGTACTAATTTGGTGGATTGGAATAACTAATCTGGGACCACTTCAATCAGAGTAGTTAGATGAGTTTTTGGTTTTTGTCCATGAATAAAATTTGAATGAGGACTTTTTCCTATGGATGAGTTTCCTATACTATCTCAATTCTCAACCGTTAGTTGGACACGAGAATTTTCTTTCTCAATAACACTTCCATGGTTGTTTTTCTCATGTCCGGCCTAAGATCAACATTTGACCACTTTTCTTTTTTCGGGATAGAAAATGGCCTAAGAAAACCTTCTTGATTGATGTCGTCTCAATCACATATGTTTAAGGTGCTACTGGTGACATCAACTTCAGACTTCAAGAAACTTACAATGAAGACTAACTACCATCTTAGGATTGCTTTTTTTATTTATAAGGGTAATAGAAAATAAAATGGATTTAGAACATTTCTTGTGGACATGTTTGAGGAAGAAGTAAAAGAATAAGGACTGCAACAATTTTTTTTTTTTTTCTTTTTTTTAGATTGTAATATGTATATGGGGTGCAGAAAGATTTTTTAAGTGATGGAGTGAAATCAATACTAAGTGATCTGTAACTAGTCGGTCTCTTGAAAAAACCCATCATCTACAAGAATATCAGCATAGAGATTCATCCTTCTGATAGACTGCCTTTCAAGCATATTATCATTACTGTTTTTTATAACTTCTAAGTTAATTGAAAAATTCCAGAAGCCAAATTTATAGCAAAGGAATATCATCCAACTTTAGGGTGTCTATTATTATATAGAAAATATATTATCAGGAGAATCAATTCCTTGAAAAGTGACATTGAGAAACAGGATTCCTCCAGAAAATGCTTGTCAGTTTTTTTTTTTCAATGAAACTATCAAAAGAGAAGTTGGTTTCTAGTTTGAGGATGGGGATGATCGTGATTTTCATTCCAGGCAAGAATATCAAATTACAAAGGACAAAGGAGTTCGATTGAAGTTTTTTTTTTTTTGGATACGTAAATGGAAGAATATTTTCCCTGGAAATTGTGCAATCATAAGTCTGCAATCTTCACTGAGAATCATTTTCCCATGCAATCAGTTCAGTAGGTTCCTTGAGTGCAGGGCAATAATGTTTCAATTCCATTACACAGTCACTAGTGATGATTGGTGAAAATCTAAACATCTTCAAAAATGACAACTTTGGAGAAACATCTTGTTTTTTTTGTTAAAGAGTGAGTTAACCATTTCTCGAGGAAGTCGAATTATTTTAATCAGATCAAGCTGGGATTGTATAGTTTTTAAAGTAAATTTATTTCAACTGCTAGATCCATAATTTGAACTATGAAATGAGGAGGAAAAGTTAAATGGCATGGCAAAGAAGATGTTTCTATTAATGTAGGAAGCAGGAGGGAGCACAAAAAAAAAGTCCATAGGAAAGCCATCCAAAAAATTCACATAAAACCACGACCTGCCTACACTATAAAATAAACTAACAAATACACGAATTGTGAGGAGGGTGAAGGGAGACCTCTTTAGATGCCCTATGCCACATAAAAAAAAAAAAAAACGGTCGAACCAATAAAAAAAAATCTCTTTCTTACTACATTTTCTTGACACCAACTTCGGCTCCACCATTTTTCAGTGCCTTTAATTTCCGGTAACCTTTATCTGTACCGAATATCCTGACACAAAACACGACAAGACAGAAGTGAGTAAAAAACACTTTCCTTTTAGGCAATATTAATTATTTTTGAGATTAATATCAGACCCAGTGGTCGATAGGTTAAATTCTCAGAAACCATGCCCATGATACTTCTCAATCAAATTCGGAAACCAAATGGAATTAAAAACAGAATCAGAACCAATGTACAGACGTGGGTGCCAACATTATGCGCAGAACCAAAAATATTCCAGTATGAGGGCACCGACGAAATGGAACTTATCATAGTCCCAACATCTGAGCTCCATAGCTTAACGTGCAAGTCCAGTCTATTTTATGAATAATGGTAATGCTTGTCACTAGTGAATTGTAGTCCTTTGCCTATAAAATAAAATCTCTAATGATTGATTGACGTCAAAAGAGAATTAATAATTTTCAAAATTAGATCCATCCTTCTCTTTTTCAACAATAACCCAGTTCGATAACAATATAGTTCTAAATTTTAAACATTCTACTGATTAGAAAAGGCATCAATTTTAAACCATTGGCCATTTCACAGATGTCAAAACTTATAACAAAATTGTAGTACATAGCATAGTAGTAAATCGGAAAAAAAAAAAAAAAACAGGACCCAGAAGTTATAATACATACATATTAATGTCGGAAACAATGAGACTAACATTTACTTGACAAAAAACTATCACATGCTATTTGTTAACAAATGGTTTCATGGATGCAAAAAAAGACAAGGTTAAAGATCTAGGACAAAATAAATAACACAAAAGAGGATGCAAAACTTACCAGTCCATGTAAACAAAAGTCGAAGAGTAGTTGCCAGACTTAGTGTAAAGCAAACGGTGGTGATAGTCATGAAAATCAGCTCTGTGATAAAAACAAATATTGAAGACATCAAAAGTTGAAATGGACCCAAAAACAAAACAAAATAGGCTCTTGACCAGACCAACAAGTAGAAAGCCCCTATCAACTTACCCTCCATATAAAGGAATAAAATTTGAGAGGCTCCATGGGAAATGATACCCACAATGAGCTTCTACTGTCTCCAAGACTCTTAATACCATCCATAGCCACAGAGTCAACAGATGAGGCCCAGTGAGAGCAGGACCGACGATTGTGGCAAAGCCCAGAAATAGTATCTCAACAGGGTGAGCGTATTCAGAAGTCAGTCCAAATGGTGTAGCATATCTGCACATGATGTAGTTGAACAATAAGAGTCCCAAAAAGAAAGGAAACATTTGAATTGGAGTTTTAAAAACTAAACATTTTATAAAAAACTTCAGCAAGGTCACTTACTCATGATGGACGCTGTGGACATGCTTGTACAACCATTTTGAATGTAAAACCCTGTGCCCCCAATAGAATATAAAATCCTCCAGGATGAGGTAGAACAGTATTTGCAGCAAAACTACTTTCCTGAAGGGAAAAAAAATAACAATCTAAAATCATTCCAAGAAAGAAAACACCCCCCCCCCCTGCCCCGGCGTTTGGCCAGCAGGTGAAGACAGGTTTGAATCCCTGATCAGTGGTATTACAACTTCAATTTACCAAGCTAGATCTTGCAGACCATTATCTATGAAAAAATATAAATATTACAATTTTGAAAGGGATTGGTACAGCTTGTATAGAAAACTTAGAAATAGCATCTAAAAAGCCTAAAATTACCAGGATGGCAGTGGCAGGCTACTTCGCATGCCCATATAAGTAAAGACAGGATAGGAGAAAATCATAAGTGGCAAGTTCACACCAAAATGATACAACAATAGGCGTGTAATACATTTCTCCTGAGCAGCAGAGGTGTTATTTTTAGTCTGCAAAGAACCATAAATATCTCATCATACAAACAATAAAGCTCAAGCACGATGTCAATAAAACTAGCACAAGCATAAACCAAGATGATGAGATGAAAAATATAGTAAGTCAGGTAGTAAATTAGCAGAAGCAAGAGGGCCTGGACCCAAAGCTCAGAAGTTGACATGTTGCAATGCCATTTGGAGGTTGCAGATTCAAGTCGAGCTTTACTCTCAAAAAAAGATTAAAAAACATGGAAACAAAGGAAACCATGTAAGAAACTCTTTTTTTATGGATATGTGTAAGAAATTTTACTTCTATGTTATATTCAAAGTCCTCTTCATTACGTGATGGAGGTAGACCAGATTCACCGGGTTCTAGTTAATAATATGATTCCTTAGTTTTAAAAAAGATGGGCAAATGCCTAAAAATGGATTAGTAAAATAGGTTGTTAGAACACATGTACAATTTGCATGCAGGGCGGAGCCAGGATTTTCTTTTAGTAGGGGCAAACTTATAGTTAATTGGAGGGGAAGGGGGCAAAATTGGAGGAAGATGAGGGAGTGGGGGCAACAGGGTCAAACGGGGCATGTCAGTAGTTCAAAATGTAGGGGTATCTCAAATTTAAGCATAAATTCAAGGGTATCTAAAATGCCCAAAAAAGTTGAGTGGGGGCAATTGCCCCCATTGTCTCCTTAGTAGCTCCGCCCCTGTTTGCATGCTAGAAAAATCATAAAGTCCCCTTATTAAATGAACTCCATAGTTAATTCCTGAACTTCGGTAATCGTTTTTTTATACTGATAATCGAACTCTCTGCTGCCACAAATTTTGTGATTTAGAAGGCAAATTTAAAAAAATAAACATATAAATTGTGTTACAATCTCTTTGGGTTTCCAATGTCTTTTGCAAAAATATAGCATCGTAATATTCCTTGATCTTATCTCCAAGGCTGTACAAACTCCAACTTGATATTGAACCAATGAGGGGGTGTAAAACTTTGATCTTATAACAGTCTCAGGATTGGTTTAGGATGTCTGGTATGAGGAACAATGTGGATTAGCCTCATATTCGAGACCCCAAAGAGCATCTTGGCTGGTGGTAGTGGTGTTGCGCCACAACCAAAGTACGAGGAAGAAGAGAGAAGAGAAGCCAGGAGAGGGGGGGGGGGGGGGGGCATTCTGATTTTTACAAACCTAATGGGGTATATTTTTGGTACCCACAGCACACTCTTGGACTTCCATAAGTCCAATATTTGGCAAGATGATTGGTTTAAATGGTTCTCCCTTATCCCTGGGTGGCAGTAGCACATAAAGGGTTGTGATACAAGGACAGACCTGAAGGAAAGAGGGGGGAGGGGGGATATTTTTGATAACCACAACATACTATTGGACTTTTCTATGCCTCATGTTGGCCAAGATGATTGGCTTCCATGTTAGATCTTATCGAGTATGACGTTTTTCCAATTGAATTAGAATTGGATGGCTAAATTGGAAAAGTATTTGCAAATAAAAATGTTGTAAGATGACACCAAGGCAAGTTATGCCTCCTGAAATAGAATGTGGAATGATATATTCATAAAATTAATGCATCCAAAATAAGGATGTTGAGATGGATTAGCGGAAAAATTAGAAAAAATAAAATAAAATCAGAAATGCGTGCATTGTGAAAATGCAAGAGTGGCCCCAATATGTTATATAATAAGGGCATAGAATAAGGAACTAGAAGTAGATATGCAAATAAGTCAGATAAGGCTTTGATAACGATACGTATTTGTGGCCCAAAACTATGGTAAAGAGATAATAGAGATGTTACTCTTTACATGGAAAATGGTCGCTCTCTCCCATGCTATGGAATCTAAAACCTTTAAATCCTTTTCTCTTTACATACAGTGGTATCGGTATTTGTTTCACATCAAATTTGGCTCAACTATAGACCCAAAAATTTCATTTTATTTATTTTTGATAGGTGCAAGTACAAAGGTTGCGTTTTCATCCCATGTATGTGGTATTAACACAGGCTTTACCACCTCAATGATGTGGCACCTTCAAAATATTTAAGAAAGCACACACACACACATGCACCGAGTGTGTGTATCTTAAGTCTTAAAATAAATGTTAACAATGCAGTTGGGTCCATCTGCTTTGATAAGTGGGGTTCAAGCAGTCTAACATCCAACGCATACCCAAGCCCCAACACTGCACCTGTGCCTATATAACATAGTTGTCATGGCCACTAGGTCAGAGCATTTACACATCAGAATGGCACTGAAATGCATGCAGTAGAACACATATTGTTGGTTTAGAAAGGCTTGGCAGAAGGTAATCCATAATTGGTTTGAATTTCAACCATAATGTTGGTTAGTTGCTGCTACGAATTTAAGATAAACAAAAATGAAGAAAGAGAGAATTCAACTATTAAAACCAAGTTTTGGATTATGAACTGGATTAAGGCTCATTGTATCAATAAAGGGGTGTAAATAAAAAAGTTGTACATTAGATAATGATGTAAAGAACTATATAATAGAGCATTTAAAGAAGCCTTTTCCTGATCCAGACTAAATATTTATGGGGCTACGAATCAAATATTGATACGGCTAGTACATGACTTTAATTAACCAGCCTTTGGGTTGTGCTTTTTTTCTTTCTCTTTTATGCTGTAATTGTTGCTGGTTATCTCAAGCAGTCTTTTCAATGAAAATTTCTCTTTACAGAACAAAAAATAAAGTAGCCCTTTTTCTAAATTGGGAGCATGCATTAGGTTTTAGTGAATGGAAAAAAAAAAAAAAAAAAACACAAGGCACAAGAATGAAAGCCACATCACATTAGACTAACCATCCATGAACCTATTAACTGTTTAGTGTGTGGGGGCATCTTATTCATAAAGTACTCTGTACAAGGAGTTGTGCAGATTCAAGTCTTAACTACAAAAGACTATCTAGACCAGGTAATGATCTGATATTCAAAGAAATTGCCAATAACCTGCATCAAGCGATAATTTTAGCTCATTCTTAAGAAAGCAAGACAAAAGAGAAAACCTGAATCTTGTACTTGCTCAGGTATCCTGCCCTTTCAAAATATATGAAAGGAAGACCTGACAAGAAAAAGACACTTTCGTGAAGAAAGAAACTTCCCAGAGAAGCAAGCTGGAAATCACTGAAATGAGTGATCAGATACTGCACCACAAACAAACAAAAAGATTAGTTTACTACAAACACATAAAATGCATATTAGATTATGGTTCCAAAGAAAATTCAACTCACGCACACCAAAACCATCAACAGACAATATTACTGCCATCCAAAGGGGAAATATTAACCAGTATTCTTTTTGACAACATGATTACAAAAATATTATAGATAGGTCTTTTGAATACGCATGTCGAGGTCTTCGCAGGCACGTGGACACCAGCCAGTCGTTCCCCTTGGGCATGCCTTGCCATCAGGCGCCTTGGGCCGAATACAGCCCGACAAGACCCTTGAAGCCAATGGACCCCGACAGACTTTCAACTTGCACAAGACATAACTGACAATAGACTAAAAGGGGGGAGTCGTTCGAGGTTAGGCATTGGTGGGGCCTTTTGTGTGAGAGACAACTAAGGTGGTCAGGATCTGCAATTGGCAGGCTCTGGGGATTGCCGGATCTGCGTGATGGTAGTGTCAGCAATGCTGACTCTCTCTTGTGGATCCCTAGGGGATCATTGTTATCCCAGGTTGACCTTTGCTAACACTGACAGGCAGAAGGGAAGGTCAGACCCCAAGTACCTACTGTCTGACACCCTAGCTGGCACCCTCTATCTGAACTAGCTGAGGGAAAGGGGGCCTCTATTTAAAGCAGCATGTTCCCCTTGACGGGACATTAGTTCTCAATCCGAAGAGCAAAACTCTGCCCAAGCTTTGACTGATTCTCTATCTCCTTTTGTTGCTACTCACACTCCCTCTCCACCACTTAGCCTCACCTCACCTCCCCTCCCCCCTTTCCCCTACGGGGTTTGTCAGCTCCGTCTTGTCTTCTTCCCTACAAAACAGTGTTCTTGGGCCCATGCGTTGGGCCTCATGAGCACTGGATCCTGGTCAAACCCCCGAATCTAGCCACGTAATCTAAATCCTTATCCGTGGGCTGTTCTTACAGTGAACAAATACTGACTAGAAAAGAGTGGGAGAAAAACAAGAAATTATGGATTTAGTTAATTCTGTGAGTGAGGGCTGGGGAGCATATGAGTATAAATTAACTAGATTGGACTCGATTATTAGTTGAAACATTCATTTCCATGTGAGAAAATTGAAATTTTAGTACTTGTGTTCAAAGCATTATTTTGACTAAAATGATAACTAGCAGATTATAAATATCTATCAATTCTCGCTGATTCCTTTGTCATTACACAAACAAAATTCAACAATGTAAACAAAGAGAAATCCAATTAAGTCTACAAAATATTTCATGCCATTATCGACACTAAAATCAAAAACTTCAAACTCAAGAATATAAAGCCAACCTTATTCAATGATTCATCCCCCATTACACAAACAAATTTAACAAAAGCAAGAAATCCAATTACATCTACCAAATATTCTACGCCATTACCGACACTACAATCAAAGCTCCAAATTCAAAAACACAAATCCAACCGTATTCAATCATTCATCTCCCATTACACAAGCAAATTTAACAAATAAAACAAAGTGAATATCAAATTGCGTCAACCAAAGATTCGACGCCATTATCGACAATAGAATCAGATGAATAAAAAACTAAAGAACATATATCCAATCATATCCATTAATTCATCTCCCATTACAAATAGCGAAACCCAATTATGCCACCATTATCGACACTACAATAAAAGCTTCAAACAGAATAACACGAATCTTGAACTCGCAATCCAAAACTCAAACAGAACCTCATCTATCAGTAAAGAACATAAGCAAAATTTAAAAAAAAAATAAAAAATAAATAAAATTGAACTAAATCTAATAAAACATCCTGCATTCTTGAGAAGAAGAAAAAAAAAAAGAATAGTAGTAAGAGTAGTAACAGTACCAGCCAACAAGATTCAAGAAGGGGCGCCATGAAAACCATAGAGAGAATCTCGACCTCCCACGAGTGATTCAGGGAAGACGAGAGAGAGAGAGAGAGAGAGAGAGAGAGCCCTATTTGCGTCGGACACACCAACACGACACTAGCATTACCACTGGCGTGACAGACTGTCCATGTGGGGGAAATATAACTTTCATATATAAATATTAGATTATCCTCTCCACTCAAGTCTCCAAACCCGGCCGCTACATTTTCAGGAAAAATAAAAATAAATAAAAAGATATTGTCTCGTTCCGAGGAGGAGGAATACTTACCTATATCTCTAGCCGTTCGATTTTCCTCGATCAAAGTATTCACTAACAAAATCTAATGGTAGAGATATAAGGTAAACGTTTCACTTGGGAGGACAACAATGTTATAAGCTTTTGAAAAAGAATTTCTATTGGCACTCCACCTTTTACTTATTACATTATAACTAAATTTAAAAAATAAAATCTTTAATTGAATGAGAATCTCATTCTCCTATTTGAGGATATTTTATTCTATTTGATGTAGATATATGGAAGAGAGAAGAACACGATATCAACATCAAAATATCATAATAGATAATCATCGTTAATATCAATTTGTTGTTTTTGATGGGTTATACAATTGATAGTGACAATACTAACTTTTTAAATTGTGTGTGTGTGTGATGGGAAATAATTTCAATAATTGGGTGTAATAAGTAAAAGTTGGGGGTGTCAATAGAATCTCCGCAGAAGTTATGATTAACCCCCAATAGTTGGATTACTGCCGGACTCTCAATCTTCTTTACTTGCCACTTCATTTTTTGCCACGTGCTTGTTAGTCATTACAATTTTAACAACTAAGTACGCCGTTGCAATCATACTCATCAGATCTTTTGGTTCCAATCAAATGTCAAGAAAATGCTCTAAATCTATACTTAATACTTGCCAATTATTAACTTTATTTTTTTGTATTTAGATTAGATTTATTAAAGGCTAAGCCATGATCCATGGGTTAATAAGTCAAAAGAATTGGACATGTGGCATGTTTTAATACCCTCCCAAAGGGATCCACGAAGAGAATGTATTGTTGGTTGTTACATGATCACATGGACCTTTAGGGACCCAACGTTGATTGGTCTCATTATTTCTATGATAATTACTTAAGATTCATAAGTGAAAAAAACAAAATCATATAATTTAATTCTATGAATGTTATTATGTTATGTACTTGACCATATGAACACATCAAATGGGATTAATTCAAGTACAAACAATGACCGCTAGTTCATGGGTCAATTTGAGTCATGTGCTCCATGGGTATTAGATAAAAATATTTTTTAAGTATGATTAATTAAGTTTCTATCTTATGTTGTATGACTAGAGTCTATCTTTGCCTATGACATAATCATCATCTTCGGGGTTAAGAAGGTAAAAGATGAAAAACAATAAAAGTATAAGAATACTATTGAAAAATGAGAGAATAATAAAGAAAATAAAGTTGAATGATTTCATTGGAAAATGGATAGACCGAAGAGAAAATGCAATAAAATTGAAACCATTTGAAATAAGTGTGAGATTGAAGTTATTTGAGAGGGATAAACATTGAGGTAAGACAATGTTGTGTTTTTGAGTTTTGTTAATGCATGCCCCAAGTGCACATGTTAAGAGGGAGTCCAACTTTGAAGTGGCCAAGTCATTTCAAATTTTTGGAGCAATCCTCGTATATAATTGACATGTTGCGACATTTCTTCTACATTTCTAAGAATATTTGAGATTCTTCGGCAAGTCTTCAAACAAATGACATGTCACCCTTGACGTTGGTCTCATCTATAAAACTAATGAAAAACCCGTATCAATATTCTCATCCTCACCATTATCATCATAACTACCACCATCACTATATCATTGACATCATCTCCATGACCATCATCATCGTGATTATTTTTGGAGAAAAAAATTATAGATTTTTAAATCATTTTTTGTTTGTTTATAAGAGAAGACCAAGGTCAATGGGTATTTCATAAATTTGGAAACATAAGGTATCTCAAATATTAATTGGAACGTTGAGGTTCCACGCGTCATTAAAGGAGGGTTCCTTCAAAATTTTGAAACGGACTAGTCACTTTAAAGTTTTTTTTTTTTCCCCCCATTAAAATGCATTTAAAAGTTAAAATACCTTGAAAATCGTTATTTGTGGTTATTTTTGGGAAATCATTTTTAAGGCATTTTCAATTAATAAAAATAAGTTTTAGAAGTGTATTTAATGCATCGTAGCGTGTGCCTTAGTTAATAACTCCCTTATTATAGATGGGTCTTGTTAATGTGTACCCTTAAAAGTGCAATAAATAGGCTTTGGAAATTGAATTTAGTATACAAAAATTCTCTTAAAAAATATTTTTTATCAAAATACCCTCATATGGTTATTCCTAAGGTTTAACAAAACCCATTATATATGATTGGAGAATGATTCTAAATCTTTATTTCTAGTATCCAAAATAATCCTTGAAAAATCTTTATTTCAAGTAGGTGCCAAGTAACTTAGTTGGTAAAGCCTTTGGGTGATGATACCAAAGACCTCGATCTAATTCCCGTTAGTATCAAATTATCGAACTCATTAAAAATATGCTTACCAACCGGATTAAAAAAAAAAAAAAATCTTTATTTCTAAGTCCACTTGTTTCACAAGTGCCTAATAATAGTTTATAAGAGTAAATTTATTTCAAATTCCATATATTTTTAAGAGTCCTGATAATATGACTTGCCAAGGTGCATACTCAATCGACTTACATGGATAAGTTAAGATTTGTACACCTTGGGAAGCACAACTCCCTTGGGATACATTTTTTTTAAAATGGGGGAGAGCAATCATGTATCCCGAGGCGTATAGATCTATGATTCTTGAACTTGTCAAGTCAGAGAGTTGATTGAGTATGCTACTTGGCGAGTCATATTATCACGACTCTATTTTTAACCTAGGAGAGTCTGGTAGAAATAGCCATGACATGTGTCCTCATGCATTTCAATGATATTTATACCCCCATAAGTCGTAGGGGGACCATGTGCTTGTCAAGGAAGCCTCTCCATGCTTTTCCAGGCTCATATAGGATCGAATCACACTCCCTTGCCCACATTTTTTAGTCTTATTAATCTCATGCTTACTCCATATTTTATTTACTTACAAAAGTATATCATCATCAAGAGTATCATCACGCTCCTGATCAACTATACTTGTTGCATAGAGTGATTCATTGAATCTTATAAGATGAGTATTAGTTCCTCGCCGGCATCAGCTCATTGAAAAGTATAAGTCAATGTGGTCTTTAGGACACCAAGCATTGGTCATACCCCAAGTCAACTAATTAATTGATAATTGATTTTATTCTTCGTTCTTTTATTTTAATATATGTGGCATGTTACTGTGGTCCATGTGGGTTTATGCATTTCAAGATGGAACCGGGTAATCTAATTATTATTTTTTATAATTAAATTAAGAATAATGTTGAAGTAACATTAACATATACATAGATTGTACATTCTCATGTCGTGAAAAACACATCTGTTTATGTGTGCACTACCACATTAGAATGTCAGAATCGATATACATTTCACTCTTAAATTAATTATTAAATATTCATTTTTAATTTTGAAACTCACCCTGTTTTGGGATTTTTACTTTCTACACATAGAATAAAAAGCCCTTAGTGTCTCAAGTATTATAAATAAAAAAAATAATAGTATTTTATAAAAAAATCAATAAAATTTATGATTTTATACAAATAGTGTTGTTCTTGAGATTTGAATGCTAAAAAAATTAAATTTAAAATAAAGGGTTAGAATATAATCATATTCAGTAATTAATTAATTAATTAATTAATTAATTGTGAATTTGCACTGGCCCTTATTGGGAGAATATACTCTTTAAAAAAAAAGTTTAGAATTTTGTGACTATGCTCAAATAGGCTAATCTCGAGGTGTTGTAAATTTATGCACGTGTGTGCTCGTGCTCGTGCGCTAGATAATAGATATTCTATGCAGACGTATGAAGTATGATTCGTTCAGTCGTTGTTGACTTGGACTCGACCAACGTCGTACGGCTGAATTCGTAAATATAGCAACCCTAGTCAGGCATTTTCGTAATTTAAACAAATTCCCACTTTAATATTTTCCCACCTCGCTCGCTTTAGTTTACACCTCGTTAAAGACAGAAAACCCTCCTGACTAAGTAAAGTCGCTTCCTCTTCAACAACTACTGTAGTAGAAAAGAAAAAGTTGACGACCAACAGTTATAAAAGTAGAAGGATCCAACGGTATCTCTCTTGAACTCAATTGATTTCTCTCAAAAAACTACACTAGGTAATCTATTCTTACTGTTATTTCGCGTTCATGAATTTCCAAGTAATTTTTTTGCAGATTGTTGTGTTTTTATTATTATTTAGACTTGATTCAAAGTCGGAACATTGACTTTGAATCGAATCGGAGCTTTATTTTCTGAAATTTTTGTGTGTATGTTGTTTGAATTTGCTGATGTGCGAGTTAATTTCTTCTTTTTTAACATTGTTACGGATCGCAATTTTTTTTGGTTCTTAGACTTTGGTTTTGCTAGAATGGTCGGACTCTTCATGAAATCTTAATTGAGTCAACGAAAAGATCGCTTAGAAGAATTTAGGGTAAGTTTTATTTATAATTAGATTATCTTTTCCTTGTTGTGTAGGGCATTGATTGATTTAATGAAATGATCTATTAGAAGAATTTACGGTAAATTTTATTTATAGTTGGAATATTTTATCTTTTTTGTCTAGGAAATGCTATCCGTCCTTTAGAGTTACTTATAGGAAACTTTCTGAACATATATCATGTTTAATTACAATGCTCATTAGATTTTTTTTTAAATTTTTTATTTTTCAATTTTTGTCCCTTTCTGTTGGTGTGAACTCCTTTTCGATCGTTCAAGGTTGTCTTTAGTCTCCCATGATCTAGTGTGTTGAAATTCTAGTTGGGTAATGTCATACAGAGGAAGAAATTGCATGCCCCTTGCTCCAAATAGTCCCCCCTCTTATAGACCTCTCCATTTCTTGTGCAATAAGTTCTCTATCTTGTTCTCGAGAGTTGACATGTGTATACATCCTACCATAACTGCATTGCTTATCATGAGGTGACATGAGCAGACGTCTTGGGGGTGCCTTTGATGATAGCCCAGCTGCTTATTTCACATGGCTACTCTTACAAGACCAAATCAGCTGTAAGTAAACTAATGTGGTCAGATAACCATCCTAATAGGGGTCAAATTAGTGGTAGGTGACAAGCTTTGGGGATGGTACCAATATGAGATCCCCATGGGATTACTCTTCTCTAACTACCTCGTCTTCTAGCTACATCTTGGTGCTTGGGTACAAGGAAATGGATGGTTGACTCCTCGCCTTAAGTGCTGGTCAGGCCTGTTGCCGTTATTTTTTGGTCCATCGAGTGGCTAAATGGTCCCTACATGGGTGAAGATTTTTTCTAGTTTCCATACTTTCTAAATTGCGTTGGTCTATGATTTTTTTTTGTTGAACTTAAAAAATAAAACCGCATTGGTTTACACCATAATGAGGTTTTGACTCTCAAGGTATAGTCTAACATTGCATATGGAACTGCTCGCCTGCCAGACTTGTATTGTGAGCTTGCCTTTTCATATATTGAGTATATTTGAAGTGTCCAAGCATTTTACTAAGGTGATTTCTTTAGTAATTGCTTGAAATTTCATTTATAGATTATTATATATATTTTTTTCGGTGTGCAGGGCAAGAGAGCAAGTTGTTTAGTGATTTCAATTTCTTTTTTCCATGTGATTTTCATTATTTACACCTGCAACATGCAACCCCTGGGGTAAACAACTTGTTTTGTTTTGATTAGAATCTGTTTTCAATGGATGGTTCACTTCCAACTTAATTGTATAACCCAGGGGTGAAGCCAAGTAGGGACCCCACTGAACTTTTTGAAAGAAAAAAAAAACTGGTGATTAGTCCCCCCCTAAATTTTGGTTCATATTAGAGATACCTCCCATACCTTTCAAATTGACAACATGCAAGCCTCCACTCACCTCAAAATTTTGATTCATATTAGAGATACCTCTTATACTTTTCAAATTGACGACATGTGAGCCCCCACAAAATTTTAAAAAAGATTGTATTGCATTTTTATTAAAGAAACTCCCTTCGAGTTTTGAAAACTCTAAGGAACCTTGCTTTATCAAAGTTTGTTAAGTAACAAACCTTTGAGTGGGCCATATCATTTTAAAAGATTTGATGTCTATAATACCCTCAATTTTTTTGTGTGGGTAAGTTAGACTTGAACCCACGACTGCGAAGTTGCTTTGCAAAGTGTCAAACCAACTGAGCTATGGATCTATGCCCTATAATATCCTCATTTCTTTAAATCAAATACCTATTATGTCTTCTCTTTCTTTCCCAACAACTACTCTCTCTCCCAAAACCATGGATCAAGCTCAAAAGTTTTTTATTTTATTTTACAAATTTGAGTTTTACCATGAAATTTACGTGGTTGTAGTGTTGGATTGCCAATGTGGGCTGAAGATGTTTTTGGGTGAAAGAATGGATGTTGATAGGAGATAGAATATAATAGGTATTTGATTTAAATAATGGAGGGAATTATAGGCAATTAATCTTATAAAATAATGAAGATCCCACTGCAAGGTTTGTTGAGTAACAAACTTGATAAAATAAGTTTCCCTTAGGGTTGTCAAAACTTCAAGGGAGTTTTTGTAATAAAAATGCACCAGATAGGTCTCCCCGGTAAATCTCTCTTTAAAAAAAACGATTATTTAGCCCCCAAGTTCTAATCAATATTAGAGATACCATGTGTTCTGCAAATTGATGACATGCACTCCTTGGCTCAACCTTCTCAAACTCTGACTATTTAAAATTATTTAAGGCCCTCACCTTCAAATGTTATTCAACTTTTTGAAAAAAAAATTGGTGATTTAGCCCCCCTCACCGATTTTGATCGGTATTAGAGATACTTGTGTTTTTCAAACAAAAGACATGCATCCCTTACATAGGCCCATTGAACTTTTTTTAATAGAAAAAATCAGTAATTTAGCTCACTACATTTTGATTGAAATTATAGATGCCCCTTGTGTTCTCAAAAAATATATAATTGATGTTTTTGAGTTTCTAAATCCATCATCTTTAACTCCCTACAAATCCTATGAGATTTTAATGTTGAAGGAAATGAAATTGAGAGGAAAAGTTAAAAAAAAAATGTTATTCTATTTAGCAATTAGTTGATAAATTGTTGATTAATTCGTCCATACGCAGATTTAATCGGCTAATCCTTTATTTGGAGATTTTTATGAATTTTTGGAAAATTAGGAGAATTTTGTGGCTATGTGCGAAACTCTTATTTTTATCCCCAACACCAATCATCTCTAATAGTAGGGTAACTATTTTAATCATCCACTTTTTCAACTTTGAGATTCTTTCTTCTTCAACCTTCAAACCTTAAGAATAAGATTGGATTTTCAAGTATCAAAATCAGGGGTTTTTACAAGATATCAAAAAACTATGGTTTTAGCATAACCAAGATTTCCAGTCGAGCATGGTTAGCACTTAGCCCCCACTAACCAAAAATCCTGGCTCCGCCCCTGGTATAACCATCACTTTTTCTATTTACTTGTCATCTCAAATAAAGTTGCAAACTAGGTTTTAAATGCATGACAAAATATATAGCTATATATTCGTGTTATTCTTATTTTTTTGGCAAACCAGTCATTATACATTTTATATTGTGAGTCATTCAATTCACAACCATATAAACTATTGAGATCTTTCTAACTCAAGATTCTTTTTGTTCTACACCCTTCTTGTCATAGTAAGGCATTCTTTTTCGTGGATGAGGATGAATTGTTGCATGAGTTGTATGCTCACGACCCTTTGGATCATGTTCTTTGGGCTGAGGTGTTATCCGGAATTGAAATTGCGATTATTGAAGGCGCTGTAAGAAAAGTTTTAGTCTTGAAATTCCTTTGGTTGGTTAGCATTTAAAATGGGTAGCCTTTCAGAAGAGTTCTTTATCATCGATAGAAAAGAGGAAGTTGACTATCTTGGATGGAAAATTAATCAGAGAGTGGAAGCTAACGAGTATGCTTTGTATCTCAAGATGGAAGAACCAAGTTGGAATCAAAAGTCTAGAGTGAGTTGGTTGAAAGGTGATAAGAACACATTTTGTCCATCGTGCATTTTATGTCCCTGAAGGTGTGTGAAATATTTTTTATGCTCTCATCTTATTACCAATGAATCCTTTATTGCAGAAGATGATATGTTCAGAGAGACCATGGTGAGCTTTTACAAAAATATTTTATGGAGGTACACCCTTTTTTACCCACCCTAGGGCTTGTTTTTCAAACGACTGCGTCATGCTCAATGTGAGTAGTTGGAATTGGAAAGGTCTGTTGAGGAGGAAGAAGTCTAGAAAATAATGAGGGAGTTGGGTGGGGATAAGGCCATTTTTAGGTCTAGATGGGTTTTTCAAGTATTTGCTTTAAGAGTTGGTTGAGATGTTATGAAATGGTTGGAGGCCTCTTTGATTAAGTTCCCTTGATTAGATGATTGATTATGCTCTTATCATGTTAATCCCTAAATAAACGGTAATGAAAATCTTAAGGTTTTCAAACCCCCTAGCTTGTGTGGAACTTCACTGTAGCCAGATTTTGTCTTGATGTGCTCATTATCAGCTTATAATGGTGCTTTCATTTAGTGTTTTGTCAAGATCAATGAGCCAGGTCAATCATGAGACCTATGTCTTAGAAGAAATCCCAATGACTGGGAAATAAATATCAAGGCTAATCTTCATCAGAGAATAGTATTTTTAAAGTACTAATTACTTAAAGGACTGAAGAAGTTGGAAGACATCTCAAAATGGGAAGTTTTCAGTTAAATCTTTTTTGGGGTCATAAATTCCCAAGTCAAGGATCCCTTTCTGGCAGAGATGATTAGGAAGTCACTTACTCCATCAAAGGTAGCTTTCTTTGTTTGGATTGCACGTTAGATAAGGTTTTCACCATTGATTACCTTGTGAAAACGTTTGTCCATGCAAAACACGTGCTTGCTTTGTAAATCTGCCGATGATTCGGTCGATCACTTTCTCTTACATTTTTCCTTTTCCCAGGAGCTATGGGAAGAATTTTTTCTTGAGTTTCAATACTTGCCAAACACTTCCGTAAAGTGTCAAGGATCTTTTGAAGGTTCGCATGCAAAAAACATTTCCTCCAATAGAATGGCACTATTGAATTTTCTTCTTTGTTGGGTTTGATGGTTTGGGGAAGGAGAAAAATAAGGGATTTTTTTGACAACCTATAAAGATCAAAGTGAAAGCGCTCCTATTTAATAGTGGTCATCAGTTATGAATTATGGACTTTTGAGGGTTCTGGTTTGAAGATTTTGCTTTCAGGTGGAGATTAGCTGTCTTCCTCTGAGAATTCTATTCTCTTTTATATCCTTTTCCATCTGATTTTACTACTTCCTCTCTGCAGTATGCTTTGTATTGTTGAACATTTTTAGTTTCTTCTGTAAATCCGATTCTACCAATAAAATGGAATTTGATTACAACTGGCAGGGTTTATTGTGCTAAAGAAACTTTTGTCATATTGAGCCATGCCAACTTGTTTCAGTATGATTTAGAGCTCAGAGATGAGTTATAATGGTGCATTGGAGCTTTCTCTCAGAGACATCCTCTTTGCGATCAAACCGTCAGAAGATGATGAGCGAACACGAGTCCATGTCATTAATGAGTTCAGAGCTGTCGTTGAATCGATGGAAATTCTGAGAGGTAATCGGTACTGAATTTGCTGATTTTTATTATGTTGTTGCCTTGTTGTGTGAAGGATGCATTATCATTGTGTTCTCATATCCCATTTCCTGATAAATAACAACAGAACATTTAATTGTATCCATTATTTAGTGACAGAGATCGTGTTCTCCCTTTTCTTCTATTGGCATGGAATAAGTAATTAAGTATACATTGCAGATCAATTAATAGTGCATCGGAATCTACTTCTATTTCTTCCATTGCCTTTTTTTTTTTTTTGAATCACCACATTTATCCCCTCGAAAAAAGAGGGGAAAATATCAATGCCATTTTCTGTAGGATAAGTTCGCAAGATATTGTAATTATTTATTGCTTGTGTACTGATGTTTCATCTTGAATTTTTCTTTTTCTTCAAATTTATTGTGTTTTATTGTGCTTGGTGATGCTTTGGAAATTTTTTGCAATGATGGCCCATCTAGATTCTTAGGAAATTCAAGTGAATGGTTTATAATAAAAAGTGCCACAAACCATTTGCAACCATTATTTGAGTCCAGCCCTATGCATTCTCTCATCTCTCAATAATAAATACTAATGTTAAAATTAGTGATACTAATAATGATGAAGATGACTTTTAATATGAAAATTACCAAGTCATCATAATTCTTTGGCTAATTTAGACATACCCCTTGACTGAGATCTTTTCTTGGAAACTAAAAGAAAACGACCTAAATGCCTTCATCTTCAACCTCTTGTCAGAAACACTAGATTTTTTCTTCCAAAGACCCATTATCTTCAATATGTAGGATAAATATTTTTTTCTCTCATCTTCGCCTCTAGATTCTACCTCCTTCAAACTTCAAACCTCAAGAACAATATAGGATAGGTTGAAGACGTGGATTTTTGGCTAGAAAAATTAGAAATTTCTGCCAAGAGATTCAAAATGAGGTTGAATTAGTTAAAAATTTTCCTAAATCTTATTTTTAACACAAAATCACTTTTTTCATTACTAAAATCAACCAAGCACAGGTAATGATTTTTCAGGAGATTTCCTGGTTTCCACCAAGCAGTAGTAAATTTTGCTCTAAAACAATTAGAATGCAAATCATTTGCAGAGGGATATGCACTGGAGTACCTTATCCTTTTTTGAACAGGTTAACCTTGCCAACATTGGACAAAATAGATGTTCTTTCATTCTCAAGTTTGAGCGGGGTTTTATAAACTCATATCGAGTGTCTAACATGAAGGGTCATGTTTTTCCATAGTTAGATACTTAACATTTACTTGTGGGAATGCAGATTCTGCCTGTGGGATTATTTGTATCTGGTCCCAACGAAATTAAATAATTGAATGTTAATTGATCCTTTGCACATTCATGTTTTCGTTGATAATTCCAATCTACAATGGGTTGCTAAATAAAAGCTAACCAGGAAAAGGATTGCCATTTTAATACCAATTGCTATTGTTCATAAAACTCGAGCTTGAACCCAAACTTAGCTTATATATTGAAAGAAGGGAGCATGACACACTCACATTAGAAAATCTTAACTTATATTACACTTAGAGAAGTAATGCTTTTCATTTCTCATGATATATATTAACTCGTTGGGATTTCTATATATAGTTCACATGGGTAGCAGGGAGTTGTTGCTATTGCTAAAATATTTTTATGATTGACAAGGCATGTTTGCAACTATAATAATGTGAACAGGTGCAACTGTTGAACCATTCGGATCATATGTTTCTAATCTCTACACAAAATGGGGAGATTTGGATATTTCCATCGAGATACCCAATGGTTCTTTTATTTCGTCTCCCACAAGAAGAAGCAAGCAGAATTTACTTAGGGATATAAAGAAGGTTTTGCGAAGGAGAGGTAGTGTCTTTTTATCCATGTTTCTTATGCTGTAAATCGTTTTTTCATTATGAACTACGATCTTTTAGCACCAAGTACTTTGTTTTCTGTGAAAAATTTGTATTTCATGCATATATATGGACTTCGTTATGCAATTGAAGGCTATTATGATATATTATATCATGAAAGCATCCCATTCTAGATATTACATCATCTACTTTTCTATGATGTGTGTGCAAAGTTATTTTTTGGAAGCATGAGCTCAGGTAACTGCTTGTCTGTTAGCTTGCATTGGGGAAAAATGACATTTAAAATCTTGAATTGATTGCATTATTGTTGCTGTCTCCTGAGTTGCATGATGAGGGTTGCCTCAATTATGGTTTTTATAATTGTTGGATTTATCCTTCGCGGCATTCATTAGTTTTCATCTGGTCTTATCGGCATATTCTGAATTTTTCATTCTTGGAAAATATTGGTTTCAGGTGGTGCTCGTTCTATAGAATATATTCCCAATGCGAGAGTTCCCCTTCTTAAATTTGAGAGCATCCATCAGAATATTTTTTGCGATATTTCAATTGGTAATCTGGTGGGACAAATTAAATCCAAATTCTTTCGCTGGATCACTGAGATAGATGAGCGCTTCCGTGATATGATTTTACTGGTCTGTATCAGTATAATACCAATACTTTCTGGTTTGTATCAACACCTGTAAAGCTTTATGTTTGATTCTTGCATGCAGGTCAAGGAATGGGCTAAATTGCAAAATATTAATGACCCAAAGAATGGAACATTGAATTCATATTCTCTTTCTTTGCTTGTTATCTTCCATTTTCAGGTGACTGAATATCATTCTAGCTGTACCTATTTTCTATATTAGTTATGAGGAATGCTCAAGTCAGGATACGGGGAGTGGAAGAACCATCGTCATGGCATCTGCCACATCTATGGTGGTCAGGGCTCACCATTTGATGGGTTGCAGTATGAAGATATTCAATGTCAAATTTTGTCCCTGTTGGCTCTAAATAACCAACCATCCAATCTGTAGACTTTTTCATGATTATTGCCATATCTTTTACAATTATCCAAGATAAAAGTATTCGTCTGAGGACTGGGCTCATTCAATCAAATTGTTTTCTTGCCAAGAATATGTGCTAGGTCAGATCCCCCTAATGGATCGTCCAACAACCCTGCATCTATGCAATATTTCTGGTAGAAGCGGGGAAAATTTCTTCTTCACATCCTCCTATTCTGACTTGAGTACTTTTTGTCATCTTTTTTGGGTTTCCATCATCAATTTGCTTTAGTTTTATGCATTTCTTGAGAGTTAATTTCAATGTGGTTGGTTTCCAATAGTAACATTCATCTTTGCTCTGATATTCTTGTTTCTTATTTACTATTTGCTTCAGACATGCGAACCTGCGATCTTACCTCCACTTCAGGAAATCTATGAGGGGAATATCGTTGATGCTCTTACAGGTGCATACCATCATATTTTTCATTAATTTATGGGATGGGCCCTAGGGGTGCACATTGGATTGGGTAAATCTGATAACCGAACCAATCCGAAGCCTTTTGGATTGGATTGGTTTGGCTTGAGCATGGTTTGGTTCGGGTGCGGATTGTATATAAAAAAATCCGATTGATTTGGATTGGTTCCGGATTAGTGGTATAATAGAACCGAACCAATCTGAGAACCGAACTAATCCGAAGAATCTATTATAATATATATGTTTATTTATTTAAAAATAAAACCCTTTCTTAATTTCGTTCTTCTATTATCTATTTCTCTTTTTTTCAATTTCATCTCCTCTATTTTTTTTCTAACAAAAACTCATAAAAAAATGTACACAAATCTCTCTCTCAACTCTCAAATGGATCAACCTATTTATAGAAAAAAATATTTCAAAAAGTTTGATTCCTTGTTTTTTTACGAGAACCTTTATGCCGTGTTTGTTAGATGAAATATACTAGACGAACCTAGACTTAGATTCGTTAATCTACGATTTATGGATTAATTTCCTCACTAATCCATTCAAAATACCAATTTTAAAATTGTAATTTCTTTTTTTTAGTCTCATCGAGCTTCCTCTACTTCTCAATTTATACAGATTTCAGTCAAAATTTAATCATAAAATCATTTTCATTTTAAAAATAAGCATTATTTATGATCTGATCCAAAGGATTCCTCTTTTGAAAGAAAAAATACTAGTTTTTCTATTTTGAAAGTATGAGAACCGAGAACCGATCCGAACCAAGGTTGGTTTGGATTGGTTTGGTTCTATAGGATAATTGGATTGGTTCGGTTCCAGATTTGTACAACCGATCATGTTTGGTTCAGTTCCAATTTTGCAAAAATCTGAACAATGTGCACCCCTAATGGGCCCTGTTGGATTCTACATTCTTCATGGTACTTTGCAGAAATCCACCAACAATAGTGTAGATTTGTCTTAAGAAAGAATTTCAAATATTTGTTTGATTTTTGATATGAAGGTAACAAATTCTTTTTATGACTATTGGGCCCTTTAATTTGTGGAAAGGTCTTGATAGAGCATATGTCGTCATCTTGTTTCTGTAGGTGTAAGGACCATTGCTGAGAGAAACATTCAGGGGATATGTGCTGCAAATATAGCAAAGTTCAAAAGACACAATTCAATTAATGCAAATAGAAGTTCTCTATCTGAACTACTTATTTCATTTTTTCAAAAGGTAATGCATCAATTCAATGAATTTTACAGATTTTCTGTAATGTTGCAACTCCTTGGGAACATTGTCTCAAGGACATCCAAGTTTTGTTTTTTTGTGTGTGTTGTATACATATTAGCCAATAGATCCATAATTCTTTCCTGCTCTAATTTTATGATTGAGTGCTATTTATTATCTGGATTGGGTACATGTTCTTTTCTATGTATTAACAATAAAGTAATGGTTTCAATGGTAATAATTTACATAGCATGGAGGAGCATGACACTTATTCATTTATTTGCTTTGCAGTTTTCTAGAATCAATGTGATGGCATCAGAGAATGCAGTTTGCACATATACGGGGCAATGGGAACGTTTAACTAAAAAAGTCAGATGGACATCCAGAACTTATTATCCTTTACTTGTAACAATCTTCTCCCTTAGTCTCTGGTCTTGCTGAAAGAATTCTTAAATGAATCTCTAGAGATATTTACTGTAACATGGACATTCTTCTGATTGTTGTATAGATTGAAGATCCATTTGAGCAGCCGGAAAATGCTGCAAGGGCTGTTAGCAGCGTTGAGTTTTTTAGGATATCTGAAGCGTTTTCTGGAACCCACCGGAAGCTGTCCTCTTATCGTGACAGGAATTCTTTGATTTCCAGTCTAGTCAGGCCTGAAATCAGGTCCTCTGTACATCGTCGTCCAGAGTCTTCCAGCACAGTGCTACAAAATCAGTTTCGGAACATGAGGTTGGAAAGCAATCCTTCTCCCAGTATAGGCTTTTCTCAAAGACCAGGATCATCTGCTCAAAGTCAAGGCCAGCAAAGGTGGAGGGAAAGATACAACAGATGACGGATGTTGAATCATATAGTCTGTAAATCTTTGCATCAGTATGTTTGGTTTTATGGTTATTGATTTGGGTTGTGCTTAAAGATGCTGACATCTGTTTGGTTCCGAGTCCCTTAAGATGGTTATAATCTATTTAGTGCTTTACCAAAATACAGAGGAGAGAAAAGGGGGGGTGGGGTGATTTGAATTGGCTTTTTCTCCTGTTACATTAACCTTCCCATTAATGTATCCCTCTTATTCCCTTTAGTGTGGGTTGCATGTTTCTTTTTCCTACCTCTCAATTCTCGTGGTGTGTTTTTTAGGTCTTTGATTTTTCTTTTTGTGAAATTCTTTCCTCTTTGGTTTTAATCATCTTAGATAGACAAGTATAGGCATCTAAAATACTCCAAAGAGGAAAGAACCATAAGCAGAGCTTTTATTCTTTCTTTTCAATTCCATGAGCCATGTTGTAGAACCCTTGTACCTGGGCGAGGTGTAGCAGTTCAGTTTCAGAAAAGAAAAAAAAAAAAAAAAGGATAGAAAAGGTAAGGTTAAGATGAACGAATGAAAACATCTCAACTCACAGTGAGAGGCTCCAGTAGTAATGGGCAATGCAAGGTGAATTGCAAGTGACGTGATCTTATCATATGGTCCTTTGCAGGTAAATGGGTTTGTGAACATTTTCCCCAGGCCTGAAGAGTGGTTCTGTCATTCTGTGAAGTGCATTAAGAAAATGAGAATATTAAGAAAAGTTGTACCACAAAAGAGGGAGGAGGGTATTTGGTTGGTTGGTTGTGATTTTAAACTTTCGTGGCATTAAGAGAGAGAAACGAAAGAAATAGTAAACATGCGATTGATTCTCTTGATCCAAACAAAATGAAAAAGGTAACGAATATCAGATAATAATACATAGGAAGATTTACATCTGTTTTTTTTTTTTTGTTGATGATTCAGGCAAATTAATATGAAGGAAGGAGAACAAACACAACACAAAGAAATATAACAACCACACTGGAATGAAGTAGTTGAGAAGGAAGAGATCACCGACAAACAATTTGGTTATTTCGATGCCGCGCCGGAAGACACTGGAAGCTTTTGATAGAAAGGAGGGATGCCGCGCCGGAAGACACTGGAAGCTTTTGATAGAAAGGAGGGAACATAGTTGGAACTTGGAATCACTTCCTAATGAAAAAAATCTTTTTTTTTTTTTTTTTTAATAATGAAGGGTATCCGGGCCAGCTTGCGCACACCAGACTAGTCCCTACGCCCTGCACTCAGGCTATACCCCACTACGTGGAGTGGTGTCGTATCACTTTTTCCTTCAAAATTCAAATTGATGTCATCATGGGTTAGGTTTTGGTGAATATTTGAGATACCTCCCTATATTTACAAATTAAGGATAAGCCCCTTAACCTTGGTCTTCTCTTATTGACTAATGAAAATGACCTCAATATCCCCCATCATCATCATCATCATCTTATGGACGATAATGTATGTGGATTTCTCTCTTCTTTTTTTTTTTGCATCTTGTATGATAAATTTTATTCTGCTCAAAAGAATAAAAGAAAAATGATAGTGAAGGTGGATGCTGACTATATTGGATAACAACCATTATGGAATTTGAATTCCATGGAAAATTAATGGTGAAAAATGGGTAGAAGAAGAATAGGAGAGAGAGAGAGAGAGAGAGAGAGAGAGAGAGAGAGAGAGGGTTTGAGGTAGAGGGAGGAGGAGGAGAAAGAAGAGAAAGAAGAAAGAGATGGTTGGGGTGGAGAGGAAGAGGGCTAGGAGGAGGAGGAGGAGGAGAAAGAAGAGATGAAGTTAGGGTTTCGATTTGAGGATGGAAAATAAGGATGAATTTCATTGAGTAATTGTAGCACTGATGACATAAGTAATAATAATAAGAGAATTGAAATATTAACATGTAGCACTGATGATATAAGTAATAATAATAAGAGAATTTTTTCTCTTGCCCATGGTAAAAAATCAAAATTTCCTAATAAGTTCATCTTGTCATATTCAAAAATATGATCCAATACATAAGTATTGTAGAAGAAGATGAAATTCTATGAATTTAAGAAAACAAATTTTTTAAAAAAAGAAGTTATTTTTCACCGATGCATTTTTATTTAAAATTTGAGTGCTCGGTAGCTATTCATTTTTTAACACCATTAATCAAGCTCGAAAAAATTTATTTTTTCTTTTGTTTTATCTTGAAGTTTTTCATTAAATCTAGAAGGTTGTGGTATTCGATTGCTAATATGATAATAGATGTGGATCCCACAATACTTTTTAAGATTTGAAATATAAAAATAAAGTTTTCTAGGCAGTGGATGTGTGGGCAGGAGAGAAAATTTTCTTTCTTATTACGTCATCAGTGCCACATGCCAAAATGGTGTTAGTCTGTGAGCAAACAATCACTCGAATTTTATTTTTTTCCATGGGTATAAGTTAAAAAAATGAACTCCAGATTGTGTAGGACTTTTGAATGAGGGTGAAAAATCTTTTTTCCATTTAAAATACAATAAAACACATGAAAAATGATTTTTCATATGCAATCAAACTCTCGATGACTAGATCTAAGGCTTTGAAAATGGATGGCCATCAAACTCTCATATTCAAAATTAAAATTTTCTTTCTTTAAATATTTTTAAATAATTTGTAATTTCAATTCATGTGGCATCCGATAATATTTTTGAATGCCACATGAAGATGATGTGGTCAAGGAATTCTCCCTTCCTAACCTAGCAAGGAAATTGTATTTTATTTTCCTAATGTCTATTTGTCAAATTAATCAAAATTTTGGTGAAAAACTGGTCAAATACGGATAATTTCAAATTTTGATGTGTCATTATCGTTGACATTTGAAGTTAGGATCAAGATGAAAGTTTTCAATCTTTTTCTAATTAAATTACTTTTTTTTTTCCTTGGTTACTGCTTACGCCACCATCAAGCAACACAACAAACAAGTGAAACAACAGTTATCTTGCAATTGAAGGATTTGGATAATGCAGTCCCAAAAGTCCAAGAAACAACTTCAATACTTATTTTAATAATTCTATCAGAAGTTTTCAACATAAATTAAAACATTTTGAGAAGTATTTCAGTCAATTAAAAAATGTGGTGACATTGTTGTCTCCAAAAAAGAAATATAACTCAAAGTTTTATCAGATTTTTTTTGCAAAAAATTAAAAGTATATCTAATCCACTTTAATCTTATGTCCCTTTTCAGCTTCTTGTTTATGCAGGAAGCAATTTTTAAAATCTGTTTTTTTTTTTTTTTATTGATAATTTTTAACTTCTAATACCGAACAATAATTTGTTTTTTAAATCAAAAAACATTTTTGAGAACTCGAAGCAATCCCCAATGCTACCTATGTTGGGTGGATTTACAAACGTGATCCACTTTAGCTAGATATTGCCTTTGGTGTTGAGTTTCCACTTAACAATAATAATCGCCCAAACAATAAGGAAAGATTTTGCTAGTGCTATCTTGTATATTTTGCAAATAGCTTTTATGGTGCAAAAAATATCTTAATTTACTCTAAAAGAGGCATTAAACTAATAATTAATTAAAATTGTCAGTAAGTTTTCTACCTCTTTGATTTGCAAAAGGTTTCACACAAACAAACACATAAGCATGCCATGTTTCATAAAAAGTATTTCTAGATTATTATTTATTCTTTATACCCAAGACAGGCCCATTGATCAACGCCTCATGATAAATTCATTATAGTCTAAATTCAGATAAATTATGTTTCAGTTTATTGGGTATGGGATCGAATAGTAAATCAAAATGGTACCAAGCTAATCCGATAATTAATCTGATCCAAAAATACAAACCGAAATCCAAACAAATGGATTCAACAATATATATGTTAGTTCAATCAGGAGTTCATTCACTACTTCAGAGTGAAGCTTTTAGAAATCTTTCTAATCATGGTTTTTGAGATAAATACGTGAATTTGCATGATTTATCAAAGGAAGTATTTGAGTTATATCTTAATTAAAACAAGATTTTACAATGCTAATAAAGTCTCTTATCACAAAGATTTGGGGTCAGCCAAATTAATCTTGTTCTTTCATTCCATTTTGTTCAAAGCTTTGTCTTTTGGCGTTCGGTCACTTATCTAATGTGTGTGATGTGTGGGTGTTGCATGTGCCCGGGGGAGGGTCCCATATGCTTTGGTTCACGCCCTGGCTCATCCGGTCCCCTAGTCGGACGAAGTCCGGTCATCCCCGTTAAAAAAAAAAAAAAAAAAGTACAGCATCACTGATGATGATTAGTTAACTCCTCTAAAAGCATATTTCTTAATTTATTATATTATATTCTTTCTTGTGAGTTAAGATTAACTGACAACCTCCATGATAACGATAATCACATTTAAGTCTTAACTTTGAAACACATTTTCATACCATGATAATAGAAAAAATAATATTTCCAGGCATTTTTTATAAGACCAAACACATTAAATGCATCACATATAATTATATAAAACAATGGTGTACACTACACCATTTTTAGAATTCTCTAATGAGTCGTGCCGGAGTGACCTCAAAAAATTGGACCTCACATCATCGCGCATAGTGAGGTCACTTCAGCATTATTCATCTCTAATAGACAAATTAACAAGTAGGAGAGGAAATTGGAGACAATGACATGTAAGAGAGCAAAGTAAGTATATTGGATCAACCGACCAACCCTTTTTAAAAGAAGAGTCAATTAATTACCAAATACCAAACCAAAATAAAATAAAATAGCAAAAAAAAATATTTTAGTGAGATTTGGTAGGGGGTTTCAAAGTGGCTATGGTTTGAATATAGCTTTCATATCATATATATCTATATATTTCAAAAGGAGGATTTGTGGATTGCGTTGAAGTCTCTATTGTCATCCTATGTGGCTTTACGTAGAGAGCTGGACTCCAAACCTACACTCCACGTCATCCTTCTCTCCTCCTCTTTTAAACCAACCCCCCCACTCACACCCATTTTCCAATCAATTAAGAGAAAAGAAGAAAATTCTCTCATGGAGGGTCTCATACCTTTAGTTTATAGGGCAATACTACAATATAAGACTGGTGGGCAAGCTCCTATGGCCGGATCATGGTTCGATGAATCGCCTTCGGCTTCGTATATAAGACTTCCAGGCGACTCCGGGAGGTTCCAGCCATCTGAGAACCCATTCTTCCGACCGGACAGTTCCATGCCATCTACATCTACATCTCAGTTAATTCTGTCTTCAAGGGCCCAATCACCTCTTCGTCATTCTAGTTCTACTTCACGTCGTCAACTTGTCTCGTGATCCTAAATTGATTATGGTTGATGAGATCTGATTGCAAAGAAGCTGTTGGATTTAAATATGGGTGTGGTTAACTTGGTAACTGTACTTAGATATTACATGTGGTTGATTATTTTCTAGTTTCTTTATTGGGTCTTATTAGTTGAGGTGATCAATAAGAGAGTGGGGGCATCAGTTGTTAATGTGAAATGTAGAGATTTTAAGGGGTATGGGAATTGTGGAGATATTGGTGGTTTTGATTGAGAGAAATCATGTTTCTAGGCCTAAAGAGGCCTATTAACTGTAAATTTACTAAATTCAATCTGGGAACATGTATTGTTAAAATCTAAACGCCTCTGTGTTGTTGTCTTTTTCGGAATTTGGATATTTTCTCTTAGTCCACTAAATCTCAAGCATACTAACCTAGTTTGGATTTAACAATTATTCAGTGGGTGTTCGATTTAATTCCAGAAAGATTAAGAAGAACTTTTTTTTTCCAAGGATCATAAAAATGATGTCTTGACCTAATAAATTAAGTGCAGTGCGGAGTTTGGATTTGGGTTTCATCAAAAAATGGAGAGAGGAGGCCCTCGGAATTTATTATTTACGATTTTTCAATTTATTTGAGGAGTCTTGGATTAATTCCACGAATTTTCGTTTATTGAAGTTTTCCTAAGGTGTCTTTGAGATAAGAAGATATTACTAGGGTGTTAAAAAACGAATCCTCGGAAAGTTTATATTGGTCACTAGGGAATATGTATGTTTGAGTCCACTGATTAATTTGATATTGCATAGGGGCTGTGGATGTCTATAGTTCGATTTCGGTTCTCAAATCAATGAAACTGTAAAGAAAAACACCTTCTCTTAAAAGATTCCAGCTCTTGGTTTTAATCAGTTTCCTATCAGTTTTGGTTTTCAATCAATTTGGTTCCAAGTTCCTCAACTCTAATTGGTTCCAATAAAAATAGATCTAGAACCATCCTATCCATTCCTATTAAACGACATCCCTACCTCCAAAACTTCTAAATCCAACTCCTTTTGACAATTTTCCTAGGTACAGTCGAAAAACACTAACAAACAGTTTTTGGAAAAGGTTTTTCTCCTAATCATTTTTGTAAAAAATTGATTTTCCCAAGAAAGCATTTTCTATGTATTAGTTCAAATACTAAGAAAATATTTGATGGGATCCTTTTCAAGGCTCAAGCAACATCATGAACATGGGCCTAACCCAACTGACCTGCTACCCATAAGGCCCACCAGATTGCCAAGAATCTTTTCTACCTTGACTCTTCCATTCCATCGTGCTGCCCACCAAATTTTCATGTCTGGCGATCTCTCTTGACTTTTGGGCTTTATTTGCTGGCTCTGTGATCAATTAATCCTAGTGATACCTCACTAGTAAAAAGGATTAGGTAAAGTGCCCGCGTTACTAGCGCTCATGGTTTTCAAATCCAGTTTGGCATCCTTCGAGACTGAGTTGACTTG
Organism: Akebia trifoliata; assembly: GCF_017979445.1. NCBI lineage: Eukaryota > Viridiplantae > Streptophyta > Magnoliopsida > Ranunculales > Lardizabalaceae > Akebia > Akebia trifoliata. Next base: position 171,401 of record NC_141382.1, on the reverse strand, counting down.
TTCAAGATATGTTAATGTGTACGTATTTATTAGTTAATCGATGTATTCAGAATCGATCAGCCGATTTGGGGTTTGTCATGGTGTACCCAATTATTTTTGAGTGGTGATAATCCGACATCCCCTGTGACATATGCCCCCGTACACTCCCATCACAAAATTGTAGATCATTTGCCTCGGGATACACAAGAGAAAAGATTTATGATTATGTGTATCTTGAGACAAATAATATTAAGTTCTATGTTAAGGGGGGGGGGGGGGGGGGGGGGGGGGGGGGAATAAGTTAGGTTAAGAGTACTTAGACAGAGAGGGTGTCCTTTAGAGCAACTCCAACGCAAATAACAATACTGGCTAGGAAAATTGGTAGGCATTTTATTATGGAGAGCAATTTGGCATATTCAACGGATTTGCACTCCAATCGTATTAGCCAAAACAGCTCTTCACAATTTTATTTTTTTTAATCCTACACAAAATTAATCTACAATAAAATGGTTTCCAACTACCATCATTTTTTACTGCCAGGAGATAGAGAGAATCTCATTTATTCTTTTGTCTCTTTCTCTCTTCAAAAAATTTTAAATAATTATCCAAATACAGAGTACGTTGGAGTCCCTCCTTGAGGCTTTGACTTTGCAAAACGATAGTTGGGGCAGGGGCGGAGCCAGGATTTTGTCTTCGTGGGGGCAAATTACAAATAGAAAATTTCTGATTTTCTATGGGGGCAAAGTAGTAGAATGTTAAAATTTGTGGGGGCAAATTACAAATAAAAAAATTTCAAAACTTCTGTGGGCAAAGCAGTAGAATGTTAAAAAAAATTTAAAATTATTAATACCTCCTTATGGATTTTAGAAATTCTTGTGGGGGCAATTGCCCCCACTGCCCCCACTGTAAATCCGCCCCTGGTTGGGAGGATATGCCTAGCCCAAGCCTGAGTGCATTGGAGTTACTCATAGGTATTCGATCAATATTTAAAGAGACCGGAGCATGGTTTCAAAACTCGGTTCAACATCTTGCTTCATTCATACAGGATATTGAGTTGTTTTAGATGATTCAACTTCTCTTGGACGGGACAAACCCTTTAAACCATTTTACAATTATTTATTCATAAACATTTATATGAAAATATGATTGTTATAATTTCTTTTAGGAAATAAGATAGATTAGAAGATGTTAAGTAAATAAAATCATATTTTATTTGAATAATAAATATTTAAAATTTAATTATTTAATTAAATATACAAAATCCCTATTGAGTCAGATGACTTTTAATGTCTCAACTGAGATTTTCAAAATATCATTTGAGTCATCTCATTTGTTTCATGAGATTTTGCACAGTTGAGATGCCTTGTCTATCCATCTCATTCATGAATGATACTGAGATGAATTAGGCAAGTCATCTAAGTCTTAGATGAGATTTGAACCATGGATTGGAGGTGGAAAGTAGATTTGTTTTAATTGTAACTTATTTATAAGGACATTAAATATTAGAGTTGTGATAATATGACTCGCCAGGTGGCATACTTAATCGACTCCTTGACATGACAAGTTCGAGAGCCATAGATATATATATGCCTCGAGATACATTATTGCACTTTCTCATAAAAAAGTGTATCATGAGGGAACCATGTATGCCGAGGCATACAGATCTACTGTTCCCAAACTTGTCCATGTCAGGGAGTAGATTGAGTGTCATATTATCAGTACTCTAAATATTAATCAATAAGGAAATCTAAAGAAAATGATGGCTAGAAGATGTCATTGTTGGCATAAACTATCATGTAAGGAGTAACATATTAATCCCCTTATTTATTTATTTTATTGGAACAACAATTGAGATTTGTTTTGATTGTAGCGATGATGGCTGTGGTGGAGTAATAATACATGGTGCACTGAGGGAGATTGGTATTTAGATTAGTTGGTCATTAGTTTCTCCATGGATGATTAGTGATAAGTACAGTGATTTCTTATTAAATATTAATTCAATTGGCTCAGATTTTTTAAGAGAATTGGTCATCTTTTGTCTTTAGACAATTTCAAAATTTGTCCAAAAGACTAATTCTTTTAAATCTTGTCCCATACGTCTCGGTATCATCCACCAACAAGACAGATAGATAAGTAAAACGTATTAGATGAGATTTAAAATCATAGGCCATTTTTTGCATTGTTGAACGAGACGACTCAAACTTGTCGAAAAACTCATCCGAGATAGATCGACTTTTAATGCACGTTAAGAATTTGGCCAACTGCTCACAAAACCCCTAAACCACATATTGGGTGAAGATGTCGAAGAAAACCTCTTGGAAAAAAGCTTTTTGAAGCAACCTATTAAGCCCAAACTCATACGAGTCTATGAGCCGATGTCCTTTATTCTCTAAGCCACTGCCTATAGATTCATCTAAATTTGATCCAATTTCACTCGAACCTGGTGAGCCCATTTAAATAAAAGAATAAAATAAGAAAGAGAGAGCAAATTAATCGAAGTCCAAATTGAGGTCAATAGTCGAGTTTATGATCAAGTCGTTTTGAGACCAACTAAAATCAAGAGGTATTGGTTAAGATCAAGTTCACAATCTCTCAATCATATTTGAGTTGATAGTCTACGTTTCTCCTATAATTTCATCTAGAAGTTTTATTCGACAACACACATAACGGCACATGTTAACAAAACCTTTTACTGAAAGATTTCTGAATTTATTCAAATTAATCAAAATGAATCCTCCACCTACCTACAATTTAAAGTATTCTCTTTTAAGGATTTAAGATTAAAAAACTTAACTTGCCAAAATTTCTATTTCATTTTGTATTTATCATTTTATTATATAAATATAATTTTTTGTCCATAAAAAATAAATAATATTAGACCGACTAGTTGCATTCCACTCATAAACAATTACTTCATTACTTGAAAAATCCTTCACTTCATTCCATTTATATGATTGTACTGAAAAAAAAAAAAATTACAATTCTTTTTTTCTTCCTCTTCTACAAACATACCTACAAGAATTATTATTTATTTAATTTTTTTTTATAAAGAAAAGATGGCCAATTTTTTTTATCATGTTCATCAAGGATCAAGACATGCTTCTATTAAAGAAAATCATTTTAACTCAATTGTAGATGTGCAGTTGTGTATCCCAAGAAAAAAGATCTATGATTCCATGTCCGTGCCACATCACCCAAATGAAGACTTTCTAGTTAGAAAATCATTATTATATAAATATAAGTCTATTAATAATAAAAAAGAAAGTATTTTTTTTAAAGATTGGGAGATTATATAAATATAAATCTATAAAAATAAAATAAAAATGTATTTTTTTTAAAGATTGTAATGCATCCAGCGGCCAGCAGTGGTATTCAAGTCCCTAAAAATAATTTTTAGACTAATTAGATTTGAATAAAAAGAAATATATATTTTTTTACAATACTTAATTAATATATTAGATGGTTTTGGTGCCAAAATCAACCTCTTACCTAAACAATTCAAAGTCTTATCCCACACGAACTTGAAAAGCAAATCCGCCTAAAATCCGCCAAGTATAAATTCTCTCGACCCGCCAACACAGAAAAGGGCAAAACCAGCGAGAGAGGTCAAATTGTGCCCAAATTTATTGTGGGAATCGTGTTTTTCAGCTAGATTCCGACCGTGTTTCAGGTAATATCCAACGAGATCTCCGCAATCTCTATTAAAAATTTAACCTTTTTTATTATTTATTTGATTTTTATTAGATTTGTGGTTTATGGACGTTTTTGGAGGAATTAATCATTCAAAGAGGTTCTTTTATCCTTTTTTTTTTTTTGGTTGTTAGATTTAGATCTCTAGAGGAATCGAGCAATGTAGTTAAGATCTGATTTTTTTTTTTTTTTTTTTTGTAGAATTTCTTTGAATTTAATGAGATAATGGATCGATTATTACATTTTAATTTATTCTTCCTTTGTTGAGTACCATATTTGTTCTAATTGTTCAGTACTTTGTTAAGATCTGGTACGTGGTGTTGCTATTTTATCAATTGCTTTGTGTGATTTCGGTCTGTCACTTTGATTTTGTATTCTATGCTGACATGTAGCTTTCTTAGACCCTTAATCAAGTGAGATTGTAGTTCTGAGTGATCAATCAGGCAGTATTCTAATTGATTTTTTATGCAAAATTTTAAATATTTGGATTTCGACATCGATATCTTATCCTTAGTTCCTTATAGTTTTAGTTTTAATTTTTCTAATTTTTTGGAAAAATTGTCTTCTTGAGGAAAGTAAGTATCCAACAATTTCTTTTTTAGCTAGAACTTACTATTGGAATAACTAGAACCCATATCTGTAAAAGCGAATCAAGGTATTTTACATGTTATTATTATTATTTTTTTTTAAGTATAAGATTATATAAATGAAGAAAAGGAGAGAGGGAGGCTGAGTTAGCCCCCAAACAACACACGAGAACCAACAAAAAAAGAAAGAAAACAAAAATAAAGAAAAAATACAAGGATTGACACTAGCTATTACAAATGGTATCCCAATTAAATAAGAAGTCTTGGAACCATACTCCCTCAAACGCTTTGATCATCTTAGACCAAAGGAACATAAGCCCAAATATCTCTAAAGTCACTGTGTGTAACGAGCTCTCCTTGCTATGAAATACCCTGTTGTTGCGCTCTTTCCAAAGACCCCAAACAATGGCCGATGGAAGGATACCCTGTTATATAACGAGCTCTTCTTTTACATGTTATTGTTCTTAATTAGACTATTGTTTTGTTCAAGATTCAAATCCTGGATCCATTGGCTATTTTGTTTATATATTTGAAGATCTCCAATAGTTACTGCTCTTAATTACTTTGGCTCAGTCTCCAGGTAGTAGGACAGGAATTCTTGTATGACATTTAAATTTGTTCCGATCTCTACTCTCCTAAGTTTGACTTATAGGTAACCTGTTAATTTTGTTCTAGTTTAATCGCCTACCCATTAAAAAACTCAATGGGTTTGTTGATCCCTGTTTAAAAACCCATCCCATGGTTTAGCTGGTCTGTGTGCCTTTCTTCCAGCTAAGTGAGATACTCGCATTTCATCTTACTGTTATGGCATTAGAACTCATCTTTTGACACCTGTTTGGCATCTAGCTTTGCTATCTTGGACTGGTGTTTATCTTTTTCCAATGCATGTATTGAATTCGTGTGAAGTTCATTTTTACACCCAGCTGTTAACATTCGGCAGCATCGCTGTTACTTATCATGCCGTAGTGTCAACAAATGTCATTTTAGAGTTCTATACAATAGCATCTGTCTGCCCTTGGCCTGGATAAATACTGGAGGGATGGGGATATGTTTGCTTATCCATTCCTTAATTAATTATTAGTGAGCTATTCCATGTCAAATCTGATTGTTCAATCAAAACAGGAGGAGTTTACAAGATGAAGGCACTTATTCTTGTTGGAGGGTTTGGAACGCGGTTGAGGCCATTGACACTCAGTTTCCCGAAGCCGTTGGTTGATTTTGCTAATAAACCCATGATCTTGCATCAGGTTTTACTTTGTAAACTTGTCTTGCTGTATACACATTTAATTCTTGTATATTTATTTTTGGTGATAATATATCCATTCAAAATAGGTTTGGATTCCTATTCTGGTTATTTGTTTACTTTTATGGATAACTTAAATCAGATCCTCTATATTGTCTTTCTTTTATATGCTTGAATTTGTATCAGATTGAAGCTCTCAAAGCTGTTGGGGTTACCGAGGTTGTTTTGGCCATCAATTACCAACCAGAGGTAAAACAAATAGAGAACCCCCCTTCCCCCCAAAATATCAACAAAGTCCTTTAATATCCTGTTTAACACAGTTACAACTAAATTTGGAGCACCGTGTGTGGAATTCCTTGCTTTGCAGGTGATGCTGAACTTCTTGAAGGATTTTGAAACGAAGCTTGGGATTAAGATCACCTGCTCACAAGAAACTGAGCCCCTCGGCACTGCAGGTCCCCTGGCTTTGGCGAGGGAAAAGCTGATTGACAAATCCGGTGAGGCATTTTTCATCCTAAATAGTGATGTCATTTGTGATTACCCACTCAAAGAAATGATTGAATTCCACAAATCTCATGGAGGGGAGGCTTCCATTATGGTAACCAAGGTAATTTTTTTTAATGTATATTTCTAACTATCATTAACAAATTATCTGTTCTATCTTTCTAGGAGAGGGTACTCCATTTTCCCTAGTAAAATTCTTATTAGGTAAATGATAGAAATTGTTTCTAAATTGGATAGGTGGATGAGCCCTCAAAGTATGGTGTTGTGGTTATGGAAGAGGCAACGGGGAAAGTTGAGAGATTTGTAGAAAAGCCAAAAATCTTTGTGGGCAACAAGATAAATGCTGGGATCTACCTGTTGAACCCATCCGTTCTTGATCGGATTCAATTGAGGCCTACATCGATTGAGAAAGAGATCTTCCCCAAGATTGCAGCAGAGAAAGAGCTCTATGCAATGGTCCTACCAGGTTTTTGGATGGATATTGGCCAACCAAGGGATTACATCACAGGCCTAAGACTCTATTTGGACTCACTGCGAAAGAAATCCTCGTCCAAATTGGCCAGTGGAGCTCACATTGTTGGAAATGTTTTGGTTGATGAAAGTGCTGTAATTGGAGAGGGATGTCTGATTGGTCCGGATGTGGCTATTGGACCGGGATGTGTTGTTGAGTCAGGAGTGAGACTTTCACGTTGTACTGTAATGCGTGGGGTTCGCATTAAAAAACATGCATGTATCTCCAGCAGCATCATTGGCTGGCACTCCACTGTTGGGCAGTGGGCTCGGGTTGAGAACATGACCATCCTTGGAGAAGATGTTCATGTCGGTGATGAAATATACAGCAATGGAGGAGTTGTCCTACCCCACAAGGAGATCAAGTCCAGCATTTGGAAGCCGGAGATCGTCATGTGAGGCTAAACCTCATAATCATAGCTTTCTTTCTAGTGTTAATATTAGAAAAGTTTGTTTCAACTGTGTTTGTTCTCTCTCTTTAATTCACAAGTTCAAGACTGTAGTTTTATTAAGTTCAGAATTGATGAGACAGATGATGATGCTCAGATTTTCTCATTTAGGGTGTGTTTTTGTTTTGTTTTTTGGCTATGAGATGTAATCTTCAATGTAAAGTAATAAATTCCCAGTCATGATTCTTCTTTATTTAGTTTGAGTAGCCTCTACAATCAGATTTATATCCGATTATTGGGGTTCTTACTAAAATCCTTCGAATGTATTTGGTTCTGATCTTGTTTATCTGGGCAGATAAATATGGTCAGATGGACATAAATTCTGACTGTACACAGTAGTATGGATTAGTGTGTGATCCATGCTCTGAATTAAAAAAAAGGAGAGATTAGTAGTTGGATAGTACCAAATCCTGGCCATCTGATTAGACTCAGAGGCTGGAGATAAAAGGATGAAATGTAAATAAACAAATTATTGGGTATTTTAAAGCCGATGGATAAGAGTGAGCATTTGATCGAGAATTGGATTCTGGAGAGAGAGTGAGAGAGAGACTTGAGAGGTGTCTGGTTGCCTGCCTTGGGATGCTTTGGCTCGAGGTCTGAAGCTATCCAATTCTCAACATTGAAAAACTTGAGCAGTTCTTTTCATTTGCAGGTTAGCTCATTTTTCAAAATAAGTTTCCTTGCATTGTAAATGAACTGGGACTATGTTAGACCTGATTATTTTTCATCTGGTCGGAGTTTTCGTGGTCATCTTCGGCCTACAAGTATGCAATCTAGTATTTTTTTTTTTCAGGTCACCATTTGTGCACTTGTGCACATTTCTACATAAGAGAACTAGAGAGCAAAGGATGATCCTGTCCTCTTGGACCCCCTTAGATTCCTTGGTCGATGGGTAGGGTAGGGTTGTTGACCCGACGTGGTTGCTGATCGGGTCCAAAAAGTGGACTGGGACTCAAGTAGCAGTTATGGAGATGTCTAGGACTAAACAGTACGTTTCACTTTGAAGATTTCAACAACAACAACAGCAGCAAAGGTAAGAGATCAGAGAAAATTGTGTTAAATCGACTAAACAGAAGTAAGACATTAGGCAAAAAGTGGCCTTCGTTCACACCCATGTGAGGTATAAATCCGAGATTTTGCACCCTCTGCAAAATTGTGTGTTAAATCGACTAGAGTTGGATTTTCCTCTTAAGCCCCGTGAGCCCTCCCATTACTTCTATCAACTTTAAAGCTATTAGAAGTACAACTATTTAAGAATTGTCGATGTGGGACTAAAATTACATAAGACAAAATCAATACTAATAACTAAAGTATAAAGCATAAAGCATAGAGCAATAAGTTGGGATTGATTTACCCTATGGTTTAAACCCAATGTATATTGAAGGGTTTTCAAATTGAACTCTCTAAATTCCAACAGAGTCATCCATTGGTTATGTCGCAGTCAACATGATGAAGTCTGTCTCTGCCATACTCACTTTGAACTGGAACTTAAGTCTAATCCGAGGTATTCTCGTATCCAACCCAACTTTGAACTTGTCTATGCATCTAGAATCAGAAAGAAATAGAAATGATTCAACCTGAGCCAGACCTCTAAAGCCGATTCCTAGTCTGATTATTTTGGTGTGTAAGTTGCAATAGATTTCATTAAAAGTAGTGCAAATTTTCAAGAATTCTTGGAAGTCATTGGAGAAGTTCATCAAATTAAATAATTATCACTCAAAAATTTGTTCTCATTTTGAATTGTGATCATTTCATACCTAAACATGAGAAGAGAAGAGCATATGGCAAGTCATTTTCATTCAACGACCATATTATAAGCAATATAAGTAACCAAGCGTAAAAGTTCCATCGAGAGGAGGTCATGGACTGCTGCTGAAATGGTTCCTTATGACATTCAAAGTCCCCTCAAACTCTCTCATAATCAAATGAATGTAGGCTGATTTTATTTTTATTTTTATGGGTTTGAAATAACAAGATTTTAGTGTTCTGTCACAAGAGAAAGGCATGAGAGTTGTACAAATTGTTGGGTGATCAACCTCTTTAACTATAAGAACATAAGCAACTTGATTCACGAGAGAGAGCCTTTTACAAATTGTTGGGTGATCAAATACTTGTCTCTTGTACTTTTTGAACTTGGGGGGGAAATTCCTCATATCTCAAGGTAGCAAGGACATAATAAATTATTTTAGTAGAGAAAAAAATAATGAAAATCTCTTTGTCCATGAATGATTGGTCACGTTCGGTGGTAGTCTTGCAACTTACTTGTAATATATTGTTGCAGTTAGTGAATAATCGAGTTGGCATTTGTCCTCGCACATTTTCCATTGTCAGTTGTGGACCAGATAAGGTTGAAGGAGCTGCCATATGATGCTCTTCTAACATTGTAAAGAGGAATTAGGAAAGATTTATGGACCTGGAGAAGAAAAGACAAGATTTAAGACCTTTCAAGAAAGATTGGAGTGTGTACTAGAAAAAAAATTCATATAGATCATCTATATGTGGTTTGAACTTTAAACGTTTTCTCTCTTATTTAATGATCATAATAGCGTATCTGTTTCGTATTGACCCTCTTATTTAATCATGATGTGAAGTTTTTGGTTCATAATCTTAAATTGATATTGTTTCTTGATCATCTATTTCTCATATAGGTGGGAAGGCTTTATTACAAGTATTTGGAAACAAGAAGGGAGCAAATAGTCTACCTCTTTAAAAAGCAAAAACAGCTTCTTTTTGTTTTTTTCCAAAATAGATTTATTTTTTATAAATTAAAATAATATTAAGGAAAAATTACTTAAAGGATCCTCATAGAAGGTTTTCTTTCTAAATAGTCCCTAAATTTTAAAGGTTGCTTCGCAAGACATTTAGTAAAACATTTCTTTCTAAATGGTCCCTCTTACTGTCGAGTTCACAATTTTTATTGTCGAACTCAATGTTTTTTTATTTTGTGTCGAGTTCACTTTTTTTATCGTCAAACTCACCACTATTTATTGTCGAGTTCACCACTTTTCATTTACAACGCTTTTTTAATCATTGTTGAGTTCACTTTTTTAAAACTCACCCATTGGTAAATCAAAAAGTTGTGAACTTGACATTGGTAAAACCCACCCATTTTCAATTTTTGAGTTTTTATGGAAAGATTGACTAAAGATAATGACTTGTTTAAATGATTTCAACTCAAAAGAATTATTTTTGGTCAATTTTCATTCAAAAATTTGAAAAAAAATGAAAAAATTATTATTTTTTATATACATCTTCAAAATATTTAAAAAAACTGTTCGAAAATAGCTTCTTCTTCTTTCTTAAATATTTTATGACGGGATAAAATCTTCGAAATTCGATTTAAATGTCAAAAATCCAATTTTTGGATGAAAACGATGAATGCAAATGATTAAGATATTCAATAGAGAGACATGACATGTGGGAGAAATGTGAGAGATGAGGTCCTTCAATCATTTAGAAAGAAAAAATTTACTAAAAAAACCTGGGGATTATTTAGGAAGAAGTCCTTCCATAAGAGTCCTTTAATTAATTTTCCCTAATATTAATTAGGCCTCTTTCGTGGTTTGGTTGTGAAGTTGTAAGAGTTAAGACTAGCCTCACTAGCGAGATTTATCTTACTAAGGGTTGTTGGTCCCACATGAATCGCCACATCTACAATACAACACTACAGCCCTCAAGAATTCAAAGAAAAACTCAAGCTCAAACCAAAAAAAAATAGAATTTTTTTATTTATAGATATCCATTAATCATCACGAAGGACTTGCCATATGCTGCTCACGTTTAGGTATCAAATGATTTAGATTAACAAATCAAAAAGAGAATAAAATTTTGAACTTTAGTAATGTAATTTGACCAATTTCTCTAATGTCTTGCAAGAATTCTTGAATTATTTCAGAATTTTTAATGAAATCTATTGCAACTTAAACACCAAAATTTAATTCTTCTAGAATTTACTATCTATATATATATATACTAATCTGTCCAAAAATGGATCAAAAAATAATGTGGAGGATCGAAATAGATTTGAAATCTGATCAATTGAGGTCATAAAAGTTTGGATTTGGATCTGAATCAAGGATCTGATTCAATTAGATATTAGATTCGAAGTTGGTGGTCTGATCAGTTGTAGATGATAGATATGATTGAATCCTACCAAATCGATCCCAGAACCTAATCCTAGTGTGGACATTGGTCTAAAACATGTAAATTGATTAGGCAACGCTAGCTAGCTTTCAATCGGATGGCTATGAATTTATTAAAATTTAAAAACTGTGGAAACTCGACGACACATAGGATTACTAGCTGGCAAATGGCACATGAATCTCTCCGATTTTTGCTCGACTGAAGTCGTCAAAATCTTGATTCTTGACCACGAACAAGGAAGGAAGGAATGGATCATTTTTCTGATTTTAAATCTCAATTAAAAAGCCTTTTCGTAAAATCATCCACATTTTCTTCTCTCTCTAAAACTCTCTTGCTGTTATTAGTTTACCTGAAGAGCACACACCAAGGTGATTAATCTACCATTATCTTTATTTTCCTTAAATCTCTTTTAAAAAATTAGAATTAGATAAATTCTAACGTTTTTTTTTATTATTTTTATGAATCGAGGAATTAAATCATTATTATCATCCCAAAGTATTGGGGTCGATAATTTGAATCACATTTCATCGTTTAACTTGCATGTGGATATATAAAAAAATAATTTTTTTTTTATATGTATGAAGGTTTATTTTTTATTTTTTATCACTCTTTGTTCTGCAAAATTATGGGTTAATTATGTTTGATTTTTTTTTGGATGGAAGATGGGCAGTAAAAACAGATCAGAATTTGGACCATTATATTTTGAACTTAATACGGGAGCAAAAATCCCATCAATCGGATTGGGTACATGGAAAACTGATCCAGGTGTCGTTGGAGAAGCTGTCCTTGCAGCCGTCAAGGTTCTTAAATTTTGTTTTTTCATCCGTGGATATAATTAGGAGAAATTCCAACTATTCTTGAGAATTGCATTATGAGTCGTGCTGGAGTAACATTGACATGTACATTCTGATATATGGTGGCGCACATATAAGATGCTTTTCACTTGTATCCTTGCATTGTGCATTAGAGTCGTCTGATAAGATGACTCTCCCACATGACATACTCAATTGACTCTCCCTGATGTGACATATGCTAGAACTGTAGATACGTATTCCTTGGGATACACAACTGCACTTTTTATGGGGAGGTGTAATTATGCCTCCCAAGGAGTACAGTTCTTGCACATGTCATGTTAGAGGAGTGGATTGAATATGCCATTCGTGGGAGTCATTTTATCATTATTCTATATATTAATATAATAGTAGTACAAGTACCAACATGATTATGAACAATACTAGTAACCAAGAGACTAGGAGGAAAAACTGTAGATGAAAGTTAACAATGAATGTTGGAAGTGGAAGCTCAAAAAAATGGGCTGCTCTATTTGGGTTTTCAAGAAGGTGCTGATCTGATCCATCGTTGTGACTTGATTTTACATACCCAATTGTATTGTTTCTAAGCGAAACATTTGATTTCAACAACCAATTATCAGTAGGAGCAATGGCTCAAATGCATGTATGTCATGGGGTTGGAGTAATAGAACTCAACCTTAACACCCTAAGGGGTAGAGAAAAACTCCTACTGTCGGGATGATTGAGATGGTTTAGATATGTTCAATGATCGTTGATTACATACCAATTAGAATGTACCTGCAAATTGAAGGTTCTAAAAGAATGATAAGAAGACCCGAAAGAACATAGATTTAAATAGTAAAAGTAGACATGAACCCACTTTTAACGATAGAAGATGTGGTTATGAATAGAATCGAATAGAGGAACATGATTCGTTTAATCCACTCGGCCCAAATCATTGGTATAAGGTTTCAATGTTTCTACTAAGGAGATGAAGGTTATTATGATTGCCAATGGAAAATTAGCGGGAAAATGGATTTACCATGGAAAATGTGATTTTCAGGTGTATGATTGCACATTTTCGTAAGAAAACAAAGTGGAAAAAGAGAGCTAGACTTATCACAAATAAAGAGAGAGAGAGAGAGAGAGAGAGAGAGAGAGAGAGAGAAGAGGGTATTGGATAGGTAGGTTTCCCACCTTGAATTCCAATATTTTCACATCTCTCCATTTTGGTGTCATCATTAACACCAATACAAAATAGGAAGGAGACTCTTCTTAACATTAGCTTGCAATCCTACGAGTTGTCAAAAGTTCCGAAACATGTCCTTGGTGGCTCAGGCAGACCTCACATCACCAATAAAAGGAAAATAAAAAAGAACAGAGAAAAAATGGGTCATCATCAAAACATAAATTTTTATACAGTGATTTCATTTTATCTTTTTATTTTTAAATTTTTAAAACAGATTATTAGTCAAAAATCAAGTTCATTATACTTAACGGATCCCGACCCTCTACATTGCACATATAAACCTATCGACCATTGAGTTGGTGGCGTGCAGGGTGGACTAACACTTCACCTGGCTTTCCATAGGTGGCCAACCGGTTGATTTGTTGGGTGAATCTGTTGGTGCCACTTATTGTGCTGTGGTAGGATAGGATAGGTTCCATTAATTCACATTGTTACAGTAACCACACATATGAGTTGTAACAGAGTTTCTGGTATTTGGTTGGTTGGTTGGTTCTGATTTTCAGTATTTGCACAGGCTGGCTATAGGCATATCGACTGTGCTCGAGCATACGATAATGAGAAAGAGGTAAGACTAAAGTGGGTTTCTCAATTTTAACGCCAGTTTTCTAAGAAAAGATTTTACTATCACACCCACAGAGAAGATGTATTTGTTTAGACACTCTTCAGTGCACATTTACAGTCGATTAGAAACCATCTTTCCATCAAGAATATCAAGATCAGCTTGCTGAATACTTCCATAAAAAGGGAGTTGCTCTGTATTCTTATGCACATTGTTTTCTAGTTGACTTTATGCTAATGTCTTGGTTATCTTCTGTAATTTGGCATGATGCAGGTAGGTGCAGCTTTAAAGCAACTATTTTCAACTGGTGTTGTGAAGCGTAGTGAGATTTGGATCACATCCAAGCTATGGTATATACTTATATTTATCTCCTTTTGTGTTCTTTTTCCATCTTTTTCTCTATTCTTTGTCTTGAGTTAATGAAGTACATTATTAGCTCATGATAGACCAGCTAAAGTAGTATAAAATGGTCTTCATTATAGTTAGTTATCCAGTTTATTCAACAAGAATTTAAATTTTTTAGGATTCAAGTTTTTTTAAAAACACCCATTTTCCAATCTATTCGGTAACTTAGCTACTTACAGATAAACCTATGTTTCTCCAGGTGTAGCGACCATTCACCTCAGGACGTCTCCAAGGCACTGAGCAAGACTTTAGAAGATCTGCAACTCGACTATGTTGACCTCTATCTTGTATGTTTATTCTGTTGTTTCTTCTTGGCTCAGTTACAGATCCCCTCATAACTTGTTCATAGATCTCTTAAGCACACATTAAGCACTTTGTTCCTCTTTGTGGCACTGGTTTTGGAACATTATCTTTTGTGGCAGATACATTGGCCATTTCGGACTAAGCCCGGGTCACATGGATTTGAACCAGAAGTGATGGCTCCTCTGTGTCTTCCAGAAACATGGACTGCCATGGAGGGCTTGTATGCATCAGGGCAAGCACGTGCGATTGGGGTCAGCAACTTTTCAACGCAGAAGCTGCAGGACCTTCTCACCTATGCCAAGGTGCCGCCTGCTGTCAACCAAGTGGAATGCCATCCTGTCTGGCAGCAACCTGCACTACACAACTTATGCAAATCAACCGGTGTCCATCTCACTGTAATTTTCATTACGATTTGTATTAGCTGGTTTAAAGATCAGGCTCACCAAGATTTACTTCATTTGTTAACACAACGTAGAGATGATGATTTAACATTTGGTGGAATACTATTGCAGGCTTACTCTCCTTTGGGGTCTCCAGGGTCTTGGATCAAAGGTGAGATATTGAAGGACCCCATACTAGTTGAGATTGCTGAGAAGCTTAACAAATCGCCTGCACAAGTAGCTCTCCGCTGGGGAATTCAGAGCGGTCACAGTGTCCTTCCCAAGAGTGTAAATGAGTCTAGAATTAAAGAGAATCTCAGTTTATTTGATTGGTGCATCCCTCCAGAACTATTCTCAAAATTCTGGAATCAACCAGGTAAATAATCCACCACACACGCACGTACACAAACGCAAATGATAAAAGCATATATACATATGTATTCAGTTATGTGACTTTTTGTGATGTGTGGTGCAGCAAAGGCTCCTACGAGGGGATTTTGCGGTTCACGAAACATGTAGTCCATATAAGAGCCTTCAAGAGCTGTGGGATGGTGAGATATGAGACTATTGAGTTTGAAATTTTTTCCAACCATGATACCCAGAAGCTTGTTTAACCATGAAATGTTGTTTTTGATTTAAAATCCAATTGTAAGCTTGGTGGAATTTTTCTCCTTAAAACTTGGCAAATAATGCATGCTTTGTTGGGGAGCTTTGGCTTTAATTTATTTCAACGAAGAGATGCTGTTCCCTGTTTTTTTATTTTATGACGGGGATTTCAAACCCATAGGCCTGACTAGCAGGGACACGGCAACTGGCCTCTTAGAGCACCCGAATTCCCCAGGTATATGCATTACCCCACAAATCACAAATACCAGGTAAACAGAGATAAACCTGTGGATGGCCAATTTGGAGGGATGCCTTGGCCACTACGCCCAACATTTGCTTGTTATGGATAGCAACTGTGCTTATCAATTCTGGGCCACCCAAATGTTTGGACGGATTCCTAGAATGGACCAAATACAAAATTCACACCTCATTGATTAGTTTAGGGCAAAAAAATTGCTCAAACTAGGGTTATTAATGGATTGGATTTGGATGGGATTGAGGTTGATCCAATTAGATAACTTTGTGGGATAAGGTTTGGATTTGATTTGATCCAATAATACATTCCATATATATTATTTTGTTAATTAGTTCATTAAAAGAGATACCCTTACTTGAGAAAAATGTGCATGGCGGGGCATCTACACCCTTAGTGTATATACTTTCAAATAGTCAATTGAGTCTATCAAATGACAACATGTTTGATCCAGAACAAATCATATATCTTATTGGATTTCAAATTATCAATCCATATCCTCAATTAACACATTCAATCATACCAAATTTCATCCATGAATGAATTCTATTGAAAATTTTCAGGGAGAGGTGCTTCATTAACAGAAAATTGAAAATTCTAGTTATTATCATCATATGGAAGCTTAATACAAGACCAATTTTGTTTGAATTCGTGTGTTCTGATATTGGTCTTATTGTCCAGATCATCATCTTTTGATCATATTCTCTATAAAATTAAAAATCAATTTTCAGCTTGCGTGCTCCCTCTAAATAGATTACTTTTAATTACATCAGTTGTACATAACCAAATCATCTCAATGGACTTCCCTAACCCTACGTATACCATAGTGGACAATTTACAAACTTATCAAATATGATCTCAACATTGTTAGTGGCGTGTACCAACTGGGTATAGTCGTATGACTAATTGAATATTAGAAATGTACCAAAATGGATCTGAACCAAAGCAGTCATGTCCCCATGCATGGGTAATCAAATCAAATATTGGATCTAGTAATTATTAAGGAAGAATGTGTATATTAATGATGCATTCACCACCATCTTCGCGCCTATTAAATACTGACATTATCTTCGTCCACATCACTTCTATCTATATCTTACAAATCTCGAGGTTTTTTTTGATGGCGGATGAGCCTTAGTAAGGTGTTTTTTTCCTTTCCAGCACACAATGGTTACTACTCCAGTGGTCCCTATTATATTATATTTTGGATCTCACCTCACCTCTCTAAATGCCATGCTCTTTCAATTAATTCAGGCACACTAACCCGTCATTCCCCATTCATCATCTTATACTCAAATCAATCTGATTGCTAATTTTTAACATCTAGACTTTTAATTAATCAATTTTATCAACAAGTCCATGACTGGTTTGGTTGGTGTCGAGACTTATAAATTTTGGATTATAAAGGGAAAATTATTAATAATAAATAGAAAATAAAAAAAATTGAAATGATTATAAATGTAGTAAGCTAACAATCATATAGATAAAACTAGTTTTGGGGAGAAAAAAATAATAAAACAAATAACGAACCAGTTGTAGTTGAAGATGGTAAAATGAATGATCAAACACCAGTGCAACCACCAGGAGAAGCACCGCCATCACAAGTGCAACTATCACCTCCGCCTTGTCTTCTTGGTTCAGTGTTGAGACAGCAGCAAAGCAACCCCACTAATATTATGAAACACCAAGCCGACGCCAACGCTTTCACCCAATTCAAGTGCCTATCCATTCCTCTCATCATCGACTATCTTTGTCTGTCGAACTCTTAGTAACTTAACTGAGAGAGAGAGAGAGAGAGAGAGAGAGAGAGAGAGAGAGTTAGATATAAGTAAGAAGGGGTGGGTGCACAATGCACATGGGAGCTGAACCAGAAACAGACCAAAAAATCTTGGGGACTACAAATACAGCCTGTGAAAATGAGAGCACGGTGGTGCAAACGCACTTCGTCAACTAGCAAGCCAGCTGAGTCAAATTGAACCTCCATTAGTATTAGCCACCCAAATATTATTATTATTTCTCCTTTTTTTTTTTTTAAATGTGATTGAAAAATAAGATTTTCAGGTAGGCTATGATGCTGCCACTTGTACAAATGATTTTAAAAATCCTTTTGGTAAGAGATTACAGGTTAGAGTCGGGACCCATACGGTGTCAGTCAGTCTTACTCTTAAAAGTATTTGACAATGTTTCAATGTTATTCAATATAATGTTTCAACACTTCCAGTGGCATGTGTGGGGGAAATTCTTAAACATGGACACGTGGCTCGAACAAAGTCCAGAAGTAACAATTTGAAACTCGGATAGACTACTATATAGGCCCAGTTGATTAAACTCTTCGGATGCACGGATATCCGGTCCAGACCTGAGTCACCGATCAATTAAGTAGCACGGACAACGACAGTATAAGTCGACAAGACGAATCTGATAGATGTGCCATTGATTGACAGCTCTAACAACCCACATCATGTCAGATCAACTCTGATTATCCCAGAAGTGACAGGGCAGTTGTAACAACTCCTGCAGCTGACATGTTAGAAAGTGAGCTAATCACCCTGAGAGAAAGCTAACTACTTTGGGTCTTTTCAACAAATGGCACAGACAATGATCAAGTGGAAAACTTATAAAAGGAAGAGGATCATGAGTAAAAGGGGTTCGAATTCTTCTTCTCTCTTAAACTAAATTAACACTGATCAACTTATCTAACTTGATCGTCGGAGTGGACTAATTTGCAGATCCGCCCGAACTAGAAAGAGAAAAAGTGTAGAGCTAATTTCAGCATCTACAGCATGTATATGTGATGATGGTTTTCTACACCCCATAACAATGTCCTTGGATCATAATCCATGTATACATGTATATCAGGCAGTTGATCAACGCAAAGTGTCCCCCAAGTTGACGCTTAGTAGACCCTACATATGTTACTTGTGTGCGTGGTGTGTAGGTATTAATAGGCAAATCACTACCTACAAGTAAACACATGTTTAGCATCGAAGCAGTAATGAGCATATCCTACTCGATAGATCTTAAGATGCAAGGGTCCTAGGAGAGTCAACTGATACCCAGTTAACAAAATTTCTTACCATGCGCATGTCCCACATTTAGTTTTATTCTCTTAATAAAATAAAGAACTTTTTTTAAGGACGGCAGCGCACCAATCCAATTCCAGACAGTTGTCCATCTGAAGAGCCTTTTAAATTGATCCAAAATGAAGATAAATTTTTGTTTTTTTTTTTAAGTTGGCAAATCCTTGAGTTTCACCCTACAAAAATCTATTGAACTGTAAAGAGAAGAAAAACCCCTGCCCCAGCTCACTTCGGCTTGCAACGTTACATCCTTAGATTTGGGGGAAATATTAAAAAAAATTATGATAAAAGAAAAAGAGAGAAAAAAAAAAAAAAAAAAAAAAAAAAGCTACTCTACAATACATCAACCTTTACTTTCCCTCCACTAGCACACGAAAAAGAAAATAAGGGCTGAAAAAGAAAAGCTTCCTGTACAAATTTTGATTTTAAAAAGAAATTTGAGCAGAGTTTTTCTTCTCTTTTCAAAAGCCAACCAAATAAAGAATAGATGAGATCTCTTTTGCTCGTATAAGAAGGCATTGGCTGTATTTGCCACAAGTTGCATTTAATCAAAGGGCCCACACCTATCTTTGACACAAAATATTTGACGACAATTAGTGACTGCCCACCTAAAAGTGCTACATGGGTCATCCTTTCAAACTCATTGACCACATGAATTATTGGTCCATCTAGAGCTCTCTCCCCACTGCACAATGTGATTAGCTCCAAACTTCAAACCCGAAAAACTAAAAAACAAAAAAAGCTACCACTCGATCTCTAAAACACTAAATTAAAGACCTCAGAGAATAAAAGTTTTCCCGATAGATAATGAATTATAATGAGGAATTCAGCTTACAGAATAATATCCATCTACCAATCTTACTTCATAAAAAAGGTACACAAATGAGAACATTGGTTTTGCAGAGATTATTACTGCAAACAATTTACAACCGGATGATGGTCTACCCAAAGTTGCATCTTTCACCTACATACGATGGTGCCCGCAACAACTCTTTATATGAATAGCAGTTCCAGCAGCAGCAGCAGAAGCAAGGGGACAATGCATGAGCTGAGGATCCCTAACACAGAAAAGGCAAAGACATTATATCAGATAACAAGGAAAGAGAGACCATCAATCACTGAATGTCATAAACATGTCAGTTAGAAAATAAAAAAACAGAACATGACAGCAATCGATCAGCGAGACTCTCGTTGCTTGCCTAAACTTGGTTGACTGATTATGGGTCCACAAACTGTAGTATGATAGTTGATTTAAACATCTAAACTTGTAGAGACCAGGGACAGGAGGACAATGACTAACAACACAGACAACAATAATGTTAGCTGTCAAAGGAACAGCGGCAAAAAAGATTAAATCCAATATCTGATGGTAATCTGAAGTCATTGGTAAGAATCCTCTCGGCAGAGATGCAAGAGCAAGGTTGAAAAATATCACATTCAGCCAAAGACTAGGGTTTGCAATATTAATCCGAATTTGCCATTCACTTCATCTTGTGCTGTATCCGATGACCTAGTGTTAGTTGATGTCAGAGAGGAAGTCAAAACAAAATCAGAACTTTGGAGAGTTGCTTTAGAGTCCAAGGGCTTCCAGGTACGATCAAGATTGATGTCCAAGAAATATACCTTGAAGCGACCATTTTAGACTCCTTTGTTCTATTAGCCACAAGGACGTGGCAATTGAGGATGATGTTTCTCGAAAAATTAGAATTAGATGGTTATAGTGAAAATTTGTTCCTGGGGTAATATTTGAAATGATCCATCCAAATAAAATTAATAGGAAGGCTATAAGATCATCTATAAATAAAAAATTTGTAGTAAGATCAATTGTGTTTTATGGAACTGAATGCCTGGCAATCAGGGAACATGTTCACTGTGGCAAAGATGAGGATGCTGAGATAGATAAGCTGAAAGATCGAGGTGGGTAAAATTATAAATGAATGCATCCTAGAGAATGTTGGAGTAGTCCAACTAAGTAACTAGGGGAAAGTCCAATGAGATGCTTTGTTCATGTGAAATAAAGACCAATTACCACACAAGTCAGAAGGAACGTGCAAGTGAAGGTTCTAAAATGGCGAAGGAAATACGAAAATGGATGGGGTTTGACGTATAGGGAGCAGATGTCAACACATGTGAATTAACAAAAGCAGGATGATGCAAATACTCTCCTGTGGATAAACACGAGAACCCTTGACCGTTGACTTGATTTGTGTTCCGTATTATTTAGGGGTTCAAATAATTGCCTTACGTGTATGGAAGGGGAGGAGTCAACTGATTTATTATTCATTGCCCTTATACTTATCGGATATGGGATCATCTCATAGGTTTGTTAAACTCTTGGTTTGCTTGCCTCGATCAATTTAAGGTTTGTTCAAATTTGTCTATCATGAGTATTTTATTCTTCTGGTGTAAGTTCTTTAAAGAATTCTAAGAGATTTTCTTTGATGACTTCCAAGGTAGGTGAGTCTGGGTTTGTAGTGTGTCTTTGTCTTAGTTGTATCTTATCAATTCTCTATCCTTTTATGGTCATCTAGACCATTTAATAGTAAAAAAAAAAAGTAACTTCTGCAATGAAGTTGGAGTAGATGTTCAGCCCTATAGATGTAAGCAATTCTCACTTTACAATTAGCCATCAAACCGCATCAAGGAGCCTCCAATACCAACCTATTTCGTTGGCTGGAGCTTATTACCATCAGTGACTATGTTTCTACAACCAACTGGTCATAATACCTATCCAAAATAAGCCAAAAACAACAGCCCATGTGTAGGTTGGCATGGATAGTTTTATCCCTAGAGAGCACATAAAGCTAACTCCTAAGTCCCTTGTGGTTTGTGCAACAAGCGCTGATCCATAAAAGGAAATATATGATCATAGATAAAAGATACCAATACCCCATTAAGGAGGAACCAAAGAAGAACCCTTTCAGTCTCCTCCTTGATAATATCCTGATTAAGGAGAATTTCACTGTGCAATAAGAACTAGTTAACCAAGACCAACCGTATCTTGTTAGTACTGAAAACTTATTGCCTCAACCTACAAGAAGTTTGAATTGAAACATTTATACTGCTTAAAAGGAGTGAGAGAAGGGGCAGCTCTGCACATAATTATCTAAGCATGTGCCAGCCACCTCCACTAATATAATGAAATTTTATGTTGTGTATGACTCAAGGATTACAATTTCATGCAAACATCCAAAATTTGAAGTTCTTTTAGTTTCAGTCTTAAAGTGCCAGAATCATGGTTAGCCTGTCTACACGAACCCAACATGATCGGTTCTACAAACTTGGAACCAAACCAATCCAATTACCCTATAGAACCGAACCAATCCAAACCAACCTTGGTTCGGATTGGTTCTCGGTTCTCAGACTTATTATTTTTAATAATAAAATTAAAATAGTTAAAACTTAAAACTGAGTAAAATAAATATTAAAAAAAGCATCACGCATAACACATATCATACATAAACAAAGGGATTTGAGACTTTGAGTATTGTTTGAATGTTTTTACCTTTTGTCTTTTAAGATGATATTTTATTTTAAATATATATATATATATATATATATATATATAAATTGGTTCGGTTCTCAGATTGGTTCGGTTCTATTATACCCCTAATCCAGAACCGAACCAAATCATTCGGTTTTTTTACAATCCGTACCCAAACCAAACCATGTTCAATCCGAACCAATCCAATCCAAAAGGCTACGGATTGGTTTGGTTCTCGGATTTACCTGATCCAGTGTGCACCCCTAAATTTTATTGTCTGAATTGGTTCCATTTAATCAAAACCAATTTATCTTCTCACCTCTTAGAGAACGTGAGAGTTTTAAAACAAAACTATTTCCTGTTTAAAAGGAGAAAGACGATATAATCTTCGATGTCGGAACAAACCAAAACCTGAAATCTGTGATACACCCACCATTGGAAACTAGAAAATCATCATCACATTGAAGCCTCTTCTAAAAAATTTGGGGTTGACTATGGGAAATTAGAAAATCAAGACATAATTAAAAAATAATCAATGGCAAGATCATGTTTTTTTTTTTCTATGGTCTACTTATGTGATTTGAAGTGGTTACTGGATTGCCTGTAAACCTTGGTAAAATTAAGATTTTTGGGGTGGGTTCGGTTCAAAACATCCAATCTCTTGGTTGGTGCATGGGTTGCTAGGTGGAGTCTTTCCCCTCATCTTATTTGAGCCTTCCCTATGGAGCAACTTACAGATCCCAAAGTACTTGAGCTACAGTCATAGAGCCTGTAGAGCAGAGGTTGGGATAGTAGAAAGCGAATACCCATCCACAGGGAGCGGGCTCAACTTTGATCAACGGCTCAGTGCTGACATTCTTATCTACTTCCTGGGGAATCCGAGGATCATACTCTTAGGCGGTGTTTAGTAAATCTTTTAATAAAAGTTTTTACAATTTAAAACTCAAAAAAGTAGGTTAAGTCCCCAAAACACATTTGATTAGATTATTTAAAAAGTGTTTTAAATAAATACTTTAAAAAAAAACACTCAAAAGTAGAAGTAAAAAAATATTGCTTTTTTTACTTCATTACTTATGCGGGAAGTAGACATTACCTCCCTTTTACCGTATGAGAGAATATGGGTTCAAACCCCTTTCCTCTTCATTTGGGTTTTATTTATTTATTTTATTTTAATCTGTAAAAAAAAAAAAAACCTAACGTCTCAAATCTCACACCTCAAGAAATCATGATTATCACAACCCTCTTCCCAACTCCATCACCATACCAGGCAGGTTCTGTGTGTGTGTGTGTGTGTGTGTGTGTGTGTGTATTTTGTTCTATTTGATTCTTTATGTTCTGTTAAGTCTCCTCAATCCTCTTGACTGTGATTGAAAAGTTTTTACACCAGTTGAACACTTAAAACCGCTAATCTCATGACACCGTCACCGTTAATGTTAATAGGTGAAAGAAGATTAGATAGTTTTTTGTGGCGTATCAAACAAAGATGGTCAAAATTGTGACAGTGACCTTTACATGAAAACGTAATAAATTTGTTGCACCGCTATAAGAGCAAATATGGAACCTCCATGCTTCTCATATTACCACATGTCATAATACCCCAAGCAATGATGTTCTCTTTTAATCTGAAATTATTGTTCCATCTTCAAATATTTTTTATGGAATCCGATAGCATCTCTGATAAAAGAGAACAGATCCTGTACCTATGGGAGTTGGTTTGCAACACTACTTCCAGTCTCCTATGGATGCAAAAAGGCACTTTGTCAAACTAATTACTGACCTAGGAATGTATTGGCCATCTACAATTTAAAAATCATGATGATTGTAAGCTCTAAGAGCTTGGTTAGAGCATTTAGCATCTATGGGCATCTCCCCAAACTATTGGTCAAAATAATGATCTAATCCTGTGGTTAGAAATAACTTATTGGACTACTGAGATTGAGGGCTATGGGTTGATATCAGATTCTTAACTCTTGGGAGTCTAATTAAGGCTTTTGAGCTATTTAATTTATTTGGTATTAAAATCTCCACTTTGGATCATTATGCTTAGTTAATTATAATGTATAATGATCCGAACTAGAGATTTTCAGAGTTGAATTCAACTACTAAAGTATTTTTCATTTGATTGTATATTAATTTCTTTATTTATTTCATTTTTGCTTAATTTATGTGAAAAACTTGTATATGAATCTTGTTTCAATAGTTGTTTGATGTTAGAATTATTGCAATGTTGTTTTCACCTTTATTGTGCCTTTAGTTAGAATTGTGCATATTAGCATTGTTATCAACCTACCATAAATTGAAAGATTGAATTTTATTTTTTCATGATCAAAGAAAATTGATTTCTTAGCAATTGAATTTTCGTTTCTTATGGTTTATTGAATTCTAGGAAACAATGGGGACTCAACCACCTAGGAACATAATTAGGACAAGTACACAACCAATAAGAACTCATGGAGGAAGCAGTGCAGGACATCTACCCATTATAACTCAATCAAGGGTTACTGAACAGAGGAAAGAGAAGGCTATCTGGTCACCGAGAAAACACAGTCTTTGTCAAACTCTGCATAGATGAAGTTCTTAAGGGAAATAGACCTACATCGTGTTTCAATAGAAAATGTTGGAAAGATATAATAGAGGGATTTTTCAATGAAACTAATATAAGATATGATCAAAAGCAAATGAAAAAATCACTTTAATAACACAAAGGCCCAATGGTCATCTTGGCAGTAGCTTATAAAATATACTGGGTTAGGTTGGGATCCCATAACCAAAACAATCACCGTAGATGAGGAGACATGGGCTGATTTCATACAGGTATATTTATTTTCTTTTTTGTACAATTCAATTCTAGTGACTACTTAATTTGATAAAAATATAATAATATTAATCAACCTATAGGTGAATCCAGATGCTTCTCACTTTCGTAGGAACCCACTAGCACATGCTGACGATCTAGATATATTATATGGTGGAACTGCTACCACTAGTGAGGAACATTGGCTACCCTCATCAGGTAATCATCTAACTTTCAATTCAGAACCAACATTTGAGGAAGAACCCCTACATAATGATGGATACGAAAATAATGAATCAGATCCTATCACTCCACTTGAGACGCAACCATCTCAAGTTGATACCCAATTTGAGCAAGAAGATAGTGAAGGGGATGATGTGGAGTTTAGACGTTGACAAAAGCGTGGACGTAATATTGATGGATCTTCTCAACGTCGGCAAAGAGAGACAGTAAGCAAGCAAGTTGATAAACAAATATTGAAAATTTGTGAGGCCTTCTGGTCAACTAACAATGTGACTCAAAAATCTACACCATCTATGAAAGATTGCATCTATGTTTTGAATGAGACGTCAAATTTAGAAAAAGGGGAGGATCTCTATATGTTCGCTACTCATTTATTCATAAAGTCTGGAGAATTAAGAAAGACTTGGATGACATTGGATTCACTTGAACTACGTATGAGATGGCTTGAATAGATGAAGAAGCAAAATGCATAGTCACATTTCTAGTAATTTTCATGAGATTAGGGTTTTTTTTAGAAGATTAATGATATTTTTAATTTTTTGAAAACTAATTTTAAATATGGGATTGTAATTCTTATGATTTATGATGGTGATTTATTGGATTATGATGGTGATTTGTTGGACTACACTTGGATTTGTGGTAATTTTATTATTTTTTAGGCATTTATGTGTTTATTTAAATAATTATTTATAATACATATATGACGTTGCTCATATGTTTGTTTTTGTGATTTTGTGAGACATGCTTATTTCATTATAATAATTATATTCTTTAATACTTGACAGTTTAATGGATCGAAGACATAGGTTATTTCTTCTAATGTTAGCATTAAGAATCATAAAGAGAAAATCTTACTTACGTCTCCCAAGAGAACCTTGTAGAGATTCAATCCTCACAGGACATGCTTTTGTATGTGAAATCCTAACGGGAAATCTTGTGAGATGTCAAGAACTATTTCGCACATGTATTTCAGACACTGTGAAATTCTAGAAGTAAAACAGTATCTAAGAAACACACAATGGATGTCTATTGAGGAACAAGTAGCCATGTTCTTAATGACTATTGGCCACAATGAACGAAATAGAATGATACATGTACGATTTCAACATTCTAGTGAGACGATTAGCAGACATTACAACAATGTGTTATTGGCGGTGTCAAAGCTCTCAATGGAACTAATCAAACATCCATCATTTGATCGAGTTCCAGAACATATTCGTAGGAATTGAAAATTTTATTCATTTTTTAAGATATTTGTCAATCTTTATAATGCTCCATTCTTTTTATGATTTGTAAAATTATTTTTTATAATTTTATTTTTTGTAATCTTATTTTGAAACAGAACTGCATCAATGCGATACATAGAACTCATATTAGTGCGATTATTCCATCGAATCAACAGATCCCTTACCGAGGCAGAAAGTCATATTGCACATAAAATGTGATGGCAGCATGCCTTTTTGACATGATATTTACTTTTGTTGAAGCAAGATGGGAAGGCACAACAAATGATTCACGTATATTGTTGCAAGCCATTCATAATCCATCTTATAATTTTCCACAACCTCTTTTAGGTAGAATACAACATCATTTATCTAAATACTAGTGTTATTCATCATACTAAAATAAATCAGTTTATTATTAGGAAAATATTACGAGGTCAATGATGGATACCCCAATGTGAGGTTTTCTTGCACCATACAAGCACACGCAATACCATCTTCCAGACTTTCGTCTTGGTTCAAGACCCAGGGGACGGAAAGAATGATTTAATCGTTTGCATTCATCCTTGAGAAATGTTATAGAACGATGCTTTGGAGTGTTAAAGGCACAATTTCCTATCAATGGCTCCATATTCCTTTTAGAAACAGATGTTTATAGTCACCGCTTCTATGAAATTACACAATTTCATTAGAAAAGAAGCAGTAAGTAATAATTTTTTCATAAACGTTGAGGATGAGGATATGGTGGTAAATAAGGGGAACGTGATGGTTAAAAATGAGACTACACCAAATGAAGAGGTGGATCCAAATCATCTTTTAGAAATGGCAATAGTTAGAGATGAGATTGCTAATTTCATTTATTTGTCATAGTTATAGTGTTTTGCATAGAAGATGGATTATTTATATTTTAATGTCATATTTTAACATTTTGGGATATTTCTACATTAAATTATTATATATCTTATAATTTTCTATCCATTGAAAAATGGATCATTTATTATGAGCGTTTTGTAAATAAATTTCAAAGTAAAATAATCATAATTTATCTATGAAATTTTATTTTTATAATTGACATTGCCAAACGCCTATTATTTAGTTTAAAGCATTTTAGTTCAATAAGCTTTTATCATTAACATTACCAAACGGACCTATGCAGTTCAAAAACATTTATTGAAAAGTTATTCTCAATAAATTGTTTTTACAAAAGTTACTGAAAAATGGCAAAAGTATTACCAAGCACAAAAAGAGGGTGGGTCTATAACATCTTCTCTCACAAAAAGAGGCAAGTGTGGACTATTCTTCCTCTGCCCATAGTTTAGGATCCTTGGAAAGAGAGAAACAACAGGGTGTTTCAAGGTAAGGAGAACAACGCGCACAAGGTGTATATAGAGATACTAGGGTTGATGTTCTCTTGGGCTAGGTTGAACAAGGAGTTTTCCGGGGTTTTCTTCAAAGATTTTGTGTTTAGATGGGATAGCTTGTGTAACTCTTAGTTTTGCTTTTGTTTGTTTTTTTGTTTTGTTTTTCTCCTTTTCTTTGTGTTTTTGTTGTTTTGAGGCTATCTCGGCCTCCTTTGTACTCTTCCTCTCTTTTGATATTTATAAAAAAATATTTATACTTATCAAAAAAAAAAGCATGGGGTTATGCCTAGAGAAGCTTGTAAGGTGCTTCTTATGAAATGACAATGATGGTAATCGTAAATTTTATTAGGTCAAGTGAAAACTGGTTTTTTATCCCAAGAATAAAGGACGCCTTGGTTTTAGGAACTTTTGATTAATATATATTGCTATGTTGAAGAAATTTTGAAGATTTGGGATCGAGTAGAATAGTTTATTGAGAAAGATTATTAAGGCCAAGTATGTTAAGAGCACCTTTGGATGGGAAAGTGAAGTCATTATGGTTGTAGTGTTTTGGCTTTGGAAGGCTATTTATAAAGCTAAACCTAAGTTTCTCAAACGATCGTCTTCAAAGTAGAAAAAGGTAATCCAGTGCATTTTTGGTGCAGTTCCAAAGATTGCCAGTGTTGAGCCTTATGATTTAGGATGGGGGGGATATTATGGGATTTCAGTTTCAATGATTGGGAGGTCTAGGAAATTGCTAGTCTTGTAAATCTCATTTCCTTTGTTCCCTGGTTTCCATCAGTGAAGGATCGAAGGGTGAGGCCTGTAGCCAAAATGGTAAGTTCTCGGCCAATCACTTTAATTTAGGCTTAATTCAGTAGATGATCTTCCTTTTCCAATATTTGTTGTATAGAGAAAATTTTCATCCAAAATAGTCTTCTTTTTGTTTGGATCAGGTTTGGATAGGGAGTTATTTTAGTTTCTTATGCAAATCAGGTGAGGAATCTGTCGATCATCTCATAATTCACTATGATTTTTCTCATAATGTGTGGATTCAATTTTTATCCTTGTTTCATTATTCTGGTGTTTTCCTTCCTTGCCGTTTATCGTGTCTCAAAGTTGGTATACCAAGGATTTTGTTGAAAGAGAACCTATGGAAACTTTTGCCTTTTGCTGTTTGTTGGGGCATCTGGAAGTACAGGAATAGCATGATTTTTTAAGGGAATGAGAACTTATTTCAGGTCATTATTTCCATTTTGGGTTTGTTATTCGTTTGGTGTAAATTGTATACGAAGTTCAAAGAGATTTCTTATTTAAATGGGATTGATGTATAACTAATTGCAAGTTTTGTTTGTTTGTTTCAGATGTCTCCTCAACCTCCCTCCTTTTCAATAAATCTTTATCTATAAAAAAATAACCGGCTGCCCAATAAAATTTAAGAAGGTACAATAACTTTGATTTTTTTATTGATGACAACATATTAGCTGATAATAATGGTGATTGTGATAAGATGTAGAATATGAGTAATTTGTAAAATCACCAAACAATGGATGAAACTATACTTGTTATAGTTTCATCCATTTTCTGCTGATTTTACAAGTTAATAACAATAATAGAGTTCACTCACATTCTGAGAACTCAAAATGATGCACTACCCAGTTACAGTTCACTATAATTGCGCCAAACTGCACGAAATTCCTCACGGAATGTATTTAAACGAGCCTTCAGGTTAGGTGTTCTAAAGCTTGCGTGAAGGATAATGACTGCAAAACCAAAGAAAATTGTGTGTGAGAGAGAGAGAGAGAGAAACAACATTTATAAAAGAGAAGAGGTGTCAAACAATTCTAAAATAAGCAGGGTTTAATAACATACCAAGAAGACCAATGACAAAAGCCCATAAGACAGTTAGGAGACTACAAGAGGTGAACCAAAGGAAGCAACTGCCTATACAAAGGAAAAGAAAAAGGTCCCAATCAGTTAAAAGTGATCAACAGATTATCAATTCTAATGTATCAAAACGTTGGTTTAATTGCTGAACAAAAAGGAAAAAAGCAGTGACTTCAAAAATTGTAAATACCAGCTGAGAATGCCAACACAAACATCCATCGAGGCCTTCCACATATGTGAATCGCTCTTTTAGCCGATGGACGCCCTCGAATAACGGGCCTGCAAATAATGATTAACAAGATTTTCATCTAAGCAACAGCACAACCTGCTTTGCAACCACAATAAGGAGAACGTAACTTCACTTACGTTATTGGTGGCCTCATCTTTGCAGCTAAATGTGGAGAGAACCGTCTCACAGTTCTTGTTACCTTCTCATTAAAAGTAACTGCAAAGCTGTATTTCCAATCCTCAGTAGCAATATATGAAGAGAAAAAAATCCATATGGTTGCTAAAAAGAAGATCAAACGTAATGGGAAGAAATAAGTTAATGACCTTATACTTTGTTTGTCAACATCGTTTTCATTTGAAGAAAAATAGTTTGGACATGTGAATACCACAGTTATGTCTTACAAGCAAAAGAATGAACTACAAACAAAAAGTATTAATGATACTATAGAATAAATCCTTTTTTCATCTTTTCTATTCTCTATTTGTGTTATTTGCGCTCAAAGATGCTACTATCAGCTAAACACATAGTGATCAAGCAAATGGCATCGATAGCAACATTAGTTTAAGATACATGATTGGGAGATCGATGTCATCCCTGATTTGTTAGACAAGCTAACTGCAATATTTTTAACACATTTAAGCAGATTCAAGGATTTGGAGATGGACAAGAAGTTGTGAATTCTTGGTCAAATCATACGACAAAATTGACTTTTGACGATCATCCTTCATTTACTTAGAGACTACTATAGGGTGCTCCCATCCCTTAAAAAGTAGGTTTCTTTGTTAGAATAGCAATGCTTGAAAGGATACTTGAAATGACCACTTGATCAATATGGGTTAACAAATCCCTAACATGCGTGTCATATGCAAGAAGGTGGGTGAGATGGTAGGTCATCTCCTCGTCCATTTGTGAGTTCACTAGAAGAGTTTTGCCATAGATAATTCTTTATACAGTTTCAAATTAGTTGGGTGCTTCCAAAATGTATTTTGGATTTCTTGAAGGGATGGTCTTCCTTCCAAAGTGTTCTTATCCCAAAGATAATTCTCCATAGAAGTTGCTCCCTTCGCAGTGGCATGGCCATGGAAAGATTAAATTGACAGTTAAAAAAACCAAGAAGACCCCATAAAGATAGTATTCTTGAAGTCCAAGACACTTACACATAAATGTTTCTTTCTCTTCTTTGCACATTTAAGGGCATTCGATTCAAGTGGGCATATCTAGTTCGACTATCCTCTCGGCTCTCGGAATTTTATAAGAATCTATTTCGCACTATTCTTTCTTATTTCTATTCTAGATATGTTCTTTTGCCCATTGCATAGTATTTTTATTTTATTTTTGATAAATATAAATTAGATTAAATAAGAGAAGAAGAAGGGGAGGCTGAGGTAGCCCCCTAACAACAAGAACAAATACAACATGGAAAACAGGAAAAGAAAACAAAAATACACTCCCAGCGGGATTCAACGAGTTACAAATGGTATCCCAATTAAAAACAAAATCTTGAAACCCCACTCCCTCAAAGTCTTTACTCAACTTTGACCAGAAGAATAGAAAACCCAAAATCTCTAAGATCACTGTGTGAGACGAGCTCTTCTTGCTATGGAATACCCTGTTGTTGGGTTCTCTCCAAAGACCCCAAGCAATAACGGAAGGCAGGATAGCCCAAAGATGTCTCTTCCTAGAAAAGAAGATATTGAAACTCCAACCCTTTAAAAGTTCAAAGAGAGATGAAGGAAGGACCCAATCCACTTGAAAATGAGATAAGAAAAACATCCAAATAACCCGAGAAAAAGGACAATGAATAAGAATATGGTTGACAGACTCTCCATCCTTAGAACAAAAATAGCAAAAATTTGGAGTAATCCACCCCCGATAGATCAAATTATCCAAGGTGAGGATTCTACCCAAAAACGCAAGCCAAAGAAAGAAGAACACCTTAGATGGAACAAGAGCAGACCAAATAACAGAATGAGAGAAAGAAACCTCACCCGACGGCAGCAAGCAAAAATAGAAAGACTTGACAAAGAATTTCTTATCCTTAACCTTGAACCATTCTCTTCTGTCTTGCTCGTTTTCTCTGAGTTGGATTGAATTAAGAAGATCTAGAAGAGATGTAACCTCCGTCAATTCCCAATCATTGAAATTCCTCCTAAATCCCAGATCCCAAGAGTTCGTGTTCCCATCCCGAATTAGACATTGCCTTACTGTGTTATATTTTTTCAAAGAGCAAGCGTACAAGGATGGAAATTGAGTAGACAGAAGTGAAGTTCCACACCATAAATCCTCCCAAAATCTAACATTGTCCCCCATCCCAACTTTGAATCTGATCTCTCTTTCAAACTTATCGACACTCTTCATAATGCCTCTCCACACACTGAACCCGTAGATCCCTCTAGCCTCCTCACTATACCAACCAAACCTCTTCTCACCATATTTAGCCTGAACCACTTTCCTCCACAAGTTATCTCTTTCTTCCCCAAACCTCCAAAGCCACTTGCCTAGGATTGATTTCTTAGGAGTGCAGACCAAATGATACTTTCTACCATCATTATTATCATTCCACAGAACATTCTTCATGAGTCTTTCAATCTTAACTTCCACTGATGGAGGCAAAGAGAAAAGTGATAGGAAATAAATCGGAATACTC
Organism: Akebia trifoliata; assembly: GCF_017979445.1. Lineage (NCBI taxonomy): Eukaryota > Viridiplantae > Streptophyta > Magnoliopsida > Ranunculales > Lardizabalaceae > Akebia > Akebia trifoliata. Next base: position 138,823 of record NC_141382.1, on the reverse strand, counting down.
GTTAGAGTACTCTTAATCAACGTAACCTTACCCCCTTTTGAGAGATACTTTGCCTTCCACGTACTCAATTTCTTTTCCATTTTCTCAATAACTCCCTCCCAAATGTTTTTACTACAATATGGAGCCCTTAAAGATAAACCTAAATAGAGGAAGGAAGTGTATCGCTACTACACCCCAAAATAACAGCTAAAACTGGAATATTCGACACCCTACCAACCCCAAACAACTTGCTTTTCTGCAGATTGACGTGTAGACCTGAAATTGCTTCAAAACAACATAATAAAATCCGGAGAGCTCTCACTTGTTCTCTATAAGGATCTAAGAACACTAAGGTGTCATCTGCGAATTGCAAGTGCGAAATCAGCGGCCCTCAACAGTCACTCTAAAACTGGATAACCTCCCTACCTCAACCCCCCTCTGAAAATTTACCCAAAGCCTATGTCACTATAAGAAATAGAAATAGGAATAAAGGATCACCATGTCTCAAACCCCTGGAGCTCCTAAAATACCCTGCCGGACAACCATTGACTAAAATAGAAAAGGAAACCGACGTAATACACTTCATGATCCACCCAATCCACCTAAATCCAAATCCCATCCTTCCCAGCATATACTTCAAAAAATCCTAGCTCACATGGTTATAAGCCTTTTGCATATCAATTTTTCCTATTAGCCCCGCTTCTTATCTTTAATCCTAGAGTCAAGACATTCATTAGCCATCAGCACACCATCCAGAATTTGTCTTCCCCTAATGAAAGCACCTTGTTTAGGACCAATTAATTTCTTCATAATTTCTTTCAATCTGTTAGCCAACACCTTAGAAATAATCTTATACACCAATCCTACTAAACTAATAGGCCTGAAGTCACTCAAGTCAACCGCCCCCACTCTTTTGGGAATTAACACCACAAAGGTACTATTAAGGGCATAATCCAAGCAATTCTTTTCCAGTAACTCCCAAACCACCTTCAATGAAATCATCGGATATAATTTCCCAACAATGTTTGAAGAATTCCATTGTAAAACCATCTGGCCCCGGCGCTTTATTCCCACCCATTGAAGCAAGACCTAGTCTCACTTCCTCCTCCCCAATATTCCTTTCTAACCACACATTTTCTTCAAGAGTTAACGTATTGAATTTGAGATTGTCAACAACTAGTCCCATATATATATATATATATAATTAATTTTATCAACTCTAATAAGAAACTATAGCCACAATTCTACAATTTTCCATGAATTAGTTGTATGTTCTAATTTTTAGCAAATAATTATTGTAAAAAATTCTTCCTTAATAATCTTAAATTGATAAATAAATAAAAATCCATTTTTTTTTTTTGCTGGGATAATTAGGGGAGAATAAAAACAGTACCTATCATTTAGGAAAGCAATGCTTATGCCAGTCAAGATAGCTGCAACAATAGCAAGCGGCCTCCTAAGAAATCCCACACCTACAGTTAATAAAGGCAATACTATTAAAATTAAAAATAAATAAATAACCATTCTCTCAATCTACAAGCTTTGAAAGAAGAAATTAGAGTTTCTTACCAAGAATAAAGATTATCATGATGAAGTAGTTTGTCCGATAACTGAACACAACACATAATCGAACAAAATCAAATTAAACTATAACAAAAATAACGTAGTGAAACTGAGTAATCTCACATATAACAAAAAAATTAACCTAATTTCTGGAAGACAACATGATCAAACAATAAAAGATCATAATATAGAACAATAGAATTAGGGTTTCTGATTGGGATTTGAGGGGTAGAGATCAGATCATACTAGTAGAGATTGCATTTAAGGCGGCTGTTCCATCTGGAATAGGATCTAGGGATAGTGAATCTGGAGAAGAATTCTGTGAGAGGTCGAGGAGGTGATGACCAATCAACTTCACGAAGAGCGTCCATCATGTCTTCTGCTGTTACGTTTCCCCAATCCATCTCTCTACCTGCCTTGCTCAGTCAAAAACCCTAGAAATTCAGAGATGGTTCGCTCAATTTCACAAGAAGAATTTCAGAGATGGGGAACCATACAAAAAGAAAAGAGAATCACAAAGAAAATTGATTTCGAAGTTGCAGAGAAAACGCCTTTCTTTCTATCTTTCGCACTTTCTTCCAAGATGAGTTGAGTTTTCGATCCAACGGCAACGCACGCGCACAGATTCTTGATTATTATTTCTATTCGATATTTCGATGTTAAACGCAATTACCTATGTACCCATTCATCCGGCATTCACATTAGAAAAAAAAAATTATTTAGAACAAAATAACATTTGTCTGAGCCCGGGTTCGAACCGGGGACCTCTAGTGTGTGAGACTAGCGTGATAACCAACTACACCACCCAGACCACATGTAAATAAAAAGAAAATTTTAGTTTATATCAAATATACAGTTATTTGACCCTGGACGAATCCTTAAAATCATGATGGAGATTTCCGGATGACTAATTTAATGAAACATTAAATTCCTAAAAAAAATTTAACATTACAATGAGAGAAGACCTATTTTAATTAAGATAGTTTCTATCTTCAAATTAACAAAATATTTTTGTATCTTTGATTTTTTTTTTTTAAAGAAGAAAGTAATGAAGTTTAATTGTTCTTCCACACTATCAAATTTAAAATTTTCAAAATCTATTTTTTCCTCTCTAATTCTTTCATTGTCTATTATATTATCTCACTTATTTTGAATTCTCATTTTTCGTTATCAAATTAGATCATGTCTTCAACTATGGTGGAGACACCACTAATAACAAACCTTTAAGATTCTTCAAAATCTATAATATTCTATTTTGTTTTTATTCACATTTTCATCTTTATTCATGTATCCTATTACAATATTTTAAAAATATTAAATATCATTCCAAATAATTTTGCTTTGAATTCAAATCCATGTTTCACATTTCAATGTAGTAAATTGCTAGAATGAAAAATATAGGAAGAAATTTATTTGGTGCACGTCAGGACCATCATCCTCAATTGGCTTCCAGCTCTTCGCAACCTTTAATGCAACTCAAGGGTGATAAATGGGTCACCTACCGTACGTATTACCTAAATTGACCACAGAGCACAAGCTGCATAATACACGCATGGAGTTTCTTAGAAATCTTTTACAAGAGTAAGGTTAGTCGCACCCACTATTTAGTCTCTCCACATACTCACTCTTTTTCACCTTCATAAAAGTCCCTCAAATCTCGACATATTCACCTTTTTTTTACCTAATTACTCTTTGAACCGACCGCCCCCCCATTCTTCTTCTTCTCTCTCTCCCTCTCTCTCTCTCACACATACTCTTCTTCTTTGCATCTACAAGGATTTTGCAATACAAGAAGCATATCATTAGAACTTTGTATAGCATGTTAGAAATGATTATGGAAACCTCAACTTCTAGACTAGGACTCATCTTGTGGCATCCAAAAATAATTATTTATCACTGTTGAATTTTAATTTAAAGATTGGGAGTTATGTGAAAGTTCAGTAACCATTCATTTACAAAACTTTGAATCAAACCCAAAAGTAAAAATAAAAATAAAAATAAAAAAATTTCTTTGATTCAAGTTTTTCGATGAATTTAGATGAATGTGGTGTTGGATTGCTAATATGGAAACCCATGTGTGCAAAACGACAATGAGGCTTTTAAAATGAAAATGTTTCTCAAAAAAAAAAATCAAACAAAGGTTCATTTAGTAGTTTATTACCGAAATCACCAAAAATAGTGTGTGTAAGACTATGATTGATTTCGAATGGGCTTGACTAACACTATGAATGTTAGTAAATGGAGTTTGACCACAAAATACCTGTTGGACTATTGGTTAATGTGGTTTGACCGTGGATCAACCATGTTTAACAATTCTCCAAAAGGTGTTCTATTGGTTCTCGAAGAGTTGCAAACTCTCCATAAGCCCAGAAAAGGGTGTCTCTTCACCCAAATGTCCATTAAATGGAATATAAAAATATCTGAGCCATCATCCAATCATGACTATTAAGGCAAAGAGTCATGAATTCATGACATTTACTAGAGCATGTAATGTATGAATCATGAAGAAGAATCGCTATAATGTTTTTTTATGAGTACAATGTAAGACGTGTTATTGCATTTTGAAAAGTTTGTACTCAGCCCATGTCAGTTGGATTAACACACTCAAAGGTATGTCCTCAGCCCATTTTTGAGATACCCCATGTAGCTAGCCCAGGTGACATTTTGGTTACAGGAGACAGTTGCACTCTCTCAACAGAGAGGTCTCCAGCAAGCGATAAAGCCATTAAGTTGGCAGGGAAGGAACCTTTCAACCATGTATTTTTAGAAGAAGAATTCATTCAGGACATGATGAAGTCAGAGGCTGCTGGGGCTGGTGATCCGGATAAGGTGACTTGGAAAGAAGGAATTGCAAAGACATTGCCAATCAGAGGGGAAGATTTTATTCTGGTCCAAGAGGAAGCCACAGTATGTAATCAGTCAGAGGGATATGAGGTGCTACAACAGGAGATGACAAATGGGCAGAGGTGGGGAGAACAGCTTGCATTGGCATAGGTAGGATTTCTACAGCTACTACAATTGGTCGAAGGCTTGGATCTTCAGAGAGATGGATGCCACAGTGGGGAGCTGGGTTTTGGAGGAGAACATCCTAGCTCTGCTACAGAAGGTGTACTTCAACTGGAAGCTGAACCGGATATTACTCCCTTAGCTATGGTAGATGTAGGAGAGAGTTCGAGGAATTGGGGAAGGAATTTACCGAAAAATCAGATAGTGGAAGGTCTAGCTGATTGGATTATTCGTAACATGAGTGAGATCAGTTGGAATGCTGGTTTATCTAAAGAAGGTCAAGCAGAAGGAGCTGGTATTCTGTTTGAATTAGCACTTAAGAAAAGGAACGAGATCAGTGAATGTTATGCTTCAGTGATCAGAGAGGATGATCCGGTGGATGAGGAACAAGCTTTTATCTGGGATGAGGTGGAATTAGTTCTTAGGAAAGAGATTGATCAAGAACAGACAGGACAGCAAGGAGGCCTGAGTAAAGGGAAAGGAGTGGAAACAGTAGATGATACTAAAGTGAAGAAATTAAAAGCTGGATTGGTCAGAGAAGTTCAGGAACTGCACAAATCAGGGGCTTTGGTCAAGGCTGGACCATCCATAGGGTTAAGGAACGGGAGAAAACTTAAGGCTGTTAATGTCGATTAGATCCATTTCTTGGAACGTGCGTGGACTCAACAATAGGGCCAAAAGGGCTTCGGTTAAGGCAATATTAAAAGCCCACAAACCACACATTGTAACACTTCAAGAAACTAAACTGGACCATGTGGATAGGGTGGCAGTAAGAGACATTTGAGGAGGGCGTAACGTGGGTTGGAAGCACCTTGCATCAAATGGGACAGCAGGGGGGGTCTGGGTGTTATGGGACAAGAGATTGATCGAGGTGGAGGATTCTTTAGTGGGAGCTTTTTCTGTATCTATTTTGTGCCGGTGTGTAGGGAAGATAGACAGTTGGGTGTTCTCGGGAGTGTACGGACCTACGAGAGATTGGGAGCGAGAGCAATTCTGGGAGGAGTTAGATGACATGGGCAAGTACTGGAACCGTCCGTGGTGTTTGGGAGGAAACTTTAATGTCATTAGATTTGCTTGTGAGAAACTAGGAGGATCGAGGATAACAGCCAGGATGAGGAGATTTGGGGACTTCGTGAACCGAAATAATTTAATGGACATTCCACTTCAAGGCAGAAGTTTTACTTGGTCTAAGCCCACCCTCAACAGATTAGACAGGTTCTTGGTGTCTGATGATTGGACTTCAATCTTTTGTCAGATTTCTCAGACGGCTATTCCAAATCCAGTGTCTGACCATTGCCCTATTCAGTTGGTAGCAGGGCCACTCAGCAGGGGCCCCATCCCGTTCCGTTTTGAATTGATGTGGTTGAAACATCACAACTTCAAGGAGTTGATATCCAATTGGTGGAGGAGTTTTTCATTTGCAGGAACAGCAGGGGAGGTGTTCAGAAAGAAGTTGAAGGCCTTAAAGATGGCATTAAAAGAATGGAACAAAGAATACTTCGGTAGAGTGGATGCGCAGAGTAAGGACATTCTCTTGAGAATTGAAGATTTGGATCGTAGGGAGGAGATGAACCCGATTTCGTTTAACGACAAGACAACGAGATTAAACCTTCGCGAGAAGTATCAGCGATTGGCACTTATGGAAGAGATCAGTTGGAAGCAGAAATCCAGAATTAGATGGCTTAAAGAAGGGGATGGTAACACGAAGTTTTTTCATCGCATGGCCAATGCCCGAGACAGAAACAACCACATCACGAGGTTGTGTGTGAATGGGGAGTGGTTGGAAGGGGAAGAGGCGGTTGCAAAGGGGATTGTAGATTTTTACTCGGAACTGTATACCGATGGAGTTAATAATAGACCGAAACCTGATCTGCTACAGTTTGACAAGATATCTGAGGCTCAAGGCGATTGGCTGGAAAGACCTGTGGAAGAAGACGAGATTTGGGATGTTATCTCAAGCATGAAGAGCGATAAAGCACCGGGACCCGATGGTTTTCCTGTGGAGTTCTACAAAATTTGTTGGGAGACCATCAAGTGTGATTTCATGGCTCTGATTGATGAATTCTTTAGGGAGGGTATGCTGGACCGTGATTCCAATTGTACCGTCATCGCTCTGATCCCAAAGGTAGTTGGAACGGAAAATATTAAAGACCTGAGGCCCATCAGCTTGGTGAATACTAGTTACAAAATTATCACGAACATCCTGGCTAAAAGATTGAAAGGGGTCATTCAAGGGCTAATAGGGTGTAATCAGAGTGCATTTGTCAAAGGCAGACAGATCCTAGATGGAGTTCTAATTGCGAACGAGTGCATAGATTCCAGACTAAAATCGGGTAAAGCGGGTGTGGTGTGCAAGGTGGACTTTGAGAAGGCCTATGATCGAGTCAATTGGCAATTTTTGGAATACATACTGGGGAATATGGGTTTTGGTAGGAAATGGATAACATGGATTATGGCGTGTGTGACTTTCCCCTCCTACTCGATCTTGGTGAATGGAACGCCTCACGGATTCTTTAGGAGTACGAGAGGCCTCAGGCAAGGGGACCCTATATCACCTTTCTTATTTATCATAGTGGCAGAAGCATTTGGTAAGATGATGGAAAGAGGGGTAGCAAGTGGGTCATTCTCAGGGTTCTCAGCAGGGGCAGGCACGGTAAACATTTCACACCTTCAATTCGCTGATGACATTTTAGTCTTCTTGGATGACTCCATAGATCAGACAAGGAGGCTAGGAGGATTGCTGTGTTGTTTCGAAGCTATTTCTGGCATTCCAGTTAACACAAGAAAAAGTAAGGTGTTTCCGGTTGGCTCGGCTAGATGTGCAATTCTTCTGGCAGCATCGTTGGGATGGCAAGTGGGCAGTTTTCCCTCGTCCTACTTGGGGATGCCTCTAGGGGCCCCCTATAGGAGGGTGGCGATTTGGGACCCGATAGTGGAAAGAATAAAAAGAAAACTAGCAGGGTGGCAAGCGAATTATCTTTCGAATGGAGGTAAACTGACTTTGATTAAAAGTGTTCTTTCTAGCATTCCAATATATTTTCTTTCTCTTCTCACAATGCCTCGAAGTGTAGAACTAAAGTTAGACAAGTTGTTTCGCGACTTTCTATGGCATGACAGAGTTGGGAATAGAAAACATCATCTTGTGAATTGGAAACAGATTTGTTCAACTAAGAAACATAGAGGCCTTGGCGTTAGGAGACTTGGGGAGATGAACGTCGCCTTAAGGGGCAAGTGGTTGTGAAGATTTGGGAACGAGGAGAATAGTTTATGGAGACAAGTTATAGAGAGTAAGTTTAAGTTGAACAGGACAGGGTGGGAAAGCGGTTCAACTAGACAACCATATGGATGCGGGTTGTGGAAGGGCATCATGAAGATCATCCCATTATTCAAAATGAGAATAAAATTCAGAGTGGGTCAAGGTAATCGAGTGAAAATTTGGGAAGACACATGGTGCGGCAATCGGCCCCTAATGGAGGTATTCCCAACTTTGTATTCTATATCCTCTAAGAAAGGGCAACCAATTACAGCCGTCCGACGATTTATGGGTGGAGAATGGGCATGGGATCTTGGTTTTCGTAGGGATATTGATGACGTGGAAATCCAAGAAGTTGGTAGGTTAGTCGGTGAGGCTTCAAGTATCGTTTTTCGTATGGGAAGAGAAGATGAGAGAATATGGACGGCAAGCAAGGACGGAAGATTTTCGGTGCACTCCTTCTACCAATCCTTGTGCAATAATGGGGACCCGTTTTTTCCTTATGCCGCTATTTGGGGTCCAAAGGTGCCAAGTAAAGTTGCTTTCTTCACGTGGACGGCGGCTCTAGGAAGGATCCAAACGACGGATTTGTTGATGCGGCGGGGATGATGCGGGGCGAGTTGTTGTGTACTATGTATGAACAATGGAGAATCTTCAGATCATCTCATAATCCATTGCAAGTTCTCGCATGGCATTTGAGCTCATTTCTTTAAGTTATATGGGGTCTCAACATGCTTACCGGAATCAGTTAAGGATATCTTCATTGGTTGGTCGTCAATTGGCTATTCGTTCGGCGGCACAAAGTGGTTGCTTTGGACTATTACGCCATTTGCAATTTGTTGGGGGGTGTGGTTTGAAAGGAATAGGCGCATATTCGAGGGGAAACAAAATGATTATTCAGACACGATCATGTCTATCTTGGGTCTTATATTCTGTTGGTCCAAAGTGTATAAGGAGTTTAGGGGTCTGTTTTTTGAGGATTTTTTGTACAAGTGGGATGGGGTTTGTGATTTCATTCGTAATTAGCGTCATTTTGTAAGGTCCTTCCTCGTTTGGTCACCTCAACCGACTTGGTTTTTTTCAGAAATATGATACTATTTATCAAAAAAAAAAAAAGTTTGTACTAACAAATTACCCGAAGGACCCCACTAAAAAAATTAAGGGGGAGCTAATCTAAGCTTCCTGGCCAGCTCGATCCTTACAAGGTGAAGCAGTACACTTAATCTTCAAAAGGAGAAAGTCAAAGAACCATTTGACGAAGAAGCAATGTTTATTATTACACGGGAAAGTTTCCAGTCAAGTGAATATGATCCAGTGTCCAACGTAAACCATACATATTGACAGCTGCATTGGCAGCTCTGAAGCCCTCACCGTAGGCTGTAGAAGTGTCATGAGCGATCAGATGCAAGAAGAACTCACCCAGCTTCTTTTCAAGTTCAGATTTTCTACCCTTTTTAGATGAAGAGGACGTTGAAGATGCCATTGACGTAGAAGGCATGCTTGTTGAACCTGGCATGACCTCTAACTCGAGTCACATGTAAGAGAGCACCTAACAGATGCCTTCCTCCACCTCCGGGCTTAGATTACGGTAACCTACATCAATTTCAAATAATTACAAACCGATGATGACAATGATGGAAGAAGCGCGCTCATATAATATAGACGAGAAAATACTTCTAAACAGAAGGAAGAGAGGAGTATAGTACCTTTGAGACGTAACCACCCATGCATCAACTCATGGGTAAGAATGGAACCTGTTTGTAATCTGCATCCAGCGAGAGTACCCAAAATATAAGGCTTTGGGCAAGGATTGATCTTTCTAACAGAAGATACTATCACCTAGCAATCCTAACTAATTAAATCATAGTGTGTTTCAAAACAACGCAATTATCGCTGATAACTGTTGCACTAAAATTTGGTAGTAAAAAAATAAAGACATAGGAGGAATCATACATTAGAAGTGAAAAAGCAGTAAGAAATTGGTTTCCTTCCTAGACATAAGAAAAAAGTTGGTCATCTTTGCCACGGCAAGTTGGGTGGAGGCACAAAAGGGGTCCATTTCATGGACATCTTCCTCTTTCCTTGTGGCAAGTTTCTTTTTTCTTATTTTTTTTTTATAAATAGCATTTCATTCATTAAAGCAGAACCAAGTCAGTCGAGGTGACCAACCTAGCAAGTCCTTACAGCAAGAAATTACTCACGAGTAATACAGCAAATCCCATCCCAATTGAAAATAAAATCCTCGAAAAAGACTCCCCTAAATTCTTTAAAGACTTTGGACCAACAGAAAATAAGTCCCGTAATGGATAAAATCGTATTTCTACAATCTTCCATTTTCCCCTCAAAGATGCGCTTGCTTCTCTCCAATCACACTATCTGGCATATTGCAAACGGTGTAATACTCCACAACAGCCTCTTAGCGCCGCCAATCGGTGTAATGCGCTTGTGGCAAGTTTCTGCCCAAATAGGACTAAAATAGGCAGATTTTTTTAATCTTTTTTACTTCCTTGTATTATATTATTTAAAAATAGAAGCATGGCCCCTGCTGACAGCAAGAACATGCTTCTTTTATCCATGTAGCAGAAGGCAATTAAATGAAATTTTGCCAAGGTAGAAACGAAGGTGGAAGACGAGAAGCCAGCATTCAGGACCAGCTTCTCAGCTGCCACATGTAATAAAACCTGACACTGGAGATTTCTTTCTTGTCTGTAAAGAACCCGTCCCAAATGCAGATATCTTTTACATAAGCGAAATTATTAGGATGTCATCTTGCACCATTGCTGGGAAAACAGAACTATAAAATTTAATTTTGACGTTACATATCAGTCTATAATTCCTGTTTATACTTCCGCTTGTGGGGCTCACATGGATATAACATTGGATTGTCAAATCGTATAATGAATTCTCCATATAGTGGATACCTTTTTCAAAATAGATTAATTCATTCTGATTTTCCTGCTGCATGAAAGTTGACTAAAAAGATCTAGACCATTGGATTAAGCCATTACTTAAATATATGTTTCATACGGTTAGTAATGTTGTTGGAAGGGAGCCATTTTCAGCAATGATGACTATCTTGGTAGAGATCACCCGCCTATATGGTTTGATTGTCTAACATGATATTCATGTGTGACCAGGACAAATAAGGAGTAAGAATAGGGAGTTATCAATGGTTAGAAATTCATTGTGACAATGACAATTGACAGCTAGCTAGCTCTGGATAAATGAGGACAAGCTAAAGGTGTGCTACTTTGGAATCAGTATGGAAGCTCTCTGTACCCATGGTAGAACCGCCAAGAATTAAGTTTTAAACAGCCTGATGGTAGAAGGGATTTCAGATTCACAAGCATAAACTATAAACAAGGACCCTATGTAGCCAATCCTTGTATCTTCAATATGTTGGGACAAAGAACATATCTGTTTACTTCAGAAAAATTTTCATTTAAATATTTCGAAACTTAAAAATGGCCAAGTATGTTCCTGCAAACTCTATGTTCTTTGAGGGACATCAGACATTGTGCAGTTTTGCGCCTCAGGTTTCGATTTTGGCCAACCCAATGGTGGTGGAGAAGACGACTCTTCCGAACTCGAACTACTTAGAGGCCGCTCCTCATTAGCCATGGCATCAGACATCGTCGTCGAAGTATTGGTGGTTGAACTGCTCTCTCGAAACCCCTCTTCAATCATCGAATCCGTAATAAAAGACTCACTACCACCTCACCTCCATTTGAATCAAACCCCCCCCCCCCCCCCCCCCCCCCCCATCATTCATTCATTTTTTCCTATTCCCTCTCACCCTTTTCAATCTAAACCCGAAGGAATCAGAAGAGAAGCAATTTTTTTTTTCCAATAGTCGACTCGGTGGGATGAGTCGACCCGATCGGACACCAAGTCGACTCAGTGATTGAGTCAACTCGACACCCGAGTTGACTCGTTTGGCCGAGTTAACTCGGTGGTTGAGTCGACTCAGTGGTTGAGTCAACACGGCTACTGAGTCACCTCGAACACTGAGTTGACTCGTTTGACCGATTTAACTCGGTGATTGAGTCGACTCAGTGAGTTGAGTTAACTCTGATAATGGGTTAACTCGAACACTGAGTTAACTCGTTTGACCGAGTTAACTCGGAAATTTGAGTCGACTCAATGGGTTGAGTCAACTCAGTGGGTTGACTTGGTGGGCGTCTCCAAAATCCAATGACTCACAATGAGCGATCAGTTTTATTAATGAGGGAGGCCATGCTTTTTTTGAGCCTGGAAAAGTTGTACATTTGACGAACATGCACCAAAGCGTGCAAAAGCAATTAACGGTTATAAATTTGAAGTTTTGAAAATCTTCAAATTCACTTTAAAAATGATAGTTCGAAAAATAGCCGTTGTCGGGTATCGAACCCCAGTAACCCGTGTGACAACAGCCAGTACTCACCACTAGACTACCACAACTTGCTAATGCCTTTAAATTTATTTTAACTGTAAAGATTCCTATTTGCCACCACATTATAATACTCATATTTTCTTCAATTTCAAGCTTCCAATCTTAATCACATAAACAGTTTTGATCACACTTTTGGGATATATCACACTCAATGATTAAAAAAAAAAAAAGAATACAAATATAATAATGGATCATGATTGTATTGAGTTATGACCTCAATTGATTATTACAATCATAACATTCATTACCTCATTATATGAGGTCATTAAAACTCATGCACATACAACTAGTGATGTTAATGGATAGTTGAAAATTTGAATCAGAAATTGATTCTTTGGTTAGTAAGTATGCCTTGCTTAACAAGAAGAAGAACAACAACAACAAAAAACTCAATTTTCTATTAGTGTGCAATCCCAACCATCCATTTTATATAATGACTTGATTGGCTATGATGACTATGGCACTTCTGTTATGTTGGAGAGCAAGGAAAATCCAAGTCTTTAACCAGACACTTAATTAAAAATGGTTAAGATGTTATTAAGCATTTCCATAATAAATTATATTTCTCAATATTTTTTTTAATAATTCTTAGAACGTAAATATTGGCATCTTTTGGGGTCAGTTTGGTACTTTGATTGTACATGAAAAACAGGAAAATGTGATTATATATATATATATATATATATATATATATATATATATATATATATATATATATATATATATATAGAGGGTCCCGTTCGCCACCCTTAGTTTTACCACACACTTTAACAAATGCGTTTTGTCTTACATGGGTTAGAAGTTTCGGAATGAGCTGATTTTTGGTGAGGATGATCTCTATGGTGAGGAGATCATCCTCACCAAAAATCAGCTCATTCCAAAACTTCTAACCCCATCAAAATTGATTTACAAAAAATGGACGGTTCACGATTTTTCAACGTGTAAACATGGGGCTAAACATTTCGGAATGGGCTGATTTTTGGAGAGGATGATCTTCTAATCATAGAGATCATCCTCACCAAAAATCAGCTCATTCCAAAACTTCTAACCCATGTAGGACAAAAAACGTTTGTTAAAGTGTGTGGTAAAACTTAGGGTGCTGAACATTTCCCATATATATATATATATATTGCTTTTTTAAATGCTAGATCGCATTTTACCTGAAATTCAAATTCCAAGCTAATGTGTTTTTTCACAATGAGTTGATAATTAAATAAAATTAAACAAGCCAGCCAAATCATATGCTGTCTTTGATTTTCTTATTATTATTATTTTTAACTATTTGTTGGTTAAAAGGAAAATTTCTTTTCTTTTAGTCGTTGAATCGAGGAGGGTCCATCCCAATAAATTAATGTGAGAGAAGCTTCCTTTTCTAGAAGACCTAGGCGAAAGCGAAACCGCGTTGCAGTCACATATATTTTCTTCTAGAAGAAGCCCTACGTTTTGATGATCGTTTTACAATTAGCTCAAAATCCAAGAAATATAGAAGCCAGGCCACTCATGAGTGATCTCCTCCAAGAAAGCCCACGAAATATTGGTGTTGTATGATACGCAAAGTTGTTTGCAACGCTTGGGATGAGCTGCAAGTACTGTTGTCATGGTGAATGCAAGAGTATTAGTACATGGGAGGATAAGTCTTGCTCTAAACTTGAATGTCTCCCTTGGAAATTACATTGATTTTTTGTTTTCTGTAATTTAATTTGTTGTTGTCGTTGTAAATATGCACATATTAATAGTGAAGTCGTTAGAATTATGTTCTATTTTTAAATCCTATACACCCATCTCATCACTTTTCTTAATATTGAAGCTTTGCGGAGTTTGTAAAATTCCCCAAAAACGCTATAGTTGCTAGTTTTGAAAATATAGGTGATTGAGTTTGAGAGGATGCATGCCACCACGTGCCTTTCAAATTATTCCATCCATCAAATAATTTTTTTTCCCTTTCTACTTCATTCCATATGCTTCAATTGCACCCAATTTTTTTTGTATTTTATTTTTGAACTCATTAATCAATTTTTGAGGGGTTAATTAATGCCTGGGAAATGAACAAGTTATACATGGTTGAAGCTATTGCCTAGAATAGATTTGGTATCATCTTTAGGACTTAGGAGGAGTGTTTGAAATGTTGAAGCTCTCCCATCCCAAGTTATTGTTTATGTCATTCTTCCATTAAAAGAAGAATAATGATGATGCATGCGAATGGTAGGCAGCTGACGTGGCTAGGGCACAAACCGCATATCTTTTTCTCCTTTGCCATGTCATTAGCGTACTAAAAAAATGCATGCATTCATCACGACTCTTAGAAGAAAGTTTTCCTGGAGTTCAAGAAATATCACACGTCATCGAGTATTTATGGATGTGTCGTAATTTGTCAACTTTTGGGATTTCATTATTATTATTATTATTATTTATTTTTGTTTAATCCTCTGAGGGAAGAATCTTCCCTCTGGAATTCTTTTTAATAGGTCATAAAAGCCTATTCTTGGGGGAGTAGTTCCTCGTCTGAGTTGAAACTGAAGGTAGCTAATTTAAGGACTAGAGTGGCAAGATCATCCTTAAGTGGTAGAAGATGAAAGGTGATAAAGTTGAAGTGGTATTACTGAAAAATGGGCAAAGAATAGAAAAACAAAGAAGTTGGAGGAATAGTATTGAAGAAGAGGAGACGAGGAAGGTGCTATATAAAGTTGAAGGAGGTATTTTTAGAAGAGTCAGGATCAAGTAAGGTGTTCCGTTCCTATAGAACAGAAACGATGTCAACATGACACGTTTTGGTAAGAGTTTAAACCACACCAAACTCCTAACCAAACCATTTTCTATATCTCACATAGCCCGATGTGTTTTATCTCTAGCTAAAATGTGTCATGTAGACACCATATGTTGTTATAGGAATATGACATTGTACTCTAAGATCACAACTTTTCTTAGAAAGGGGTAGCAGACAAATGTTAATAAAATTGGAGAGATATTCTTGAGATAGGGGGGGAGGGGATAAAGATTAAGACAAAAGGGTAGACAACATTGTGTTTTATTATATAGATATGGTTATTAAAAATAAAGTCGTGCTGGGGTGACACAAAGGGACACACAACGGTAACAAAAATTTGTTGTGGCACACACATGATCGTAGACTCATTTCCACAAGATACGAGTAAAAATAAACTTTTTTGACACCCTTGTGTCTCCGTTTGTGTCATTCCAGCATCTTCCTTAAAAATAAGCTTTCAACTCTATTGAGGAGCTATAGTTTTTAACTCCCCTAACACATAAAACTCTTTATAATCAATCCAAACAAGAGAAAATAGAATACTAAAAATTTAAAATATAATAAATTTATTAAAAATTAATTCTATTTATTTTAAAAGATTGGACAAGAGGGAGGAACAACTATATCATGTTTTATTATATAGACTAGAGTTTGCCCGTACCTACAACACATGCATGCTCTTTGGGGTTAATGGGATAAAAACAAAAATAAAAAACGAAAGGTAAGAGGGGTGTTATTAAAAAAAGTTAAGCTGAGGGGGTAAAAATGAAAATCAATAAAATGGGTTAATAGCGTGAAAGAGAAAATATACTAAAATTATAAAAAATAATAAAGTGGGTCTCACAAAAATAGTAACTCGATGTGATGTTTATCCCTAAAAATTGTAGCATGATGAGAGGTTTGTTTCACACAAGATTGTATCACCCATGGTCCTACAATTGTGTTCTATTATATAGATAAGTTATTTATTTATTTATTATAAAATAAAAATGAGCTTCAACTCAAATGAGGATCTACAGCATTTAGCTCCCCTCAACAAATAAAACTCTTTACTCAAATAGGAGGTAATAAAATGCTAAGAATTAAAATAAAATAAATATTTTAATAAATAAATTTATTGAAAATAATTTCATTTTTTTTAAAAGAGTAAAACATAGAAGAGGGACAACCGTCCTATTTATTATATCTTAGAGTTCGCTTGTGCATACAACACGGACACTCTCTTTAAGATTAAGGGAGGTAAAAATAAAAAATAAAAAATAAAGTTAGAGAGGTATTATTAAAAAAAATTGAGAATAAAGGGGTAAAAGAGGGAAAGTGATGAAGTTGGAAATGTATTATTAAGAAAAGAGAGAAAGGGAGGAACATAATTTATTTAGTCAAGTCCAAATCTTTGGGCAAGTTTCTGCAATGCAACCTTGGAGTAAGTCATCAAAACAAGTTTGTTTTTTTAAGTTATATTTTATATTCTCATGGTAGTGTTGAAATTCATTAGGCTGATTCACTTGTTTTGCTTATGTACTTTGCCGGAGTTTTACGAAGCATATTGGGCCCTAGGGGTGCAATTTGGTTCGGTTCGGTTCGGTTCGAGGTCAAATTGGAATCGAACCGACATAGGTCGGTTCAACTAAATAAGAACTAGAACCGAACCAAATTCCATTGGAACCATACCAACCCAAACCGAATTAAAGTCGGTTTGGTTCGGTTCAGTTTCACGAATTGCAAATATTTTATAAATTATAAATAATATTTTTTAATGAAAAAATAAACATAAAATTTCATATAATAAATCACAAATCTATCTATAAAAAGTCATTAGTTTATCCATAAAAGATCACTAATCTATGTACTAACTCTTAAAATAAGTCTTTATAATTATAATATACATATATATGTATTTATTGCATAGGGGTTCGGTTCTCGGTTTGGTTCAGTTCTATACAAGCTTGATCCGAGAACCAAACCAAATTGATCGGTTCTCCATTTTCGTAACACGGAACCGAACCACAACTTATTCCAAACCGAACCAAACCACCCCAAAGCTATTGGTTTGGTTCGGTTCTCGGTTTGAACCGAACCAAGTTGCACCCCTAGTGGGGCCAGTGCCTATGGGATTTACAATGGACTTTAATTGACCTCATTTTGGGATTGTAGTGGTTGGGTTATGCCTTGCCCTTGTTGGAAAAATGTATAGTTTTTTTCCAGATTTTTGTGATCGAGAAGGTTTATTTAAGCTACGATGTAAGTGGGTCTCATAATTTATTTAAGGCGAGACCACTTGGAAACTTATTTTTCTCATTGAAAAGAATAATTTCATGTATTTAGTTATCAAAAATTCATTTTGGGTGAATGAGAAATCGACTCTAAACAACCCCTTAATTCCTTTTAGAAGACACCTCTTGATTTGAAGGGGCACACCCCTTAATTCAAAAAGGACACACCTCTTGATTTTGAAAGGGCACACTCCTTAATTCAGAGAGAACATGCCTCTTGATTTTCATGGGTGTCTATTCATCCAAAAAAGGACACCTCCTTTGATTTTGGATTGTCTCTTAAGAGACACACATTTCCTTTTCCAATTTTATCATTTCTTCATAATACAAAAACCTCTAATTTGTTCGAAATTATTAATGCAATTCTCTTTCTTTGCAATGATTAAAAGATTGGCTTGGTGTATCTTGGAAACGTCTCATTGAAACTGTAGATGTAAGAATTGGCTCTACACTTTTCTTCTCTCCTAGCTCGGGTGGACCTGCAAATCAGCCCACTCCGACGATCAAGTTAGACAAAATTGATCAGTGTAATTTAGTGTTTTGAGAGAAGAAGAAATCGAACCCCCTTTTACCCATAGTTATCTTCCTTTTATAGGCGTGCCACTTGATCGTTTTCTGTGCCACCCTTTGAAATGACTAAGGGCAGTTAGCTCACTCCCTGACATGTCAGCTGCAGGAGTTGTTGTAACTGCTCTGCCACATCTGGGATGACTAGGGCTGGTTTGACATGATGTGGATTGTTAGCACTGTCAATCAATGGCACATCTGTCAGGACCGTCTCTCCGACCTATACTGTCGTTATTCCGTGCCACCTATACAATTGGTGATTCAGGTCCGAGCTAGACGTCCGCGCTCCCGAAGAATCTAATCAACTAGGCCTATATATCAGGCCATCCGAGTCTCGGATTTATACTTCCGAGCTTAACATCATGCCACATGTCCAAATTTAAGAATTTCCCCCACAATACCCCCTCTCGAGGACTTGGGCGGATTGCTCGGGTGCTCGAGAATATTAATAAGAAATTGGGAAGTTGACACGTGGCAGCCTCTCATTGGCTCCCAGCTAGGATTAATGATTTCTTTATGGCGAATCGTTACCTAGCCTTTTCGTTTTTCGAGGGCGACGGTCGGTTGGGTTGTTCTCGTAGTGTGTCCTGTCTGTTGGTTTAAACGGCGCAATTATTGCATAGAGTACACGTGGCACCCGGAAAATTGCTTGATTCGCGTGAAAAGGGGCGAATGGTCATATTGGATCTCTCAGCGTTTAATGCCTCATCATTATTGATATGAGAAACCCTGTCCGTTGATCCCAAGTGCATATCTCGAGGCCCTTCTCGTCTATAAATACCCCACTCATTTCTAATTTCCAACTTCACTTTGATCTCCCTTGCCGTTACTCTGCCCAATCGTTCCCTCGCGACTCCTTTGCCTTCACTTGCATTTCTGATTGTGCCTCCGCTGCGCCACCGCTGTGCCCTCGCTTTGCCTCCGCTGTGCCATTCCGTCGATCGTTGCCCAGCGGCCAGAAGCTTCTAGTTTCTCTTTAGAAGGACGCAGTGAAAAGGTAACCTGGTCAAGGTCCCTCCCCTCTCCTCTGCCCCTTCCATTTCACCTTTTCTCTTCTAAATGGCCAGGGGGAAGTCATATTCCCCCATTCGCCCTCCACTGGACACCGTCCGGGATACCTTCGGTGTCCCTAGCAGCGTGGGTCTGTCCTATGTGGACGAGACCTTTGTCCAGCGCGAATGCTCCCCAGGTACCTCCGTGGTATGCTGGGGGCAATTGAAGGCTAGCTTCCGAGTTCCCCTTAGCAGGCTAACTCAAGAGGTTCTGAACTTCTTCAGGAGGGCTCTCGACTAGATGAACGGGAACTTCTTCCATCTAATTCAGGCCTTCGAACTAATGAATGAGAGATTGGAAGAAGGTCTGCAACTCGGCCTAATGGATATTAGGGCACAATTTGCCCTCAAAAAATGCCCGAGTAGGCCGAGCTTCTTCTATCTTTCCAAGAGGAAAGGGAAGCCGTCCTTGATCGAGCTTCCCGACTCGGATAAGGAATGGTTTTTATTTCCTATCCAATTGTCCGGGCAGTGGGAGAGCGCTCCCAGGGACGAGCTCCCTCCCTTGACGCACCATTCCTTCAACCCTCATGGTGAGTCTCGTTTACTTCTCATCATTTAGCTTCTTATAGTATGTATCCTTTAATCCCTTGGAACTAACTTCTTTCAACTGTGTCCGCAGGTCCGAGCAAGGACAAATTCCCTGGGGAATCGGTGGTGATAACGCACTTGTTATTGAACCCCGATCTCTTCAGCTACGTTGCCGAGCTCCTACCTCCACCACTCCGTCCTTCAACCATGGCGCTCCAGTCCAAGCGCCCTCCCCCGATCCTGGGCTCCCATTCCGAGGACAACGTTGCTGAGGTTGCGCCCACCCCAGCTGCTGGGGGCCCCAAGGGTGGGGAGCTCCGCTATCGAAGAAGAAGACAAAGAGGAAGACCACCAACCTCTCCTGAAGAGGCTGAGAAAGGGGCCTCAACCTTCTGAAGCCCCAGTGCCAGTGTTGCAGCTGTCCCCTCCTCCTACTGCCGACGGAGCAGGCCAACCAGCCGAGCCTTCACAAGCATCCTCGGCTGGTTCGGCTCGAAGGGGAAATCTGCCCCCTCCTACCCCCTGGATGGTACAGCCATCGGTCAGGGGAAGGCCGGTGTCGGATAGGGACTCGGCCTTATCCGACCCGGCCGTAGTCAGAGCGGTCTTCGACGCGTCCGCGCTTCCGCGAGACATGGAGAAAGTTCGTCGAAGTTTTGTCGGTGATTCGGCAAAATTTTCAAACGAGGCGTTCCGAGCTTTGGCTATGGTAAGTATTTTACTATTCGCTTTCTTTATGACTTGATACTATTTTTCTGCGCTTGTATCCTTCTAACGCTTTTCCCTTTCTTCCTATCAGGCACAACATGCCGTGGCCAAGCTCGTCGAAGCTCGCGATACCACCGCGCAAGACCTCCAAACCGTGGAAGATCGCATTCTCCAGCTCCAGGCTAAGAGGGATATGGCTGCGGCCAGCTCCCAAAAGCTCCAAAAAAGCTTGGATAGCGCATTATCCGAGCCGGAGCAGAATAAAGACCGCTTGGCTTTGGCAGAGGGAAAAATTTTATCATTGGAGGAGTTAGCAAAGACGAAGAAGGCGGAGCAAGAGAGAGCTCTTTAAGACCAACTCAACTCCCTCCAAGCCCAGCTGGATTCCTCGGAGGAAGCTTGGGAAGCGGCCTATAACAAGCTGAAGGCAAAGCTGAGGAAAGCCGAGGCTGCTGCGAAGAAGCCGGAGGTGATTCCAGAAGTGATAACCGCCGCTGCCCCTGACCTACCTATCGAAGATCCAGCTGCTCCTACCGAGGAGCAAGCCCCTGATGAAGCCGAAGTCGTGACCGAAGCGGATGCATAATTTTTTCTTTTTTCCTTTTGTAATGCAATTTTGTAATTCCATGTGTAAATCTTCTTTTGATATTAATGGAACTATGTATGTTTTTGTGTCAATTCTTGTGCGTTGCGCTTTTTGTTGCTTTCTCTCTCTTTTCTGTTTGCATGTTTAAGGTTCATCGTCTAACAACCTTGAAATAATTACCTCTGCCATCATTTGACTAACTCCTTAGGCTCGGCATCTGTTGAAGATCAAGACCTCGTCTTGAACTTAATGTTTCAGTACGGGCTTGGCCCCTGTTGAGGGACCAGGGTTTTAAACTTCAAACCAACTCCTCAGTTGGGTTCGACTTATGTTGAGGGGCCGAGGCTTTTCCTTAATCCAACTCCCCAGTTGGGCTTGGTCCCCGTGGAGGGACCAAGGCTTTAATCTTCAAACCAACTCCTCAGTTGGGCTCGACTCCTGTTGAGGAGCCGAGGCTTTTCCTTAATCCAACTCCTCAGTTGGGATTGGTCCCCGTGGAGGGACCAAGGCTTTAATCTTCAAACCAACTCCTCAGTTGGGCTCGGCTCCTGTTGAGGGGCCGAGGCTTTTCCTTAATCCAACTTTTCAGTTGGGCTTGGTCCCCGTGGAGAGACCAATGCTTTTGCTCGAGCAATTAAGCGTAAGGCAAAAAGTACTGTTTATTGATAGTATTTTTTCAAGTTGAATACATTCCATGGTGACTGAAGTTTATCCCCTATAGTTGTCTCCAAGTAGTACGCGCCTGATTCCCCAACTTTTCTTACGATATACGGTCCTTCCCAGTTAGAGCCGAGCTTCCCACTATTGACTTCCTTGGTGTTGGAAAATACCTTTCGTAGCACCATATCGCCAGCTTTGAACTCCCTACGACGTACCTTCCGATCATAGGACCTCTTCAATACTTGCTGGTACCGTGCCAATCTCTCTATGACCCTTTCTCGCGTCTCGTCCAATCAATCCAAATTCCGAGCCACCATTTCATCATTCAATTATGTCTCTGCCACTTGCGTTCTCGCAGTAGGAACCTGTAATTCGGTTGAGATGACGGCTTCCGTCCCGTAGGCTAGAGCGAATGGGGTGAAACATGTTGTCCTTCTTGGTGTAGTCCGGTAGGCCCATAGTACACTGTGTAGCTCGTCCACCCACCTCCCTTTATGTTCCGCCAACTTCTTCTTTAAGTTCCCGAGGATCGTTTTGTTGGATGTTTCCGCCTGCCCGTTACCTTGAGGATACCTCGGTGACGACTAGAGTGATCGGATCCCGTACTCCTTAAAGTACGATTGCACACGGTTACCTTTAAATTGTGTTCCATTGTCGGAGATCAACGCATAAGGGATCCCGAACCGAGTTATGATGTGTTCCCAAGTGAATTTGATAACCTCTTCTTCCCGAATCCGAGTGAGAGAAACAGCTTCGACCCATTTAGTGAAATAATCTGTGGCGACTAGGATGAATAGCTTACCTCCCTTCCCCCGAGGTAGAGGGCTAACAATGTCCACTCCCCATATTGAGAACGGCCAGGGTGACTTCATAGGGTGGAGCTCGCTGGCTGGCTGCAAATGCATGGGGGCATGTTTTTGGCACTGATCGCAGGTCCTTACGTACTTCTTGCAATCTTCCTGCATCCTAGGCCAAAAGTAGCCTTGGTTGATCACCTTATTGGCAAGCGATCGTCCTCCCGAATGATTGTCACAAATTCCCTCGTGAATTTCTGCCATTATGAGCTCGGATTCTTCCTTAGTGAGGCATTTGAGAAGTGGTCCCCCGAATGACATCCTATAGAGCTCTCCCCTTACGAGTGTGTATTTACCGACCTGTCGAAGCAATTTTCTGGTTTCCCCCTTGTCTGCTGGTAGTACCTTTGAGTGTAGATACTACGTGAACTCTTCTATCCATCCCGAGGTTCTTCCAACCTGTGCGCATTCCCTTTCCTCGTGTTCTATGCTTGCTTTAAGCAGGTATTCCACCGGTAAAGACCGTCTTTCCGTTTCCCCTAGCATTGAGGCAATGTAAGCCAACGAATTTGCATGCCTGTTCTCATCCCTCGGTATCTGGCATATCTCCACTTGGTCGAACTTCTTAATCTCCCGCTTTACTGAGATTAGATATTTCGCCATGCGTTCGTCCTTTGCTTCGAATTTCCCATTGCACCGGTTTGCTATAAGTTGGGAATCGGTACACAACTTTATCCGGCCAATTTTTAACTCGCTTGCCATTCTCAGCCCGTGGATGACTGCCTCGTACTCAGCTTCATTATTCGATGCCCCATACCCGAGCTTGATTATCTTTTCCAGTCTATCATTGCTCGGCGTTACAAGTACTACTCCTACCCCCGAGCCTGAGTAATTTGACGAACCATCGACGAAAATCCTCCAGCCTGCCTGCTTGTCCCACAACTCCACTTCCTCCGCCCCTTCGTCTTCGTTCTCCAACTCTTCCCAGTTCGGATCTTCGACAGGGAAGTCAACGAGGAAATCTGCCAACACTTGCCCTTTTAACGCCGTTCGTGATTCAAACTGTAAGTCATATTCACCGAGAATTACCGCCCATCTTGCCATCCTCCGAGATTTTTTCGACTTGTGCATCATTTCTTTCAATGGGCTGTCCGTCACAACTCGGACTAGGTGTGAGAGAAAATAAGGCCTAAGCTTGTGTGCCGAGTATACGAGCGACAATCCGATTTTCTCCGTCTTCAAGTATCTTGCCTCTGATTGACCCAGCGTTTTGCTGACGTAGTAGATAGGGTACTCCCGTCCCATGTCGACCTTGAAAAGAACCGAGCTCACCGAGGATGGACTGGCTGCTAAGTAAATTCCTAACTCCTCCCCCTCCTCCGGCGAGCTAAGGATCGGCGACTGCCCTAAGTACTTCTTCAGGTCTCCAAACGCCATCTCGCATTTCGCGCTCCAAGCAAAGTTCTTCTCTTTTTGCAACAACTTGAATAGAGGACGACATCTGTTGGATACTCTTGAAATAAACCTGTTCAGCGCAGCTATTCTCCCCGCTAATTTCTGTACCTGCTTTTGGTTATTGGGGCTCGGCATCTCTACCAATGCCCGGATCTGGTCTGGGTTGGCCTCAATTCCTCTCCTGGTAATAATGTGCCCGAGGAATTTCCCAGAGGAGACCGCGAAAACACACTTCTTCGGATTCAACTTCATTTGAAAGCTCCTCAGCCGGTCAAAAGTTTGCTTGAGGTCTATCAGATGGTCTCCCGCTTTCTTGTTTTTTACTAATAAGTCGTCGATATATACCTCTACAGTTTTCCCGATTAACCCTTCGAACATCTTTGTCACGAGTCTTTGGTAAGTGGCCCCAACATTTCTCAAGCCGAACGGCATGACCTTAAAACAGAACAGCCCTTGCTCGGTGATGAATGACATTTTTTCCTGATCCTCCATGGCTAGAGGGATTTGGTTATACCCTGAGTACCCGTCCATGAACGACATTCTCTCGTGCCCCGCCGTAGCATCAACCAGCCTGTCGATCCTAGGCAGAGGGAAACTGTCTTTTGGACATGCCTTATTGAGATTCGTGAAGTCAATACAAACTCTTACTCTTCCGTCCTTCTTCGGCACTGCGACTATGTTGGCTATCCACTCTGGATAATCTACCTCCCTGATAAATCCCACCTTTAGTAGCTTTCCAATCTCCTCATTTACCCCCTGCCTCAAGCGGGGAGACAGCCTCCTAGGCTTCTGTCGGACAGGTCGGAAGTCTTCATCTATGTTTAGTCTATGGCACGCTACCAAAGGGTCAATTCCGGGCATATCCTCCATTGACCACGCGAACACGTCCTTGTTTGCCCTCAGAAGCTGGACCAATGCTACTCTTTCATCCCTCGACATTGTGGTGCCAATGCTGACCAGCTGATCTCCGCTATCACCGAGGTCCACAGCCCCAACTTCCTCGACTGTTGCCAGCCGCTCTTGCTGTGGCTCCCTCTGTAATTGCTACGACGTCTCTCCTTCGATAGGTGGCTCTTTCATTTTCCTCTGGCGAACGGCCTCAGCATCCCGTCCTTGCTTTAAGGTCAGGTGGAGACACCGCTGCGCCATCTCCTGGTCACCTCTGATTTCGACTATACCTTCCTTGCTAGGGAACCGAATTACCTGGTGAAACGTGGAGGGGACTGCCTTCATCTCGTGGATCCATCTTCTCCCGAGGATTGCGTTATAGGCTGAATCCGCATCTATCACTACTCTCGACCCTGCTGTAACGAGGAGTAAAATTTCTCCCGCCGAGCTGCTGGGAGCCCCGTTGAAACCGTAGACCAGGGTCTGGGATGGTTCCAGACTATCCGAAATCCCCATCCTTCTTGTTGCGCTCAGGAAGAGGATATCTACTGCACTCCCCGAGTCCACCAATATTCTACGGAGCTCGACATTCCCAACTGGGAGAGTGATCACGAGCGCGTCCTGATGGGGCATTACCGTCCCTCTCAGATCATCCTCCGTAAAAGCTATCACCCGTGCATCGACTGCCTTGCTTGTTGTCTTTACCACCCGCGCCTCCGAGGTAACTTGGTTTATGCCAACCATGTGTCGGATCTTTCTTACTTTCTCCCGAATGTCCTATCTAGATGGCCTTCCAGCGCTCATCACTCCCATGATGGTATGCACTATCCTGCGTTCTTCTGGTTCGCGACGTCCCTCTCTTTCCGGCCACCTGTTTCCGGGCTTCCGTTCGTCTCCCCCGGGGGTTTCCCTTCTTTTCCCTCTTCCCGACAATACATACCTTTTGAGCTTCCCTGCTTCGACCATATCTTGGATGATATGGCGTAACCAATAACAGTCTTCGGTGGGGTGATCCTCGGCTTCATGGTATTCGCAGTACGGTTTCCCGGGTTTCCCCTTATACCCCCGGGGTGGCTGAATGAAATCAGGTTCGCTTTTTATGTGCCTCAGTACCACGGACAGTTTCTCATTGAGCGGTGTATACGTCCGACCTCTCTTCCACCTTGATTGCTCGTTCGGTTCTCTCCGCTTTCTCTTACTTCCTTCCCCTCCGAGATAAGTCGATGCCTTTGGTGCATCAATTCCACCCTCGCTGTTGGCTACTGTCTGGGCACTGCGTCTCCTGCCTTTCACGGATTCCTCCACAAGGATGTACTTTTCCACATTTGCATACAAATCTTCCAAACGAGTTCGGTCGGACTTGATCAATGACTTATGCAACCGTGTCCTCGGGATGACTGCAACGATATACGCCGCGCATGCGGTTGCCTCATTCATGCCTTCTACATCCAGTGCCTTCGTTCGAAAACGAGTTACGAATGACGGGATACTCTCCCCGGCCTCCTGTCGAAGGTTAAATAGAGTGTTAACTCCGACATTCTTCCTTCGCAAGTGCACGAACTGCCCAACGAACGTTTCCTCTAACTCGAAAAAGTTCGTAATGGACCCAGCTGGTAAAGCCTAGAACCACATCATGGCCCCGAGCCTCAAGGTTGATGGAAATAGCTTGTAGAGTAACGAATCATCGTTCTGGTATAACACCATCTGACTTCTGTAATGCAGAATATGGTCCATAGGATCTCGCGTTCCGTCATAAGTTTCAAACTTCGGCATATGGAACGATCTAGGTGGTTCCGAATTCATTATCATTGATGAGAATGGTGTCCCCTTGAGCTCCCGGATTGCGTTCCGTACCTTTTGTGCGGGATCCTTCCCTCGTGCGAATTCATCGTCCCTCCTCCTGAGCATTTCCTCCACTTCCTTCCTCGTCATTGTTTCTTTAACTTCAGAGCTTCCTTGCTGCGTTTTGACTACTGCCGAGTCTTCGGTCCAGTCTGCCTCTGTCCGTGCTGCTCGGACAATATGATCACTACTTCGCTCTACACCTAGGCCTTCTTCGGTTTCCGCACTCTCGCCTAGCCTTTGCCTGAGCTCCTCATTTTTCCTCCTTATGTTCGTTATCTCATCATTTTGTTTCTCCAACCCCCTGCGCATTTCCTCCCTCATCTCCGTGAGTAAGTTGTACATTGCAAGCATTGGGTCTTGCGCGTTTGGAGGTGAGTCTGCTGGTAGTGGATTTGATGGCTCTCCACGATTTTCGCCTCTAGCCCTTCCCATCTTGGTCGTTTTTCTCCTTGTAAGTTTCCCACAGACGGCGCCAAATTGTAGATGCAAGAATTGACTCTACACTTTTCTTCTCTCCTAGCTCGGGCGGACCTGCAAATCAGCCCACTCCGATGATCAAGTTAGACAAAATTGATCAGTGTAATTTAGTGTTTTGAGAGAAGAAGAAATCGAACCCCCTTTTACCCATAGTTATCTTCCTTTTATAGGCGTGCCACTTGATTGTTTTCTGTGCCACCCTTTGAAATGACTAAGGGCAGTTAGCTCACCCCCTGACATGTCAGCTGCAGGAGTTGTTGTAACTGCTCTGCCACTTCTGGGATGACTAGGGCTGGTCTGACATGATGTGGGTTGTTAGCACTGTCAATCAATGGCACATCTGTCAGGACCGTCTCTCCGACCTATACTGTCGTTATTCCGTGCCACCTATACGATTGGTGATTCAGGTCCGAGCTAGACGTCCGCGCTCCCAAAGAATCTAATCAACTAGGCCTACATATCAGGCCATCCGAGTCTCGGATTTATACTTCCAAGCTTAACATCATGCCACATGTCCAAATTTAAGAATTTCCCCCACAGGAACCCTTTTGCAAACTTGAGTAGTAGGAAGCAACAAACGTTTTATGATCTCATGCCTTGAGTTCTTTGTTTTCTTTTCATTATTTTTTCAGATTCTAGAACAAATATTTTCCAAACATGTACCACACCGGGTTCCATCCACAACTGTACAAGAATTTGAAAGTTGGTTAAGGAGGGTTTGAATTCAAAGTTTAATATTTATTGTCAATAAATCAGTTAAAAAATTAAGCAATATACCTTAGAACAGATCAAGTTGCTCTACAGAACTGTGAAAAAGCAGCCATTGAAGACCTGGTCTCCCATATTGGAGTTTTGGTAGCAGAGAATATAGTCAGATAACCTTCTTCTCCATTTCAATCCGAATTTTAAATACTTAGCCGCCACAGTCATGGAAAACCTAGTCTGATTCAAATAAAAAAATGAAAGACTAGTTTTTATCTGAAAGGCCTATTTCAATCAAATAAGGAACATGACTTCTGACTTTTAATTTACTTACTGAATTGCAACAAAAACTATTGTTCTCTAAGTATTTGATTCATCAGAGACTGACTTTCTGGTTGCATTTTGAAAGGAAAATAATATTACTAGATACACCCCTACCTCTTTATAACTGGAAAAATATTCAAAGTTCGAATTACAAGATTAAGATCATCGTCCTAATCTAACGCCTTGTTTGTCACCTATAATACACCATGGGAGTTGTCATTCTTCCAACACTCTCTATTCTTGTTAGCTTGTTTGTTCTCATGTTACTAGCACCAACTATGTCTTGGGTAGTAGCAAATTTTTTGAAACAAGGAAGCTCTTTATCTGTTGAGAAAGAGAGTGATTTCTTGGTTTCACCAAATGGGAGCTTCTCCAGTGGATTCTACAAAATTGGAACCAATGCTTACTGTTACTCAATCTGGTTCACCAATTCCTCTAATAAAACAGTTGTTTGGATGGCCAACAGAGACCATCCAGTGAATGGGAAGCAATCCAAACTAACCCTCCACAGTAATGGAAACCTGATGTTGACCGATGCAGATGGTTCGACGATATGGTCTACTGAAACATTCTCAGATGCACACGTAAGATTACAGCTTCTCGAAACAGGAAATCTGGTGATAACAAACCAAGCAGATGATATGATCATCTGGGAGAGCTTCGATTACCCCACAGATACTCTTCTTCCAACCCAACCGCTCACAAAGAACAAAACCTTGGTGTCTATGAGAAGTCGAGGTACGTACTTAACTGGCTACTTTAACTTCCACTTTGGCGACGACAACATACTTGATCTAATTTACAACGGTCCCACTGTTTCGAGTCTGTATTGGCCCAATACGACTTATACCGTATTCTTAAATGGCAGAACCCCTTACAATAGTTCCAGAGTAGCAATTCTAGATGAGCAAGGTCAGTTTACATCTAGTGATAGTTTGACATTCAGTGCATCTGATTATAGTCTGGGTCCCAAACGACGGTTAACATTGGATTATGATGGGATCTTGAGATTGTATAGCCTAGATGATTCAACTGGGCTTTGGGCAATCTCATGGTTTTCCAGTAACATACATTCATGTCGAGTTCACGGATTGTGTGGGGAAAATGGTATCTGTTTTTACAATCCATTACCTACTTGCACATGCCCACGTGGTTTTTACATGAAAGATCCTTCGGACTGGTCTAAAGGATGCTCGCCAAGGTTTAATCTGACCTGTAATCCTGTTGAGTTAGACTTCATGGAGATACATAGCACAGATTATGATGGGTATGATATAGGCACCTTTGTAACCGGTGTGGCCATTGAAGTATGCAGAAATGCCTGCTTGAATGACTGTAGTTGCAAGGGCTTTGTGTATAAAACGACGGGGAGTGGGCAGTGCTACCGAAAAGGCATTCTCTTAAATGGTTTTCAAATGACTAGCTCCCCTACAACCATGCATATAAAGATTCCTATAGGACTGCCACTGTTCAATCATGAAGACGACCTCGAACAGTTAAACAAATCTAATTTGGTTTGTTCAGACAGGGATGTTGTCTTTGGAAATGAAGATATTGGAGGAGGTGCCAATAAATATCGGTACACGAAGTACCTAATTGGGTTTGTGGGTGCTGTTGGGATTGTAGAAATGATCTGCATAGGTTTAGGGTCGTGGTTTGTTTACGAAAGGCACAATAGAGTGGAGGTGTTTGATATGGGCTACATAGCACTGGCCATGGGTTTCAAACGCTTCACTTTTGCGGAGTTAAAGACGGCAACTAGGAATTTCAAACAAGAGATTGGTAAGGGAGGCTTTGGGAGAGTTTACAAAGGGGTACTAAACAATGGCACACTTGTGGCTGTGAAGAGGTTGGAAGGCATTTTACAAGGGGATGCAGAATTTTGGGCAGAGGTCAGCATCATAGGAAGGATTAATCACATGAACTTAGTAAAGATGTGGGGTTTCTGCGCCGAGGACAAGCATAAACTGTTGGTTTATGAGTACTTGGAGAATGGTTCTCTGGACAAAATCTTGTTCTTGGATTCCTCCACAGGAGGATTAGGGTGGGATCATAGGTACAATATTGCCTTAGGGACTGCTAGGGGGTTGTCCTATCTTCATGAAGAATGTCTGGAATGGGTTCTTCACTGTGATGTAAAACCTCAGAATATACTCCTAGATGAGCATCTCCGACCTAAGGTGACAGACTTTGGTATGTCAAAGCTTGTCAAGAACAACAGCCACAACATGGGTTTTTCTAGGGTAAGAGGCACTAGAGGGTATCTAGCTCCTGAGTGGATGATGAACCTAGAAATTAACGCTAAGGCAGACGTCTACAGCTATGGCATCGTTTTGTTGGAACTGGTAAGTGGGAAGAGTGCATCAGATTTCAGATTTCAAGTCGACTCTCAAGAGAATGAGTGTAATCACTTGGTTCAATGGGTGAGGGAGAAGGTAAAACAAAGGGAGATATGGGAAGCAGTTGATCCCAGGTTGAATGGAGTGTATAATATGGAGAAGGTTGAGAGATTGGTACAAGTGGGCTTGTCGTGTGTAGGGGAAGACCGAGATACAAGACCGTCCATGAGTAAGATTGTAGAGGTTCTCATGGGAGATGATAAGGAGTCATCTACAGAAGAGGAGATGAATGAATAAAGATTGAAAGTATTAGATTGTTTGTCATGATGTTATTTTGAGCCTTTGTAATGTCAATTGTGAAATGAGACGTGTAGTAAATTTAATAGATTGTTTGCTATGTAATGTGAAGGAAAGTGCATATAATGGTCGCTTTCATTTTAGTTATTTTAAGACTTTTTAATTTAGAACTGAGATTGGTAAATCGGTAATAGCGTGAATTGAATTGAACCTAGTGTTGGATTATTACAGTATTTAACAGTTTAGGACATGAATCTACAATCAAATAATAAGAATAATTGTCATGGAGAAATTAAATTTAGATCTCATATGCCCACTTATTAGAAGAGATGATCCAATCAGTTCAAAAAGAATCTAAAGATCCAATATAGTATTTTTCAATAAATTGCAAAACCAGAACATAGTACCTCTACTCCAATCCCGAATGCACTGTAGAAAACAATGGCAGTAATAACACATGCATGAAAGGTAAATGGCTACCCTATTCTTATATGGTTTTTGTTAACGTGTGCCCTTAAAGTGCAATAACTTACCTTGGTATTAAGCATCTGAGGGTATTTTGGTAATAAAATATTTTCAAAGCTGAGCGTTGACTTATAGTCTTGGGGATGAGGGTAATTGTGAAATTCAGAGAATATCAATCAAATGAAAAATCAACTAATTAACTGGATTTATTGCTTTTTGATACAAAATAATTAATTTTGTAACGATTTAATGTTTGTAAGCAATTCGTTTTGGGAGATCTGTTGTCAAAAAAGTTTGCCAGAGGAATGGTTGTAAAACGAAGGTTTTTGTTACGCTTGCAGGGCATTAAATTTTTGGGCTGTTAAATATTTGGTCCACCACTAATAACAGTAATACACCAAAATCAACTTGATTGGTGATGTCCACCATAACCCATGGCCCAGCTCATGAAGTCTGCCGTTGAAGCCAGTGCTTTAGAACTAAGTTTCTTCCAAGAAAGAGTGGTGGAACTGTAGGAATTTGGGACACTGGAAAGATTATGAGGATTGCAATGAACCATTTTATAGGTAATTAATTGATCAGAGCAGGTAGGACTCACCTCATTATGGTTGGAAAAACCAACACCAGACCATAAACCATCTGTAGTGGTGGTGGTCACACCACAAAGGTGTACCACCTCAGCATCTACAACTGAATTTTTTTTTTTCCAGCAATTAATTAATAGAAGTACATTACAGGATTGGTTATAGGCCCATGGGCAGGGGGGGCACTATCAACATAATCAATCCAGAAAGCCACATCAGCCCTCTGCGTGTAAGGAAATTCAACAATACATATGGGAGAAGTGAGTGTAGTAGAGGTGAAATTTCCCAATAAGCGAACTAGGAATCCTTCAGAAGACTGACTCCATGTCATTTCTGCAAGATTACCTTCTGGTGTTCATAACCTACATCCGTATGGTCAGTTGCAAGACCAAATAAATGTACGTGCATAAGCACCACCACATTCGTACAAAAGGAAAAAAAAAAAAAAAAAAGACTTAAAGAAAGCATTTCACTCCATACCACGTTCACCTCTTGAGTTTGAAAGAAGTTAAACTCGCATCTTTGCCAGGTGTTCATCACCAGACCACAAATGAGAAAGGGATACTGCAAAAGAATGGTGCGTTAAAACCAGATGAAACTTAAAACAAGAACAATACAGGAGCGATGGTGAAAGAGATCATACAAATTGACATACAATGGGATAAACTCTAAAATTCTAATATCAACATCCACAGTCTACATAACCAAGTCATTGATAATTACTAAATCAGTTTTTAGATTATAGTAAATGACAAGCCAAGCCAAGACAAATGATTCCTTGCTAGTTGGTAAGATGGGCTCGCCCCCCCATGATTTCAAGACAATCTCACAAGTCTACAAAATAACATCCAAACTAAAGAAAGCATTTGGCCATTTTTTTTTTGGTAAGTATAAAATTTTATAAATGAGGAATGAAAAAGAGGGAGGCTGAGATAGCCCCCAAACAACACTACAAGCGCACCAAAAAGAAAAAAATTACACGGATGGAAACTAATCACAAATGGCTTCCCAATTAAATAAGAAATCTTGGAAGCGCACTTCCTCAAAAGCTTTATTCATCTTGGACCACAAGAACAGAAGCCCAGTAATCTCTAAAATCACTGTGTGGGGTGAGCTCAGAAAGCATTTGGCCATTTGTGATACCGAAGCCAGTTTATGACTGCCATTATCATCAATGTGCATTATTGTATCCCAACAATTTGGAGTTGGAATTTTAAAACCAGATCCACCACTCAAATGTAC
Organism: Akebia trifoliata; assembly: GCF_017979445.1. Classification (NCBI taxonomy): domain Eukaryota; kingdom Viridiplantae; phylum Streptophyta; class Magnoliopsida; order Ranunculales; family Lardizabalaceae; genus Akebia; species Akebia trifoliata. The sequence goes on along the minus strand of NC_141382.1, from coordinate 106,037 downwards.
CAAGAGCCACATTTTTTTATTATTATCAAAGCATGTCTTCCAATATTTTCACAGTACCTCAATACACGCTTTCATGGATTTCATTTATTTCTTTTAGAGCCTTCAACCTACAAAAAGTGATCCTTCTCATCAATGCCAATCATTGGTCATTGTAGTACATGCCCAAGTTATGTCAAGCAACTTTCCTTTAGTTCATCCACTACAGAGGTGGTTCCTAGATTAACTCATATGTGCACCCATTTCAAATGTTCTCCTTCCCCAGTATTTCCACAGATCCATCACAAGATCCTCATTTCTACAACATTTATTCCATAACAAGGAAGTTTATCGATTACCCCAATATTCTCAATAAAGCATAGCTGACTTTATTGTTTCCATGTAAAGTTTCTAGTTACTTCGATTTGTATACTTCCACTACATAGCATTCAAGAAGCTTATCTCCACTTTTATCTACCCTACTCTAGTCCTATAGGCAGCATCTTATTCAATTTCTCCCTCTTTTATGGATAATTGAACCATGGAAATAATCAGTTTAGGAATTTCGTGTGCATCTATCAATTTTTTTTTTTGTAAGTGTAAAGATTGTATTAATAACGATGAAAAAGAAGAGGAGGCTGAGATAGCCCCCATACAAGGGAAAGAAAAGAAAGAACAAGCTAAAGCTAACACAGAAGCAACAGCATAACGGAAACCAAGTGTTACAAATAGTATCTCACCCAAAAACAAAGTCACGGAAGGAGAACTCCAAAAAAATCCCTGCTCAACTTGGACCATTAGTACAGAAGGCCTGAGATCTCCAATATCTTAACTAAAACCACATCACTTTGCATGCCCTTACCAATGTTGCATTGTACATACACTTTGTTGGTCCAATTATTTTTAAACCATCGGTTTTCAAAAGGTATCTCTTCATAGTCCAAGTTTTATTCTCCAATCATAGCAACCAACAGTAATGCATCTACATGGAGCATACACAGATAAATCTCCCTCCAATATGAGCAATTAATTCATCCATAACTAGTGCAAAAAAATGTGTCCATGACTTCAAGAGGTGAACATTTTACACATATTGCATGCATACAAATAAAAATTCTACGCAATGGGGTTTGTGTGTGTATGAGAGAGAGATCTTATAAATCCTTAAATAACCTACACTATCCTCACTCAAGCTCTTAACTCACCAATATAGGGCATTTTGGTACCAGAAGAATAGCAGAATGATACAATGAAGACAGGATGTTATATATGCATATACAGATGTATTTGCTATGTGTATGTATTTAAAATTTAAATAATAGAGGCTGAAAATCATCATCAAAGCCTAATCCCAAAAAATATGGTGTCCTGAAAGGATCATGTTCCTCCCTTCAATTCTGTCAAGAGCAGCATCTTAAACGTAGTTGTTCTCTCTCTTTCAAAACCTTCAACTTGCACATTCCTTCCATCTACAGTTGTAATCGACCTTCGTTGAACATGAACAAGCCCTCCTAATTGACTTTTTCTTAGTTTAGGGAGGACTCCAACATTTTCACGAATGCATTCATCTCCTATAAGTGTGCATGAATTTTTGTACAATAGTATTTTTTTTCTATGCAAATTGTGCATAACTAGTATTCATTACATATTAAAAAAGTGCAACTGATGATATTATCATACTAGAAAGTATGACTGGTGCTTATCCAAGAAGCAGTATTTGGTGCAAGTAGGAAAGAAATGGCATGTTTTTATAATCAACCTCCATTGGATGTCTTCAAGGCAGAAAGTATCATCACTGACAATTTGGTAGGATCATGTTACTACGTCAATTGACATTCAATGGATCTTGCCATGCATACATCCAACGAGATCCAACTACAGAAGCATCTTATTTCTATTGAAGACTTGTTGGATACAACTTGGATGAGCACACCAAGTTTGACTTACTAGTGAAGTATAAAAGCAATTGACACCTGGACCTTTCAATAAGATGTCGGATAAGCATGAGCCAACTCATTGGAAATTCCTAGTGAATGTGAAAACAAAATATAGAAAGTCACGAGTAAACTCCAAGATGCAGAAAACAAGGTCGTTAAGTCATCATGGACCCCTTTCACCTTCCCTTAGATGAAAACCAATCAAATGAATTGGAACCCCAACATAAGGTTGTCAAACTGTCATACAGAAATGAACACATCTGATCAAATGTGGGAGTAGATCCAATAGGCAAAAAAATAAGAGAATGTTGATTCAGATGGTGTGGGCACATCAAAAGAAGGTCAGTTACAACCCAATTAGAAGGAATATCCAGATTGAAGGTTCTAAAAGAGCGATAGGAATGCCAAAAGGAACGTTGGATTCGGATTGTGGAAGCAAATATGAACGCACATCTGATAACAAAATATGTAGCTCTGGACAAAATTGAATGGAGGAACAAGATTCGTTTAGCAGACCCCAAATCCCTGGTATAAGGCTTCGATGATGATGATGGAGGTCTGATAACATAATATCTAAGATGACATAAATACCAAAACAATCCAACAAATAATCCCCTACTCATAAATACCATTGCAACTATTACTTTGAAAATAAACCGAAGGCATAATCTTAGAAACACTTTCATTGCATACAAAAATACACATGCCTGAATATTAATAACATGAGACCAATCAAAGGACAAAAACCCTTTTCTAATAAACAAATTTCTTTGCAATGTTACCATAAACAAGAACCAAATGATATTAAAAATGTCTCTCATATACATAATCTTTTACAGTTAAAACAAGAAGATAATTGAAATCTTATCTGAATTTCAGAGAAACCGAAGAATCTTGTTGTTCACATATTAAATGAGAAAAAAAAAATGAGTTTTACCATTAGAAAGACGTTTTAACCACGGGTCAGTTTTAGACTTTTAGTATCCTTCGTATTGATCAAACATAATTGCATTTTATATGGCTGTGTGTGTGCGGGAGGGGGGGAGGGGGGTAAATGTTTCTTTAGATCATTGCTCTTCACAAGTCAAGCTCCAAAATGGTTCTTTGCTAACAACTGACTATCTAAGAAATAGCAAGCAACCACTGAAACCATTTATTTCCCCATATCAAACTGATCACCACTGTACAATGCATCGATACCAGATCATGGATTCAAGCAATAATGTAGAACTATCCTTACCAACTCTAGGGAGTATTATGGTTTGCAGACATCTTATTTTCGCAAGCATCATGAATTTTTTTTCTTCTCTGCTGGCTTAAGAATTTGAAAAGAGCACATTAAGCTTTCATCAACACTCATCATTGCACCAGAATTATCAAATTCACCACAGTAGTTGGGGGCTGAGAATATGGTAACAAGTTGTCTGTCGGCAAAAAATTCATACCCATCCTCAACAACCTGGATTACAGAAAGATCTCATTAAACAGCACAAGAAACATAGAACAAGCCAAGAATGTACAGTTGGACAGTTAATAACCTGGTGGGCACGACAAACAAGGTCCAAATCGTGCTTCATTAAGAATTCTGAAATTTTATCAGGGCCAAAAGTGTATGAGACACCTCTATCATTCATTCCCCACCCCTTAACGTCTCTACCAGGATCTGACCAGAGTAGATCACAGAGCAAACCAGTATCAGGAACATCAGTTGGGCGGGTTAAGTTTTTAATTTGATCCAGGTTATTCAAATCTGGGGAAAGGCCACCATGCATGCATAATATCTTGTCATCTATAACAGCCGCCACAGGAAGGCAGTTAAAGCAATCAGTAAAGACTTTCCAAAGTCTCACATTAAACCGACGTTTACATTCATCGTAAAATCCATATATCCGATTAATAGAAGCACATTCATGATTTCCTCTAAGAAGAAAAAAGTTTTCTGGGTATTTTATTTTATATGCAAGAAGAAGGCAGATGGTTTCCAAACTCTGTTTACCACGATCCACATAGTCCCCTAAGAATAAATAATTGGATTGGGGAGGTAGACCCCCATATTCAAAAAGCCTCAAGAGATCACCATATTGTCCATGAATGTCACCTGAAAATCCAGAAGCATTGACAAAAACACAAGCTTAGAAACTCTTTCCAAGACCATTATTACATGGACATGTAGAGGAAAAACCATGTCAGACCACTTTTTAAACAAACTGGAAAATCAAGCTCAGAAAAGTCATAAAGTACTGTTTCTAGTTTAGTTCCCGTCTTAAACACCAACTAATACCAATAAAGGAAAAGAAAAAAAAACAACACAGACTACTTAACACAAACCTACTTGCCTATAATATATAAAAATTAGCCCCCTTGTGGGCATGCTATTGACACCCACTTTTTTACTCGCCACACCCACTTAAATGTTAAATGTTAATAATGTGTAAGTACGCAAGTAACTTTTTATATTTTATTATGTTTTACTGCATACACTCACCACACAACCGCAACTTTTCCCTCCTACCAATTCGAAGCATATTAAACCCTACCGAAAACCCTATCAAAGTTCAATTGAATCCACATAACTGAACAATTTTTCTTCAAGAATTCATCAAAAGATCGCGTTTTTTTTTTTTTGGGGAAGTATAATATATTGAAAAAGAGGAAAAACAAGATACAAGGAGGCCGAGAAAGCCTCACAAAGAGCAACAAAGAAAAGGAAAACTCCAACATCAATGATTACATAAAGAGTTCCATCTAAAAACAAAATCATCAAAAGTAATCCCCACGAATTCTATGTTCTGATTTGACCAAAGGTATAAAAGGCCCAAGATCTCCAAGAAACCTGCATGAGAGCTACTAGTTTTACTGTTGAACTCCTAGTTATTTCTCTCGTTCCAAACCCCCCAAGCAATAACTGATAGAAGCATAACCCACAGGAACCGTTTTCTAGTGTGGAAAACATTACCAGTCCACTCTTCTAATAATGAGGAGAACTTACAAGGAAAGACCCAATTTTCGTGAACAATGTCCCCCGCAAAAAATCGCGTTTTGATCCATTTGTGGGGGACATTGTTCACTAAAATTTTATTTTTACCATTATTTGGTAAAATTAAGAATTTTGATAGATGGAGGTGATTTTTATCATTTACTTTCATCATCTTTTGTTCTTGGAATTGTTTTTAATCATTTTGCAAATGAACCATGTTAAAAACCGATTTTATCTTTATCGTTTGCATAAGAATTTTTTTTTTTCATAATTCCCAATACGTTCAGTAAGTCAAGATAGAACTCATCAGCACTATTTTGGTAAATACATACTGAACACATTTTTTCACATGGGATCCCCATGTAAAGCACTGTTCAGTACGTACCCACCATATGATAGCGTATTTTTTCAGTATGTTTCCACCAAAGTTATCGTTCTTAGATCAGCAGTTACATATCAAACAGTTCCTTGCATGGGATCCCATGTGAAAAACTCGGAATGTTATTACCGAACCTTTTTTAAAATGTTCGATATGTATCTACCCAAAATAATTGTAAGGTTCGGTAGGTTACCATTAGTCTTAAAAGAATTTGGTGAGTGAAACTAGTACATAACTATTTGCTGCATACACCCACAAGGACGATGGGTAAAACGAGTTAGTGGGTGTGGAGAGCAAAAAAATGGGTGTCAATAGCCCACCCCTTTGTATCAATTAACAACAACCTTACCCATCTTAGTCATAACTAGACTACTAGTCTGTTTACAGAAAAATTAAGTCTTGTGTCAGATTCAAATAAGTTCATTGCACCATGTTATATAGCATAAACTTCTAAACATTTATGTCTCCTAGTGCTATGAGGATGACAGCAGAAACTCGTAAATAAAGATTTTTTTTTTTTTTTTTTTTTGTGGCAAAGCTAATAGCTAAAAATAACTGCATCTATATCAATAAGAGGAAATAACAATCCACAAGTTAACCTACATGCAGGCTAAGACACTTGCATTATGACTCAAAATGCCAATTTTACATGAAATGTCATTACTAATTTTTTTGCTTTCTGATTCTATTTAAGCACAAAATCACAGATTAACCTGAAAAAAACAAAAAATTAAACAGAGAAATCATCACAAAAACATTCTTGAACACGCATAAATGATCCAAGGAAAGAAAGCTTCTTCAAATTCTGATAAAAAGGTCGAATCTTGCAGAAATTGAAAAAAAATCAAAACTAATTGGAAATAAAAGTATATAACATCCATGACCAGAATCTGCTAAAAAACTCTCACCACAAATTTTGATTGGGGCTTTAAGCTCTAACAGATTGGGTTGCTGGAGGAAGATTTCTCTGGAAGTAGTACAAAGCTGCCGGATCTCGGCCTCCGAGAGCTGAACCTGCTTGCCCGGCCTCGTCGATCTGACCACCAAAAGCCGATTTATGATGTCGTCGAGAACGGCAGTATCGATTCGCTGTCCTTGGGCCATCTGTCCACTTCTCCTCCTCCTTCAAACCCTCGATTTCTCGAACTAGAGACAAGAGAAACCCTAGAAATCAAAGAAAAAATCTACCTTTTTCTTCAATCTGCTTTTTAACCTTTATTATTTTTCCTTCTTTTGGCTCTCTTTCGCATTATCTTTGTTGGCCAATTCCTCCTTGAGAAAGAGAGATTATCAATAATGTAATAATCTCAGATAATTAATTAATTAAAAAAAAAAAAAAAAAAATTAGTGGGAACCTGAGTGCAAGTAACGGAGAGATTACAACGGTAACAGTCGAACAAACTCTGTTTCTCAACATGATATAATTGGGTTTTTAATATACTAATAGTGATTTAGATTTTAGACATACCCCTCGTTTTGGTAAATATATGAGATACCCCTTATGTTTTTAAATTAGGATATATAACCCTTGACCTCAATCTTTTGTCATAGATTACTGAAAATGACCTAAAAATTTCCTCATCTTTAACAATGATGAAGATAATACATAATAAAAATATGTATGTAATGACTAAACCAAATTGACCACTACCGAATTAGTTTGACTCGATGCCAGTCTAGTCCCACGAGTTTTCAAAGGTTGTCTTAATCTTTCAATTTATTTTGAGAGCTGTTATTGGCAGTTTGCACCCTAACTTCTAACTTTTATTTAATACATTCCAACATTTTTAACATACAATATAAGATTGAGAGATTTATTGGGCAGGCCTATCTATTGCAATTTTATAATAAACTCTTTTACTTTTATACTAATGATAAATCAATGTGGCAAAATATATGCGGTCTATACGCAGCGATGTGGCAAGGATGTAGAATCGTTGATTTTTTTTTCCTTGTGTATTTCGAAGAAAAAGATCTATGATTATTTGTCTTTACCATGTCATTCATGTACAAACCACGTATGTTTTGCCGTGACAAATCTCACCTTCTAATCAGGCTATCTTGACTAAGTCAATAAGATTTTTAATCATACTAAGAGTCATTGGGCCCACATAGATTATCACATCGACAATCGAATACTAGACTTCTAGATTTCATCGAAAAATTGATATTAGAAAAATAAAAAGAACACCATATCTCACCCAAATCCCCTAGCTATATGCAATAACCCGCATATCAAATAAGACGAGATAAATCTATATGGATGGTCAATGAAAAGGCTTGAATTCAATACCTCCCCCTCTTTGGAAGGAGGCGCTGGCCACTATGCCCATTACTCATTGGTTTGAGATGGGTAAGTTGAAATTGAACTCATGACCTTAAAGTTGCAAAGTATCAACCTTACGTTTTGGTGAATATTAGAAAAATCCATATGGGTGACGAACGAGAAGGCTTGAATTTAATACCTCTCCCTTTTTAGAGGGATGCCTTGGCCACTACGTCTATCATTTGTTGGTTTGAGATGGGTAAGCTGGACTTGAACCCATAACCTCAAAGTTAATTTGCAAAGTGATTATCCATGTGTTTTGATGAATATTAGAGGAGTGGTATTTTGGAGACTGCAAGATACCTTACATTCGTATTGGTCCATGTGTTTTAAAAGCATCCTTAATTTACAAAAATACCCACATTGACGATAAAAAGACCATGCATCCCTTGAGAGTCTTTATTTCCATCATCTTAATAAGATCCAATGAAAATAATTTTTATCTTTTTTTATTATTTTAAGTGAAAGATCAAGTATAATAACAAAATTATGGAGATCATCGACCAATCATTAAAACTTAGTCCCTTATAGGAAATCCTTACTCCACCCTTGAAAGGTAAGGAGTTTTTGTAATAAAAATGTAACGGTAGGCCTCCACAACTCTCTTAATAAGGATATAAACAGATAAAAAATGATTCCAAAGCAAAGAAAAAAAAGGAAAAAAAATTAAAAGAATAAAATTTGAGTATCTACATCTCCCATATGGCAATAGCTATCAACGTATTCTCCAGCTACTACTCTCTCTCTCTCTCTCACCCGTTGACAGTTTTGTAAGAGCCAGCATAGCCCCTCCCTTAGTATATTGCGATTTTTTATTATTCTTTACAGGGCAGTCACGACACCATTGTGTTAAATTTTTTTATAACTAGGGATATGCGATCTTCTTCATAAGATTTAATGTCTCTCATGTTTAACACCTGGTTTTTTATTTTTTAACAATTCAATATATCACCATTGCTTTAGCCTTGGCCGCTATTTCTTTAACAAAAGGCGTTTTTAATCAGAACTATAAGTACTGACAAGGAATAGGATGCAAAGCAACAAAGGGAATGATTAACAGGCACGCACGACCCGTCACATAAATAAATAAATACTATAACCTTAGGCGGTAGCAGACAGACGAGTAGACATTATTATTATTATTAGCTCCACATTAAAAAATTAATGGCCACCTCAGGAGGGCTTTCATCCTTGGCTTCATGAATGATGTTGGATTATCGGCTTCTCTATTATTCATGTTTTGAATAAGTGAGAACCCAAACTATGAATATTGTTTTTGAAAACGAATCCCCATAACAAAAGTAGGAAAATAAATGGTCCACAAGGAATGCAAACAAGACCGGCCGTAGGATAGCTAACCAACTTTGTGGAGCACCATATCAAGAACAAATGCGTAATGTCCGTTAATAACTTCTCAGTCTCCCGGCAAATAAATTTCAAAATAAATAAATAAATAAAGATTAAAAAAGAGAGTATATATAATATGTACGCGCGCCTCCCTCAGTTTCTCTTTCGTCCACCGCTACTTTTTTTTTCTAACTTTTGGGTGGGTTGCCGCCTCAGCAGATTCTGTCCAACGTCATCTTTAGGCGATCATTCAACTTTCTTCTTCATTGCTTTCCAAGACAAGAATCTATCTTTCTCTCTTCTCTCTTCTTCTCTGTCACAGATTCTCGTCTTTCTCAATCGCTTTTAAAGATGCCTTCTTCCTCAGTTCTATATTTGCAAACCCTTTCTTCTCCTTCTTCTTCCTTCTCTTTCTCCTTTTTATTCTTGGGTCCTTTTCGTCCGGTCCAAATTCGCACAAAATTGAAAAACTACCCCTCTCGATCATAATGGCTCATTCAGAGATCAACCATATCTCTCAGCCTTGTATCCACGGTTCGAATTCTCCTTCTATTAGTGTCATTCTATTTCTGTCTGGAAATGTAATCTGTTTGGCAAAATGCCTCAATGAATCCTTTTTTGCCCCACCTTCTCTCTAATTAATTTTTTTCCCTTGTCGTTTTCAATTAGAGTATGCTGATCAATTATCTGTGGATCCATTCTATTTGTTGTTTTTTCAAATTCTACTTTCATCTCTTTAAAATATATATATATATATATATTTGGATTTTTTATCTAAGATTATTAATGGAAAGCAGGGCACTTCGTTTCTTCAAATGCTGAGAGAAAGTTTCGCTTCTTGAAGTGGCTTACTAAGATATTTAAGGGGGGGTCAAGTCGTGAGACTTCAAATGGGAGACACCCACAACTTCTTGCGGAGGAAAACATGGTTTGGCATGCTCCTGGTAGATCCATGGTAATTCACAATTTCTTTTAACCCTACAATCCCCATTGCTTGTTTTTCTTTTATCATTATTATTTTTTTCTTTTTTATTATTGTTGTTATTAGATTTAATATAGTTGTAAGTAAATGTAGGATACCCCTGTTTTTTTTTTAACATAATTGAAACTTCATCTTTTGAAATTTATGAATCTCCCCCCACTGTTTGGGCATGAATGGTGCTGAAAATTCCATTAGTAACATTATTTTTCTTTGTAAGTGGTAAAATGTTTTCGTTGACTTGATTAAAAAAAATAACCCTTGATCTCCAAATTAATGTGAAAAACTTGTGAGAAAAAATCTTAGGTTGTTCTTAATCAAGTTTTACCAATAATTCAGTTAACACCTTTGGATATTGTCAATATTGGATTCTCAGTTTTTTTATTTGTAGTACTCAGCAATGATCCTCGACACTCAGGTGGGGAGCCTACCTTGGTAGCCAATGTTTTGTATACAAAACATGAACAATTAAAGTGGGAAATGTCCTCTACTTTCCCACTATTGCCTTCATGAATGACATGATCAGAAAATAAGCTTTATACATACCTTGAGACATGTCCTCTACTAACCGCTATGGCTTCATAAAATGTCTCTTGAACTCCTACCCAGCATGTGAGAGAGACCTCTTTGCAGGGATGGAGCTAGGATTTTGTCTTCATGGGGGCAATTAACACCATTATAAATTTTATTTATTTATTTTTGGAGAGGGGGGGATGACTGCTATTTTTTTCGCCTCTGTTATTAGTCGTAGTAGCCCATAAATCCTTATAAAATTTAAAAATTGTTGTGGGGCACTTGCCCCCATTGTAGTGCAATGCCCCTTTGCTAAACATACAAAACATTTATACCAGGTAATCACACACATTTAGTTACTTGTTTGGTTCCCTTTGGGATTTTTTTTTTAAATCAAGTTTTACTGAAATAGTTCTAATGAATGACTGCATGGTTTTTCATTGGTGAGCGAGATAAGTCATCCATAGGTCTGGAGAGCACTCTAAGGTCTCATCCAATGCTTTATGTAGTCTTTGATGCTTTAGTTTTTCTTTGCTTTGTTGCTCTTTAAGAGGCTTCCTCGGTCTCCTTGTACTTTGTTTTCTCTCTTTCAATATATTACACTTATCAAAAAAACGAAAGGGAAATTATTGAGCAGATATAGGGAAAGTACAACAGAAAAAAGTACATTTAATGAAAATTTGTTACAAAATGAGAAAAGGGATTTTCTTTGACATCTTAAACCGTTGAAATGAAGGTTTCTTAGAGATCTTGGGCTACTTATTCCTATGGTCTAAGCTAAACATAGCATTCGCGGGGATTTCTTTTGATGATTTTGTTTTTAGATGGGAATCTTTTTGTAACTAGTGTTGTTGTTTGTTTCTTCTCCTTGTAGTTCCTTGTGAGGCTTTCTCGGCCTCCTTGTTTTCGATTTTTCCTCTTTGCAATATATTATACTTTTCAAAAAAAAATTGTTCACTAGGTTAGAAGACATTTGCAATGAATTTGGATAGTGCAACTGTATATGAGTATGTGCAAAATGCAATGCAATTGAATATTTAGAAATATATTTTCCCAAAACCAAATTAATTGTATGAATAGATATAGCTTTTTCTATGTGCCTTGACAATTTGGGGTGCATGGCTTGCTCTTTCCATTTTGCTAGAGATAGTTATCTATAAATGGGTATGCCATTTTTGTCCGACTGTTGCATTGCTTAGCTTTGTATATGTTGCAAAATCAGGATGACCAGTCAAGAACTGAGAACGAGGAAATGGACCATGGAATGGCACTTTCTCTGGCTGAAGATTCAAGGAAACAAAATGGTAAGTTCCCAAATATTAAAATTTTGAAGTAAGGTTTAATATCACATGCATTCACTTTAATATATATGCCTTTAATAATATCATATTCATTCACTTTAACCTTAGTGCTTGACTCTCTCTCTCTCTCTCTATATATATATATCTATATATATATATATATATATATATATATATATATTGAATATATGCCTTTGTGCTCGACTCTCTCTCTCTCTCATGGACATCTTTAATATCTCAGAGTGTTTTTACCTCATCCTTTTACCATGTTATAACATCTCGTGAATAATTTGGACTTCTACAGGATATGGAAGGTCTGCAGACAATGATGAAGATGAGCACCTTGCTAAAGCACTTCAAGATAGCTTGAATATGCCTTCATATCCTCCTTATGCTCCCACGCCATTTTTCTCTAGAGGATATAGGTTAATTTTTCCAATGTTATTTTAATATTAGCAGGAAAACTTTGCGATGCAACTTATGCTTGGTAGATTTGAGCCATTTTTAGGCTTATTGAGTCAAAATTGTTTGTTGCCTTACCTATGCTTATAACATCACTGGAAACTTGGTAATCAACTTGTTACTAAACTTTTGATCCTTTTTTCAGGCTACTAGATCAAACCATTGTGTTATATAGGCAAAAAAATCATCACGTCACATACAAGCTATCCCTGATTTCTTGCTTGACTAGGTGACTCAAATGAGTCAATATTGACTCTATGGGATTCATGCATTTGCATATAGACAGGAAATACAGTGACAAGCAATATTATGTCTAAAATAAGCAGCATTTCTTTCAAATTCATTACTATTTATGTAAAATTCATGACTGAAATCAGTATTCCTGAGTTTTTTGCATGAGGATTAACTTGGAGTCATGGCACTTTTCTTCTAAAGTGTATGTGAATCATTGTACACAATTCTGAAAAACAATTTTATATTACTTCGTTGTATCTGAATCATCAAAATGTTTATCCCAAGTCAAGTCGATATTTTAAGTCAGAAATCCCACCCTCAGTTTTGTATGACCATCATGATTTGTATATGCACCTTCAGATTTTGTGGCGGCTGTAACCGTGAAATAGGCTCTGGTAATTATTTAGGATGCATGGGAGCTTTCTGGCACCCTGAATGTTTCCGCTGTCATGCTTGTGGTCAGCCAATCAACGAGCATGAGGTACAATGTTTTTGTTGGACTTTCTTTGCGCTTATGTCATGTCTTTGTTTATTCTCTGTAAACTGGGAATACCTCTTCGAGTTTGGAACTCTACATTATATCATGATAGAATTATTCTTAACTTGTCAAATATTCCATTATATCTAACTCTTGGAGGGTTTTTTTTTCTTTTTTTTTCCTGTTGAGTCAAGTTTTCTTTGTCAGGGAGGAATCCATACCACAAGTCCTGCTTCAAAGAATTGCACCATCCCAAGTGCGAAGTGTGCCTTCAATTTGTAAGAAAATACTTCCTGGGCGTATTTGAACATACTTTAATTGGTTCTCCATTAATCCATATTATCAGATTATTTAACATATAACGAAGTTCTTCATTATTACCTTCAGGCTTCAGGAGTGGTTCTTGTAGCACATGTTACTCATGTAGTTGCTGCTTTAAACTTATCTTGCCCACTTATTTTGGAAGCAATTAATGAAATTGTTCTTATAAAGATACAGTATGAATCAAATTTATGTAACATATTGTAGAATTGATATACCTTAAAATATAACATAATCGCTTCTGTTGTGTTGTATAAAGCTATACATTTGTCTACAGAAAAGAATTAGTACACTGCACATACAGTGCAAACTTTGAATATCAGAAAAAATTTCATCACATACAAAAATCAGAATTTGTTTGGCATTCACGTATCCAAGTTTTGGATTCCTTATCTATGTTACTTTAGTTTACTCTGAATTTGAATAACTGATTTGACTTATTTTAAAAGTCCATCTCATAGTTTGTCAACTTTTCAGATTCCAACAAATGGTGCTGGTTTAATTGAGTATCGATCTCATCCATTTTGGAGCCAAAAATATTGTCCTTCACATGAGCATGATAACACAGCTCGTTGTTGTAGCTGTGAACGGTTGGAGGTATGGTGACTTCCTATTGCATTAAGTATGTTTATCTCCAACAAAATTTTTTTATTTCAAACACTGTTAAGTACCTCAAGATTATTCTGCTTGCTTAAAGTTGTGTATTTTGGTGCTGAAGTCATGGAACACGAGATACATTTCTCTGGAAGACGGACGGAACCTATGTTTAGAATGTATGGAGTCTGCTGTCATGGATACCGGTGATTGCCAATTACTTTACCATGGCATCAGAGATTTCTATGAAGGAATGAACATGAAGCTAGATCAACAGATACCCATGCTTCTGGTTGAAAGACAAGCACTTAACGAAGCTATTGAGGGGGAAAAGAATGTAATTAGCATCATTTCTTTTATTTTCTTATATTTAGTTCTGTGGAAGTTCTCTCTTCACTCAACACTGGTTCTTGCTTCCAGGGCTATCATCACATGCCTGAGACAAGAGGTTTATGCCTTTCTGAGGAGCAGACTGTTAGCAGTGTATGACTAGACATTTATATGGTGAAATTTTCTTTTACTTCATTGACTGAACTAGCAAATATTTATTATGCTTCTCCTTGTGTTTCACTTTTTCATAAACATATTAGATACTTAAAAGGCCAAGAATTGGGGGAATGCGAACGCATCAACAAAAGCTGACTCGGAAATGTGAGGTTACAGCAATTCTTGTTTTGTATGGCCTGCCAAGGTAGTACTTTACACAATCGTTTTTAATATTTAGGTTCTTTAATTGAGGAAGCATGCATCTGAAGTAAATAGTGCAGTTGCTTCCCTTTGTTGAATCTTGAAAATATACTCTGATGTGGATCCAGGATGACATGAACATACTTGACCATTTTTAAGTTTCGAAATATTTAAATGACCTTTTTTCTGAAGTAAACAGATATGTTCTTTGTCCCAGCATATTGAAGATACAAGGACTGGCTACATAGTGTCCTTGTTTATAATTATTACTTGTGAATCTGAAATCCCTTCTTCCATACCGATTCCAAAGTTAATTAAGTAGCACCCCTTAAGCTTGTCCTCATTTATCCAGAGCTAGCTGTCAATTGTCATTGTCACAATGAATTTCTAACCATTGATAACTCCCTATTCTTACTCCTTATTTGTCCTCGTCACACATGAATATCATGTTAGACAATCAAACCATATAGGCGGGTGATCTCTACCAAGATAGTCATCATTGCTGAAAATGGCTCCCTTCCAACAACATTACTAACCGTATGAAACATATATTTAAGTAATGGCTTAATCCAATGGTCTAGATCTTTTTAGTCAACTTTCATGCAGCAGGAAAATCAGAATGAATTAATCTATTTTGAAAAAGGTATCCACTATATGGAGAATTCATTATACGATTTGACAATCCAATGTTATATCCATGTGAGCCCCACAAGCGGAAGTATAAACAGGGAGTAAGAATAGGAATTATAGACTAATATATAAAGTCAAAATTAAATTTTATAGTTCTGTTTTCCCAGCAATGGTGCAAGATGACATGCTAATAATTTCGCTTATGTAAAAGATATCTGCATTTGGGACGGGTTCTTTACAGACATGAAAGAAATCTCCACTGTCAGATTTTATTACATGTGACAGCTGAGAAGCTGGTCCCGAATGCTGGCCTCTCGTCTTCCACCTTCGTTTCTACCTTGGCAAATTTCATTGCAATAGCCTTCTGCTACATAGATAAAAGAAGCATGTTCTTGCTGTCAGCAGGAGCCATGCTTCTATTTTTAAATAATATAATAAAAGGAAGTAAAACTGATTTTTAAAATCTGCCTATTTTAGTCCTATTTGGGCAGAAACTTGCCACAAGGAAAGAGGAAGATGTCCATGAAATGGACCCCTTTTGTGCCCCACCCAACTTGCCATGGCAAAGATGACCAACTTTTTTCATATGTCTAGGAAGGAAACCAATTTCTTACTGTTTTTTCTCTTCGAATGTATGATTCCTCCTTTGTCTTTTTTTTTTACTACCAAGTTTTAGTGCAACAGTTATCAGCGATTATTGCGGTGTTCTGAAACACACTATGACTTAATTAGTTAGGATTGCTAGGTGATAGTATCTTCTGTTAGAAAGATCAATCCTTTCCCAAAGCCTTATATTTTGGGTACTCTTGCTGGATGCAGATTGCTAACAGGTTCCATTCTTGCCCATGAGTTGATGCATGGGTGGTTACGCCTCAAAGGTATTATACTCCGGTCTTCCTTCTGTTTAGAAGTATTTTCTCGTCTATATTATATGAGCTTCTTCCATCATTGTCATCGTCGGTTTGTAATTATTTGAAATTGATGTAGGTTACCGTAATCTAAGCCCGGAGGTGGAGGAAGGCATCTGTCAGGTGCTCTCTTACATGTGGCTCGAGTCGGAGGTCATGCCAGGTTCAACAAGCCTGCCTTCTACATCAATGGCATCTTCATCGTCCTCTTCATCTAAAAAGGGTGGAAAATCTGAAATTGAAAAGAAGCTGGGTGAGTTTTTCCTGCATCTGATTGCTCATGACACTTCTACAGCCTACGGTGAGGGCTTCAGAGCTGCCAATGCAGCTGTCAATATGTATGGGTTACGTCGGACACTGGATCATATTCGCTTGACTGGAAACTTTCCCGTGTAATAATAAACATTGCTTGTTCATCAAATGGTTCTTTGACTTTTTCCTTTTGAAGATTAAGTGTACTGCTTCACCTTGTAAGGATTGAGCTGGCCAGGAAGCTTAGATCAGCTCCCCCTTAATTTTTTTTAGTGGGTTCCTTCGGGGTAATTTGTTAGTACAAACTTTTCAAAATGCAATAACATGTATTACATTGTACCCATAAAAAAAACATTATAGTGATTCTTCTTCATGGTTCATACATTACATGCTCTAGTAAATGTCGGATGTGGGCATAGATGTTATGAATCTAGTTGATGAGTGATTACCAGGGCTGTTTTGTATGCTGGGAGAACTCTCCGGCTGTACTTTCTTTCCTGGTGAATTGCTCTTACCTCATCCATGGATGTAGGCGATGCTGAATCATGCAAATCTCATTATGTTCTTTGTTTTCTTTTATTTCATATAGCTTTTGTGATTTGATATGGGATTTGTCTGTTGCAAGATATTTACCGCTAGGTGCTAGTTGGCAGCATGAGAAGAGTTTTTGACATTCTACATTTTTCTCTTGATTCCAAACTTTTATAGAAGTGTGGATTTAGGTGCTATTTGAATAAACCAATGCTATTAAAGGCATCTAAGGCTTATGTCCCGACACTTATATGCATTGGGTGGGGTCCATTAAATGTCTTGAGAAGCATGGAATCAACTTTAAAAAACAACTAAGGTGTACGCCATAGACCAAGGGACGCCCAAATGACATAGCCTTAGTGTGAGATGTGAATGAGGCTTACACCTTTAGGACAAGGTTTATTTTGAGTGTATATTTTCCTCCACTCTCAGGTGTGTCATACCCCACATAAGCCATGTGACCCTCTTATATTTGTAGTTCTCCCCTTCTCCAACAGATTGGTCTTTTCGGGTAAATGATTGTCGACAGTTTACACCATGTGGTTAAGGGATTAAAATTTGGAATTCTACCATATAATATGAAATTTGAAAATATGTGGTAGTTGCTGTAATTCTTTACAATAGTGATTATTTATCTATTTATTAAAAATATTTCATGCATGTGAGTCTTACATCTTTGAGTCTGGAGGCATTGGTTAACCAAGTTTCTTGCCTCACATCTCAGTATCTGAAAACATTGCTTGTCCCCATGACTTGAGATAGATGGTTTTCGTGCATGGCGACAGGTGATCTGCATCAGTTGGTTGCACCAATGTGCTGGTCTTGACTTCTATGTTACCTAAACGGCCTCAACTGAAATATTTTGAGACAATACTGAACATTCAATATTTCAGGGTCAATGTTTTATGCTTATGAGATGATGATGAACAAATTTTAAGCTACTTGTGGGAGTGCAGCCGCCCACACTTCACTGGAAGTATTGGATTTTTTTTTTTTTTTTGTGTTCTATTGCACAGCTGCCTGAGTGCTCATTATGGAAACGGAAGTTATTGCTAGAAAAATTAGGAGACCAAGAAATCCAATCAGTGAAACTGATCTCTTTTTTTCTTAAGTGAAATATTTTGGAGATAATTTAAGAGGTTCTGTTCCAAGACATGTTCTTTGGCATTTGTTGCGAAGCTCTCATGCGGCGAAAGATGTTTGATATAGGTTAATCTTGTAGTCAGGCCTTGTACCCCAAATTGATAATTTTTTCATTAGTACTAATCCTATGGTAAACCAAGAGTATACCTGTAAGCAGGTGCCAACTAACTTAGTCAGTAAAGTCTTTGGGTGATGATACCAGAGACCTGGGTTCAAATTCCGTCAGCGCCGAGTTATTGATCTCATTAAAAACAAGCTTACCATTCCAACAAAAAACAAAAAACAAAAAAAGATGGTCTGACACAGCATCCAAGATTTAATTTGAATAGCGATTATGCGTGCCCAATACAGTGATCATAAAAAAAGTATCATAACCGATGACCGGAGAGGAGGCTTGGATCATCTCGAGGAACAAAATAGAAAGAAGTTTATCATCACAATACCCGATTTGCATTTCATGGTGTGGCACTTTGAGTCACCTTAGATCTAGCCAAACAAGCCCAATAGCTCATTTCGACTATGGACTTGAGCTCGTTTTACGCTCGGGTCAAGTCTACAAGGGCCAACTGTTTGGAACTTTTTGAGGACAAGATAGGCCATGATAAATTAGCATGAAAGACGCACAAACAAGGGCAGGAGTCAATAACAAGAAAACATGCCAATCAGTGGTGGTGGCTGCCTTCGGAACCTGATATCACATGGCTTTCCAAGATGGGTTCATTCTTTGACTGAAAATAGTGATTGTTTTTGTTATGTTCCGTAGACGTAGACACTCACTGTCAAACCACGTAAATCCTTGTGTTTTGTGCAATTGTGTTATCTTTACTATTTCGTTTTTTTCACACTTGGTGAATGTTATTTCAAGTCACTTTAGCATTTTCCAAAGGGAATAATACTACAAGGTTCTCTTTATAAAGAACAGAATTCATATCTTTTCTCAAAAAAATCTCCATGAGTTGTCATTACAGAGGGTTCATTGGGATTTGCTGCTATTTGAGCACTCGGGTGCACTGCAGTAGTCATAAAACATGTAATTCTTCTAGATCTCTGCCATCCTCTGTAGCTCCTCAGGTTTCAGAGCTTGGGTAAGGAAGTCCGGATTTTCCAGTTTCAAATACTCTAATGGGTATGTCATCCACACAAAAACTATAAGATAAAAAATAAAACATCAACAAGATTAAAATAAATAAATCAGTATATTCAAAATACTATTGTAATGAGAAAAGGGTGAGTATTAACTCTTGATCACTCTGAATATGTAATAACATAAAACAAAACAATATTTTGATCCGTTTAAAATAATCTTGAGAATCATCCACACAAATAATAGTTGGAATTTCTAGTGTTGGGATGTTATATAATTGACACAAGCACTTGAGTGATAGTCTTTAAGCCAATCTATTTTGACCCTTGCCCCCCTGCAATGATTTTTAAAGCTGATACTTTCTTTCAAATCCTCCGATTTAACAATTTTCCTTAGATTTTGTAACAATTTATAGAATCCTAGATCGACCAATCACACGAATCCACAAGTATCGAGGTATTTTCAAAAATATATGTATATATATATATATATATTAAAGGGACTCAAAAATTAAAATACTCAAATACACTCAACTAACTTGGAATGCGCATAGAACCATAGATTTATTTTCTTTGTGTATCTAGAGGAAAATAATTTATGATTTTGTGCACATTCAACGTCAATTGAGATTTTTTTAACACAACTCTTACAAAAATACCATTGTTAAGCTTTATGCCATTATTATGTGCCTAAGTGGTTAAAGGTCTAAACTTGATGCGTTCTAGCAGGTCTAAGCTTTTTGGATCATGGATTTAGGTTCTTAACAATTGGTAAAAGAGTCAATCTCTCGTCTCAATTTCAAGTCATAGAAAAAACTACCTTGGAGGGCTAAAAAAAGAATAAAAAATAAAAAACACTTGAAAAAAGTCCTTAGAAGTGTTCGAGGACTATGGGTTATAGGAAAAACATCTTGAGAAAGGTTTAGAGAAGTACCCCAAGGACTACGAGTTACAAGAAGAAAATCCTAAGAAAAATCTCGAGAAGTGTCCTACCCAGAGTGAAAACAACCGTGAATGCCGATTGCAAAGCGTGGTGGTTTGTTATGTGTCTAAGTGGTTATGAGTTTAAACTTGATGTGTTCCAAAAGGGTCCAGGACTTTTGGATCATTGGCTTAGGTTCTTAACAATATTGTTATGTTCATAAAGATTTAGGGATGGGAGTAGTTTTATTTGGGTGTGACATGTATAAGATAATTCCTTGTATGGGGGTAGAGTAGTTAATTTATAATGCCCCACCTTACCCTATGATGATATTGTCTTCAGTTAAACACCACGTGTGCTTGAGATTTTGTTCCTGGACTTTCACCAAAAAGTGCACGTCATAGGTTTACTGCAATTTACCACTTAAGAGGCAAATACGACCCTCATACATGAACGATGTGGGACTAAACCTCTCACTCTGAGACTGTGCATCTTGCAGGGTTGGAAATCCATAGGCCTTACCCTCCCTCCCTCCCTCCCTCCCTCCTCCCTCAAGAACAAATGTCCTCGTGTGACAAGATGTTCCTCCCACCATGCAGGGGACAGACTTTGATACTATCTATAACACCCCACATTACCTTGTGACAATATTATCCTCATAAATATTAGTAGAAATGTGTTGCATGGAATCATTACTTAGAAGTAGTTACTTAAAGCATGGGAAAAGAGAGTCTTACTTGATGATGTGTGAGAGAATATTGGTTGTTTCATCTAATAGGAAACTAATTCCTATATTGTATGGAAAGTGAGATACATGTAGTTTTCTTATTTTTTATGTATTAAAAAAAAAAACGAATCAAAACAATCACAAATAAAGATGCAATCACACAAATATAAACAACATTTTTTCTTTTGCACTGATAAGCTCTTTTCTTTCTTTTTTTCAAAGGAGAATTGAGAATTATTGGTGTATAATTACATTTTATAACGAGGATCAATAAGATCCTTCCATGTGATCATTAAATAAAATTAAAAAATGATTGAACCAAGAAAGATACTTGCTGGTAAAAGGGGTAAATTCATTCGTTAGACGAGTGATTTAGCTAGTTGAAACGTTCATGTATCAACTTAATTAATCTTTCGAGAAGATTTAATCTAAAAGACACGTGACTAAATCTAAAATACTTGATTGATCACAACTAAGTGATTAATTATTTAGAAAAAATTATGAAATTAACAACAGAGTCTAAGCAAATTCTAGAGGAAGATTTTTAATGATGTTAGGATTGTAATATTTTCGTAATATTCATAAACGAATAAAGTGGTTGCAATAAAAAGGAATTTTAGTACAATACACAATCAAGGAGATAAAGATGCAAAGATTTGAATAACAAAAGATAATAAATATTTACAAGGTATTTAAAGGAGAGATTACTAATTAAACCAAGACTGTTGTTATCTACAAATATGAGGTTTTGATCACACAGGTAAATGACTTTTTGGACGTTGCATCCCTTCTTTTGATCTTACTAATTTGGACTGTCGCATTACTTTGGGATTACTGCCAAAAATCCGACATTCAATTACTTTGTCAGTCACAGTAGATGCACGCTTTGAGGTTTCTTACTTTAGTCGTTATAGAAAAACAATCATACAGTAAGACCAATAATTTGGGGTCACGTGGAAAGAACTTTTCTAATACTTTTAAGATGATTGAAATTTAAAGGCAAATTTTACCAAAATAACCTATTATTTTGCCCAAATTACTGAATTAGTCAAGCTTTTAAAATATTTATTTGTTTTTACATACATACAGACATCTTTTATACGGATTTTAAACTCAATATTCATATATCTAAACTGATTTCTCCAAAGGATATTGATTTAGCTGAATTTATCTTCATTCTTTTTATTTTTTAATATAAAATAAACACTAAGGGTATGTTTGATTGTATGAAAAGTGATTTTTTATGAAATTTAAAATTCATAAAAAAATAGTTATGAAAAATAGGTAGGATTGGAAAATTAAATTTCATTGTTTGATTTTACTTGGATAAAATCATGGAAAAATATGAGGAAAAAGAAGAGGAGAACGAGGGGAAGAGGAAGAAGAAAATAAAGAGGAAGAGAGAAGGGGAGGATGTGGCAGCGATGGCAAGGGTGGCGGAGACGAAGACGGTGGTGGTGGAGGCGGATGTGACAACGGAGGTAAGTGAGGAAGAAGATGATGAAGAAGATGGAGGGGAACGTGGTGGTGGTGGTGACGGAGGAGGTGAGAGAGAGAGAGAAAGAAGATGGCCGGAAATGATGATAACGGAGACAACAACAACGACGATGACAACGACGAGGATGTTAGTGTAATGGTGGTGGTGGTAGTAAGAAATAAGAAGATATGAGTGAGGAAGAATTGAAGATGGAAAATATGGGTAGATTTCACTTTCCCACCCATATGGATTGGAAAGTGAAATTCATATTTTTGTGGACTTTTTGATTGGGGTGGAAAATGAATTTTCATTTCCATATGCAATCAAACACTTGAAAAATGTCATTTTCCATGGAAATTGATTTTCCACCCTTTTTTCCATGTGCAATCAAACATACCCTAAATGATTTATGATCTTTTCATAATTTTGTAAAAAGAAATCTTTAAATTAAAATTTTCAAAAAAAAAAAAAAAAACTAAAACTAAAATAATTACAATTACAAATGTGACTTATAATGAGTACACATTTTGATAAAGTAAATAAACATGAAAATGCTTACATAACTCTTTTGATAAATATTTAAAAAAAAGTTAGATGAGCAATTTAGACCTTATAAACAAAGTTTTGGAATATTTCTAACCTCAATTCACATTTGAGGCTCTTCATTAGAGGATTGAGATAAGAGGGGAAAAAAATTCTAAGAATTTTCTTGATTGTAGGAATTTTGTTGTCAAGGAAATTCTAGTTCTTTGAAAAAATAATCACAGGAAAATGAATATCATGAAAATTTATTTTCCACCACCTGGTTGCACTAGGAAAATATCAAAAAGAGAGTTGCATAATTAAAAAAAAAATTCAAATCAACTTGAAACTTGGTTAAGTCGACTCTTGAATTTCATGGTGCTCAACCCCAATATTTAGTGGAATCAACTCGTAAAGTCAACTCGATAAATCATTAAACTGAAGAGGAAAGAATTGTCTTCCAAGCGAATAGAGACCTAAATTTCTTTAGATTTTTTTTAATTATATTGTTTTATTGATGCAATATGATTTTTCTTAAAGTGTTGGAGAGAAGAGAATGCAGTAAAAACATATTTGATTTGGTTATCGAGTAATTGAATAACTCTTCAATGAACTAGGATCAACTCGATTGAGTCAACTTGAAAATGCTCCCAATTAAGTAAAAAATTCAATTAAGTTATTCATTTATACATAATATTTTGGCGGATAAATAGTTAAATATGTTATTTATTTTAAGTATTAAAGAATTGTTGCCTTGATTTGAATTTGGACATTTTTTTTGCTACAATTTTAAAATATATGTTTTTTTTTTTATTTATAAAAATAAAAATAAAAAAAAGTTTTGAGGATTGGAGTAACCATGAAAGATGGGGGATGGAAAAATCATTTTCCCATGGGTTGGAGGTGAATCTATTTTCCCTTTCACTGTGAAAAATCACATTAGCTTGGAATTTGAATTTTAGGTAAAATAAGATCTAGCATCTAAAAAAGTAATATATACATGATTAGAATTCGTAGATCATAAAGCTACTCATAAAGCTACAACATGTTTTGTCTTATATATGCAAAAAAGTTTAGAATGAGTTGATTTTTTGTGAGGATGATCTCTAAGGTGAGGGGATCATTCTTACAAAAAATCGACTCATTCCGAAACTTCTAACCTTATCATAAGTGATTTTTATAAAAATTGAACAATCCACGATTCTTTAATTTGTAAACTAGAGTTAGAAGTTTCGAAATGAGCTGTTTTTTGGTAAGAATGATTTTTTTACCATAGAGATCATTCTCACAAAAAATTAGTTTATTCTGAATTTTTTTGCCCATTTAAGATAACACACATTGTAGCTTTATGTGTATGTGGATCCCGACCCATATATATATTATCACATTTTCTTAGTTTTCATGTATAATCAAGGTACCAAAACCGGCTTCAAAAGATGCCAATATTGACGTTCTATGAATTATTAAAAAAAGTATTGAGAAATATAATTTCTTATGGAAATGCTTAATAACATCTCAACAATTATTTAATGAAGTGTCCGGTTGAAGGCTTGGATTTTCCTTGCTCCCCAACATAGCAGAAGTGCCATAGTCATCATACCCAATCAAGTCATTTAATAAAATGGACAGTCGGGATTGCACACTATTAGAAAACTGAGATTTATTTATTTTTTCTGCTTCTTATTAAGCAAGGCATACTTACTAATCAAAGAAACAATTTCTGAATTCCCATCCTTTGAAAACCTGAATTTTCCCCTTTGCGCTCACTCTAATTAAATGGTGAAACTTTTCTTCCCTGAAAACGTTCCAAATACGTCATTAATAAAAAAAATTTCTTTCTAATAAATAATTTTATAAAAAAGAGAGAGAGAGAGAGAGAGTGAGTTAGACAGTGAGCAGTAAGTAGTTCCTAGATATAGTAATAGTATATAGGAGGACAAAAAGGAAAATCAATCGTGGGTTAGTGCAGTAGTAGTACACACAGTACGCAGTTTTCATTACATCTCTTCACTTAGAAACTTGAAAAAGAAATATCCAACGGTTGTCATCCAGTTTCTCCTCCAAAACCCTTTTCAGTTTTCCTTCCCAGGGATCCATCCATATCTTTGTGAGAGCGTGTGAGTGTCAACCAATCATCTCTCTCTCTCTCTCTCTCTGATATCTTTGCAGCTCAGAAGATCATCATCATAACCTTTCTTTTCATCCTCAACATCATCACTTCTTCTCTTCCACTTTCACTCTACTTCAAATATTTCTACCCCATTTGAAACCCAATTCTCTTTCTCTCTCTTCAAGATAACCAAGTTTAGTCATGGCAGAGGGTTTTGAACCCTTTCATGTCCCACAACAAAGCCGAAGAGATAAACTCAGACTAATCGTTCAAAACTACCCTAGTTGTGAGGAAGCAACAGCAACCCTTCAAGGATGTGCAGGTTTACTTCCTCTTAACGATCCATCTCTTCTACCCTCCGTTGATATGCTAACATGCTCCAACCCACTTGGAGGCAGAAGAGGAGGAGATGATAATGATGATGTTTGCAGGCAAACCCCAGTTTGTGCTTATTCCCTTGTTAAGGAAGGAGTTAATTTGATAGGTTATGATGGTGGATTTATGAACAGTACTGCTTCCTCTTCTTCCTTATCTCATGACAATCATCTTTACGTGGATCCATATGCTTCACTTGCTGTAAATTTAAACCCTAGTAGCTCAATTCAAGATAATAACAACCCATTCCTTTATACTGCCCAAAATCTTAGAGATTTTGATCAGTCGTTTAACTGTGAAGAGTCACAGACCACTGGAAAGGGTCTGTCTTTGTCTCTTTCTTCTCACCATACCCACCAACATTATCTCCCTCTAGAATTGAGTCAACCAGGATACGAGCCAACGTTGTTTTTCGGTGAAAAGGGTATAGGTGGGGATGTATCTCAAGGAATTATCACTCCAAATGATGTAAGGAGTACGGTTCCTCTCGGTCCGTTTACGGGTTACGCTTCGATCTTGAGGGGATCAAGTTTCTTGAAGCCTGCACAGCAACTCTTGGAGGAATTCTGTGATGTGGGTCGGAGAATAAATGTTGAAAGAAGCTGCATAGATTCGTCTTTGATTGGTCCTCCTATGGAAAATTTGACTAGGACCTCGATTTTTGATGATCTGATGGCTTGCAGCAATCGTGGAGAGCATCAGAGGAAGGATACAAGGTTAATTTCAATGCTGAACGAGGTATGCTTCTTTATTTGTTTGTAATTGTCATAATATTTCATTGTTTGCTTCCTCTCTAATTTTTTTTTTTCATCCTATTGGGATCCTTCAAATGTTTGAATTACAAACTTAATTATTTGCACCCCTAACCCTAAATCTTCATTCAATCTAGGGTCTTTGGAAAATAGTGAGTGCATTTTTTTTTTTTTTACTGTAGAAATCACTTTATTCTCTAATTGAATTCCTGATGGGAGATCAAACTTAGTGTTTACATCACTGTTTTATCTTTGCAATAAATAGCTTGTATCTGTGTTGTGTTTCTCCATGTAGAAGATGCTTGTCTTAAAGGATAGATGGTCACAATGATCACAAATTTTTCTTTTAGCCAAAGGTGCATGGTGGGAGGGAATATATGATTAAAGTTTGGTGCCATAAAAATTACATAACGTTTGAAAGAGATTTCATGGAAAATTCGTCTTGTCTGGAGTGAAGGAAACTCAGTAGTTAATGCTCTTCCCCATTTTGGAGCTGAAAAGAAAGAATTCATTCTATAACTGTCGTGATCTTCCTGTCGATTAAAAAAGAAAAAGCACTCTTTGGACATGTGCAAGCTTTGCCTTCTTTGATAATTGTAACTTAATTTGGGTATTCCCTTTGCACTTTTCTGTATATCAATAAGAATTTGCTTGCTTAGCGGAAAGAAGGACGGTTAGGTGGTAAGATGCGGCCAATTCATCATATATCCCTCGAGAATTTTAGGGGGCATTTGGTAATCATTAGTATAATAGATTTTGACTCGGCTTCATAATCAATCATGAATGTTGTTAGTGGCATTTAGTACCTAGGTTTATAATTGGATAAGGAGAGAGAAAAATAAAATTACGAGTAAAAGAAAAACTTTAACTCACTTAATGAGAAACCTCTCTTTCTCCCACAGCATTTGTACTAACACCCAAACATTGAAACCTTTTCTGCACCAATAATTTCCAATGTGGCCATTAACAGTTGCAAAACGTCCAGTTGACATCAGGATATGGGAGATGGGACCATTCTCTCAGGTAAACCATCATATTCATCAAAATCCATCATGGAATGCAATTGAGGGTTCCATTGTGTTGAATACCTTTGATTTGTTGTCAAGTAATTTATCCGTCAAGATCATTCATAAGTTTTTATCCATGGAAAGCTTTTGAGTTTAAGCAATTAGACAGTTTGATTTCAATTTTTTTATCTTATTTTTTGTTTTGTCAGCGTGGTTTTCTCTAATGACTAAGGGGATACTAGTTGTTCTGGTGCAATATATTGTAACCCAATAGCAATGATTGGTAGAGTTCCAGTGCTGAAGGAGTGTAGATAGGTCAACTTAGGGGCTTGGCTTCTGGTGAAATTTGAATAGGCCCATCCCAAAGCTCAATCTTTTACAAGTCTAATTTAGGCATGTGCGCCGACCCACTTCTACTCATGTGTTGAACGGCCACCAGAATGATGTTTAGGAACTTAAAGAGTATGAATAGTGTCTCTGATACCGTAACATGGAATTTGAATGGTACTGATCTTGGATTAAAGTACATTTGCTATTATTGTTGATTTAAACCATTATTCTTTGTTTTTAAACAACTTCAACTAATAAATAACAAAATAACAAGCATTGAACCAGACTCGAGGACTGAAACTTATTATAATCATTATATTGGATTTTTTTCTTGCTTGGTCTCATGGATTGGCACCCTAGGGATGGATACAGGTTTATTTGGCATGAGTTGAGGTCAACCTAACTTGATTCTCACCAAGGTTGATAAGATTCGAGAAGGAATGGGTTGTGTTGTTGATGATAAGATGATTTCAGAATCAATCCTAATTGATGCAAGCTTGTTTGGTGTCAATTGGGATTGGATCAGATCAATATTGGTGGTGCGCATAACATCAATTATTCATTACTTTTATCACTAGTAGCATGTCTAAGAAGTTAGAGAAAACTTGTAGTTTTTTGGGCCAGTATAGTTTGTATGAGAAATGTTTTTTTTTTTTTTTTTTGATAAATAGTATGAGAAATGTTCTTGTATGTGTCATGCATGCTTCCATGTTATTTTATTTTTTTGCTTGGCAAGCAAGGGGTTAGGGTCAACACGAAAGTGGGTTCAACATGGTTTTGATCCTTGGTTGCGGGATCAACACTCCACATGCTTACCAACTTAGCTAAGTTGGCACCTTCGAATGCATGCTTACACGGTTGCGTTGAAACAAATTAAAATTAGCATTACTTTTGTTGATATAAGGTTTGGAAATGACATGATTGCTAATAGAGAATTGGATAGGATTCATTGTAATAAGTTGTATATTGATACACTAGATCATGCTCTCATGAAGATTAGGATTAGATTATTTTATTTTCGTTTGATATATGCACTAGATCATCTGCTTCCTCGGTGCAAGCCATTCCAACAACATCTCTATATGATTCATGCACCAACAATTGGTATTCCATCTAGTCAGCTGATCTTACATGCTCAATATTGCTACATAAATTTTTAGGCGTATCATTATGTGGAATTTGTTGACATTGTTTGATATGAGAGACGTTACCGGCCCCATTTTACCCCAACTCAACACCGCCTTGTTTCTCACTTTACAACCATAATGTTCATTTCCTGTTGGAAGGCGACTCTCAAGCACATATATTAGGCTATGTAATGCCTTAATTTGGTGTGAAATCCTTGTCTTGGTTGTGTTATAAATTGTTCTCATGTGAAAAGGAAGGAAGAAGATGTAATTGTAGTGTTTTTACAGCTATTGTCAATAGTATTTAAATTCTTAATCATGATCCATTACTCGTCAACTATTATTCCTGACTTCTGATGAATGAAGAACTTTGGAATTGATTAGCATTAGTTAGGATGTATGATTAACATCCACTATGGATTTGATTAATTGTATTCCCTTATTGGGGTTTAGTGAATTTATATACCTCTGGAAGTAAATGCAATTATTAGTCCAACTATCAATAAAATCCTTGAGTTCGTCGAAATCACAAAGGACGATTGCTACGTTGATCAGTTATTTCCATATCTTCTAAATTTTGTGAAATGCGTTGTTTATCCCACGAAGAGCTCAAGATTCAAGAACTCCATCTTTGTCCATTATTTATTCTTCATTTCATCTCATTTAGGTTTACAGGAGATACAAACTGTACTATCAACAGATGCAGGCAATTGTTGCATCATTTGAGTCCGTCCCGGGGCTTGGAAATGCAGCTCCCTATACAACTTTTGCTTTGAAAACTATGTCAAAGCACTTCAGATGTTTGAAGAACGCCATTACCGACCAACTTCATTTTGCAAGCAAAGCCCTAGATGAAGGAAATGCTATTAAAGATGAGGCTCTAAGGTTGGGGACCACCGATCAGTGGGTTCGTGGCCAAAGACCAATTCTCAACTTGGGTAGTCATGAAAATCAACCCATTTGGCGACCCCAAAGAGGACTTCCAGAACATGCAGTAGCGGCACTTAGGGCATGGATGTTTGATCATTTCCTACACCCGTAAGTGATTTATGCAGCATGAATAATATGTCCTTTTGTTTTCTGGAAATAAACTATACATCTTGAAGCATAAGCTATTACTATTAAATCAGTGGTTAACTTAGAGTTTCTTGGTCGTGTTTGAGCTTACACAGATAATTCTAATTAATGTTCCAGATATCCTACTGATACAGACAAGCAAATGTTGGCCAAGCAAACTGGTCTATCAAGAAACCAGGTACATTATTATCTTCTGGACCATCCAATTATAGTTACAAAATTAAATTTTTCTCTCAAATTAAACTTCTTTTTCGGGAACTCAGGACTAATGAGTTTTGATGTTGATAGAGATAAGTTAGGGATGCTGGAGATTAGTTGGGTGCATTTTAATAATGTGTATGGATCGTTCTCTCTTATCATATGGTGTTTCTCATCACACAACTTGAACATTTAGATTAGCATCAATTAGGGTGAATTAGTTTAGATTGATTAATATTTATCATCTTTCCAAATTGGTGGTGTTCTTTTAAGTCTATATAAACCCTGTAGGACTCATATAATCACAACCAATTTCAATTTAGTATAATTTCTACTGTTGGAACCTGAACACATATACTAGTTAGAATGAAGGTGCCACTCAGCTAAGTGGACCCTATATATATAGGGTCAGGATCTCTTGACTCGTAAGAATGACTCATGAAAAAAACACATGATCCCAGTCCCTTAAATGCAAAATCCAATGGTTGAGACTTGTCCTTGGGATAAATATCTCCGAGATATGTGTTATCGAGATACTCATAAATCTCAATCATTGGATTTTGTGTTTAAAGGGTTGGGATCATGTGTTTTTTTCATGAGTCACTGTTAGGAGTCAACAGATCCCAACCCATGTATATGTATACACACACATACACTGACTAGAATAATAATAACTAGTGGCATACTCAAAATACCCTCCTGATGTGGCATGTGCTATAACCATAGATCTTTTTCCTCGGGATACACATCTATCACATGACACATCAGGGGAGTATTTTTTGTATGCCACGAGGGAGAGGGAGAGGGAGAGGGGGGTGGGCGGGAGTCAGAAAATCATTACTCTAATAACTATAAATGTTTTGACTCATATTATATTTTTTTCTCTATTAATTATTTGTATTGGTGATTATTTCCTCCTAAAAAATTGGGCAGGTTTCCAACTGGTTCATTAATGCAAGAGTCAGACTATGGAAGCCAATGGTTGAAGAAATACACATGCTTGAAACCCGACAAGCTCAAAAAGCTTCTGAAGTGGAGGACCAAACTAATAGCGAGTCAAATGAACCTTTAACCACTGCAAATCCACCCCCTTCTAATAACCAAACCCAAATTAATGTGATGCAAAAGGCCCATGACCACTTGTTGAATCGTAGTAGAAATGAACTTTCCCATGTAGTACCCGACAAGAGCAATGAATTGATGAACTTCTATAGCAACAATTTGTCAAACCATCATCATGTAGGTTTTGGCATCGGTACTGCTGGTGGAAGTAGTGGGGTTTCTCTAACATTGGGCCTCTGCCAAAATAATGTCATTGGATTGTCAGAGCCTCTATCAATGGACATTGATCATCATTTTGGCCTCGAAGCAAATAATGATGGGTATGTTGTAGATGGTTTTGAAGCTCCAAATCGGCATTTCAGGAAGGATATTGAAGGGCAATTGCTGCGGGATTTTGTTGGCTGAAAAATCTCCATTGTTGCGCCTTAATTATGGCTATTAATTAAATGTACTAGCTGAATTTGGAAGAGCTGTACATTTCTCACATCGAGCAATCCGAGAAGATTGGCATGACAAGGTATGCACTACATTGCTTGATGAAAGTGTTTTCGATAAGCTGCTATATATGTTATGGGCTGTACGAATTAACCTTGGTTCATTAAGGGCGATATACCAATCAAATATGTATGACTTTCATTGGTGATGTAAGTTTCGACTACGTAATCCATCTCATCTGATGGTCTGTATCAATATGCCCACTGTTCCAGTAATTTCATGCTACAAACAAGTAGAGGGGATCGGATCATATCTTATACTTAAAAAATATATCATTTATATCAAAGATCAAACATACCTGGAAGAAAAGTTATTCAAGTGTCCGGCTGTATTTTATTTAATATGGTTATCATCATGAGCATCAACATGAAACCTACTTTAAAAGAATCTTTTTATAGATAAATTTGTTGACGTGGTCAAACATAGTCTCAGAATATTATTAAAGTTGAAGATGTCCAATAATTTTTCCCATGTATTGAAAATCATTCTAGGAGAATCTAAGGGGGACTGTTTTTGCCCATAACTTTAAATATCTGCATGGATGCTTTGAGTGTGTACGACTTTCTTTAGCTTATAAAACTATTTTTGTTTGCTTTTGTAAAAGAGGTTTGTGGTGGTTGTGCTCCCTATCAAATCGAGTTTGATCCTATAAAAATGCATGCATTCTTGTCATTTGCTTGCTTGCTTGCGCAGGTAAAAAACAAAGTGAGAGACAGCGAAGGATGCGAGGTTCGAGGTAGGATTAAAGAAGGTTTTGAAAAAAAGAAAAAAAGAAAGGAGAATATGGATTATTGCCCCAATTTGTTTGTACATGAGTTGGTATGTATTTTTTGCATGGGAATAATAAAATGTATTTTAACAAAAGTTGGTGTAATTGTGTAAAGCAACTTTAGCAGCAGATCTGGGTTTCTTTTCATTTTTCTTTCCTTTTCAGCTGTAGTACCCCAGATTAAACCTACCCATATTGTGATGAACTCAACAGGACTTGCCACGTGTGTGGACAGTGAGGTTTATATGTTGGTGCTGATGGCCACCACTTGGATAAGTGGTGGGCCAAATTGTGTGCTCTTTGGAATGGTTCTGACCATTGGATAATACGTTGATCTTGAACTCTTGGGGGGGGAATTAATTTTTTGGTGATACCCTTGTCAACATGGATTTGGAGAAGTTTCAGATATTTTACAAATGAGTTAAAACCCATATCATCAATGCAACCTCCCTAAAATTCTAGAGTCGTGCTGGAGTGACGTTAAAATTGACATAGTTTCACACATTGCTGACATGGAGGTGTGGATATAACCATAGATGCTTTTCACTTGTATCTCGATGAATAGTATCTATGATTCCATACATCCACAACAGCAATGTGTGAAACGATGTGAGTTTTAATATCAGTCCAGCATTTTCCAATTCTATTTTGTTTTTGAGATTTGAAGGTTGTAAGATAATTAAGTGGAAATGTTATCCAATTAGGTGATAGTCGACTTAATCTCTTATTTAGTGAATTTTAGGAAAGATTCAAATAACTTTATGAGTATGATATTTTATCATAAATATCATATACTAATATTAGATGTCATTACAAGGACCGTTGTATATAAATAAAAAATAAAATAAAATTACAAGAGCTAAAAAAGAAGAAAATCTTACTTCTAATATTAATTTTATTAGTTAAAAAAATGCTAATTGATAGAATTAATCTTCTAAATATCATTTCTACAGCATTTTATATACACCAGAACTAGCCACGATGATGAGATATATTCAAGAATTAGTGCATCTCATATATTAAATTACATTGCATCACACACTCCATTTTCTTCAAACAAACAATTGGTTAAATGGAATTTATATACTTGATCTTGTGAAGTAAGGGTATGTTTGGAAACACTTCTGAAGTCTAAAGTTTAAATTTTTTTTTTGAAATCTGATTCTGGAAAAATTGTTTGTTTGTCATTTTTAAAATTTTCTGGTTACGAACATAATTTTAAAACATAATGATCATTTTGACAATATTACATTTTTGTAATTCTAATAAATTATTAACCGAAAAACATAACATGTTATGCATAATGAAATTATCCACACATTTAATTTTAATTTTTAATAAATCAAACATCCAAAAAGAATTATTTTCAAATTAAATTCATACTTAGAAATTATATTCCAACAAGGTAATATTCAAACAATAAACAATCATGCATTTTCTAGTTGACTTGCAATTTGATTACGTAAAGTGATCATATCAACTGGTACTTGCAATGAGAATATTTTATTATATCATGGTGGATCTTCTAACGGTTCGGAATATATTAGATTTTTGTATGAGAAAATTTCATTGAAATAATAAAGAAAGGAGGTTGAAATGTACAAACAATGATTTAAATGCCCAAAAATACCCCAATAACTAAGTACTTGAAATGCTACATATCCAACCACCTCCCTCAAAAGTATAAAAAAATAACTTCTTAACTCCTTGAAAGATTTCATTAAAAAATAGAAAATCTGTCAGATCCTAATTATCCTATCGAACCATTAGCTTGCCTATGGTTAAAAATATAGATGACATTCAAAAATAATTTTTGATGTACAAGTACTATCCAATTGGATTGAGATATGAACTGCCTAATCACTTCTTTATCATCTATGGAATAGATAATTTTGAGCTATTCTTAGAATAGACACTAGTATCCTATGATTTTAAAAATCATCCAAGACCAAGATAATTACCTTAATAATTTCAATCGTTTTTTCTTGAAATACCCAAATCAATAAAACCTAAACCCCATATATTCCAAAAACTCTAGAGATTTTTAAATTACATGCATATGAACGAAATTACATATATGAAACATATGATATTAGAAGAAAAGAGATGCCCATTAATGGATGAAAGTGATAGATCAAAGATAGAGAGAGATCTTACTATATTAAATTTCGGAGTGAAAAATATAAGATTTTCGAACACGTAATGAGAGAAAGGGGAGAGACCTTAACAACACTGTTGTAAAAGATGGAGATGTAGAAGAGAAATGGGAGGTAGAAAAGTT
The DNA here is from genome assembly GCF_017979445.1 of Akebia trifoliata. NCBI lineage: Eukaryota > Viridiplantae > Streptophyta > Magnoliopsida > Ranunculales > Lardizabalaceae > Akebia > Akebia trifoliata. The sequence goes on along the minus strand of NC_141382.1, from coordinate 71,748 downwards.
AAAAGTACGGGTTTTAGGGTTTGTACAAAGAAGGGATAAGTGATAGAAATCAGTGATTTTAGGAGGGTATTTTAGGAATAAAAAACAAATTCAGAATTCAAAAGTTTCATCCAGCATCCCTACATCACTTAACCAAAACTTCTAAATTTTGGTTCTTAATTCTAAAATCTGAATTGAAACAAACGGCAATAGAGCTTCTGAAGTCTGAATTTTAAAGGTGGACCACCTCCATTCAGACTTCAGAAGTGTGTTACCAAACACATACTAAATTCTTGATGGATAGTTGAAAATGTCTGATTGTGCTTGTGGGTGGTTATTGCTTGTTTGTGAAATTCATCATTATCGCATCTAGGTTTTTTTGAGTATATTAGAGTCAGTAATCCTCTAAATCAAGTTTGTCATCATCTCTCCCAAGAGCATACGAAGTGATCATGCTTGTTGGATGGTCAAGATAATGTAGACTGAAGTTTGGTTTGATACTGTTAACTCTCTAATTCGAACATCTTTTCAGTCAAAGAATGAACCCATATTAGAAAGCAATGCAATATCAGGTGCCGAAGGCGGCCACCACCACTGATTGGCATGTTTTCTTGTTATTGACTGCTGCCCTTGTTTGTGCGTCTTGCATGCTAATTTATCATGGCCTATCTTGTCCTTGAAAAGTTCCAAACAGTTGGCCCATGCATATAACGAGCTCAAGTCCATAGACGAAACGAGCCACTGGGCTTGTTGGGCTAGATCCAAGATGACTCAAAGTGCGACACCATGAAATGCAAATCAGGCATTGTGACATGATCTTCTGTCTATTTTGTTCCTCGAGATAATCCAAGCTTCCTCTCCAGTCATCGGTTATGATACTTTTGATGATCACTGTATTGGGCACGCATAATCGCTATTCAAATTAAATCTCTTAAGCTGGGATGGATGCTGTGTTGACCATCTTTTTTTTGTTGTTGGAATGGTAAGCTTATTTTTAATGAGTTCAATAACTCGGTGCTGGGGGAATTTGAACCCAGGTCTCTAGTATCATCACTCAAAGACCCTAAGCTAGTTGGCACCTGCTTACAGGTATAACTTGGTTTACCATAAGATTAGTACTAATGAAAAAACTATCAATTTCAGGGTATGAGGCCTGACTACAAGATTAGCCTATATCAAACATCTTTCGCCACATGAGAGCTTCACAACAAATGCCCAATGACATGTCTTGGAACAGAACCTCTTAAATCATCTCCAAATATTTCACTTAAGAAACAAAAAGATCAGTTCTCAACCTATGTATATTACTTGTGCATCTCCACTGATTGGATTTCTCGGTCTCCTAATTTTTCGAGCAATAACTTCTGTTTCCGTAATGAGCACTCAGATAGCAGTGCGATAGAACACACACACACACAGACACACACAAATCCAATACTTCCAGTGAAGTGTGGGCAGCTGCACTCCCACAAGTAGCTTAAAAATTTTCATCATCTCCTAACCATAAAACATTGACCCTGAAATTTTGAATGTTCAGTATTGTCTCAAAATATTTCAGTTGAGGCTGTTTAGATAACATAGAAGACAAGACCGGCACATTGGTGCAACCAACTGGTGCAGATCACCTGTCGCCATGCACGAAAACCATCTATCTCAAGTCATGGGGACAAGCAATTTTTTCAGATACTGAGATGTGAGGCAAGAAACTCGGCTAACCAATGCCTCCAGACTCAAAGATGTAAGACTCACATGCACGAAATTTTTTAATAAATATAACAGCAACTACCACATAATTTCAAATTTCATATTATATGGTCGAATTCTAAGTTTTAATCCCCTAACCACAAGGTGTAAACTGTCTTCAATCATTTACCCGAAAAGACCAATCTGTTGGAGAAGGGGAGAAGTACGAATATAAGAGGGTCACATGGGTTAAGTGGGGTATGGCACACCTGAGAGTGGAGGAAAATATACACTCAAAATAAATCTTGTCCTAAAGGTGTAAGCCTCATTCACATCTCACACTAGGATTATGTCATTTGGGCGTCTCTTGGTCTAAGGCGTACACCTCAGTTGTTTTTTAACGTTGATTCCATGCATCTCAAGACATTTAATGAACCCCACCCAATACATTAAGTGTCGAGACATAAGCCTTAGATGCCTTTAAAAGCATTGGTTTATTCAAATAACACCTAAATCCACACTATAAAAGTTTGGAATCAAGAGTAAAAATGTAGAATGTCAAAAACTCTACTCATGCTGCCAACTAGCATCTAGCGGTAAAGATCTTGCAACAGACAAATCCCATATCAAATCACAAAAGCTATATGAAATAAAAGAAATCAAAGAACATAATGATATTTGCATGATTCAGCATCGCCTACATCCATGGATGAGGTAAGAGCAATTGACCAAGAAAGAAAGTACAGCCGGAGAGTACTCCCAGTATACAAAACAGCCCTGGTAATCACTCATCGACTAGATTCATGACATCTATGCCCACGTACGACATTGACTAGAGCATGTAATGTATGAACCATGAAGAAGAATCACTATAATGTTTTTTTTTATGAGTGCAATGTAATACATGTCATTGCATTTTGAAAAGTTCGTATTAACAAATTACCCCGAAGGACCCCACTAAAAAAATTAAGGGGGAGCTGATCTAAGCTTCCTGGCCAGCTCGATCCTTACAAGGTGAAGTAGTACACTTGATCTTCAAAAGGAGAAAGTCAAAGAACCATTTGATGAACAAGCAATGTTTATTATTACACGGGAAAGTTTCCAGTCAAGTGAATATGATCCAGTGTCCGACGTAACCCATACGTATTGACAGCTGCATTGGCAGCTCTGAAGCCCTCACGGGAGGCTGTAGAAGGGTCATGAGCGATCAGATGCAAGAACTCACCCAGTTTCTTTTCAAGTTCAGATTTTCCACCCTTTTTAGATGAAGAGGGCGATGAAGATGCCATTGACGTAGAAGGCTGTTGAACCTGGCATGACCTCCGACTCGAGCCACATGTAAGAGAGCACCTCACAGATGCCTTCCTCCACCTCCGGGCTTAGATTACGGTAACCTACATTAATTTCAAATAATTACAAACCGACAATGACGACGATGGAAGAAGTTCATAAAATATAGACGAGAAAATACTTCTAAACAGAAGGAAGAGAGGAGTGTAGTACCTTTGAGACGTAACCACCCATGCATCAACTCATGGGCATGAATGGAACCTGTTAGCAATCTGCATCCAGCAAGAGTACCCAAAATATAAGGCTTTGGGCAAGGATTGATCTTTCTAACAGAAGATACTATCACCTAGCAATCCTAACTAATTAAATCATAGTGTGTTTCAGAACACCTCAATTATCGCTGATAACTGTTGCACTAAAACTTGGTAGTAAAAAAAAAAGACAAAGGAGGAATCATACATTAGAAGTGAAAAAGCAGTAAGAAATTGGTTTCCTTCCTAGAAATAAGAAAAAAGTTGGTCATCTTTGCCAAGGCAAGTTGGGTGGAGGCACAAAAGGGGTCCATTTCATGGACATCTTCCTCTTTCCTTGTGGCAAGTTTCTGCCCAAATAGGACTAAAATAGGCAGATTTTTTTTAATCTTTTTTACTTCCTTCTATTATATTATTTAAAAATAGAAGCATGGCCCCTGCTGACAGCAAGAACATGCTTCTTTTATCCATGTAGCAGAAGGCTATTAAATGAAATTTTGCCAAGGTAGAAACGAAGGTGGAAGACAGGAAGCCAGCATTCAGGACCAGCTTCTCAGCTGCCACATGTAATAAAACCTGACACTGGAGATTTCTTTCTTGTCTGTAAAGAACCCGTCCCAAATGCAGATATCTTTTACATAAGCGAAATTATTAGCATGTCATCTTGCACCATTGCTGGGAAAACAGAACTATAAAACTTAATTTTGACTTTATATATCAGTCTATAATTCCTGTTCTTACTCGCTGTTTATACTTCCGCTTGTGGGGCTCACATGGATATAACATTGGATTGTCAAATTGCATAATGAATTCTCCATATAGTGGATACCATTTTCAAAACAGATTAATTCATTCTGATTTTCCTGCTGCATGAAAGTTGACTAAAAAGATCTAGACCATTGGATTAGGCCATTACTTAAATATATGTTTCATACGGTTAGCAATGTTGGAAGGGAGCAATTTTCAGCAATGATGACTATCTTGGTAGAGATCACCGGCCTATATGGTTTGATTGTCTAACATGATATTCATCTGTGATGAGGACAAATAAGGAGTAAGAATAGGGAGTTATCAATGGTTAGAAATTCATTGTGACAATGACAATAGACAGCTAGCTCTGGATAACTGAGGACAAGCTAAAGGAGTGCTACTTAATTAACTTTGGAATCAGTATGGAAGCTTTCTGTACCCATGGTAAAGCCACCAAGAATGAAGTTTTCAACAGCCTGATGGAAGAAGGGATTTCAGATTCACAAGCATAAATTATAAATAAGGACCCTATGTAGCCAATACTTGTATCTTCAATATGTTGGGACAAAGAACATATCTGTTTACTTCAGAAAAATTTTCATTGAAATATTTCGAAACTTAAAAATGGCCAAGTATGTTCCTGCAAACTCTATGTTCTTTGAGGGGCTACCTTGGCCTTCTCTTCTTGTATTTTTTTCCTCTCTTTTCTTTAATATAATTTATACTTATCAAAAAAAAAAAAAAATGGCCAAGTATGTTCCTGTCATCCTGGATCCACATCAGAGCATACTTTCAAGATTCAACAAAGGGAAGCAACTGCACTATTTACTTCAGATGCATGCTTCCTCGATTAAAGAACTTAAATAGTAAAAATGTTTGTGTAAAGTACTACCTTGGAAGGCCATACAAAACAATAATTGCTGTAATCACACATTTCCGAGTCAGCTTTTGTTGATGTGTTTGCATTCCCCCAATTCTTGGACTTTTAAGTATCTAATATGTTTATGAAAAAGTGAAACACAAGGAGAAGCATAATAAATATTTGCTAGTTCAGTCAATGAAGTAAAAGAAGATTTCACCATATAAATGTCAAGTCATACACTGCTAACAATCTGCTCCTCGGAAAGACATAAGCCTCTTGTCTCAGGCATGTGATGATAGCCCTGGAAGCAAGAACCAGTGTTGAGTGAAGAGAGAACTTCCACAGAAATAAATATAAGAAAATAAAAGAAATGATGCTAATTACATTCTTTTCCCCCCTCAATAGCTTCGTTAAGTGCTTGTCTTTCAACCAGAAGCATGGGTATCTGTTGATCTAGCTTCATGTTCATTCCTTCATAGAAATCTCTGATGCCATGGTAAAGTAATTGGCAATCAATGGTATCCATGACAGTGGACTCCATACATTCTAAACATAGATTCCGTCCGTCTTCCAGAGAAATGTATCTCGTGTTCCATGACTTCAGCACCAAAATACACAACTTTAAGCAACCAGAATAATCTTGAGGTACTTAGCAGTGTTTGAAATAAAATAAATTTGTTGGAGATTATTATGAAAATGAGAAAAGAACAGAATAAGAAGAAATGAATGAAATCCTTCATTGAATCAGTAAGACCAACCATGGCCTTATATACATGGAAGAGAAACTCAGAGAGGGCTCTGGAAGGTTCCCCTAACAAATTCTACAACAAACTTGATAACAGAAAGGGGAAATTCAGTAACCAACACTAACTAACATTATTCTATAGTATTCCCCCTCAAACTCAGGGCACCTAAGGACTCTACTCTGAGTTTGGACTTCAGCTCATAAAACCTGGTACTCGAGATAGTCTTGGTCAATATATCAGCAACTTGATCAATGCTTGGCACATGCTTGACCACCAATAATCCTTGTACAACTTTTTCTCGGACAAAGTAGAGATCAAGTTCGATATGTTTGGTTCTGGCATGTTGTATTGGGTTTGCAGAGAGCAATACAGCGCTGAGGTTGTCACACCATAGTGTTGGAGGTTTGGTGCTGATCACATTCAGTTCTTTGAGTAGTGATTGAAGCCAAGTTACTTCAGCTGTCAAGTGAGCAAGACTTCGGTATTCCGCTTCGGTGCTTGAACACGGTACCGTGTGTTGCTTTTTGGATTGCCAAGTGACTAAATTAGAGCCCAAATAAACACAAAAACCGAATGTAGATCGACGATCGTTAGGGTCGGATGCCCAATCGGCATCACAAAAGCCTGTGATGTGAAGATTAGAACTCTTGCGAAGATGGAGACTTGAGTCTAGTGAACCAGCTAAATACCAAAGCACTCGTTTCACAACCTGCCAGTGAGCTTCAAGTGGGTTCTGCAAGAATTGACAAACTCGATTAACAGTTCCGGTCGAGTAATGGTTGCGTATTGTAAGGCCCCCACAATGCTTCTATACAACTGAACATCTCTACAGGATCACTTACATAGCTAGACAACTTGTGGCCACTGGTCATTAGTGTACTGATGCCTTTAGCATATTGCATCTTAGCTTTGCAAAAAAGGTCAGTGATGTACTTTGTTTGGGACAAATGCAAACCATCGTTAGTTCTAGTAACCTTTATGCCAAGGAAGTAATTGATAGATCCTAAATCTTTGAGAGCAAATGATGTATTAAGGGCTGAGACCAAGTTTGAAACCACTTGAACTGAACTTCCAGTTATTAATATGTCATCTACGTACACCAAAAGAAAAGTGCAATGTTGAGATGTGTTTCTCACAATAGAGATTGATCGGACTTGGCCAAGGTGAAACCCAAGCTTACCAAAACATGCTGTAATTTTTCAAACCAGGCTTTTGGCACCTGTTTAAGTCCGTAGAGAGCTTTGTGTAGGCAGCAGACCTTATGAGAACGACTAGGATCCTCAAAACCTGGAGGTTGCACCATGAATACTTCCTCTTTTAAGTCTCCATTAAGAAATGCGTTGTTAACATCCAACTGGCGTATATCCCAGCCTTGAGTGAGAGCAATAGTAAGGATCACTCGGATAGTTGTGGGCTTGACTACAGGGCTGAGAGTCTCACTGAAATCAAAGCCCTCCACTTGTGAAAACCTTTCGCAACCAAATGGGCCTTATACTTAAATATCTAATCATCCGGATTTTCCTTAACTTTGAAAACCCATTTGCAACCTATGGCTTGACGACCAACGGGTAGATCCTCAAGAGTCCATGTTTCATTTCGCACTAAAGCTAAGAACTCATCTTTCATAGCTAATTTCCAATTTTCATTGGCGAGAGCATCATGGATAGTAGTTGGTTCCCTAGAGGCAATAAAGGCTTTGGGTTTGAAAATCCCAGCTTTGGCTCTTGTGGTCATAGGATGGGATGGAATAGGTGCTGATGAAGGTTGCTGAATTTCATCCTGAGTAACAGAGATATCATCAGCCTGCATAGGTACATTAGTATTAGCATCAAAATCAGCAACATGAGTATTAATATCATTGGTAAATAAACCAGACTCAGTGAGTTTCAAAGCAGAAATGTCAGTAGCAGCCTGTGGATCATGAGTAACAATAAGAATAGAGGCTGGAATAGGATCGGGTGGACTCACAGGAATAGACGAAGAACATTGTGTGGATTGAGAGAAAGAAAAGGTGTGTTCATCAAATAACACATCTTGAGAGATAATTATTTTGCCCTTAGGATCTAGACACTTATAACCCTTGTGATTGAGGCTGTAACCAAGGAAAGTGCATGGGAATGAGCGGAATTGTAGCTTATGGCAATCAAAAGGTTTGATATTGGGAAAACACAAACAACTGAAAATTTTGAGAGAAGAGAAATCAGGTTTGACATGAAACAAGACCTCATAAGGAGTACGATGACTAAGGACAGCAGTAGGCAAGCGATTAACAAGAAAAACAAAAGTCCGAAAACCTTCATCCCAATATTTGAGAGGCATAGAAGCTTGAGCTAAAAGAGTCAAACCATTCTCAACAATATGCCTATGCTTTCTCTCAGCAAGGCCATTTTGTTGGTGAGTACTTGGACATGACACCCTATGATGAATGCCATGATCTCTAAGAAATGAAGAAAACGCTTTGAATTCACTGCCCAATTGGTTTGAATGGCTTTGAGAGGGCAACCAAGCTGTAATTCAACTTGCTTTTAAAGTTAACAAAGGTTTCAAAGGTATCAGACTTGTGCCACAACAAATATATCCAAGTATACCTAGAATAGGCATAAATAAAATGAACATAATATCAATACCCACTAGCAGAAGGAGTTGGGGAAGGACCCCATAAATCTGAGTGAATCAACTGTAAAGGTGCAGTGTATTCGGTTGTGGAATTGGGAAAGGGAAATTTATGTATTTTTCCCAAACAACATGATTGACAGAAAATAGTATTCATTTTATTGGTTTGTGGAACATTACAAACTTGCATGACATATTTTACAATTTGGGAAGAAAGATGACCCAATCTATTATGCCAAAGTTGAAACAGTTGAGTATTTTTGGACAATGTAGACATACAAACTGTAAGAGAAACAGTGATACTACTAGAAGATTGAGTAGGATGGGTGAAAGTGGTTGGAGGACTCGCTTGATGTGAAGCAGGACGAACAAATTGAGGTGGATCAAATCCGTATAAGCCATCTCTAAGATTCCCTCTCATTAGAATCTGATGAGTTACCTGATATTTGACAAAACAATAGTTAGAATGGAATTTGGAAATATACATTATTGTCAAAGGCAAATTTAGAAACATTAAGTAAGTTTCTAGTAATTAAGGGCACATGAAGAATCTGATTGAGTTTAAGAAGATGAGATTGAGAGGGAAAAGAAGAATGACCAACAGCCTGAACTGACAAACCTGCTCCATTGCCCATATGAATCTGATCTATACCAGAGTAGCCATTTCGAGTCATTAGGTTATTTGCATCTGGAGTGAAGTGGTGTGTTGCCTCTGAATCCGGGTACCAACAATGATCATAAGGAGTGTGAGGTGTAACAATCATAGCTGTGGCTTGCATCTGAGGCAGAAAAGAAGCATTTGATGGTGTGGTAGCTAACGGGCCTTGGAAAGACTCATCAGATCAATGCCAACATTGAAGAGCAGTATGGCCAGGCTTGTTACACAATTGGCATTGAGGTCGTGACTGTCCATACCAAGAGAAACCAGATTGACCACCACCCCGATGACAGCTACCTCGATAACTATTGGAACTAGAACGACCCCCTGGTCCACCTTGAAATCCACCACGAGAACAGGAGTTAAAATTGAAACTGGACCGATTAGAAGGAGCTTGAGGAAAGCCTCCGCGATGCTGTTTGCACAGATGACCATGGGTAGCAAGATTAGCAACAACAGTACTAGAACCAAGCTCTTTGGAATATTTTTCAATCTGGGATTCCTAAGCAAGCAACAAAGATTCAATCTCTTCGACGGAATATGCATCAGATCAAGAGTTAACATAAATTACAAAGGTATCATAATCCTGAGGTAAACCCTCAAAATTAGTTTCGATATGAGCAACAGAGTCAATAACATAGTCAACAGAAGCCAAACGGTCGATGTAATTTTTGATGCGAAGCAGATAATCGTTAATAGAAAGAGAACCTTTCTTTAGATTCTGAAGTGCACGCTTGAGCTGGTCGATTTTAGCTTAAGTCTGAGATGAAAAATACTGATCAAGAGTGGATCAAATCTGAGAAGACGTAGAGCAACCAACCATACAAGTAAGTAACCCCTCAGTCATAGATGATAATAACCAGGAGACAAGGAGTTGATCCTGCTGCTCCCATTCCAAAAACGCAAGATTAACTCGATGAGAAATCTGATCAGAGGGAGAAAGAAACTTCGTCGGAGAGGATTGAGACCCATCAAGGAAATGAAGAAGTCGATGCCAACGCACAGCAGCAGAGACTTGTTGTTTCCAAAGAAGGTGATTCTCATTATAAAGCTTGACTGATAAGGTGTGATTAAAAATCACTGGAGATTGTTGAACAAAAGAAGAAGAGGCAGCCACCATGGTGGACTGCGGTGTGGTAGAGGTAGAGTCAGCCATGGATACTCAGGAAAGAAAAAGGAGCTCTGATACCATATTATGAAAATGAGAAAAGAACATAATAGGAAGAAATGAATGAAATCCTTCATTGAATCAGTAAGACCAACCATGGCCTTATATACATGGAAGAGAAACTCAGAGAGGGCTCTAGAAGGTTCCTCTAACAAATTCTATAACAAACTTTATAACAGAAAGGGGAAATTCAGTAACCAACACTAACTAACATTATTTTCTAATAGAGATAAACATACTTAATGCAATAGGAAGTCACCATACCTCCAACCATTCACAGCTACAACAACGAGCTGTGTTATCATGCTCATGTGAAGGACAATATTTTTGGCTCCATAATGGATGAGATCGATACTCAATTAAACCAGCACCATTTGTTGGAATCTGGAAAGTTGACAAACTATGAGATGGACTTTTAAAATAAGTCAAATCAGCTATTCAAATTCAGAGTAAACTAAAGTAACATAGATGAGGAATCCAAAACTTGGATACGTGAATGCCAAACAAATTCTGAATTTTGTATGTGATGAAATTTTTTCTGATATTCAAAATTTGCACTGTATGTGCAGTATACTAATTCTTTTCTGTACACAAATGTATAGCTATATACAACACAATAAAAGCGACTATGTTATATTTTAAGGCATATCAATTCTACAATATGTAATATGAATTTGATTCATACTGTATCTTTATAAGAACAATTTCATTAATTGTTTCCAAAATAAGTGGGTAAGCTAAGTTTAAAGCAGCAACTACATGAGTAACATGTGCTACAAGAACCACTACTCAAGCCTGAAGGTAATAATGAAGAACTTCATTATAAGTTAAATAATCTGATAATATGTATTAATGGAGAACCAATTATAGTATGTTCAAATATGTCTAGGGAGTATTTTCTTACAAATTGAAGGTACACTTCGCACTTGGTATGGATTCCTCCCTGACAAAGAAAACTTGATTCAACAGAAGAAAAAAATCCCTCCAAGAATTAGATATAATGGAATATTTGACAAGTTAAGAATAATTCTATCATGATATAATGTAGAGTTTCAAACTTGAAGAGGTATTGTTCAAGTTTACAGAGAATAAACAAAGACAAGACATAAGTGCAAAGAAAGTCCAACAACAACATTGTACCTCATGCTCATTGATTGGCTGACCACAAGCATGACAGCAGAAACATTCAGAGTGCCAGAAAGCTCCCATGCATCCTAAATAATTACCATAGCCTATTTCACGGTTACAGCGGCCACAAAATCTGCAAGGTGCATATGCAAATTGTGATGGTCATACAAAACTGAGGGTGGGATTTCTGACTTAAAATATCACCTTGACTTGGGTTAAACATTTTGATGATTCAGATACAACGAAGTAATATAAAATTGTTTTTCAGAATTGTGTACAATGATTCACGTATTCACTTTAGAAGAAAAATGCCATGACTCCAAGTTAATCCTCATGCAAAAAACTCAGGAATACTGATTTCAGTCATGAATTTTACATAAATAGTAATGAATTTGAAAGAAATGCGGCTAATTTTAAAAGCATATATATTAAAGGGACTCAAAGAATCAGAAATATTAGAAGAAACCCATATCAAAGCAAAATTAAAAAAAAAAATTCAACAACTAAGCCTATAAATTTGGAAAACCAACATAGACATACCACATAGATTAGTAATGGCCAATGCCGTAGAAACCCCTTTCCCACTCCCCGACATGTCTTCGCCAAGCAACAATTTTGAAAATCTCTCCTTCATCATCTCAATCTCTCTATCAAAATCCCAAATACATAATCAAATTGCAGAACATAATAGTCAAATTTCCTCCTGTCTAGAAGAAAATGAAAATTATACCATCACATACCTGAAATCTTGTCTTCATCTCCAGTGACATCAGACATTGAGCAGTTTTGCGCCTCAGGCTTTCGATTTGGCCAACCCAATGGTGGTGGAGAAGACGACTCTTCCGAACTCGAACTACTTATAGTCCTCTCCTCATTAGCCATGGCATCAGACGTCGTCGAAGTATCGGTGGTTGAACTGCTCTCTGGAAACCCCTCTTCAATCGAATCCCTAATAAAAGACTCACTACACCTCACCTCCATTTGAATCAAACCCCCCCCCCCCATCATTCATTCATTTTTTCCTATTCCCTCTCACCCTTTTCAATCTAAACCAGAAGGAATCAAAAGAGAAGCAATTTTTTTTCCAATAGTCGACCCGATCGGACAACTGAGTCGACTCAGCTATTGAGTCAATTCGACAACCGAGTTGACCCGGTAATTGAGTCGACTCAATGAATCGAGTTAACACGGTACTGAGTTATCTCGGGCACTGAGTTGACTCGTTTGACCGAGTTGACTCGGTAATTGAGTCGACTCAATGAGTTGAGTTAACACGGTACTGGGTTAACTCGAATACTGAGTTAACTCGTTTGACCGAGTCAGCTCGGAAATCTGAGCCGACTCAGTGAGTTTAGTTAACTCTGGTACTGGTTTAACTCGAACACTGAGTTAACTCGTTTGACCGAGTCAGCTCGGGAATCTGAGTCGACTCAGTGGATTGAGTCAGCTCGAAAACTGAGTTGACTCTGTAATATGAGTCGACTCAGTGGATCGAGTCAACGCGGACACTGAGTCGAAACTACCACTGAGCCAACTCAGCAGCTGGGTTGACTCGGTGGGCGTCTCCAAAATCGCACCCTATTTTTTCAGGACCGTTTGGTCACTCTAAACCAATCATGGAAAGCTCAAATCCAAAGGCTTACAATGAGCGATCAATTTTATTAATGAGGCCATGCTTTTTTGGAACGTGGAACAGTTGTACATTTGACCGATCAGGCCATAGACGACTTGAATAATGACGAGCATGCGCCAAAGCGTGCAAAAGCAATTAACGGTTATAAATTTGAAGTTTTGAAAATCTTCAAATTCACTTTAAAAATGATAGTTCAAAAAATAACCGTTGCCGGGGATCGAACCCCAGTCAATCGTGTGACAAGAGGGACTCCTCACCACTACACTTGTTAATTCTTTAGTTAAATTTAAATTTATTTTAACTCTAACATTCCTATTTGCCACCACATTGTATAATACTCATATTTTCTTCAATTCAAGCTTCCAATCTTAATCACATAAACAGTTTTGATCACACTTTTGGGATATATAACACTCAATAATAATAAAAAAAGAATACAAGTATAATAATGGATCATGATTGTTTGACCTCAATTGATTGTTACAATCATAACATTCATTACCTCATTATATGAGGTCATTGAAGCTGTACATACAATCTTGTGTAAAATATCATTTAAAGTTTTTTACAAAAATATATTTACATAAACAAAGAAAAAATTTATTAGGAAAAAAAAAACAACAACAATAAAGAGCTGATATATATGTTTAATGTATTCTTATTCTTACAAAAATTATGTTTTATATTAATATATCTCCCGTGTTTAATCTAAACCTATTTTCAAGAATAATACTTTGCAATGTTTAATCCCTTCCCCATATATATTACTTAACAAGCAAGGTTGGTTAGTAGCCAATACATACACACTTGTTCTTTTGCAGGGAGTGGCTGAATTCCATTGATAGACTCATTTTGTGTTGATTATAAAACTTATAGAAATATGTTCTGCATTAGACTCATAATTTCAGGTCCACCTTTTCAAAAATAACACTCAAGTCATGTATAGATACAATTCAGATGTTTAAAAAAAGAGAGTAAAGTACTACAAAGTTAAGCAATAGAATCCTCAACAATCATTGATGCATTAACCACACAATTTGTTAGCATTAGTCTCACTACTCATTATAACAAGAAGTAAAAATTTTATGATCACATCCTTTTGTTCTTGAATCCCACTTCTACGAACTAAAAGCAGTATGCCTGGATCTACTAGTCTTCTAGAAATCAGTGCAGAGTGCAGTGTCAGCAGGCAGCTGAGGGCTTCATTTTCAACTCTAAAGACTTTCTGCACCATTTCAAGATGCAGGTGCTTCTCTAATTGTGCGTTGGACCAAATCAGACACGTCAATTGGATTCGTTGCATTCTTCCTTTTAGTATCGACACCAAGGTAATCTGTTAAGACTTTCTTTACTCCAAACCCACGATGATGGTGAGGTTTATTGCCATTGAGGAATGGGGATCTATCTCCCACCCTTGCAGGACTAACAAGCGGTGCTGGTGAGAAGCTTGGAGTGGTAAATGCTGTTGCATAGGGAGTGCTTGAGACAGGCACTGAGTACGGAATTAAAACGCTCTTATGAGAGATCACGCTAACAGTAGGAGCTGATGAGAACTGATCCGAATGCTTGGTCAAGCCATCCACATACAGTAAATCATCAATACGGGCCACAATATTATATGCTAGGCTCTCCAAAACTCTCGAGTAACCCTCGAGTATGGATTTCCCAACATCCTGTAAAGAGAAGTTTTAAAATTTGTTAGAGTGAAAATTGTGGATTCAATCTAAACCAGAAGGAATTAGTGAGAAGCAATTTTTCTAATAGAAGAGGGGTTGAACCTTGTTGAATTGGATCTTGCTCATATCCAAGGTTGTTTGCGGGAGACCAGGAAACCGCTGCTTCAAGCAAAGCAAGAGGCTCTCAGCTCTATCCGCAAGCAATTCTCTCTTATCTACGTCAACCATGAACTCCTTTACCATCCCCCAGGACGACTTTGAAGTGGAGCGATATGTGCTAGTAGGGGGTTTGTTGTTTGTTCTACGACGCCACACAAACATTGAGGCCTCAACACGGTTGGCGATCTCTAAAGCCTGGTGCTCAGAGGACAGATCAATGCAATCAAGAAGGCATTCGGGAGAGAATTGATCTGACGTAATATAACGGTGTATCACATCCCCCAAGCTGGCTCTTCCATTCTGAAACCAATATTAAAACAACAAATTTTTAGGTTTCTTTAATCTCATAAAAAAGCAGAACCAATTGATTATGAACAATTAATTATATACATACCTTTGGAAGGCCTTCTAAGTATGATTCAGGAACTTCCATTTCAGCTAAAGCAACACTGTTGATAGCCATGGCAGCTTTAAGGATTTGGTTTGCACATTCACGTTTGTGCTGCAATTGCTTCTTCAAATTCTCATGGAGACCACCAGGAGGGACACGAGGTACAGGTAGCCACCATTTCTCCTCTTGGCGTTGAAGAGGTCTACGGAAGGAGGCCGAACCATCGGCATCTGGGGCTAAGATCCCTTGGTCCACATACCAGAACTCCATGTTGCTAAAGCTGTCTAGTATTTCCTGCAGATGTACAAGTCAGTTCTATTACTAGATGGCCTCCTACAATTGGAAACAATAGCAAAGAGATACAGTTGATGAATCTTACAAGAAGCATGTTATCCAATTTACGTAGAGCTGGCAGATTGATATAAAGATCTGATCGAGGTCTGCAAGTCATGATCTGAATCATATAGTTTGAGATGAATCAAACACGGTATCAATAATTAAAAAAAATACATGAACTACCCCTTTACCCACTTAATTAATCAACTTTCAATATCACCAGATTTCAACAATAATAAGCATTCCCTAAAAGGAAAATATGATCTGAGAATGCAGTGGGATGACTAATTGGCGCGCAGATATCAGAATTCAACAAAAAACTAGCAAAAAATAATAATTCCAAAAGTGTTGCAGCTCTTAAATTTACACAATTACAATTACGATCACTTTCCATTTACCCATTCATTTTTATTAACATATAATTCTTTTTATTTTTGTGAGCAAGCAAGGCTTTGGAACTACGATCTTGTGGTTGTGACACAGAGCATCAACCAATTAATCAACTGTGTCAAGCAACATTCCATTGACGAAACAGTCTGTGCATTAAGTAACATGAGAGGTACAAATAACCAAGATATTGAGCATTTTATGTATGTGGAAATGATTTCAAAATGTAATGGGATGACTAAATTT
Organism: Akebia trifoliata; assembly: GCF_017979445.1. Lineage (NCBI taxonomy): Eukaryota > Viridiplantae > Streptophyta > Magnoliopsida > Ranunculales > Lardizabalaceae > Akebia > Akebia trifoliata. The sequence goes on along the minus strand of NC_141382.1, from coordinate 55,792 downwards.
TAGAATTCAACGATAAACTTTCTCAAAGTAACAGATTACAGAAATTTGTTGCAGCTATCAAATGAGAAAAAGAATTACCTCAAGCTTGCTTCCATCAGGAAATGTTTGCCATGAAGGAATCAGTTCGACAATGTGGTCACTAACACAAAGAAGCCATTCCATCTCTCGTTGCCACATTGACTTTTTCTCAGGTTGTAGAGGCTCTAATCTCCAAAGCTGCCCAAAAAGAGTGGCTACAGATTGGGGGGGGGGGGGGTGTGAAAAAAAATCAGAAATATTAGAAGAAACCCATATCAAAGCAAAATTAAAAAAATTCAACAACTAAGCCTAAATTTAGAAAACCAACATAGGCATACCACATAGATTAGTAATGGCATTAGAAATCGCCAATGCCGTAGAAACCCCTTTCCCACTCCCTGACATGTCTTCACCAAGCAACAATTTTGAAAATCTCTCCTTCATCATCTCAATCTCTATCAAAATCCCAAATACATAATCAAATTGCAGAGCATAATAGTCAAATTTCCTCCTGTCTAGAAGAAAATGAAAATTACACCATTACATACCTGAAATCTTGGAGCCTTGATTTTCTAGTTTCCTATCTTTCAAATGGGGCTTGTCTTCATCTCCAGTAACATCAGACATTGAGCAGTTTTGTGCCTCAGGCTTTCGAATTGGCCAACCCAATGGTGGTGGAGGAGACGACTCTTCCGAACTCGAACTACTTAGAGTCCGCTCCTCATTAGCCATGGCATCAGACGTCGTCGAAGTATCGGTGCTTGAACTGCTCTCTCGAAACCCCTCTTCAATGGAATCCGTAATAAAAGACTCACTACCACCTCCATTTGAATCAAGCCCATCATTCCTTTTTTCGATTCCGTCATCCTTTTCAACCAGATTTTCCATCCTAAGCTCTATTGTTTCTAGAAATCCAGAAGAATTACACAATGACAAATCTCCTACCAACCTAGACGGAACATAGAAAACTTCTCAGTCAGAACGACCCAATTTGAAAACTTAGCTCTGCCTCTGCAAGACAAATTACGAAGAGACTTGGAGATCCAAAAGCCCAAAAGAGAAAATGGGTTAATTATGTAATAAGCGGAGCTGCTAAACTTCAGCAATGGCAGACAGAGAGGTTGAGGTCATGGTCTGTTTCTTCTATTTCTTCTTGTTGGGAGGAAGCGAAGCTCCATCCATAATAAGGAGGATTCAACAATTTTCTGAGGGGTAAAAAGGGAAATAGAGAGGGATTTTTTGAGTGTCAGAAGGTGGGGTTACTGGCTAGGGTTTATTTATAGAAGGAGAGGTGTGATTGAAGTAAGGCATGATTACTAGAGCTTGCTCTAACACATGATCTCTGAGAGTCAGAGGTGAAGAAGAGCCTCTTTTTTATTTTCTGCTTCTTTTCTTTTTAAGATTTAGAGTTCTCTCCCCCCATTTCTCCTGATTTGAAGCTAAACGTTTTACACCCCAAAAATCCCAACCCAACTCTCTCTGCCTTTCCGAGGCCCTGAGCGTATTTCAAGTCCATTTCAAAATAATTGATAAAATAATGCGCGAGTCGTGGAAGGGAGGGATCTCCTAGTCCCAGAGGGTTTTCTCGTTTACCAAATTAGCCCTGCACTAAAACATATTTTACTAAGATGCACTTGAGTTTTGATTTTGAATCAAATCATCATACTATACCAATTACCTTTTGATACCGTAGGATGTTCAAAAAATCATTCACGAGGGATTTTTATTTATTTATTTATTTATATTGTGGGTGTCCCCACACTTTGGATGACACTAATCTCATGGTCTCACGCATCTTTCCTTCAAAAAATTTACGTACAACTGATTGAGTCGATGGCCAAGAGAACCCTAAAGGGTGACCGCAAGGAATTCATTATTTTGTAGGCATAAAGATGTAATTAATTGTGGAGGGATAAATCCCTTAATCACACAAGAAGGTGTTTGGATCAGATTAATGTTCCATAGATCGGGTGTTCATGATGCACTCATTCGAATACCAATTTAGATCGGGTGAGATCTGAAAGAATAACCCCCCAAAGAGGATAATGCACTAAGATCCCAGGATTCTCGAAATTCGAGTACAATATCTTAGGAAAATCTTTGATTTCAAAGGATTAAGTATTAACTTCTTCAAGGAAGGAAAGTTGATAAAAGGAAAGTGAAAAGAAAGGGAGAGGAGGACTCTATAAAAGGGAGGAGGCCACATATAAAAGGTAAGCGATTTCTAAGAGAAAAAAGAAAGAAATTTTTTTGAATATTTTAACTAACTTTGACATCGGAGATTCTGTCTCACAGGAAAGAAGGTCGGATTGAAGAGAGAAGACGCATAAGCAAAAGACCTAACAACCGAGTCGGAGTCCAACAGTTGTTTGGATATAGGGCAACAATTGCTTCTACACTAATCCCTAAGATTGCAAGTTTGAACTTAAGGAAAATTTTCAACATGCAATCAAGTAAGTCTTGAAATCACCCAATTTCCAACTCAAAATCATAGGGACAATCCCTTATCACTAGTTTTATTGCTGAATTAGCCATCTATGTGTATGATTCAAAATTTCCATTGTTCTTCTAAATTTTTCAAGGGAAAATGTCTTTCACTTAGACGAAATCTCTGTTAGAAGTCTTTTTATTTTAATATTGAATTTATAATGATAAGATAATTTCAACCTTCTAAGATATATTTGATACATTGGGGACTATGCTCAGTCTCTAGAAAGAGTGCTTAACTACACTGAGGAAAATTTTAGTTGATTCCTCCTCGTATTTTCAATTGCAATCTTGACAAAGGGCAATCTAGTAAATTCAGCTATAGCAGCTTGAGGCTGTACCCTCATCATCCTTTTTAAGCCCTTTATATATATTGATTTTCTTTTTTTGCTTTTTTTTTTATGTTTGAATTCAAGAAACCCACAAATTGGGCTTAAAACAAGTAGGCAAGGTTCGTTAACGTCATTTACACTCAAATGTCTTACACACAATTTCTTCTGGCTCACGGAATTTAGTGTTTAGGCCCACCCTCTGGTGGACCCAGTAAGATTCTAAGCCCATGTTGAAAAATATTTAAATCCAATGACTTGAAATCACCAATCAAGATAATATCTCTCCAATCATACCATGTGGTGATTAACTTTCCTCCTAAATTTAACAATAATAGAATATTTGGAATGATGATAGAAAATGAAATATTGTGCGAGAAGTTGTTAAACTTTCATAAATCATCTCTCAACATCATCCCATCCCTTACTCTCTCTCTTCTAACTTTCCTTGGAAGGCTTTATCTTCTTTTTTGATCTTGTTGCCTGCCGGTTGTTCCAACCTACAAATAAAAAAATAAAAAAATAAAAAATAAAAAAAATTGATTCAACTCAACGGCTAGAAAGTTGTGTGTGGTTGACGTTGATTTAAAAACGGCTATGTTTTATAGCCGTTAGTGTAAGTTATGACTTTTGCTTTGGAATATTGGGTTGCCTTTCCAAACACTACTTTTCTTACAAAATTTCAATTTTTGAACAGGGTCCCCAAAAGTGTATTGGGCCTGATACTGATAGAGAGTGAGTTTTCAAACTTCAAACCACCCGATTTTGTTCAGCTTGGTCTCATACCATAATCAATGAACACCATTACTCTTGGGTTAGATCCCATGCCGTTGGTGTAACTTATGAGAGCCTACACATTCAATCACCAAAAGAATGAGAGGGAGTGAAAACTCAATTGAATATCAATATAATATTGTTAATATATTCAAAAAAAAAAAAAAAAATTCTTGTGATCCCTATTAAGAAAAGGGGAATTTCTCAAATAATTACAGGTATTTTTATTCATTTCAAAAGCATTATAAGCGTTGATAGAACTATCACATAGTGTTGACACTTTAAGAAGATAAACTCGAAGTCTCTTGATAGGATAAATCATGTTAAGGCTCTGTTCTATTACGAAATTGCTTGATCAGAAACGTACATGAAACTACATTGGTTTCCATGCTCTCTTTATCACACCATGTTAAGTTTTCACCACTCCGCTGTAAAGTTTGTGCGGTTAATTTTTTATTTTCGTGGTTGACTTTAACTTTGGTCTTTATCTGCTTCTCAAGTCTCCTTGTTTGACTTAGTCTCCTCAAATATCTGAAATACAGATATTACACAAAATTAAACTTAAAAAAATGAATAAAAATATGCACAATGACCTAATTATCCTAAAATCATTAAAATAATATAAAAATCTATTCAAAGGAATTTATTAATTAAAAATAATGTTTTAGGTCAAAGATGTTGACAAGTGCCCTATAAATTTGTATCTAATTAGACATTATCTAGCACCTATCACACCCCCAAACCCAAGTTTTGCTAGACCCTTGACAAAATAAATGATTAAATCTAATTTAGAATTAATGCATGAATTTTCGTTACTTTCGTAAGTCTCTCGATTACATTTAGCAAATGCAATAAGCCTAAGTTATTTCTAGTGGACAAGTTTGACTCGTAAGAGTTTGTAGTGAATATCAATAGTGTGTAATAGTTCTGTCAACACATATAATACTTGCAACATTTTTGAAAACTTCAGTAATTATTTGGAATTTTTTTTTATTTAAATAATATTAAAAAACTAATTTCATATATATATATATATAAAAGATAAAATGTAAAAAAATACTAATTAATATCCAAATAATTAAGCATCTCCACTCTCCATAGATCCTCCAATGTTTTGATGGGCCACACCCTCTTGACTGTACCTAGCAAAAAGACGAGAGTAAAAAAATAAAAAATCCTAGAATGATTTTAATTTAAGTGTAATAATAGTTGATAATTTTCCAACACGTATCATGTGTTCTAATTGTTCATCTGTTTGGATGAGCTATGGGACATGATGTTGATGTGCCCCACATCTCCCACTGCCCAAATATTGTTTGGATTCACCCATGTTTCACTTGGGTTTTTGTTCCAACACACTTTCCTAAGTCTGGGGTTGCTGCAAGAAACAACTAATACCTCATAGGCATTGAAGAAAGGTCTTGCCATCCTTGAACTATTGATCTTGCCATCTAAAGCAAGATTGTTTTTCCATCTATAAGCTTCTTCTAACTTTGATTTTGAAAAAAGGGTAGAAATCTTTGCCGCATTTGTGTTGCATCACCAAGCATAACCTAAATTAATATCTAGGTTGAAATGAGAGAGTGGTCGGAGTGCACGAATTGTGATAAATGCGTTTAGAGTAAAATTCCTCCCAATGTCTAGAGATGCACATTGGGAGGTATGAGGTTTTTCTGTTCTTCTTCTCCAATTGCCTCTTGGATTCCATTAAGGGATTGCGAATTACATTCTGACATTCAAATCATTTTTTATTTATTTAAATAAAACCTTTAATAGAGTATTGGCTTTGGGTTGAGAGAATTGTAATGTTGAGATTTTTCCAGAATGGTGTAGCCAACAAGGACTACTTATAGGTCCACATGACATATTCTTTGTTATATTCAATAACCGTAAGATGAAGTTGATTACCCTATAGGTCCATGTCAGAAGGACTATTTAGTTGTGTTTCGAAGTTATTATTTATCCATTAGGTGGTTGTGCAGCTATAGATGATTTCAATGGCTAACCATTATTTATAGAATACGATATATTCATTTTTTAGGGACATGAGTGAATCTCTTAGTTAGCATTTAATGTGTTTCCTAATTCAAAGGGGATGTTACTTACATTTAATGTGTCTTCCCCATAATGTGCAACTCATACTATCAGAAATCGTGTTGAGGACATGTGTATCACAGAAATACTCAATATTTGTACCCTTACAATTGTGCATTGCCAAACCTAGGCAAATCAACATGCAGTAAAATATTTCATATGTCAAGTGGGCTCAAGGAGGTGCAAATTCTCTGTTTCATGTAGAAGTAAATCGGAAAGCTCAATGAATGTGCAGATAAGTCGATATGAGTCCCTCAGTCCCCCAATGCTTGAATGATTAACCTAAAACGATGTTAAGGCTCTCTTTCGAACATACAGTAGAAATGAGAAGAAAAACACAGGTTTCCTAGATCAATAAAATTTTATAGGGATTTAGTTTTTATTGGGAATCATTAGGAATATCCTCTTATCGATCAGTCAAAATAATGCGGGTAAATCATTTCTGGTTTCTTGAGAAGAAGGGGACGCAAACTGTGACAAATAAAAAATCATACCATCCTGGTGCTTTTCCCCACAAGCAAACAAGTCCTAACTAATAATAATGGTGAAAGGAAGAAAAAAAAAGTTCCACACACACGAACTTGGTTAGAAGTGTTGGTCAAAATGCAGATTGAAATTGGTTTTTCGCCTACATTTACTTCAACCTTCAAATCTAAAGAATAAGATAGGATTTTTGAAGATGGGATTTGTCTAGAAAAATCTTGGTTTTCATAAGTTCAAAAAATTGATGGATTGAAGATGATATTGATCATAAATTAAAAATAATTTACCATTGAAGATGACTGATTTTTGGCATGGAAAGAAAAATCTCAAGGATTTATTTTATTATTTAATTTTCTTTAATTACAGGTAGAAGAATAAGGTATTTAGGTCTTTTTATTGATTTCTTAGAGAAGACCGAAGTAAGGGGGCATGTCATGATCAATTTGAAAACACAAAGGAAATTCACCAAAACGTGCATCAAATTTATATGTTAATGAGAGAATAACGAATCACCTTCACATTAATAAAATCCTTGTGGGAGTGCCTGTAACCATCCATCAACATTAATAAAAGTCAATCATTAGAATTGATACATATAGTAGTACTAAGAGGGGGAGAATGAATATGTCATAACTTAATTAACTAACGTGAATGAATCTACTTCTCTACCTAATTCATATGTGGTGTGCGCACGCTCCTAACACAAGTTTTTGACTTCAGATTAGATTGTTCAAAAAAAGCAATTTATATAATAAAGGATGAAATCAAACACGAAACCAAATGAATAATATCAACCAATTGAGCCACATGATTTCAACTACGTTGAAATTGTCCTTCTCGTAGAGGTTTCTTGTTGGTTAATTAGTAAGTACTAATATGAAAAATATTAGAGAAACACTATAATATTGCTCTGTCATATTTTACCTCTATTTCATTTATTTTTTTATATTGGGTACCCAAGAAATATTGATTTGAATCACCATCTTTTTTTTTTTTTTTTTATTATCAAGGAGATGATCCCAAACCAATCGATGAGGAAATTATAATTTTAAGTTACAATCGACTTTATGAATTATGAATCACCAACTAGGAATACTTTTTTTTTTTCCCCACTTTCTTTCTTGAAGGAAACAATTGCTAATCATTATCCCATCAGTGATACGAGTCGTTTATGCAATATGAGACAATTGAGCGAAATATCAGTTCTAACTGAGGCCTCAGCTTTATTACTTTGAATAATATTACGAAGTTGAGTTACATTAAAATTCTGAATCTTTTTTTTTTTTTGTTTAAATCATTATTAGGAATATTATTAACATCATTCAAATTATCAATTTCTTTGAAAGGATTATAGAGTTAAGGTTGTCTATTCTGTTGAGATAAATTAAAGAGAGTGATTTTCTTCCTTTATCTTGTATTCCTTAATGCCCAAAAATTCTGTCGTCAAAGGTCATCAAGTTAATTTCTTGTAGCATGCATACACACCGACAACCTTTGGCGTACCTAAAATCCAAATTTCCACGATTTGTAGGCCATGTGGTGTGTAAATTGTAAAAGAAGAAGAAAAAATACATGGTCATGTACATATGTTCCGTTACTACAGTTTTTCTTTATTACAATACAATTGTTACAACAATATATATTTCCATTACCCTTCGATTCCCTCAAGCTAATTAAGAGTGGTTCTAATCCCCCAACTCCTAATTTTATTAACAACTAACTTAATTAAGTGATATTATAGGACTAAAACCCCACACAACAAACGACAAGAAAGAGAAATCTCCAAATGAAATAAATATCTACTAATTAATATCATCATCATCATCATCATCATTATCATTATCATCAGTGGTGATGGTGATGATGAAAGCTTGGATCCTTAACGATAGTCACCGGACACACAGCGTGGGATATCAAGTAACTGGTCACGCTCCCGAGCAATATCCTATCATTCATTATCAATCAAAACTTAAGATACTACCATATATCTATTCTATATATAAATAGCAAATTAAGTCTACTGTATGGATGAGTTGTGTTGTGTTGTTACCTGCGGATCCTTCCAAGTCCTCTGCTTCCCATAACCACTGAATCTAGCTTCAGATCCTCAATCGCTTCACATAGCTTCTCCCTCGGATCACCCCAGTATATTTTCGATACAATTGTCACCTGAAATGAAATCAATCACACTTGTTGGAAACTTACAACATAATTTTTATTTTATTTTATTTTTAAAGAAAAATTAAATCCATGTACACCTCTTTCTGTCTGCTAGCGGTATCGAGCATGTCCAGCACTTCGGGATCTGTTTTGATATTATAGTTGCTCATCATCAACTCTGGCACCCTAAACTCCATCAATGGAATCAGAACTGCTTTACTTGCCCCCAGTTTGATGATCACATGAATCAGTGGTCAAGGATGATTAAGTGAAGAAATTAATAATAATTGATAAGGTAGAAATTAATTATATAATTAAGAGTTTTGGTATGTACAACTTACAGGATGAAGCTGAATTGATGATTGGATCCTTGTGGGTGTGGATGTGTCCTTTGGATTTGACATGAAGAATAAAGAGGGTATGACCCTTGTGGTGGAGAAGGTTATCAATGGCCCATTTAAGAGCGCTTTTGCTGCTCTCTGAGAAGTCCATGCACACTCCTATCTTCTCATCTCCTCCCATTTCTCCTCCCTGATGATCTCTCTCTCTCTTTCTTTTTTAGAATTTTGATCTTAACAACAATACTACAGGATATATATAATCTTAATTAAGACTACTCTACTACTATAATCTAATCTGAATTAATGAACCACAGTCAACTCAAGACTCCCATTGGGTCTTATTAGTTTTATTATTGAGTACACGTAAGGGATGATTGTGACCTCCAGAAGCATGTTTAATTATATCGGATAACTTGATATTTGGCTTACCCAACCCAACTATATAGTATATACGTGACCCTATAACTTAAGATTAATTCCATGTGGCATTCTCATATTGGCTAATTCGCTCAGCACCTACACCTGAAAATGTTGATTAAATTTGGTGATTTTGAACATGTGCCATTGCTTATCAGGCCATTGATGAAAGCCGATATTAATTTTCAAGACAATAATGACAAATGGTAGAGAATACCAATCAAACTTAATATGTCTATAGTCTACTCTAGATTACGGAGTTGGGTAGAAAAGTAGCAAAACATGATGTCATATATTATAATTTGCAATAGTCAGCTTGTACAGATCTAAAGTAGTAGAAGCATGTGAATCAATAGATTCGATAGGTTGTATTCAATGGAATACTCTAAATTAATTTGAATCAATAGATTTAATTGATAAACAAGTAATAGTTTGAAAAACAAAATAAAACATAAAGCTAAAAATTAATTAAAAGAGAAAGGATAATTAAATTGATTATTGATTGATTGATTTTTAATTTTTGGATTTGGAACTCTTTATATAGATAATTTTATCATAACAACTTGTAATCCTACTAAAATATCAAAAATTAATATTCCTAATTTATTTGTAATATAATACTAATTTTTTAATCCTATTAGAACTCAAATTAGATTCTTTTAAACACTTCTAATTATAACTTAAATAATAAAAATAAATTTAAAACAAATTAGAAATTAACAAGGAATTATATTTCTAACATAACTATGAAATATAAATTCTACTAAAAATAAAAATCTAATAGAATTAGAAAATTACTTAGAGCTGTAGATATCCTACATCAAGACCCCACTTGGTTATGAGGTTGATGACAATCGTTTGGGTAAAGTAGGTTGTATCCTAATCCCCACTCTAACGACCGCATACCACTTTCTCCTTTAGATTGGGTTTTAAAGCCATAAAAATAAAACTGATTAAAAATAGGAAGTATAGCACAAAAAGTGCATTTTGGCCCTTGAAATGGTTTTTTTTTTTTTTTCTAAATGATAAAACATGTCCAAATTAAGGCTTATGACATTGAAATTATTAGTGCTGGTTAATGTTTTTGTAGTTAAATATATAATAATAATCGTTTTAACTTATGATCACAAAGTTATGCCCGTTTTAAGGTGCATGTTTAGCCCTTTGGCACATCTTCTCTTGGTCTCGGCATTTCATGTAGTCTTTTGCTGCTCATCCTACATCAAAAAGTCAGCTTATAGGTAGAAAGAATCATGGAGTCTGCATTCAATCCATGTTAAGATCCTATGACTGCAAGATTGAGAACACAGTGGAATTCGACATTGAACTTGTTCACAGGTGTACTAAATCTATTATGGCCCAATCAAGGCCCACTCAATCGCATATATTGCTCTTCCTTCTTTTATACATGCATGGGCATATCATGCAATTCTTCATTTCATTAACAACACGCAATGAGTCATTTCCGATGGTGATATTTTTCAATCAACAGTCTTCATCATAGACCACATTCTTGCTCAATGGAATATGCTGACTCTGGAAGAAGAGAGAATGTACAATTGTGGTGTAAGATATAGTAGTAGATTGTTACATACATAATGCAACTCCACATGTTTGTAACTCCATTTCAAAAATTTTAATACTTAATTGTTCACATGGCACACCATGGATTATGCCACATTTGTTGATTTATATATAATACTGTTGGCCTAGCTTTGGAAAGATGCACTGTTTTCTCTCTTAAATTTAATAGCATATTGACTAGGAAGAGAATGGATGTTAAGTATATACATGAGTATTCACCTATTTGTCCTAAATGTTCAGATGTAGGGATTGGATTTAAAATTTACTTATGTAGTGGCTTTGCTAACGCTCCAATCACGACCCCGCATGCGCATACTACAATTGAAATGTGCAGAATTAGTTAACTATATCTAAATGGCTTAAAATTAGCTTGATTTTTAAATGAGAGCATATATAGATTGCCGTGCCACAGGGCAGGTGCACTCTAATTCGAATTTTAGGAGGCATTATTAGATTTTCTCATGTTTGCTTATGGGTTGGGAACAAATTCATGGGCCAATCATGACGCTTAATCTAACTGGCAAGGAAGTTTTGATTAGGCTGAAAATTATCTTCGTATTGTAGCTTTATGGACTCAAAGTCGGTGTTCAAAAAATCGGACCAAACCAATGGTTCAATCAGATTTAATAACAAAATTGATTTGGCTAATAACACTAGTCTTTCATAAATTTTACATTTTGTGAAAATAATAGAAGATTAGACATAACTTTAATCTTACTGAACTACGGTCCAACTACTACTAGGGTATGACTAATATGAGAAATTTTGGGTTCAATCATTGATTCTGTTTTTAAAACATTTCTAAAAAGAGATTATCACGACTCACATGGTATTATGCGATTACATAAAAAGTCCAAAGTAATGAAGACAAGAAATGATCTGTCATTTGTATTAATTTTTTACATTTTAATATCAGAGCCATCACACTTCATTGTCATTGAACTATTCCCCCGACTTTCCTAGGATCCAACGAGGACTCAGATGTAGAGAGAAAAACAGATCACATTCCCTGGATAATCAATCTATTGGGAGATATTTTCCCATCTCAGGCATTTGTTTGGACTTTGGAATTTGGAGTGAAACCTCTGTAAATCTCTCTCTCTCTCTCTCTCTCCATTATTGATTGAACAGTTGAAATCAGTGTAATGGAAAGCATGAGAGAGATGAGAGGGAGACATCAGGTAGTGCTTGTACCCTTGCCATTCCAAGGCCACATAAATCCCATGCTCCAACTGGCTTCCATTCTTCACTCTAGAGGCTTCTCCATCACAATCGTTCACACTTACTTCAATGCTCCTAACCCATCCAATCACCCATATTTCAAATTTATACCCATTAACGATGGCCTATCAGATGATGAAGCCTCCTCTCAAGACTTTGTTGCCCTCATATTAGCCCTCAACCTCAACTGCCAAGCACCTTTTAACAAGTGTTTGGTTGGGATGATGGAGGAGAACCAACAAAATCCAATTGCTTGCATCATATCGGACGCAGTCATGTACTTCACACACAGCGTGGCAACCCATCTGAAGCTCCCCACATTGATTTTGAGGACTAACAGCGTCAACTCTTTTGTACCATTTGCTGCCTTACCCCTTCTCCAACAAAAAGGTTATCTTCCTGTTAAAGGTATCATTCTTTCCTTTTTGTTTCTCTCTCACCCAAGGAGGAAAAAAGAATCTTGTTTTCTTTGGGTCCATCTGGTTGAGGTAATAAGGCCAGAATTTTTTAGGATTCAGTGTGTAATCAAATCAATAAGTCCCGACCTGAATCTGATCTTGATCCCACAAGTTTTCATCTACTTAATTTGTGGCATACTTATCTAACAATCCAAATTGGATAAGATATCATTCATGTATGTTATTTCTGATTGAGACACAAATGTCAGACACGTTGGGTGGACCTTTTGACATTTATACACTTTTGAGGTTCCTCCAAAGCTAACCACAGAACTTTTTTTTTTTCGATAATGAATAAGGCTAAGCACGGATCTAATAATATTTTGTGCCTCAGATACTTTGTCACAGGAACCAGTACCCGAGCTTCCACCCCTCAGAGTGAAGGACCTTCCAGAGTTCAACAGAGGAAAGATAGAAAACTTACTAGAATATCATGCCAACGTTATGAATGCATTAAGGACGTCTTCAGGAATCATTTGGAACACCTTCGACTACCTCGAGAAAACCACATTAAGTACAACGAGATATTTCTGTTCCCTTCTTCTTAATAGGTCCTATGCATAAGTGGTACGATTCAATCTCATCCTCGTCTAGTAGCTTAATAATGGAGGATACGAATTGCATCAATTGGCTTGACCAACAGATGCCTAGGACTGTTATGTACGTGAGCTTTGGTAGCATGGCTGTCATGGATGATAGAGAACTAATGGAGACAGCTTGGGGATTAGCCAATAGTGAGCAACCATTCCTATGGGTGGTTAGACCTGGTTCGGTAAGTGTGTCAGAATGGATGAAACTATTGCCCGAAGGCTTCAAAGAGATGACAAGGGGAAGAGGTTGCATTGTCAAATGGGCACCTCAAGAAAGAGTACTGAGCCACCCTGCTGTAGGAGGGTTCTGGACTCATTGTGGTTGGAATTCGACATTGGAGGGTGTATCGGAAGGGGTCCCTTTGCTTTGTTGGCCTTGGTTTGGGGACCAGAAAGTGAGTGCTAGGTATGTGAGCCATGTGTGGAGGGTGGGCTTGGAAATGGAGAATGGTTTAGAGAGAGGGGAAATAGAGAGAGGCATAAGAAGAGTAATGGTGGACATTGAAGGGAAGGAAATCAGGCAGAGAGCAATGGATCTAAAGGAGAAGGTAGATGCTTGTGTGAAGCAAGGTGGCTCTGCCTATAAGTCTTCAGATAGGTTGGTTCATCATATTTTGTCATTGTAAGAGGTTTTGTACCAGTCTCTTTTCTCATTTTAAGAGGGGAATTCGGATCATATATATGCATTCAAGTAAACCCTACTCCTCCACCTCAAATCTTGCTACATAGATAGAGGAGATTCTTTCTTTTAATAAGAGGTCTAATTCGGTAAGAATTGAAATGTAGAAGTAGAGTTTCAACCCTCCTCCCTTCCTGGTTGTATAATTCACTGTTTTTTCCTCTTTAAATGAATAAACAGTTGTATTCTTAATGTAATGACCTATATAATGGAATTCGTAACAACAAAATTCTCTGAATTTTTGTGAAGATTTGCCAAAAGGAGTCCATTGAAAAAATCAGAGATTTATCACTTGATCGAGAAAAATTGTACGTCTCCAAGAAGGCTATTATTTAGTGCATATTCAAGCCTTAAAAAATGGGTGCCTCAAGCACAAAAGGTCACTAATACGTCCAAGGGGGATTTCTCCAATAGATCTTAGTCCAAAGGTCTGACACCAATTGATTCCCTAACTAATTTCCAAATGAAATGAGTGTGTTGTTGAGACATTCGTCTGTAGAGTGGGTTAGTTCAATGAGCATTTGTGTGATTTTTGTGTGTGTGTCAAAATTGGGCTCAACAACAACAACAACAAGAACAACAAGGTAACAATATGCCTGAGAGCAAAATTCCAATTTACATAATTCTAATTTACTCGAATTAGAGTCCTCGGCTCATTTGCACTCTTTGGACATAGGTTTGATGATTATTGGAGGATTCCTAATTGAGTGATAAATTGGAATTTGAGCGAAGGGATTTCGAAACTGAAACTCTTGCATTCTTCTTTTCCAAAAAGGAAAATAATAATAAACATGATAATGATATGAAAAGTAATAATAAATGAGTTTTCACATAGATTAAAAGATTTAGACTTAATGAACATGATAATGATCTGAAAATAAGCATAATTGAAGCATTATAAATCATCGTTATCATTATGATCATTTAAGAGGGTTAAAGACAACTAGTTTTAGGAAGAAAAATCATAGGCTTTTCAGGCTTTCAGATTGTTTTTATTAATTTATAAAGAGATTACCAAAGCCAATGGGCATGTCAAGTATTTTTAAACATAGGAATATTCACCAAAACATAGAAGGGTCACATCTAAAACAAACCACTATTTCTTTAAACTTCTAAAGTTGTTTAGGTTAGTTATAGTATTTTTCTTAAAAAATTCCTGATAAAAGATCATTTTTTATTAATATGTTATAAAAGTAGGTCGTTAATGGAGCATATCCTTTAGAGTCATGATAATATGACTTACCATGTGGCATACTCAATCGACTCCCTGACGTGGACAAATTCGGGAATCATAGATTTGTACGTCACGGGATACACGACTCCCTAGGACTACATTTTTTATGGGGAAGTGTAATCATGTATTTCAAGGTGTACAGATCTACAATATTCAAACTTGTCACGTTAAGGAGTCGATTGAGTATGCCACCTGGCGAATCATATTATCCCGATTCTATTTTTTACTATGGGACTTTTGGTCCAAATTCTCAATAAAGAGGCCTCTTAAGTCATTGTCCCTTTTCTATATTGCACTATATTGTAACACCATAGATTTTTAAATATGTATCTCGAAGAAATTCATAGATCAACAAATAGAAGGATTTGTTTGAAGTTGGAATTTTTCGAAACTGATTACACCATTAGATCCACATTGCAAAATTAACTGAAATAAACTATAAGATCGCAAAAATTGAAATTCAGGACATAGACTTTTTAATTAAAATAAAATAAATTGAATAATGACCATTACGTCCTTTTAATATTATAAATATTAAAACTCACGAAAATTTTAGAATTAACCCTCTATTTCTCACATTCTCTTTTTCTAAAAAAAACCCTAAAGAAACCCTAGCGACCTCTCTCTATTTTCAACTTAAATTATCATCTATTTATAGGACCCGTTAGGCTTCAGCGTAGAAGAAAAAATCGCTCAATTTATCGCAAGCTTCAAGGGGAATCAAGGAAATAGTGTTTCTGACCACGTTCGATACAAACCCTTCGGCCCGACTCAATTTTCTACACTTTTTGGATATTTTTCGGTGTAAATTTAAGGTAGGAAACTTCTAGATCTTCCTAGTAGTCATAGATTTTTATGTATTGTAGTTTTAAACCAAAAATCTATTATTTTATTGTAAAATAAATAAATAAATAAATCCATCATTTTAAAGAATCTATGATTCTCATCATTCGAGAAAGGTTTGTGGGGTTAACTTGTAAAATTTGCCGAGGACTCGTTACTTATTTGTTTTCAACAATCTATATATTGTTGGAAAGATTTGGAAGTCTCCTTTATAGAAAAAAAAATTAAAATAAAATTTTGTATTTAAAAAAGCCAACTTGCAATACAAGGCTGTAATGTTAGTCTTTTTTTTTTTTGAATTTATTTTTGTGTTATTTTTTTTAAAAGAAAATAAAATCATTGGAATGAGAGAGATGCTAAAATTATAGTAGGATAGTTTGGATACCATTAATAGTTATGTAATTTTTATCTATATATTTATTTGGTGTAACAAATAAAAAAGATGTAGAAAATGGAAAAGAAGGAATCAGATTTCTTTAACAGATTCCAGCATTGATTAAGGCAGGTTCTCACGACACATCTATTTATATATAGGTAGTAAATAAAAATTAAGTATATAACATGATTATGTGTTTCTTATGTTTCTATCGATGAATAATATGAGATATAAATGACTTGTAGATTTTGATGATAAATTTTTTGTTTTCATTATAATATTTATATTAAAATTGCATGAAATATTCTTTTAAAAGATGAATGTGAAATGCATAATCATTGACACATTTTGGAATGATGAATTGAGCAAATCAAGACTTAAGGCCTTTGGTGAAAGATCTGAAAGTCCCTTGAGGAAGGTTCAACGTTTTAAAACAGAGAGTTTGACTGAGATGTTGGAAAAATCGATGATGATGGTTATGATTAAGCCGGTGGGAAAATTGGTCATCATTGCATGCATTGATTGTTTTGAAATGACTTGGTTACTTGATGATAATATGATCATATATTTCTTTTTATTTGTATCTATGTATGCATAGATGTTAGTGTAACATTGACTTTCTTGTAAGCTTTAACTTATCGACTCTGTCGGATTTTTTTCTTCAGATAATGAGTATTGAAATTGGAGTTGGACGATTAAAATGCAGAATTATCATTGAACATAGTTTTTTTTATATTTTTTATATTAGTTGTTTAGTTTTTTTAATATTCAAATTTAGAACAATTTTATTTTATTTTGTTATATTTGGTTTGAATGTAATAAGTATCTAACAAGTATAACTACATTTGACATTTTGATTGGATTCCAAGATAATACTCTCCATTTTAATTAAGTATAAATTCCTATTTATTTTAATTTTTTTTCGATATGTAGTTGATATGATTCAATGATTCTTATTTCTTCTCACACCCTTAAATTATAATCTTGAATCAGGTCATGG
Source organism: Akebia trifoliata (assembly GCF_017979445.1). Lineage (NCBI taxonomy): Eukaryota > Viridiplantae > Streptophyta > Magnoliopsida > Ranunculales > Lardizabalaceae > Akebia > Akebia trifoliata. The sequence goes on along the minus strand of NC_141382.1, from coordinate 38,704 downwards.
ATAGGATTAAGATTCAAAAAATTTAGTGTATGACAAATATGTACTTAAGAAAATCATTCCCTAATTACTAATCTTAATAAGCTTATTTTATCTCCTTGCATAAAAGTTCAATTACGTTGGATTTGTTGAAATTTTTCCTAACTGAATTTTTATTCATACGAGCTTAGAATCATAATCGAGCACCTCTTTTTCCAATCTCTTTACTAATCTCTATTTGTCCTTGCATATTAAGTACATGTACTACAAATGCTCATGGGACGGGCACTCATAGCTTGGCAGCCTGACATGTTGGGACTGGCAAAAGCAATCATTACCAAACATTGAGGCTACCCTTACCTTCCTCCTGATGACGAACAAAGTTTTTTTTTGTCTTTCTATTCAGCAAAATTATTGCTTTATTAACATAATTGATCTTACTACCATTATAAAGTTTTTGTCTATTTTCATAACCCTTCAAAATCTACTTTTAAATGATCAAAATCCAATTCACAGAAATATATATATATATAATTGTACCAATACATCCCCGGAAAGTCTTCGTAGTTTTGTCTAAACACTGATTTGTTTTCTACTCCACCAATAATGTAGCTGTTATGATAATATAAAGGAAAATGTTGAAATGACACAAAGTATTTACTGCAGTTCTCACAAGTTTGATGTGAGATGTGCACATCACCATAGATGTGTTTCCTCGCGATACGAGTAAAAATCATCTATGGTTATGTATGCATGTCCATGTCAAAATTGTGAGAATCACAATAAATCTTGTGTCACCCCAGCACTACTCTAATATAAAAGCACAAATCCTAGAACTCAACAAAGCAATACTTAACATTCCCAAGTTCACATAAAAAATACATAAGATATAATATCCCATCCTTGATACACATTGGATTGAATTTAAACTCAAGGGGTGATTATTATGCTTTCTAAAACTGTCTAAGTGCACTTTTTTTTTTTTTGTAAGTTTGTGAAAGTACGAATGAGGTTTTGATTTCAAGTATGTGGTATTACCACATACAACCATTGAAAGTGTTCAGTCATTGGCATTCTTACAACTGTCGAAAGTGTGCTTCATAGGATCGGCTTCTGCGGATCGTGCTGTGTAGTGTGGGATTAACACTCCAGCTGGCTATATTGCCAATGAGGACATTTAGGGTGGGAAGATGGTGGATTCTCAGTTATACATTGAATTTGTTTCATGATGGATGATATTGACTAGTCATATTGATGATGTATTGTACATGGTCCCGACTGAATATGATAAATGTAGATGCTAGAATTTGCTCTACACTTTTCCTCTCTTTTTGCTTGGGCGGACCTGCGAATTAGCCCACTCCGACGATCAAGTTAGTCTCTAAGAGAGTTGATCAATCTTAATTTAGTTTAGAGAGAAGAAGAATTCGAACATCCCATTTACCCATAGTCCTCCTCCTTTTATAAGCATCCAACTTGATTGTTTTCTGTGCCATTCTTTAAAATGACCCATGGCAGTTAACTTACTAAGGGCAGTTAGCTCACTCTCTGACACGTCAACTGCAGGGGTAGTTGCAACTGCTCTGTCAATCCTGGCATAATCAGAGCTGATCTGACATGGTATGGGTTGTCAGAGCTATTAATCAATGGCACATCTGTCAGATTCGTCTTGCCGACCTATACTGTCATTTGATATCCATGGAGCACGCCATCCGTGCTACTTAATGAATTGGTGGTGCAGGTTCGAGCTGGACATCCGCGCATCCGAGGAGTTTAGTTAGCTGGGCCCATATATTTTCGAGCATTATTCGAGCCAGAAATTCCCCCACAATAGACATATATCCACGGCATGGAAGTGATATATTTTCTTAATAGATGAGGGAATAGCTACTATCCAAGCAATAATATAATTTGCAGAAGAAAACATCCAAAGAAATAAAAAAATATTCCATTGTACCAATTTAAATAGGGTTTTACGTCATGGTCCCCTTACAGGTTTAGGTACACTCTATTTTAAATAGGGCTTTTCCTTTTAAATATTGTCATTGCATATATTTATGTGTGTTTGTGTGTGTGTCACATATTTTTATCTTAGGTGCTGATTGATTCAGCTTCTTAAAACTACTGTCAGCTTCTGCTGTCAGAATCTGCTGTCTGAATTTGCTGTCAGAATCTGAAAAGTTGAAAAACTTGTTTGATAGAGCTTTTTAAAACTGCTATGCTGTTGAATAGAATCTGGTAATTACTGTTTGATACAGCTTCTAAAATCTGCTGTAGTAGGGTAAAATGACCAGAATGCCCTTAAGGTTGCTAATGCAACCAGAATGCATAAAAATTACCAGAATACCCCTATACATATATAATTACACTAATATATATAAATATAATAAAATTATATAAAAAATTAAAAAAATAATTATTTTAATTTTAAAATGTTTATAATTCTAAAAAAATTATAGAAAAATTTATAATTCTATAGAAATTTCGACAGCATCTCCTCTTAAACGGAATATTAAATGGTCTATTTCAATTAATCATGTAAATTATTTGATTACTTACACCATCTCAACCTACAATTTTTGCACAGTGTATAATCAAAGAGAGAAACCAGGAGGCAATGTCAGGTTATCATATAGATAACCGGAAGAACGCACAGTTCTCAGTCCTACGGTGAGGGAGTCCTGTGTTCTCAATCTTTGACTATACAAAATACAGTAATTGTTGTATGTGTGTGTGTGTTCTCAGTCTCACGGTAGTCATTGACTTGCACTGTATTTACACTTGGAAAAATAAATGTAAATGGAAAAAAACCTAGGACTGCTTATTTCAATTACTATTGAACTATAACCAACTCTCATGTTTTGAACTAACAATCAACAGATGAGACTGAAAAGTCACAAGTTATTTGCACGTAACTACCTAAAATTTAAATTTTATCGAGGCCAATTCATAAAGAGATACAAGTTACTTTCATGCAATTAAACAAAGTAATTGCCTACTCAACTGAATATCGTTTTTAAAAATGACTTATGCTAGAGAGCCATACTTTTATTCAAATATAAATCAAAAGGTTTACATAACAAAAAAAAAGTTTTCGTATTCACCTACAAGTACATAATCACAGTGATAATTTTATTACTATTGAAATCATGTTGAAAGAAGGTAATTATTAAAGTAATCGTCCACTTGGGTGCAATTTTTCAAAGCTTTTTAAATCACAACTTTTCAAAAGGTTATTATTGCAACTCTTCAAATATTATTATACATCTTACAATCCCCCACTAGATTGTAATATTAGAAACATATGATACTTTTTTCAGTTGGGTCACATATAGGACAAATCTAATAGCTACGAGCATTTGGGAAGTGAATAAAAAATTATCTAACGATAGAACTTATGCCATAATGCATGAATATCACACCATATGCAAGAGTCAACCATTAACAGTTGGATTGAATATTTCTAAAGGAGTATACTAGTACAATAGAAAGAAAAAAAACTGTTAGAGAGGTAAAAATACTTCAAGTTGCAAGGAGGATCTACCAACCCAATTGCCATGTAATGTGCATTGGCAAAACTTATCACATACTTTAGAAACCACCACCAACACCCCTCCCGGTTGCTAATTAAATCACAAAATGCAATCAAACTCTAACTAGAATAACAATAAATGTGTCACAATCATGAATTAATAGAATCCAGATACGCATTTTTAACCCAACTTATCTCAATTTTAAAAATTCTATGAACCCAAACTCTAAACAAATACTTACTTGGCTTCTAAACTCCCTATAAGAAAAACATACTTGAAGGGACAATTGAATATAAGAAAATTCAATCTGGAAAAAAATAGAATCCATGCCATCTGAACTTAAAATAACTTTTAAAATCAATTCCAAATTAAAATCTAAACTCCAGGCCTAAGTATACAGTCCTTGACAACTACATGAATGAAAAAGATACAAATGTATCAAGTTTACAGAACAGAACTTAGAGTGCAAACCAAACCAAAAATGAAAATTTAAACAAAATCTAAAAACTTAAATCAAAAGGAAACCCAAAATACCAGCTCCATAAATGAATTAATAAGCAAACAAAAAAATCTATGATTTCACTCGAATCATAATAGATACAAGAAGATCAAAAAATAACAAACGAGCACACCATTAAAACACAATATGACAAATAAATCAGTACTTAAACACAACAATGATATTAGAATCTCATATTCATCTTGACAATAATTTCTAACAAATAAAATTTCTATTAATTTCTATTATTTTATTTTTTAATAAAAATCTACCAAGAAATTAGAACCCTAACAGAAAAATTTCTGTTAATCCAACCTTTAATAAGCAATTTCATCAAGAATCATTCACACAAATTTAAATCGATATACATGCCTTGTTGGTGCAAAAATCTATAAAAATTATTTCTATTTTTGTTATTTTAATAAAAATCTACCAACAAATTAGAACCCTAACAGAAAATTTTCTGTTCAATATGCAATTTCGACAAGAATTATTCACAAAAATTGAAATCAATTAGAGAGAGAGAACTCACAGAGATTGGAAAAAAGGGGTTCCGATCGGAAAAAGGGGTAAACGGAGGGATTGATTTTGATCTGACTTCGAATTGTCATCGTCAATGCCGTCGATAGCAAACGGGATCGTCAATGGCGTCGATTTTTGTCACTGTCTTGATCGGGGTTGGGTTCAACTATGAATGTTGGGTTTGTCGTCGATGGGTTTCAAATAAAATGGGTTTACCGACGTCGTCTTCGATGGGTTTCGCTTGAACGTCATCGTCAATAGGTTAATCGGTGTTGTGATGGTGGTCGTCGTCGAGGAGATCAGTTGCCGCTGCTGTGAAATCGAATGGAAGACATATTCGATGAACGAAACTGATTTTAATCGCGGACATACGATGGAATTTCTAAAGTTGTGAAAGGGTATTAAAGACATTTCACATAGTTGCGTTTTAACGCTGTTGCGCGAAGCATCTTTCATCCGCTTTTCAAAACAACGGTAAAATTTGATAAATTGCGTTAAAACGCACCAAACGCAATTTTTAAAAGTTTTATCAAACACACAAAATATTGTAAACTGTCACTTTTTAACGCAAACGCCAGTAAAATTGCGTTTTGAAGCGCAATCAATCACCACCTTAGTTTTTGTAGATAAAACCTACAAAATCTTGATTTTTGAGACCAACTCTAAAGAAATTAATGGTCCGTCCTCATCCAAGTTCAACCAAACCGTTAGTTGTAAAACAGAGACAGCAAAAGAATATAATAAAGACAATTAGTAGCTCCAAATTACCTCAGAGAACAGTTATAAGTCAGTTACTATTGGAAGATAACAGTCTCTGAGACCCTATATCCCAAGAACAAGACTGTCACAGTGTCACACCGTATAATTGTTTTAATTTCCAAAGAAAAATGATGTGGTGACTTGAAATAACATGTCTGTCACAACTTAGGTAGAAAATGTAAAAATTGAATCTCGTGAAGCAGCAGCAGCAGCGCATTGGATACTGTGCATCCGCACCCACTTTAATTAGAAGACCAATTGGTCTCCAATGAATTAATAAACATACTCAATACAGTCCATAGAAATAATCTCTATTGAACCTTATAAAAAAGTATATCACATACAAACTATTTGATGAAAAATGTACAAGACAGATCTTAAAAAAAGTCGTACTAGAGCATCAACGAAAAAATGATGGACCAAGATTGATAGATGTTTAGTAGAGTAAAGGTTGGTGGATGACCTGTTCTAATGACATGAAAAAGATGGAACTCTATCGAAAAATATCAAATTCCAACTAATCAAAACTGAATTTAAAATTTTAACAAGAGAAACAATTATCTAATGTTAAACTTATATATAGTCCATCATTTCAATTCATCGGCAAAGAAAAGAAAGTTGATTTTGGTGTATGGTGGATCAATCTGGAGTTACCATCTTAATTCAATTTTGAAAACGGAAACAAAAGGTGGCTGATTAGGATTCACCTATTGTACATGTGTTTTTCTTTTTCTTTTTTGAAAAGATGAAGACACCTGTGGAGGAGGGAGGGAAGGGTATTTCGTGGGCTAAGGTAGTGAATAAACCTTCTTTATCCAAGACAAAAATGGATGGTTCAACTACATTAGGTGAGGAGGTAAGCTACAATCCTGAGGGTAAGAGAGCCTTTAGTCCTGGGGTCAAACAAGCCAACAACAATGGTATGGTGTTCAGCAACTGGAGGTGGTCTTTTATCTGTAGCTCGAACTCAGCGGGGGAAGATTGGGATGGTTTTCTATCGATAATGAAGCTAGGGCTCTCCCAGTCCGCAACGATTAAACTTCTAGACTAGGAACCCTTAACTCGAATGATGATGGTGGGTAGCAGAGCAGAATTCTTGAAGGCGAATTTGAGAAGATCAGTTTCGCTGGGCAATAGTACCTTTACTTTACGGCCGTGGTTCGCGGATTGCAATACTATAAAACCAGTGTGGAGGGAAGATGGTACATGGGTATACATCAGTGGGCTACCCTTTCATCTATGGATAAACCATGTATTTAAAAAGATAGGAGCTCAACTGGAGGGACTCTTAGAGGTGGATACATACACCCTACGTCGCGCGAGATTGGATAAAGCAAAGCTGAGGGTTGGCTGTTCTCCATGGAAGATGCCGCGAGGGCTGTATATCTGGGTGGATGGTTTTCGATACATGATAGGGATTGAGGTGGCAGGGGAAGAGGTAGAGAGGAAAGAACCTTTAGCGGGGTCGAGAAAGGGAGAAGAAGCATTGACTAGCATGTTTGTAGAGGTAGGCACATAGGTGGAGGAGGTATGTTTTCAGCTGGAAGTGGAGGAGGGTCAATCGGAGAAGGAGATACTTGGAATTAGCGAAGTGATCCGGAAATTATCAAAACTAAGGGCTAGAAGCGTGCCAAACAAGCCATTGAATAGTCGGAAATTCAAATTTCGTCCTCGTATAGGTCCACGTGTTAAACACAATAAATGCTTGAAAACACATCGATGGGATTTAGAGCAGGGTCGTACGGGGAAGCTGCTATCTAAGGCAGCGAGAAATCTGGCATATATTAGATGGTTGCGAAAAAGTGGGATGGTGGAGCTTGTCAAGCCCAAGGTAGTGGGGCTGGGGTTTAGGTGGCCAGGGGCCCAAAATGGTGAAGCTGGGCCTGGTGCAATTAACGAGAAAGAAGGCTGTTATGTAACCGAGGGTGGGCTGGACAGTGAAGGTCCAGGGAGAACAAATATGGACTTGAGCTTCTTAAGTTCAGGCCCACATAGGAAGTCCAACTCTCATAAAAGAATGGGTAAAGCTAGTGTGGGCCCAATTGTGATTCATAATAGGATTGGGCAGAGAGTGAATAAAGCCCGTGGGAAGTCTAATATCCTTAAAAGACCTTAAAAGGACAGCAACCAAAAGTTTGGTAATAGATGAGGTCCAGATGATAGGCTCTCATAGTTCGGACACTTATGAAAGAGAGACAGAAGAGGTGTCTGCAGAACCAGGGGATAACAGGAGTGTTCCTGAGGTTTGGAGGGGTTTTGATGTCGAAGAATCTGCAATACCAGCCGGTAAGGATTACGGGTTCTTTGGTAAGGAGGAAAGATTGATCAACTAGAATTTCTTCACTGAAAGAGGCACGGGAATAGAGGCGCAGACAGAGAGATACATCGACCCAACGGCTGGAGATGAGGCACTAGATTCCTGCACTTTCATCCTTCAACAGAGGGTGAGTCGCAATCAATGGTTAGTACGAACAGATATCTTTTCACAAGAAGCTACAGTTAATAACAAGAAGCTTGCGTCTGGGCAGCTCAAATCCATATTGCAATCAGGTAGTAGGTGTTACAGAGAAATGACTAACAAAGTAGGAAAGTAGCTAGTAAAGGAAAGACACAAAAATTCTGTATTTATTCATTAAGCAAATGGCCTTTTTATAGGCAAGTGCATCAACAGATAACAGCACAAAAATAGGAACCACTACTAAACTAAAGACTTGGTAAACTAACAAACCACTAAACAGACTTGCTGAAAACTAGTTCAGCAGTACCCCATTATTAACAACTCCTAAAGACTAGGACAAAACAAAGACTTTTTCTCAACAAACCCTCCCTTAAACTGATATTCTCAACATTCAGTTTAAAGCTATGTAGAACTCTCCCTCAAATTGAATCTTCCAGATTGGAAACTCCAAGTAACTTCCTCAACTTCAGAAAGGCAGCCAATTTGAGGGGTTTAGTAAAAACATCAGCAACTTGGTCCTCACTTCGACAATACACAAGATCAATAACTTCATCCTTTGTGAGATCACGCAAAAAGTGATACCTCACATCTATGTGTTTGCATCTCCCGTGAAGAACAGGGTTCTTTGAGAGCTTAATTGCTGAATTATTGTCACAGAAAATCTGAGTAGAAACTAGTTGCTGGAACTGCAACTCCTTAAGAATTTTCCTTAGCCAAAGTGCTTGACACGCACAAGAAGCTGCTGCCACAAACTCAGCTTCTGTTGTTGACAAAGTAACTAGTGATTGCTTCTTTGATGACCATGAAACAACTGCAGAAATCAACAAATTCATGTGAGTTGTACTCTCCACCACGGTCGGTGCGCAAAATCTTAATTTGGTTACCAGCTTCATTTTCAACTAGTGCTTTAAACCTTTGAAAGGCTGTGAAAGCCTCTGACTTTTCCTGCAAAAAATAAACCCAGGTTTTTCGGCTAAAATCATCAATAAACGATATAAAATATCGTTTACCTCCATTTGAAGTTGGTTTAATTGGCCCACACAAGTCAGAATGTACTAGTTCTAGCCTCTTCTTAGCCCTCCAAGACTTTCCTTTTGGAAAAGCATCTCGATGTTGTTTGCTAACAACACATTCTTCGCAGATCTCTAAAGGAGACTCAAATTCTGGAAGCCTACCACCATCTTTTTCTGCTGCAAGGTCTTCAATCCACTAAAATTGAGATGGCCATAGCGAAAGTGCCATAACCATGCTGTATCTTTTAGTTTTGCAGCGAGACATGAATGGGTGGTGTGATGGAGATACAAAGGGAACATCCGGTTTGCTGTCATCTTCACTTGAGCAATTAAGCCCAGCTTCTCATCTTGAATTCGACAAACTCCATCCTTGATAGAAATCTCATATCCTTTTTCTTGAAGTTGACCAACACTAAGCAAATTAGTTTTTAAATTTGGTACAAACAAGACATTGGAAATAGAATGAGAATTCCCTTTAGTTTGAATTGTAACCCTTCCTTTTCCCAAAACAGATACTGTAGAGTTATCACCAAACTTTACAGTATTTTGGAATGATTCATCCAAATCAGAAAAAACTGATTTGTCTCCACACATATGGTTGCTGCAGCCCGTATCCAAATACCATAAATTTGGGTGAGATTCACCCTTATTATGACACACCATGAGAAGGGAAATTTCTTCTTCATTTTCTGCAAAATTAGACCTTTCCCCTCGATGTTTATTTAAATTTGTACGGCATTCTGAGCGATAATGACCATACCTGTGACAACGATAACATTCAATCTTTGTTTTGTCTACTGACTTTGGTTTTTGAGCATCACGATCCTTCCAGTTTCCTTGAGACTCAGAACCTTTATTTTCTCCTTGTCTCTGGTGTGTATTCTTGCCTTTCCATCCACCCTTTCCACGTCCTCTTGTGTTTGTTGCTGCTTGCAATGCTTGTTCTTCACTGTCTTGCTGGGTTATCTTCTGCTCATGAACCAGCAAGGAATTTTGCAATTCATCTATTGAAAGAGTATCAATGTCTTTAGACTCTTCAATAGAACAAATCACAAAATTAAACTTAGACGTTAGTGAACGAAGGATCTTTTCAACAATGGTGACATCCTCTAGCTTTTCTCCATGGATCCGCATCTTGTTTGCAATTGCCATTGTCCTTGAAAAATACTCTGAAATTGACTCCCCTGACTTCATTTGAAGTACCTCGAACTCTCTACGAAGAGCTTGGAGCTGCACACGCTTCGCCCTTGTGTTCCCTTGGTACTTCTTCTTCATAGAATCCCAGATTTGCTTGGAGGTTTCTTTGCAAAGAATTGTCTCCAAGATACATCGATCAATCGCCTGGAAAAAATAGTTCTTCGCCTTCAAATCCTTCAGCTTTAGTGCTTCTAACTCTGTCCTCTGTGTCTCTATCAATATTGTATCAGCTGCTGGTTCTGCTACCCCAGAAACAATCACCTGCCAATACTCTTTAGACCTCATGAAATTCTCCATCAGCATGCTCCAATGGTCATAGTGACCATCAAAGCGTGGAATAGCTGGTTGCACAAAGGTTTCAGAAGCCATCTGCTCACTGTTCCTATAAAAAAAAATTGTGAAATAAAGAAGCTGCTGCTGTTTTGGACTCTCTACCTCACCAATTTTTTTCGGACCCACAAACTCACTTTCTCTCTTTTATGGCTCTGATACCACTGTTACAGAGAAATGACTAACAAAGTAGGAAAGTAGCTAGTAAAGGAAAGACACAAAAATTCTGTATTTATTCATTAAGCAAATGGCCTTTTTATAGGCAAGTGCATCAACAGATAACAGCACAAAAATAGGAACCACTACTAAACTAAAGACTTGGTAAACTAACAAACCACTAAACAGACTTGCTGAAAACTAGTTCAGCAGTACCCCATTATTAACAACTCCTAAAGACTAGGACAAAACAAAGACTTTTTCTCAACAGTAGGAGTAGTGTGTCCTCTCGAAGAAATTGAAGCATACAAGATGTGATTAAGGTGATCGACAGAGGATGGGGACGTGACGGTATGGGACGAGCACCCTCGATTGTAAAAGTATCCTACCCCACAGTGGTGTTATGGAGGGCGTAGTGGAACAAGAGACCCATCTAACAAATAGAGAGGAGCAGTCCAAGCACCGCCTTATTGCGGTATCAAGAGTTTGGGACAGATTTCGAGCTGCTCTTTGGAATCACCCGGGTAGATCAAACGTTGCTGATTCTCCAAGCAGCAGCAATAGAGAGATTTATAGCCCGGGAGTCTTATCGGTAAGAGACATTATTGGCCAATCTACGCTCTCTCAGATCCTTTCCTTGTATCCTGGTGAGAATTCCCAATTTTTTGCCCATATTTATTCTGAGTTAGCTGTTTTGCTATCTTCTTTGGATGTTTCGTTGTTTTCCCCTCGAGGTGTGTTCACTTTAAACAGGTACCCATTTCCTGTAGCCTTCACCAATTCCCTACTGTCCTTTGAGCTCATCGGAGAGAAAAAAAGAAAGAAGAGAGAACAGGGAAGATGTCGGTCAGTTAGCTCCTGTATCATTAAAGCCTACTCAGAAACCAGGGGAGGTGGTAGTTGTAAATCAGACAGAGGTGCATAATGATGGAAATTGGGCAGTCAGAGAAACAGATGAGCCGCTAACGGAAATACTGGAGGAAGGGTTAGTTACAACAGAATTGGAAATGGTGGAATGATTAGTTAGTGAGGCACTTAATTTGGTAGAGGATTTTGGTTTAGTTCCAGAGATAAGGGATAGTCAGTTTTCCCTGATTTTGAGAGTGGCTGTTGGGGACTTGAGAGATAGAACTATTCTGGAGGCAAAACTTAATCGCATCAATAAAGGATATGGAATTGAGGAGAAGAATGAGCATTTAAGCTTCGAGAATATCCAGGAAATCAGAAGCTATAGGGATGGAGAGAATAATGGATTAGTGGTGATGGCTCCCTTGGAGATGATAAGAAATTTGCTTAGACCACGTGCGGATAAGGAGGTGGTCAGGTTGGAGAGGAGATAGGTTGTTTTTGGTAGTGTTGGGTATTCGTTTGGTTACCAATGACGATAAGAGTTTTATCTTGGAATGTTAGAGGGTTGGGTGATAGGAGAAAAAGGGCAGCAGTGAAAGCTTTTATTAGAAGTAAGAACCCCTTCATTGTTACGCTGCAAGAATCTAAATTAGCTAATTGTGATGACAAGATAATCAGGGAACTTTGGGGAAGACATATTGATTGGATAGCTCTCCCCGCTATAGGCTCAGCTGGGGGGATTCTTATGATGTGGAACAAAGTCTGGATCGAAGTTATGGATAATTTAGTCGGGGCCTTCTCTATCTCAATCTTGTGTAAGAAAAGGGAGGAAGATTTTCAGTGGGTGTTCTCTGGCATTTACAGACCAACTATCAATAGGGAGAGAACGCAATTTTGGGAGGCATTGTTTAATGGATTTCCCTCGCCTGGGTAGACGATTCACGTGGTCAAACAACCAAGGTAACCCAAGGATGTCCAGATTAGATAGGTTTCTGGTTGATAACGAGTGGGAGGAAAAGTTTCATAATGTTATTCATTCGGCTAGCCCGAGCTCAGTCTCTGATCATACCCCCATCTTTCTGGAAGTAGGTTACCCTAGAAAATACCTACTCTCGTTCAGATTTGAAAACATGTGGTTAGTGCAGCCCAACTTCTTAGATCTTGTCAGAAATTGGTGGAATGAGTGTCCGGCTAGAGGAAATCCGGGGTGGGTGTTTAAGAACAAGCTCAAGTTTTTGAAAGAAAAGTTGAAGGTGTGGAATAAAGAGGTCCTGGGGAGAGTCGATGAGAATAAGAAGGAGATATTGGAGATCTTGGGTTTGCTATACCTTTGGTCAAAGCAGAATATAGAGTTCGTGGGGACTACTTTTGACGATTTTGTGTTTAGATGGCACTCTTTTTGTAATTACTAATGTTGTTTTTCCTTGTTTTGTTGTTCTTATTTGAGGCTTCCTCGGCCTCTTTGTTTCTTGTATTTCTTTTCTGATCAATATATTATACTTTTCAAAAAAAAAAAAAAGAAGGAGATATTGATTCAAATAGAAAGCTTGGACAAAAAAGAGGAAGAAAGGAGTTTGAATTTGGAGGAAAGGGGAAAAAAATGGAGTTGAAATTGGAATTCCAAAGAACGGCGCTTATGGAAGAGATAAGTTGAAAACAAAAATCGAGGGTCAAATGGTTGAAAGAAGGAAATAATAACACAAAATTCTTCTATAAAGTAGTCAACTATCATAAAAGAAGCAATCAGTTAGATAAACTCTCCATCAATGATAGCATGGTGATAGGAGAAGAGGAGATTAGGGAAGGCGTGGCACACTAATACAAAGATTTGTACACGGAAAAAGAACCCTTAAGACCTCGGCCTGATAATCTAGAATTTTCTTCGCTGAATCAGGAAGATAGGATGTGGTTGGAAAGACAAATCGGGGAAGATGAGGTAAGAACGGTCCTTTTCTCGATGAGTGGGGATAAGGCGCCGGGCCCAGACGGATTCATAATGGAGTTCTTCAAACATTGTTGGGAAATTGTTTCATTAGACTTCATGAAAATCATCAAAGAGCTACAAGACAAGAAGTGCCTGGATTATAGTCTTAATAGTACATTCATGGCCTTCATCCCCAAGAGAGCCGGGGTGGACAAGTTAAGTGACTTCAGACTCATAAGCCTGGTGAGTTCAATGTACAAAATTATATCTAAAGTGTTAGCATCGCATTTGAAAGTAGTTCTCCCCAAGCTTATTGACGACGAACAAGGGGCCTTCATTAGGGGAAGACAAATTCTAGATGGAGTTTTGATGACCAATGAATGTTTCGACTCAAGGATTAAGGATAGGAAAGAGGGGATGATTGGGAAAATAGACTTACAAAAGGCTTATGATCATGTAAGTTGGAACTTTTTAGAATATATGATGGGGAGGATGGGTTTTGGAGTTAAATGAATAAGTTGGATTATGAAATGTGTTACTACGGTGTCTTATTCCATTCTTGTTAACGGGAGCCCAGCGGGATTTTTTAGAGGTTCGAGAGGGTTGAGGCAAGGGGACCCGCTATCTCCATTTCTGTTCCTTATAGTAGTAGAGGCTTTAGGTAGATTGTTTAAAAGAGCAGTCGAGTTAGGAAAGTTGTCAGGGTTTAAGGTGAATGATGGACCTTTGATCTCCACTTACAATTTGCGGACGACACACTGATTTTCTTGGTGCATTCGAGGGACCAAGTGAGGGTGCTTCGGGTTCTTTTGTGTTGCTTTGAGGCCTTGTATGGGTTACATATCAATTTGCATAAGAGTAAGCTTTTTGGGGTAGGTGATGTGAACGATATTCATTTGACGGCCGCAACTTTGGGGTGTGGGCACGACATTAGTGGTGATGGCTCCCTTGGAGTTCATTACTTACATCAACCGGGACCAACCCTTCAAGATGCTGGCTTCTTTATTCTTCCGGTGTGTATCAGTTTACTTTGTTTACCTGCTATATATCTTCATCACTTACTGACTTCGAACAATTTTCTTACACTATGATATGCTTCCTTAGGAGCTTGGGCAAGACAAAGCTTACATCAGTGAGACTCTCTTCACATTTGTTTTTTTCTCCTTTAGCTTGGTAAGTTTCATTCCCAATTTTTTATTCTCAGTTCCTTTTCATTTTTGTCTTCTTTGGGCAAAAAGTGGCCATTATGTTATTGTTACTTCTTTCACACATGTTGATTTTTGTTGTAAATGATCTTCATGGTGAGGAGATCATCCTCTCCAAATCATCTCTCGACTCATCTTCATGTGGGTCGTATGAGTGTGTCAAAATGTTGTCTTATTTTAACCATAGAATTAATGATTGATGGATACCTTGGAGGAGTGTTTTATGGGGATTTGTGTGATCTTAGGATGCCTATTAACCAATAGAAAATTTTACAAGGCAACAATTAGAACATTTGTGGTCTATGGAGCTGACTGTTAGGTAGTTAAGAAACATGTCATAGAATGAGCATAGCAGAGGTGAGGATATCAGAATGGATGAGTGGTAAGGTTAGGAGAGACAAAGTCTGAATTTCTAGGAAATTTAGGAATAGCCTCAATAAGAGATATAAGCAAAGGAATGTCAGTTGAGGACATACAAAGAAGAATGATAACATCAGCGAAAATGAGATCCTCAAGTTGAGAGATCTAAATGGGCAAGAGGGAGACAAAAAATGATATAGATGGAGGTATTGAGCTATACCCAAGATAGATTGGAGTAGAAAAGTAGAATCGTATTTTTCCCTATATTTGGGATAAAGGCCCTGCTTGGTACCATGCAAATTATTTGCAAATGTAAAAGATTTGCAGCACCTTTTGGGCTGCAAACTATTTACTGAAATTTGTGAAGGGTTCATGCAAATAATTTGCAATGCAAAAAAAAAAAAAAAATTAGAATGTAATAAGCATCTATATATTAGATTCCAACAAATCATTTGCATTTGCAAAATGATTTGCTTTGTTCCAAGCAGAGCTAAAGTGTAAGATGGTAATGATGAGTTTCATAGACAAAATACAAGAAAAGAGTATAATTTCCACAAATAATGAATTTCCTCGATAGATCATTATACTCAATTGCACATAGTGTTTACTGCCGTCTTTTGAAGTTTCTTTCTCAACCTCCATCATTTGATCCAACCTTATTCCATCCAAGGTATCCTTATTTGTGTGGCTTGCTTCCTCGGGAAGAATCCTTGCTTTGGATTGCTTAATTTCCCATGGTTGGATTACTCCAAATTTTTGCTCTCTGTGTTTGAGAAATGGGGAATCTGTGTATCACATTTTAATTCATTGTCCTTTTTCCTGGGGTATTTGGATGTCGTTTCTTTCTCGGTTCTAAGTGGATTGAGTTTTACCTCAGTCATTCTTTTCTATTTTGGTTGGGTGGACCTTCAATATCTTTTCTCATAGAAAAAGACTCATTTCGGCTATCCTTCCCTTTGCCATTGCTTGGGGTCTATGGAAAGAGAGAAACAACAGAGTTTTCCAGAGCAAGGTAATTACATCCCAAGCTGTGTTTTTGGAGATGTAGGGCCTTCTATACTCTGGTCCAAGCTTAGCAGGGATTTCGTAGGAGTGACTTTCCAGGACTTTGTTTTCAGATGAGATGCTAGTTTGGCTCTTAGTTTTCTTTCTCTTTTTAGCTTCTTGTTGCTCTTGTTTTGGTTTTTGTCTATTCTCTCTTTTCTCTGCCTTGTATGGGGGCTATCACAGCCCCCTTTTTGCTTTTCTTTCTTTTTAATAATTTTTTTTTACACTTACAAGAAAAAAAGTAGAAATGGCTAAGCATCTTGGAAAGTAAAAAAAATTGTTTCAAGGGGAAACGCTCAATTTCCTGAGAATGCAACTGATTCTAGTGATAGTAATATATTGGACATTTTCATTGAAGAATCAAGCTATCTTGGTTCCATATCCCTTTGGGCTTTTTATTTATTTATTTTAAGTAGTATGTCCTGGAAAAAGTTATCAAACTAATAATATATAATTTTACCTTGTCAAATTGTTATTGATAAAATAAAGTAGAATGTACAAGAAACAGAATCATCTATTCAAGTAATTGAAAGTTTAGTCATGATAAAAAAAAGCTGTCTTATCCCAGATGAAGTCTGATCCACCGTATTTGGTTCAGTGACTAGCTGGTGATGATTACCTTAATCAGAGACTTATATTGTCTGGTAAATATGTTTAAACTAAAATTAATTGGCATTGATCTTGTATGCAAGTCTGGGAGGTTGTAGTGTAGCTATGGGCAAGGTGTGGAAGCTAATAGATTCATCTACATCATCAGAGATGACTAAATTAAATTTCAAGATGTCCTGTATATCTTCATGTTTTTCTGTTTTTGTCTTCCTTATTTGAATGAATTTGGAGGTATAGTCGGCAGGGATGCTTAGATCTACTTTTATAATTTCTCACTGTTCTATCTTCTTATGTATGTTTTGTTGCCATGGACTTTTCATCCTTTCTTTTTTCAGAGCAAAAAATTCTACACAGTTCTTCTGTGGTGCAGGGTGCTGGCATTTTTAGTTGTAAGTACAGATGATAGAATGTTTTTTGATTCACCAATATTGTTGTTTGGAGGTGCATGTAATCTGAAATACTTTTGTAGATATTTCCACTGCTCAGTTTTTAAGCTCATTCGGACTTGCAAGTGGGCACCCTTACTGGGAGAATGAAAACCAGCAAAGCATGTACCTATATGTTTGATTTTTTTTCCCATAAGGACCTCTGGAGAGTCCTCAGAATTAGTTTTCTTCCTATTAGTAGGTCTAAAACCTTTGAAGTTGAAGGAGCAATACTCCACCCTCTTGATAGGGTAAGAAATTGTGCGACACATGGACATTTTTGGTGTTGAAGTATACTTTCTCATCTGGAATGAATCTCATTATGACCTCTTTTCCAATTCCGTATGTACATACAGCTTGGGACCCTCTATTTAATGGACCTTGCTTTGGAGAGGGCCCAAGTTCAACCTGTTTAGATGAGTAATCATCCAACCTATCAAATTCGTTTGGTTGGTCAGAAAATAATAGTGGATTTTGCAGAAAAATTGTCTAGATTGGATGGATAATATCACAAAATTTAGTTGCTTTATCAGAGACAAACCTAAGTAGGATCCTCCAAATGTTCACTCGAGAGACTTCCAGTCCTGCAGGGGAAGAAGGTTTCTTTTGGTCCTGAATTCATTATTCCTTATTTGTGTCCTCCATTCACAGTCCCTTTATGTATGTTTGGTTTCTGCAGGCTTCTCAAATCCTCCGGATCATCACATTTTATTCTACTCAGCTTCCTGGCCCAAACTATCACTGCCGCGAGGTCTGAATGCTCCATGATATGTAGGGTGTTATGGCCATTAAGTTAAGCTGGACATTAATTTAATTTCAGTTCTCCAAATGCTGACTTGTCTGGCAAAGTTCGTATTTTTTCAATTAAATTTAAGCTTTGATTGTCATATTCCTTGCAAGGTTCAGCACTTGCCAGACTGCCCCATCCGAAAAGTATCATTGAAGTGCTCATAATTAATTGTAAGTGACCTTGTATTTGTTTGGATTTACCTTAGTATTCTTAAATGGTATATCTTTTACGCTCTTCACTCTGTTTTATTGTGCAGTTCCGCGGGGTGTAATCTATGGTTGTCGTGATTTGATCTTTTCATCTCACATGATTTTTACCCTTGTCTTTGTGCTCACATATAAAAAATATGGGATGAGAAGGTAGAGTATTGAGTTAATTGTATTAGATGAAATTACTACTATTTGGGATTATAAATATTCTAAAAATATTTCTTTTTCACATGTTTATGTTTGTATTTTCACTTGCAAGACAGAAAGTCTGCATTCAATTCTCTGTCTGTATCTGGGCAGGCTTGAAAACATGGCTGGCTATTTCTTGATGTGCAGCAGCTGTGTTTTCTGGATATCCTGTGTTGGATGGCTCCTCTATTGCACTTAATAACGCATGCCATTTGCAATAAAGTCCAAGAGCAGTATTGGTGCAAATTTTGATAGAGCAATTTTCCTGCCATTTCACCCATAAAAATAATACCACTTTGTATTGTTCAATTACCTGATTCTCTAATTTAATAGCTCTAGATGGATGCCAGTATATGCTTTGTGTTATTTCTGCTTATTGTGGTGGTAATTGTCCTGAATAAAAAATTTGATTGCAGGTGTATCAAGCAGCTTGCTTGGTTAATTGCTGTTATTCAAAGTCTCTTGATTATAGCTTCTCGCAACCATTACACAGTTGACATCATTGTTGCATGGTAAAAAGGAATTCCTCCCCCCTCCCCATTCCCTTTGTTCAACTACTTCTTGAAGAATGTCACTTGGATAATGTGTTACTTGTTTTGATCAATTTGTTTCATATGCAGGTACACAGTTAATTTGGTGGTAGTCTTTGTGGATAAGAAATTGCCAGGTTAGCATTTCACTCTGTTGTTATGTTGGCCTCCAGTTGAACTTCCCCTTCTCATTCAATTGTTTTGACTGATAGATTGTGGTGGTTGACTGGGTTATGTTATTGCAGAACTCCCTGACCGAAACAATGGAAACCCATTGATACCTTTGAGCAACAAAAATAAAGATGGTAGAACCAAAGAAGAACACCACAAAATCCTGAACGGGAATTCTGGAGACACGGCAGATTGGGTATGGCACATTGCTTAATCCCTCCCTAAATGCAATTTGTTTTGCTTCATTCTTGCTCATTATTGAGGCATTATTATTATAGTGAGGTTTGATTTCTGTTAATCCAGAGACAGAGAACAACACAAGTCAATGGGAAGACTCTAGAAAATGGGAATTCTGTCCATGCAGAAACAGTGATGAATGGTACGTAGATGATGGCGGCTGCTGCTGTTGCTGCAGTGATGGGAAGTGCAGCGAGGAATGCTTTTTAGATCCATGCGATCTTGGCTTTGTAGTATGATTAGTTCTTCGACTGACACAGTGGTAAACCTGATTTGTATTTTTATCCAAGCCCCCCTTCCCCCCTTTTCTTTTCATGGTTAAAAATGCCACCCACCACTTCATGCATCATGGAGTTTATAGATAGTGTTTGTTTCAATGTTGAGGTGCAACTGTTCCTGAGGCCATGATGTTGGTCATAGGTGAATGAATGATTGAATTGACAGCATTGTCAGCTATATATTGACTTGGATTCTTATCAGGTTGCATTGGTCCGTCCAAGAATGCACTTCACCATGAAAACTGTTTACAAAGAGAAAGAAAGGACAGAACACAGAAAGTGGAAAGAGATTTTAAAAGGGTGGGAGTGGTGGTGGTGGAGAGGAACAGTAGATATAGTATGGGGTACTAAATACTGTTACGCTGGTTAAGACATTAATGCAGCAGGGACAGGCAACATAGGAGGTATTGGCCTGATTCCATTAGATGCTTCTTGTCTGATGCCCCACCCCCACCCCAGCCTGTCTACACTTAGAAATTTTTTTCATAGGACAGTGATGGTGATGCCCTACCTTCAAATGATATCTTAAATAAAAGATTGGATGCAGTGAGAGTGGGGGGTTATGTTATGTATTATTTATAATGAAGAGGCCCACAACTAGTCACATTTTTTAACTAAAGATAGCCAAAAGTAATGCCAGCTAGCTAGCGCAAATTAAGCTGGAAAAGAAGTTGGATGAGGGGAGTAGAAAAGGGAGACGAATCCCACGCCACGACACACCTCACCACACCAGTGTATTATTCATCATCATTCTTTAGGTTTAGGCATGCATATCTGAAAAGCTCGTTACCTTTTTCATGATAAAGTAGTCCCCACATGACCACTCCAATAACCCATGAAAGGCTACATAATTTTTTTTTTTTTAAATTTTTCCCAACTTACTTTTCTCAAAAAGAATGAACAAAATGGTGTTTAACCTCCTCATCACTATTCGAGTGTGTGGGCCTTCAATTTCCATTATTATCGTATGACCTATTAGAGCAGATAAAGATTAAACAATACGGAATAAATAGTATAAGTTGCTAATTAAAATAGTGTGGTACTATGTATCCCAATTTTTGAGAAAGAGAAAAGTGAACATTAGAACATCATATTCCTTCCATCTGATAAGAAAAATTACAAACATATTATACAATTTCCGAAATATTATACATAAACTCTCATATGTTGTTGATATGAGATGGGCATGATTAATTTAGAAATTTTTTATTATTTTGTCAGTCAAATTCCTTGTAAGATCTAAAAAGCTTGATAAAAAAAATAAAAAATAAAAACTATATCGAATTGGAACACATATATCTCTAATTATCTATGCCTTAAAACAATCACGTTTTTGCATCTTATTAATTGAACAATTTAGTACCCTTTACTCCAAATTGTGATACAATCTGTGGCTACAATCCACTGTTGAAAATATCTATAAAATGTATATCATGCATAAACACTAAATCAATCGATCAATTATAGAGAATATTGTGTAATCCTATGGTGTTGAAATTTGGAAGTGGGTAAATTTGTCCAACAGATTTATAGGATATTTGAAACCCATAGAACCGAACATAATTGATCTTAGTTTGATTTTATTGGGGAACCTATTATGTTGGCTCGGTTTAGTTTCGATTTGCCTCCAACCCAAACCAAGTTGCACCTCTTATTTCTATGCAACATTTCAAAGGAGATGAGGGGGTTCATGGATGAGCTGGTCATAAGAAAAGACACAAGCAGATTATTTTTGTTTTTTGGAATAAAGGTATTCAAGCCTCTTAGAACACTCGACTAACCTTGGGAACATGCAATCCCTTCCCCCCACATGCACCAAGTAATTTATTTATGCAAACCCCCTGCCACCACCACACACACACATCTAGCAGGTAATTTTAACAACTCAAGACGTCTGCTTCCTAAGGCATGGTTATGGTGATGGCTGTAGATGCAATTTTTCGATCTACTTTGATATCTTCCTTGAGAATTCATAAGCTCGGTGGGTGACCTGTAATAAAATCACTCCGACGATCAAGTTAGACTTTTAGTACTGAACTAATAAAGTGCTCTTTAGGGAGATTTTTTTTTTAAACTTTTCAGGTGCGTTGCTACCTAATATTTGTAGAGTTCCCCGCTCATAGGTCTCTTTGGATCATCTCTATGATTTCAATCGAAATGGTTGTGCCTGTTCTACGATCTACCTCGATTTCCGCAGGAGTGGTTATACGTAACTGTCAATTGCAGAAGTAGTTATACTTGATCTATCAATTGTAGGAGCGGTTGCACTTGTCCCGTCAAGCCTCACGAAGCTTACTCGACGAACTCATTGGCGTGACCTCGAAGTTCGATTCTAATTCCTTGAGATTGTCACATGTCAATTGTCCCGAGAAATAGCCTCTAAATGGCCATCTCATTAACACTGCCTATGTGAAAATTTTGCTGCGGCTTCTTTTCTATCTTTTTTGTATCATGTGGCACGTGATTAAAGAGAAAATTTGGTGAGCAGCTTGTTTCAACCTCTACGTGGCTAAATTGCAAATATTAGGATTCTTTAAAATAAAATAAAATCATTTCTACTTTATGAATTGATATGACTGGAGAAGATAACAGACCCCATTAAAAAGAGGCAATATATTGCGACATCGAATTTTGTTAAGGAACCTCAATTGATGTGATATTAATTCATCAAAGAAAAATTTAGTACACATCTTGGGTGCTCTTAGGAAAAGTTGATTTGACAATAAAAACTCATTAGAAAGAATGGTAAAAAAAAAAAAAGAAAAAGAGTATCTCGAGAAGATATTTGTTGAATTGCGTTATTGTAAGTTGTAACCAAAACCAAAAGCAATTCTTTCGTTACCATTTATTAAAATATATATATATTTTATAAGAAACAAATAAAAATTATAATTGGGTTTCAATGAAATTAGTGTCGATTTTTGAATGGGACATACTGCCCTCATGAGATGGCAAATAATCAGATCGGTCGGAGGGTAGAAAAAATAGAGTAAAAAGAGGGAGGGAATGTTGTTTGGGGGAGATGCAGAAAAGCAGAGAGATAATGATGATGAAAACACCCACCACCTTTTTTACTCCAAATGAAAACCCTCGTCCTCCTACTCAATAATAGTTTTTTCAACTCTCTCTCGTTTGATCTCTGGAGATGGGAGGTTGTTGCTCCAAATCCTGCCTCTGCTGGTGGCAATCTCATTTCCCAACTGTTCTGGAGTCCTCTGATCTGGGTACCCATTCCATTTCATGCCCCTTTCCCTTTTAGGAGGATTATATGCTTCTTCCATTCCATCCCTAAATTTTACGTCTTTTTGTTCATTTCGTTGTTGTTGTTGTTGTTATTATTTGTAGAGAATGGAGAGCGGGGGGAATCGTTGCCTGGGTTTACAGAATATAACTTGGAGCAGCTTAGTGTTGCCACCTCTGGATTTTCGGTTGAATACATCGTCTCCGAGCATGGAGAGAAAGCTCCCAATGTTGTTTACAAAGGAAAACTCGATAATGATCGTTGGATTGCCGTCAAGAGATTTAACAAGTCTGCCTGGCCCGATTCTCGCCAATTCCTTGTTAGTTCCCCCCCACCCATTCACCATTCATTCTTCACCCTTCATCTATTTTCATAATGCATTGAGTTGTGTTGTGTTGTGTTGTATTGTATTGTATTGTAGGAGGAAGCCAGATCAGTTGGTCAGCTAAGGAATGAGCGATTGGCGAATCTGATTGGATGTTGTTGCCAAGGCACTGAGAGATTGCTTGTTGCAGAGTTCATGCCCAACGAGACCCTGGCCAAGCATCTCTTCCATTGTAGGCTTCCATTTCCTTAATTACGCTTCCAAGTTCCAATACAATTCTTTTTTTCTTTTTTTATATATATAAAATCAATTAGTAGATGCATTGGCAAATTCTTTAATTTCATTTAAGATTTAAGAGTTATAAACTTTGTGATGGACAAAAGAACACTCTTTCATATTCTTGTTTGGAGTTCAACTTAATATAGTATGTGGCAGATTTTATCATCCTCATGATTGGTTGTTATTTGGTTGAATTGGATTAGGGGAGACCCAGCCCATGAAATGGGCAATGAGGTTGAGAGTTGCATTGTATTTGGCACAAGCTTTGGAACATTGCAGCACTAAAGGACGGGGATTGTATCACGATCTCAATGCCTATCGAGTCTTGTTTGATCAGGTCAAATTGTCTTTTACATCCCATCCCTTCTCCTAATCTACTTACTGTTCTCCGTCCCCTTATTTTTTTGTGAATCTGCTACTCCCACTTGACAGGATGGTAATCCCAGGCTCTCATGCTTTGGCCTCATGAAGAATAGCAGAGACGGAAAGAGTTACAGTACCAACTTGGCTTTCACCCCTCCAGAGTACTTGAGGACAGGTAATTACTTCTCCTTTACAAAACTACAAGTCTTTGATTTTTTTTATAATTATTGTTGCTGATCTATATATGTTTTACCATCTTGATTTTGATCCATTTGACGGTTTCACAACTTGAAAAAAATTTCAACAATTGTAGTTTATGTCAAAGCTTTAGTAAGAAGTTCTGTTTTGGTTGATCTAGCCTTGTTAAGGCCTTCTATTGTCATTCCACCTTTAACTAGATAAATAACCATAAGCCATTCTTCTTGAGCTTCTTTGACCACTTTCACTAAAGGGCACTTTCTTAGGCCACTGTTGTTGGACTTCTTTGGTGCAGATTTTTTTTTTTTTTTGTGGTACTAGAAGAGCTTAATTTAGCTTTTTGTGGTAAGTTCAAAGATTTTTAATCTTAGAACTTCAATATGTATGGAGTTGGTTTATAGACTTATAAGCTATTAATTACTTGTTTACTAATTTTCAATTTAATCTCACCTAGGTGTTCTTTTCTTTTCCTACTTGACAGGAAGAGTCACACCAGAAAGTGTAGTTTACAGCTTTGGCACTCTATTGCTTGATCTTCTTAGTGGCAAACATATTCCCCCAAGTCATGTGAGTTCCCTTCCACTCTGTTAGCTCCGATTGAAATTTGTACATTCCAATGGAAGATTCTTGGCTATAAGACCAAAAAGAAAAAGGGGGTTTGGAATAGAGAATTCAGACATCAATTTTTAAAGCACCTAGACCTTCAACCATGAAAGCCTGTAGTCATTCCCAAGTTTAATTGTCAGAAACTAATCAGCTTCAGAGCTTCTGGTGCAAAATTTTCCTCCACATTGTTGTTCATATTATATTCTAAAGATCTGATTCATGGGATTGACACTTCCCTTATAACTGTTTTCCAGGCACTTGACCTGATACGTGGTAAGAATTTTCTGATGCTGATGGATTCTTGTTTGGAGGGTCATTTCTCAAATGATGATGGAACAGAGTTGGTACGATTAGCTTCTCGTTGTCTACAATATGAACCTCGTGAGAGGCCAAATGCAAAGTCTCTTGTGACTGCTCTTACTTCTCTTCAGAAGGAAACAGAGGTAAAACATTGTTATGGCAACAATCAAACATTTTTATCACAAGAAGCAATCTCTTTGTAGTTGGTCAATAATACATAATGTTTTCTAAGCTCATGAACGCAACAAATGTTGATGTTTTGTTACACACTGAGAGATTCCTTTCCATGAAAAAATAATGAATTTGTCAATCTGCCTTATTACTTTTAAATAAAATTATTTTTTGAATTCTCAATAAAATTTCTTTTACCTACCATTTTTTTTTTAATGAAAACTATTTTTGTTCCACTGAGACCCTATTCCTTTTTTATGGGTAAATTTAAACTCTATGTTGCACCTATGATACTCTTTCGCTCCCTCCATGTGGTACAGATAATTGTTATTAAGTAGAAGTTAGGCTAGTATGAGTCTATGAGAAATTTCCGTTAACTAAATTTGGAAGGAGATGCTATTATTACTGATTTGTTTTTCCCAAGTAGGTGTCAAATGCTAGTAAATTTGACAGATAAAGGTGCTATATTTGATGATCCTCTTTTTTAATCATAATTCTGAATGGCAGACTTTTGTTTTTAAAAGCTGTTGTGCACTTTTACTGTTGCAATAGACTGCTGGAAAGTATATATCATATAGTTTAATCATTTACTTATTCACAGGCTCCATCATATGTTCTATTGGGTATTCCACATGGAAGTGAATCCTCAATGCAGCCATTGTCGTTAACACCTTTAGGTGAAGCCTGCTCCAGAATGGATCTCACTGCCATGCATGAAATATTGGAGAAGGCTGGATACAGGGATGATGAGGGGATTGCTAATGAGGTTAGCAATTTCTTTATCTGAATTCCTTCTTCGTTTTCACTGGCCTTTATCTCTATACGTCACATTATTTTGCCTTATTCAGATAAATAAATTAATAAATGCTAGTAATTGCCAGTCACTTCAGGTACCTCATAGTTTCCATCTTTCAGTCTGTCTCCTTTTGAGAAAACATGTATGCATTGGGCATTTTTTATTTATTTATTTATAATAATAATATCATGTGCTTATTTTCTCATTCATCTTAATAGGGCATGTATTCCTTGATTCTTCTCCAATTTTTTTGGTTTCCTCAAGTTCAATTTCCCTTGGATACTCAAGTTCGATATTGCTCAACTCCTGATGTTACTCATTATTGCTTGCTCTGTAGCTTTCTTTTCAAATGTGGACGGACCAAATGCAGGAGACGTTGAATTCTAAGAAACATGGAGACACTGCTTTTCGAGCAAAAGATTTTGCGACTGCCATTGATTGCTACACTCATGTAAGTCCTTAGCAGGAGAACCCACCAAGCTGTGTAAATGATTATTAGCCATGTTAGGGTTTGGCTTTGCATTTTAGAAATGTAAATAAGAGATGAGCTGCTGGACATAGTGATCTTGGTTAAAATGTGACATTTTCATATATTTACATGAAAATTTAGATAATAACATCTTGTGTGGATATTATTTAAATATGCCTTTTAGCCTAGACCAATAGAAATGCATTTGTAAATATGTACCATATACTTAATGCTAAGGGACAGCAAATGATGAAATGAAATCTTGTCTGTAGCTTTATTTACATCGTTTATGTTCTTGACCATGAAACATTTTCAGGAAATAGTTTCCATGTCACATAGTTGTCTAGAACTGAATTAGATTGACTACTTGAGGAATTCTCCAATAGGTGCCACTTAATCATGATTAAGGTTGAGTTGAAGGGGTACCTCATCCCTTATAACATTAAAAACCACAAGGCTTTTTTCTTTTAATATAATAAGACTCCCATTAGTTCGAACTAACAAGTCATGGTTTTCTAGCTAAGAATCCTTAGGTGAGTTTCAAGTTGCAACAGCTTAAGCAGCCCCCTCTAGAGTTTGATCTGTTCATTCATCATGTAATGATACAAACTATTTTTTGCGTGTCTTTTGTACAGTTCATTGATGGTGGAACCATGGTATCACCGACGGCATTTGCTCGGCGCTGCTTGTCTTACTTGATGAGTGACATGCCACGAGAAGCCCTTGGGGATGCAATGCAAGCCCAAGTCATATCCCCTGAGTGGCCCACAGCCTCCTATCTGCATGCTGCTGCCCTTTTCAGCCTCGGGAGGGAAATTGATGCCCAAGAGGCCCTTAAAGATGTCACAGCCTGGGAGGCCAAGAAGAGCAGAAGCTGAAGGTGTATAGTATTTTTTATTTATTTTTTGGTCTTGTGTTTTGCGCCCCCTTTTTTCTGTATCTATTTTTTTTTTTAACCTTTGTATTCAAGTTTTTGTCAACCTAAAGGATTCTTTTGATAATTTATTATTGCTGTTCATGTTTATGGAATCTTGGAGGAGCTCCGATTGAAGTCTTCATGCCAGGGATGGGGAATAATCAAATTCTGACCTATGTTAGCAGTCGGAAAACAGTGATCATAAGGATAAATGAGTTTGGCAGTGAAATTATACAATTTTCCTCATGTTTGTATGCAGACTTTG
Source organism: Akebia trifoliata (assembly GCF_017979445.1). Lineage (NCBI taxonomy): Eukaryota > Viridiplantae > Streptophyta > Magnoliopsida > Ranunculales > Lardizabalaceae > Akebia > Akebia trifoliata. The sequence continues at coordinate 11,509 of NC_141382.1, read as the reverse complement.
TTTATTGTGCCGTGAAAAGTTCAATTTATTGCCCCCACCAGATGGTATGAATGAATGTTCTTAATCGCCAAGTTGCTTTAGTTCCAGTTTCTCCACTCTCCGTAAGTCCGTTGAGAGTGGACTTACACCCGCAAACCAAACCTTAACTGGTTTGACAGGGAAATAAGGCTCTGACCATCCTCCAAAGTCCCAGAATTCCAGATTGCCATAAAATAAAATAAATCCACTTTTGGAATTTTTTTTTCTTCCCTTTTTGTTAAACATCAAGCATGCTTAGCCGTAGTAGTGTAAGTTGTCAACTCTCGTTCCTACACCATGTGTTCATTCTCTAACTTTCTCCAACGATTAGTATTTACAGACAGTCACTGATTGGTTGTGCTCAACGAATGTGTTTCACATCGAGGCCTTATCTGAATAGTGGGCAGACACAGACATCATCATCTGGATGGGACATAGGCAGACTGTTATGGAACTGTAGGCTAGAAGAATCGAATCAGGTAGATTGTTAATGCCTGTTTCATTAACTGAAGTGAGCCTGCTTGAATGTCCAAGCAGTGGTTTAGATGCCGTCCCTTTGCGACTTTGACCAAGCTTCCCATAGGGAAGCAGACCAAACTGTAGCGTGAGGAATGGGAATAAACCAGAAGGGATCGATGTATTGCTTAAAATGGCGAGCCTCTTCTTTCATTCATTGTGCTCAATTGGAGTGAAACTTGTCTTTTTCTACTTTGATTGAGTACTGTTAGAAGATCCATTTTACACTCCACTAGAGTATTTCATTCATTCCATAATGTCTCAAAAGAAAGAAGAAATCCTACTCATCTTGAGTCATTGGCGGGTAACCTTTCTTCTTCTACTTGTTTCTTAAGTAATGGGCATAAACCCAAAAGGGTTGTGCTTTGAAAGAGAAGTTTGCTAGACCAAGATGACTTTGGTTTCATCAGAAAGAACAAGGAAATAGAGTGGGGTTGTATGAAAAAAAAAAACGAGTAACTAAAATATAAAATAAAAATTCCTAACAGGACCTTACTATCTATCAATGAATGTAGCCAGAAGCCTACAAGTAAAAGAGGAAGAATACTAATTTTTATAAAACCAAAATTTCATCATCTCTGCCAATTTTTAAACGTAACCAACAAATTGGGATGAGAGTGAATCATTTTTAGTTTCACCTCTATGCGCATTCTGGACCAATTGAGTACCAAAATGTCCAGAGAAAATGGACTACTACTGGCTTGTAAAATGGGAGCAGACTAAAAATTAGGGATGTTAATGGATAGTCGAAAATTCGAATTCTAAAAATCGGATATTATACAAATTTTTTGGATATTGGATTCGTATTCGGATAATTTTATATATTCGAATCCTTAGCGGATACGGATTTGGATATTAACATTTCGAATCCAATAATGTCCGATTCAAAATAATATATAATATATAATATAATATATATTATTTTATTTATTTTTTAAATAAATAATATATATATATTATTTTATTTGATATATTTATTATATATTGGTGAAGATGATCCCTATGGTGAGGAGATCATCATTACCAAAAATCAGCCCATTCCAAAACTTCTAACCCCATAAAAAATGGTTTACAAAAAATGAACAGTCCACGATTTTTCAACTTGTAAACGTGGGGTTAGAAGTTTTGAAATGGGCTGATTTTTGGTGAGGATGATCTCCAGTCCACGATTTTTCAACTTGTAAACATGGGGCTAGAAGTTTTGGAATGGGCTGATTTTTTGTGAGGATGATCTCCTCACCAAAAAACAGCCCATTCCAAAACTTCTAACTCATGTAGGACAAAAATGGTTGGCCAAAATGTTTGGTGTTGAACGGGACTCATATATAAATATATAGGGATTAGAAAATTTGTTGGCGAATTTTGGGGTGGGATTGACATGGAAAAAACTGAATTTTATTTATATATTTTTTTAGCATCCACTCGTCAAAAATTCTAAAGGCACCTAGGAGGACTGAGCCAACTCGGTCAACTGAGGTGACTCGGTGGTCTGAGTCGACTCATAATACTGAGTTAACTCGTTGAGTTGACTCGATCACGGACTCAACTCGTGTGGGCAGAGTCAACTCAGTAAATTGAGTTGACTTGGTGAATTGAGTCAACTCGTTTGACTGAGTCAACACACTAATCTGAGTTGACTCGATCATTGAGTCCAATCGTTTGACAAAGACAACTTGATGTGTTGAGTCAACTTGGTCAATGAGTCACCTCGACTAGTTGACTTGATGGAGCACCTTGTTTTATTAACGAGGGCATGCTTTTGGAACGTTAAAAAGTTGTACATTTGACTGCTTGGCCATAGATGAGTTGAATAATGACGAACATGCACAAAAGTGTGAAAAAGCAATAAATGGTTAAAATTTTACTAACATTCCTACTCGTTGTGGCATTCCATATAATAGTGAATTATAAAAAGGATTTGCAATTGCAATTGAATAAAAAATTGTTAACCTCAAGAATTGAATCATAAATTATGAGAATTGGTAATGATTTTTTTTTTTTTTAAAATATCTAATTTGATGATTATGTTGTAGCATTTGCATGTAATGTAATCAGTTGTGTCAACGGGTGAAAATGTGGGAAAGGTTCGGGTTAAGTTGACTCAGACCCTGAGTTGACTCGGTCCCCCAAACTAACTTAATGGCAAGCCACACATGCAGTCACATTAAAAATATTCATAAAAAGTTTGAAAACAAAAAGAAGAAAAAAGAAACCCTTTAAAGATGATCAGCACTCCCATGGTCCATGAGAATATGCATGACCCATTTCCTGCCAACCAAACCCACCAGGGCCGTCTGGGATCAACAGGGCTGTGACCCACCTCCTGTCACTAAACTCCGAAATGTGAATAAATCTGCCTTTCACATTGCTATCCCCCTCGGCCACCAGAACTCTTCCTTTAAACACAGCCTTGCTCCAGATCTTCTTACCATCATTACCACTTGCAATCTTAATCAACTCATTCCCGAGCCAACGAGCCTCTTCCAGCAAACACCAAAACTTCACCATTTTCCTACCCCTTTCAATAATATTTACTCCCCACTGGTGCTTAACCCAGCTCGCTTTAACTTCAAACACCTTAAGTTTCACCTGGATTAACTTTGTCCCTCCGTTGATTGCACAAACTCATTGGTTATCTTCTTCAATTTCTTACGATTCCTTGTCATAGTTGTAGAGCTTCTTTCACTTTCTTTGCAGAACACCATCAAGAATCCTAAAATGGTGTTCATAAAGTTTCACTTGTGGAACAACAATTTCCTAATCATTTTGGGAGCAAATTTGGTCGCCACAATGATACATTCACTAAGCTCCCCTTTCGCTAAGATAGACAAAATATCGAAGTAGAGAGAGGACCACCTAACTTGATAGCAGGTTACATATCACCAAAAGTATAATTGTGTTCGTCACACACACACACACGCCATAAACACTTCCAAACAAAACTCAAATAAACAATGCTCCACTTCTCCCTTTCTCTAGTCTTATGCTTACAAGTCAACGGTCACTACAATAAAATTTGGTTATAGCGACGGTCGTGACCGTCTCTATAGTTAAATAACCGTCACAAAACCCTATAGCGACAACCCTCACGACCGTTGCTATAGTTAAATAACCGTTGCAAAACCCTATAGTGACGACCCTCATGGTCGTCGTTGCTCGTTGCAAAAAGCCTCATCGCTATTTGTATCACCGACAGCCAACTGTTCAAAAAATCGTTGTTGAATGCCAAAAGGAATTGGACCTATAGTGACAGTGGCTAGACTGATTTTTGGTGATGATGATTTATATCCACCCATTCTAAAACTTCTAACCCCATCAAAAGAGGTTTACAAAAATCGTTTGTCACAATTTTTATCCCTTGAACTGACTCGATTATATATAAGAAAAGAATACAAATCTTGGTTGGTCGAAGTTGTTTCTAGAAGCAACTCAATGGTGACATCTACATATTTTGATGATGATAATCTTGACGATTCTTCTGAAAATACATTAGAAAACACCCTAATTACTACGATATCTTTTAGAGTCATTTTCTTCTCCTTCCTCGTTTGAATTACATAGGTGAGAATAGGTAACCTTTCTCAATATTAAAATCAACGATTGTTGAACACTAATTTTCCTTTGATTTTATGTATGGTCAACGGGACGGGTTTTGGCTCAGTCCATCATGGACAAGGTTGGATCAAGGTTACTCAAGTTGTTATTTAGGAACCAAACCACGAATTAGTTTGAATTGAACCAATTTGTGGTATGGTTCGCACTAAGTTCGTGAAATGCAACGTACCCAACGAAATGCATCGACTTATTGTAAATTTTTATATACCCCTTTCCATGTTGATAATATTTGAGATGGTCCCTTAAAACTTCTAAACAGATGCCATGCCCTCTTTGACCTTGGTCTTTATTAGAGATTAATGAAAAATGACCAAATGCCCTAATCTTCAATCTAAAATTACAAAAAGCTTGAGTTTTTTCTTTCCAAAATCTACCATTTTCAACCTCTATATTGTTTACCCTACTGTTTTTTTTATGAGTAAGCTGAACTTGAACCCATGACCTCAAAGTTGATTTGCAATGTGTGGACATGAGATTTTTTTTCGAATATCTCTCCTATTTTGGGGTTTGGAGTTGCTATTATTCTTTTTGTAAAAGGGGTGTGAATGGTCACCCGGAAAGTAATATTTGAAAAATCATTTTTTATTAGTGATTCTCATACGGATAAGGTTCATCGGTCCACCTTTGATCTAGGTAAGAGGGTATATATTAGGGAGTAGGGAAAGTGTTAGGCACCTTACTCCCTCCACCGTTGGTGGTAACCTCGGATTTGGTCGATTTGAAAAGTAATAAAAGGAAAATTTGAAAAAAATCCGATTTGTGACCTCGAGTGTGAGGGACTTTGATTTTGGTTTAAACTGTTGAGGGCCTCCTTATTGAGAAATGGACTTTCTTATGACTCAAACCTTTTGTGATGTGTGCATAAGTATAGAGAAAGGGGTTAAGTAGAAGAGGGAAAATGGAGGGGAGAGAAGGGGGATTATTTGTTTCTTTCGTTTTGCCTAAAAACCCATCTTGTTCTTGTCTTGATCTTCTTTTATCTTCCAAAGATGAGTCTTCTTTTATTTATCTTGGGTGTGTAAGATTTGATAGAGAATTGAGAGAAGATGATGCTTGATTTGAGAGTAAGTGGTGTTTGACTTGAGAGTGAGTTGAGAGAGAGAATTGAGAATTGAGAGAGTATTTTTGAGAGAGAGAGATTTTATTCCTTTTTTTATCTCTTTTTTTTTTCTAGTGGGGGGGATTGTGTTGAAAATGGGGGAGTTTTATAGAGTTTTGGGAGTTATTTTTAGGGGTAGAATTGGGTAAAATAATAAAAATGAGTAGAATGGTTTGAGGCTTATGAGAGGGGGGTGTGTGAATTAAGGGTGGTGGACATTTGTAGAAGTGGGTTTCAGTAGGTCATTTGTGATCCAAATGGGTTGAGTGTTAGGTGGAGTGAATTGAGTAGTGTTTGGTTAAGAGAAAGAGGGTGTAAGAGAGTGGTTTGTTGATTGAGTGTTTAATGAGTTGAATGAAGTGAATTTTGGTTAGAAGAATGAGTTGTGTAAACGATATGTGATTAAGTTTTGGGAAGATGAAGGGTGTGGTGACATGTGTAAAAAAAAAAAGTGGAAATGACGTGTTTATATGAGTGATTGGAGAGAATGAGTTTGAGTTTGATTTGTGAAGGTGAGTTTGTAGAAAATGGTGAGGGTAGATTAGAGAAAGGTGTGGGTTGAGATGGGGGTAGGTAGTTGAGGTGATTGTGATTTTAGGGCTTGTGTTGAATGGTTGGGCTTGGGTATGTTGTTTAGGTAGTTGGTTGAATAGACATGGTAATGAGTTTTTGATCCAATGGGCTTTAGGTGGTAGGTTGCATAGGCATAGTAATGGGTTGAGTTAAATTGGGCTATGATTGGGTTGGGTTGAGAATTGTAGATGAGTGGTGACGAGTCTTTGGTTCGTGGGCCACATGGGAAGGTCCTTAAACCATTTATTGAAAGAAAGAGAAATTTTTTGAAGGTTTGGGCTTCGGGGACTATTATGATTTTATGAGTTTGGGATACTTTGCATTGAGGGCCCCGCCAAATTTGGGTGTCTACACAATATGTCAAAGCAACTTAGCTATGGGTCTAAGCTCTACCCTACTCTTCTTTTCAACTTCAAATTCCCTTATCTCTATCTAATCCTACTAATCAAATTTGTTCTAGAGTGGCGAACTATGAAATTGAGCAAACCTACGAACTAGGTAACATTGGGTTGGATGGTATAATTAGGCTCATTTAGTTAGTGAACGAGGCTTTTGAATTTGGTAAATTGAGTGGCACGGCCCATTAACTTATTATAATTTTTTGTATGCATATAACATATATGAAATTTTTTGGACTTGCTCGGCCTATCCCATAAATAGGCCCAGATGGATTGGCTGGGCCAGGCTTCGGCTAAGATTTTATGCACAAACTTTATGATTGCTGCTATGACCTTTTATCATTGTCGATCCTCAATTTCCCCCGACAGCCGAACTGATGAAATGCCTGCCTGAGACACTAATCGGTAATATGACACATTTATTAGGGTCATTTTGGTCATTTAACGAACAAAAAGCCACTATTTTGTTTCCCGCCTCTTCACCTAGATATATAGAGGAGTTTCGAAGATCGAAGTCAGCTCCAATTAACCGCCATTACATCTTTCTACCGAACCATCGATTTCCACACAAATATCTCAAATTTCACAAAAGTGAAACCAGGCAAGTTTCATGGATCTTTCTCCTCTTCTTCTCCCTTGATCTGAATCTTAAACGAGAAATTATTCCTTCATTTTCTACCTCGATCTCGAAATTCGTATTAATTTGTTGAGATCAAGGCGAACTTTGTTTAATTCGAAAAATGCATCTCTCATCTCAGTTCTAAATGTTTCAGTAGTGGAATCTCTAAGAAATGTATGATAATAGATTTTTTAATGAGGTATTCTTGTTGATCTGTATAAATAGTTTGTATATTATGATCTCTATATGGTATAATTTAGATCTTTGAATTTTGTATGATTTTTAGTGATTTATCATTCATATTCAATTTTGACATTTAAATCCTTCTGTTGGAACCAATTTTTTATGAATTTGTGGATTGGTGGAATTTCAACTTAATTAGGCAACTGCATCAATGGAGACTTAGTTTGGATGTTTCAGTGCCGAATTGTCATAGATCTGGTCATAAATCTAACTTTGTTGTGAAATTAATTCCATGATGGATTATAATTTATGTTTGCTGTGGAAAATGAGTTCATCTGCTACTTTCCATGTTTTAGCTAAGTATTTTCATACAACAAACATTTGATCATGAATTATTTGACGATCTTTGAGTGTTTTATAGGATTATTTCATTTTTATCTAAAAATGAACTTGACCTAAGTACCAGACTTTAAGGAAAGTTCTTCATAAACCTAGTTACCGAGCTTGTGATTGGAATCACAAAATCAGCCACTTAAGTTTTTTGATCTTTGAATTTTGTATGATTTTCAGTGAATTATCATTCATATTCAGTTTTGACCTTTAAATTCATTGGTTTTGAACAAAATTTACATGAATTTGTGGATTGGGGGAATTTTCGCTTAAATAGGCAACTGCATCAATGGATCAATTAATTTTTGATGTTTCAGTACCGAACTGTCAAAGATCTGTTCATAAATCTAACTTTTTTGTGAAACTCATTCTATGATGGATTATTATTTATGTTTGTTGTGGAAAATGAGTTCATCTTCTATGTTCTCCATGCTTTAGCTGAGTATTTTCATATAATAAACATCTGATCATGGTTTACTTGATGATCTTTGAGTGTTTTATAGGATTATTTCATTTTTCTCTTAAAAATGAAATTGACCGAAGTACTAGAGTATAAGGAAAGTTCTTCATAAACCTAGTTAAGGAGCTTGCGATTGGAATCACAAGTTCAACTACTTAAGTTTTGATGATTATCGTGGTTTTCTGTGAAATCTAAGTGAAATGCTTTGAGTTTTAATTTTTTTCCCATCATTTTTATGATTATTGGAAGTTCTGATGACTTTTTTGTGTTACCTGGGTTTAATCTCGCCTTCACCTACTGATTGCTAACCACAAAACTGTTTTTTTTTTTTTTTTTTTCATTTTCTTAATCCAAAATGGTGGTCATCATCTGGCATTCTCTTATGATTGTAGAGGTCCTGCAAAAGACCAACCTATTCACATAGATGGAGTAATCACAGAAGTAAGTTGTTTCAACTACTAAATCACAAAAGAAAAGTTCACTTCTAGGTATGTTCGTTTATGCTTTTTAGTTCAAGATATTTCTTAAATAATCATGATATGTTCTTTGCTTTATTTGTCTGTCATGAAAACAGTAGTAATTGGTAAACTGAGTAAGAGTTGAGTGTGTATGTACATTTTGCAATGGCATTACCCATGGTTGAAGTTGACAATGTTGGGCATAGTTTTGGAGATGGATTGTAGACTAAGATTAACTGTTTGAATGAATATTACTTTCAGAGTAATTCATTATCACTTGAATTCTAACTTTCAAACACTGAAAGATCATTGAGTTAAAGAAATTTCATCTTTTAGACTTCGAAGTGAAGTGAATCCTGTGCTGATACTCGAGTCCATGTGAAACCGTTGAAGAAATTGAAACTGATTTCTCAGCTCCTGGAAGGCAATGTCTGTGACAGAAGATGATGCAATGGATTTTAACAGTGAAACAGTTCCCAAGGGCAGAAACAACAAATTGAATGCGGCATCAACTCCACAAAAGAATTATTCTCTCAGCAACAAAAGAATTGTAACTGTGCGTTCAAGTCCTACAGATGAAAGAGGGTAATCCTCTGTTTCACTAATTTTTTTTTCCTAGAATCAATTTTACTGTCAGGGTTCATATGATTTCACGTGTTACTTCTAGAGGAGGGATTTTAAATTTAGTGTTGCACAAGCTTGGACTCAAAATGTTGAGTCTTCAAAGTTACTTGATGGAGCTGTAATGAAAGGAGTAGCTGTTAGACTGGGAACTGCTAAGATTACTTCTGGGTGAGACATCTTTACTTGGAGTTTCCATTCCACAAAAGTTTCATGCCTTAATTTCTCATGGTTATGGCTAAGTTAATACATTGACTTGAAATCTAGGATAATGTTGTTTTCTTAAAACATAAGACTTTGGATTTCCTTAATACCTTTCCTTTATAAGTTTTCTATCGGTGACAAGGGAGAGTGATACGTGGTAGGAGAGAAAGAAGTAGCAGAGAAAATGTCTAACTTAATTAAAACGATCACAGAATACTTGGTCAAGGATGTTTTGGGGTCATTGAGGGAAAAAAAGCTGAAAATTGGTCGGAGTAGAACATAATATATACTGTGTAGGCACTAAGGAAATAAAAATGCTGTTATATACAGTGAAGAGTCAGCAAAAGAATTCTAACAATCACCAATTTGTAGCAGTCCCTGGGATTCAAGTTACATGAAGTGTTTGCCATTATTAGGATTTAATTCTCATGTGCAATATTATGTGGAAGACGGGAATATATGTCCTCTTTGGATCTACTTCTCAGATTATGGTCTTGGGATAAATGAATTTTTCTGGGGATTTGTTACTATACCAGGTTATTTATTTTTCTATTTTTTCACTGACGAGGTTTATAAATTATGTGGTTTGCAAAGAAAATGTAAAAAACGCTTCCTCGATTTCTCAGTAGCATTTCAAAGCTACTATAATATTGGTTATTAAGTTACAACTACAAGGGTGGGGTGGTGGCTTGCTTACATAGTAATTGATGAAGAACTTCTCAACATCATATGCTTGAGATAAACATTTCGAGTCTGATGTGAGTTTTTTGCAGCTCCCAAGTTCATTCTTCCAGCTTACCCGAACAGACAACTAAAACTGGCACTCCAAAATGCATCAATACTAGACTTTTATTGAGCATTGCACCTACTATAAACTCCAAGAGTATCTCTGTTGAAAGGAATAGAGTTTCTCCTCTGAAATTTGGCAATAAGATACTTGATGTCACTGGCTTGAAGGTTTCATGGTATAATGTCCTTAAGTTTATTTCTTGTTCTCTATATGTTTCTACTTCTACATACTTTTGTAGTGAGAACTTTCCTTGATGACTGGATGCTTCTTGACACAGGCCTATAAAATCATCACATTCTTCAGTCCAAACAGAAGCCAAATCATTGAGGCACTCAAAGGATAATAGAGTAATGCATGAAAACACATCACCAAAGATGGATAGTGTTGTTAATGCAGAGAAACAAGGACTATTAAGCCCATCAATGAAGCGGAAAACATTTGAGGTATGTTTTCTTTACCATTCCTTTCTAATCAAGATGCCTTTGGAAAATTTTAACAGGTGCGACATTCATGTTTTACTGTTCTTCTGTTGCTTCACAATTTTTTTTTCATGGTACTTTATTTTACGGAAACAACACACATACATAAATTCATAATCACCTTTGATCCACAAAGCATTTCAAGATGTTTGTAAGCGAAAGAAAGATGGATGAATTACAATTGTTAGTTGCTGTCACCATAAATTCCACAGCTGGTGAAATGAGAAGCAATGGCTTTGGAATAGGTGGAGAATCCAGAAATAAGAAAGCAATGTGCTCGGGAATATCTGAGCTATAAGAAACACAGAAGTATATTTCTAAAGTGCTTTCAGAACATTGGGATGTTAGAAGTGGAATATTTTAAAGAATTAGAATCTCCTATACTGACAGATCGCCAAGGTTTAAAATATCATACCGTTTCAGAATGTATCAGTTGATACATACTGTTATTTGAATGTTCTGGTCTGTGTTGGTTTGTGTTGAAATGTTTTGGTATGTTCTGTTTTGTCTCAGGATGTTTCGTCTGAATCATTCCGAATCAAACTATAACATAATGAAATCAAATCAGAAATTAAAAGGAGATGACAAATTAGAAACAGTGACTATTCTAGGGGAACCATTTCGATGAATGTTTTAGTTTTTTCCCTTGATCAAAACATTCCTCCAAATCGAAATTTTAAACCTTAGTTCTTGTTGTTTTCTGCACCTATAAATGTCTTAACTACTATGTCTGCTACAGTTTTTTTGATTTTTCCACCCCAAATTGTAAGAAGCATATATCAGTATTCTTCACACAAAGTAGAAATTATTACGTGTTCAATGTTCATGTTTATTTAGACTTCTCGTTTAAATCATATGTTGCTCGTCCTACGCCTATTCCTCCATTTATTCTATCTAAATCTCTTTGGGTGTCCTTTCTCATAAATATTTCTGGTAAGCTGTATCTTTAGTTTTAGATGATTTAGTATCTGTTAGGCATCAAACGCAGATCCAGTGGCTTTATATCAATTGAAACGAATTACAGAATCACCTAGTTGAAGCAAGTAGCTTGATATTCTACTTGGGAAATGTAGGTATTTTCGATAC